>NC_135307.1:18147625-19496791 GCF_048772815.1 Callospermophilus lateralis
TGTATTATTTTCAATATTATGCTGAATTTGAGTTGCTAAAATTTTATTTAGATTTCACATCTAAACTCAAAAGTGAGACTTTTCTGTAGTTTTATTTTTGTGCCCCATTTGTTAAGTATCAGTATCAGGGTTTTGTGAGGTTTAAAAGCAGAACTTGGGATGTTTTCTACATTATGTGTTCCTAAAAACATATTAAGTTTTATGATAATAATTTTCTAAATTCTATGTTTAGCTAGTTTCAGTATTACTACTAGTTATTTTATGCCAACAATTGCATAGTCCAAAGCTGTTTTATATGTCTATTATTAAAGAGAAATTACTTAAATCTGAAGCAACCCCTGCCCTACTTCCAGAATGCTACCAGGTTGGTCTGGTATCTGAAATACCATTCACTCACATCTACATAATTTCTTCAAGGGTATGGTTTCTCACTAAACACTATGCCTTTCATTGTTTAGCAATGAAAAGAAATTTGAAGCCATTCTACGATTTTACCTACATACAAGTATTTCTTTTTGCCTAGCTATATTTTGAATTTTTCTCTATCTTTGAAATTGGAAAATACATCTGATTAGTTTTACTGGCAAATTACAAATTCTTATTTTTCTCTATAGAATTATTATTTTAGCTGTTATTATGATGATTATGATGATGATGTTTAATTCAATTAAATTTTGTCCCAGTTTTAAAATTTTCTCTATTATTATACTTTTTGGGGGGATTGCCACTAGGACAAGTCTCTCTAGGCTACTTCCATGGAAGTCAGTCCTCATAGGAGTGGGAATACCGAATTCCTACTTCTTGCCTCCTGCAGATAGACCTCCTCTAAAGTGATTGCAGAAGAAACTTGTCAATATTTATGATTACTGAAGCAAATATCTTATACAATCTTTAGAATTTTCATATTTTTCTAAATTGGTCACAGTGGCAAAAAGCTGATTAAGACACCTGCAGAGCTTTTTGCCACTGTGACCAAAATGATCTGACAAAAACAATTAGAGGGGGGAAAGTTTATTTGGGGCTCATGGTTTTAGAGATCTCAGTCCACAGATGGCCTACTCCATTGCTCTGGGCCTAAGGTGAGGCAGCACAAAATGGCAGAAGTGTGCGGCAGAGGAAAGCAGCTCTGGACATGGCACCAGGAAGCACAGAGAGACTCACCTCACCAGGGGCTAAATATGTACCCATAGACACACAGCCAATTACCCACCTCCCTCCACCACACTCTACCTGCCTAGTTACTAGCCAGTTAATCCTTATCAGGATTCCTCTACTGTTTAGGTTAAAGCTCTCACAACCTAATCTTTTCATCTCTAAACTTTCTTGCATTGTCTCATACATGAACTTTTGGGGGATACCACATATCTAAATCATGACAGAAGGCATTCTGAAAAGAACAAGTATTAGGATATTGAGTTATTTTAGTTTAACTTGCAACTCTTGCTTGGCTCAGTGTTTCCTTAAATAGCTACCATATGCAATATGAATAAGAAATGTTCAAATCAAAGAGGGAATAAGAATGGATATATGAGATTATTCAAATGATATCTTTTAAATAACAGTCTTGCAAACCAAAAACCATCCCAAGTATTTTATTTGGGAAGCACAGAAAGATTCATGAAGATTTCATGAAGATATATCAATTTTTTTTTATGATGACACAGATTCATTCTTTCTTTCATTCTTTCTTTTTGTACTGGGGGTTTAATTTAGGGGCATTTGATCACCGAGCCACATCCCCAGCCCTTTCTCTCTCTCTTTTTTTTGTATTTTATTTAGAGATAGGGTCTCACTGAGTTGCTTAGTACCTCATCTGTTGCTGAGACTGGGATTGATCTTGTGATCCTCCTGCCTCAGCCTTCCTGAACCGCTGGGATTATAGGTATGTGCCACTGTGCCCTGCTGCTAACATAGATTCTAAGACAGAAAGGGGAGGTAGA
Organism: Callospermophilus lateralis; assembly: GCF_048772815.1. Lineage (NCBI taxonomy): Eukaryota > Metazoa > Chordata > Mammalia > Rodentia > Sciuridae > Callospermophilus > Callospermophilus lateralis. The sequence goes on from NC_135307.1 coordinate 18,149,566, forward strand.
GACACATGGCTCCAAACTGCACAAAATTATGTCTTCAGTCCTCCTCTTGTGCCACAAGCTGACCACATTGCCACTCTACTTGGAACTTCCACTGGCTTCCTGTTTCACTTGGATTTGAAGCTAATGGCTGTGTGCCCTCCAGCGCTCATGTTGGTTCACCTACATGGGGCTGAATCCTCTTCTGCTGATTTCTCCATGTGCATTCTGCATGGTCCTCACTGGCTTTCTTAGACACTGGCACACTTGTCTCAGTACCATGACGCTTGTTTCCTCTGCTAGAAAATTGTTCCCACAAGCAAATGTAGGACTAGGTTCCTGATCTCCTTGTGGGTCTTGAAATAAAACCACACATCCTAAAATTTTCCTCTGTTTAACAATTCATGTTTTAATATATTGTTTTAATATATTTTAATGTATTGCTTACCGCTACATAAAATGCTTTTCATTTTCTCCACTTATCTTGTTTACTATTGGTCTCCTTCATTACAATATAAACTTCATAAGGGCAGGACTTTAAGTATGTTTTACTTACTGCAGTAACCCTACTTTCCCAGAGGGCCTGTCCAATGATAGGAATTCAATAAATATAGGATGAATAAAAAAATGAGATTTGATAATAGAATTAGCAAGAACATAGTTGATTAGAGAATGAAATTCTTACTATCCAGATTGTTTTGGGAATTGCCATGTAGAACTACCATTGAGCTGGAGACTTCATACTGTCATAGGAAAATGGACAACCTTTGGATTGGGTTCTCTATTGGATGGCTTTTGCTTTAAAGCAAAGGGTGATAAAAGTGACAAAGAACTTTGAAAAAAAGTCATGGTACTGATGATAGTAGCTAATGATAGATGCTGATAAGATACAAAATGCTATTATTCTTTTGCAGACCAATTTCCAGCCAGTGCTGTATTACTTATTGATGTTATATTTACAGCTATATTCTTAGAGCTGACTTTCAATCAGCATTCCTGCCCGCATCCATTCTGTGTTGGTGTTAAATATCTTGAATGCCATCCCCACTTAGAGATTAAGAAGCATCTTCATTATTGGAATTCTTTAAAAAGAAAAAAGAAACAAAAAACAAAAAACTTCATTGCAGTTCCAAAATGTTCAACCCCTTAATTCTTTTCTCTCATTGAATAATTATTATTTATCTTGATTTGTGAAATAGCAAAGTTTCTTAGAAATTTGCTAGTAACATTTGAGTAGAACACTCTACACTCTCAGAATTTCCTGGATGATTTCACACGTGCTCTTTTCCTTGGTCTCAAATGGCCATCCTTTCCCACATGGTGGAGATTCTCTTGATTTTTTTTCTCAGATCAAACATAACCTTTCCCCAAAGGCCCTCCTTATCCACACAATCTAAAGTAGCACAACATTCTCTGTCACTGATCCTGTTTTTCTTCATTTTATATGTCATTACCTGAAGTTTGTCTCTTAAATATATGCATTTATGTGTGTATTTAGTTGTCTGTCTCTTCAGTAGGATAACAATGGCATCTTGGCAGGAACTTGTTCTTCTTTTTCAATATCATTTTCCCAGCACAAGAAATTATGTCTGGTACCCAGAAGAAATTCAGCAAGTATTTGATTAATCAAATGAATTAATTCTGACCTCCTGTAATAGCTTGATATCTAAACTATTGGGTTTGTGATTAAGGCTGAATCATGGGACAGGTATTATGGAGAGTGAAAAGAAATCACATGAAGAGTAGCAGGGCAAAATCTAAAAATAGAGGCCACCCAATAGCCTTGTGTGTTATTTTATCACACGTGGCATCTGGAAGCTGTGCTCCTGCTAGTTCTATTTTCATATTGTCAACAAGCTGCGGCCACAGCCATTGGAAGTGAGGCATTTGTGCACTAAGGCAAAAGAACTACTTTTGGTTATTTTTTTTTCTTTTTTCTCTTGCAAGTCACTCAAAAATACAATTCTAAAAGATACAATGTCTGTGGGAGTCTAGGTGGGAGAGTTATGTGATTCAAACCAGGAAGTTACATAAGGATTGAATCTGGTCCTTTACATTAAAGTGGTGGTAGAATTTGGGAAGATTTAAATGATAATGCTTGGCTGAGCTGTGGGTAGACTCTTAATGGCATTGTATGATGTGATTTTAATAGACAAGGCAATTTAACTAAATTCTTATTTAAAAGAGCCCCTAGCTTTCAATATCACCTACAAGTTGTGATCATCCCACCTCCTCACCACCATTTATTGCTACTTATATTCTTGATAATTGCCATTCTGACTGGAGTGAGATAAAATCTCAGTGAACTTTTAATTGGCACTTTAGAGGTATAGAGTATATTCCATATTTCTGTGACAAAAAAATGACTCTATCATTTATTTGTTCATTTAATAGAACTTTAACAAGCATAAAATATGTACCAGATACTGTCATAGGTTCTGGGGACTCAAGATAAACCCAACTACATAAAAAGCTATTTTGAAAAAAATTAAAAGTGTCATAAACTATATGACTGGGCAGACACATGATAAAGATCATTGAATATGTGTGCGTGCGTGTGGTGTGTGTGTGTGTGTGTGTGTGTGTGTGTGTGTGTGTTTGAGTGATATTTTTTGTGGGGGCTGTATGAACTAGATTGCAATGTAGTTGGGGAGAGGATGGATATACACATAAATACTACAAAATCTAGGGGTTCAATGTTATCTTTGTGTTTATAATAATATATCCAGAGGTTTAGAAGAAGGAGACCAGGGAAGCCTGTCCCCTGGTGGAAGTCACTGTAGGCCACATGGTCGAGACTTAGTGGTGATGGGACTGACTGATCTTTATGGTCAATTGTAATCTGAAAATTTAATAATTTTCTTTCTTTTGAAATTTTTATTTGTTCTTTTTATCATGACAGTAGACTGTATTTTGGTACATCATATATACATGGAGTATAACTTCCCATTCTTGTGGTTGTACATGATACAGAGTTACACTGGTCATGTATTCATATGTGAACATAGGAAAGTTATGTCCAATTAATTCAACTGTCTTTTCTATTTCCATCTCCCCTCCCTTCCCTTGATCCTCCTTTGTCTAATCCAATGAACTTCTATACTTCTCCCTTGTTGTGGGTTAGCATCCACATATCGGAGGGAAATCTGGCCTTTGTTTTTTTGGGATTGGCTTATTTCACATAGCATGATAGTTTCTAGATCCATCCACTTACTGACAAAAATCATTTCTTTTATGGCTGATTAATAGTCCATTGTGTGTATGTACCACATTTTCTTTATCCATTAATCTGTTGAAGGGCACCAAGGTTGTTTCCATAACTAGTTATAATTATTATGAGTTGAGCTGTTATACACATCGATATGGTCTTGTTACTAAAATATGGTGATTTTAAGTCCTTTCTATATATGCCAAAGAGTGGGAGGGCTGGGTCAAATAGGAGGTTCCATTTCAAGTTTTCTGAAGAATTTTAAAACTGCTTTCCAGAGTAGTTGCATCAATTTTCAGTCCCACCAGCAATGAATAAATATTCCATTTCTTTCACATCCTCACCAACATTTATTTTTACTTGTATTCTTGCTAATTGCCATTCTGACTGGAGTGAGATGAAATCTCAGTTAAGTTTTAATTTGCATTTCTCTAATTGCTAGTGATGTTGAACATTTTTTCATATAGTTGTTGACCATTCACATTTCTTCTTCTGAGAAGTGGCTGTTCAGTTCCTTTGCCCATTTATTGATTGGGTTATTTGTTTTGCTGTTGGTGAGTTTTTGAGTTCTTTATATATCCTGGAGAATAATGCTTTATCTGAGGTGCAGGTGACAAAGATTTTCTCCCATTCTATAGATTATCTCTTTACATATTGATTGTTTCCTTTCCTGTGCATAAGCTTTTTAGTTTGAAACCACCCCATTTATTGATTCTTGATTTTACTTCTTGTGCTTTAGGAGTCTTGTTGAGGAATATAAGCTGACATAATGGAGATTTGGGCCTATTTTTTCTTCTAGTAGGCACAGGGTCTCTGGTCTAATGCTTAGGTTTTTCATCCACTTTGAGTTGAGTTTTGTGCAGGGTGAGAGACAGTGGTCTAATTTCACTTTATTACATATGGATTTCCAGTTTTTGCAGCACCATTTGTTGAAGAGGCTATATTTTCTCCATTGTATTTTCATGACACCTTTGTCTAGTGTACGATAACTGTATTTATGTGGGTTCATCTCTGTGTCTTCTATTCTGTTCCATTGGTCTTCATGTCTGTTTTGGTACCAATGCCATGACAATTTTGTTACTACAGCTCTGTGGTATTATCTAAGATCTGGTACTATGATGCCTCATGCTTCATTTTTATTGCTGAGGATTGCTTTTAATACTTTGTGACTCTTATTTTTCCAAATAAATTTCACTACTGCTTTTTCTAGTTCTCTGAAAAATGTCATCAGAACCTTAATAGGAACTGCATTGAAACTGTAAAGGCCTTTGGGTATCATCAAAATTTTGACAGTATTAATTCTATCTATCCAAGAACATGGTTGGTTTTTCCACCTTCTAAGTTCTTATTCAATTTCTTTCTTTGATATTCTGTAGTTTTCATTGTAAAGATATTTCACCTCTTTTGTTAGATTGATTCTCAAATATTTTATTTTCTTTGTGGCTATTATGAATGGGATTGTTGATTCATCACTGATGTATAGGAATGCAATTGATTCATGTGTGTTAATTTTAAATCCTCCTAGTTTGCTGAATTGGTTTATGAGTTCAAAACATTTTCTGGTGAAGTTTTTTGGGTCTTCTAAATATAGAATTATATCATTAACAGATGGGGATAATTTGCATTCTACTTTTTCTATTTGTAACAGTATAATTGTTTCTTTTGTTTAATTGCTCTGACTAGAGTTTTCAGGGCTATGTTGAACAGAAGTAGTGAAAGAGGGCATCCCTGTCTTGTTCCAGTTTATAGCAGGATGGCTTTTAATTTTCCTCCATTTAGTATAATGTTAACCTTGGGGTTAGCATATAAAGCTTTGAAAATGTTGAGGTATGTTTCTACTACCCCTAGTTTTTCTAGTGTTTTGAATATAGATGGATTCTGTATTTTGTCTAATGTTTTTCTGCATCTATTGAGATAATTGCCTAAAATAAAAGTAGCAAGGTTGCAAAAGAGTTTACAATTTCAAATGGTGGACAGGGAGAGAAAAATGTGATATTGGATGTGATGATTATGAGGGAGGAAGAGAAAAGACAGAAGTAAAGCATTTAAGTAAGAGTGAAATAACAATGGAGATTGGCTGTTAATGGAAGAAAAGAGAGAATCAAGGGAAACAGATAAGTAAAAGAAAATATATAGATATAAAGTAAAAATAAAAATAAAAGAATACAAAACAAGTTAAAATATATTAGTCAAACATCCTAGTCCTAAAGAAACTAATCTATAAAAAATAACTGACTTCAAAAATCCTAGAAATTAGAGAAAAATAAAGAAATATTTATGTGTATAGATGTTCATGTATCATTAAGGTCACAATTAATTGAAGAATAAATAAAATAATAAAAAAAAGAAGAAGAAAAAAATCTTGATGAAAAGTTAAAGAATTCTTTCAGTTGGAGTTCAACAGATTCTCAGCTTCTTTTCTCAGCAGTTTTAGATAAGATCTTCTGGAGTATGGTGCTCCACCCTCCAGATTGTTAGAGAAGTGACCTGGGAGGTGGAATTCCTGGAGGTATGGTTTAGGTTTAGGTGGGTTTAAAGCTGTTCACTGAGTGTGAATTGGTCTGGAGATTTTGAATCACTGCACCTCCAGGGCCTAGTAATTGCTGGTCCACACTGGAAGACTGTACCCCAGGCATCTATCTTGGGTTTTGTGGTGGGGGAGCCTATTCTTAGTTCCCTACATCACCTGCAGAGTTCATATTTCCTGATCTTAAGTTCAGCCTCCAACAGCTCCCCCACCCCCAATACCCCTGCACTTTTCTGAATTCCTGGCCACACCCAACATCTCTCCCAACCAGTCCTGCAAGATGCCAGAATGGAGGGGGATGATAGAGCTAGCTGGGCTTCCAAGACCAGTTGTCCTCTGTGTAAAATTCTTTTCATGTTTGATATTCTCCTGGCCACTTAAGCACACTCTCCATTGGGCAGTGTGTGTTTACCAGGCTTATATTTGGAGCCAAACTCGAGTTTGCCAGGAATTGGCTCCCTCAGCTCCCTGTGCTATGGCTGCAAAATGGTTTCTTCCTTTGTCCTCTTCAAGCCACCTGGAGAAAGAAGACTTCTTTCCTGCACAAGAAAGAATATTGTGCAGTTCACCCTTTAAGTGTATTGGCAATGTCATTGATCTCTAAACACTCCATACTCAGACATGCCTTGGGCCTCCCCAAAGTGTGGGTTCCTTTAATTTCCTTATCCCTCCACTTTTCTGGGGAATGGACCACTCTGGCTGGTGCTGTGCTGCTGGGGATTTCTTCCTTAATTTATCATCTCCACCCTCCTGAGTCCCCAGTCTGCTTTGAATGTCCAATTTTAAGTTTCAGTAAAGCCCCCCCCATCTTTTTTTTTGTTACTGTTGTCCACTCATTCACTCAGAAGCCGTGTGCCTGCTTGCTTGTTTTTTTTTAGGCCATGAAGCAGCCAGGAAAGTGCCTCTTCTGATTCATTATCTTGAAAACTCTCCTTAATTGTCTTTTGGGTCATTAAATAAGGTACATCTAGAAAAATGAGAAAATCAAAGAATATTCATCTAGGCACTACTTCTCCAAATATGGTCTCTACACGTACAATACCAATACCTCCTGGAAGCTTAGTAAAAAATGCAGCTTCTCAGATACATCCTCTGAGTGATGTGCCCAGCAATCCTTGTGTTAGCATGTCCTCCTAGTAATCCTGAAGTGTGCCTGCATTAGAGAACCACTGTCTGAAAGTGAGGGTACATAAGGGATTAAAACAACTGCAACAACAGAAGACATCAATGTGTCAAATTTGATTGAGACTTGGGTGTGTGGATGAGTGACTCCCAGGCAATAATCTTTGCAGGCTCTGTGCTAGGCGGTCTCAAGTTGACCATGTCATCTGAGCAGATATCCTGCCTCTTTCTTGATATATCCATTAGTTTTCTGCTTTTCCCTGATGATCTTGCTAGTCTCTCTCACTGACTACACCTCTCTCTCCATTTATGGAAAGTCAACCTATTCCTTTAGAGACTACTGAAAATATTAGAATGCTTCTTCTCCTCCAATAACTTTTTTAAAAAATATATTCTGGTAAGGTCTGTATTACTTATTTTCAGTTTTTATTTTATTTATTGTTTGAAAATTTTCACTGAAGAGTAATCTGTTAGAGTCTGTAAACAAGTCTGGATGGCGCCTGGCAAAATGCCAGAGGGAATGGTTGGTAAAGTAACAAAAGCAAACCATTAAGTGTGCAGATTCCTGATTGGTTGACTGCTGTATCTAGTTTATGCTAATTAAGATAAGCTGTGCAAAATGTATAAATACCTCTGTTATCCTACAATAAACGGCTTCCATTCCTGCTGCATCAACGTACACAAGTCATTCGTCACCCCCCGGTTATTTTGCCCAGCCAGCCGGGCTGCGACAGTAATCTACATATAAAAATAAAAATGTCTGACATCCATAGCTTGAATAGTTATTTTACAAACCAAATATATCTATGGAAATCATACCCATACCAAAGAAAAAAAATTATCAACACCTAGAAGCCCCCTCCTCTGTCCCAGTAACTGCCTACCCTCAAGGAAAAGGAAGCAGCTATCTTTACTACTAAGAGAATATATTAGTTTTGACTATAATTATCTGTAATTGCATGATTAATTTTCATTTCATCCAGTCATATTGTTTGTGTGCAGTGACCTGTTTTACTGATCATTTCATTAGATTGCTAAAATATCACTAATAGCCCCTTTGGATTGTTGAAATATCACTACTAATAATGCCATGATTAGGGAACCTCTCAAAGACTTGCTCTTCATGATTGCAAATAGAAAAGAGAAAAGCACAAATGTACTAACTACTTCAAATCAGGACAGCAAAAGACAGAAGAGCTATGGAAACTTGTCTTACCAAGAATGCTTTGAGGAATCTTCCTTTTAACTTAATTGCTCTTTGGAACTTAACTTACCCATCTCCTTGTCCCTGAACCAAGTGGTTCAAGAAAAGGCAATTATCTGAAAACACCACTCTTCTCTATATTAGGAAACAGAAAACATTGCCCAAAGAGTATGGCAGAGTAGGGCTGTTTGGAATGCTTAGTACTTTTAACCAAAGGACATTGAATGGTCTAAGAAATCTCTTCCTACCTTTTCTCCTGCTTGCTTTTCCCCACAAGACAGATCACAGAAACTTAGAATTCCTCTTCCTCAAGGTGGATTATAACAACGAAAGCTCCTCTCCCCCAAACCCAGCAATGAAACCTAAAAATAAACCTAGCTGCATTTCATTGTAGGAGCTGGCCGTAAAGAAATTCCCTGACCTACCTTGTCCACTGGTTGATCATAAGATCCTCAGTCCAGAAGTCATCTTGCCCTATGTCCAGGAGGGAAGAATGCAGCGCAGAGGCCAAGGACAATCCAAACAGACAGACTCTGCTGCGATTCCCTCTCATGTCTTACCAGTAGGTCTGACCCTTTTTGACCAATGTTCCTATGTGGCTGGCCATGCTTCATCAAACCTGAGCATAAAACAGCTTTCCCTGAATCTTTGGGTCTTAATTTCTGAAGGCTGTCATGTGACATAAGACTTCAATTAAATAAATTTGTGATGCTTTTCTCTTTTTAATGTGTGTTTGATTATAGCAGTTTCAGTGGTGACCCTTATGATAAGAGAAAAGGGACAGAGTTTTCCACCCCTCCTCTGTCTTCACCCTCTCTTACTTCCAACACCACCCTTGAAACATCCTGCCTCTTCTTCCACTAGTCTACCAAGTGCTACGATCCTCTTGTCCCTCTCTGAGATGTAGCTATTAATTCAGATACGGGACAAAGGGTGAAGAAGGATGAAGAAAGGACAGAGAGAAAAAGGTGGGGCCAGATGGCTCATCATCCCCTGATGAAGGATACAGGACCCAGAGCTAGCTCAGCACTTTTATTATATGGGTTTCATGAAAAGGTTAATTGTGAGAAAGTTTCAGCAGAACAGGCAATCTGAAGGATGCAGGACTGGTCAGACATTTGAGTCACCTTGTTGTGCTCAGAATTCTCTATTCCTGGGAGTTGGCATCTGAATTCAAGGCTTTGACTGATAACTGCGGTGAGCATTTGCATGTAACCTCCTAGGGTTGGCATAGCAACTGGCCATCTTGACCTGCACCCCATCACAAGCAGTTTCCAGTGCAACAGAGCCAGGAGGGAGTCAGATCATTCAAATCACCACTCTCCACAACCAACATTCCTCGGATGAACTATACATTTACTCCTCTCTACAACACTGGCTTCTCCTCTTCAGAAACAATACTGTGCATTATTTTCATTTTGCTATCTATCCATGAAATCCAAGCTTAAAAAACAAATAAACAACAACAACAACAACAACAACAAAAAACCCCAAGGACTATTGTCTTTTTCATACTTGTCTGTCTCACACTTAGAACAGGTTCTAATACACGAGGCATGCTCTGAAGATACTCATTTAAAAGAATGGATTTTATGCATGAGTAGTAAAGGTATAAATAAATAAAAATAAGCACACTTTTGAATTTGAGATCTGTCTTGGTTTTACGCATGTCTAACTTTTGAACCAGACTAATTCTCTATGTATCAATTTTCTCCATTGTAAAAATGAGATTATGAAGATTATCAAAGATCTCAAACTCAATGAAGGGCATAAAGGAAATACATGGGAGGCAAGACACCAATTCAAAGCTGATGCAGACTTTAATATTTCCAGGTTGTTGAAATCTCTAGTTTTCTTCACTGAAACTCAAGGAAATGTTCAAAGAAAATACAAAAGCAACTACATAAAAGTGACCTGGGTTTAGCTCCTTTGGCTTTTGAGGACAAGTAAGCACTGGCAATCTTTTGGCCTGTCAATCATTTTATCTTTTTTAACCAAAAATATACTTGAGACTATGACTCATTTGACTTCTCAATAGTCTTGAAACATGAGAAGAAACTTAAACTGTGAATCATCTAATATTTCTGAAAAAGTGGAACGTAGTAATTTTTTTTTCAAAAATTGTCTTTCTTCTTTGTGTGCATATTTCTGTATTATAACACTTTGATATCAGAACAATTCTATATGATTTGGTAGCAAAATGATCACTACTCAAATTTCAATGACCATTGTCAATTACCATTTGTGGAATTTCAATATAATAAAAATACTGGCCTACATATAAAATTTTCCTCTCAGCTCTAAAATTTCTTATACATTGAAATATTATTAGTGTTCATTAAGGTTAAAAGAGAAGCTAACTAGTAAACACATTTAGAAGAATTTAGATATGAACAATAATATTCACACAGGAGGGACAAAGAACACTTCACTCTCTTGATGAAATACTGAGATCCTTAAAAATGACAGCGATTAAAACTGTTTTGAAATTGAGAAGATAAAAATATCTTCTAAAAAAAATCTAAGAATGCATAGATGAGTAAAAATGGGCGGATTAGTAAAGGAAATTATAAGTGATCTTTTTCTCTTATTTTCTTAATTTTCTATATTCTATCAGTTTAAATGATTGTGTGTTTTACCAAATTTATTGCCTAATATAGATCCGATAAATTTACAGGAAAAACATGAAAAGCAGCCATAACATTAAACTGGCTCTCGTATTCATGATTTTATCTTGAGTTTGATTCTCACTATTTTCACTCTGCTCATAAGCCATGTCTTCCTTGCAAATTCAGATGGAGGAAGATTTAAAATGGGACTGACATTAATATCCTTAGCATCTTCTCTTAAACAAATAGCCAGATGCTCCCTCAGTGGGGGAAACAAGCTGTCGTAGTCATCACAGAGATTTGAAGAAACACCTAACAAAACACCTGCAGGAGCACGTCAGGATTAAACCAATCCTGGACCAAGCCTCAGGGGCTGGACCAAGCCCTCGCTCTGCCTGTCTTAGGTCAGGGCATCTGTGCAGTGTGCCTTTGACACCCTGAGAAAACAGAGGTTTAGAAAGAAATGTCAGGGTAGGTGCAGGGAATTCATTTGTTGGCACAGCTTTGTTGCACTGCTCCAGGGAAAACAAAATAAAACTTTGATGCTCAGGAGTCCTGCTTAGCGTTTAGAGCATATTTAAAAACATTCAAATGTCTTGTTTGATCAGTTTTTACACTCCCGGACTCATGAAAAAATTAAGAAAAGAGCATGCATTCCTAGAAGACTGTTATGTTTTTAAAAAGTATTTTTTGATCTTGAGTAACATAGGGTTGTGGATGGAAGAAAAGGTGGGCTAATGGAAGAAGGGGTTTGGGGAAGAGAGAGAGAGAGAGAGAGAGAGAGAGAGAGAGAGAAGGAGGGAGGGAGAGAGAATAGTTTAACAGATAAGAAAATGCTTGGCAACCTTAAGTGCTAAGTAGATAATAAAAATAGCAGAAATCCTAATGATGAAACCAAGCTCCTGGAAGAGCATTCCAGGCTAAGGAAAAGCATTGCAAGGTCATAAAGCAGGAATGGGATTGACGGTCATGAAGACCAGAAAAAAGATTGTGTGGATCTGGTTAGTGAAGATCGAGACCTGGAGAGGATGGCTCTGAAGAGGCAGAAGGAGCCCAGTCTCCTGTCTAGATTGAAGGATATTTTCTTAAATGCCTAAGAAGTCATTGAAGGTTTTTATGTTGGGATTGAGGTGATCTGGTTACCATTTTTTAAGGACTGCCTTGGCTGACCATGACATCCTTCTCAATATTTTTCCGTTTACAGTCTTGCCTTTGAACATCCCGGCTGTAATCCAAATCAGCAGACACAAAATGGTGACATGATTAGGAAAAGTCTCCCTTTATAGTACCCATTCTGGACCAATCTGTAGCTTTTATGTGCACATTATCATTGCCCCTGAGCCATAATGGGCCTGGAATTGGAGGCAGCCTTTCACCTGAGCCATCATCCAAACCACTTTATGAAACCATCTCCTATATAAGTCTCCAGAGGCTCATTCAATTACTCAAAAGGCTCAACTTTTCTCAGCTTATGCAGAGTATCAAAATCATGGATATGGAGGTTCATATTAGCACCATTTTGAGTGATTCTGTTTTCACAAATAGTCACCCCCAAATCAAACACAACAAATTGAGCAACCACACAGTCATTTCTGCAACTCAGTTATTTTTTTTTTCCTTTTTATATTTAATTGTATTCTAACTTTTCCATGTCTTGGCAAAAAAGGCAAATAACAGTATTTCTCCAGACTAATGTTATTTCAAGCAGAAAAGGAAGGGTTGTAAAGTCACAAATAAGCCTCAGGGGAAATAAGAGATTTATATATTTTTTAACTAACCTACCATAGTATCAAACCTAATTCATGTATAAATATACTCAGTTCTCCTCCTCTAAATCTTGCAAGTTGGAGAATTTTCTTTCTCTTCCATTTTTTTTCAGACATTAAGGGCCATCTGATCCTTGCCAGAGAAATTTCTGGACATTTAGGCCGGACAAGTGGAGATGGGCATGAGAAGTAATTCAGTCACCGGAGGAGCAGCTGAAGGGCGGGCTTCGCAAGAGGTGGGTTATGTAGGAGAGAACAGGCCGAGGTTTACAGCTGAGGTGCTGGGCTGTGAATTGGAGAGAATATGCTCAGGAATGAGAGCGCTTGGTGGAGGGCACGCGGTGACAGCACTCGGAAGGAGAGGGGATGTTCCAGAGGAATGCTCGGGGCCTGGAAGTGAGGTGTCTGATCAGGACTCTCCCCGCCTTCCCTTCTCCTTCCTTTCTATCAGCTTAACTTCAGAGGCTGCTAATGCAAACACTCAGCTGCTTGGCTCAGGGACTCCAAAGGTTACACGTCTACAAGTAATTTGATTTTTCGTATTTGGAAAGAAGGAAGGTCAAAGGAAAGCAAGAAAAGGAAAGGAGATACACGGAGGGACCCGATTCAGATAGAGCCGGAGAACACTGCGCATGCACAGCGCAGGATTTCATCTCTTTTCACTTTCCAAATTCTCTTACTCTACAGACATTGTCTCTGTCCTCAAACCTCAGAGGAGTCAATTTCTCTCTCAATGATATTTGATACTGGTGGTTCTGCGTTTGAGGGCAGAACAAGATGCTCAGCATGGAGATTGGGGTGGGGGGTGCCATGGGGTCCAGACTTCACTTACCTGTTATCACTGCCTTTCACGCCCCCCCCCGCTTCTTCATGTACCAGTCACGTGAAACTGTTTATTAAACCCCAATATGCCAAGCCTTCTTGTTTTCAAATGTCTTTCTCTTCCTTGTGTCATTAATTTATGAAAGAGTAACTTATTTCACACATTCTATGTGTCAGTTGTTCTAAATGCAGTAACACTTAGTGGCAAATACTCAATCCACCGTATCCCCAAACGACTTTTGAAAGAATTTGAAAATAATTTTAATTATGAAAACTTTACCAAGAATCTTTACAAGCATTCAATCTCATGGTGATTTTCTTAAAACTCCTTTCTCTGTACATAAAGCACACATCTGCAACACACACACACACACACACTCACACACTCACACACTCACACACAAAATCCACACCCCTTCATCCAACCTTCACACATTAATCTTTGCACATCTTTGTGGTTAAAAATTGTTATCTATAATCACAGGAAAAGGGTCCTAGTCCTCTCCAAGCCAGTGAGCAGCTCTGTCACCAGAAAATTCAAAATACTACAGGTTTTCTCCTGAGCTAAAATGAATTTGTTTTCTTCCAGTTTTGGAATTCCAATAAATCTACAAAGCAATCCCACACATGTGCATGTGTACAGACAAACACACACACACACACACACACACACACACACACACACACACACGAGAATATTCTTGGATACACCTTCATTTATAATGTACTTTAAATAATCACAGTATTAAAAAAATTGTGCCAGGGACTGTCCAAGTTACTAATAAAGAGGATAGACTTTCAGTTGAGTAGCTAGTGTTGCAAGCATCTACAAGGTATTAAGTGACTTACAGTCATCACTAACTTTGGTCTAAACACACAGGCAACACAATAATATGGTGACTTAAGCAAATCTGACATGTACACTCACCAGGACAGAAGCCTGGTTACCAAGCTGGGGGAATGATTGCCAAGGAGTGATTGCCATTCACGGTTCAGAGAAAGGAAACCCATTCGCATGCCAAATACAATTCTAAATCAATTCTTTAGTTTGCTGCTTAGATGTAAAGTAGTCAAAACATTGCTTGACAAAGCACTTAATTTTGTGAAGCAGATTCTTGAAGAAGAGAAACTTAATTATATCAGAGCAACAGTACTAAACAATGATTTTCATTTATAGCCTACCAATAAGAAAATAGCAAAAACTATTCAAAGAGTTGGCATGAATAAAACATTTTTTTGAGTTATAAAAGAATTCCGTAAACTGAAGGAATCACATTATCAAGCACATCCTTGGTCAATGACAATATTTACATTTTCTCTTTAATCCAGTAGAGACAAAGGAAAGCGAGGGACTCAGAAGATAATGACAAAAAATACAGTCTGGGCCCAATTCCCTGGTGGCTGGATTTCCACAAGAGTGAATTTCTAAAATGTGAGTAAGGGCCAGATTTCTATAGGTGACTCCAAACTAGTAATTGGAAATTCCATGGAATGACATTTTTATAAGTGTTTACTTTTTTATGTATTGGTTGAAAGATATTAAGAATAACAAATAGTCTAGCACAGAGTCCAAACATGATAGACAAGATTAATTTATTGAAAATTAATTAAGAGAAATCCAGTTTATAAGTCAGTTACTTAATTAAAGAGGAACAGAATAATAGGAAATATTGATACATGCCATTTTTGTTTCATAGCAACAGACTGGAGGCAAGTTTTCACACTTTCCCTAAAATTTTGGAAATGTGTTTCTAGACTTTGATGGTGATGTTTTCTATAAATTATATTGGTAAACAAGATTGTTAATTTTTAAAAATGTCTTGATTTCGAAAATGCAAGCAAAATTCTTATGTCCATATATATGCTAAAAGTGATTAAAGGAAACAGAGAAGAGACTTTATTAAGAGAGAGAGAAAGAGAAAAATCTATAAAAAGAACTCTCTAATAGAAAAAACAATGTTATGTTTTGAAAATTATGTTTACGCTATACTTTATGTTTATATTATATTAAGGAGCGCATAAGCTTAAGTCAGCCATTTTGAGTTAAGAGTACCCAGTACAATTCAAGTAAGGAAGAGGTAACAGTGAAGTAAAAGTGCATATTTTTAAACAAGGAAGATCAAACTTCTTTTAAGTGTAGTTAAAAAACCATTCAAATATAAGCTTGACCCTGAGAGTGCCTGAACAAGGATATGACTTAAAGAAGAAATGATGGATTGGGCAACCAGACTTTCAAAAATTACAAATCATATTTCACAATGTGAAAATCTAATATGAGCTAAAAACAGAAATATAGTACAAGCAATCCTTTCAACAACCACCTTCCTCTCCTCTCAACAGGTCCCAGGGAAGACCACCCATCTTCAAGGGTCCCTAAGTGTGCAGAGGCCTACACAACAAAGCTCACCAGATATCCCTCTGACAGGACCCTCCACAGGTGGAACTGGTGCAGGGCTTGGAGGATGCTTCTCACCAGTGCAGACCAACCTTGACCTCTGTCAAGGCAGGTCAGCACTCCAAGACTAAGGCAAGGCTACCGACTGAAAAACACCCTGGTGAAATGAATCATATTTGACATAGATACTCTCAAATATATGTATATATATTCTCTTATGAGAATACATTAATTGTATTCATTGTCTTAATGCCAGAGTTTTCAATTCTGTGAAATTTCAAAGTAAAACTCTTAGGCAACCCTCTTATAAAGGAGCGGAGTTTGTTTATAAACTAGTGGACCAGGTCCTCTGCCCTGCCGCCTTCTTCTCTCTACCCTCATTACTTTTCTTCTCTCCCTTGCTCATATCTTCTCTTACACTAAAGCCCCTGGTTTTATGTTTTGCTGTTTCACATCTGGCTGTCTCATTTACACATGATAGGCAGAAAGTACTCAGCTGTTAAAAGCAACACATGAAATGATTGTGCGGCAATTAAATTTATTAACATAACAATGCACTAATTAAAATGCAAAAATATAAAATTAGTGTAGATATATAAAAGCATATCTCATATAAGCATCTAACTTTGGCAGTATCTATTCAAATTATTATTTTACAATGTTTTCCTAAAAAATTTTAGGTGAATGGTTCACCATAATTTTCAAAAACTTTTCTATACATTTTATGTAAGACCAAGCCAATTTTTTTTTACTTCAATTTTTTTTGTATTGATTCTGTTTAGTTATGTATATAACATTAGGGTACATTTTAACATAACTACAAAACCATAGGATATAATTTGCTTTAATTTAGTCCCCAGCACTTCCTCCCCTCTTCCCCTCTCCCCCATCCTGCTCCCCTCACTATATTTGACTGATCTTTCTGCAACTTACTTATACTTTTTTCTTTTGTTTTGTTTTGGGTTTTTCTTTTGGGTATGGGGGATTGAACTCAGGGCCACTCAACCACTGAGCCACATCCCCAGCCCTATTTTGTATTTTATAGATACAAGGTCTCGCTGAGTTGCTTAGTGTCTTGCTTTTCCTGAGGCTGGCTTTGAACTTGCAATCCTCCAGAGTCAGCCTCTCAAATCTTGCTGGGATCACAGGCTTGTGAAAGGGCTCAGCTTTTTTCTTTTTTCTTTTTTTTTAGTGTTTTGTGGATATACTTGATGTTGGGTATCACTGTAGTATATTCATGTATTTACATACTAAAGTTTGGTCAGACTCATTCTGACATTTTCTTTTCCTTCTACTTTCCCTTTAATCCCTTTCATCTACTGTGTTGATATTTCCTCTGTTTTGATGAAATTTGAAAAACTTTCCTTTTCTCCCCTTCTCTCCCTTTGTTTCTCTGCCCCCCTTCCCCTTATTTTGGATTAGCTTTTGCATATCAGAGAAAACATTTGATCCTTTACTTTTTGGGACTTGCTTATTTTACTTAGAGTTTTGATACTCAGTTCCATCCATTTACTGGCAAACACCATAATTTCATTCTTCTTTATGGATGAGGAAGACTTCTTGTGCTTCATTGTATATATATCACATTTTCTTCACTCATTCATCTGTTAAAGGGCACCTATGTTGGCTCTGTAGATTGGCTATTGTAAGTTGTGCTGCTATAAACATTAATGTGGCTGCGTCCCTGTAGTATGCTGATTTTAAATCTTTTGGACATATACTAAAGAGTTGGATAACTAGGTCAAATTCCTAGATTTTTCAGAAATCTTCATACCGCTTTCCAGAGTGGTTGCACTATTTACAGTTCCATTAAAAGTGTATAAGTGAACCTTTCTCCCTTACAATTTTGCCAACATGTATTTTTATTTGTATTTTTCATAAAAGTCAATCTAACTAGGGAGTGAGATAAAATCTTAATGGGGTTTTGATTTGCATTGCCCTAACTGCCAGAGATGTTGAATATATTTTTAATGTATTTGTTGATCATTTACATTTCTTCTTTTGTTTCTTCTTTTGAAAATTACTTGTTTAGTTCTTTTGCCCATTTATTGGTTGATTTGTATGTTTTTATTTATTTATTTGTCCATTTATTTATTGATTGCTGTTAAGTGTTTTGAATGCTTTGCATATGCTGGATATCAATGCCCAATCTGAGGATCAGGCAGCAAAGATCTTTTCCTACTCTGTAGGCTATGTCTTCATGCTTTTGTCTCCTTTGCTATAAAAAAGATTTTTAAATTTGATGCCATCCAATTTACTGAATTTTGATTTTATTTCTTGCATTTTAGGATTCAATTCCTATGCGTATGTCGGGGAGAGTTGGTCCTATATTTTCTTCTAGCAGTTGCAGAGTTTCTGGTTTAAATCCTAAGTCTTTGAGCCACTTTACATTGACCTTTGTGGAAGGTGAGTGATAGGGGTCAAATTTCATTTATACTCAAGGATTTCCAGTTTTCCCAGCACCATTTGTTTTCTGCAACGTATGTGTTTGGCACTGTTGTCTAGTATTTGATAAGTGTCTTTATGTTGTCTAGTATATGATAAGTGTCTTTATGTCTTTATGTCTCTGTGTCTGCTATTCCACTGATCTTCATATCTGTCTGGTGCCAGTACCAAGCTGTTTTTGTTTGTTTCTTTGTTTTTAACTATAGCTTTGTAGAATAATCTGAAGTTTTGAAGTCCTGTATTTTGATATCTCCACCTTTTCTCTTCTAACTCAGAATTGCTTTCGCTATTCTGCATCTCTTATTTTTCCAAATGAATTTCAAAACTGCTTTTTCTAGTTCTGTGAAGAATGTCATCGGTATTTTGATGGAGATTGCATTGAATCTGTCATATGGCTTTTGGTAGTAGGACCATTTTATAATTCTACCTATCCAAGGACATGGGAGGTCTTTCCATCTTCTAAGGTCTTCCTCAATTTTCTTTCTTTAATTTTCTGTAATTTTCATTGAGCAGGACCTTCACCTCTTTTGTCCTTCACCTCTTTTGTTAGATTGACTTCACCTCTTTTGTTAGATTGACTTCCAAGTTTGTTTGTTTGTTTGTTTGGGGTTATTGTAAATGGGATAGTTTTCCTAAATTCTTTTTCAGCAGATTTTTAAAAATTTTTTATTTTGGTGGTTATAGATGGAAAGAATGCCTTTATTTTATTTATTTTATTTTTATGTGGTGCTGAGGATAAAACCCATTGCATCATGCATGCTAAGCAAGCGCTCTGTTGCAGAGCTACAGCCCCAGCCCATTCAGCAGATTCATTAGTCCAGTATAGGAATGTGATTCATTTGTGAGTGTTGATCGTGTATCCTGCTACTTTGCCAAGTTCATTTATCAGCTTTAGAATTCTTATATAGAGTATAAAAGTAAATTATTTAAAATAGAAAATTAGTATTTTCAGGGTTTATGTAGTGCTATGAATTCCATTCATTTGTTTTTTTCTAATGTAGATATTTAAAATATTTTCATAAAATAACACATACCTAGAAAAGTCAAAATTAAATAGAAGATTGAGTAATTATCTGATGGATTTATTATTTATAGATCATCTATGAGATAACAATTCACCTTCTTGCCTGAATATTATTTCCTGGCCTTTTATGGGTTTGGGGGATGGGAATATCAGATGTGGCATTTAAAGGCTGTACATTTATTTTGGCTCTAAAAGCATTGCATTCAAATGAGAATTCCTTGTGGTGGGATATGATACTTGCCTGTTTGCATGTTAAATGACTAATGTGAAGTTATTGTCATCATTGCTAGTACTTCAGTTTGCACCTGGCCAGTGCAACCTGTCAATCGCTTATTCTTTCTTCTACATATCTTACCTATCTTGTCTCAAAAAAATTAGTCATTGTTCTTTTTGTTTGTTGCTTTTTTCTCTGATGTTTAGTGAAAGCTTGTATATTTTTCTCTAACTTTGGACTTCAAAACTTCTGACACTTCATGAAGCTCTTGAGCAATTTCCATTTCCAGAAATAGCAAAGCATCCTTCTGAGATGTTGTTAAAGCCTGTTTTAATATAGCATGTGTTTATTTAAACTCAGTGCCAAATAGCTCCTTGGTGGTAGTTTCTGCTCATAGCCAAAGGTTGAGTAGGCCATGGAGAATAATTGTAAGCATGAAGGAGGTGGTTCCGTGACAAATCTAAAGCCCTCTAGGGAAGAAAGTTCTAGCAAAAACAGCCTTCGCTTTTCAGGAGTGAGTGTTTGTCTTCATTTTTCATCTTTGGGGCATTAAGTTTGTCAAATTCTAATACATTGTTAAGGTTCCATGGGAAGCAGGATATTAATGTGCCATTTCTCTTTGCTGGGATGGAAGAAATGTGCATCATAATATCTGCTAGCACTTGAGATGACAGCTGAGCTAGCCAGAAGGAACGCAATTCACACATGACCGCGAGTTTCTGCTTCTGTCATCGTACTGCATGTAAATAGTTCACTATTCATTTTTGAAGAAAAGAGAAAGTCACTCCTTAAAATTGCAGAAAGAAGGGAAACACAAACTCATAAGCTAAATAATGTTTATGAATGCAAACAAAGCAATTGCTTGAAAAACTATGAAGTTTAGAAATGTTAAATATTCTGGCATTAGAATCCCAAATGAAAAGAGTGTCCCACAATGTATAATGGAAATGGAAAGTGATATGTGTTTCTCTTTTTCTTTTCTCTCTCTTTGTCTTACTTAACAAAAATACCGAATAGTCTGTGTGCTTTTATTTAAATATCTTATCAGAGCCCGAACCTCCTGACAGTCATCCTGGAAAAGCCACCTGCCTTTGGCAGCAGCCCATGCTCCTCTCTGTCCCCTGACTGATTTGCATGCTCTCTCTGGTGTCCTCAGCAACAGGTGTCTCATTAGCACCTGAGCGGTGCCAGCTTCAGAGGAAGGCTGTGAACTGATTAAACACATGCTCCATTTTTATCTCTTTATGAGTCATTACTTAAAGGTTTTATCACCAGATTGCCACACTTAATTACGTGAAACCATAATTAAATATGAGCATTCTTAGGCCTGCTTTTTAAAATTTAGTTTCAACTTCAGTGACATGTTTGGCTGTTTGCTAATTTAAAGCTATCTTTTAAAAAAACCTGTAGGAGGAGCTTTTTTTGAAAGGGGCAGAGTAGCAGAGGATCTTTATTCCTTCTTACCCAAGTTTTTTCCCACCTAAATCTCAAAAAAAAAAAAAAAAATGTTACGCTGCATTTAAAGGCTTAGAGAAACTCACCAGAAATAAGGGTAATTAAATTAGAGTGTGCTAAGTTTGTTTTTATAGGGTGCAGGAAACTAGGGTATTGCTTGCCTTGTAAATTATGATTTAACTAGGAAGCTAAGCAACCTCAGGCAGAATCACTATATGAATTTTCTCTTTTCCTTGTGTTTGGAAGACATATTAGTTGTATGGAACAATACAAAATTAGCCATTTTTTTTCCAAGAATATAATGAATAAAGATGTTTTTATTTTTCTCCTGAATATACTTTTATTTTCTATTTGGGTCAAAATTGCATGGTTAAGATAATCTCATGTCTTATTTATTTGCTCTGATTTTATTCAAACTCTCCTACACTATGATCCAGAAGCTAAAACCCCTCTCTACATAATCAATTGCCAAATATTATGGTTAGATAAGAGGGTGTCCCCAAAAAGCTCATGTGTGAGACACTGCAAGCAAGTTCAAAGAGGATTATCAGATCTGTAGCGTAATCAGTGTATTAATCTATAGATGTGGATTAAGTGGGCAGACTGTAGCAGGTAGGGTGCGGCTGGAAAAAGTTGGTCACCGGGAGCGTTACTGGTATGAAGTATATTTTGTTTCTGGTGAACTCATCTCTCTGCTTCCTGGTGGCCATGTTCTGAGCTGATTTCCTACACCAGCCTCTTCTGCCTTGACATTCCACTTGACCTCTAGTTGGCTGTCTATGGGCAGAGACCCCTGAAACCAGGAGCTAAATAGACTTTTCCTCTTCTAATTATTCTGGTCAGGTCTTTTGGTCATAGCAATGAAAAAGCTGGCTAAAAAATCAACCCATAGGAGAGATTCAGTTCAATCACATTAGGGGATCCTGTAAAAGGAGAGCAAGGCCTTGTCTCTCAGATGTCACATGAGATGGTGTCTGAAATCTGAAGACATGATGGGAAGGACACTTCAGACAAACTCCTTCCTTCTAGTTAACTCACTTGCCTCTCAAGCATTCCCTTCTTCAAGGCTTTGTTGAAAATTCCTTCCTTTACCTTAGCAATTGTTCCCATTCTGAGTTCCTCCAAGGCAATCCACGTTCAGGAAAATGTCCTGGGCATCATCCCCATGACATTATATTCTTCAGTCAGATCCTTTATAAGAGGCAGGAGAAGACTGTGTGTGGTGATGGTAGAGGAGAAGCTGTAGATTCAAAAACAGGGGTCCAAGTGAAATTTCCCAGTTCCAATTTTTATTTCCCACTTTCTTGCAGTTGAGAACTGTGGTCCAGCTGGTTCCTTTATTTGTCAACGGACTACAACAATTTGAATGCCTTGTGTTGCTGATATGAAAGAAAAGACACAACAAAATAAAACCAAGCAGGAATCCTCTTCACCATAATTGGATTCAACAAAATATGAACTCAAATACTTTGAAAATATATTTGCTTTTCTATTTCTTTGGTTAAATTTTTTTTGGGGGGAGGTACAAGAGATTGAACTCAGGAGCACCATTCAGCCATATCCCAGCCATATTTTGTATTTTAGTTAAAGACAGGGTCTTACTAAATTGCTTAGTGCCTCCTTTTGGCTGAGGCTGGCTTTTAACTTGAGATCCTCCCGCCTCAGCCTCTGGAACCTCTGGGATTACAAGCATGCACCACTTTGGTTACTTTTATTTTTCCCTTCTGATCTATAATCAGAATTGTCCATGAAAATAATTTAGCTTTATTTTTTTCCATGCTAACTTTGAATCTAAAGGTTTTCTGTCAAGACTTCCAAATTGCAATATTAATATTTGAACTTTCTGGGACCTGCTTCTCAGATATCACATCCATTTCCACTGCTTGAGGGATCCTTCCCCTGTGTGTCCTGTCTTTGGGAAGTCCTCTTTCTCCATATTGAGTTACTTATCTCTTAAACAGAGTAGAAACCTCATTCATGACTCTAGAGGTATGTTTCAGCCTATTTCCTTGAACGATACACTGGTATGAAGAAACCCAATCTTTAAATACAAAAGTTGGATGCCCTTCTAGCTAGAGAAGAAAAAAGTGGTATTTTTTTCATTACATTTTCATTTCATTAAGGTTTCCATTACAATAGGAACAGAATAAAAATTAATACTCCTATAAATTAACCTGCTACATTACTTTTAATGCCTTCTTTGTCTTTTGCCCAGGAAATGACTCTGGCTTCCATTAAATTATTTTGATATATATTTTCTTTCTGAAAGAAATGGGTAGGTTGGGATATGATGGAAAGGAATTTCTCCCAACATTTTTTTTTTTTTACAAATGTTTTACAGTTTATTTTGAATTAACTGTGACCATTTCTTCCTGCTACATTTTCACTTTAGAGTCCCTTTTTATGAATTTAATTTTTGTCATGTAGATTGAGTGTCTTGGCAAAAGAAAAGAAAAGAAAAGAAAAAGAGGCTTGTTTGATGGAGTTCCAGCACAATCTAATTCCTTCTGGAAACATTTGTTTTCAGGCCTCAGAGAAGAAGTGCAAAACAGTATTTAGAAAGATTAATAGTTAGAAAATGGTGAATGTGAGAACAAGTAGGCATTAGTTGAAGAGTTAAGGGAAAATCAAGAAATTAAAAATCTTATCAATAAGGTAGCATTCAGCATAGTTTGAAAAAAATGCAAAGAAATGATTCAAAAGAGGGTTAGTGATGAGAAAGGGGTGAAAATAATGAAATAGAAAAGGCATTGCATGTTTGGGGAAAGACTGAGAATAGGATGGGCTAAAAAATGTCCTTTTTGATTGTCTGTAACCCATCCATTATACTTGCAAGTTCAGAAAAAATGAACGGTCTACTGTTTTTTCCAGAATCAAGATTGGTATCCAATCAATGCCCATATAATAGAAGGTATTTATTTTCTATTCTTCTCTGATTTTAATCTTTGTTAATAGATTTTAAAAATGCCAAGACTCATCTTCTAAGGGTATCATTATTATGTTTTAATTTAAAGCAGAAATAGTAATCTCAAAAAATATATATATACAGGAAAATGCACTTTTTATGGCACATAATTTCTTAAAAGAGCATTTACTATTCATCCTATACTTGAAACAAATGCTTGGAATATTCAATTGCCTATTGTTGGCTGCAATCAGTCCTCCTATTTCTGCCCACATCTGGAGGTCTTTTCAAGGAAATTCTTTGAAGAAATAGTATGGGAATTCAAATCCCCACATTTATCCATTAAGAACTTATATAAAAAGAGACATTGTGAGCAATTCATGTTGCTTGTGCTTAATTCAAATATAAGCAGCATGAAGCCTCCCGGAGCATTTAAAATCTTAGAGGATTTTTTTTTAATTGTTAAATATTGAAGCAAAACATAGTTAAGAAGGTAGCACATCTTTTAAAAAAGTCCTTTTATCTTCTCTAAATGCTTTTAAGTTTGTTAGAAAGATAAAGTAAATGTGTGAAGCTATGGGCATAGGTATATAGATATTATTTTCTGTGTTTTAATACTTAGCCATTAAAAATAAAATGAAATAAATGAATAAATTATGACTTTATTTTCTCCTATTATTTCTGCATATATCTTTTCAGGCTTACTGTTACAGAACTGGAGCTTTCCAGGAAACTGAGGCAATGCAAAGCACACCCTTCCAACTCCAATTCTTATGATGAAGTCGAAAAGATTTCAAACATATCACCTAGAGTAACAGGCAATGAGTTTGTTAGCAGGAATAGGAAAGAGAAAATTGGGACACTCTCAGGGAGAGAGTGGGTCCTTTTAGAGAGGAGAGGTATAGCATGTCTCTCTTGTACTCCAATTTTATTAGGAATCCTAGAGAAGTTTCCAGAGAGTCCCACCCAGATTCATCTCTTGACTGTTGACTTTCAACAGGTTGACATCAGACTTTCAAGTCCCTACTGCCATGACAACTCTAGGTCATGTTGGCTCATGCACACTGCTACAAATTGGAGTCAACCATAAATTCCTACAGATTTTATGATTAGGAAGAAGTATCCTTATCTTCCTGAGTTTTGGGATCTATTCTGTAAAAATGTCACAAAGGTCACTTACTTCAGGGTAATTTGAACTCCTCTTATCAACATTATTTTGGGCCTACATTTCTTCTGCAGATAACAGGTAGTTTGCTGAGGAATGTGGCATATCCTATTCATTTAACCAAGGCAGAGCTATAGTTAAATTGTGAAGAAGAAATACAACAAACATATGAAAAAAATATTCATCATCCTAGTAATTAGAGAAATGCAAATCAAAAGTACTTTAAAATTTCATTTAACTCCAGTCAGAATGACAATTGTTAAGAATACAAGCAAAAATAAGTGTTGGCGAGGATGAGGGGAGAAAGGTACAGAGATTCATTGTTGGTGGGACTGCAAACTTGTGCAACCACTATGGAAAGCAGTATGTGGAGATTCTTCAGAAAACTTGGAATGGAACCACCATTTGAACCAGCTATCCCTTTATACCCAAAGGATCTCAAATCAGCATACTACAGTGATGCATCTACATCAATGTCTATAGCAGCTCAATTTACAATAGCTAAACTATGGAACCAACCTAGATGCTCTTCAACAGATGAATTAAAAAAGAAAATGTGGTACATATACACAATGGAATATTACTTAGCCTTAAAGAAGAATGAAATGAGGGCATTTGCAGAAAAATGGAAGGAGCTGGAGAATATCATGCTAAGTGAAATAAACCAAACTCCAAAAGCCAAAGGCTGAATGTTTTCTCATAATTAAATGCTAATCCACAGTGAGGAATCATGAGTGGGGAAGAATGAAGGAACTTTATATTGTGCAGAGGGGAGTGAGGGGAGGGGAGAGGGTGTGGGGATGAAAAAGACTGTGGAATGAGATGAGCATTATTACTCTAGATATATGTATGATTACACAAATTGTGTGACTCTACACCATGTTTAGCCAGAGGAAGAAGAAGTTGTGCTCCATTTGTGTACAATGTGTGAAACTACTTCTACTGTCATGTATAGCTAATTAGAACAAATTAAAAAACAAAGAACATGTAAAGTTTTACAAATATGTTGGAAAATACTTTGTCGATATTATAAAAAAAATCTTTGTTTCTAGATATTTCTAAGTTTGCAGTGCTTAGTAGTCTTTTAAAAATTTAGTCTTAGGAACCATTTATAGTTTTAGTAATTATTCAATCTTTTAAAAATAATGTGCTTCAAACAATTTTGGTTTTAATACACACGCATATGTTCTATTAGACTTAAGAATAATGATATAATTAGCTATTGGAAAATCCCCTTATGCACATCAAATAGCATGAAGAGAGGAGACCTCGGTATGATTATGAAAATATTTTGATCTTGCGTATCTGGGTCCCTACATGTTACATAAAACAACGGATTTCTAGTATTCAATGACCCAGAAAATTCTTACATATGTCTGTGAAGTTATACATATAGGGATATTAATGGATCATTTTTTGAAGAAAGGTAAATTTAAAAAATATTAAAATGTTCATCAATATGGGAAATTTTGGTGTTTTCCAAATTGGAAGCCTATGCAGCACATAAAATATTTCCCCCCATCCTCGCCAACATTTATACATTTTAGTATAAAGGATATAGAATTCCTGAAACTACATTAAAGTGTAAACAAATTACTGAAAAGAATCAGAATAGTTTACACTTTACCTAAATTTGAAAAAATATATCTAATAATCCTGTATATTGTATTTATATATGCATATTTATGTGTATATATGTACCTATAGGTTTATATATGTGTGTTTAGCTATTGCACATATATATGATATAATATACAAATTTAACACATATGCATGTAGGAATGAAGATACCAAATTAGGTTAACCAGTTTGTGTTCACCAGACAGGAAGAGAAAAACTATTGGAGACATGAGAAAAATCAACAAAGGCTAATTTAAATTTACATTAAAATATTTTATCTTCAACATCTAAAAGCAGAAAAAGCTGGGAATTTGTCTTCAAAGCTATATGTTTATTTTCAGTCAAAATTTTTAAAAATGGCAACATAATTTTATAGAATCTTATGGTGGTATAAATAAATAAATAATCGCTGTATCAATTTATAATGTTATAGCATGTTTCAATAAATACATCATTATAGTAAAAAGTTAATTCAAAGTGTCTTCCAAAACATTTCAAATAATAGTCCAAGTGTAATAAACTAGTAAACTCATTTTTCCTTTTAAAATAATCCCTAGGTAATTTGTGATGGTTTTAGTGGAGATGAATGGAGTAGATGAGGTTTACCATGGTGTGCAGCTGATATTAAGAACATCTATCTTAAATGTAACCTTTTGTCTGTTTACCCAATGAACCTCTAATCTGAGAAAAATCTGATTAGTTTCAACCAGAGTTAGATTCAATTTTAATGGAGACAACACTTTTTTTCTAACTGAGTAGGCAGAATTGCTTCTCCTTTTTTACACTTATCTTCTTTCAATTATTCTTTATAAGTTCAGGGGCAAATGTAATCTCTTTAATGTGACTGATCTTAAAATTGATGGCTAGAATTGTCAGAACCTCCACTGCAGAGTGGGTCATATCTCCTTGCATAATTTTTATCCCTCTTTCCCTGGCATATGTTTGGACCAAGATAGACCTTAGTGAAACCATTACAATCCTTCCTCAAAACATCACTTATTGGGGAAAATAAGCATGTATAGAATTGTCTTAAATATATGCAACATGAGACTGCAGATAAACCAAAAAGACATAAAAGATTTTCTAAAGACTATTTTTTTTCCCCTCATGGAAACAAACAGCCAAAACCTCACTTCTACATGAAAAACAGACCAATCATTCTGTTTGTCAGGAACACTGAGCAAAGTTGTAAGCATCTTTTAGACATTTGTTCTAAGAACTCAGTCCATCTTTGACAGACTAATTGCTTGTTCAGTGAAGAGAAATTCCAATGACAGATAATGATCCCCTTTGGTTAAACAATTCTTCTTCTGGTGATGTCATTTATGCTGGTGTTGGAAGGAGTCTCTGAAAAATGCTTCTCACTTAAAAGGCATTTTCTCTCTGATGGAAACATCAATTTGTCCCCCCAGTCCCCATTAAAAAATAGTAGAATAAATATACATTAAACGAACTTGAACGAGTGGCTTCATATTTTCGATGTTTGCAGTTAGTCAGTTTGAAATCCTTGGTTGCTTTGATTCCCAGCTTTAATTGTGCATCCCTAGACACTGGAGTGCCAGGGGTCCATTGGCGAAACCAGCACACTGTTTTTCTTGATCACTTTTCTTTCTGTCTTGGAATATTTGCTTTCTAGAGTCTTATGACATAAAGAACAAGTAAAACTTCAAAGCCCACAGATATTGAGTTAAATAAGAAAACTATGTGGTTCCTGATACTTTCCTGTATTACAGGTAAGGAAAATCTAACTTGACTTCACTGCAGGGTGGTTACATCTGCAGTGATCTGTTGAAGTACATGCATGTTCTGATTTGTGGTCAGAACACAAACCTCGGGGTAGGGGTTTTGATGGAGTTTTCATCCCAAGGGTCAGTCATAATATGGAAAATATCTAGGAGGACAGCAACCGGCAAGGTGAAAGATCTAGAATCTACCTCCTATATGGATCTCTTGAAAAATCTTGACAAAGTTATTGTGGAGAAAGATAAGACAAAACTTACATCAGACAGTCTTTTTTTTTTCTTTTTCTTTTTGGCCTCATATATCTGAGAAATGGTCCCGTACTGCTCGGAGCAGCAGAGATGGCACCAATGCGTTAACGTTAGAGAGCAGTGATATTTTATGCCAATATACCGAAGAAATTCCTTGAAGTCTAAAGATGTAATTGTTGGTGAGAATATGAACTCATTGCTTCTCATTTTGTTTATGAAGCTAGAGGATGGCCTGTCAGAGTTTTTATTTTTTATTTTTTCTCATACCTTTCAAGCTTTGGAAAGGTATGAGAAAAAATAAAAAATTTCCTTTCCATCTCTTAGTTTTGACATCTTATTTGTTCCATTTGTGCCTGGGGCCTGTCAGACATTAGAAGGTTTGCTTCAGTGTGATCCCCACAACAGCCTGCTTGGAGTAAGGGGTTGGTGTGAAGCAGCAGGTAAAGAAACATATAGCCTTTCTCAGAGATCCAGTGGAAACACAGACATCGTGTTAAAATTGAATTTTTAACCCAAATAAAATATAAAAGATAATACTGTAGTAACTGCTTAATTAGTATTTAAAGGCTAAATATGAGATTAAAAAAATTACATCAATTTCAATTAATTTTAGGACTAAGGTACTAAAATTACTCACAAGAATAAAAACATAGAAGGATCCTATTTTTTTTTTTTTATTTTATTTTCAGAATTCTTTAAGCCAGGTGCCATATCAGTAATTCCCTTGACCTGGGAGGCAGAGGCCGGAGGATTACAAATGCAAGACCACCCTCAACAACTCAGCAAGATCCTGCCCCAAAATAAATAAATTAATTAAAATAGCTGGAAATGTAGCTCCATGGTAAAGAGCCTCTGGGTTAAATCCCTAGCACCAACCAACTAACCAACAAACAAAAGAAATGCTTCATGATAGTCTTGATATTTGTTTTGGAAATAGAACCCCCCATAGTAATTTTCTGGTACTTCTTTCATACTACATATAGCCAGTTTTTTTTCCCATTAATTCACACATTTTATAATTTACTGAACAAGCATATGTATGCAAATGCTAAATATTGGAGGCATGGAAAACAACACATTTGAATTACTAATTTAAACAATAGTGGAGGCTGGCAAGGTCCAAATCTTCAGAGTAGGCCAGCAGTCTAGAAAACCAGGGTAGAGTTCATGTTGTGGTTCAGATCCAATGCCATCAGACTGGACACTCAGGGAAAATCTGATGCTGAGGCACAAGTCTAAAGGCTTTCAGACTATAGATCAGAGACTAACTGATCCAGCAGTTGGAGTCCAAAGGCTGTCTACAGCAGAATTTCTTCTTGCTAAGAGAAAGTCAGTCTTTTGTTCTATTCAGACTTTCCACTGAAAGAATGAGGCCCACCCACAGGTGGAGTATAATGCACTTTACTTAATGTTCACTGATTTGAAGGCTAATCTCATTCCAAACACTCTTACAGGAACATCCGGAATAATTACCAAATAAATATCTGGGTCCTGTAACAAAGATGTCACAATTTCATAGGTGACACAGGTTAAAACAAAACTGCAAAAGATAAAAGGGTACAGAAATTCAGCAAGTGGGAGGAATAAGCACACACACACACACAAATGTTTTGTGTTTGAGAAACAGAGAGGAAGCCAGCAAGATAGATTACAGTGAGTAAGGAAAGTGAATGAGAAAAGTGTTGGAAAAGTAGGCAGGGGCAAATTATATAAGACAGGGGTTTTTAACCTCAGTTCCTGGAATTACCAGAGAAGCTTACGGAAAAAAAAAAAAAAAAAAGCCCCAAATCTCTGGAGTATGTGTATCCAAAGAATCAGTTGGTTCTCTGTGTAATTCAATGTGCAGCCAAGGTTGAGAAGCCCTAATATGGACCATGTGCTGAGATTTTATTCCAAGTGAAAGAAGATCTTATTAGTAAGTTTTCAGAAGTGAAGGTACATGATATGTTCCATGTTTTTAAAAATCATTATGGAAGAATTCTGGTTCCAGAAATGACAGGACATTCCATTGGATAACAATCATAAATTTGGACAAGATATTGTAAAACAAACAAAAGTTTGAAAGAGCTAACCAAAGCAATCAGAAAATAGAATCTGACTTCTGACTTTGAGGAAAAGCTATGTCTATCTATTCTCTCTCTCTCTCTCTCTCTCTCTCTCTCTCTCTCTCTCTCTATCATATATCTATCTCTGTCCCCCTGAGGGCACGTTCTGATGTGTGTAGTGCTAGAACTCAAGCACAAAGCTGCAATTTTATTGTCTGGAGGTAAAAAAGAATGGGCCTTTGAACTGCTCTATAGATTGGAAATTGGGGAGAGTTACAGCGGGAAACCTCAAACCTGCAACCAGTCTTCAGTTAGGTTTGTCTGGCTTATGTGGTGTATGTGTTGGGGAGACTCCAAGAAGCCTTGCAATAAGCAAGGTTGGAGAACAGACAGAGGTTTTCACCTGCTGCCCACAGCACAGGACACTGAATGCAGAATCTGAATCCAGCCCAAGTAGAGAATCTCGGTAAACTTCTGGAATTTCTCTTAAAACCTTGTGAGTGGTAGAATTCAAAAGCATAGATGAAGTTCTAGCATAAAGCTCCAGATGAAGACCCAGAAATATAAAGTTTGCCTTATAAATTAGGGTAAAACTAGAACATATTTGCTATAAAAAGAAAAGAAAGTAAAGAAGATTCACAGTGATTAATCAGTAATTTAACTTTCAGTTAAAATAAAAATATATAAACCTACTGACCTTAATGTCTATACAATATAGTATACAATAAAATTTCCTGTACCAATGAAGAAACAATTTCTACCCATGGTCTTAAACAGAAAGCAAAACATGAAAATAGAAACCAAAATGACCAAAAATTGTAGCTAGCAGAAAATAATCTTAAAACAGCTTAAATAAATATAAACAGGACAAAAAATAAAAAGAAAAGCATAATGAGTAAACTAATGGGGAAACTCAGAGGACATGGAAATGTTTAGAAAAAAGAAACAAATAGAAATTTTAAAACTAAAAAATTAGAATATTTCCATGAGAATTCCACTTTAAAATTCTAACAATGGGATGTATGCACATAACTTTTCTATGTAGATACATGAATATATTACAGTAATTCTCACTCTTGTGTACATCCACAAAAAAATTTAAAATTAAAAAACAACAATTGGTAAATGGCAGAAAGATTAATAGAGGAAAAAGAGAAGGGTATGGGAGAGGGAAGGGAAAGAAGAGCTACTGGGAACCAAATTAAAACAAGATATATTCCATGTTTTTATTATTATGTCAAATGGATTCTACTATCATGTAAAACTAAAAAGAACCAATTAAAAAAAAAAAAAAAAACAGAAAGTGAACCGAAAGCCAAGTAAATAAAAAATTTCTAACTGAAGAACAGAGAAATTGAGTATAGTCTCAGTTACATTAGGAAAATATCAAGCAGATGAAATTACATTTAATTGGAATTCCTGAAACAAAGAGAGAAAAATTTATTATGATAAAGGACAATTATTTCTAAGTTTGATAAAAAAGTCAACCATCAGAACAAAAAGATTAGTCAATACCAAAGTCATGATATTTCTAATATTACAGATATATTGTAATAAACAATATTTTGAGAAAATTTATACCAATAAATTTGAAAACTTAACTGAAATGGAAAAAAATATCTTTGAAAATCTTTCTAAAGAAAATTTCATATTAGATAGTTCTGTTATTAATTTTATTAAGCATTTAAGAAAGAAAGTAAATCTTGTACATTAAAAAAAAATGAAGAAAACCTCTCAATATGTTTCTAAAAAACAGTTTAACACAGATGAAAACACAAAAACATCGTGAGAAAAAATAAATCACAACTCAATGTCATTGAACATAGACTTAAAATATCCTTCAAAATTATTAGCAAAAACTGGATTGAGGGATATTTTTAAAGGGTATATCATGATTTAATGGTCTAATCCAAGATTATAAGAGATACCAATTTAGTGTAAATGCAATATAAAAAAGAATAACAAGGAACAATAACCCCAATTTTTTAAGCATTTGAAAAATTTTATATCTTTTATGGTTTTAAAATTATGAAAAATATCAAGACAAACTCTAATGGTAATATGAATTGACAACTTGTTTGGATTAAGAGATGCTGAAGATTAAGAGGCTTATGGGTGTTTCAGTGATGGTATATCTAGAAATGATTGGTATGTGGGATACCCAACTGAAAAGGAGACTCCCTCAGAATGGGCAGCACCCTCCAATAGGATGATGGCTTGGATGAAATAAAAGTTGAAATTTCAAGGAAGCAACAGCAGATGAGAGCTAGATTCTTCCTGAAGGTTTCTTGATTGCTGCTGTGTTCTTTCTGAGGATATCCAACTCTTGCTTCTTCACTCTTCCAAAGTGGACTCTGCCAGTGATTCTCCAGAAACCTTCCTACTTGGACTAGGGTAGCACCTGGATCTCTCTTGTTCTGGGGCTTCAGCCTCTTGAACTGCTCAGCTACTGGTTCTTCTAACTCTCCAGCCTGCAGACAGCCATTGTGGACTATCCTGCTTCAGGTTGGGTAAGCCAACCTAATAAGTTCCCTTTTTATAATTATACTTCCTGTTGATTCTGTTCCTCTAGAGAACCATGGCTAATACACAAAATAAACAGCAGAGATCTCTTCAATCTGAAAAAAGGTTATTATGCAATTCAAAGTTGATATAAATCATTATATAAAAATATTAAATGCTTTCTAAGTGGGAATAGTGGGAATTGGAAATCTTGCAAGGATATCTGTTTTTCCAAATTATTCAACATTGTACTTAGGGTCCTCTGTAGTTCAACAATGTGAGAAAAATAAACATCAACAAAGATATTGTTAAAACATGAATTAATGATGATTTACATAGATAGCATTAAGTATATACTAAGTGACTACTAGAATTAATGAGCATTTGTCAAAGTCATAGGAGAACAAGTCATTATACAAAGCAGTGTTTTTGTATATTAGTGAAAAATAAAATTGAAAAAATTTCCTTTCAATCACATCAAGAAGCATAAAATCCTTATGAATGAATTTAATAAAAATATGGAAAACCTCTGCAAAGAAAACAATAAAACATTACTGGGATAAAAGAACTAAATAAAAAGATATGTATTTAAAGGATGGATTACTTAAGGATTAAAGAATGTCCAGTCTCAACAAAATCAAATCATAGGTCTGTTGAATCCAAATTAAGCTTTTCTGTCAGTAAGTATTGACAAGCTAAATCTGAATTCATGTGAAAATAGAAAAAAATAGAAAAAAACATACAAAAATAGGCAAAGCAATCTGAAAGTAAAGAACACAGTTGGCAGATGCTCTATGGATTCAAAACTATAAGACTATTAATATCAAGAGAGCATGATGTTGGTATGTGAATAAACAGACTAAAACAGCAGAATAGAGAATGAAGAAATAGTCCTTAGTTTTGGTTAATTTATTTTAACTAAAGCTCTGAGTCAATTCAATGGTGAAAGGAAACTTTTCCAAGACTGGATAGCTGAGGAGTAGGGAGTGGGTGTGAGCATGGGGAACCTAGATACCTATATAGGGGGAAAAAATGATCTCAATGTTTTCTCACTTTGAACACATAAAAAATAATGCAATCCAGATCATAGACTAAAACACAAAAACTGTTACTACATATTTCAAGAAAGAAACCTACATGATGATTTTCATAACTGTAAGAGAGGCAATGCTTTCTTGAAAAAAAACACAAGGAAACACTAATGGAGATAAAGAAAAAATGGACAACTAAATTAAAAACCTATGCTCATCCCAAGACAATACGGAGATTTAAAAAATCAAGTATCTACTGAGAGAAGATATTTATTTAAATATTTCTGAAGGACTTTAATACAGAACTTACAAGTAATTTCTACAGATGAATAATGTAAAGACAACCAAATGAAAAAAGGCAATGGATTTGAAGGATAAACATTTTCAAAAACAATATTCACAAGTGGCTAAAATGTACATGAAAAGATGTCAAAATTGCAAATTAAAACTGCAGTGAGCAACTCTATTTGGTCATTTCTTTAGCCTCTAGAATGGCTAAAATGAAAGACTAGTGACATGAAATGTTGGAGAAGATGTAAAACAACTGAAATGTGTATATTTTTTTGTGAGACAGAGCTATTTTAGAGAGTATTTGGTAATCTCTTACAGAATTTGTTATATACTTACCATATGATTTAGTATTTACAACTGTAGGTATTGTCCTGGGAGAAATAAAAACTTATCTCTAGACTTGGACCCATATTTGCATTACATCTTTGCTTAAAATAGTATAAAACTGCAAAAAAAAACAAAACAAAAAAAACAACTAATGGTCATCGGTGGTACAATATGAGAATTGCTGTTTACTACAATGGAATCCTAGTATGAGGTTAAAAAAATCAATTATCAATATCTGTAAAGACAAATATGAATTTTGCCAACTTTATGTTCAGCAAAATAAATCTACACATTGACATATAAAGGACACAGATTATATGGTTATTTTTATTTGTAAGCAAGAACCAGCAAATTAATCTATAGTGAGAATTATGAGAACATTGTTTATTATGTTAGACAACTTCTTGATGCTAGGACAAATACTTAAGAAAAACAACTAGAAGGAAAGATTTATTTTGGTTCATGGTTTCAGAGGTTTCAGTACATGGTCAGCTGACTCCATTGCTCTTGGTCTGACATGAGACAGAAAATCATGGTGGAAGGGTATGATACAGGAAAGCTGTTCAGTTCATGGCAACTGGGAAGCAGAATGAAAGGAAGGGGCTGGGACCAAGATAGAGCCTTATAGTGTACCCCCAGTGACCCACTTCCTCAAACAAGGTCCTATTTTCTACCACCCGAGTTTCAACCGCCTCTCAATAATGGCATCAAATTATGAATCCATCAATGGATAAATCCATCAATGGATAAATGATGAAGTTAAAGCCTTCCTGTCACTTCCCAAAGTGCCCCTCTTCTCCCCAACATTGCTGAACTGGAGATCAAGCCTTCAACACATAAGTCTTTGGGTACATATCATATGCAGCAAATGGCATTTTTTTTAAGACTGGGGATTGACTAGGAGAGGTTCATAAAAGATATAATGAAAATAATTTCCTGAATGGAGGAACATGCATTTATCGGTAATCTTCAAATTGTACATTAGAATTTAGTGCATGTTTACTAAGTGTATGTATTTGGGAGCTGTAGTTTCAGAGGTCTCATAGACAGCTGGGTCCATTCCTCAGGGCTTGAGGTAAGGCTGAACATCAGTAAGGAAGCGGGTGGCAGTGGGAAGCAGCTCAAGACATTACATCAAGAAGCGGAGAGAAAGCTCTGCTTAACAAAGATAAAATATAAACCCCAAAGGCACATCCCTGGGGACCCACCTCTAGCCACACCACACCAGCCTACAATTACCAACCAGTTAATCTCAACCAGGGGATTAATGCACTGATTATATTAAGGCTCTTACAACCCAATCATTTCACCTTTAAACCCTCTTGCATTGTTTTATGACATTGAGTTTTGGGGGACACCAAATACTTAAACTGAAGTAAACATTTGACCTCAGTTTTAATAGCTTATGCTTAAATATGAAAACTATAAGAGTTAGGAGGCTATTTCAGTAGGTGATGTTAATTCAAAGTTGGATGCTAGGAAGGAGCTGGGGGAAAGTTAGGTTTAGAGACATAGTTTGTAGATGAAGCTGTAAGGAATTGCCGATAAATTTGGCTATAATCAATAAAAGATAAAGAGGGTCCAAGGGTACTTTGTGATTTTGGTAAGGACAAGTAGATAGATGGTAGTTTTCTTTTTGAGATGGTGAAGAGTAAGAAAGGAACAGTGTTGGAGAGCGTTACCATTTGGATGTGAAGTATCCCTCAAGCTCTTGTTAGTGCAAGAATATTCAGAGGTAGAATGATGGACTATGAGAGCCCATAACCTAATCAGTACATCTTAGTTTGAATAGACTGATTGGGGCAGGTTAAGTGTGACTGGAGAAGGTGGTTCCCTGGGGAGGGGGTGTTGTTCTTCCTTTGTAAGAGTTGTTCTTTCTTTGGCCTCTTCTCTCTCTCTCTCTCTCTCTCTCTCTCTCTCTCTCTCTCTCTCTCTCTCTCTCTCCTTCCTGACCCTGCCATGAGCTGAGAGAAGTTTTCCTGTGATAGGCCCTTCCTCCATGATGTACTTCCACTTTTCAGGCACAGAATAATGGGAGTCTGCCATTTATGGACTTAGATCTCTAACCCCGGAGCCCCAAATAATCTTTTCCTCCTCTAAATTGTTCTTGTTGGATATTTTGAAGACAGTGACTGAGAAACTGACTAAAACGGAACAAGTGGGTATGATGAGTCAGGAGTTTCTTGTCAAGTTTAAGTTTGAGACATGTTTTGTAAATCTATACAGGCAGATATATCTAGCATTCACTAGTATAGATCAGTCTGGATTTCAATGAACAGGTCAGTATGGGTTGTATACATTTTCAATGATTAGGAAAAAAAGACTGTATGGCTATATTTAAAAGTAAGGGAACCACACGCACATCAGATAGAGCACTAATCTTTAGGATATATAAAGAACTCAAAAATTTTAACACCAAAAAAAAAAAAACCCCACAAATAATCCAATCAACAAACGGACCAAGGAACTGAACAGACACTTCTCAGAAGATGACATGCAATCCATCAACAAATATATGAAAAAATTTCAATAATTTTAGCAATTAGAGAAATACAAATCAAAACTACTCTAAGATTTCATATCACTCCAGTCAGAATGGCAGCTATTAAGAATACAAACAACAATAAGTATTGACAAGGATGTGAGGAAAAGGGCACACTCTTACATTTCTGGTGGGACTGGAGATTGGAAAGCAATATGGAGATTCCTTGGAAAACTGGGAATGGAACCACTCTTTGACCCAGCTAACCCACTCCTCAGTTTATACTCAAAGATCTTAAAAATAACATACTACAGGGACACAGTCACATCAATGTTTATAGCAGCACAATTCACAATAGCTAAATTGTGGAGCCAACCTAGATGCCCTTCTGTAGATGAATGGATAAAGAAAATGTGGTTTATATACACAATGGAATATTACTCAGCATTAAAAGAGAATAAAATCATGGAATTTGCAGGTAAAAGGATGGAGTAAACTAAATTAATCCCCCAAAACCAAATGCTGAATGTGTTCTCTGATATGAGGATGCTGTTCATAATGGGGATGGAGGGGGGAACATGGAAGGAATAGACGGAATTTAGATAGGGCAAAGGGGAGGGAGGGAAAGGGGGATATGAGGGGGAGGAAATACAATGGAATGGGAGGGATATTATTATCCTAAGTAAATGTATGAAAACACAAATGGTGACTATACGTTGTGTTCAACCAGAGACAGGAAAAAAATTGTGCTCTATTTGTATAACATGAATTGAAATGCAACCTGCTGTCATATATAAGTAATTAGAATAAATAAAATAAAAATAAACTTAAAAGGGGTAAAAAAAAAGACTAGGGGAGTTTAAAATACAAAATCACCAGTTATATATTGTATAGTTGTAATAGTATGTGTGTGTGTGTGTCTCTGTGTGTGTGAATATCCTGCATGACTCAATTAGCATTCTCTGAGCGTAAAGATGCTTTTTTTCCCACTCTTCTTTCTAATATTTATAGCTGAGTATTTTACAAAGAAAAGTTCTCACTAAATGCTTGTTCAACGTATTGACAGTGAATGAATAAGCAAACATAAAGAACTTTTTGTTGTTGTTGTTGGTTGTTTTGAATTAGGAAGAGAAAAGATACCAAAAGCAAAATAATTAACTAGTAAAGCACCAAATAAGAAATGCATCTGAGTAATTTATGAAAACATTTCCCAGTACCTGCAGATGATCTATAGGAATATCATGCATACTAATTTTATTATGAAATAAAAAGGGCTATGGGACCTGAGATAAGAAGATCACGGTTGTATTTGGCTCTACACTATATTTGGAAGCTGCAGTTTGGGGCAAACTTCCTAATAACATTGTTTTCTTGTCTTTATAGCTGAGATAATAATCATAAGTATAATGAAGGATAGTTATGTAGATCCAAAGGAATAAGTAGAATAAGGTACTTTCTGGGTGGTTGTGAGAAATGTAAATGCTGGTCATTAGCAGTATATTTATTTTTGCTATTAATTATCACAAATGGAATATCTAATGTCTCATTCTACCAGAATACTTTCATAGGAATCTTGTTAGAGCATTAGCTAAAAATGATTGTAATTGTCTTTTGAATTTTAATTTGTATGATCAGATAAACAAAAAGAATCTAGAGCATGCATCTTGGATGAAAGATTTAGTCTCACCTATGATGAGGAGCAGTTTCCAAAAGGTACTCCTTTTGTCAAAATCCATACACCATATTACTTGGAAGACTGGCCTTGGCCTTTAGGCTGAAAGTCACATTCCTGGAGATATTTTAACACCCTTATCCCAAGGACAAAGAAGATTGAATCCTGCTTGGGCTGGGTCATAAAGCGATTTCATCTGGCTTTATGCTTAGCTGAAGGTACAAAGGTGGTTGAATCTGTTTCAGGAGAATCCCAACCACCTCCACAACCTGTTCCTGTCAGGGTGGAAGATGCATGAGGTCTGAAAGCAGCCATGCCTGACCACTTGAAGAGTCATCCAGGGCTGTCCCAGCCAGAACTCTGGGCATGCATGCATCATCTAGTATTGAGTCACTTCCCAGCCCAGGTTGTAGAGAGCTCTGGATATGTGCAGCTGGGGCAGATTCCATTGGCATCAGAATATCATGAAAATAGAGAGTATCGTGGAATGTGCCATGAATCCAGATGCCAAGGCAGCTGCTGCACACTAGCCAGCCAAACCACATGGCACAGTCCTGGGAGTCTATGAAACACAGTTAGTAGTGACAGGTCCCCCCAAAGCCTGTACAGCTCTTTGTAACTCCACAGAGCTGGGCCAAGTGGAAATGCACTGGAACCATGTTTGTAGACTGAATTTGAATTATTGCTCTATGCTTATTAATCTTGTGCAATACTCTTCCTCTGTTGGTTCTGTTAAGTTTCTCATGTGTAAAATTGGGGGATATTATTACCTATTTGTTAGAAATAGTTTGAAGATTATGTAATCCCATTTGTCACTAGATATTCAAAATCAGTTAATCCCACTCTGCTTACTCTTGCTCTGGTCTAAATCAATGCTGCTTAAAAGAAGTATAATGAATAACTTAAAATTTTAAATTTTTTATTAGCCACATTTGAAAAATGTAAAAGGAAGCAGATGAAATTATTTCTTATAAATATCGTATTGAACACAACATATTCACAATATTATCACTTTAATAAGTATTTAACATAAGATTCTTAATAATTTTTTTCATTTTTGTTTACATAAAATTAATTAAAATGAAATAAAAATTGAGTTCCTCACCCTAATTTGTTACATTTTTAGTGTTCAAAAGTGTTGTGAAATTGTACAGTGATGGTCCATAGGAGTATCAGTTATAAGGGGAAAAGTGGGTGGATTAAGACAGAATAAATTTAGGTTGGTTAGGACTTGCCAGCTCCTAGGATAGGAAAGAAATAGATTTATCAAAACAGGCGCGGAATCATGCCTCAAAAAATAATA
Organism: Callospermophilus lateralis; assembly: GCF_048772815.1. NCBI lineage: Eukaryota > Metazoa > Chordata > Mammalia > Rodentia > Sciuridae > Callospermophilus > Callospermophilus lateralis. The sequence goes on from NC_135307.1 coordinate 18,189,667, forward strand.
GCTACCTTTTCGTAAAAATAGAGAAGGGGGAATAATGTTAAGGGACTAAATGTCTAATTGTGTAGATGCTAAATATCCAGTTGTAGATGCTATGTTGAGATGACACCCACAGCCCTCTGCATAGATGGGTGGGAAACAGCTGCACAGGTCTACAGGAAACTCAGGTCATGGTGATCAAGTAGGGGTGTATGGGGAAGGAGATGGCTGAGTTCTCCAGAAGAGGAGCTTTAAAGAGAAGAATCATCAGTGGAAAGTGAGAACTTTGGTTTGCCTGTATTTAGTTGCTGCAGTCTGGCTGGGCACAAAATAACCTAGCCACCACAAAAACCTTGTAGATTCAAACAGCAACTCTTTATTCCCAAACTCTCACCGACACTCTGCTCACACTTGTGTGAACACACTGGCTCTACCCGGCTCTGTGCGCAAATCTCTCAGAGAACTCAACAGGAACTCCAGGAGCGGGTGCCTGAGGCAGCAGGATACGCCTTATTCCCAGCTGGATCCACCCTAAACCTGGATCCACCCTAAACCCGGAGCCACCCTAATCCAGCAGGATCCACCCTAAACCTGGAGCCACCCTTAATCCCTGAGCAGGGTCACCTTTCAAAGCAAAATGCCATGCGTCATTCCTACTTGGCTATGGCTCTCAGCATTTAGTCTGTGGAAGGAAAATAAGTTAGACTCAAAAGAGACACGAGAAGAAGACAAAAAAAGTAACATCACAGAGACCATGAATTTAAGAAGCAGCAATATGGTGTCTTGAGTGTTGCTTCAAAGAGATGAGGAGGGATGGAGGAGAGAAAGATCTCGCTAGTGGCTCCCGCTGCATCTGTCCCTGCTGCCCCTGCTAACCTGTCCTCCTGCTCCACCTCAGCCCCTGGATCATCTCAGTCATCCTCTACTCTGCTCTATCAGTCATATTAGCCTAAAGAAATAGCAGGATTGTTTTTCCTCTCACAGGCCTTATACATAATTTTGGTGATTTTTTTCTTTCATTTGACTTTTTCACCCAGTAGGCTGATATTACTCAGCTCTTACTTCCTATGTGCTTAACATCAGGAGTGCAGAAAGGACAACTTCCCTCCTTCTGAAGACTCCTTGTAAAGAAGAGACTTCACTTTCCTCAGGTTCTTCTTCCACTAAGAGATTACCTGAGAGATGAGGGAACCCCTGGTTTCTCTGCCTCTCAGAAGTCTCCAGCCTTCATTGACTCCTGGCGAGGCTCCAGGCACTCTTGGATTCCCAAAAATTATTGGCTAAGACACTTGCCAATTATCTAGAGTAGAATTTTTTATAATTTTGGACAATGCAGGTGATTTTAGGTAGTACTCTGACATTTTTCTGTCTGAGATCATTTAATGAATTTTCAAGTTTACTCTCTCTTTATGTTAACCTACAGTGACTTTTAAACTTATTAATGATATTTCTGTAAATAAATTAGTTTCAAGCAAATACATTTTAAGTTAAAACATAAAATGAGTTTTAAAATTCAAGTAAATAATGGTTACAGTACTTTATAATTTATGGCAAAATCATAATGTCTCCAGTTTGAAAGCCCAGAATTAGAGAATGATAAAAGATTATGCAGCCTCACTATTAATTAGGCTGCATGACATCGACTCTAAATTCTGCAGAAAGACATAAAGGATACACTAAGTTATTTTAGTCATATTATTTTATAGTCTGAAAGCAGCATCAATATCAAGAACTGAGAGGTGTCTAAAATATTTTCTCTACTTGCAAATGAACAAGTTGGCTTCCACAGTTTCATGTTGATATAGAAGAGTTAATACTCAGCAATAGCAATAACATTGTGCATTTGTGTGGACTTCCCCAGACCCCAATTCCTACTCAATGATGCAAAGAGGACCAGCTGCTGTCTGCACAAGCAATGGGTTGCATTTCGGGAAGGAACTTTGTGTTTAAGGAGCCATAATCTTGTATAATATGCAGAAAGCATGCTTCTTTATGTTCTGGAGTGAGATACTATCTCTATTGTACTACACTGAGCATGTTTGCTCCTTGCCTGTGGAGGAAAATATTATCTTTGTTCTCACTAAACAAACATTTATCAATGCAGCCTCACTTCACAAGACCTGCAGAAGTATGGCAGCCCCACAGATAGTTGTGTCTCAACAACCAGCATTTTAATAGATAAAGGGGAAAAAGTCATCTTGATGTAGGTTATACTGTGAATGGTTAACATGTTCATTCACAATCTGAGAGTCATTCAGCCACTCTTTCTTTGGGGGGAAGGGATATTTATAGAGATTGCTCATTAATTATACTTGCAATGAATTCTTTCATTAAAATAAGTAAACGTAAAGATCCAGATATATTAGGAGCACACATCTGTAGCCATTCACTAACTAAAGCACTAGTTTGACATGGGACTTGTAAATTTTTTAATATTTTCTTGGAATGAAAACCACAATCATAAAACCCAATGGGAGTCTTAGGAAAGTACTTCAAATGTGGCATTTTAGGATTCTATTATATTCTTAATAACACTTTGCTCTGTGATGGCAGAGGTGGAGGTTTTGAAGTTATGTCAAAATCTTATAACGTAAAGAAATCTTCAGCCAACTGCACATCAAAAAGATTCTACTAATTACTCCAGGAATGTATTTTATTCCTTTAAAAGTATCTTGCATCTGCCACATGCATCTGGAAAGGCACAGTTTTTCTTTGCTTAGTAGTAACGCCATATGAAAATTTTATTGGTCAATTTCACAATTTATGTATCTTTAAGATAAATTGAAATTGTATAGCAAATGTGAAATCTAGTCTCATAAAACATATTCAATTGATTAGTTTATATCTGTATTTTTTTTCAGACAGAAGTTAAATATATTTTTGCAAGAAATTATTGGGTGGACAAAATAGAGAGTGGTTAATTTGGGGGAAATACATTTACTGTCACCTTTCCTACATGATTTTACTTTCTTGAATATTCAACTAAACTTCTGGAACTTATTTTTAGGGAAAACTGTCTATTAAAATAAAATGTGAATGATTTATTTAATCAAGATGGTGGCTATGAATGAATATAAATTATTTTTGGTAATTATTTGGTGGCAAATTTGAATAAACTATTACAACATTGGGTAAATGGAATTAGCCTCTTGTATTGAGAATTACAGATCTTAGCATATTTTAAAGTCCTCAGAGATGATGCATAGCTTTCATTGATTTATTGATTCTCTGATTTTTTAAAAGATGATTTATGTGTCCCTGCATCTTTGAAGGTGTCAGAGATATCCCAAATAATTACACTAATTTGAAAATCAACTTGAAAGACTAAAGTCAAGTGAAAAATGGCTTCACAGTGGTTGAGATATTCCACTGATTTTAAAAAAAATATTTAAAGGATGGGAGAATCAGTATCTAGACAATTTTGAATGCTTTGCAATGTGGTCTAAAAATAAAAGAAATTCTTTAGTTTAATTTGTGGGTAGTTTTTCAGTTTTAATTATTAGATGCAATAACAACAGAGACTTTTTGGCCTGTTATTGAATGAACATGTTAATCAATGAATGTGTCAAAAAACCTTCAAACTTAAAATCTATGTTTCAGATTTAAAATGTTTTTTACATATAATTTTACATAAATACTTAATTGGGACTATAACATATTAATTTTTGAGTGTCTCTACTTTTCCTGTAGTCACGTTACACTAACCATTTTTAGTTGACTTTAGACTTTCATGCAAACAATCTTGATAATATTCTTTATATTTTCTTTTCTACAAGCTCTGATGATAGCACTCAGCACACTTATGAAGAAGTCTCATTTTTTTATAGAAATATCCTAGTACCACAATTTATTTTCATATTTTTTGCTTATTGCTCAACAATTATTTCAAAATACCTGCCGCTTAACTTACATATTTCTAATTTTTTCTTTCAATGTGAATGTACAGTAATATTTCTTGGTGTGAATAAATATGCCTCAATTTATTTATATATTTCCCAGTAATGTTATATGTTTTGTTTCCAGATGTTTTTGGCACTATCAACAAGGCTGTGATAAACTTCCTTGTTCATACATACATTTTTTTTTGTATAAGTGCTTTCATGTTTGTGAATAGATTTCTAGGATTTTGCCTTTTAGAATAAAAAGTATATACATACATTTTAAATAAATTTGGTGGATTTACTTCTCAAAACAGGTGATACTTTTCCATCTTCTTCAGCAATAAACTCAAGTAACATTTTGTGTTGATAATCTTTTTGCCATAGCAACAAATATCCAAGAAAAACAACTCAGAGAAGAAAATATTTATTTTGGCTCCAATTCCAAAGGCTTCTTTTCATTGTCAACTGGTTCCATGACTTTGGGCCTGAGATGAGGAAGAACATCATGGTGGAAGCCTCTGAACATTGTTGCATTGGACATCAAGTCTTCAACCCGTGAAATGTTGGGGGATGCTTTAAATTCAGACCATAACATATTGTTTCTCTACCTCTATCAAACATATAATTTTACATTAATACTTAATTGGGACTATAACATATTAATTTTTGTATGCATACTTATATATATATATGTTTGCATATATGTATAAATATATGTGTGTATAATTTATATATATGTGTGTGTGTGTGTGTGTGTGTGTGTATACACATATATATATTTTTAAGGTTAAATAGTATAGCAAAGGAAAGCAAATATTCAGGAAATAACTCATCATTTTCATTACCAAGAGAGATTTTTATTCTTCACTACCAATGTCCAAAGCCCAAATATAAGCAATTATAATGTTAATAAGCTACATGTTAATTATAACGAATAATACAAAGTTGAATCACATGACAGAGTGTATTTGATAGTTTTCCACCTAAAATATGGCAATTTTTGTTTTCCAGATTTACATTATCATTATAGATAAAAGTAATGATAAAGAGATTTAGTGAATATTTATTGGGCTCTATGCCAGACATAGAACCTGATGTACTCATCAGGGAAGTGTCAAGTTTTTCCCAAATCCTGTTTTTGGCATCCTTTCTCCTAGTTTCATTCATTTTTCATGCTCTAGTCTTGCTCTAGTTATAGCTTTGCTTCTCTCTCTTTTTAACCACATTATCCCCTAGACATAATAACCGCCCTGCATATATATTTTTTTAAAGTTAATTCAAATTACATTGTATTAGGGTTCTTCAGACAAACATAAACAATAGAATAATAGATTATGTATTATATTGTGTTAGTCAGCTTTGAGTCACTGTGACCAAATGCCTGACAAGAATAATCTAATAGAAAAAAATGTTTATTTTACAGTTTCAGAGAGTCAGTTTATTATCAACAAACTCTATTGCTCTAGGCCTTCATTGTTCTATCATGCAAAAGGGTGGGATAGAGAAAAGTCTGCTCAGATCATGACATCCTAGAAGCAGAGAGAGAATGAGGAATCACGGGCAAAATATAATCCCCAAGGGCACATCTCTAGCGATCTACTTCCTCTAACCACAATCCACCTACTTGTAATCTTCACCCAGTAACACATAAATGAATTGATTAAAATGAATTAATTCATTAATCAGGTTCTAACTTTCATAATCTAATCATTTCATCTCTAAACATTCCTGCTTTAATATGTGAGCTTTTGGGAGGACACTTCATATCCAAACCATAATATTTCATCCATGGTCCTGAAATGCTCATGTCCATCTCACAATGCAAAGTGCATTTAGTCAATATCTAAGAGTCCCTATTGTCTTAATAGTTCCAACATTATCCAAAAGTTCAAGTTCAAAATCTCTTCTGAGTCTCAAAGCAAACACTTGGCTTTGAGCTTCTGTTAAGATAGAAAAAAAAATTACAAATATCCAACACAGAATGGCACAGAGTAAATATTTATAATCCAAAATAGAAGAAGAGGGTAATGGAAAGAAGGGATGACAGTGAAACAAGACTAAGCCCAGATGACATATCCTATAGCCCCATGTCTAGTATCTAAGGGAGCATATGGAGGTGAAGTGGGATCTCCAAAAGGTTTGGACATCCCTGCTTCTATGGCCTTGCTGGCTGTACCCTACATGACTTCTTTCCTAGATTGGCTCTGTTTTCAGACAGCAGTTTTCCTTGCAGATGATCCACATTACTAGCATCTCTTAATCCCAGGGGTGTCCACTGCAACTTTGACTTCATTATCATAACTTCATGCATTGCCCTCTCAGAGACTGCCTACAGGATTCCAACCCTGCTACTCTTTGCCTGAACTCCTACCTTCCTTTGAAGTCCCAGCAGAAGTCTTCATGACCACATAATTCTATCCTAAATTCCCTCAGAACCAGCAACACATGGATGATGCCAAAATCTGCCACCAGTTCAAGCAGTGGCTGACCCTTCTTGGTCCATGTCTTCAGAAGCTTCTGAATGCCTAGGTGACTGATCACTTTGAAATAAATCCTCAGAAAATAACTTCTTAGAACCCCAGTATTTACAGGGTGTCCCCAATTCTCCCAAATGAGTTTTTGCCTTTTACCCATGAGGTTATGATTAATTTGGTCCTACTTATTCCTCAGATACCCTCAAAGCATCTTTCATATTGTCTCTTCGAAAAGTACTTAGTTTCTCTTTAGTGGCAGTAATCTCTTCAGCAACTACATCTTCTTCTTTTTATACATGCTTCTTCTTTGGTTAAACTGCAAATTTTTACACTTTTTACCCTCTGCTTTATGCTCACAATTCTCACTGGAAATTTGGCTAAAGATTGTATCAATATCCTTGTCACTGTTTGAGTGCTGTGCTACCTTGAAACCTCCTCCCTCATATTAATTAGTCCACCATTTTTAAATTCAACCTCAGATTTTCAAGACATGGACAACACGTAGACAAGTTTATGGTCATAATGTAACATGTATGACCTCTAGTCAAACTCCTACTAAACTCCTCCTTCCCTCTGAAAACTTATGAGCACAATTTTCACTCTGCATTCCTGTTGATATTCTGGTGTTCTGAGCTCCCACCAAAACCAGTTATTAAATGCTTGCTTACAAGGTTCTCTGGCTTCTCCAGCCTGTATCTCTATAATTTTCTAAAATCCTCCTGCAAACCAGTTCCAACGGCTTCGGTACCACACGTTCAATTACAGTGAAAGATATGATCTCATTTCTGATATCAGTTACTGTGCTAGTCAGCCTTGTGTTACTGTGACTAAAATACCTAAAAAGAATAACTTAGGGGAGGACACATTTATTATGAGCTCATAGTTTCAAAGTTTCAGTTCATGGTCAGCCAACACTAGTGCTCTGGGTCTGAGGTGATGGCAGTACATCAAGGCTTAATGAAACGGCAGAGGAAAGCTGTTCAGCTCATGGCAACAAGGATGTAAGAGAGAGAGAGAGAGTGAGGAGCCAGAATATAGTGAAGAGACAAAATATAATCTCCAAAGGCAGATCCCCAGTGAACTACTGTTTTCAGCCAAGCCCCCACCTGCCTACAGGTACTACCCAGGTACCTATCTATCAATATCTATGTATTTATCAATCTATTTATGAATTTATTATATGGTATTGGCTTATGAGATTACAGAGACTGAAAAGTCCTACAATCTGCCATATGCTAGTGGGAGACCCAGGGTAACCAGTAGTATAGTTTCAAGGCCTGAGATACGCAGAGCCAATGATATGGATTTGTCTCTGTCTGAAGGCTTGAAAACCAGTAGCAAATAGGATCAGTTTCTCAGCTCAACAGTCAGAGAATAAAATAAACTGGCTTTCAACTCTTGTTTTTCAAACCCTCAATGGATTGAATGAGGCCCATTCACATTAGTTAAGGCAATCTGGTTTACTCAGCCTGCTAATGTAAATACAAATCATCCAGAAACACTCTCACAGACAGTTCTAGAAATGAAACTTAACCAGATATTCCAGCATTGTGTAGTCAAGTGAAGTTGACATATATTATTAGCCATCACATATGTAGAATGTTTTTGTCAAAAGATAAGCTAGATATTTCACTTCTCCCACATGTTGGAATTCCTGCAGTCATGATAGGAATGACAACCAATGTGGATGGGCATTTAGCCACTGATCCTGACACCATCAAACTTCAAGTTTGAAAACTCTGCCTAAGACTGTACCTACTCTTCAGACACCCATAAAAATGATTAAAAGGGTGAATGAATATCACTAGCTACTTTTAATTCAGAATAATCTCCAAAGTAATGAGTGATATCAGCTAAGCTGAAACATATAATCAAAGCAGATTTTAGGAATTCATATTTAAACACAAATTAAGGAAAGCAAATAAATGTCAAATGAATGGCATGTGAATAAAGAAACCTGTCACGGGTTAGTAGAAATAACTGAAAAGCAGTGATAACATTATAATCAGGATGTCAACAGAGATAAATGCCATTTATACAGGTGAGAGGAAGCAAGATGACAGTTGGCAAAAATACTCAGTGCCTAAATGTCATGTGGTAATGATCCTTTTTGACATCTTTGCCCAGAATCAAAGATAAAAATCTCATTCATTGAATTTTATTAAATTTAAAAATACATGAGCATACTTTCTCTGGAGCTCCAACTTTTCCTGTCTATTTATCATTTTTCCTATTAGTCCTCAGTGGACTAGAGAAGTGGTACTTGTCTGCTATTTATATATGTTCTTCATTATGAAATGTATATGTTCTTCATTATGAAATGTAATAATGGATGAAAATGCTAGTTACTTGAAGTCTCAGGGACCTCGGAGGAAGAGAAAAGTAGGTCCTATAGTGAAATATGAACATACCAAAAATCTGGCTTTGCTATGGATCACAACTTTACTATGGGCATTATATGGTAGTGATTAGAAATTCAGATTCCTGAGTTCACATGCCCTTCACTGGCTAGATGATGAGCATTAAATTAGGGTAATCTTACCTTATTCTCCTCATCTGGAAAGGGATGATAATACTAGCATGTATCTTATAGACATAATAGTGAGGTTTTAAGGAGTCAATAGCTATAAGATTTAGAACAATGGTTGTTTATAGTAAGCACTCACTGATTGTCATTGGTTGCATTTCATTGTCTGGGTAGATGTCATGGGTATTCAAATAAGAAATTGAAACTCAAAATTAAACAGTGTGCCAATACCACCAACCAAGATAAAATCTAGAGTTGTGATAAAGAGAGGAGACCTTGGATCAGATTGAACCAGGCTCAAATTCTGACTCCTTTATTCTTCGACTCTAGGATCCTGTTTGTTTTAGTCAGGGTTCCAGAAGGAAAGAGATAGTCTACACATGGCAGGAATGAGGAGGGCTGGATGACAAAGTTTTCAAACATACAGCTGGGATGAAGGCAAGCCAAGGAGAAAGTGTAAAACATCAGATTCAAAAACCTGGGGTTAATTCAGTTCCTGGGTTAATTCAGTTCCAAAGGAGGAAGTGGCCATTTGAACCCACGGTGACCAGGAGAGAGGACTGTTTGCTAAACCATTACCAACTCTTTACTAGGACTTCACTCTCCAAATTCCTTCCTCCTATCATTGTCTTCCAATTGGGAGCCCAGGCGGAAGCTAGGGATAAGAAGGAGGCCCTCTGAAGTCCATGCAGACCTTCCACCCACAATAGAGGTTAGAGGGGGTAAAGGTAGAGTTAACCCATGAGAGCAGAGAGACTACCTAGCACATTGATTCACATCTAGGAGCCTCACCTGTACACAACCTCTAAACTCCACATCCTACACCAACCTTGAATTTTGTCTCTATGAATGCTGACTCTACTATTAAACTTTTGTGGGATTTATGTGGGCTCCCTCCGTCACTAATATTCTGAGTCTTCTAAATAAGAATGCATGATAAGGACTTGAACTCTCCTGAGGAAATCATACTGTATTTAAGCAAGGCAATGGAGTTATAAGAAGGCTAATGGCATATACTATTAGAAAGGTCTCTCCTAAAATATACTCCACTGATCATATAAATTGCTATGTAAAATGAAAACAGTGAGTAAAGCAAGCAAGAAAATCATCAAAAGATTCGTGGAAAAAATTAGTTTGGAAACTTCTCTCTTCAACAAAGCAAAATTCCTATACTGAAGGACTTCTCATATTTTTTTATTTTGTTTCATTATTGTTCATCTCCCACATGCTTAGGTGGACCTAAATCTCTCAGTATATTTAATCTTAAAACTGAAAAAGAAAATTCCATAGAAAGACGTAGCTCATGAGAAACATATACTATATATTTAGAATCAAATATTCTGAATTTTGTAATTTTGAACATTTATAAAATAAAATATATTATATAGGATACAGTCACTATTCTTATTGTTATTCACTATACGGACTTATTTGTCAAGCAGTTATTTTTATCAAGTGTTTATTGCTCCCCAGTTGTGTTAGAGCTGAATTATCAGCTCAAGGTATGCCAAGGAGCCATATAGAGTTAAATAGTAGAATTTTAATCCTAACTTCTGACATCAGGAGAAAACTATTAAAATAGTTTTCCATTCTTAGTAGAAGGAAAAGAGGAAATTACAAAATAAATCTGAAGAGCCATGGTAACTGAAGAAGAATGGAGATAAAAGGGGCATATTTTTCAAAGAAAAAATGTTGTGAAACTATCTGTCCAAAATGACTTCACTATTTAAGAGACAGGAGGGTGGAGAGGCCATCTTCAGTTAGTTAATATTCATTCAGCAAACCAGTAAGAACTAGAATATTGTTCTAAACCAGAGAGTCTGTGGCTGTGCATTGTGCAGTGGTATTTTGGTATTAGGTAGCTGATACTAGGAACCATGCCATGAAGACGTTTATTTGTGTACATCCCGTGCACATGCTGAAACACATTGGAGTAGTGTCCCAAGCAATCTTGGTAATGGATACACCTCAAAAAAAAAAAAAACAAAAAAACAAAAAAACAGTTGTTGCTGTCATTGTTGTAGCTTCAGGGACTGTCTCTACGTTTCCTGAGTATCTCTGGCCTAACTGAATATAGCAGAATTATCATAACATTTATTTTTCTAGAGCACATATTTGCGATAGCATCTGCCTTCTAAGTCATAGCCTCAAGCTCAGAGATGAGGATAAAAGAACACCTAGCATGTGGGGAAAAACGCCTCAAGCAACAGTGCTAATATCAGGAGTCTGTATAAAAAGCCATCATGTCTTTAGAAGCTATTTAATTATTGCGGAAATTTTGAGCATTTTCATGATTGCTACAAAATAGAGAGGATATTGTCCACACTTGATTTTATTATATATATATATGAACTGGAGATAGAACCTGGGGCATATTACCATAGCTCTACCTCTCCAGACCTCTGTATTATTTTTATTTTGAGACAAGTCCTCAAGAAGTTTCCATGGATGGCCTCCAAATTTCGATTCTCCTGCCACAGTCCCCTGGTCACTGGGATAACAGGTGTGTGCTACCATGCCTGGATGTTACACACACATTGTGAATGACCAAAGGGAGACTTATGTCTAGGTATGAAATAGGAGGAGGGAAACTTTCCCTAGATGATATGTATATGTTCAAACTATTACTATGTTAAAGAACCTAAGGGAGAGATGTTTGCTTCTATTGTTAAGGAATATTTTCCATTGATTTCATAACTGGATTTGATTTTTGTTGAAGTGCTATTTTTGAGAGCTTGGTAAGAATACCTTTAAATATGGAATTTTTTATTTTTTTATAGAAAACTTTTCACCATGGCTTATTCCTGGTATGTGAAAAAGAAGGATAACTATACTGGTATATACATGGAAGTAATGACAAATTTTTAAGAAGCAGCGATAGAACATATTCCTGTATTTGAATGAATGGCAATTCTTTGCATTATATGTTTTTTTTTTTTTTAATGATCTTCTAGGTCTTTGCCTGGAAAGGTCTGATTCTCTACAAACTCTAGAGCTTTGAACTTGAGAATTTTCTGCATTTTAAAGGAAAATCAGGTTTCATTTTTCAAGGAGATCTCAGGGTCACAAGGATGGTGTTTGCACTTTCCTACTCTTCCCTCTATTCAATGAAACCCTACCAAGAAAATTTAACTCTTGGTCTCCCCACAGATGCACAGGCTTGCCCTTTAGAATCAAATTGCTGACATAAGTCAGGAGATGTGACTCAAAGTCAAACCTCAAGAGTGAATGCTGATGTCTTGTGATCATCAAGATCAAGGATGGGTAAAAAGTTGAAATGAAATCAGCTGTAAACTTTGTTTTTGGAGTCGGGAGGGACAACCCCCAGATTCCCTGACTTGATGGTGAAGAATCATTGTCTGCAGTGTCCAGCTCAGGTTCTCAACTTGCTCTAGCTTGTGCACCTACATTAAGATATTTGACTCAATTATCTAAGGAAAAGGGATCAGGCAATTCTGAAACAGCATATGCCTCTTTCTAACCATACATATTCTGCTATTATTATTATTATTATTATCATCATTATTATTATTTATTTAGACAATATAGCTGGTAAGGATAAAGCTTTTGGGAGTGCATTTCTTGGTTTTGCTGCAACTGACAAGCATGGAGGAGTCTCTCTACCTCTCTATTCTTTAATCTCCTCTGTTCTGTACTACAATGGAAGCACCTACCTTGCAGGGTAGTGGTAAGGATTGAAACCTAATGAGATCAGGGTCTGGCCCCTGATCAGTGCTATGGGAGTGGGGCTTTTACTACAAATACTTTTGGTGAATGATTTTGCTCTTGCTAACTTTGTTTTCATCTGTAGTCACTAAATGAGAAAGTCAGACTAGATTTTGGATTCTGTTTTCTTGTCAGTAAAATGAGAATGTTGTACCATATAAAGCTAAGAACTTTAAATTGTTACTCTATGATCCAAACTATGAATATTCATGTACTGATATTTTATATTTGTAGTTTGGAAGTGTTTTATGCAATATTGCAATTACATATGGTAATCTTTTCACTAGTTAATAGAAAATATGTCATTTAAGTAATTCTTAAATATTTATTGAGCATTTACTATGTGTCAGATATGGCACTGGATATTGAGGATTTGGCAACCAAAAAATTTTTTTAAAAAGAGGCATAAAAATAGTAAAGAAAGAAATCAAATTATCACTATTTGATCCAATAGAAGATTTAACAAGCTCCACCAAAAGAATGCTAGAACAAGTTCATCAAGTATCAGGATACAGAGTTAACATGTAAAAACGAATAATTTACTTATATACCAACAATGAATCCGTAGAGAAAGAAATCAGGAAAACAATCCTATCCAAAATAGCCTCAAAATAAAAAATAAAATACCTAGCAATAAATATAATCAAGGAGTTGAAAAACCTATACAATGCAAACAATGGAACATTAAAGAAGTAATTGAATAAGTCACAAGAAGATGGCAAGACTGTGTTCACAGATAGGAAGAATTAATAGTATTGAAATGGCCACACTACCAAAAGCTATAGATAGAGTCAATGCAATCCCCATCAAAATACCAGTGACAGTCTTTACAGAACTAAAACAAAACAAAACAAAACAAAGCAAAACAAAATATGTCCTAAAATTCATGCTAAAGAATAAAAGACTCAGAATAGCCAAAGCAATTCTAAGCCAAAATAGCAATTCTGGAGCCATCATAATACTTGTACTGCAGAGCTACAGTAACAAAAACTGCTTGGTACTAGCATAAAAAAGGTACATAGGCCAAAGTTACAAAATAGAAGATACAAAACAAACCCAAGTGAATATAGTCATCTGTTGACAAAGATGTCAAAAAAAAAAAAAATACACTAGAGAAAAGAAATCGTTTTTAGCATGTGGTGCTGGGAAAACTGATTATCAATATGTACAAGAATGAAAATAGACCCTATCCCTCAACCTGCACAAAAGTCAACTCAAAATGGATCAAAGACGTAGGAATTAGACATGAAACTCCTAGAGAAAAATGTAAGGCCAACATTCCAACATATAGTAACAGGCAATGACTTTCTTACTAGGATGCCTAAAATTCAGAAAATATTGCCAAGCATCAATAAATGAGATGATACCAAATTAAAAAGTCTCTGCACAGCAAAGGAGACAATTAAGAATATGGGAAGAGAACCTACAGAATGAGAGAAAATCTTTAATAGTTATTTTTTTTTGACAGAGGATTAATATCCAGAATAAATACTCAAAAAATTTGTACTCAAAAATAGTGTACTAATAAATAAATAAATAACCCAATTAACAAATGTGCAAATGAACTAAACAAACACTTTTCAAAAGAAGAACTACAAATGGCCAATAAATACATGAAAAAGTGTTCAGTATCCTTAGCAATTAGGGAAATGCAAATCAAAACTAACCTGAAATTTCATCTCTCTCCAGTCAGAATGGTAGTCAATAAGAATACAAAGAAAAATAAATGCTGGGGAGAAGGTGAAGAAAAAGGAACACTTTTACATTTTGGGTGGGACTGTAAGTTAATGCAACTAGTATGGAAATAACTATGGAGATTCCTCAAAAGACGAGAGTTGGAACCACCATATGACCCAGCTGTACCATTCCTCGGTATAGATCCTAAGGAATTAAAGTCATTGTACTATAGCTATACATGGGTACCCATGTTTCTAGCAGCAAAATTCACAATAGAATCAGCCTAGGAGTTCATTAATGGATGAACGAATAAGGAAAATGTGGTATATATACACAATGGAGTTTTATTCAGCCATAAAGAATAATGAAGTTAGGTTATTTGCAGGAAAATGGATGAAACTAGAGACCATTACACTAGGCAAAAATAAATCAAACTGAAAGTTTTCTCTCATATGTGAAAGCTAGAGAGAAAAAAGGAAGAGAAAGTGTGTGTGGAGGTTGGGGGATCTCAAGGAAAGGGACAGGCAATAGCAGAAGGGAGGGAAAGGGGAAATACTACAAAATGATATAGATCAAATCATATTTTATATTGTGTGCATGTACAAATATGTAACAACAAATACCATCATTATGTACAACTATAATGCACCAATAAAAATATATAAAAATTAATTTTCCTGTATACAAGATGTTTTCTTTCTCCTGTCTTCCTTCTGTCTGTAGCTGTCTTGGCTACTTGACAGAAAATTCAATATGTAAAAAGGAACTGGAGCAGTAAGTTTAAGTTATTTGGAGGTTATTTAATATGGACCTCAATGCAATTTTACAGAGATGTGAAAATGCAAAACTTAAGTGTCATATTAAATTGCTAAATTTTTTTTCCCTAAAGTGCCCCCTCATCTGTAATTTTTAAATCAGAAGAGCCAGGCTTATATCTACAAAAACTTTGTACAAATACCAAATACACGCATTAAATTAAAATTTTTAAAATACCAGAGAATGGGCTGGTGTTGTGGCTCAGTGGTAGAGGGCTTACCTAGCACATGTGAGGCACTAGGTTCGATACCCAGCACCATGATTTAAACAAACAAACATTAACAACAACAACAAAAACTAAACAAACAAAATAAAGGTTAAAAAATACCAGAGAACTTTCAAACAGGTGCAAATACCCAACTGCAAGACTGATCATAAAAGGCCATGTTTCAAAATCAGGATACTTTATTGTTATGTAGCAAATAAATCCCAATGCCTTTTCTTAAGATCAATTCATAACTCTGCTTTGGAAACTGCTCATCAAGTTTCCATGTATGAAATGGTGTAAAATAAGCTAGGTTTTGTTTAATATTAATTCTTAGCTTTCTTTATAGTAAGAAAAGTATGAGGAAGCCCCTCTTGAAATGAATTGAATTTGAAGTGGCTACTGGTATGTAAGAGGCATTTTTTTTTTAAACTGCACAGTATTGCCAATGTTTTATTGTTTGGGACTTCCAAAAAAAAAGGCAGTTTTGTGCAGGTTAACCTAATATATGCTAATATTTTAAAAGAAAATCTAATAGAACTTTCATTGGGATCCAAGTGTTTTATATCTGTACTTCCCAATATGATAGCCACTAGCCAGCATATGAATATGGCTAAGGTGGCAGAAAGTTTGAATTTTTAATTCTGTTTAACTTTCATTAATAGAAATTTGAGTAATTCTTAAATTTTATGAGACCAAAAAAAAATAGAAATATGAATCAGAATTGCCCATACCAATATGAACTAGAATATTTGAGACAATGAATGCAATAATATATCAACATCAAACTTGTCAAAAAGAAAAAAAAAAGGAGAAAGAAAAGACTATTGACATTCCTACTTTGAAGAAGGGTAAACTGAGGCAGAGTGGCAATGCATAATTTGCTTTGGTTCATTCACATTTGGAGAGAGACGACATTGGCTCTTAAGGTCGGCAGGGGTCAGTCAGGTCATCAGAGATAAAGCAAGAAAAAAAGATGTCTACAACCAAATTTTCAGAACCTGTGAATGAATATTACCTTATGTAGCAGATGGGACTTTGCAGACGCAATTAAGTTAAGGATGCTGCCTTAGGGAGATTATCCAGGTAGGTGCAATAGACAAGAGTCTACCCATAAGAGTCCTTGTAAGTGGAAGATGGAGGCAGAAGAGAAAGAACCAACAATGGCAGCATAAGAGTGACTTGCCCAAGTGGATTTGAAGATGGGACAAGGCAAGGAATGTAAGCGACCTCCAGAAGACGGAAAAGGTCAGGTAATCAAGTCTCTCCCAGAGATTCTAGAGGACGACAGCCTTGTGGATTTTTCCCCCCAGTGAACTCCATTTCTGACTTCTCATCAGTGTCATTGTAAGATAAAAAATTTGTGTTGTTTTAAACCATTGAGTTTGTAAAAATTGTTTACAAAAGGATCAGGAAACTAAGAAAGAACCAGTTCAGCAAAAGTGGGAAAATGAGTTCCAGGTTGCTTTAATACAATAAAAAAGAGACACAGGCAATTGATGTAAATATAACAGTTGTAGTAGAAATGGAAAGTCCAAGTGGATCTGCATGTGAGGAAATCAGAATCAGCAGAAGCAAAATTCAAGAGTAGGAACTGGACCAAAGGATAGACCCCAGGATGCTAAGTCCCAGGGCTTTTCTCCTGGGGAAACACAACCCAATTTGACATGACATATTTAGAGAGGAGCTGAGACTCAGAAATCTCTCTGATCATTGATTCACGGGGGGACTCTACAATCTCAGAGCATGACAGCGCTGGCCCTGCTCACCCGCCGTTGGCTTTGTTCCGCGGGCCCCATATAAAGCAGCAGCTGCTAACTGCATCAACATTGCTATATTATGAAAATTATGGGGGATGTGATTTTTTTTTATGTTACTTGGCAACACATTTCTGTCCAGGTGTTTGAGAAACTCAGACCATAATTATGCCAAAGCAAGAGTAGATGAGAAGTTCAGTCAAGGAAACCAGCTTGCATTTTTCTCCAGAGAGTCTGTCAAGAGAGGGAGCCTGGTGTGGTGGAAAGAACGTGAGTCTCTTAGAAAACGCTGAATTTGCATACCGATGCCACCACTTAGTTCTGAGACACTGCGCAAGTAACTTTGAAGCTCCCCGAATCTCATTTTTTGTCATTTGTTCAGCATAAATAGAAACAAATCTAGCCTGTAAGTCTGCTGCGTGGAATAAATGAGTTGATAAATATAATGTGTTGGCTCCAAGTGAAGCCCTCCTAACTGCCATATCTACAAGGAGAACCATAAAGTGGGTGGGTAATTAACATTAGTGATCATATTCTTCAAGCGTATTTCTATTTTAATGAATAAAATAACTTTTATTAATTAAAAACATAATCAGACAGCACACATGTAAAAGAAAAAAATAACAATGTCACAAGATGATTCCACAAACATGGCCCATCTAGGACCTAGAAGAAATCTATAAAGTCAAAATAAGATATAGACGGTAAAAATAACTTTCTTATGGACACTTCTTCTGATTTTTACTACTGGGATAATGTATACAATGTTTTATTATTTTACTGGCCTTTTATAAATTTACTAATTTGAGGTAGGCTCTAATGGGAATAATTGGAGGGGAAGACTTTTTGAACAGGGTAGGAAGAAAAAGGGAAAGAAAGGAAAGAAGTAGAGGGGAAGAAGAGGGGAAAAAAGAGAAAAGAACAGAAGAAAGGAAAAACAGTTTGGGAGAGAGGGAGGACAAAAGGAAATGATTTGTGTAGAAAGTATCAAAATAGTTCATGTAGGCAGAACTATTAAAAATAGAAAAAAGATATGAATAATTATTTATTCTTCCTCTTTGCCATGCTTGGAATGAAAACATAAGAGGTGTTAATGAATTCATCTGCCTGTTTATTTATACAAGGGTTATTTATTAAGAGTTCACTAGAACCTGGGAATTCAGGAGTGAATGCAAGAGGCTCTATCCTTATTATCATAGAGTTTGCAGTAAAGTGGAGGACCATCAGACTACAACTTATTCAGTCCTCAATAATAATAAAGTCGGTATTAGTGTCACTGTTTTATGAATGAGGAAACTTAGATGTGGTTAGCTAGTCACTGACAGATGAAGATTTCCACTCTTGTCTGTATGGCTTCAAGTTGGGTGCTTATTCGAATTCCTTATGTCTTACTTACCAGGTGGAACAAAACCAATGCAGTGTAAGCGTGTGTGTGTGTGTGTGTGTGTGTGTGTGTGTGTGTGTGTATAGAGAGAGATTTGAAAGTCAACCATCCGGCTTTGAAAAATGTCAGGAAACCATTCAGTCATTATTTATGGTATTCGGAACATTGGCTGCAATTTCTACTCTCCTTATATCAAAGAAAGGAGGTTAATTCATGTTTAATTGTGATATATATATATATATATATATATATATATATATATATATACACACACATATATATGAATCTATTATGACAAAAATACACTGCTCAAACCCAAATACTTACTCATCTCGTAGACAACCTATATCTATAGAATGCTACAATGTATTCCACGAATATTCTGGGAGCACACTGTGTTAGCCAATGTTTGGCTAATACAAAACTGAAACTAATACAAAAACTGAAAGGCCAGTAACTTAACCTGTAGTTCACAGAAGATAGTGGACAGGATGCAAAAGAGGGAAGGTCATTAGTTAGACTGTCACAATTCATAATGCAATATGGCATCAAGGAAATTCATATGACTGGTTTTGCTATAACAAAGAAAAAAGAGGTATCTCTCTTTCTCTTTTCATTTGGACAGCAAATAGGAAGGGTAATCAAGAGCTCATTCACAGAAGAGCCACAGTTAACAATTGGATTCAAATAATGGTAGAAAGTCCATTAGAAGTTAATCATATTGAGGAGACAAACTCATGATTAGAGAGAATGTGAGCTTGGGAACCTGGATCCTTTTTGAAGGCTGTTTCGTGCATTGTTAAAGGAGTGTGGATTTCATTGCGCATGGCAGTCAATTGAGGTTTCTAGATGCTTTAAATGATGGCACGGCACGCATGATTCATAGACTGTTTGATCTCTTGTGATAAAAATTTGGAGGGTTAAAAACATGTGCTTAGCTTCTACCTTGAACTGTAATAGAATAGTAATAAAGGGATGATATTTTTGGAAAAAAAAAGTGCCAGGTAAAAGAGGATAGTGGAGGAGCAACAGTAGTGACAATCTGTACCCCAGGAAGCAGGTGGACTGCAGAAACTGTCCCAGAAGAACATACCTTCTCAATACCTGCCCATCAGTGGGAGAAGCACACCTACCAATTTGCAGCAGTGGGAGAGCCAAAAACTGGCTGATCTTCAGACAGTTCTCCTCCAACACCAGAATGAGGGATGGTGTCATGACACAAACAGGGGAACTATTTGAACATCATGAAGGCATTAGAATCAGCACTCTTTTCCAGAGGTCCAAAGTCAGGCCAGTGTCCTTTTCCTGTTCTTACAGAAAGCAGAAATTTTGATTCCCTAAAAAGCGTATGCACCAAAGTAGACCAGATACAGTTGTGGGTGGGACACAGTACTAAGGAAAAAGGACTGATGAAGCGAAAGTTTCATACACTTATGTGCTCAGTCACTTACGGGCTTCAGTGCTACATCAGCAAGATCTGGTTCTTAAGTATGTGGGGAACTCCAAGGAAAGACTGACCAATCAAAACAAAGCAAAAATCTAATGCTCCAGTGAAACTACATTCTAGAATGGGTCAGAGAAGTACCACTGCTGTGTACATAAAGTTCCCAACAGCAACATGCTGACCAACTCTCAAAGTTGAGCGGAGAATCAAAGATGTTCAGAAGTTTAGGAATGCCTTTGTGTAACTATATCTATGGCACCCAAATTCTGCTCCTTCCCTCTTCCGTAGAAACAGAAGTTGAATTTGTAGATGAATATCCCAGCAGACAGGGTTAACAGTGTACTTAAGAGCACAAAAGTGAGTCATGAAACATTTGTCTCATGTGGATCAGAGGAATTATAGCCCTGGGATTTGTTTCCTTTCCTTTACCTGCAAGAGGGATGATAGACATGCTTTTTGCAACAGTGTAGACGCGAAGGAAACTCCAGAGACCAGCACAGCACAGCCATGGAGAGAGTATAAACCTGAATGGCTTCTTGGAACAAAGCTGCGCCCTAACTTGCCTTTCTCACTCCAAGAGTATTTCTCTCTAAACTATGTTCATTAAGTCATAGTATTTTGGAGTTTCTGTGTTTTAGCTTGTCCGTGATCTTCTGTGGCCTCAGATATAAAAGAAAGAGAAGAAAAAAAAAATTATCTTGGAAGATCTAAAGACTTGGAAGGTTGGAGAAAAAAGAATGTGCAATATCTATAGAAGTAAAGGAATGATATTGAAGAAAGGAATATTCAAAAGATGAACAAAAATTAATAGAAATAAATCAAATGTATAACAATCCAAATAAAGAATGACAAGATTTCTTTTTAATTATGATGTTCCTTATTTACAAAAAAAATTGCAGATTTGGAAGATAAAAAGGAAGGGATGTTTTGAAAAGTGTGTAAAGGAGATCCAATAATACAAATTATTGAGGAAATAAGAGAATCAGAAAACCAGTACAGGAAATTCAATGCCAGATAATGGGAGTATTATACAGAAAGAAGAGAGATAAAAAGAGGAGAGGAAATGCACAGAAAAATGATAATTTAAATCTGAAACTAACATGTTTTGAGATTAAAAGGTGCACTTATGTCCAACACAAGGTTCTTGCCAAATCATGACATTGTATTGAGAGAGCTGCATGTTTCCAGGGGGAAAAAGGAAGAAAGCAAAAGCAAGTGTCACGCGTAGAGTTCCAGGGTTGCACTCCAACTGAATTTTTCATAGGAACTCTGCAGGCTAGAAGACAACGAAAGAATGTGTTCACAGATCTGAGGAAAATTGATTTCCCATCTGTGTTGATGCCAAGCCATGCATATAGCAAGGATAGAATCAAAACTACTTTCATGATTCAAAACCTATGGTTACCTTCCATGTATGTTTACTCTAGAAGCTGAAAGAGGAATTTACCTACCCAAATCAGAAATTAAACCAAGAAAGAAAAAGATGTGGGATACAGGAAAGTGGGGCGCTCATGCAGAAGAGATGGAGGGAGGAGTGGATGGTGAAAGGAGATCTCCTCACCATATCCATCTAACTATTCTGATTGGAAGAAGTCAGAAAACTCAAGATAAAACTTCCCGGAGAAGATAGAGTAGAATCCTTGACATGTTAGGATGCATTGAGAATAAATTTACATGAGTTGGGAAGAGTTTAATGTTAAGCATCTAGAAAATTAAAAACATTTAACTTCAGGGAGGAGTGGGGAGGGCAACTGGGCTTGGAGCCAGTGTTGGGCTAAAGAGAGAGAGGAGAATATTTGGTGTGGAGAAGGATGAAGCTGTGGAGCTGCAAGACATGTGTATATCGCAGTATTACGGAAGCAATTTCAAATTTATAAAAATACTTCTTCCTAAAGCTGAGTAAGTAGAGTTGCTGAAACAACAGCGAAGTACAGATGAGCTGAAATTGTACACCATTTTTTAATGTTTCCGAACACTTTGCAATGAAGCTTTTCATGTAGTGCTTACCGCGGCTCTGAGTCTGGCAAGGCAGAAATGACTGCACTGGTTTGACAGATGAGCAAACTGTGAATGACACAGTTGAAGACTTCACCCAGTTGGGAATGCAGAAAAGTCCAGTACCCCTGTCGCTAAAATTCTCTATTTAATTTGTATGCTTTCAGTGACACATTATTATTTTCGTAAGCTTCTGCCTCCTTTCGCGTTATGGAGAAATAGATTATTTCTTATATTTGAGAAGCTCTCAAGGTGAACAAAATAAAGATTGGGGAATATCATAAATAGGCTTTAATATTTTTGCTCTACTTTTTCATAATTTCCTTTATCTCACTTCCTTTAAATGATTCTTTTTAATAGGAAAAATTAATCCTCTGAGTGCAAGACAAAATTAGATTATTGATTTAATTATGTATTCTTGTGTGCTAGCTTTCCCTTTTGCTACACTTTTAAAATGGGATACCTTGTGGCCCATTTAATTAAGTAATTAGACTCCATTTGTGTAAAATTTTCCATCACAGTTATAGTACAAAATGACCGATGCAAACTGCTTGTCTTAAGTTATTCTTTAGCTCCTGCTTAGCCCAAAACACATTTTACATAGGAATATGCCCACTGAGATGGCAACGGGCAACACAGCCAGTGGCAGTGAAAGGTAAACTGGCACAGCTTTTTTTTCAGTATTGGGGATTGAACTCAGGGGCACTCGATCACTGAGCCACATCTCCAGACCTATTTTGTATTCAGGGTTTCACTGAGTTGCTTAGTGCCTTGCTTTTGCTGAGGCTGGCTTTGAACTTGAGATCCTCCTGTCTCATCTGCCCCAGCCACTGGGATTACAGGCATGCACCACTGTTCCCAGCAGGCACAACTTTTGAAATGCATCAAGAGAACTCTAAGAACCTGCCATTGGTAGAATAAGCCTCTTGAATACGTGATTATAGATTAATATAAAATCTTGAAATGGACACACATTTGAAAGGGATTTTTTAAATTTACTTTTTGTATAAGAACCAGCTAGGCACAGCCATGGCTGTACAATAAGAGACTTCATAACTGAGGCTAAGCTTCCTAGTTTTGAAGTCAGACTTGACTGGCTTTGATCCTGGTCTGCCCTAGACTAGTTGATGAGCCTGGGAGTGTTGCTTAACCTCTCTGAATCTGAGTTTCTTCACCTGTTGCTACAGTTTGAATGTGTTCCCAGGCTTCCTGTATTGAAATTTAATCCCCATTGTGAAGTATTAAGAGTGTGGTACAATCCCATCTGGTGTTTGGAGGTGGGGTCTTCAGGAGATGATTAGGATTAGATAAATTCATTTATGGGGAGACCCTATGATTGAATCCTGGTGACTTTTTAGGAGAGAGACCAGAACACTCACTCACACACACACACACACAGGCATGGTCCTTTCTTCGTGTCACCTGATGCCCTGCACAATCTGAGGAATCTGTCAAGCAAGAAGGTCTATCACTGTATGGGACCCTTCAAGCTTGTACCTACAGAACTGTGAGCCCAAACTCTTATTACTAGCCCAGTCTGTGGTGTCATGCAGAGATTAATAGAAAATGAACTAACATACCTATAAATGGAACTGTGGTCATCATCTTATGGATTGTGAAAGAATTAAACAATGATGTATGGAAAGCTAGCAGCGTCTAGCACAGCATAAACCCTCAGGGAGAGCTGTTATTAATGGCAATTAAATAATTGAACTACATACAGCAAATTACATTATGAACAAATAATAAATGAGTAAATTAAGTAAATACTTAAAGGTAGCAAGGATATCACTACTAAGAATAGTTATAGCCAGTGACAGAATGGAAATTATATTCCTTAAAGAGTATGGGTAATCATTGCCCACCTGACATTTGTCGTGATGATATTTCCATGAACTCTCTAAGCAAGTAAATTCTTACCAGTATAGTTCTTTATATTCACATTGTAGCAGATCACATTAACATCAGCATGTTTACATGTGTGCTTGGTTATTTATGGATGCATGAAATTATACATGCATTATGATTATGTATATACCATAACTACGTATTCCTAAATCCTCTGGAAGGCAGAAGTAGAGTTGTCTCCAGTTTGGATTCTGAAAATTTTTAAAAAGTTTCTAACAGCTAGTTTCTAACACTAATATTTATTAATGAATGAATTACTTAACATATGCTAGGCTTTCTTATCTGTCTTTCATTTGACATGTATTAAATATATGCAGAACTCTGAGAGGACAAATCAGTATTCTCCTTATATTGAATGTAAAATAGATTTCAATGACCATTGATGTTACATGAACCATTTCCATTCTTACAGAGTGTTTGACAGTAACTGGATGATAATTTAAGATAAAGCCATGGAAATATAAGAATTATTTTAACTCAAACATTTCCTACAACTCTACTAATGGGAATACAATGTGAGTCAAAGATGCTTACTAAGCATTGTCTGCTTCCTTGTTTCTGGGGAGCAGAATCACAGTTTTCCTATAACAAGAGTCCAAATGTGCAACCAATATAGCTTAACATTGCATTTGGCCACCGGACTCGAGTTATTACAGTGTCCAACATATTCAGAAAAACTTCCACCTCCTTAAAGCAAGACTCAGGCTGTTTGTCTTTATTGCCTATTGATTAATTTATTGACTGCACTTGTGCTCAGAATATAGCTTATTTTTAGAATAGCCCATAAATGAATCATTTGAGCATATGCTTGCATTTTAACTCTTGAATATGGATTTATTTTTATAGAAGCAGGTGCAGTTATGCTGCACATTGGAGCAAGGTAATAAAGCCAAGAAGATGCTATAGGAAACAGACTTTTTAGTGATTAAAATATACTCCATTGCACATGTCTCTATTATCACTAAACCAATCTGAATTTTCACTCAGAGCTGAAGACAGGACACTGCTAGAATTTAAATGTGCTGTCGTCTATTTTCCTCCTCACAATCTAGAGGTATAGATTTAATTCAGACAGCCTACACTAAATCCAAACATTAGAAATCTGACAGAAGTTCGGTTTCTTAGAGAAAATGATAAAAATGATAAAAAGATGTACATATATATGTATATGTGTGTGTGTGTGTATATATATATATACATATATATATACATATATGTGTAGTGTATGAGTTATTATTCCATGAGGGAATTATAAAAAGGAATGACAAGATATCAGCACTTCTTTTTTTTTTTAAGAGAGAGAGAGAGAGAATTTTTTTTAATATTTATTTTTTAGTTTTCGGCGGACACAACATCTTTGTTTGTATGTGATGCTGAGGATTGAACCCGGGCCGCACACATGACAGGCGAGCGCGCTACCGCTTGAGGCACATCCCCAGCCCAGATATCAGCACTTCTAATGTTTGAAGTAATCATATTGGTTGTACTTTATTTAGTACTATGAGTCAGAGGTTTTACATGTAATATCTTATTTAATGACCAAAAATACCTCAAGGAAAATGTGCATTTTTGAATTTTTTAAAATGCAATAATTGAGGCTCAATATGAAAATTTGTTCAGAAAGTGACAGAGGCTGTACTTAAATACTGATCTATGTTATTCTTAGTCTAATTTTAAGGTGACATTTTGTTTATTTTTTTTTCATTGTTTCTATTTTTGTGCTGAATATGCAGTGGATAGTAAATGCATTGGATTCCTCTGATCCTTAGCCTCCCCCTCTCTCCATTCTTAATCAAAATAAAGAAGGAGTAAGAGAAGGAGAAGAAGGAAGGAGGACACCACAGGCAAATGTGACATGAGTCCCTTGCCCTTCCACACTTCTCCCTTCCTTCTCTGATCCCCCCTCCCAGTGGTGAGAAAGTAGTAAAGATTCAAAATGAATGGATTAAAAAAAAAGAGGGAAAGATCAGAAGAAGAGGGGAGAAGAGGAGAATGAAGATCAAATTAGGATTTAAGTATAGTGTTGAAAATCAATAATTAAAAATGTGTCACTTTTTTCTGTAGTCTTTGGAAAAGTCTTCTAGAAATCTCTAAATAGACCCAAAGTGGAAATCTGGTAATACAGCTTTCACTGAAAATATAGAGAGAGAAACAGAATACTGTTTAGCTGAAGTAAAGCTGGAGTTCCTGAGTTGGAAGGGAGGGAAAAGGAGAAGGAAAAAAAATGAGGGAAAGAGAAACAAGTAAAGTTGGAATTCCTTAAAAAAATATAGGTTATTCAGTGAACTTGGAAATAGCAACTGCTTTCAATGATACACTGTGCTTAGCCTTTTTAAATTATTCATATATTTGTTTTTATATTACGAGCTTCATCAATGTGGGAAATATTACTCAGTAGCTTCTAAAAGTGCTCAAAAACCTAGCACTAGGGGAGAATGAAGCCGATCCTCCCTGTAAGTGAGTCATCTAGAAGACCCATAACCTGTTTCTCTGGAGATTTGCCTTTCCACCCGCAAGATTCATAATTTAATTCTCACTCTTGGTTTGCGGCCTGATCTTGGGGCTACCTCAACTGCATTTCTGAATAATTTTTTTTCTGCACCCACAGAGATAAAACTGGGAGACTTGGTGCCTGTAGTGATGTTACCTGAAAGAGTTTTAAGGTGACACTGCTTTCATATTTGATGAGCAGAATATTTAGAAAAATCATGACATATGAGTGAAAGTTAAGGGCTCAGATCAGGCGCATAAATAGGACCAAGGATCTGAGGTCATCATTTCATGTAAAATCAGATTACTGTTTTCTGAATTCAGTTTGGAAAGGGTCAATCCAAATGCTGATTTGGCAAGTGGAAAACATTGAGATCCTGTCTCAAGTATTTAATACTGTGAGGGATGAGAGATGGACTGGATGTGGCATAATAATCTTATTCAGGAAAGGTTGCAGAATGTCAAGGCGAGTCTGGTCTTGTTAAGCTTTCTCTATGTCATCCTCCAGCTGATAATTTTCCTCATTAAAATCATCACTGTGATTATGTATCTGCTCTTCTCTGAGATTCTAAATTTTGGTCCCCTGACCTCTGTTGAGTAGGGTATTTAGAAACTGCAGCAATATTTTTTTTTAAGGCAACCAGTGATTTAATTCATTTGATGACTTGCAAGTTTAGCCTTATGCTGATTCTGAATGCTTATAAATATGTTTACTGTATCCTAGGAACATTAAGTTCATTTTTAAAATGACCTTATTGAAAA
Source organism: Callospermophilus lateralis (assembly GCF_048772815.1). Classification (NCBI taxonomy): domain Eukaryota; kingdom Metazoa; phylum Chordata; class Mammalia; order Rodentia; family Sciuridae; genus Callospermophilus; species Callospermophilus lateralis. The sequence continues at coordinate 18,216,689 of NC_135307.1, forward strand.
TGAGGTGGTGATGATTAACAAAACAAATAACATAAAGCCAACCTGAAATTGTTGGTATCTGCCCTGTCAGTCTGTTTGCCTGCTTGCCACAAACCTGGGAAACACTCAAGAGATGCGGCTGGGCATAGGGTAGCAAGTGCCTGAAACGGAAATCTACTTACATGGTGGTGGCCCAATGCACAGGGTCTGTTTTTTGAATCTTCTCAGAGACACCATTGCTCATTCCAAATTTTATTCAAGTCCATCATCATTATATAGATATTTCATTTGTTTATTTCTCCAAAAACAAGAAGGTTTTTTTTTTTTTTTTTTTTTTTTTTTGGAGAGAGTAATGCATACTGGTAAAATAATTCAAATAGAAGGGAAGAGCATGGACTGCATCTATTTTCTTTCTTTCAGTGGTTTTCTCACTCAATTTTGTTGTAATATAGGAGAGTATGTAAGTCAAGGTTTTCCAGAGCAACAAAGCATTGTTCACCTAATGAGATTTATTACAAAGTAAGGACTACATGATTTTAGGATTGTGCAGGCTGAAAAGTCCCCAGATATACTAACTGGCATCTGAGGTCCCAGGAAAGCTGGTGGTATAAATTGCAACTTGAACTGAAGACCTGAGAACCAGAGGTGCCTGAGGGGTCAGTCCAAGTCTAAGGACAGAGAAAGATCAATGTCTCAATTTGAGGAAGTCTGGCAGAGAGTGAGCATTCAACTTCCTGCTGCCTTTTGTTTTATTTAGGTCATTGATCCTCAGTGGACTGGACGATGCCCAGCTACTGTTGGGCCATCTGCTTTTCTCAGTCCACCAATCCAAAGGCTAAACTCTTGAAGACACCTTCACACGTATCCAGAAATAATGTTTAACCACTTCTCTGGGCATCTGTGGCCCAGTCAACTTGACACATAAAATGAACAACCACAGGAGTTTTAGAAGTACTCTATCAAGACTTATTCTCAACTTGGTCTTTGATCTTCCCAAGAGATATTAACAACTCAGTAAACATCCAAAGATACCAGGAAGTGAACAGAGAAAAACCCTCCCCTTCTATTTATACTACAGATCAGAAATTTGCAAACTTGGTTTTCCCAATAACAATGAGGAGTGATGTTCTCTGTGGGAAGACTGGGGCTTTAAACATTACCCACTGGGATCAAAAGTCCAGAGGCAGCAGGAAGCTTCATCTTCCCCATTCAAAATCATGCTCAAGAATGTGTTGTGAATGTAACTGAGTGAGATGCTGCAGAATTTATTACATTTTTTAGAATGAATGAATGCCAGCTAAGAGAATTTTTTACTATTATTACAAATCAATTCATTTAGTCACACCTCATAATTTATTGTAACACAAATCTGTCTTGAAGCTGAGGCTAGGGATTACTGGATACTCTCAGTTTCCATAATTTCTAACTGTGTCTTCATGATAGATAGAGCCAGTGAATGGAAGTTAAGCACAGTGGGGTTTGGGGTCTTGTTTCAGAACCAGGAGGACTGCACAACCCTCAAGTGCATGACTACTAGTGTTGTACCTGGAATTCACTGTGTTGCAGGCAGCTTTACAGCAGGATTCTAGAGTTAGTCCACATCCCATCATGAGATCCTGGCTACTAGGTATCTATTAGCCAGCTTAATAAAGTGAAAAAAAAAATTATTTAAACATCCTGAGCCTTGATTTTCTGTTCTGAAAGTGAGGAGGTTATGCCTTCTTTAGAGGGATTTGCTAGCAATAAGAGATCATCTATGCAAAATGTTCAACGTAATCCTTAGCATAGCTAGCTCTATTACTGGCCTGGCATATGCATGGTGTACACGAAGTGATCAACATAAAATAAATTTAAGGAACACCGAGATTCTGGCAGACGTAACTGACACTGAGCACCTATTATTTGCCAACACCTGTGGACTTGCTTTATAATGTCATCAAATTGAGTCTCATCATGGCTTTCCAAGAGATTTACTTCTTCTTTCTTTTCTAGTAAAGAAGCTGAGACCCTGGGTGTCAATATAACGGGGTGAATACCGTTGTGACAGAGGTGGAATTCGAACCCAGGTTTGTCTGTCTTTAAAACCTGTGCTCTTGCCCTGACTGTGCGAAAGCAAAGCCGTTTTAACCTGACAATACCAAGGGCCTTTCTGGAAAATACACAGATGGGTTTCTGTAATGGACTAAATATTTGTGTCTCCCCAAATTTCTTTGCTGAAATCCTAGCCACAAGGTGATGTTCTTTGGAACGGCAGCCTCTGGGAAGTGATCTGGTCACAAAGGTGGAGGCTTTGTAAATATGGTTAGCACCCTTATGAGAGGAGACATTAGAAAAACATTTTGTTTGTAGGCAATGTAAAGATTCAAGAACACAACCCTCTGCGAACCAGGAAGAAAGAATTTGCAAGATAACAAATCTGTTAGTGCTTTGAATTTGGATTTGTCAGTCTCTAAAATCATGGGAAATAAATGTTTATGGTTTAAGCTGCCAGTCTATGGTATTCTGATATAGTGGCTTGAATAGACTGAAACAGCTGCCTTAAGAAATGGAATACTATTATTATTATTTTACTCTGGAATCATGTTTGTGAAAAATAGCAAAAAAGCTTTCTTATAAGAGAAGTCAACAGAAGAGGATTTACATTGCATTTTTTAGTGAAATACGGATTTTTTAAAAAATGCCTACTCTTTGAAAAGAAAGTGCTAAATAGAGTAAGCTCTGATGCACACAGAAATGGCACTAAATCTGCGTATCAGAATATTGGTCAATCGGAGAGCCGGGAGGCCCCGAGCGTTGACTTAAAATAGTTGACATAAATCAACAGTGTTAACTGAGTATTCTGAGCACATCGCACAGGAGAAAGGCAATTTATAAGCCCTCCTCCATCCCTGAATCTATAAAGGACCTTGATTAAGTGTGAGTAAAAGGGGAGTGTGACTGTTAATGAAATATAAACAAAGCGACTATTTTTATTCTGTTTTAGGTAGGTGTGCTGGGACTGACAAGCTCAAATCCCAGCCCCAGCCCTTACCGAGGGCTAAAGAAATGAAAAGATGGCTTTGTTGACAAGTCAACCTCTGCCCCCTCCTCAGTGACTGGTGCAAGAAGGAAATGAGCAATGGTGTGCACAACTAGTGTAAACACTGTGGTTCCTGCGAGTTCCTAGGGCCAGGAGTTAATGTATTTCCAACTTTAAAATAGACTTAGTTACCATATTTCAAATGCTCCACGTTGCAGGACCTATAAAAACTCCATCTCGTTAGCTCTTCATCTCCTCTCTCATTACCTTCCAGTAGTATATTTTAACTCCATACATGATTTAAGGAACATTTCTGATCAACACCATTTTCTGTCTAGGGAGTTTTGTCAGGTGGATTGGGAGTCACATTTATTCCACAAAAGTAATTGAGGGGGAGTGGAGAGAGCCATAGATTTTTTCCCCTTCCTCCTCCATGCTCTGGGTATTCTATAGTAATGAGATATTGCTCAGTGAGTTTTGATCAAACCACATAAAATCTCCCATGCTGAATTTTAGAAATCAGGAATACTTTAATTTTTCCTCTTTTTTTAATTTCACATTTCTATTTTTTATGCTTTGTGAGTATTAATTAAAATTATTCATTCTTATTACAAATAAAAATTAGAAAGGGGCCACTATGCTGACCTAAAGATTAGAAGGCAATATTCTTTTTCTTTGTGTATTAAGGAAAATTGCTAATTTCCATAAGAAATTTAATTATTTTCTTTATAGTCATCACAGAGATATTGGGTAGAATAAAGTTCATTCAGACAACTTTGTTATTGTGTTAATAATTCAATTAAAACTACCATGAAGCAGGGACTTAGTTTTTAATGCACCAATGGGGAGATTCAATTTTTCTTTTTGAAAGCTATCATATTCAAGATCCAGGTCTAACATACCTTTGTGACAGGAAAATTAAAGACATGGAAAACTGCCACAATTTTCTCTAGTTCTTAAAAGACCACTATAACTCAGAAAGCACCCACTTTATATTCAAGGATAATGCTAATGGCTTGGCGTTTCAGAGATTAAGAATGGTTAGAAAAAAAATATTACTCCCAGTTCTCTTTGTGTGTCAAGGGAAACTGGAAAATAAATTTATTCTAAAATAAGCAAACTTACTTTCATCTTTTCTCCACATGCCTTTTCTTGAAACAGTTGCTTTAGACTAAAGAATGCTGTGTCACCAAATGACTTACATCTTAAAACATTATAATATTCTCTTTGGACTCACAAAAGACTACAAAGTGTAAGATGCTTGTTTATCACTATTGCAATGCAGTGTAAGAATTAACACAGATCAGCTGGGAGGAGGAGGTGAGACAGGACTGCAGTTCAGTTCTTTTTTCTCTGCATCTACACCCACACAGATGATATCACCCACCTTCACTACTTTAAATGCCATCTGTACAATACTCAAATTAATACCTCCTGTTCAGACCCTTTCCTTGAACTCTAGACTCGTATATCCAGCTGCCTACTTGACTTTACCACTTGAATAACTTATAGGCATGTCAAATTTAACATATTGGAACCGATTAAACCCCTTGAACTTCTTGTTCCTGTAGCCATTTTCATTCCAGTATGGGGGCTCTAGCTCTTCAATTACCCAGATAACAAACAAAACAAAACAAAACAAAACAAACAAACAAACAAATAAACAAAAAACATGAGAGGTTTCTTTTATTTCTTTTATTCCTTTTCTATTTTTTGCATTCAAGTTATTGCCAAATCATGATGACTTTACTGGAAGAGTAGAATCAATAACTCACCATCTTTGCTGCTGCCACATGGGTCCAAACTTCCATCATTGCCTCTGTGCATTTCTGCAAAATCATCTCACCTGTGTGAACTGCTAGCACTTTGTCCCAGTAGTCTGTTCTCAGTAAAAAGGCTTAAGTGGTTGCCTAAAAGCATGCCTAATTCACACTTTTCCCCCAGACTTCCCAGTGGCTTTTCCTACAGGAAGAAACCCAGAAAGTTCTTTCCATGTCTTCAAAACCATATGCAGTTCAATCTTTCATCACTCCCTTCAACTTCTACCTTCTACTTGCCCTTTCTTCATGCATGATGCATACATTAAATGCTGGCTGTGTACCTGAGGATATTGCTATCATCAGCATACATAAAACAGAAGTGGATATCAGAAGCCCATTGTCGATTGAGGATACCAAGTTTTGTGTCATTTGCTCCTCAATTTGACTGGAGTACTAAGTTTTAAAACTAGTGGGAAGGTGGGAGATGATTTTACAAAAAATATATATTTACATTTTCTCTTGAAAAATCACCAGACTTGGCAACACTGGACCTGTTTTGCAGCCTTCTGTTGTAAGCAAATAGTAGCTGCACACCTTCTAAGGAGGGTCAACTGTTCCAGATTGTTAAAAGCCTTTACAAAGCAAAAGGGAAGAAAAAAAATATATAATACTATTTTTTTCACTTAAGTAGCCTTTTGTATTTTATGAAGCTTTACACATTATATTACATGGCATTAGACAGTTTTTGGAGCAAGTAGTGTTATCTTCAAATTTACAGGTAAAGGGGCTGAGTCTGAAAGAGCTTAATGAGTTATTACAATTGACTAAGCTTGTAAGGAGACAACAGAACCATCATCACCACCATCACCATCATCATCTCTTTTATCATTATGATAACTGATATTTATTGAGTGCTATGATCAATAAACAGTCTTAAGTTTCCTTTATATGTAGATGCATTCAATCTCCCCAATAACACTAAGAGAAGCACCATTATTATTATCATCCTTATTTTCTAAAGGGGAAAAAGATGACTGCGGAGAGCAGTAACTTACAAAAGGTTTCAAAGCCAGGGGTAAAATAGCCAGAACTTAAATTAAAACAGTGAAGCACAAAATCTACTTTTGACCTTAAGTGTTGAAGTGCCAGTGTCAACACGGACAAATGCCTACATTTGCTTAATTCCAAAGCCACTGTGGGGCAGAGAATGACATGGTGACCCACATGTGGCTCCCAATGAACACTAATGGAGAAAAGAGGCTCATGAAGGCTGTGGAGCAAAACTTGGTATCCTTCCCTGGACTGTGAATCTCCACTGTCCCTTCTGCTCTTGCCTTCATCTCACCTTGCCCATGCATTCTGCTGTAGGAATATGGTGGTCACTCTGTAGATATCTACCATGGAGAGAATCCTGCGCTGGTTTGAAAATGGACTGGCTTTTTCAAAGCCTCCACAAATTTCTTGATTTATTTCACCAAACCACTGTTAAATCAAGCACAAAAGAAAAATTGGGGGATTATAGTCAAACAAAGATGACATCAGTGTTAGTTGACTATAGCCGCTCATGCCTCTAAGAAGGAATGAGGCGCTCTAGTGGAGTCCTCCTTGCAAGAAATGTGGCTGGTAACAGGTGAACTGTTAATGACATCTTTCAGACCATGGATGAGCTGTGCTGAGCCCTCATTTGCAGTAGTTTGTCTTGCTCTTATGGAGGAGGTTGACTTGATGTCAACACAGCATTTTTATAAGGTTGGGCCACCAACATTATAAGGACGAGTGCTCAAGTCTTCCACTTCCAACATCCATTCAATGGGTTATCTCTTCCCAGACTATTATCCTTTTTAATTGTGACAATTACTCCTAAATCTTAATTTGAGAAGTAGCAGTATATTTTTACTTCATTTCTTTTGCATTATTTTAGAAGTAAAGACATTTTTAGCACATAACAATCAAAGCATTTTTTTTCAAACTGGGACACCCTAGCTGATATTATTTTTTTATAAGTGTACTGTATGCTTTTAACAAAATCAGGAGCAAGAGGTGAGCTTGTATTCCCTGAATCTATTTCCTAAAGTGTGTTCTCCTCCTTTCTATCAACCTCTCACTTCAAATGGCAAGTAGATAATCCTATGAATATTCTCTAAAAAATCCTCCAAAGCTTACAATTTGCTGTAATTCCATCTCATTCTCCAAATTCAGAGTGTTATAAATACAACTTCAGAAATCCTCCCTACAGCATTCAGTCAGTTTTTAGTGGAATAAGTAAATAAATGTATGTGAAGGAAGATTCTCAAGTTCTTTCAGGCATCTCTTGAGTCCACAGTTTGACTTCTGAAAATTTCATTTTGAGTATGGCAATTCTGGGCAATACAGTCACAAGGAACTACTTGAGTGGCTTTAAAACAATAGAAATTTATTCTCCAGCTGTGGTGGCACACACCCATCATCCCAGTGGCTTGGGAGGCTGAGATAAGAGGATCATGAATTCAAAACCAGCCTCAGCAAAAGGAAGACACTAAGCAACTCAGTGAGACCCTGTCTCTAAATAAAACTACAAAATAGGGCTGGGGATGTGACTGAGTAGTTGAGTGCCTCTGAGTTCAATCCCCGTCTTCCCCTCTCTCCGCAAAAAAAAAAGAAATTTATTCTCTTCAGTTCTACAATCTAGAAGCCTCAAATCAAATTATCATCAAAATCATGCTCTCTGAAGATTCCACGTAAGAATCCTTCCTTGCCTCTTCCTAGCTTTTGTCAACTCCCACCTATCATTGGCATCCCGTGACTTATAGACACAGTACTCCCCTCTTGGCCTTCATCTTCCCACATGGCCCTTCTTCCTTGTGATTCTGTGTATCTGAATGTCTCTCTCCTTGTCTTATAAAGACACCAGTCATTGGATTTACAGCACGCCCTCCTCCAGTATAACTCCATCCGAAATAATTCTATTTACAAATAATATCTGCCACCAAATAAATTCTTTATTTTTCAATTCTGGGTGGATCTAAGTTTTAGGGGGAGGCTTTTCAACCCACTGTGGATAGGTGGAAGAAAAAGCATGAACCTGAAATGGAGATCCCCTGTGCACACCTTGAGCCTGGCTGGAGTCTTGTGTTTATCTGTCTAGGAGGTAGGCTAGACTTTTACTATTTTTGTAAGCAGTGGGGTCAAAGGCTAGAAGTATCATCTCCAGTGTCTTCATTTTGTCTCCTTTATTGGTCTCATGTTTCCTAAAGATTCTTCAAGTAGGTTCTGAGGCTTGTAATTCTTTCAACTGTGATCCTCTGTTACTATATAAAATTCCTATTGTTCCGATATGGTGTTAGAGGAGGGAAGCATAATGTATAGTTGTGTGAATGAATTCCAGTCTTACTCTGAGTTGGGTGATCCCTTCCCCCATGTAGAAGGCTAGAAGAGGTAGAGTTGCATTTCTTCTCTCTCCTATGTGCAAGATGAAAGAGAGCCCCGACTTGGGAATTTCCTTTCCCAAAGATTGGTTAGTTATGCTCTGGTAAAATAATTTCCCTTTAAGGTAGGCCTTGTTAAGAAGAAAAGAGAGCTCTCTATGTATTTCAGGTGATTACTTTTCCTGTTTCCCTGCTGGAAGCAAAACAGAATTTTCTCCACAGTGAGAATTTCTTAGGGTCCCTGGAGGTAAAATTTATAGGGGTGGACTTTCCCCGCAGGACTAAAGCCCTCAGAGTTTTCATCTTATGCTGCTCCACACTGAGGACCTAGCAGTTTGTCAATTACAGCTTAAACTGTTTTTGTGTGTATTGGCTATTGCTATGGGTTTCTGCTCCTGTAAGCTATGTTTTTCTCTATCTTCCTATTTGCCTCTTCAATTTTCAGGATAGATGTTTGCCTTATGATCTCAGTTTTCTGATTGATTTTTAAGAAGAGTTGTTAAATTTCAGTCTGTTCATTTTTTTTTCTTGTTTTAAGGGTGGAGACAGCAGCTTCCCATTTCTATATATTGGACAAGAAACCTTAAAGGTCTTAAATGGAGATTATGATATTAATAATAGCAATATCCTCCTACTGAATGTCAGACTTCATAAAAAATAATTGACATACTATTATCCATTATTCAGTTGTAGAACTTGAAGCTGTTGTGGGCTGGGTAACTTGGTAAGAAATTATATCTAGGAATTGAAACCAAGGAACCAGGTCCAGATTTTTAACAACCACGTTATACCATGAGCACAGAAAGCCATGGCTGTTGTCTCTAGGAGAATGAGAGTGAGTTTCCTTACTTTGCAAGGGTCAGAGCTCACTGTGTGATAGCTTGCATGGAAGGCTGTTGTGTGTCACGAGTAGGTTAAATGAAGCATCAAGTGTTCTGCTTACTGTCTCCACATGAGCTGTTTCCATGAGTCCTTGAGCTGAGCATCAAACCACTTGGCAACAGCATGCTTTCCAAACCCACAGCCCAGCTACAGAAGGAGCTGGACGGCGACTAACAACTGGATAACTCATTGATGTTCCTGTAGAGTCACATCACTGGGACAGATTTAATCATTGCCATTGCGTGAACAGTGGGCCCTGTCTGGGAAAACCTTCCATGCTGATTCTGAAGACCTGGAACTTCACTTTGCTCAGCCACTTGCCATCTGAACATTGTACAATTCACATGCTGGTGAAATGGCAGGTAATTTCTCAAGCTCTTTTCTAGTCTGTGCTTTGAAGTATTGATCTGAAACAAAGAAACAGAAGCATAGCCCAGAAAAGGGAGGAAGGCAGAGGGAGGGTTCAAGTGATCAGTGTAGTCCAATGCAAGGTCTAAAAGGTTCTTACAGTTACTTCAGTAATCAAGTAAAGCCAAGGCATTAATTATTAAGACTTACAGTCCATCCTGTCTAAACTCAGCTCAGCAGTACAGGCACCCCCATTTCTTTCTTCACATGGGGTGTGTGCTAATGCATTTTATCCTGATACTTATTAACTGGGAAACAAAAACTCAAGACGCACTTATTGCTTCACAAATTATTAGTGTTGCATAAAGTAGTTATCTGTGTACTTAGAGGAGATTGCTATCAAAACAGGACACATGTGTATTGTGTCGAGTGCCACCCCCATTTTAATGCCTTGGTGCTATAGTTTGGATCTACAGTGTTCCCAAAGGATAATGTGTTCAAGGCTTACTCCCCATCTCAGCACTATGTGATAGAACTTTTCAGAGATGAAGTCTAGTGGGAAGTCTTCTGGTCATTGTAGATGTATCCCTGAAGGGGATAGCTAGTCCCAGACCTCTCCAATTCCTCTTTGTCTTTTCTATCTGGCCATGGAGAGCAATGTCTTTGATCTATGAAATGCTTCTGCTATAATGTGCTGCCTCTCCACAGATGCAAAACCTTAGCACCAACTAATTGAGAACTGAAACCTCTAAAACTCTGACCAAAATAAATCTGTCTTTATTAGTGTGATTATCTCGGGTATTTTGTTACAGTAATAGAAAGCTGACTATCACACTTGGTATGCAGGAAAAAAAAAATCTGTTAGGAAAGACAGGTCCAACTGCATGGGACTCACAGAACCTCTTGAGAGGAAAAGGTTCTCCAGTCTGTCATTCCTCTCCTTTGTAAGCTTTGTGATTAATAGAACCTATCTCAAGATTAAAATAGTCCTAAGTAAATTCAGTCAGCAATAAAAAACACTAATCTCCATGGATCTTTCTCATAAGAGAATTTAATAGCAAATGATTGAGTGCTGTGAATTGTTGACCCAAGTTCTGTATCCGGGCCTGATAATCATGGGGAATTGCTGATGTTCTTAACCCAGCCATTTGGTATTATGGATGTACGTTGTCATTACTGTCAGTGCATATAAATTTCAAAAAAAGTACCATAATAAAGGAAGCATAAGCATGGGAGGAAGCCAGTGTGGCATAGCCAGGGGACAGAGCTTTTCCTTATTGCTGCTTAACTCCCTGAGAGATGCAGTGATTTCAGCTGAGGCATGAGCATGGCTGCATGGCACCCGACTCTAGCCTGCTTCATCATTGGTGATCCTGGAAGTGAGAGAGGACTTGCCATTTCTACTCACTGTTAGTCCCAGTTGGTTCCCAGTGCTACCATCATGGTGGACTCCTTGTCTTTGGTGATAGTTCTTTGTTGATGATCCATAATTCTTCTCTGCAGTAGTGATGAGGCAAGCTGAGCTGAGTCTTATTCTGAAGGAAGGTTGGAGTCTCCAGATAGAGCCCCTAATTTATGCTTAGAAGAAAGCCTTGGTCAAGGACTGAATTATGTGTATATGCATCCTGGGAAATAGGATTGACTTGGGAGAAAAAAGGGAGGGGTATGGGGTTATTCTTGCTGTGGCCTGATAAGGCTTGAATTATGTTAGTTGATTAAAAGGTACATGATTTTACTCACACCCCAGATCAATAAAAGGGGCATGTTAGGTATGTTCCTCACCATTAGTTCTTTATATCTCTTTATCATTAAATATAAAGCCTGACATTAAATTTGTAAGTAATGATATCAAAGGTTGAGAATAAAAAAGAGTGGATTTTGGAGCCAAGATACCCGGGTACAATTGCCAGCTCTACCATTTGCTGGCTTCATGTCCTTAGTAGGATATTAAATCGCCTGTCCTTCATTTCCTTCACTGAAAAATGTCTCCACATCACAGAAACTGTTGTGCTATCCCAGTTGTTGCAAGCATGCAAAAAGTCACTGAAAAGCAACTACAACTATGCACAGAATATAAAGACCTCTTAATAACTATTGTTATTATGTGTGTGCAGCTTTTGTAAACAAAAAGACAATTTTGAAACTATCATTATACCTTAGAGTTGCCATTATGCATTAACACACCCCTAAATCTGTCATCAACAGAGAAGCACTGGGCAGTTGAGAAGGCATTCCTGTTTAATGAGAAGGGCCTGAACCTCTGGCTCAATCCATTATTTTATTAGGAAAATAACCGGTGGCTGTGGCCTTGGTCAACTAGGATGCAATGGAATCCTCGCCACGTTGGTCCTGGGGAGGCAGATGAGGACTGCCCTGTGCCCCGCATCTGTTAATTGAGAGAGGCAGATGTAAGCGATGCATAGCTCAGAAGTGAGTGCAGACAAGATTCCCCAGAGTAGTTTTAAAAACCTGTTTGCTTTGGAGTCAGGCCTTCTAAACCTGACTTCGTTTTTCCAGCTGCATCTAAATGGGTGTGTTTATCTTCAGACCTTTCCCCCTTTCCTCGGAGTAGCTGTGAGGGCTCACATTCTTCACCCTGTCTTGCATAGAGGTGTTTGGGGAGGATTGTTTTTCTTTTGCTCTTTACTGGATTCATTTTTTTTTTTTTTTTTGACAATGATTTTTCTTCCCAAGACCTCTTCTGGGATGGAGAATTGAGTTAAATTTTAGGTGTTAGAAAAGGAGGAAGAAGTTGTGAGGGGCTCAGTTTCCATCAGTCTTATCCAGTGAACAGCAATATCCAACCAGCAGCCTTATCAAGACCCTTAATGCTGACAGTTTTTCTAACATCAAACCAGAAAACTATCAGAAATGTGGAAGTCATTGTACACAATCATTTGAAAACGTCCAAATCAACACTTATTTTCCTTCAGATGAGACTCTGAGCTCCTTTCTTCAGCAATAAGGAAATATAAAACTCTTGAAAAGAAAGTTAACGTTGTGATGAGATAAACAGTAATTCCTTAATGAAAAGCATTTTATAATCATTCCCCCCTCCTTCTTTAAAAAGCAGAACAGAAAAGATAACATTTTAGGACTTCCATTTTTTAGAAATCTCTTTGTTTAGAGACCAATTTCGTGTAAATAGCTGTAAATATTAGCTTTTATCATGCAAAATCCCAAAGTTCCTTTGGCCCATTATACACGAGTTAGAAATAAAAATCACATGTCATTGAAACTAAACATCTGTTTTTAGGGAACTCCATTGTAACTACAGGGATTTCTATTCCCTTGTATTTTAAACAAACTCAAAATGCCACCTAGAGCATAGCACTTCTTCGATCAGTTTTCAAGTATTTCTTAACTGCTTCTTATGTTTTCCTGATCAGTGCCCTAGCTGGAGTTGGAGAAACACATATTTCTGACCCTCAAAATGTTTAGAGACTGTTGAGCAGGGACCATGTCTTATGACACTGTCTACCAACGTATTTAATCTCTTGTGCTCTATCATTGACACTGGTTGTAGGGAGGGTTAACACACACATCTTTGTACTTTTCTGGCACCTTGAGAAGCACTTGGAAATAGATGTTCAACATGTTAATTAGCACAGTGTGGTAAAAATTAATCGATCTAATGATTTTCTCCTCAAAATAGTGTGTCATAACATTGATAATACAGAGATTGAGATCAAAGACAGGTTTTCAAATTTTTTTTAAAAAAAATCTATTTCTTCATTTCTTGGAGACTTTATTCCGGTGGAGGCTCCCTTGCCCAGCTCCGGAATAAAAAAGTTCAGGATATCCTGTGATTATATCCCTTTACTCTAGGTCCTGTCAAAATATTAAGTCACAGAGCCTCAAAGTGGCAATTAGAATGTCCGGTTGAGGGTGAAGATGAAAGCTGGAGCTTGACGTGGGGTTTAATATCTCCTTCCCTATCTCAGCATAGATTCAGTTTGAATCAGAGGCATTGAGGTATCTCCATCTTCTTCTTCCAGTTCACCAGTTAACCTTCATTTTGAACTTCTGATTTTTAATTTTTTCTCTAAGTGTGTGTCTGTGGGGGGGAGGCAGGAGGGAGAAGTGAGGGCATCCAGTTTACTGGGCCACGCTTCATCCTCTCTAGGCCACCCAGATCAGAAATGCTGAGGGGTCTCTGGTCTTGCCCTGTGAGGCCCTTCTCTGCTGTGGCCTACCTTTCTGTGCAGGAGGAGAAGGAGGAAGGCCTCTTCCTTCTTTCTGCATTATCTCCTTCACCATCTCAAGCAGATCCAGAGAAGATTCCACACAGGCCCCCCAGGAGAAGAGCCCTCCTTGCACTTCAGTGGGAAAAAAGGAAACACTTTCACACTTCTCCCTCCACAGCTGCTCAGAAGGCAAAAGCCCCAGAACCCCAGCACTCTCCTGGAGGAGCCTCCCAGCCTGTTGAATTCGGGTGCCCTGAGGTTGCCAAGTGGGCAACAGGCCTGAGTCCACAGTGTGGTTTAGCTCTCCCAGAAGACCTCCCCTACGACTTCTGAGTCTCCTCAGCACAGGAAACATATTTCAGAGCTTTCCCAATACTCCCCGTTTGATACTCTCCCACTCGCCCATTAGCCTTGGGCTTGGAGAACAGCCAGGCTTCCCGTGCTGCAAAGGGGAGGTGCTCACAAGGCGTTAGTAATTCTCACCAAAGAATTCTTTCTCCCAACTGCTAAATCCTTTAAAAATTCTTTATTACTCCTAGGAGCCAGGAGGAGGGGGACAGTTTCCCCACTCACCCTCACGATCTCATTGAGGTAGCTTCCTATGAAGCCTCAGGACAAACAGAGGCAGACAGACTAGTGGTCTGTTAGCCCAAACGTGGCCCTAACTCAGAGGTTTCCCTTTCTCCTGTTTTGCCTCTTCTCCGAGTGACTGTGTGATCAGTGAATAGTTTGCCTTTGTCCTTCTGTAAAGAAGAGCCGTGCAAATGACTTTTACTACTTGCAACATGCTATAGTGTGGCATTGGAGAGAAATATCAATTAGTGTTTCAGGTTTCCTGAAAATGTGACTATAAAAACTGTTGGGGGCTTGAGGATAATAGCCAATGGAGGAAAAATAAAAGGAGTCCCTTCCATGCGTGAGCTGGGAGTCTTTCATCTAGAACATGGTCAGGTAAACTACAGTCAATGAACCAAATCTGACCCACCACAGGTATTTCTAAATAAAGTTTTATTGGAACACATACACACTCATCTGTTTATGTATTATCTATGGATTTTTTTTTTCATGCTACAATTTCAGGGTTGAGCAGTTATAATAGACTATGTAGTCAGCCAAGCCTCAAATATTTACTAACTAGCTTTGTAGAGAAAACATTTATATCTTAGATTTAGGAAGACTCCCAAGAAGGTTACTACGTTAAATACACAAAAAGCCCTTCCATCTGATAGGTCCTTCCTCCAGATGCTAACAGAGGGAGAATAATCTTTATCACAGCATTGTGTTGCAGAGAAAGAAGCTGATTCTGCTCCAGAATCTGTTCCACTTTCTTTTCCTTGTTTTGTCATGTTTTTGTGTTGTTTTGGGTTAGAAATTTTTTTTTCTTTTTTGTAACTACAGATACAGTTCTATTATTGGTTCACTTAATAAATATTGTAGTCAAACACAATAGGTTCATATTCTAGTAAGCACAAAGGCAAAACCCACAAACAGAACATAAATAAATGAAGATTTCTTACTGTAGTGAGTAAGGAGAGCAAAAGGGGTTATTGCAAAAGCATGCTTTCTCTGAGCAAAGGAAGCATGAGGACTTTATTTGGGGAACCTATGCATATTTATTTAGGAAAACACATGTAGGGTACATTCCCAGCCTGCTCAGTTTAAGGTTAGGGTTTAAAGGGGAAAGATGGGGGACACATATCTAGGCATGTTCAGTTCAGGGTCATGCAGTATAAGTTCTAAAAAGAAAAGATGGTAAGAAACAAATGGTCCTGACATACACAAAATTATGAGTCAAGTTTACTCTAGTCTGCCCAAAGGAATGAGTCAGAGTGGTTTAGCGGCCTTAGATAATTCTTTGTAAGTTTCCTTGAATTTTTTTTAGCTGAAACAAAAGAAACTACAACTTTTAGAGGTGTGTTAATATAAGAGTTTGCCTCTGAAGTTTCCTGCTTCACTGGGAAGCTAGCAATATGACTTAAGTATACCAGTCACAAGGCAAGTCCTGGGGATGTCACAGAGAAAGGATAATTTCTGACCTCAAGGCCATGTGGAGTCTGCAGGATAGGCAGGTCAGCAACTGGGCAGCTACTGAGCTATGTGTTCATAACCCAGGCAGAGTCCAGCACAGGGCGTTTGGGACCTGACCTAATGCTGGCATGTGAAATTGCTTGGGAGGTGTTCAAGTTTGTATCTGTTGTGTCCCTCACAATCTCAAGGGCTGAACACTTGATCCCTAATACAGCAATGTCCAGAGGGAGGGCTTTGGGGAAGTGCTGGGTTCATGAGGGCTCTATTCCTATCTATGGTTTAATGCATTGGTAGGTTCCTAATTTGAATGAATTCCTGGGAGGAGGGAAAAACTGTGGGCAGGTAGATTATGGTTGAAGCAAATAAATCACGGAGAGCATGGCTCTGGGTACTATATCTTGTCCTCAGCCCCTCTCTTTCAGACTCTGCCTCCCAGGTGTCATAAGCTGAGCAGTTTTCCTCTGCCACTCTCTTCCACCTTGATTTTCTGTCCTAGTACAGGCCCCAGACGATGGAACCAACCAACCATACACCAAAGCCTCTGAAACCATGAGCTAAAATAAAATCTTTGCTCCTCTAAGCTTTTTGTATCAGAAATTACAATCACAGTGACAAAGAGCTAAGACAGGGGACATCAGTGAAGGTCTACTGGAGGAAACAGCACTGACAATGAGATCAGGTGGTTGATCAAGATTAGGCAACCACTGCTCTTTTCAGGCAGAGGGAACAAGAAGCTCAAAGACCTACAGGCAGGTGTCCCATGGTGAACTTGAGAACTAGAGCCAGTCCTGCTCAGGCCCAGCAGTGCTTTCCAAACGTTTACACTTGAGACAGTGAACAGAAAATGACAATACTTGTCTGCCGTCTTGGAATAAAGAAAAGAGGTTGTTTTCAGTTGCGGTATCAGACCACCCCAGGCTACGTGAGTTGGGAGAATCAGTGTGTAAGAACATCTGTAACGCTCCAGTCACCTCACAAAAGACCTCGTAATCCATGTTGAATGGTTCACATTGTATTAATAAGAAAGTGCAGACTCACTAATGGGTTTGACTCTGAAGTTTCATGATTTGTTTTATACTTGTTTAGACTGAGGTTATAGCAGGAGAATAGGATTCATTTCGTTAAAGAAGAACATTCCAGCATCAAGGATACACTTTTTAAAAAGAAAATGTTTAGCACATTGGAAAGGTTACTGTGTGCTTGTCATCTTGTCTCATCCTCACTACATGAACTTCCTATTATCCCAAGGAAATGCAAGTGTATTTATAGTCAACTACGTGCTTGCCACTTGGAAGAATGTTATCTTATTAAACTTTACTCTTACCCAATTATACAGGTATCATTAGTCCAATTTTCAGAGACAAGTAGGGAAACTCCAAGAATGTACATAATACTTCCCGAGTTACAAAGTTAGAAAATAGCAGAAGCAGGATCCAAATTCTTAATTAAAAATGCATTTAATGGCTGGAGTTCAGGGCACGGGCCTTCCAGGGAGGGGAAGCAGCACCATCTAGGCCCAGTGGTGAGAAAAACAAAGGCAATCCAAACCAATCCAACCCAACCCAACCCAATCCAAACCAAACCATCCCACCCCAACCCAAACCAATCCAAACCAAACCAATAAAAACAACAACTTCACATTCAGGAAATAGTCCTCAGCTTATTTTAACTTTGGATTGGCATTTTAGTACAGATTATGCTTTAATGGTATCAAATCATTGTTGTATTTCATGTTCCAATATATTTGGAAAGTCAAGGATCAACTTATATGTATTTTCTTTTCCCTCCCTCCCTCTTTCCCCCACCCTCTCTTTCTTTCTTTTTTTTCTTTTTTCCAATTCAGATCTCCTCTGAACATTGTAACACATTGTTTGAGTCTAAAACATGATGCCTATGGTGTTCCAGAAACCTCCCTGCTCACTCAGTACTGGTAGAGTACAGTTACCTCTGTGGTCCTCTGGGTACACTTGGAGGAGGGACTGCTTATGACAGAACTCTGCAGACCAATAGAGAGACTGCTGCAGAGTGTCACGCAGGGACATATCGTCTTTCTTTTATAGCATTGCTCTTGCCTTAAGTTTGAATATAATATGTCCTCTCAACTTATAGCAGAATTTAAGGTATTAAGAGGGTATTAAGAGAGTGGAAATATTTTAATTATGGTATTAACATGTTTTGCTTTTGGAAAGTGGCAGGGTATGGTGATAGGATAGGCCCTCCTTCCCATGATTCAATTATGGTAACTTTATCAGTAGAAGGAGAGTGACCTTGCTGACAGACACATACACGCTCCCTGTCTTCTGTCATGGGATGAATTATGCCACCTTGAAACACCATCACTAGAAGGCAAACTAGTGGGGCTCATTGATCTCAGACTGTGAAGCTACAAACTTGTGAGCTGAAACAAACCTGTTTTCTCTATAAAGAAAGTTAGCCTGTTTCAGATATTTTGCTATGGTAACAAAAGGGGATTAATACACTGTCCTAAAGGTCAAAAGAGTCATTTCTACTTGATGTCCAAGAGAAAGGTGAAAATTACATATGGAAAAGTTTCACATAACAGGTCTATAATTGGCTCACATAACTTTCACCCACATTTTAGTGCCAGAACTCCTTCATAACACCATACATAAGAGCAAGGAGACAGACAATTGTGACCTAACTGTGTGTCAACGAAGGAAAGATACTGTTATGGTTTGGATGTGAGGTGTCTCCCAAAAGCTCATACATGAAACAAAGCAAGAAGGTTTAGAGAAAAAATGATTAGGTAGTGAGAGTCTTAACCCAATCAGGAAATTAATATCCTAATAGGGATTAAATGAGTGGCAACTGAAGTGGTAGGGTATGGCTGGTGGAGGTGGGAATATGGGGTGTGGCTTTAGGGGTATATATTTGTTCTGGCAAGTGGAGATCTCTCTCTCTTTCTCTGCTTTCTGATCATTATGGGAGCTGGTTTTCTTTGCCACACTCTCCACTATGATTTTCTTCCTCACCTTGAGCCCTGAGGAATGAAGCCAGCTGCCTATGAACTAAGACACCTGAAACCATGAGCCTTCAAATAAACTTTTTCTCCTCTACAATTATTCTGGCTTAGTGAGTGGCAAAATAATTGACTAAAACAGGTACAATTTAATATCATGGAATTCTAACACTCTCTGATACATGAAGGAATGAATGTTCAAAGAGGAAAGAGGAGAGTCAACCTTGTCATAGAAGCCAAAGAGAAATGAAAGTTATAACTTGTTTAAGTTTTATTCTACTATGTTCAAGAAGCAGAAATTCTTCAATAGAACTGATATTTAACACTTCAGTCATTATTGATGCCTTTAATTTAAAAAAATATATTAGAAAATGAGGCAGGGGATTTTGGAGTGAATGAAAAAAGATGAGAGAAAGATCAGGTATATACTACTTTTAAAAAATTGATATTGAAGTAAGGAAAATCTAAAAAGGTATAACCTGATGAGTCAGCAGAAGACATGCTTTCTTCCTTTTTAATAGTAAAGTAAATTCATTTGTAGGGTAAGAGGGAAGATAAAGCAAAAATGGAAAAGTTCAAGTGCAGAAAAGAGTAGTTAAATCTATTAAGCAAGTTTCTAAGGTGTTGTTATTTAACTTCTACATTGAAGATTCAGCTTTTTAAAAAAAATTACTTTTCACTAGAGATTTTTCAGAGGGTTAGGTATAAATGGATATATAAGGCCAAGAGTGTTTCCCAAATAGATCTGTTTGGTGTTGGAGGAAAAAGAAAGGAAAAAATGAGAACATTATATCTTGAAGCATTCTTTGTTCTTGACTACAGTAGGGTTCAGGTTGAAGTTTTAAGAAAGAGATCATTGGACAACTGAGGAAATTCAGCAATTTCTGCAAGATCCTTTCTGGGTAAAAATGAAAAAGAAAATGCAATTTAAAGAAAATTGAAATGCTTGAAGATTTTGTAGAAGACAAATATGCTACTTTTTAATGATAACATTAAGAGTTATGTCATTTCTTCCAGAATCTGGGACCAGGATAGGGCATAGGTAAGGGCCAGGGAATAGAGAGTAGTAAGCAAAATCTTCAGAAGGTGAAGGCAAAGGAGGCATGAATGGACAATAGGGTCTGCAGAGTTTTTAGACTGAGAAAAATGATGGAAAGATTGATGTGGAGATGTCAAGGCCCAAACTGCTGATGATTTTATTCTTGGTACATTCACAAAAAACATTTCTCCAAGTGTGAGTGGAGAATGCTTCATGCAAAGACCTACCTGGGTGCTCATTGGAGATATAGATGTCAATATGAGAGGAGGGCCTTGTGGCCTACCTTGCCAGGAAGCTCCGAAGAATTTCTTCATTACAGAAATGGAAAAATGCCTGCTGGAGACCTTATTCAGGGTCTGGGAAAGTGTCTGAAGGAAGAGGGGACAAGATAGATGGTGGCAGGCCCTCTGTTCTTGTGCAGTCTTTTTGGATGCTCTTCTCTGGTGTGTCCACATCTCTAGCCTTAGGAACAGTTGTGTGTTCTTTAACTGCACACACAAACTCAAAATGGATCCCATTAAAAACAAAAAAGTAAAAAGTGAACTTCAGATATTTCCTCTAATTTCTGCAGTTGCTCAGTAACAAAGGCCTCATTCATGTTAACATAAATATACCACAAAATAAATGAGAGGAAATGAGTGATGATCAAAGTCCTTAGGAATCAATGTTCTGAGGACAGCCTTAGAATATGACACTTGTGCAGAAACTCATTTTGATGGTTCTCGTTCTACTAGGAAAGAGAAAAAAAAAACATATTTGTGGTACATACAGAGTGCTGGAGTCTAATTAGAGGAGAGAGGAAGACATGCTCTGGAGATGTCAACGTCAAGGAAAATACCCTGCACTTTCACTTAAAATATAAGTCTAGGTTTTCCATGGTGATCAGGAAACACAATGAATATCCAAACCAGGACACAGTTTGGGTAATGCATTTGTGCCATTTGTACAAGGATGATTTTTGAGAGTTTAATGAATTATTATTATTAATCTCCCATTTATCAGAACTTATTGGAGAAGAGTACTATAAGGATGAAGCCAACAAACAAAGATTTGCTTTCCTTTGCCCTGAAACCAACTGAAAGTCAGCTTGAATGTTCAGATTAGGCTTCCAGCCACACAAGTGATATAATTAGCAACCTTGGTACTAAATTGATAAAGCACCTATCACCTTGACAATGGCTACAGAAGTGAGAAGAAGCTGAACAAATGAGGTACAAATGGAAAAGATTCCAGCATAACATATAAAGGAGTAAAGAAAGCATCCATTGATTGACTGAAGAACTTTGTAGGCATAGGTCTCCATCACTTACAGAGCAGGAAGTCACACACAGGACCATGGGGAAAACTAAGAAATTTTTTTAAAAAATGACCACAGTTAAGGAAACAGTAGAATAACCAGAAAACGATTCTAATATGCCTTGTAAGTGAAATTGGAGATGTGGTATCCGAATTCTTGTGCTTTCTCCCAAAAGGTGATTATGATTGCTACACCAGGCCAGCCTGAATATTCTGAACTGAGTGTACATGTGAGATCACCTTTGACCTCTGCTCTGTGAATCCGGTGTCCCAAGAAGGGAGGCTGTCTTACAAGATTGCTCTCAAATTCACAGGAATTGAACAGGAAGAAATTTTTCTTGGCATCCTCTAATATTTTCTCACTTTCTGGAAGATTTTTTCCACTAAAGGAGCAGAAAGCAAAGGGAGCAGAGAAAGCCTCACAGGCACTTTGATTGTACAGATGCCTACTTACACATGACCCCGTAGCAAAGAGCACCTAGCACAACAGCTAAATGTATGAGATCCATTTCAGTTATTTCCCCCAGAAAAGAGGAAGCTTTATATTTGGCTGTGAATCTCTGTGTTGTGTGTGTTTAATTGTTGAAGCATTGTCTAAAATAAATATTCACTAAATATTTGCTGACTGCAAAACAAATATTTGGTCATCATATATATTGCATAAGACTATTTCAGAAAAGGGATGGATATAGTTACTAATTAATATGTGTGTCTGTATGTGTGTGTTGCAGTTTTTCTTTCCTCTCCAGTTGTTGTGTTAGGCATCCAAACTCAGAAACACTCCATCTCACCCTCTTCCCGTGAGAACCTTGAGGGTTAAATGAGGCATCTTTCTCCAAGAATGAGGGTACCATGAGCCAAATAGCCCTCTGATAGAGTGTCTTGCAGTTATGAAAGTTGATCCCTACAGGTATTAGAATAGCGATTTGCAGAAGTGCCAAGGATAAAACTTGGACACAGCACTGAGGTGTTCAGGTGTGTACGGCAGTAGCAGAATCCCAACCTCTGGAGCAGTGAATGCTGACACTCTGTGACAGATGCTGCCAATTACTTCCAGAAGTTCCCTGCATCTTTAGGATCTAGAAATGCTTTACATTTCCCCATGTATTTCCAACCACTTCCTCTATAAAGGCCAAATGTGGGACCATTGTGAAAATAGACACTCCTAGATCTGGAAGGGATCCTAGATATAATATAAGCATAGCTTTTTAGTTTGAGGATTGGTGAATCACCAAAAGACTGTTCCACAGAGCTTGTTTACAGCCAAGTCAGGGGCATAGCATATGTGTCCTGATACCCAGTCTGGGTTTGTTTCTCTCGGGTATCTCTTCTTATACTAGTAACGGCTCCTGTTCATCAAAGGAAAATAAACAAATTCTGCGACATGGGCTTTCAAGGTCTGCTGAAACCTGCCTGCTTCTCCAGCTACTTCCCCTCAGTCTGTCTTCCCACTGGTCTCACCTTCTTTCACCAAGGTCTTTTAACTTCTAGGCACGTCCAGCCTCCCACAGTAACTGTAATATGATGCATTGTGTGCTTTGAGAGAGCTGTGGCTGCTACCTGAAACGCATTCTGATCTTTTCTTTTTATAACTTTCAATACTAGAGGACGTACTTGACCTCTTCCATGAAGCTTTGTCCCCTTTTTGAGTCATGGTAAATTTCTTCTCCCCAGAATTTTCAATGTTCACTTCCATCACTTCCAGCTGCTAATTCAGTAGCAGCTGGTGGCACAATTTTATTTTAAAAATTGTTACTTTCCCTTATTAAAGATCAAGATATTGTGCTACTTATTTTTGTATTCTCTCCCTAATCTCCCTCATCCACAGCATTTAACATAGACACACAGCAAGATATTTGGCACAAAGCAAGATACCTATAAGATGGCAAATAAAAAGATGAGTGAATAAACTGGAGTCTAAATTAGCAAAAGGAATACAATTAAGAACCCAAGAACCATACTGATCATAGAGGCAATTCTTTAGAACTTGATTTCCTTGGTTCCAAGCTGATTTTTGCTACTTACTAGATAGGATGTGATTGTGCACAGGTTGCTTATTGATATCTCAGTTGATTTTTCTGTAAATCAACACTGATAAGAATATCTAACTTCCAAAGATTTTAAAAAGTTTAAATAAGTTTATATTCTGTTCATTTTAACCCATAACAATGAATTTCTTTTCCTTTTCTTACTTTCTACTTCTTCTTATAATAAATTATTATTGCTAAATTTAATATGTAGGAGCTTTTAGTAAAAAGAAGGAAGAAACAAGGTGGAATAGTCAAGAAAAAAATACATCAAATGTCTTATGTTGATGAGTAGAAGCTTTGTTAGAGGTTAAGAGTGCAGAAGCAGAATTATGTGCTATTTATGACTAATCTATAATGCCATAGCTACAAACTAGCCCTTTTATGAAAATTATCTCTATTCCATGGTATAGTCCCAAAAAATAGACATTATCCACATTCTACAAATTACAAAACAGTTTCAGAGAAGAAATTTTCTCAAGCTTGAATCTATGGTAAAATTTTTTAGGTGAGAATTTTTTGGCCAGTGTTTAAAATGTCAAACCCCTTGAATTCAAAGCCGTGCCTACCACCAAGGCTAGGTCACCATGGGCAACTGCTTCACTTTTCAATCTTTGTTTCCTATCTGTAAAATGGATGCAATAATGGGATATATATCCCAAGATAGAGAATTGTGGGAATGAACACATGTCAAGTCATGAGACTGTAGTCTAGTGTGCATGGTGGCTTTGTTCCAGTAGATCATGGCGCTATAGGTCAAATGGCTCTTTTGATAAAGTTACTCAGTATGTGTAAGAAGTCACCTTTTCATAATGCTCATATCTAAAGGGATGAGCAATTATATTAAACCTGTATACAATAGTAAGGAAAAAAAAAATCAAGTGAACTGATTCTTGCTCCCTGGGTTGAAATTAGTATTCAGTACTGATTAATTTGTGATTGCAGTAATGATTTCTAGCTCTAGCATTAAGTGGAACTAACATTATATTAGTACCATTGTCTGTCATTATGACAATATACCTAAGGCTGGATACTTTATAAGGAAAAGATGTTTATATAGCTAATGATTCTAGAGAATCAAGGACATGGTGCTGGTTTTGGCTCAGCTCTGCTGAGGACCTCACGGCAGATGGCCCACATGTGAGAGGGAGACATCATTTGGTGAAATGGACTGAGGAAGGACCAGTCTCACTCTTTTATAACATAGCAGAACTAAGTAGGGACCCATGATAAGTACAATTCCTTCCTCAGTGAGCCGGTTGCTTTGTATGAGGCTCTACCTCTTAAAGATGTTGGTGAGTACTTCTTACATCACCACAGTGAGGACTGTGCTCCCAACACACAAGCCTTTGGGGAACACTTTCATATCTTGTCCAGATTAGAGCACATATTTTGACACACTCGATTACTTGTCCGCCAAAGAAAAGTAATTCTGCTCTAAATGGTACTCTGCTTCCCTTTGATGGATGAGAGGAAGCATTTGGAATGTTCAAGTAAAGGCTAATTTGTCCTTATTACCATATCCATTTAATTTGCTAGATAAAGCACACAATAGCTGATAGGACAAGTTCTGTATTCAGAAGAGAGAATATTCTTTGAGCATTCATGACTGACTAGAGTATAAGTTGTGTGCTTATTATGCACAAAGAGCAGCGGATATTGAGAACAATTTTGCTGGTAATCAGCTCTTCAACCCCCCTAGATGGAAAGGGGCAGGAGAAGCACAAAACAACCCTCTGCCAATATGTATGTTATTGTCTCCCCAGCATGCACACGATTCAAAGGAGAAGGGCTTCCAGAACAAGTAGTTTTCATCCTCACCATCTATATATATATCATTGCAGTTGATCCATTACCACTGCAAAAGTCTAAACCACTTTATAAAAGATGACATAATTGACTTTAATTAGTTCTTATGAAAAGTTTCTGCTTGAACAACTTGAACAACACAATAAATAACTATAACATTGGTTTATAACCCAACGAATTAAGTATCCATGATGTAACTTAATAATTGAATAAAGAAATGAAGGAGAAGAAACAAATTCCTTACATGAAGATCTCAATTAATAACCATGGATAAATTTCAGTAATTAGAAAATGACCTTTAGAATGTCATAGTCGTAATTTCCCTAGACAAGAGCACCAATGGATGCTGAAATAAGTTGGCAAATAAACAAGTACATTTGCCTAGGATCAAAGTATCTCTTCCTTAATATGTGGTATTTAAAAAGGGAAATAAAATTATAGTGGAAAATTCCAGGAAATACCATTTAACCAAGTAATCAAGGGTAATATTACTGATAATACATATCAATATTGTTAGTTACTTGTTTAAATTCACTGAGACAGGCCAGTCAGCTCTGTGATGTCCTTCTCAAAAATGTATGACCTCAATCAAATCATGAGAAAACATCAAACAAACTCAAATCAAAGGACATGCCACAAAACAAATGATCAGTTCTCTCCAAAAGTATCATGAAAGACCAGCAGAGATTGAAGACCTGTCTTGGATAGCAGGCTATCTTAGTCTCTTTTCTGCTGCTATAACAGACATCAGAGCCTGAGTTATTTAAAAGAATGGATATTTTTTTGGATCAGTGTATTGGAGGCTGGGAAGTCCCAAAAGATGGTGCCAACATCAGGCAAGGACCTCCATTCTGCATCATCCCATGGCATAATGCTGAAGGGCAAGCAAGCACAAGAGACAGAATGGTTGCCAAATTTTTATCAGGATCCCACTTCCACACTAACTCACCACCTCCCAGAATAGCAGCATTAAGCCATTGTAAGGACAGGGCCCATGACTCAATCATGACCTAATCACATCTTCATGGTCTCACCTCTCTTCACAGTGGCAATTGAACTTCAAAAAAGTTTTGGAGGATACCTTTGAGCCATAGCATATGGACATGAAAACTAACTATAATTTTGGATGTTAGATTAGATCCTGGAACAGAAATAAGATGTTAGGAGAAATAGCTACAAAAACAAAGGAATTCTATAGTGTTCTTTTCTCACTTTAACGTCCTAGGTTTTAACAAAAGGTCTACAGTTATATAAAGTGTTTAAATAAGTGGAACTGAATGAAAGATAAACAGGTTCTCTATATTATTTGTAAAATTCCCTTATGAATTATAAATAATCTAAAAAATTAACTATTAAAATAAAAGGATATTTTGGAGGGATCATTTTCCCCTTGTTGGGTAATGTGCTTTCTTTCCTGTTTGTTTGAACTGAATATCAGAGAGCCCATAGTCTCACTGTTGTACTCTTGCAATTCTGGTGATCATTTCTTGTCCTTGAAACTTATATTCATTGAAACAAAGAACATAGAAACCTAAAGCTGAGTAAGAAGAGCAGGTCATATGTTCTGCCTTCCTACCCTAGCAGAGATTGCTTTCTGTATGGGACAAAGTATGTTTTAGTCAAATGATTTTTATGTAAGAAGTCACTTAAGTTAATATTGCAGTCATAAATAAAAGGGAGAGGGATAGAGAACAGCTTACTCTTAAAGAGAAGGCTCATGTTAAGCGATAATAGAGAATAGACTTAATGAGCTGCCAGGGGTTACATCCATTCAAAGAAATCCCCGTGAGCCTGCATGAGGGTTTGATTTAACATTTCCCAGAGAATATTTGGCTGAGCATCAATGTTGTAAGATGTCTTGGGAGAAGGGTTCCATTACAAATAAGTTTGAGAGACCTTAAATATCCCACTTCTTTTCCGAAAGATGCAGAAGTCATAGTGATAGCTGCTAGTCTTGCTGGTAAGGAAACAAACAAGAAGTAACACAAATAAGTTTGCTTAAATTAGTATTTTTTAAGCATTAAAATGTTTGTTTTTATATTCCACCTACGAACATAGATAAGGGCTATTATTTTAAGTTTAGAGGGTGTCATTCTATCACATCAAAATTTCCCAACAACTCCACACACTAAAAAAAGCTCGACTGGGAAGGAGGGTGTTGGTAGTGACACTGAATTAAAAGAAAAGTGTATGCATTTTAATATCCTATGGAGAAGAAAGTTGGAGGTCAAATATGGAGTGAAAAATTTAAAGAAATTTAATGATCAAATTCCAGTAAACACAGAGGAAGCATTAATACACTTTTAGGAGTCTAACATGTGTATGTGTGTGCACCTCTGTGTATGTGTGTGTGTTTGTGTGCCTATGTTGGAATAGGAATAGTGCATTTTAGTATATAGGAACCATGTGCAGGAAAGAATGTTTTATTAAGTTAACTAATCTGAAATTAATATTATTTTCCCTAATATTCTGGGATAAATTGTGCTCATTTTTAATGTTCTGAACATTCTCATCATTGCCATTTTATTTTACTTTTATCTTCCTTATTCAAAACAGCATAGAAAATGCGCATACTTATATTTGATATATAGAGAGTGATCTAAACAGGAATCACTAATCTGCATACATGTTTGAGCACATTGCTCAAGTTTAAAAAAAAGAGTATTTGGTCTGAAATAAAATCAGTGTGCATCTAAATTGACTACAGAGAGATTTTATTTTCCTTATTTCTAATCATTTTCAAGTGGTAAAAATATGACTATTTATGATATTAATGAAAGTCTCCTAGTTTTGTGGGATTTTTAGAGATTATTTTATACTTTTATTAAGCTTCACTTATTTGAGAAGGGAAAAATACATAAAAGTTAAAAATGTGAATTACATTGTCATGGCAACAAATTTTTCCAGGTACTCTGCACTTACACAACTATTAACCTTCAGTCTCTATTTATTATTCAAGGGAAATCATGTTTTGGAAGGAAAAAAAATTGCTTGTCATCAAAAAGGACAAGACCCACTGAGTAAATTCAAATTATTGCAGGAGCCGAAAATAGCTTTTCAGACCTGAAATGATTAGAATTTACATTTTTTCATGTTTTTTTTCTTTTTTTATTTTTATGGAAAGTGAATCACCAACATCAAAATTCACTATCCTGGCTGAGGGATTGAGATTTGTGACAGAGACAGTCATACACTAAAATTTGTGCTTTTCTTCCCATATGTTTTTTTTTTTCCTGGGGAAGGGTCACATGATCATAAACACTCCCCAGTCTACTTTGCATTGAGATGGGAATAAGTACTTAGTTCTTATCTGTGGTATGTTACAGGCATGACTAATACCATTTATGAGCCACAGTGAATATTAAATAAATGTGCCTCCTCCATATTCCTTGTCCTTCCCCTGTAAAGATTACAGAAAGCACCTAGGCTTCAGAGGACCAAAAAGGAAGCACAGAATGACAATTTGCATTCTCAAAGCATCACCTAGAGGGCCGCCCACATTTATCAAGAACAACTTCACATGTGTATAACAGAAAAGAGAAATACACCTATGTTGGATTAAGCCGCTGATATTCTGGTGCAGTTTTTAAAATAGCAGCTATTGTAGTTCTACACAATATAAGATGCTTCATGAGTAAATTGGTCCAAGAATTCATTGAATTTATTAGCAAAACTAGTCATGGTTGCACACATTTGTTTATCCAAAGGAGATAAGTAGGTTTTATTGCACATGATAGATGGTTAAAACCAAAGAATGATCATTGTTCTTCTCTTCTTTTTTAGAGGGTGGGCTTCTAATGCTCAGGAAGTTTTTGAACCCAGGATTTCAGTTTTTGGTACCAAGTTAATTCAATTTATTAAAGTTTCAGGCCCAAAGCAAGCCTTACAAACTGGAGTCCATACATAGTTAATTTTACTATCCATGCACTGTTCTCTGTTAAGGGGACAAAAGCATTACTGGCTAAAATTCTGATAAAAAGAAATCTTGGAAAGTGAACAAATTTTTAGTAAAATTTCTTGGTCCAAACAGCAGGAGTTAACATGCATTTTATGAAATTGAGTCCAGTTTCCAATCCTTTGGTATTCATATTATTTTGTGATTAACATCTGTCCTATTGATCAGATCACATTATCTAATTCCTTCCTCAGTTATTGAATAAAACATTGAAGAGGTCAGAAAAAGGGTGAGAAAAGAATTATGTGGAAAAATACAAGAAAATTCCCACAAACTTTATTTAAATAGATTGCTCAATTCACCATTTCCACATGTGGCTGTACTATTGGACAGCCCCATTAATATCAAACTAGAATTTTGTATGTGATCCACTATCCCCATGAAGACCAAAGAAGAATATTAGAGAGTTCATGGATCTTAAT
Organism: Callospermophilus lateralis; assembly: GCF_048772815.1. Classification (NCBI taxonomy): domain Eukaryota; kingdom Metazoa; phylum Chordata; class Mammalia; order Rodentia; family Sciuridae; genus Callospermophilus; species Callospermophilus lateralis. The sequence continues at coordinate 18,245,824 of NC_135307.1, forward strand.
CTCATCTCAACTCCCATAAAAGGCACTCACCATATAATTCCTCATATAGTCATGATTTCTTTGGTACTCAGTCTCTCTTGCTTTTATGTATGTTACTAAACTTTATGACTTATGCTTTCTTGAGGAGAACATTCTTAAATTTCTGGGTAGATAGCACTATATTTTCCATAAAACAATGACATAAAATATATTTGGGGACTTCTATTCCAGTCTTCTCTATTAAACATTTGTGCCATATTTGCTGTTTTTGGAGTTTGCTTTTTATTTGTATCTGGAGGCTGAACACACCTATAAATCAGCATTTTTCATAGGTCATTTTCAGGACACCTGTATCAGAATTACATTTTGGTATGCAAATCCCTAGGACCCAATTTTAGATATTGTCAATAGACATTGTCCAAGATATGACTTGAGAAATTTTGTTTTAAAAAATACATTCATGATGATTCATAAACAACTGGTATAAAAAAGTATTTTTCTTTATGATCAAACCAAAGGTTGATGCAGAGATTTAGTTAAAATATGAGTGAGATCACCACACTGTCATTAAGTTCCTTCCCTTCTGCCATGTTTTGTGACAACACAACACATTGGGACAACACATTGGTGAGAACATCAATGCCTATATGCTGCTGCTATGGCAACCCACAATATCCTACAAACTTGGCTCACGAGAGAGCGAAGCACCCATTGGAACCTGAACTAGGTGTGACCCAAGGAGACTGCTTGGTCTGCTAACCAACCAGATCAAGCTCTAGCCCAACTCCATCCCAGAGGCGATAAGGAAGCTTTAAGGAAAGAGAGTTTCATTATGCAAGACAAAGAAGAGTGAGCTGAGGTTTAATTAGCACAGTCCACATCCATCTTCCTGTTCCCCACTGACACTCAGTGATAATCAGGGCTTAAACAATTCCTGATCCATCCCAGGACTTCAGAAACTTAAGGTGGGTTTGTAGGAAAATAGTGTCAGATGGGTCTGGAGACTCACTTGATTTTTGAGATGCCTTTCAGGCACATCTCCTCTTTGTTCTTTATTTAAGCATCTAGGGAACAAAGAGTATAAAATAATATTTAGGCCTTAGTTCCTCTTACCCACACCTACAAGGGTGACTGCTGCACAGTCTAATTTGGTGTCACTAAGATCAGAAACACTTGAGTTCAAATCCTTTCTTGTCAATCAATGGCAGCATTGATGGCCCTGGAGAAAATGTTCATGGTCTCTGAACATGTGTGTGGGGCCTTATTTTCTCATTAGTGGTGGGAGTGCTAGAGGTAGGAAGGGAATGGTAGAGAAAAGAACTGGCTTATATGCTTTTCTAATATAAAATCTCAGTACTTGGCACGTGATACATTCTCACATTATTATTACTCCCATTGCTATTATTACAAGCCATATCAAGGAAACTGCTGGTTACCAGGGAATAGCTTTTAGACTGAAGTAAACTTGGGGCTCACTTCAGGAAGGAGTTCTGCTAGGGTCCTTCTGTTAGTCAGCCTTTTGTTGCTATGATCAAAATACCTGACAAGAATAACTTAGAGAAAGAAGAGTTAATTTTGGATCACAGTTTCGGAGGTTCAGTCCATGATCATCCAACCATCGCTCTGGGCCCAAGATGAGGCAGAACATCTTGTCAGAAGGGCATGGTGGAAGAAAGCTGCCCAGGTAATGGCAGGCACAGAGACAGTGAGGAGCCAGGGATAAAATAGAATCCATAGGGGCATGCACCTGGTGATCTATTTACACCGCCACATCCCACTTGCCTACAGTTACCACTCAGTAATTCATCTAAAGGCATAAGTTTCCCTGATTAGGTTTCAGCTCTCATAATCTAATCATGTCACCTCTGAACAATCCTGCATTAGCACATGAGTTTTTTGGGGGGACACCTCATCTCTAAATCATAACAGTACCTGAATGAGATACTTGAATTAGGGATTTTGATTCTTTCTGCTATAATCCTTATAAAGTCAGTTCTGTGGTAGACATAGAGGGAAAAAAATAGTTAGCATGAAAATGTACAAACATATGAAAGTCTAATCTGTTGGCTTTTTCTTTTACTAGATTACTTTTCCAGTTCCTGTTAAAGCTATAGGTCAAGCACTGTGGCCCCACAGTGCAGGGGGTGGCATGCCATCATTTCATTCTACCTCACTGAGCCAGCGGAGCACAGGAGGTAGGGTGTCACTTAGCAGGGCTGTTGTCTGATTTATTGTTCAAATTCCGTGAAACTCTAGGCCCACGCTTGTGTGATTTAGTACAAGCTCTGAGTGGAAAGAGTGCCTAACCTGTTTATATGTTTTCAAACCTGTTCTTAATTTCCCTGATGACCATATATTCACTCTATAATAGGATACAGACTCACCATGAGTACTGAAAGTCATGGAACAGAGAAAAAGAAGGGTCAATTTACTTTGCTAAGGTCTAAACCATTCGGAAGTCTAAGAGATGGTCTCTGAATGAGGATTCCCCCCAAACTGAGCATGAAATCAAAGTTTGTGTTTCAGCTGTTTACTTGGTAATACAGTCCCAGGGGGAAGAGACACAGGACAGTAGAGTAAAACAATAAAACAAAGACAGCATTATCTATTTATGAATTTCTGCCTATTGGTTGTGGGACTGTTATCCTGCAGGGGCCTTTTGAGGTGCCTTTAGAAATGCAGCTCAGGATGAATCCCAGGGATGAAAGACTGAAAGTCTTATCCATTTTCTCTCACCACCTTGGTTAAAAATGACGCCATAGGCATCAATCTCCATCCCTAAGTGTGCACGTGCATGCACACACACACACACACACACACACACACACACACACACGCCTTTTAGTTACCATGGTGTACAAGATGAAGCTCCAAGGCAAGAAGTAAAAACCATTCTGTTGAATTTAGGCAAAGATAGTACCTGCCAGAAGAGATGGACTCTAGGAGCCTGAAAGAATCGGCCCCTGCAACTATGGGTGGAGTAAAAAGTGGAAGCAGATGATTATGAAGTGGAGCCTGGAAAGAATGTGATATTGAGACCAGGTTCCTTGTAAGACTGTGCTTACACAGTTACCTCCAGTGTGTTGTCCTTGGTCCTGTGTTAAGTATGACATTGTAGATGTGGTTCCTTATGTCATGCTCAGTGAAAAATTGTGAGCAAAAAAGAATATTTGAAGCAAATTAGGGAATATTTAAAACACCATAGACCATAAGAAAGATCCAAAGAAATAGGAAGTACTGACTTGAGCAGAGTCATGCAGACTCATGGACAGGGATAGTTGCTTGGAAGGGACAATTTTACGACCATTATTAAGGTGATCTTGCCTCCAAGGCCATCACCCCACTGATTTCCAGTATTAATCTGGGAGCAGTAATTAGTATTGATCTGCATGTGTTTACCTAGGAATGGTCTTTCACACATTACTTTCACGTATATTAACATATTTTCGAAGAACATTGGTAAAAGCATCAGCTCCTTTATACATGCAGGGAGCTGAGCCTTGATTTCTTTCCATGACTGACTAAAACCACATTGGTAAGTGGAAGAACCAGGACTAGATCTAGGAGCTCTGACTTGGAAACCAGAGGTGTTTCTATGGCAAGCTCATGGGGGGCAGAAAGGAGCAAGAGCCATAGGCTCGCATGGACTGAATTCAAAGAGTAAAGCAGACTCCAACATGTCCATTCTAGCTTTTCTAGCTTTATCTACTGTTTCTAACAAACCCCAAACACTGTATTTCTATCAGGGGTACAGAGCTACTGTCCTTAAGTAGTGGTTGACAATCTAACTGAGTGGGGGAGTCTTGAACATGTGCATTTCCCATTCTCAGGGCTGGGAAGGACTTTCTGACAGCTTGTGTTAACAGCAGGTGTGAAATGAGATGATTAGCAGCTGATTTGTGTTCTTTCTCTTGGATGTCTTTCGAAGCCACCAGTGGTGGCAATTGCCACTCAGCCCCTCAGCAAGCCTGGAGCAGGACCTGTAGCTCAGCGTTGTCTGGGCACGTTGCATTTTGAATATGTGAGGAAATACTGCCTGAACCATGACCAGGCTGGCCTACTGTTCTTCAAGCACTGCCTCTGGGAAGTTCTGTACAAGGTCCTGCACTCGCTCTTAAATCAAGAGGCAGAAAAGTGATGAGGGATGACTGTTTTACAAAATCCTGTCTAGATCAGAGCTCTTGTCAAATCCTGGGGCTTGGATGCTAATGGCAAAAAGAAAAATCTGTGAATAAATACATATGCACTATTTCAAAGCAGTATTTTACAAATTCATCTCTTTTTTAGCGGTTTTAGATAATCAGTAGGGCTCTGGGAATTGGAGGGAAAGATAGTATATGAAGATAAGAAGAAAATTTTATTAGTGAGTAGAGAATATGGGATGGCAAAGAGTAAATTATGCATAATTTGTCACTTGAGGTAATCCAAAATTGCCTCAAGTGACAAACAAAAATGTTTCCTATTATTTTATTTTCATCCCTTTTTAAAAAATGCTGATAATCAATTAAAAGAAAAAAATATTGAAATAATTCCTTATCCTAATATTACTTTCGACTTTCAATTTCCACTCAGGTTTTCATATGAAATACAAGCCTCAACTATTATATAGAAAGAAATGAGGCAAAGTGATATTGAGCACAATAAATCCTAGTATCCTTAATTTTTAGCAAATGTCTGATCTCTGGATGAACAAACAAAGTGGGCGGACCTGGTCTTCAAAGTTCATTTTGGCCATGCACCATATCACCGGCCTGTAGGTGGCAGCACACTTATGCATCTCTGCAAGAGTTAGCCTTTCAATCGCTACTTCTCATTACTCTTCTCTACTAATTTTTCATACTATCAACAAGCTCTATTTTATTACTAAATAATATAATGAAGAGAAAGTTGTAACTATACTGGGATATTATTTGACAAATCACCAGAAAATTGAGAGGAAATCAAAGAAAAATAAAGAAATTTTCAGGCTTAAGATTGGTAAAATAAAAGATTGTGTGTGCCCTTATAGCCAAAACTCATCATATGAATTTAACGTCAACAAGTAAGAACTTGGCTAGCCACTTGGCACTATTCAGCTTAAGCTGATAAGATGGTGCCCTGCTGTATAAGTCGGTATTGCCAATGAAGATTTCTCCTTGAAGCAAATGTACTAGTCCTGTGATATTTATGAGAAGACATGTCTAATATGTCTGAAAGAGTAGGTAGCAATGACCAATTAGCAATATCAAGATTTCATGTAAAGGCATCCTCCCTGAGTGGTTCTATTGTCATGGTCATATTATCTGTTACCTCTTCTGAAGAATCATTACCACTTAAGAGAGTTTTAATTCAATTTATTGATGGTGAGGCCATTAGACCTTTAATATCAGTTGTATTTTGTGCATCAAATCACTTAGCTGAGAATGGATTTTTTATGGAGAATAATAGGAGATAATGAAGATGGAAATAATTACTAAAACTAGGGTCCAGTGACTATCAGCACATCAATATTGCATTTTAGGCCCCAAGGAGCTGCACAGAGGACATCTGCCTTATTAGTGAGGCTTCATGAGCCATAAAGGGTTTTGTTTTTCATGATTTATTGTTTAACAAAATGTCATAGGAACCAGGCCCATATGCCTTTTTTAAAGCCACCTGTCTCTGAAAAGAAACAGGTGTGCTGTGCAGGTAATAATCTCTGTGTAAAGTAACATTGACCAAAGAAAAGCCTCAAGAGGAGTACTGCTATAAGGGAGAAGCTAAAACAATGACAGCTTGGCCATCAGTGCATGAGTATTTGATTTATATCACCTCTTTGTGTTAGCACCTGTTGAGGCCAAGATGTGAGAACAGCAGGCTAGTTGGATATCAACCTACTTAACTGATATTTATGAATGATAATCTATTGGATGATAATCATTGTAGCTTTGTTATTTCCAAGTACAGATCCACCAAACATTTATTTGTGTGAGTTTTTTTTCTTTAGGTGGACTTTAAATAAATTCAATGTCCCCTTTCCTTGGCTCTACACTCCTGCTCTAATGTGAGCAGTGCAAGATTTTAGGAAATCATAGACTAAATGTAATATCTCTTATTCCTAAAACATATAAAATACATGTTTAACATTTAAAGTTGTTTCTACATTTAATTTTAATTTTTCTTGGTACTAGGGATTGAACATCCCCAGCCCTATTTTGTATTCAACTTCCTGAGATGCTGAGATTACAGGCTTGAGGCACTGTACCCAAATGTTTCTACATTTTTAAAAAAGTTCCCTGTAGATTACATATACATGATGGATGCTATTATTAATGTTATGATTTGGATATGAGGTCTCCCCTCAAAACTCTTGTGTTGATACTGGAAAGTTCAGAGGTAAAATGATAACATTGTGAGAGCTGTGGTTTAATCACTCCATCCTAGTTTGAATGGACTGAGTGGTAACCTAGGCAGACAGGGCATTGCTGGAGGAGGAGGAGGGTCCCTGTGGCCCTTTCTCCCTCTCTCTTCTTCCCGGCTGCTATTAGGTGAGCAGCTTTCCTCTGCCTCACTCTGGTTGTGATATTCTGCCTAACCTTGGGGCCACAGAAATGAATTAGAATCCCTATGGACTGAGACCTCTGAAACCCTGAGCCCCAAATAAACTTTCCTTCTCTAGTGAGGTATATAGGTCACAGTGAGAAAAAACAAACGAAAACAATTACTATGATTGATTTTTTTTAATCTATGTAAATCTGATGGATAATCTATAGTCAATTAGAACAGCCTCATTGCTAAAACACTATTTAGCAGTTTGAAAACTGCAGCAACGTAATTCTCCTGTGCTCTTTATAGTCTTTCAGTCCAATAGGGAAATTTTGGAAAAAGGACAGGGTTTACTTATGGAGCAATTCTAAGAACCTGAATAGATGCAAGGTCCTCATGCATGTTGCTATATAGTTATATAAACAATGCCATGAACAAAATGAATCACATGTGCTTTACAGAGGGGGACATTGATAGCAAAATTTACTTGTATAAAACCATAGGCATGGAAAACAAAACCCTAAACTTTCAATTCCCAGAGCTGCGTGATTGTCGACTTTAGTGTTTTGAACAGTGATCAGAAACTCAAAAGCTGCCAGAGACCAAGGAAGTGAACTTCAGTAAATTAGACCAGGTGAGGAATGATACTTGGTGATCTTGGACTCCAATGGGTAGATAATTAGAAGTGGTGGAGTCTCTAGTGAATGACAGAGTGTGTGTCTTGTGCAAAAATTTTCCCAGCTGCTGGTTTCCAAAAATGCTGTCTCATTTCTTATTTCAACCCATTGATCAAAAGAAGTCAGTGAAAACTTCCAGATTTTCTTTTTTTTTTTTTTTTTTTGATTTTTGGCAGCCTATGTGATTGCAAAAAATAAGTAAATAAATAATAAATAACTTAAGGGTCCTAGAGCCAGTGATTTTCAACATTTTCCTTTCAGAGAACTTCTGATCTGCTTTGTTTCTAAAGAGATGTCAGAATGAAAAAGGAAAATGGACAAATTTGGTCAGTTTTAGTAAAGAGTGTAATTATAAGGAAGAAAAGTGAAATAAGTCTGAACTGTGATAAATACATACATACATACATACATGTGTATTATATATACATGTGTGTACATGTTTGTGTGTATTTATCATGATTCTTTGAGTTCCCTTTTATCTTTTCTTTCCCTGAGTTATTTTTCTTTTCAGACATATTTCTGAAACAGTGATAAGAGTCATAATGTGTCTAGGTATATAGTTTTGATATTACATTGGCCAATGAATGACCTGCAGGTTCTTGAGGCTGACACCTGTAATGTAGTATGGAATGAGTTTCAGCTTGAACACCAGAAATCGTTCTTTTAACCAGAAAGGCAGGCACATTTCTTGATTGATCTTCTATGTTTCTTATATAAAACAAGGACTTTGAAGTCATCATGCCATATAAAAAAATCTTAGTGGGATTGGGTAGCCATGGTAGAATCTCATTTTTAAGATTTAACTAGTTGATTTCATTTACTTGGATGACTTTTCAGAAACGATTGCATGGTTGGTATTTAAGTTACAGTGAATAAAAACACAGCTGTTTCTGTGGTTCCCTGGTGGCTTTGGTCAATACTGAAGATCCAGCCAAAAATTTCAATCAGTCTGTAAGTACCATGGTTACAGTGAATGGTGAAGGGCCAACCACAAAAGATCTTAATTAAAATTTGATTTTTCATAATACTTATTCAGTCTAATGATTATGTCCAAAATGCTCATTCGCCAGCACTTTCCAATTCCACTTACTGCTTTCCTAGAGGGACTCTATATTTGAAAGTTTTTGTCAACCAAACAAATGTATGTAAGGAAACTATAAGGAGCCCTCTAATTTTGCATTAATCAAAGACAAAAATAACACAGTGTACAATAAAAGCAGCAATTTTCAAATGATAGAAAATTGCCTTGTTTAATTACATGTTTGATATTTAGATATCCTGTGCTTTATTTTTTGTTTTTGTTTTTGTTTTCTCTTTTTTTAATTAGTAAGCACATGATTTCCTTGGATGATAACTTGGAGACACCTGTTGCTCTCATAATCAACACCGAGGCATCCAGAGAACGCAGCATGAAAAAACCTCTCTCTGATTTATGATTTCGACATTGAACTCTTTATAACTGCTTTGTCCTCAGAAATATTGCTGAATCCCTTTGATAAGTCTCCTCCTGTCTACAGGCTCTTTTGATTCATCAGATGAGATGTATTCCTCGTTCTTCTCTATTCCACCCTCCCCTGTTTTCTGAGGGGCATGTGAAAGACTACGTGTTGTAGATTTTGATCTTGGTAGGTCTGCGGGATTAGTTTTAGAAAGAAGAAAATGGGCAGAATGAACGTAAAACTTCTAAGCCTTGTCTCAGACTCACATTATTTCTTTATTTTTCTCTGAGAGTCTTCTTTTCACTTTTTGTCCAACCAAATGCAGAGACTTTGGGGCCAGCAATACTCCTAAGAGCAGAATCTCCTGTTCCCATTCTATAGATTTCTTTGGGTTGTGTCATGGGTGAATGTTACAATTATGGTGTGTTAAGCCCTGTGTTTCTAGGATTTGCAAGCTTTAGTACCTGGTGTTACTTATTCTGATAAATAAAGCTTCTATGGTCTCTCTAGTCCTTCTACTCTTCCTCTGGGGCTTGAAAAGAACTCCTCCTCCTGTTATTAAACCAACTCTTGGCTTGTTCAATGTTCACATGATAATGCTTTTAGCTCTGAACCTGAGTCAGTGATGACATTCAAAATTGTATCTTCTTCATTTCACAGATAAGATTCTGAGTCTTAAAAAGATTAAGTGACTTTCCCAAGATCATGAGCTAGTAATTGATAAAACTGGAACTCCAATCCAGATCTACTGGCTGCAGAGGTTGACCCTGTGTCCTGGAACATTCCAACTCTTCAGTGTAGAAGATGAATTCTTGTATCCCGGCTCCTCAAGTGGTCAGATGCTGTGACCAAACTAGTCAATGGTAATGTACAATTGCTCTTTGACTTTCTAACCTTTCCTAGAAAAACATCTTCATTGCATTTTGAACTTCTACTAACACGTTAGCCATCTTTCATCCCTGTCCTTGGCTAATCTCCTAAAAATTTTACAGGACAGCTAAATTTCACTGATCATGAAAATTGAGTAAAGTGATCATGAGAAACTCAAGTGCACAGAAGAGACATCAGTTGTATCATGTTGGTGTCTCCCTGTCATGCTTTTAAGTGATATCAGCCTGACGTTCATCAATCTTTTTCTTGATGGAAGATACTTTCAAAATTTTTGTCTTGAAAAGGTTGAACAAATAATTTTTCTTTTCAATAGGGTGAGGATACCAAAGTTGGAGGCGTTAGTGCCAGAAATTAGTAGACTATACAGTCTTGCATCAGATAATAATATTTTGATCAATGACAGTCTGCATATATGGTGTTGGCCTCATAATATTGCATTGCCTGGTGACACTCTAGTGGTCTTCGTTTGTGTAAGTATTCCCTATAATCACACAATAACAATCACCTAATGAAACATTTCTCAGAGTAACCCCATTGATAATCAATGCATACCTTGTAAGGTATAGTTACTAAGTCACAAAGAATATTTTACATTTATGAGACTAGAGCCTATTTTTTGAATATTCATAGGAAGACTTCATGTAATGAATATATCGTATCTCCATCTGGCACCTAGTTACATGATATATGCTTAAAAATTGTCTGATGAATGAGCAGATGAATGAATGAATAAAAGTGGTTCTCAGCCTGGAAACTCTCATTATAAATCAGCAAAGGGAACAAAGAAGATTTTTTTGTTTTGTTTTCAGTGTGTTAGAAGTCTGATAGAAGCTGAACCTTTTTCTTCAGTTCTGTTGATCTAAGTTAACTACATCATCCTGTTTTTTTTCTTTACTTTTGCTTAGAATTGAATCCGATCAATGTAGCATGTTAGATGCCTCTTATTGCACAGAAATTCAGGTTGATTCTTGTTGGTCTGATTAAAAAGGAGGAAATGTACTGGTTGTTACATAATCAATAGTAGTTGAATAGGAAAATCTTCCCAGAAGTGATTGAAGGAGGGAAACAATAAATTGTATTATTATTTGTGAATGAATGTATTATATACAAATGCATTGAAACAACAGCCAAGGGGAATCAGGAAGAGCTCTTTATTGAACACATGTCTGATAATTGCTAAAAATAATTACTGAATCTTCATGCCTTTGATAGTACTCTACTGAGATGGCATGGAAGGAAGAAATTTATGGAAATGCTAGGAGAGCACATACCTAGTTTGGATCAGTCCAAGGCTTGATTTTAAATTCCTATCAATGTTTTCAGGTGCTATTGTGTTCTGATTTCCAAGAACTTTCTACACTCACTAAATTTTAAAAAAATCCTGTAAAGTAAGGCAAAGTGTTCTTCACTAAGGGTGAAATAATAAGTCATGCTCCCAAGCAGCCCCTCATTCAACCTGAATTCAGCATGTCAGCTGGTGTATTTCAGAGTTGGTAGACTCTTATTTTTTTTTCCTGAATTATGTATCCATTTGGGATCTGCAAAGCTTGGTATCAACCTGATATTTCAAACAGAATCTCATGAAATGTTCAGGGCTCTATGCCCTGATCAGGTTGAAAATAGCTGGCATAGCCAGCACCAGTTCTAGCCAAGCTATGGATATGCAGTGGGACCCAGCAGCCTGCAATGCAAAGCAACTGTAGAAAGTAAGTTCAGAGTGTTTTCAGAACTTTCCAGAAGTGGTGCCATAATTTCTGGGCAGTGGCTCAGGTATGAAAGTTCCTATGTCAAATGAATCTATCCAGCAGTTCCTGGCATGGACAATTCTAAATAATAAAGCACAGTTCCCCTTTCACTCAAGAATGGCCAATAGTGTTGTTCTCTCCAATGTAAATATCACCCTTTAGTTCTCATTCAATAGATATGCAACCAGAAATGTCATTTTACTTGTCTTTAAGGGAGGAAGCCAAGAATTATTAGGAACCTAATTTTATCATATTCTGCATAGGACACTTTATATATGTTATCCCACTTAATCCTTATAAAAACTTTTGAATATAAATGTTATTATATGTCACTAAAGAGGCTCCAGAAGGAATAAGTAACCTGCCAAGGTCACGCTTTAATGAGGTTGCAGGTGGGATTCATATCTTGCTCTTACTTGAAAGCTCAAGCCCTTTTCAATATACCAAGAATTTGCCATGGAGATTGCTTTAGAATTTTGGAATGAACTCTATATTTGGAAGATTTTCCCCCATATTTTAGCATATTTCTAAAATATGCATACAATTCCTTCTCATCACAAAGGATTACAATGGCTCAAAATCCATTTCCACAAAGTTCCCTCAACTCTAAGAGCTGTGTGTTAGTAATCAAAAGTTGAATGACTTCTTAAGCCTTGTAATTTCTACATGACTTTGGGAATTTTATCAGAAGCAGAAAGGAAATAAAAAACTCAGTAATCAATAATCTCAAATGAATTCTTTTTATGTCTTTTTCATTCCTTTGGCTTCTCAACCCCCTTTCTTGTAGCCCACTTAGCAGAAAATAAAGCAGACAACCAATAAAAACATGAGGAAAAAATATTGAAGTTATGAAGATATAAAAATAGAACTTAGGAGTCAAAGATCAAATAGATGTGACAATTAATGACTTTCCCCACCAAGTTAACCATATTGCTACCACATTAACATATTTCATTCTGAACAATTAGGGTAATTCTGATTACCTTAGGTTCATTATAGGTAACCTTAGGAGAAGCGGTTCTACTTAAGGAACATGGAATTTGCTGGCATTGAGATTTATTTTTGAGTCAATCGTCTGCTGCTGTGAACTGCAGTTAAATTGCTATTGGTTTCATAGGAGAGGATGGCTGCCTAAATTTATACCTTTTGGTAAAAATTCTACAATTTTAAACTGAGACTAGATAGGTTAAGTCACTTTTCCAAGTTCACACAGCTGACAAGCAGCTGAGCTAGTATGGATTCAAATCTGACAAAGATTTCAAAGCAAGGACTCACCAATGACAAGCTTCATTCCTTGGCATTGAGCAATGAACTTTGCTAATATTCTATTTTGCCATCTGGAAGATGGGAACAATCACTCCATATGTACTAGGCTTATGGGAGGAGCAATATGATAATATTTGGGAAAAATGGAGTTGAACACATAACAGGAGATGGGAGCTCCATGATGGATTTTTATGGCTTGCAGCAATGGTTCAGTTATGGTGGAATTTAGGAAACAAACTAAGCCTGAAATTCAGGTATTAGTGCTCAGCTGAATGCCCTTTCCAATAAAATGCATTTAAATTCCTTCAAACAAAATTCATTGTTTGTGGAAGATTGTTAGTATAGTTTAGCAAAATCCAATTTGGACTTACTGTTTTTATTAAAAGCTTACATTTAATATTTTCCTGTGCATCATTTGTGCCTGCCTTTTTGAGGAAATAAAAAGAAATAAAGAAAAACGTGCGCATGCACGCGCGCGCACACACACACACACACACACACACATTTGGATTCAATTTCCATATCTTCAGTTTCCTAACCACGTTGTCTTCTCTGAGTCATTTTGATCCTATGAACCTTAAATTCTTCATCCATAACAAGGGGATAAAATGCTCACCCACCCACAGTAAAAGATCCTTATAGGGATGCACATTTGAAAATGAATGTGAACATGCTATTTAATCTTAATGTGTTTCCCTTTCTGCTCCAAATGTAAAGCTTTTATCTGGCTGGATATTTGGCTGAGTGGCTGAGGATGGGTTTGGAGTCTCACAGACAGGGATTCTAATAGCACATGCCTCTCATGCCACCCTGGAAAACACCCTTATCTGGTCTGTGCCTCAATGTCCACCTATATCTCCTCATGTTATTTCTGAAGCCAACATAGATGAAGTATCTTAAATGCCTGGCACACAGCCCATTTAAGAAATTGCAGCTATTTTAAATAGATTCTGAACACCTGAGAAAAAAGAGAAGAGCCACAGAATGTTGAGTTGTATCACAATCTTAGCCCTTTTCGCTGCCTCCAGTGAAGGGTAAAATTACTCTTATTCATCCCTAGTTTCTCTCCAGTGCCTGAAATTGTTTTTGGGGGGCTCTAAGGCATCGGTATATGTGATTGTTAACTTTGAAGGAATCATGAAATATGCTTTCAGAATTCTTAAATATTTATGACAATTAACAGTCGATCCTAACTGTGCTGTTGGAAGCAACCTACTGAAGCTTATTGTGATCAGAATCGGGGGCACATTTTGCCTGTAAGTGCTCTGCCAGCCTTGTTCCAGTGGTAATAGCTGCACTTGAGCAGACGCCCTGAAGGCAGTTAGCGATCACTGTCAGGTTGGCTAATAGTGGCAGGGTGACATCGATCCACATGGACAACTTTATTCATGTCTCCAGCCGAAAACCTAATCACTTTGCTGATGCTTCTTCAATCTAACAGGTAGTGAATGACAGTCATTTAAAATCTCAAACTTTGAAAGTTTGTGATGTAGAGCTCTAAGGGAGATGTGGGGGCAAGTCAGCTGCTCTGTTCATTATGGATTAAGGGTCAGTCGATGAGATTTGCTTTCCTCAAGCATGAGTGTACATGCATGTATACATGTGTGTGCATGCATGTATATGTGTGTGCATGTGTGGAGGGATTCTGCATATGTGTTTGCTGTGGCAGATATGGCCTTAGATCAACCTTCATGGAAGGTCTTCATCCTCAGATGAAAGGTATGTGGTCGCTGGGGATCTTCCACTTTTCAGCAGCTTCCGAGTCAGCCTCATCTGCTAAGAGCTGCTTTGCCTGAGCTCACACCCTTCCCAAGACAGGGACCACACCTGACTGAGCAAAGCAGGGCTATAAAGTCCTGTTTGAGGGCTGCCAAATAGATTGAGTGAGATGAATCCAGGCTCTGCCAGGCCTGCTCTAAATCTCAGTGTCTTTTACTGTCTCATCCTACTTCTCTCTGTTCTTTTCACATCAGTCTCTCATTGAGTTCTTACACCTCAGATTATCTGCTTCTTGTGAAGTCTGTTCTCAGCACATGGGATTGAAGGTGATCCAAGAGAGCAGTGAAGAAAATAGGGTAAGATCTAGCTCACTCACAGCTCTGCCAGCAAAGGGGAGGAAGGGTGATTTAGTCAGCTTTCTTCATCACTGTGAAGACCTGACAAGAACAATAAGAGGAAAAGTTTATTTTGAGGTTTCCTGGTTTCAGCAGTCTCACTCCATAGATGGCCGACTTCATTCCTTTGGGGGTAGGGTGAGGTAGAACATCATGGTGGAGGAAAGCATCTGGGAACATGACACCAGGAAAAGAGGTAGAGCTCTCCTTGCTTCAGACAACTTATAAATCCCAAAGGCACACCCTCAGTGACCCTCCAGCCTCGCCATATCTCCTACATTTACTTCCCAGTTAACCCTATAAGGGCATTAATTCACTGATTAGGTTAAAGTGTCGATAATCTAATCATTTCATCTCTAAAATTTCTTGCATTCTCTCAGACATGAACTTTTGGGGCACACTTAATATCTTAACCATAATAGAGGGGAACACAGAGAGCCCTCGTATACAGTGGCCTTCCAACTGATAAAATGTAGACCCGTGGTATATTGAGAGGGCACAGAATTGGAAGATAAGCATCAGGACATGAAGTCTAAGGCATTGAGATATGTGAAGAAAGGAATAGCTATTGACAAGACATTTGGTGGCTAAGCAATATTGTTGGTTCTCCATAAAGGTAATGAAAAACTGAGGGAGTTAACTAGAATTGAAAGTCAGGCACAAAATAGAACATGCCCTGCTACAAAATAAATAAATAAATGAATGGATAAATAAATAAATAAATAAATGGAATCCTTCATTTTCTTTTAACATGGTTACAGAAGTTAAAGACCAAAGCTAGGGCTTATTATTCAAAGTACATTAATTTAGACTAGAGTTAAATGTACAAATAAAGACAGACACATTAGGTCAAGATTAGGGCCCTATTTGGAAAACAATAACAACAAAAATATGATTACTGTGACCCTTGAAGACAATTTCATAAATGTACCCAAAGATTTTATACTCAGTATCCCTTGGGAAGAAGACCAAGGGGACTACCAAATTAGAAAAATCTTTCAGATATTTTGTAGCTAAAGATATTCTAGATCAGCCTCTCTAAAATAAAGCACTTACCTTTGCATTTTGTACATTCTACCATGAATAAATAAGCAAAATAGTTGAGGGTCTTTTTTGAGTTCTGGGAGACAGTGTTCTGCACACCTAAGGGCAATGGTTCAGCTTACACACAACGTGACTCTGTGCATGGGCCCAGGACAGGAGAGAGCAAGGTGCAGAGCAGTCCTGCACCTTGGACTGTGTGATCTAACAGACCTGATTTTGGAGGGAGTTTTGGTAGAAAAATCTTCTATACATAGACAAAGATTAAAGACTGGGGACAAGGAGGTCTGTGGTTCAGGCCTGTGGATGGAACAATGTTATAGCCTGAATGTTTCTGTCCCCCCCCCTCCGCCAAGTTCATGTGTTGAAATTTAATTCTCAATGTGATGATATTTTGAGGAGTGGTCTCTGGGAAGTAATTTGATAGAGCCTTCACCAGTGGTTTTGGTGTCCCTATAAAAAGAGACCAGAGAGCTAGTTTTCTCTCTTCCTTCTATGAAAAAAAATACAATGAAAAGTCAGTGGTCTGCAGCCTGGAAAAGGATCCTCAGCAGAACCTAACCACCACGCTGGGTACCCTGATCCCAACCTTCTAGCCCATTATGGTTTGTATACGAGATGTCCTCCAAAAGCTCATGTGTGACAATGCAGGGATATTCAGGAGTAAAAGGGTTGAATCGTGAGTTGTAAACTATTAAGTGCATCAATTCACCAATATGGATTAGGTAGGAGTATGGCTGGAGGACATGGGCCACTGGGGGTCTGAGTTTGGGGTTCATATTTTGTCCTTGGTGAGGAATTCTCTTTCTGCTTCCTGATTGCCATGTTCTAAGTTGCTTTCGGCCTCCTTACCTGGAGCCTAGAGCAATGGAATCAGCCATATTTGGACTGAAACCTCTGGAACTATGAAGCTGTTAGGGTCTGTAAACAAGTCAGGATGGTGCCTGGCATTTTGCCAGAGGGAGTGGTTTGTGAAGTAACAAAAGCGAGCCATTAAGTGTGGAGATTCCTTATTGGTTGACTGCTGTATCTAGTTTATGTTAATTAAGATAAGCTGAGTGTAATGTATATATACCACTCTGGTCCTACAATAAACGGCTCCCACTCCTGCTGTATCAATCTACACAAGTTGCTCGTCACCCCCCCCCCCCCCCCCCCGTTAGTTTGCTGCAGCCAGACTGCGGCATGAGGCAGAATAAAAATTCTCCTCCTCTAAAATTATTCTTGTCAAGTTTTTTGTTCAGAGTGACAAAAAACACAGCTTCTAGAACTGTGAGAAATAAACTTCCACTCTTTGCAAGCTACCCAGTATAAGATATTTCGTTATGGCAGTCTGAGTTGATTAAGGCAATCAAAGTGTGCGGATCATTGCATTATGCAGTACCACCTTTACTTTTGGAGGAAACATTCCAAAGCACCGACTGGATGCCTGAAACTGCAGCTAATACCTAACAATATATATCCTGTGCTTTTGCTTATATATACATAAACACTGAAGTTAGGGTTTGTCTTTCCTGGCTTCAAAGACTCAGTCAGCATCATTCCCTATTCAAGAACCTGAATCCATTGACATGGGATTCCACAAGGTCATATCTGAAAAAGGAATGTACTTTACTATAGATGAGGTATAAGGATGGCCCATTACTGCAGCATTAACTATCGTTTTTATTCTTCATTTTTCTTTTCTATCACACACCATGCATGTTGGACTGTGAACTCTTTCACCGAATGACACTAAAAGAGTTCTATTGAAGTATAAGCTATGGTTGCTACTTGGCACTTTGGAAAACTTTGAATTTCTAGAAAGAAAGAGAATAGAAGAGGATGACTCTGACTCATTTGGTGTTACTGACCCTGGATATAAAGAATGGTTAGGGCTGTTGACACATGGAAGGAGCAGAGAAAAACGTATGTGAGACCCAAGGAATTCATGTGTGTGTTTCATGCACAATTTTGACTGTAACTGAGCAAGATAGAAACTTCAGCCTTAGAAGTCTGTGAGGGTATGGGGTTTAGGCTATGATGCTCATGGTGCCAAGTCAGTCATTAAGGTCAAAAGAGATGGAGGCTGTATTAAAGAATCCAGAATTGATAGTGAAGGAAGGAGAACAGAGTGTAACTGTAGCCTTGACACCCACTGCAGTAATGTGGGTAGCAATTTCTCTGAGACATTCCTTCTTTCAATGCTTCTCTGAGGAAGAGAGGCAGAGTGGGTTTCCTGAGAAGCTGCCTCATAAATGTATATAGAGGAGTGAATTATAGGGCTCAAGGGGTAGGCTTGCTGGTCACAAAGACCTCTCTACCAAGAAGGACATTTGGTGCAGATGCAGGGGGAATGGCCATCTAGCAGCTATCAGTCCCTCAATTGCACAAAGATACCCTAAAGGAGGCCACACCCTAGCTAGAGCAGCCTCCATGTAGTGACTGAGCAAGGCAGTGGTATGGACACCCAGAGGTTTGCAGCCAGGGGAGGGTACTCTGATGGAAAATACATTATTTGGAATTCCCACTGGTTGAGGCTTAGGTGGGACTGTGCAGTTTCTCATCCTTTCTCCAATCCTGTTTCTTCCCCTTCCATATGTTAATAAACATCTTTCACCCAAAAAGTTCATGCAAACAACTGCTGGTAAAGACACCAATGGGTGACAGTTGTGCAGACACATCATAGGACTGAGAATTTTTTTATAGTCATGTGAGTGTTCATGAAGGTTCATGAATTAGTCCAGGAATTAAAAATTAGTATGTATTCAATTATTGCTCTTTACATGGTCTTTTATGCTATGATTTGGATGTACAGAAAGACTCTCCTTGACCCCCAGTTCTAGTTTTTATCATATATTCTTCCAGTGTTTTCAAACTTACATATTTTATGTTTAAATCTTGACTCCATCCATAATTTATTTTCATTGTAGTTAAAATAAATGTGGAATAAAACTATTTTAGATTTAAGGTATCTTGAAAATAGTGACTGTGATTTATTCACTCATACTCAATGGGCAGGACCTGGATCTTAGTATATCTTTAATGACTGAAAAAATGAACACATGTGCTTTACCAGCACTACCTTGGTCATAAGGAAAGTTTGGATTTATATTATGGTAGGTAGGGATGGGTCAAAAATGATTGGGAATCCTCTAGGGAGTTTGTACATGATGTTTAGATTATTGTATTCAGATAAAAGACGTGAAACTGGTTTAAATTGAACTTGTCAGGAGAAATAATTTCTTGAGAATAGTATAAGTGCCTGGTCATCACAGCAGATCTGAAATTAAATAAGCAAAACAAAGAAAAAAAGGCAGACCGATTGTTTAAATTCAAAGAAATAAATAAAACCCAAATATATAATACCTGAATGAGAGGGTAATTCAGTTAGAGCAGTAGGAAAAGGGCAACCTAACATCAAAAACTGCAACCCCTTGAATACTGAAGGTTTCATATTTTCTGATATATTTTAATCTTTCACCCTTTTTATCTTTCATTATTTTCCTTTATTGATATGCACTGACCAAAGCCAACCAGGACTTTGTTGGGTGGCAGTACTCTTTGCTTACATATACAGGGGAGAGGCACAAACTTTGTTTCCTGTTTGTTCTTTCTGGCCAAATGAACAATTAATGAACATTATGATATGATTATTAGGCCTGAATTTAAAATTCAGCTTTCAGCCAAAATAAATTTAAAAACAAGAGAAACACAGTAGGTTAACAATCCTTGTATTTAAAGAAAGCAAAAGTCTTCCCCAAAGGGCACCTTTTCCTTGATGCCATATTAAAAAAAAAAAAAAAAAAAAAGAAGTTAACATGTGGGTTGTTGCATAATCATTCTGGTCGAGAACTAACATTATCTTCAATGTAGCTTTGTGGAGCAAGCAGAAGTGAACTTTGGTCCTTGGATCAACACAGTAAATCTGTGTTGATTTACATAATAAACATAAGTCAGGTTAGTGAGCAATTTGTTGAGATGGGCTGGCTATGTATTTTTCTGCTACTTTGACAAAAGGGTAAAATTAAATATACATTGTGTATTGTACGTATGCATTATTTATTTACTTAGTTATTTTTGAGGCTTGCATATCCATGGACAGTTAATATTTCAGCTTATCTTGTTAGCAGGAATACTGAATATAGGCACTTTATTCAAGGAAGTAAACACAGCAAAGATAATGGGAAGATAAAGACAGTGTCTACCTTTGGAAGACAAGGAAGGCATGCTTACGCCACTATACAGGTTTATTTCCTAAGCTCTGGGCACCTCTCCTTTTAATACTGTTATGGGGAGCCGTTCCAAAAAGCAGTCTAAGTCCAACTTTCAAATCAACAGAGAGTTTTATCTATCAAGCCAGGGACTGTCACCCACCATAGAGACTCAAACTCTGTAGGAGGAAAGCAGCTTCCTGGTCCATCCAAAGAGAATATAAACACAAAAACCTCAACTCATTGACTTGCTTATCATCATCTAAGCTAGCCAATCATAGAAATTAAAACATTAATAAGTGGGACCTGTGGGCTCTAGGCAGGACCAGAATTTTCCAGTCAGCAAGCAAGCGATAAAGAGAAGCTAAAAAAGCATTAGCTTTGCAGTTCAGTTGACTACAGTCCCAGGTTCAAGCAGGTGCTAGACAGTCATATCCTAATTTGGGCATGGGTCAGTGGAGTGATAAGCTACTTCAAAGTCATTTAGACCCATAAGGGCATTCACACCCAGGATGTAGCTCACCATGACCACGGCAGCATCCTGAGTATGGTACAATTTGTGGGGTACAAAGTACAGAAAGGCAATTTATATATATATATATATATATATATATATATATATATATATATATATACATGAAAACAGCTATAGGGGCTGGGGATATGGCTCAAGTAGTATCGCCCTCGCCTGGCATGCGTGAGGCACTGGGTTCCATCCTCAGCACCACATAAAAATAAAATAAAGATATTGTGTCCACCTAAAGCTAAAAAGTAAATAGTTTTTTAAAAAAGAAAGAAAACAGCTATAGTTTCTATTTCCTAGAAATGGGTCATGCAGTTCTCTCTTTATGGGGACAGTAACAAAGAAACTAAGATGGAGTTTCTATAGTCACATCCTTTTACTCAAATGACTACAGTGACCCTATTCCCATAATACCAGCAAGGCGAGAATTGTTGCTAGTGATTAATGAGTCTCCATGAGAGCAATTGCTTTACACATTCAGTACTAGTAACTTATTTGATGCCTACTTAAAACCACAGTTATTTTATGGCCTACACACACAGTTTCATCTGTCATTTTGCTAATATCTATAAACGCTATGTCCCTTATCCTATGCAAGGCTAAGAGATCAAGTTGTAATGTTAATCTAATCTTATCTATATTAACCTACTTGCTAATATTTATTTATAACTATACAGACACACTGACTTATATATATTATGGCTTAAATCCTATGTTTTACAGTTACATGATTTTTCTACTATTACTTACGCTTATTCCTGATGATTTTATGTCTTACTGTCGCTTATCTATGTTATCTTACCTTATTCCTATAGTCTTTAATGTATGTCTACCACTTATTAATTATCTATTCTATCTTGCCTTATACTTATAACCTATATCTATGACTTATTGATTATACTGATCAGTTCACACCATAACAGTACAACCACTGCAAACGCTACCTGTCCCTCTGCTTGTCACCCTGTGGTAACTGAGGCTCAGAGTTAGGGTGACAGAAAACATGGCTACTGCTGTGATTTAAGAAATAAATACCTAACTAACTAAACACTGCTACTTATTTAAGCAATAAATACTTTTGTCTCTGACGTCGGTGTCTCATGTCTACTGATATCAGTTTCCTATTTTAATATTAGGAACTGAAAGTAATTTTTCAAAAAAAATTACACTTTGAAACACTGTCTTCTGCAAAATGTATCTTTCTTATGTGTATACATTTTTAAGCCAGTTTTAAAAATAAAGATTAACACCAGACTATTAGCAAATACAGTTCTATAGAAGCTGAGGTTAGAGCAACTGTACATAATTGTTGTCTACAAAAAAAATGATAGTAAATATTTTGGGCTTGGTAGGCCATATATCTCAATTACTCAGCTCTGTCATACGCAGTATGGAAACACAGCCATATATAAAACATGAAAGTAAATGGATATGGCTGTATTCCAAGTGAATTTTATTCGAAGAGACCTGGGTTGAATTTGGTTCACTGGTCATCATTTCTGTCTGGGAAACATTCTGAAACATAAAATGAGACACAAATGGAAAACTGCACATCTAATTTTAAAATTGTTAAATAGTAAAAGGAAGCATATGAAACTTATTTTAGTAATATATTTTACTTAATCCTATATGTGTTATCATTTCAAAATGTTATCAATATGTAAATTATTAATGTGATATTTTACATTCTTCCTTTTGTACAATCTTTGAAATCCACTGTTTATTTTATACTTCAGCATATCTCAATTCAAGCTACACATATTTCAAGTGCTCAACAAATAAATGTAGCTAGTGGCTATAGAGAGTGATTTTTTATAAAGAAATATTTAGGACATTCCTGATTTGGCCTTAATGAGACTGTCCTAAATATTTCTTTAAAGAATTTTGGCAACTATTTCATGCTGAGTTTCTAAGTTTAATCTCATGCTTCCATATAATAATGGCTCCAAGATTACAGGATGAATTTGTACAGCAAATAATAATATTAAATAACATAAGAGTTTATAGTTATTTTTAACCATTGAAAATAATTTAGCAGCAAAATGAATGTGTTTCATCTGTATTGTAAAATGGTTGCATCTAGTCTTATATGCATGCTTATTTAAGAATATTGGCTTGAAAATTGCAATACATACAGAAAATATTGATGATGAGTAAGATTAATGGTAGGTGCTAAGATTAAAATTATAGGACAAATCAGTCGTGGTTTAACACAAAGGAAATGAGATATTGGAAGTATTTTTTTTTTAGTTGTAGATGGACACAATATATCCTTATTTTTATTTATTTATTTATTTATTTTAATATGGTGCTAAGGATTGAACTCAATGCCTCACATTTGGGAGGTAAGCACTCTACCACTAATTTACAACCCAAGACCCATTGGAAGTATTTTGTAGAAAAAACACTAACAATTTTCCTGAAATACTAGCACCTCCTTATTTGCTAGACTTAATAACAATACAATTTCTGAAATCCTCAGAGCCTATATTTCAATGAATTTTCTGAAGTCCTAATTGAATTAACCTTTGAAATCATGACTATAAATTGAAACTAACTATTCAATTAACCCAGGTAGAGAGGAAGAGTTTTATTTTAAAATTCTCCATATATATTTCCTTCAGAATCAGATATCAGGGCTGGGATTGTGGCTCAGTGGTAGAGTGCTCGCCTAGCATGCATGAGGCACTGGGTTTGATCCTCAGCACCACATAAATGTAAAATAAAGATATTGTGTCCACCTAAAACTAAAAAATAAATTTTTTTTTTAAAAAAATCAGACATCAGATTATACTTTACTTTTTCTATAAAACACATGCATCAGCAACAGGGTAGAGTTGTAGTTGTTTCCTAGTGAAATATTTCTCTGTATCGCATATCTTTTAGCATTAAAATTGTATCTAAATTTACCTGAGCAACAAGCTCTGTTGAGAGCATGTCAGAAAGATCAGATTTATTTTTTACATGACAGCCATTAGTTGGACACAATGCATGTAATTAAATATAAATTTAACCACCTGTACAATAGCAAAGTTTTATATATTTATGGGAGGCAGTAAGTTATAGCAGTGACAGGTCTTCCTTCCAGTAGTGAATCTCCACTTGTGTTAGACATTCATATTCATGGCCAGGCAATGTGTCTTTACCGGACATTCACTGAGAGCTGTTCCTCTCTCTCCCCAGTCTCTTGTAAGCCCTCTTTCCATATCATCAAAGTCTTGCTCCCCGATACACAACTCTGAAAAGCTCAATGGTTCACTTTGAAAATGATCTTTGTGGCCCCTTGGCTTCTTTAATGAGATGGCAACATAGAGCTACCAAAAATTGAAAGTATTATTGAAAAAGTAAAATCACTTGGTAACACATGCAGCCACGTCTAGCCAGCCTCTCTCTCAAGGGCATCTGACTGTGATCTGGAATTTTCCCTCATGAGAGGTTCAGGCAGCATACCATGAAGTGAGACTAAAAGGTGAAATTGGGTAAACTGCCCATGAACTGACTAACGGTGAGATGTTGAAAAGAATCTATATCAACGTTTTGTGAAATAAGACTGAGCAGTGCAAAGTTATTTCTTCAAAAATATATATGATGAAGAAAAGCTAAAAGCAAACGGAATCCCATATCACAGTTATGTTAGAACTTTCTGATTTTACTCTGGGAAATGCGAGGCCATTGCGTGGTTCTTTTTATGAGGCCTTATTTATCTGTGTGTGCTGCTTGGTGGACATGGTATTTAAGTCCTTGTTAGGTTTTTACTTAATCTTTTTTTGCCATTGAACTTGCCTTCACAGCACTTCGTTCATCTAAATTATCTTTCTCTCTGGCCTGATGAATTTTGCCTAGGAAAGGATTTACTGCTTGATCCCATTTGTTTTGCTGCCTAAGGAAACAGTATGAATGAAGTGGGGTGAGGGGAAAGCAGGTAGGAAGGGCAGGGAGGAAAATACATTTTTATCTTCAGTTTTACCTCTGAAGGGAATCATCTTGGTGGTAAGGTGAGGTAAGGGAATTGGCAGCTCAATTCTGAAAATTTTCTCTGAGCTGCTTTGGAAAATCTTAGCTTAAGGAACTTTACGTTTTCAAAAGTATTTTTCTAGTGAGGACCCCAACACCTATCATAAAAGCAATAGAGCATTAAACATAGCATGAATTCAAGACCCAGTTGAGTCTCTTGGACAAAGAATTTAACCTAAGATTTCAGCTTTAGCGTTTGTAAAACATGATAGAAATAACAAGATGTCTCTCGCATGGTTCTTGTGAGGATACAAGGAAATGCATGTTCAGAGATCACTGAAAAATTTTCCCCTAGTTATTTTTAGTGAGCAACAGTAGTTAAAAATGACAGAATCTATTGGCATCATCATGGGGACAGGACCAGTGAGAACTAGTGAAGAACAAAAATTTTTATAAGTGGACTTTCTTCTATAAGCTGCTATGGGTTATCTGCAATGTCCTGTATACGAATATTCACTTGTACTCTTATAAAGAAAACAACTCAGATTTATTAATAATTTCTAATTTTCATATACATGAGAAAATGTGGAACTTTAAAAAATTAGCACTCTCTAATAAGTTGATAGGGTCACCTCTCTTTCATGTGGAACTACTCACACAACTGATCTTTACAAGACAATCTCTCTAAGTCCCAGTGGGCTGCATTTCAAATGAAGTCACCTCTGTTTTTGCTGTAAATCTCACCCAAAATAGAATGAGAATTTAGACTTCCAGGTCCTGTGATCAACCTCAATCTACCAAACTCTTTATATTATATCCTTAATAAAAGAAAGAAAGAACAAAACTACCCTCGTTTGGAGTATATACTCGAGATCTCTACAAAGATGTCCAACTGAACTGAACTCCAGCTGTAGAAAGTCAAAATAAAGAGGATTTGATATATAAAATGATGCTAGCCCTGGAGCAAGGAGGGCCTCCCTGTGAGACAGGATGGATCACATGCCAGGGCCGAGAAGCTGCCTGTTGTTTCAAGGTATCATGCTGTTGCCAAGATTGAATACTGAGAGCCCCTCTACTTGGGATCATGAATAAAATCCTGTGGCACCTTGGGCGAGCCTGTTACCCTTGGAGCTGGACCAAAATCTCTTTGGGAGACAGCCTTTCCCATCTATTTTTCAATAGCTTCATATAATTCCATCTTGCATTGAGTTACTCTGCCATTAATCATTTACCTCATTTCCTCTCATTCTTTAGAAATATAATAAGAAAAAGCCTACCATATAATGGCTGATCCACTCTGCCAAGCTAAAACAAAAACAAAAGCAACCAAGTAGCCACTAAGGGTTAAGATCTCTTTCTCTCTCTCTCTCTCTCTCTCTCTCTCTCTCTCTTTCTCTCTCTCTCTCTCTCCTCACTAGCTCTCTGGTTTAATGGAAGGATTAAAGGAAGAGCAGTATTGTTCTATTTTAAAGAAGAAATTACCCAAGGAAATAAAGGGTCAAGAACTGAAATTGACCCAGTTGCTGATAAATCAATAGCCTAATTAATTATTGAATATGTATCAACCTAATTTACAGTTGATGGTTTAGACATACTCTTATTGCCATTTGAAGATTTTTAACTTCTGCACACCTATTTGTGGGATTTTTCTTTTCAGCTTGGTTGTCTGAGCACTGATATTGACAAGGGATCAGAAATGACTTTAGATGTCATTTGTAACCAGGTAAGCTCAGAAATACCTGCTGACATTTAATCCATGGCAAGAACTGAGTCATCAGCCACATGGAAATGCTCCTTCAATGCACTTCACCTTGAAGTATTGCTTTTGTTATGGTCTATAACAAAATACCAGAGTCTGGTCAACTAATAAACTATAGAAATTTATTTTTCATGGTTCTGAAGGTTGGGAAGTTTAAGATCAAGGATGTGCGTCTGGTGGGGGCTGCTTTCTGGTTTCAAGATGGTAGCTTGTTGCTCTGTTCTCATGTGGTGGAAGGGAAAGAGGGCACTCCCTTTAACCTCAGTGATTTAATAAGGGTGCCAATCCCATTGGGAGACTTAATGTCTTCTGAAAGTCCACACATATAAATGCAACCATAATAGGAATTAAGATTCAACCTGAAGTTTGAAGGGCACAAAATCATTCAAACCAGCAGGTACTAAGCTCAGAGATAGTTTTCAGAAGACAACAGGGCTTGAGCTTTGCCTTATTTGAACCTGATGATTCTGGAATGCTTGTCCTTTTCTAGTCTTAAAAAAAATCAAACATTAAAATTTAAGCATACTTTAGCAAAATAACCTAGGGGACATAGGTCAGTGGTAGGGCACTTGCCTAGCATGCAGAGCCCCAGAGTTCCATCCTCAAGACCACACACACAGACACATAGAAAGGAAAACACAACCCTGGTATTTTGGTACACAACTATACACTCCCAGCAACTCAGGGGACTGGGGATATAACACAAATGCACCCCTGGGTTCAATCCCCAGTACCACAGAAAATCAGACAACAACAACAATAACAACAAAGCAATCATAACAAATCAAAACACTTCCTTTCTTTCTGTCCAGAAATTCTGTGTGGATTCCGGAACACAGTTCTTATTCTCATTTGTTCCTGATCTTAGAGTCCTTAATCTGTCTACCCATGTAAACGGCAACATTCTTTCAAGTATTCTAGACACCTGTATTTTTCTCAAATCATCTCTCCTTATGTCCCTTTTGCTTTGTTTTTTTAAAAGTGTACTTACCAGGTTCTTTGAGGTTGGCCTTTTGCAGTGTGAGATAGTCCCAAAGATAGAGTGTTTAATTCTGTTCTAGATACTTCTGTGCTCCTGAACCATACTAGTGCTTTGAAAAGGCAATAATCACAGAAGAAAAAAAATCTAAGAAAAATAAAAATAAGAAAATTTTACAATTCCTCCGTGTTCAGTGTGGGTCCTTGGGAAGAACTGTGCCTTAGTAAATCCCAATTAAATTTATCCAGGTACCTGTGGGAGCACTGTGAACCATGGTTAAGAGCTCTCTGACTAAAGGATGAAAGGCTTTTCTATTTCTCTCATTTATTATCATTTATTCCCTTTTATTGATAAAGTATCAGAACATAGGAAGTTCAGGCAGTGTTTTATGCTCTGAAAATTGCATAGCAAAGTTGATAACAAACACACTGCCTACCTTCTTTCATTAAGTATTAGGTTTCATGCATTTCTGCAGACAGATAAACCCAGCATGCTTATAGATTTTTTTTTTTTATTTAAGCAGACCTAAATGGTTTTATAAGGTCTGTCATTGGAAACCAATACCAAGAAGCAAGAGAAAGAAATCGACCTGCTGTCACATGAGAGACCTGAAATATTAGATTGTTCCCGGAATGCGGGGACCACTGAGCATGCCAACCCACTCACAGCTAATCTCTGATGGAGGAGAGAGTGACAGCTATTTATTAGGACAGAAAACAGGGTCTGTACTTTAAAGATCAGCAACATGATGTAAATATTGACTCGCCTCAATTTTTAAGCTGATGAAAGAATGTTTGTAATGTTAAACTCTCCTTCTGCAAATCGGTCCTGTCAACACAGGTTGATGGGAGGGGTAGATATTGACAAGAAATGAGCAAGAATTTGCCAACGAACTATTTGTATTTTTTTTTCTCATTTATAATACAAGGGAAACACTTCATAGCCCTGTGCAGAAGCAGAGGTGAAGCTTTGCATTCCTGAGGGGCTGGTCAGGCGAATTCACTGTCCCCCAGTTAAGGAAGGACCTCACCTAGCTATGTTCACCCCAGAGGACGATTGCTGGGCTAATGTTTTAGCATTATGATTCCCATTTAGGTACATGAATGAAAAGGTCTTTTTATTTTTCCTTTTAGTGCCTGCCAGAAATTTTCAAATTTGAAGTTTGAGGAAAGTTCTGGGAACTTAGATGCTGGCACCTGTTTCTTGCTTTGACAAGTTTTTCCCTCCTAACAGCTATATTAAAATCCTCATTCCCTATGGTAGAGAAAGCTTCCTACTAGGGTTACAGGGCAAATCCATTTGTTTCCTTGGCTAATTCTACCGAGTCACAAGGGTGTCAAGAGTCAACTTACCTCAGAGTCTCGGACCTTCTTACCTCTAAAAGTGCAAGGCATTTCCCGGACACTTTCCTTAAGTCATTGTTTTAAACTTGATTTAGAAACACACAGAGGCTTTACCAGACCTTAAAAGGGAAGCTGCTACAAGCCTTAAGGTTCCTACACTCAGGTTGCTCTGCACTCTGCTTTAGGCAATGCCACCAGGCCTTCGGGGAATGTCCAAGGAGAGTATTCATGGTCTGTTTTCCAGAAAAACAAATGTACCACACAGTCCATCAGATAAGTGTACTCTATTTTGTTGAAAGGTAGATAAAAATGAGACTAGGGTTGTCTTGGCCACACTTTGTGTTTGCATGTGACACAAGTATGATTAATAGTTCATATCATGAAAATTCTGGTTGCATGCAGATTTTTTTTTAAATGCACCTCCAAGACATTGGAGCCCATCCCACTTCATAGTGCAAGGGGAACAAGATATTCAAGTCAAGACACATTCTGCAGTATTAATCAGTGTAGCATAAAAGATTCTTACTAAGTGATACTACGTGTTCAGTGGCTATGGTCAAGGATAATCAAAAGAGTTCTTCTAGGAAGTTTTTCTTGTCTCCTTCTGATCTGATTAGTAAACTAAGTAGGCTTCAGCCCTTGTTCTGGTCTGACCTTTGGGAAATAACATCATGCAAGTTTGGGGCAGCTTGTGGATGCAGAGCAGAGGGGTTTGGGAAAGAGAAAATTAAAAGAGCTTAACCAAGAAATGAGAAGAGGATTGCACACTATAAAGCAACAGGACTCACCTGTGGTTAAACTCTGGCTCTGGCATTTACATGACCTTATAACCTCTTTGAGCTTTAATTTAAAATGCCCTTTCTCAATTCTCCTTCTGTTTCCATCTCTAGCTCTATCTAGCTGTATTTGTATATGTCTATCTCTATCTGTGATTTGTAGCATTTGCTGATGTTCATGGTGCAATAAACCCACTAACAGCAAACTCTGACCTACTAATGGAGTCGGTGGCTGGAGTTGGGATGACTGTGAACAATAGGCTAAGAAAAACTGTGCAGACAGGCACAGGCTGGGCATACAACACACCACACAATGCCCAGCACATAATGAGAGACCAATAGTGACAGGGTCTGGGTTAGATTCTAATACAAAGTTGTTCCTTCTCTCACATTATTTATGAGCTACTGGTGAACTCAGGTTTCTTAGTAAGTCATGATGCTGCTTTTGATGGGTAACAAGATGGAGTGATGGAATCCATGTAGGAGAGCTGACATTGTCTAATTTTGAAGAATGTGTAAGAATTTAATAAGCTATGTGAGGAATAAAGAATCTTGGCATGCAAAGGCTTAGAAACAAGAAAGTGTGTTGTGTTTGGGGATCTGCTAACATCTCAGTGAAAGTGGGAAATACAGTGTGAGAAATGGCCATGCATGCACATGTGGAGGTGACTGGGGGTATAATGGTCAAGGTTCTCCAGAGGAACAGAACCAATAGAATATCTAGAGATCTATAAGAGGGGGTTTATTATGGAAAGGCTGACCCAATTATGGAGACTGAGAAGTCATGCCATCTTTTATCTGCAGGCTGGAAAACCAGAACGCCACTGCTTTTATTCAGGATGAGTTTGAAGTCCTAATAACAGAGGAGTGAATGGTATAACTCTAAGCCCAAGGTCAAAGTCTTGTGAAGTACTGGGGTCATTGATGGAAGTGCTGAAATCCGGAGGCCTGAGAACGTGGAGCTCTGATATTCAAGAATAGGAAGAGATGAATATCCCAATTCCAGAAGAGAGAGTAAATTCACCCTTTCTTTGCCTTTTGTCCCATAGGGCCACCAATGGATAGGATGATGAATCCTCCCACCCCCACCCCCATTACTGAGGGCAGATCTTCTTTATTTAGTCTACTGATTCTCATGCCAATTTCTTCCAAAAACACCCTCTCAGACATACCCAGAAATGTTTGAGCAGTTATCTGAATATCCCTTCAACCTGCAAGGTTGGCAGATAAAATCAACTTTCCCTTAGGGCCAAGTCCTCAAGGGCCTTCCATGTCTGGATCAGAAGTGTGGGTTTTATCTTACAGAAATGGCAACACACTGACAAGTAATGCAAATCACACCACTCTTGTAGGACGATAAGGGACCATATGGTTGGAGACATGGTGACTTTTGCCTGCAAATAAAATATTTGTCTGAGCAGAGTTCTCTGTGCAACTCTTCAGGCACCTAGCCCTCCTGTTAATCACTACTACACAGACTTCCTTGAACAGCCCATTTGCATTTTTTTCATACAACTTACAATAAAAGGCTTTCTATTTTATAGATATGCATTTCAGTTTGAGGTGAAAAAGATAACCACTTTTATTTCCCTTTATATCAATTTAATTCTGACCTTAAACATTTACACAGCTTAGATGGAGAAAATTTTAACCCTATCAATACTTCAGCTTTCCTGCCCCGAGAACGCTGGAGAGTTCTAGTGGTAATGCAATAGTACAAAATACTAGGGGCATTACTCATTAACTACAAATTATAGGGAAGACTCTTCACTTCATGTACCATTTCTTTTTCTAATCTTTCTTTTTCCTAGTATATCTTCTGTCACATGCTAAAGGTGTGGAGAAATTTGGGGAAATCACTCTTACCTCCCTACTCATGTCAGCGTCATTTTCCTTTCAGGTCCTGCTATCATGTGGGAATATTTTCCTGGCAGTGTGACTATTAGCATGGGATTTTGTTTCCCTCCAAAGCATTAGTAATCACCTGTGACTTCTGCTTGACAATATGCTTGAAATAAGTAGCACTAAAACCACAGAGAAAGAGAGAAAATTACTTCCTAGAAAACATTGTTTAGTAATGTTTAATGTTGGGGTATCTTGCCCTGTGCACTAGACTGTAGATCTTGAAGTAGCAAGTTTTTCTTCTTTCTTGTTCTTCATGCTGCTGACAGTGCCTGGTGAACAAGAGGTTGTTTTTTTTTTTTTTTTTTTTTTTTTTTTTTTTTTTTTTAAATAAATATGTGTGGTATAAGTTAATATTATGTAACTCACTGAAAAAAAAAATTAATGACCTTGTTTGGTAAAAGAAGAAACCTAAATGTAATTATTTGGTTCTTAACAGGTATTTTACAATGAAAAAGTTGAACTAACTTTAATCATATAGCTAATCTCACCCATAACATCATAGGTGCTGATGATTATAAGGCAGGTGCCAGACAAAAATGATATGTTCTAGATTTATTTTGTTTTTTTTTCCCTGAACACAGATGCCAGGGTTCATAAATCATGCATATAATGAAGTCTTTAGGATATCTGTCTCTCAAGAGCATTGATTTTTTTTCTTTACCTCTTAAAACTAAAATACTATATTGGTTCAAAAAGAAAGGCGGGAATAAAGTTTTAAAATACTCCCATTTATATTGAATTTCCCATATAAGTGTGAATGATTAAAGATACCGATTTCTTTCTTCCCACAAAGTGATGGTCTTAAAATACTCATTAACTGGAAGTTATATAGGTGCATGGTTGGTCAATAAAGGGTAGATTTGCCAGAAACGAGCAGAAAAGTCCACATTGAACATAAAACTAATGAAATTGATCACAACATGCACTGGGAGTCAGACTCTTGTTAGAAAATTTATTTATTTATTCAACTTTGACATTATTCAACTAGGAAAAATATCACCTTCCCCTCATTTAAACAATCTAGAGAAGGGTGTTTGTTATCTTATAGGTTTGCGTGTAGTATATTGATTATATTTCACACGTCCAAAAGCACTCACAGGTGTTTTGGAAGTCATTATGTCAAATTAATTATTTATATATTCAACAGTCATCTATTCTAATCTCGTTTGTGTTGGTGATCCCTATTTGATTGACATGAGTTTCTGTTTTCTCTTGTGGACCAAATATGTGTCATAAAATGGTACACACTATGGATTTAGAAACTCAGTGTTTCTGTCAGAACTCAGGCTCAACTTTCTCTGAGATAATAGAAGCTTTGGGGGTAGCTTGTTAATTTCACATGCAGTAGTTTAAAAACTACTGCGAACAAAAGCATAAGGATTTCCCAAGGAAAGTATCTTTGAGGTTCCTTCAAGATTCTAGAGGTTATGTGTTACCATCCTGGCCTTTGCCTTAGTCAGCTCACCTCTCTCAACTGCAGCATCTCTAGTTTGTTTCTGTCATAAGATTGATTGATTTTCTGCATTGTACTTTGTTTAGAGCAAGATTCTGCTCTTAACACTATTGGGTCATATATTGCTAAACTGACATATGTAAAACATCATGTGCAGTATAAAGAAACATTATCATTGTTTGTGCTTAGAAATGCAAAACACATTTTAAGAAAAAATGCATAAGTGTAAGTGTATTTAGTTTCTTTTGATTCAAAGCACTTAGTTTCTTTAGACCTAAATTTTCTATTTCTGACACACATGAATGCACATACACACATACACACACATTCTCCTGCCATGTGGCTCAGCACTAACTGTTATGCTTTGATCAGGTGTGATTCACGTATGGGTATGTTTCAACACTTATTTTTAGAGACTGATTAATACCATCCAGAGACTAGCTGAGCAAGCCAGTAAGAGTGTTGCCTCTGTTTACATAACAGAGATCTGAAATACTCAAAGAAAAATAAACCTTGAAATCAATAGTGCCTTACAAGATAATTCTCAATATTCCAGTGTAATATAATACTTGGCACATTTATTCAGTTGTCAGATTGGGCTTTCTGTTTAGTTTATCTGACATCCTTAATAGGTCTTATCTACACAGTTTACATTTTGGATCCAACACTATTGATGGTTCCAGGAGTCTTGGATCTTATGTTTTGGAAAAGTGACACTCATCATTTGGACACATCAATACTGACCTTGTATTCTCTGGAGGATTTTTGACAGGATTGTGTGCATTCATAGACCACATCAATTGTAACATGCTATGTACTGAAAATAGGGTTCAGTTTCAATAAGGGAGGGGCATTCAAGAGACTTGATATTTTGAACTGGAAACTTGATAATTCAGACAAAGACAAGAGCTATTCTGTGATGCACCCTGGATTCCGAGCACAACTACATTTCTACAAGAGGTAATATCCTGTGATCCAGAAAAGACTGATATTACCTGTATACAATTAGTGTAGGCACAGCCTTGAGTCTTCTGGCAGTTTATAGCTTGTTTCAGTCTCATCTTTCATTTCCTTAAATATAATCAAGGAAGGTAGTTACCTCAACCAAAACAGATTGAAAGAGACACCAAACAGATGTCACTTAACTCCTACAGAAGAACACAAGGTTGGAGAAACATTACATACATGTTGTAATTCAACAGCTGAACGCCAGTCAAGAATTCAGTTCCTAGACTCCTGGCACTTTAGCTTGCAAAGAAAGAGCATTGCAAAAAAAAAAAAAAAAAAAAAAAAAATCAAGGGGCTGCGGCTGGGACTCAGTGGTAGCACACTTGCCTGGCATGTGTGAGGCACTGGGTTCGATTCTCAGCACTGCATATAAATAAATAAAATGAAGGTCTATCAACAATTTTTAAAAATTTTTAAAAATTAGAAAAAAAAGAAATCAAGAAGTGGGGATGATGACTTCAATTTTTGTTTCGCTAAGATAAACAATTCTACATGAGGTCAGTGTGCTATCTTCATAATTTCTAAGTATTTAAATCATGTTGCTATTTTCTGTAAGGAATTGTGTTAAGTGGAAAGCAACATGACCCAATCAGAAATAATGACCAGAGCAGAAAATGAGGAGAGCAGTGTAAGGAGGAGAAGGAGAAAGAAAAAGATGAATGAAGAATGGAAAAGTCAGAGACCAAGGCAAGAATATTCAGGGTTTGGGGGAGAAGAGATGCAGCCTTATGAATCAATCTAATTCAGTGTTTGCTTGGAGGTAATTTAAGGATAAAAGGTCGCAGAAAAAAAATTCAATTTTTTGACACAAATAAACAATTAAAATACAAGGTATATCCGTAGATTATGTCCCTCTATCATCACAGGGTTTTCAAGAGTTAAAATGGTGTTGATTCTTATTTTCCTTATGAAAAAAAAAAAGAAAAGAGAAATCTGAGGTCTAAGAAGTAGCCATCCCACATAGATTGTGTGTCAGTAGAAACCAGAGCCACACGCTCCAAATCTTGTATTCTTTCTGAACCTTGTATCCAAATGTTAGCTGGAGCTCTGACATTGCAGTCTCTCCTTTCTCCTCTCAGCTGAAGCACACTTAATGACACCATTAACAATGTAGAAAAAATATTTTGGTACTCTGTTGTAGAAACCATAATCAGAAAAAATATTAATAAAACTAGTGGGGTCAGAGTATATTCATACAGTCAACTATAACCTAAAGAAAACCCTGTCTCCATTCTATGAGTATTACATGATTTGTGAAGCAGCAGATTAGCAGTTTAACATCTTTATTGTCAACTTTTCATTAATGTACCTACAACCAATTAAACTGTGATGTCCTATTATAAATGTGGGAGGCACTAGATGTGGGACCAGCTGACATCCTTGTAAGAAACTAGACAAAAGCCTGATGGATGGTTGTTTCTCAAACTGGATGACTTCATTTCACCTTGCATAAATATTGATTATTCAGTATATATGTGCTTCTGCTGATTATATGGTTGGAGTCTCAGAAGTTTACTGTATACTAGGAAATGTATCTTGCAATTATTTTTATTTGCTTATCCACTATAAAATAAGAAGTCTCTTTTACCTTCAATCAGTCTAATAAAATTATTGCCAGAAAATAGATTTTGAAAGGGCTTAATTCTATCTTCATTCCAACATGACATAATCATATCCTAAAATGTTATATACCAAGGAACCTATTTGTGTCCATTTTATATTGCAAAGCTAGGTAATGAGTTCTAGCTGGTTTTGCCAGAAGTACCTCCTGAATACTTTCACTGCCAACCCATGTAAATAATGTAGAGTAGGCTGACAGTTAATTGATTTAATGTAAGAAGTTTTATCAAAATAATTGTCCTACTTTTGTATGTTAAGAATTTTAAAACTCTCAAAAAATAATTTCAATGTTTAAATATAATTTCCATTTCTGTAAGGAAAATTTCCCTTAATTGATTTGCTTACAGTTTAAGTAGTGTTGTCTCTATTCTCTCATGTCACACAATATCTCCCTTCTTATTTTTGTAAAACCAATCATAATATATCTATTACTCTGGAGCACTGAAATTCACATTATTTATGATTCTAATCTCACATTAATAATAAAAATATTGTGTGATATAATTGGAAAGGCTTAGCGATAACCTCAGTCTTAAGCTCAAGTAAAAGTCTTCATACTGATCTCAGTGAAGAGTGTCTATTTGCTTTGGTTTTAGAGATGACTCATCTTCAAAAAAAAAAAAAAAAAAAAAAAGAAAAAAAGAAAAAGAAAAATCCAAACACTGTCTTTCTTACTGCCTGTAACTCACCCTCAATTCCAAGCTCATAAATCAGGGTTTTCCCCTTTCTCAGCTTCTGAAAACAACTCCAAGCCTTTGCAAATGCATTTTCTATTGATCCAGTGCTTATGAAAACCTTTACCTTTTTACTAGTTTTCACCATTCAAACCTAACTCCCAAGACAAATCACAATTTCAAGCTGAGATGAGCTAAACTGGTTCAAACACATTATGAAAATGGAATCTTCCTTCATGGAAAACAGTTTGGATTTGAAGTGAAGATCAGTCCTGAAAAAAGGTCCTATGACTTCCCGAGATCACTAAATGAAATTTTCCACTGTACATTTTCTTGCATTAATTTAGTTAGAGGAAAAAAAAAAATATGTGGGTCTGCCGAAACGGAAGCAAACCCCCAGGAAGCCAAAACTGCATGGGATGCTGTAAGAGCATGAGGAGAGATTTGCCTGCTTAGAGCCGAGCAATGACCTTGCTGATAAGAAGAGACTGGGAAAGGACAGATGAAAAGGTTCTTGATGTTAAGTTGAGCAACAATGGGAGAGGCAGCAATGGTCATTTTTCCTGCCTGAGAAAAGATGTCAGGAGATCACATGTCCTGGAGTTGTGTACCAGAAGCCAGTGAAAGATGGATTAAAATCGGGAAAGTGACTGATTCCAAAAAGAGCTGTTGCATGCTGTGTAGATAATACAAAGGAAGAAGTTGCAGTGGGATCATGGAAAGCAGTGTTTGATCAGTGTCCTGGTGTTTCTCAAACTTTTTCACAGAGCATCCCTTTTTTGACAGAGAGAATCATATTGAATTTCCTTCCAGATTTTTATTTATTATAAAATCCAGTTGTTAAAGGCATAAATCCTCAGGTCAGATTGTCTGCATTACTGAACATTTTCCTGTCTCCTCAATTGTAAAATGTACCTACTTCATTAGTAGGAGAATTAGCATGGCATAACCCAAGTGAAATAGTTAACATGAGGCTTGACCCATAGAAAACACACTATAGAAGCAATTATTGTTATCTTAAAATTATGTGAAATTTACTTTGATTTGATAATACAATCCTATTTGCTTTGATGGGAAAAATAAATGTTTAAATTATTGGCTACTCAACAAAACTGATTCCCCAACAAATTTCCCAATGGTTACAATGTAGCTTTGTGAGTCTCTGTCATGACTCAGCGCATCCTTGAAGGTGTGTGACATTTCAATGTCAGGAGCATAAATGTCTGTAAAAGAGACAGATCGTCCATTTTTCTTGTTGGTGCTGGTGGAAAGAAAGGGCTTAAGAATTCTAATTGTTCGATGGGGAAATTTATTCAGCACCATTCACAAACTTTGGCATTTGTAGATACTTGTATTAATCAACTTTTCATCATCATGAAAAAAAAATACCAGATAAAAACAACTTAAAAAGGAAATATTTATTATGTCTCACAGTTTCAGAGATTTCAAGCCAAGGATGGCTAACTCTATGGTAACGTAGAACATCATGGCAGGAGAACATAGTTAGGGAAAGCTTCTCACCATCTCACTACCTCATGGCATCCAGGAATGTGTGTGAGTGAGAAAGCGAGAGAGAGAGAGAGAGAGAGAGAGAGAGAGAGAGAAAGGGCCAGGAACAATATATAGGCCTCCATGTTATGTTCCCAAGGACCCACTCTCTCCTAATTTTTCTACCTTCTACAGTTCTACCATCTCTGAATAATCTATTCCATTATAATCCTTCAATGGATTAATTCATTGATGGGGTCAGAGCCCTGATGATCTATTTACTTTCCCAAATCACCACCTCTAAACATTGCTCTATTTGTGACAAAGTCTCCAATCCATGAGCCTTTGTCGGCGGGGGTGGGGGGGGATATTCCTAATCTAACACTTGTCAAGAAAGGACTTATGCTAAGTATGTCCAGGAGAGTGGAATTGGCCCCATCAAGTCATAACTTGTGCCTCGAAATGGAAGTGGCTTTTGTAATTAACCCTTAATTTATCATTTAAGCATAAGCAGAGGAAAATTATCCCCGTAACCTATTCAGGGCCACTAAACATGAAAACAGCAGGCATTTAAAGGATGAAAATGAAAATCAAAGTTGGCGTTAACTTTTCCTCCCAAATACTTAATGGAGTTAAAACATATTCAAAGAACTCCATGAGAACGAGTATGGTGGACTGTCAAGCACAGGATATAGCTCTAGTGATTGATACCATATTTGCAATGTGATTTATTAAATGAATGAATGAACATTTTTTATTTGGTAAAATAAATGGAGAATCTTATAATAATTTCATTGTAAATAAACAATTTGATGGAAGACAGCATCCAAAAATAGCCAGAATGAATTAAAGAACAGGAAACTGAACTTGTTCAGAATATGACCAACTGTGAAGAATTCAGATTGATACAGGAAAGATGCTGTGTTCATTCATGCCTGAGGAGAATTTCGTCTGAATTTCGTTTTGTAAACTGAAATGCATTTTTTTCTATACACTGAAGGTGATGTGCCAAAAGTTTTGTAAAGAACCCAGAGGAGTTACTTCTTTCTACTATAACATGAACCATGTCAACAGAGAAACTATAAAATTCCTCCAGGACAGGCACAGTCTCAATTTTTGCCCTCTGCCACATATTGGAATTTCACATTGTAATAAGAACTCTGTTAAAAAATCAAAACTTCTTGGAGATTCTGGCTGAGAAAATTTTATTTGATTTTAATGACAAAACTATTGCTGGAAAACAGGATGATTAATTTTAACTGGGACAACAAAACTACACACACGTATAGGCACACAGAAGCTCTCAGTTCCTAATTTTTTTTTCTTTTTAATTTTCTGGGAACTTTGACTTGCTCTGTAAATTTCAACTGCTGCTAGGTATTATTCCTCCATGTTTTTTCTCCAACTCAATCTATCAAAGCCACCCATAGAGAAAACACTGATCAATTAAATGCAATTTTTTCTGTTAAGTTACTTTCATGTTTTAATTCACAGATTTACCATACATGTAACCAGAATTTAAAGTTCTGGACTTACTTTATCACAAGCAAAGCTAAATCTTTCTTAACTTAGTTTTATTTCCTTTGGATCAGTTGCATATTTGAATTTTGGCCTTTGGGGGAGAATCTGCATTTTTGCATGTAAGCATGCTACATGTGGAAAAAAAAAAGTAAAGTAAAATCTGTGTTGAGTACAACTTAAGATGCAATCTTTTCTACACTTACAAATAGTACACATCCATAATCTTAGTAATTTGGGAGGCTGAGAATCACAAGTTTAAGGCCAGACTCTAAACTTAGCAAGACGTTGCCTCAAATTAAAATAAAAAACCAAGGGGCTGGGTGTATAGCTCAGCATTAGAGGTTGAGCACCCTGGTGAAATATCCAATACATCATTCACACACACACACACACACACACACACACACAAACACACAATAAATAAATGAATAAATAAATAAATAAGCAAACCTAAAAATAATTGCCTTTTCTAATTCAAACCACTTCATTGAAAAGTAGTATGATGATCTAAACTTTACAGAGGTGGGCTTAGAAATTAAATATTTCCTAATTCTTCATTTTATTGTCTTAAAAACAACAAAAGGTGCTTTTAAACATTTACACAAAAGCAAATTGTAAAAGCTTAACTGTACAGCAAGATAAGATTTTGTTTCAGTTTTGGCCAAAGACAGGAAGTATTTTGAAATGTTCTATTATAATGATAGAACATAGCTTTGTTAAATTCTTCAATATATCTAATTATCTTTCATACAAATGAGGCTATTTCACAGAATGTCTACTGAATATCTACATTTTTATCTTCCTGGTGAACTTCTTTTAGTTATTGTTGTATCAAGCAGACAGATCAATAAGACACAGAGATTTGAACAACAAATTTAATAAACTTGGTCTAATGAACACATTCCAATTTTGCAAAGGAATTTTTTTTATACCTTTATTTATTTATTTTTATGTGGTGCTCAGGATCGAATCCAGTTCCTCATACGTGCTAGGCAAAATGGCCTACTACTGAGCCACAATCCCAACCACGGAAGAGACATTCTTTTCAAACATTATGATACATTTTACAATTCTCAATTGTATGATTCCTCACCTGTAAGAATATTAATTCCCAAGTGTGTCATGCCTCCACACAGACTGAATGTATGTCCCTATCCCAATGTCAATATTAGTCAAATGACTTTATTTGACCAGAGAATGTGAGCACAATTGGATCAAGAGGTAACAATCATTTGTTTATGTGGCTTGGTTTAGCATGTCCCAGATGGTTATTGCTCTTGTAATCACAGGAAATCTGAGCTGAACCACAGCAGAAGTAGCGTTATGAGCAAAACAGGTCTATTACTGCAGGAAAATAAGTATGTTAGAAGACAAAAGAAAATTTCTGTAAATTTACTGTGAATCAATTTGAAGGCTTTTATCTTGCTAAAATATACTCAAGAACAATAGAAACCATAATCTCAGAAATTAGAGGAATCATTTTTCTCATTTAGCCAGAAGGATTAATATGTGATTTTGATCAAATAATATAATATTCTAAACATAAAAGTGGTTCAAAAAAGAGGGAAAGGATATTTTTCAGCTCTTTTAATGTAAGCTGCATATTTTTGTAAACTCAAAGCAGTGAGGGATAGTAAAAAAGTGGAAAATCTAAAGGACCATTTCTTCACAGTTTAGAGAAAAGAAAAATCAAAATGCCTTCTAAACATACAAGCAGCCTAAACTCAGCAGGGGATAAAAAACAGATTTGAGCTATTTTAGCAATACAAGCCTATTTTAATTGTGAAACATCTTTAAGTCTGCATGGATATAAATTTAACATAAAAGTGTCAATTATATATATATATATATATATATATATATACACACACACACACACACACACACACACATATATGTATAGACTTATATATATTTCATACACACACACACACACACACACACACACACACACACACATATATATATATCCTACAAGCAAAAAGTTAAAGAAAGCAATTGTAAAAATAGATCAGTTTCAAAGTTTGCAGTATAGTTTTGTTCAAAAATCCATAGAAAACTAACTGTATAAGACATATAAAAATTATAAAATTGTAACAAAAGTCAGTTACATAAACTTAATAAAGCTTATGGTCATGTACAGAAATACTGAATATCATACTGAATATCATAAAGCCATCATTGTGATGTAAAGGTTTAATATAATTCAAATCAAAACAAAGATAATTATGTATGTATTTATTTAGCTATGAAGAAAAATTCATTCTACTGAAAATCTCTTTTTTTCTAAATTCTTAACACAAACAAATAATGAAATTAGGAACATGTCTTTAAAATAGTATTTTAAATAGCAAATAGATAGCAATAAATTTATAGGCTATTTTTACATAAAATAGAATATTTCTGAAAAGATTTAAAAACTACTACATAGAAGAGCATCAAACACTGGGAAACATTAATGAAAAAAATAAAGTATAGAAGATTCAACAATGTACAGATACAGATATCCTTCAGTTTGTTCATCGTTTTTATGCAATCATAATCAAAACTCAATGGTCACATATGTACATAGGTGCATAAATATATATATATATGTACACACACATACATACACATATATATTGGTTAGATCATTTAAAATAGTCCATGAAAATTAAAGATCAAAGAATGGATGCTTTAGAAGATGAGAACCATATAAAAATGACTTATAAAAGTTTGTATAGACAGAATCACAGCCTCTGAGACAGGAGTCCCTTGTGTTTCTACTTTGCTAGCAAAGCTATATATCTTCTTTCTTCTTTTTCTCAAAACTGTTTTTGTTATTGGATAGGCTTAGGGGACAAGGAACGAGCTTTCAGCAACAAACTTGACATCCCAGATGGGACCTAAGAGCAGTTCCTGCTCCAGATTTCTTGGGCAGGCCTTGCTCCCCAAAGAACCCCCCACTTCAATGTTGAAGTTGCAAGGAGCTGACAAATTTGTTGAGACCCAACTTTAGGAGACATAGGAGACAAATGGTTTGCCAAGGGTCAAAGCAGAGGAGCTATTTCTGTGGTAAGAGGAGGGACTAAGGGATTTTCCCAGCAGCTCCTTTGGTTCCCCAAACTCCCACATTCTTTCCTTTAATGATACAGGTTTCTCCATCAAGGTCTACATTGAGAAAAAGGAAATTGAACTCAGTAAAGTGGAGACATCCTTGGCCATTTAGTAAGTCCCCTAGTGTGCATGCCCAGATTCTTGACTCTAAATATCTAGTTCCTCTTCGTGGAAACATCTGTCCCTCTCTGAGGGTATAAAAGTCATGGTTAAGCAGGATTTGAGAACGTAGGGATATTTCTGTTCTAGGTTCTTATCTGTTTGTTGGCCTTGGCTTTGGGAATTCCTTCTGGTGTTCTATGTTTTGTTTTGTTTGTATCTGCTACTGCCCCTTTCAAGACATGGCTAATACTGCATTGATAACTGTAGGTAGTCTCTTGTGTAAGATCTTGGCTGGTCAATTTAAAGGTTCCCTTGGTTTTGGAGTTCTTCTCAGGTTGTCTCTCTTTCTCTGATTTTTTTTTTTTTTTTTGATGCAATCGTGCAATTGGAGTTGGTCTGTCAGAGATAAAGTAAGTTGAAGGACCACCTATAGGTATAAACCTGTTTAAGATAATGTTTTACTGTAACAGTCTAGCTTTGGAATAATTTTCAGGATTATTATACAAATTTGCATTTGGAGTTGGTCTGTCAGCGGTAAAGTAACTGAAAGAAATTTGTATGTGCATGTTCCTATCTGTCAGCCCTGATTTCAGTGATCCTCTTTCTATGTATTTTTGTATCTGTTACAGGTCCTTTAAGACATGGGCCATGCTGTGTTCGTCTCACCAGTAGTCTCTTGATCAGAGAGATCTTGGCTGAATAGGTGTAAGCCAATCTGGCTTACTGTAACACAATCTTAACTGCGAATGGTTTTTCTGAATTATTATAAAATCTTGATATTGCAGTTGGTATGTCAGGGGTAAAGTATATGAAAGAGCTTCTGTATGTAAAGGCATTTATTGCAGTTGCATGATAAGAGGTCTGAACCATCAGGAACTAATATGAAGGTGTCAAAAGGCACTGCCTCTTCTGCCTCTTGTGTGCAAGGACAGGAGAACACCAGAAGAAGAGGTTAAAAATACTTAAGTATTTAAAACCCAGTGCTGGCACTACCAGCCCTGCTTCTCAGCCTGGCCCCAGGCAGCCACAGATCATCTCCTTGTGGTCATGGACACTAGCCCTGCACTGGGGGAAAAAATACCAGTAAAACTACCTGGGCCGTAGAAAACGGTCAAAGAGAATCTGGCCTCTGCCCCACCTTCCAACCCCTTTTGCCCATGGAGTTTGGAGTCTATGGGCCACAAGGATGTGGCAGGAGTTTTCAGC
This sequence comes from Callospermophilus lateralis, assembly GCF_048772815.1. Classification (NCBI taxonomy): domain Eukaryota; kingdom Metazoa; phylum Chordata; class Mammalia; order Rodentia; family Sciuridae; genus Callospermophilus; species Callospermophilus lateralis. Next base: position 18,289,080 of record NC_135307.1, read on the forward strand.
ATTGTTAATGTATGACCTGGGGACAGGAATAGTCTCACCTGACATTCCACATGGCCAAGGGATATTAATCACTGGGGCAGAGCAGTTCTTGCTGTTACAGTATTCCATCCAACTAAGTGCCTGGGGAGACTGGCAGAATAAATAAGTGAACCCAGAAAAGAAAAAGAGAGAAACTAAGGCCCACCATGTTTTGTAGACAGCCTCTGCAAAGGGATCTTCAAGGAAGCCTAAAGAAAAGGATGGAAAGGGTCTCCTCCATTGCATATGGATATACCTAGTATAAGAAAATGGCCCCCAAAGGAGCCTCTGTGTACAATTGTCAGTGGGGAGTTCATAAAATTGATGGCATCATGAGAATGATAAGGCAGACAGGTCAGGCTCAAAAATATCCTATGCTCCAACCCCTTGAATGCCACCTGGGAGAGAAAAGATTAAGTCACTGTTATATTTCCCCCCTGTGCTAATTGTTTACAAAGAAAGTAATGCTTTGCTGTCTTGTGTATTGTTGTCTTAGCATGATCCCAGCCCTACATATGCCTTGTCCAGTCACCTGTCATCTGCAGCTGTGGACCTCTGGACTGTTCTGATGGTGAATGCCCTTAACTGTCCATACCCCACCTGATAGAGAACAAGGACTTTGGGTTACTTTCCCCAACTTTGCCCCCTTTCAGCAGGAAGCAGCTTGGAGAAGTCCTTGCCCCCTTTTCCACAGAAGTGGAACGTAAGATTTGACAGTGGGGAAATGTAACAGTGGGCCACTTTTTGTGTTGAATGTAGCCCTTGGTGCTCTGCCACTGCAACTTATTTTTAAATGGACAGGTTTCTTTCTCTTCCTCTCCTCCTGCTTCTCCCTAATCTCTCCCCATCCTTAATCTCAGGGGAAACAGGATTACCTTTCTTTCCTATTTTAGGCAGATTTACCTGTCCTTGAACACACACCCACCATAAGAATGAAGTAGTCCAGACTTTGGGGATGGTACCAGAAGATCTCAGATATAACTATCTCCCAAATTAACAACTCCAACAGAGAACACTTGGAATGTGTCCTTTGAAACACCTCTTTAAAAGCCTCCTGTTCCTGTTGATGGGCAGAATCACAGCCTCTGAGACAGGAGTCTCTTGTGTTTCTCCTTTGATAGCAAAGCAATAAATCTTCTTTTTTCCTTTTTCTAAAAAAATTGTATAGAATAAAATAGTATTAGAGCATGTAGGCACCCACTCAAATGTATGACATCAGAAAAACCAGAACCACAGCTATATTGACACTTAATTTGAGAAAAAGTAGGAATGTTGAGGATTGGACAGAAATTAAGCTTTTTAGTAAACACTTAGAAACAAGTTGATATCCTAAGTGCAGAGGAGACACCATATGCCAAAAAAAAAGCAATTCCACAATGAATATAAATCTAATTATAAATTTATCAGATATATAATATAAACACTATGTATAATTTTTAGAATATAATGCAGAAATATCTTCATACTTGGAATAGGTATCATCCACAAAGGAAAAGATGAAGGACTATGATTATATTTATATTTAGAACTTTAGAGATAAAGAGAAGAGAGAAAGGAAGAGAGAGAGAGAGAGAGAGAGAGAGAGAGAGAAGAGAGAGAAGGCAAGGTATCAACATAAAGAGAGTGAAAAGGCCAAAAATAGTATAGTCCAAATATAATCAACAAAAGTTTCTCCAGAATACAAAGAAATCTTACAACCACATGTGAAAAAGAGACAACAAACTGAAAAATAAAAAAACAACCAACCAATCAAACAAACGCACAAACAAAAAGGGGAATTCCAAAGGAAATAGTATACATGGCCAAAACCATATAGAAATATACACAATATTATCAGAATTAGAGAAATACAATTTTAAACCATGTATAACATTATCCATCCTCTAGAAGAGCTAAATATATTGACAAAATCAAAATTAAAAACTAGATTAGTAGATGTTAAGAGATTGAATAATAAGAATTTTATATGTTCTTATGGATGAGCAAATTCACCCAACAATAGTCTCTAGTAAATTTTATCTATCACTTATAACCCATACATTTCCATGTGCATATTTTGCAAAGATTCATGAAGATAATATTCTTTTTTTCTAAAGAGAGAGAGATTTTTTAATATTTATTTTTTAGTTTTCGGTGGATACAACATCTTTATTTTACTTTTATGTGGTGCTGAGGATCAAACCCAGCGCCCCGCGCATGCCAGGTGAGCAAGCTAACACTTCAGCCACATCCCCAGCCCAGGATACTATTCTTAATAACTCCAAATTGGAACCAACCCAGATGTCTAACAGACACATTCATTGTAGTATTTATTTACATGGTAGAATACTATATAGAAATAGAAATGAATGAACTAAATTTATATGCCACACCAAGGATTAATCCATACAATATAATGTTGTTCAAATAAAGCCAGACACAAAAAAATTCTATATTTTCCACTAATAAAATAATTCAAAATTATACTACATTGCTATAGCACACTTCGATATAAAGTACAGCAAGGTAGTGACTATCAATAATAGTCACACACTGATCACATTCAGGTAACAGAAAGAGATTATGATTGAGAATAGACTTTTGAAGTGCCTCTGAGGATAAAGCCTTGTTCTATTTCTCTTTGCTTACATTATAATATTTTAAGCAGTTGCCCATTTATATTTTATGCACCTCTCTGTGTTCTGAATTTCAGAGTAAAATAATGTTTACAAAATGTGTATACATTTTTGAATTAGGAAAGAGATTTAATATAATTTTGAGAAAAAAATATTTGAAAAGACAGAGAAACTTACAACAACACACAGTTAATTAAGGCAGTGCAGCCTTTATGGAGGAAGGAGGTTCTGACCCATAAGAACAGTGACCCAGAAGTAGAGTCACTTAATGAGAACTGCAGATAACAGAGACATAGCAAAACAAATTATGAAGGACTGACTGTATTGCTCAAGACACGTAGGTAAAAGTTTCACTATACCTACGTTAAAAATAAGATCTCTAACACCAGGCACAGAAAAAAGCTCCAGACAGATTAAGCAGTTAAACATGAAAAGAATAATTTTGAAACTGATAAATAAAATGGGTGAATATTTATCTCATGTGAACACAGGGAAGACTTAAGGAAACACAGAAAGTCCTGACCATATCTAAAAATAATAATACTTTTGGCTATCTTGACATTAGAAAGTTGAGTTTATCAAAAGACATCTTTAAAAATATTAAAGATAAAAACAGGATAAAATAAGGGAAGCATATTTAGTCAACAGAGAATTTCTAATATGAAAGTATAAAAAAACTTCTACATATCAATAAGGAAAAAGTCAAGAGATGTTGGTTTGAGTATGTATTGAACAGCCATATGCACAAACATCAATCTTTCTAGTAACCAGAAAATTTTAAATTCAGGACATAATGAGAGACCAGTCTACAACCACTTCATTGGAAAAAGCTGGGAAGTTTGACAATACCCGTGTAAATCAAAGGATAATCTTTTACATTGTAGGTGTAAGTGCAAATTAATATAATAATTTCAGAAAACAATATGTCATTGTTTTACAAAGTTGAATATTCACATAGCCTGTGACTTAACTAAATATAGAGCTAGATATACACCCAAGATAAATTTTAGTTATGTGTATCAGAAGATATTTTCAATAATATTCTTGGTATTTCACTTCATAATGGACAAGAAATGAATTGCAGTGTGAAAACCAATTAAAAATTTGAGGTCACTATACAATATTGTAAGGCAGAGAAAAAATAAATGTATTGCAACTAAACTAACAAACGGGACTCAAATCTTACAAACACAATTTGGAATAATTAGACAATTGGACAATAATTAAATAGTAAGGCATGGTGGGACACATCAGTGTTACCCATTACTCAGGAGACTGAGGTTCTTGAATCACTTGAGCCAAGCCTGGGTGAAATAGTAAGATGATGTCATCCCAAAAAAAAAAAAAAAAAAAAGAAAGAAAGAAAGAAAGAAAATTAAAGAAAAACAAATAAATTTGTATTTTTGCTTTAATAAAATTTTGTGTGTTTAAGTACAAACATTTAAAGAGTGGAAACTTCTAAGGAAACTAAGAATATAGGGAGTGGGGAGGTTAAAAACATATTAAGTTCCTGGAAATATTTTAGTTTTAGAACTGGTAGCTAATTCCATGGTTATTTTCTACAATATTGTTTACTTCCCTCATAAATAAATGAGGGAAGGAGTGAATAAATGAAAATAAAATACTTTAACTTTTCTGCTTACTCTGATGGGTCAGGGCTTCTTTTATCCATGGCAATTGCTGTAGGGAGTTATAGATTTTGCAGATTTCCAGAAGTGAAGTTATGGCTTAGAGACAAATTACCAGTCTGTGCTGGTCTAGTTCCCCTTTCTCTGCAAAGCTTCTTACTAGCCTTTTACTAGCTTTGAAAAATGAAACAGTTATTTTAACCTAAAAGCTCAAATTTCTTCCACTATACAGAAAAATAAAAACTACTTCCTATCCATTTTACAATGTTGTAGTGGGTTCAAATGAAGCCACATCAGAATATGTTGTACAAACACTATAAACTGCACTGATGGCAAAATATTTTTAGTAGCATGATATTCACTGAACACATCTAATGGAAATATTATTAAAAATTCTACTCAAATTTGATTGTAAAATAGCCAATAATATTTTGAACCTAATGCTTCACACATGCTAGGCAAGCACTCTTCCACTGAGCTAAATGCTTAGCCTCCATTAATAAATTTGAAGCTAAGTCTATCAATGAAAGCACACTAGTAAGCACATTATGGATTGTAAAGACCATTTGGCTGTTTGGGAATGGAATTAATAGCAATATAAGAGACTTTGTCTAATAAAAGTAACTAGGTAGACAGGTGATGCAGACAGAGGCAGGTCAGTCCTAACATTTCATGACTAAATGAAAAGTCATCTTCAGTATTACTACAGCTCCCAATGTTCACTCTTCCTTGTCTATTCCATTTGGCTCTGTGAATCCTATTTAACAGCTCTCATGTTGACATCTGTTCAATCCCCGAGAAATATTCAGAAATCTTCGGAATGCAATCCTTACAATTTCTGTGTTTAAATTGACTTTTTGCCTCCCAAATCCTAACATCAAAGTTGTGTTCTTTTTCATCTGAACTATTTTTTTGTGTGTGAAAAATGTTTGCTCAAATGTTTATCAAGTCAGATGCACTTTTATAAATCTCAGCTTATTGTAAACTCCTCAAGAAGAGTGAGAATAAATTGATTTCTCTCAATATTTTCCATAATATGGACACAAAGCCCAACATGATTTCTATTAAAGTAGTCTAAACTTCTTTGACAGCAGTTTACATAGATCATGAAGCCCGAGTGATGGGTTTCCAGAGCTGTCTCCAGGCAAGATTTGGTAGGAGGCTTTATTTTGCTCACAATGCCTCAGGTAATTTCTACTATATTTTCCTGTCACCTGTCTATCTCAGTATATGAACCAGCTTCTGAAACAAACAAACAACAACAACAACAAAAAAGAGTAAATGATTTTACATATCAGCAATTAGAATAAAATTTTACAATCAGGAACTAGAGTCAATGGAGACATCTCTAAATTATAATTAGGACATAGATAAGCAGAAAATAGTCAATCATTCTAGTTTCTTAAAGGTAGTTTACCAATTAATTTACTGTATAATTAAAACAAATATTTAAAGTTCCCTAAATACCATCTTCATTATTTTCTCAACTGAAGATCAACCCATGCTATGCTTTGGTCAATATCTTAATCATACTTTGATCAAATAGGCTTTAAAAATTGGGGAATAAGAAATGAAAAGATGCTCACTTGAAAAATAATGTTACGAGAAATAAAAGGAGAACCTTTTATTGCACTTGTGTATGATGTTCTCTAAGTCATCATCTAAATTGACTCTTAGAAGACAGTGACAATGACCTGTTAAGGAAATATTACTTCCTTGATTTATATAAGCTATTAAACTTGGAGATTTAATTTTTCTGTATGTTAGCTTATTGACTAGACCATTGTGCTTGTCAAAATTCAATAATTTATTTGAGTGCAACCAGTTCTTTAAGAATGAATAAGAGGTCTTACTAAGATTTTGGTAAGAAGAGGGCTTGAGAAAGTTAATGCTCACTAATCCTTATGTAATCCTTAAGTACTCAACTTAATCTTTTTATTTACAAATTCTCCTTAACTCTGAGATTAACTATGAAGGGGATAAAGACCAAGATGACATCCCTTTATAATTAATACCTTGTTTGGGGAACCAGTAGAAAGCGTTTTTCAGTGTCTTCATTATTCAGAGAATGGCTTTAATGCTCTCTAAAGAAGTACTAACAGGTACTTACTGCATTATATTAAGGACCTATAACCCTCAGAAGTGTCAAAAAACAAATCCAACGTGGGTCAGTGAAATACTTAGTCACTTAAGGAGATACTTAGGATTTCACCTGGCACCTGAGTGTTGCCATTTGTCACATTTCTCTATATTGAGACTTGTGGATGTTCACCCTGTTGTTTCAAGTCTCTTCCTAAAAACTCTCTGTACTGTGAGAGTCTTTGGAAAAGAATACTTGCAAAAGATGTGATGTTCTAAATATCCCAGACTAAAATTCCAGAACTTTAGCAATACTCACGGCATCCTGGAACTGCAGGGTCAAGGTGCATATGTAGTGAAGAATGGAAATGTTCTCCACCTGTCTATGGGCGATGGTTGGCATAGACTATATGAGAGTCTCCTCAGCAGATGGGAAATCCCTAGTGTCTTTTGATGGTGACCATTGTTTTAATTTTTGCATTGCTGTGACCAAAAGATCTGAAAAAAAAAACACCATAGAAGAAGAGATGTTTATTTTGGCTCACAGTTTCAGAGGTTCAGTTCACAGTTGGTTGACTCCATATCTTTCAAAGTGAGGCAGATATTAATGGCAAAAGGGCAGGGTGGAGGAAATCTGTTCACAATATAACAATAGAAAGAAGAGAGGAACAAAAATATAAACACCAAAGGCATTCCCCCAGTGACCCACATCCTCTAGTCACATACTGCCTGCCTAGAGTTACCACCCAGTCAATCCATATTATTGGATTAGTTCATAAATTAGGTTGAAACTTTAATCATTTCAACTCTGAACCTTCTTTTGTTGTCTTATGCATGAGCTTTTGGGGGGCACATTACATCAAAACCACAAGAGGTCCATATTCTCAAAAATTCTGTTTATTTTAGTGTTTAATAAATGTTCTTTCGGGGGGACTGGGATTGTGGCTAAGAAGTAGAGCGCTCGCCTAGCATGTGCGAGGCCCTGGGTTTGATCTTCAGCACCACACAAAAAATAAATAAAATAAAAAATATTTTTAAAATGTTTTTTTGGATCAATCTACAAAATTCCCTGTCAGAAAATTATTTTTAACACTATTGCCAATGCCTTTTTAAAACTTCACAATGACATCCTTTACTTATTTATTATGTTATTATCTCTTGATCTTGTGAACTCATAAAAAATTACACATAAGCTTGGAAAGAATTAGTAAAAGTATATTAATACCTGCTCTGCAATACTTTGTGCTGTTAATTACAGTAGTCTACCCTTTTCACAAGAGATATGTTCCAAGACTCCCAGTGGATGCCTGAAAACATGGATAGTATTGAATTCTATATATGTTTTTTCTATAGGTACATATCTGTGATAAAGTTTAATTTAGAAATTAGACACATTAACACATTAACAATAACTAACAATAAAACAAAAATTATATCAGTATACTATAAAAATATGTATGTGATCTTTCCTTCTAAAAATATCTTACTGTTCTTTCATCTTTTCACTTAGAAAGGAATTATTCATGACTGGTCTTTGGAAAGTCTGGGTTTCCAGCATCACTATTCTTGTAATACAAGACCATAATTAAGTAAAATAAGTATTATTTAAACACAAACACTGTGATACCTTGACAGTCATTATGATACACAAGGCAATTACTAAATGATTAATGGGTGGGTAGTGTATACAGCACGGACACACTAGAAAAATGTATGACATAATGTCATAGATAGAAAGAATGGGACAAAGCCTGAAAATGCAAGATTTCATCATGCTTCTTAGACTGGTGAATAATTTAAAATTTATGAATTATTTTTATTCATGGTATTTTTCTTTTAATATTTTAAGGCCATGTTTGTCTGTGGTTAACTGAAACTGCAAAAAGTGAAACTGCTCATCACTGGGGGTTATTGTATGTCCAACCTTTGTATGCCAACGAAAAAGGGTGGATATTAGAGCAGGAAAAGTTAGAATAGCAACCACAAAAAGAACGTTTAAAATGAGACCATTTTTAAAATCGGAAAACATTATGAGATTTAGAAACTGACCAAAATACTACTATCTTCCAAGCATGAAAAAAAAAAATTAAGTCTAAATTTGCTTGGCTTATTAAAATAAGGTCTTTGGAACGAACATAATCTTGCTCCTTTTCTGTCTTACTTCCTTGTAATAAATATTTGGAAAACCATTCATAGCCAGGGGCTCATTCCAATAAATGCAACAATTTCAACTTTAGAGAAGCCCATTACTTATAAACCCACATCAGAGTAAAATATTTATTCCTATGTTCAGGAAAGGTAAGGAGTTGTTCAAAAAGTCTATACTCACTGTTTTAAACACTAACTTCTTATAAATGAGTTCATTCTTTAAAAATCTTGCAAGCATTGCACTTAATTTAATCAGCCTCATTGTGGTTGGTAAGGAAAGTAGAAATCAGAAGGCTGTTAAATTTTCCTCATGTATAATAAAATAGCTGGGAGATTCCCATTACAGTTTGTTAATCTTAGATGGAGCAAGATGCTATCTCTTATATTTAAGTCTGATAACACAGACATTTTTGGAAGTTCTAGGTCGAATTTAAAGAAAAACGAAAATTCTACCAATTTCTAGGTATGTAGCATTTTTTTTTGTCTTCATAGTTTGACAAGAAGTGATAAAATACTCTGCTTCTTTGATAAGTAAAGGACATCTGTCTTTCCTGGAGATATAGTATTGTGTCATAGAACATGTACATGTTTTGAAGGTGACAATAAGTATGTTCTAATGACTAATGCTAAGATTTCAGAACCTCAATTTTTCTAAAATAAATATAATAATACCACCTTGTTGAATGCTTCATAGAGGTTTAAGTGAGGTATTATATATGGTGCATAGGCAAACCACAACTTCTGTGATGAATATCTACCCCCCTTTGTCTACCCCTTTTCTCCAGTTAAAGTTAGAATGGGGAACAATTGTTTATGAATCCATACCTCCCCAATTCTCACCTCCTGGTGGCACTGATCAATGTGCAGATTGAGCATCTGATACAGTTAAGTCAGTCATGCTCCTTGTGGATTTGATCCACAATTACTGGGAAGAAAGAAGACCTTCATAATAGTATAAGCTCAGTAAGCTGGGGTTGTGATTCCAGGCTGTCCATCATCTTCCCATCAAACAAGTGAAACTTGTGCATAGGGAAGCCCAGATGATAGATGGAGTGTGGGTGTGGTAAGCAAGAAGGTTGACAGAGTTAATGATCATTTCTGTTCTTAGTTCTTGTGGTCCTGAAGTTGCATCTACTCTTGTACTCACCATCTGATAGGTTTCCCAGTCCTTCTTTTTCATTACTTATGCTAGTTACATTGGGGTTCTTTATTGACAGTAACAAGTTCTGGCTTATACTATCACTACCTTCTGAACACTTTTTGTCTTCTTTCTAACCTAAGTACAGTCTTCAATTACGTTTTGGTATATTTAGAAGGCTTTGTGAGTAGTATCTTCCCTGTTCTCATTCATTTTTCCTTATCACTGGGTCAACAACAATGAGGGGGAAAAGAAAAAGAAAAATTTCATCTATGAACTGCTCTAACAAATGTTCTATATTACTTTATTCATGTCAGGTGCAAGAAAAACTGTTATGTTCAGACACACACCAGGTAAATAGGGAATATGTACTTCTTGTTATATATTGTAATATACGGTAGTTCTTCCTGGTAACTAGCCCAGTTTGGTGTGAGTACCTATTTTGTCACTAACTGGTTTGTGATTTTAGAAAATCTACTTAAGTTCCCTAACCTTCATTTTGTTTCTTTGTAAAATATGGAATTTAATAATACCTAACTGTAAGATGTTATATGACATAGTTGAGAAAATACTTGTGCTTAGCTTAGCCAATTTCTGGTATTAGTACCATTGTTCTTTCCGAGGATATTACCAGATGTTACTGGCTTTATCAACATTTTCTTAGGGTACTTTTGTTGTTGTCTGTTTTGTTTTTATGCTGGGGATTAAACCCAGGGACTCTTGCATATTAAGCAAGCACTTTACCATGAAATATATCTCTAGCCCCTGGGGTTTTAAAATAAGGTATTACTTTCCTGCTTTTAGGGCTAGGCCTGTGTTTATGTACATACATTACTAAAAAAGCAAATTCAGACTCTTCTTTCTTTATTTTTATTTGTATTTTTTTTTTTTTTTGTAGCTGTAGATGGCCAGCATGACTTGACTTTATTTGTTTATGTTTATGTGGTGCTAAGTATCAAATCCAGTGCCTCACACATAGTAGAAACACAAACACTCTGCCACTGGGCTACAGCCCCAGCCCCCAGAGTCTTCATTCTTGATCTCTTTTCTTTACCAGGTACTCTGTTCTCCTTGGCCTATCTGTTGCTTATAAGCTAAGTTTACTTGATCAAACACTTCTAACTTAATGTGAGTTTGAAAATGAAATTCAAGACAGCTGTACTGACTTGGAGTCTATGAAGCATGATTATTTTTAGGAGACTCTGTAGAGGTTAACATCATTATTTTGATTATAAATCATATACAGAACACGGTGTTTTTGTAAAGAGCTTTGGCACTGTTTCATAATTTAAAATCTGAAGTTCCTCAGTGGGGGATTTGTCAGCCATTGTAGATGGGAGAGGAAAACCGAGGAAGCTGAACTATTGCAGGACAAGTTTATCACTAATCACAGGGTCGGAGCACAGATTTCCTAAGACGTCCCATTCAAGACCAACTCAGCCAAAGAAGTAAAATTTCACACAACTGATGTCATTAGCTTGGCTGTCTTTCTCTTTTTTACTCATATAAACATTCTGGACAGAGATTGAATTAACAGACTCAATCCATTTTGATCTTGGTACAATAGCTACTTACCTGACAATGGTTCATAGATTTAAGAAGCCAAAGAAACCAGATCACTCAGATTTAAATACTCACATGGTGACTTAAACTTCCTTTGTTTCAGGGTAATATTCTTCATCCATTAGTGAAGTATTTCACCTTAAACTCTCTTTAGAATAGAGAGTTTCTAGAATAGAGCTTCTGCTACTCTTCCTTTTCTGCCTCTAATAACCATTAATTGACTGTATAACGATCAGTGCTATTTAGTGAACTGTGAAATTACATATTATCATTGTGTTTTATCGTGCCCTATTTGCTTAAGTCATGTGTTTTCAGTCATCTGAGGCTGCTATAAGAAGATGCTGCAGATTGTGGAATTTAAATGAGAAGTAGTTTCTCAGAGTTCAGGAGTTGGGAAATCTGTGATGAGGTTGTCTGCATGATTGTGCTCTGCCCAGGACTTTTTTCCTGTTTTTCCTGTTTGTTTTTTTTTTTTTTCACATGGAAAGAAGCAAGGCCTCCCCTCTCTCCTCTTATAAGGGCACAAATCCCATCACGAGGGATCCACCCTTGTGACCTAATCACCTCACCAAGTCCTTACCTCCAAATACCTAGACATTTGAGATGACTGTTGAGAGAACACAAACATACCATTCATAACATCATACTGACAGAAGGGAGGGATCTTCATAAAATTTAATGAGTAAATGTTGGTAAGGTCCAGTTAGTGGTTGTAAGTACAGATTCAAGGTAAATGAGAAAACTCTCCAAATAGGTCACATATTATCTTCAAGGAGTTGAAATATATTAGTTGCTAAAATTCTTCTTTTTAAAATTTTTTATTAGTTATTGATGCATCTTTATTTACTTATTTGGTTATATGTGGTGCTAAGAATTGAACCCAGTGCTTCACACATGCTAAGCAAGCACTCTACCACTGAGCCACCACCCCGGCCCCCAATTGCTATAATTCTTTATTGAAGAATGAAAATTAATTATTTCCAAAGAAAGTGACCTGAGTAAATGAGTTAATTTTATCATGAAATGGTATCACATGTTGAATGTGAAATGAGAGAAAATGAGGTTCTTAACAAAAAATATGTCAGTTTAAAAACAAGGGAAAAACAACTTCAAATATATTGTGTGGAGAGTGTAGAAATTCCAAAATGCTTAGAGGTAGGTATCAGAATCAGTTTGATCAAGAAGACCAAATGACTTCATGAGGACTTGGCACCATCTTTCCCATTCTATGTATTTTTAATGATTTCACATGGTGATTCTAACAGACTCAAGCTTAAATTCTCCCAAGTTCAAACCTTCAAATTAAAAAAAAAAAGGTGGGGGAGTGGGCATTTCCTCCATTCATTTGAACATGAAAACTCATACCTGATATTTTTTGCTTAGCTAACTTTTGGACTGAATTGAATCATAGGACCAACACTGTTCCTTGATCTCAGCAAATAAACTTGCCAATTGGTTTTGACTTAGATCATTTGTCTATTTCTGGATCTATGCTGAACCTCTAAGAACCTTAGAGAAAGAGAAGGAAAGAGGTGTTTTCCCAAAGTAAACTGAAAACTCAGTTGATGCAGACGGATACACAACAGATGCCTATCAAAATGGAGGACCACCAGTTCAATGAGTCCTTTGTGACTTTTTGTACTTTAAACAACAGTTTAAAAATAAATCCTATAATAATTATTATTTTGTTGTTGTTGTTGACTTTTTTATTTCAACAAATACTGAATTCTAGAAAAGGTCTGAGACTTTTATTCTTCAAGGGTAGAATTTATATTAAAACCTCCACTCATTTTTCAGAGAAAGTGGTTTTCCCTGAGGGAAAAAAAGAAAACTATAGCCTATTAAGTAATTCAACAAAGTGAATCTATTCCAGAGGAGGCCTGACTTTTGCATGTTTCTTTAAATAAAATATTTGGTTTTTTTCTTTGGATTTTTATGGTCATGTATTGCTTCTTGGTATTATACATTATACAAGGTTTGAGAAACCATTTCAAATTCACCAAAACTTAATTCAAGGCAGCCAATTTAAATCACCCAGAGATTCAGTAATTTCCCAAGAAGTCCTTCAGATGCCAAATTAAAAGAAGTCAACTTAAGTGCTTAATTATTTTACAGATTTTTTTTTCTTCATTGATTTTGATTAAGGTCTTCCTGTCTTGTGAGCCTGGAGGACTTTCATTGTCTCTTGAAATAACTTTATTTGAAGTCATGTTGACCAAACAAACCATGCAAACCTAATGGTGACTTGCAGGAACAAGTTATTCTAAAATATTGGGAAATAAGAATCCACTTTACCTTGACAATGGCAGTTAAATTTGTCTTCAGGAAGTAGGAGAAGTAGCATTTCCAGAAACTATGGAAGATCAGAGCCCTAACCTGTGGGAGCAACCTCAGAGATGGAAACTAGCTGTCAACAGCTTACCTATAAATGTCCTGGTAAGAACTGGCGGTGGCTATGGGTTTGTTTTGCTCTTGCTGGAAGAGAATAGCAAGCTTTCTCCTTAGCTTTCCAAGTGCAACAAAACACCCAGTTAACCCTTCTTCCTCCTCCAGAGGCCAATAGAAAATAAAAATATTTTCACTATAGTCCTCTGTTTCAAAAGGGATGGTTCACCATTAGATGCCTTGGACTTCCCTTCCTTGGTTGACCATGTACTATTGTGTGGTATTGGGTAATTAAATGACCTCTCCAAGTCTCAGTGTTCCCATCTGTGAAACACAGAGTGTGAAACAACAGAAACTTGTTGACATAGTGTCCTCTTCAGATTTTTTTTTTTGAGAATTAAATGGGTATAAGTAATGTTTACAGGTATGCATACATTGTATGATATTTTTAATAAAATGATTTTGTAGAAAATGAATGAGAGGCCATGTGGTGTAATAGGGTTTTCCACAGGGAAAAAAAAAATTGGTGGGAAGTTTATTTCATGTCTTTAATAAGCACAGAAGTTCATAATCTGAAAAATAATAGATACAGATCATGATGATACTAAACCTAATATTTAGTGACTGATAATTAAACATAAGCATTCTTCCATGGCTCCATTTTTTTTAATGTTGAAGTACTATTTATGTTAAAATACATGGTGTATCTCATTCATATCAATTCCTCCAGAGACTGAGGCCATTGAGCCAGCTAGACAACTGAAGAGTCCTACATTTTCATAAATGGAGGATTCTAAAAATTTCCATCTATGGATTATCATAGAGACATAAGGTTCTTTTACTTATTGAACCCAAGCATTTCTTTAAATACATGTTTATATGTCTCCCTGTAGATACTGTGTGTGTGTACAAACACACAAATAGATAGACAGGTAGACATGAAAATGAATTGGCTTACATGATCATGAAGATGGAGAAACACAACACTGTGCCATTTTCAGCTAGAGAATTGGGAAAGTTGGTGATCACTGGTGTAATTTTGTAATTAGGTCTTGAGTACTAAGACCTGAGAATCAGGGGAGCTCATAGCATGAATCCCAGTTTAAGGGCAAGAGAAATGAAATGTACCAGCAGAAGCAGTGAGGCAGAAAAAGAAAGAAAGAGAGAGAGAGAGAGAGAGAGAGAGAGAGAGAGAGAGAAAGAGTGGGAGAGAGTTTCTCCTGCATTTAAAATTTTTTCATTCAAGATCTCAGCAGACCCGATAATGTTCCTTAGGAAAGGCCAGTGGCATTACTTGAGTCCATCAGTTCAAATGCTCATCTTGAAACATCCTCATATACTAGCCCAGAAACAATGTTTCACCTGCATACTCTGCAGCCCAGTGAGGGTAACACCCCAGCATTACCCATCCCAAAGTAGCTATCCCCATCCACATATGGTGGATGATCAGGGTGAGGCACTCACAAATGGCACTAAACAAAAGAGGCACCAAACATTTAATAACTAAGATGAATAATTTTTCATTGCTATATTTAAAAAATCAATATTAATGCAAAAATCTATTCTGAATAAAATATAAAATAATTTTAATAAAGACATAGGCTGACCCTGAGCTTGTCGGGTTCAAGCCTCACTCACCTCATCTTCCTCCTGGCTCTGCAGAAAGAATTTACAAAGGAAGCATATATCTGATCTCGTCCTTGAAGGAAGGACGAAGTGGAGACTGGCAGATAGACAAGAGGGAAGTGGAAAGCACCCACAGATGGGGGAACAACTTAAACAGAGAGACATTACAGAGCAACATGCCCTATCACTGTAATGAAGCATGTAAACCAGATCACAAAGAGAAGTGCAGTTGAGAAGATCCTGGAGGAAGAGACAAAGGCCAGATAATTCAGAGGGTCTCATAACTGCCAAGTAGCAAGTCTTTATTTGGTGGAGATGAAATAAAGATAAGCCAGAGTCTCTCTTTATTTGAGATTATTTGATCTATTATAAAATCCTCAATTCCTGAGGCAATTAATATGTTTACTATTATTTTAAAGACTGTGTTTACTTGCTTGATTTTCAGAAATATAAATGTGATGGAAGAATGTTTACCTTCGATCACTGGACATGAAATGTTATGTTTATATCACTGTTATTATTATTTTCTCAGATTGGTACATTCCCTCCATGCCTCTCATATAAAAGAAGTGAAATAAGCTTGCTTCTGTCAACAAGAGGGAGGCCTGTAGACTCTGAGAATAACTGCAATGGTCTTCCACTTCTCACTTGTTTTGTATTTTCTGTAGAAACTCATTCAATCACATCAGACATATCTGAAAGCCATCAATTATTAAAATACTGGCTTCCAGAAACCCCAACTTAACTCTCTTTTATCCTGCCAACTGTCCTGTACAGACCACTGAACCTCAACTTGTATAAATTATCACATCTCTTAAAGTGTTTACACTTCAAACCTGAGAGATTTATCTTACATTTGAAGAAATGTTTCAGACTTTATACTAAAAGCTGAAAGTGTGATTAAAATTTCATGGCAATAGCAAACGCATGGACATCTTTTTAAAGCAACGATTGAGTCAGAAACAAACAAACAAAAAAGACTCTGTGTCCTTATTGTAGTGTACAGAAGGAAAATTTTAGGATCTTCCATTTATAAAAGATGTAAGATTCCAGTTGTCTATCTGGTTCAACAGCTTCAACCTCCGGAGGAATCGAGATGCATGAGATATATCATATAATGTAGTGAGAGTGGCACTTTATTTTTTATTTCCTTATTCTGGGAGGTGTTATAAATTAAATCCTTAACTGCAGGGACTTGTCAGGTGATACAGCTCAGCTGTACTTACCACCTCACATGCAATATTGACCAAATCATTTCACATTTAACTGCTTATGCTGAGATGACTTTCAAAGACATAAACATGTACAGATAAAATCCCATAGTGTGATGTAGAAGCTACAGAGCACACAGAAACCAAATGCTATCTGAGATGTACATAATGTAGCTCTAATAACTGAGAGATGAAATTTTTTAATCAACTACAATGAAGAAGTCAGCAATTATACCTAGCTAAGTGGTAGAGGTAAAAGTCTCAGTCTATTACTCTTATTGTTGATGTTTTTTTTTTCTTAAAGGGTTTTCTTTTAATCAATTCATCTCAAAGCAGTGTTTATAATAACATTGTTTATAATAACTATAATAAACACATCTCAATTCAGTGTTTATAATAACCTTGTTTTACACACATATTTTTCCCTATACTTTTTTATTGAAGGCTGCATACAAAGGAAGATTAAAGAAATTTCCCATGACTCCAAAACAAGTCACTGATGTTGCAGAAAAAACTTCCAGACATCTTTGAAAGATACACACACAGAAATCTGTAAAATTTTGATAAAAGAAAATTTAGGACACACATGAGTGGAAAGGTAGTCCATGTTCATGGATTGTAAGAATCAATATTGTTAAAATGTCTATGCTATCCAAAGTGACATACAGATTCATTTAAATCTCTATCAATGACAGTTTTTACAGCAACTGAAAAAAAAATCCTTAAATTCATATAGAATTGCAAAGGACTTCAAGTTGTTAAGAAATATTGGAGCAAAAATAACAATGCAGGAGGAGTTGCACTACCTGATTTCAACTGCGAAGTTACAGTAATTAGTAGCATGCTACTGGCAAAAATATATACAGACCAATGGAGCAATGATGGAGCCCAGAAGGAAATTCACTCATTTTTGATCAATTGATTTTGGACAAATTTGACAACAATGCACAATAAGGAAAGGACACTATCTTCAGGAAATGTTGGAAAAAGTTGAACAGACAGAAGAATGAAATTGGACTCTGTTCCACATTATAGACAAAAATCATGCAAAGTGGATTAAAAACATAAAAACTGAAGCTGTAAAATTACTAAGAAATCATATAGATAACATTAGTTACTAACATTTGTATTGGTAAATGTTTTTCAGATGTGACCCCAAAATAAAAGCACCAAAAGGAAAACTCTGTACAGCAGAGAAAACAATCAATGGTGGAGAGACAGTGTATGCAATTGGAGAACTTGTAAAACCACACATCTGATAAGATGTTGATAGTCACAATGTACAAAGAACTCACCTCAATAGCAAGAAAACAAACAACTCAGTTAAAAAATGAGAGAAGAACCTAAATAGATAGTTCCATAAAGAAGACATAAAAATGGTGACGAGTTATATGAAGAAACATTCAACATCATTAGACATCAGGGAAATGTAATTAAAGTCAAAACGAGCTATCTGTTAGAATTATGAGAAAGACTAAGATGAAATTATTGACAAAGATATGTAGAAGAGGGAAACTTGCAAACCATTGATGGGAAGATAAATTAACATGGCTATAAGGGCAAACAGTAGGCAGGTTCCTCAAAAAACTAAAACAAGAACTATATATGATCTACATATGATCAAGAAATTCCATTTCTGGGTATGTGTTCAACAAAAAATGAAAGTTACAGAGATATCTGCCACCATGTGGAGTCACTGTACAGATGCATAGACCAATAAATAGAAAAAAAATGAATAAAACACAATGGGACACTACTCATTCTGAAAAAAAGGAAGGAAACCCCATCATTTGTGACAACATGGATGAACCTAGAGCACTGTGATGCTAAATGAAATACATCGGATACATACTCCATATATTTCCAATAGAGTGATAATGATCATATTAAAATAATGTCAGCAAATGCTGGGCACTACGTACCTTACACGGATTATATCAAGCAATCCTCAGGACAAGGTTGTAGAGAGTGTAATTAATTCCACTTGATGGATAAGGAAGCTGAATTTTAGGTTAAACAATATGGGCATGATTTCAAGCAAGTAAATAGAAGATGTGTTTTGCATTCCCAGGATTTGATGTGAAAATCGACACAGCATTTCATAGCTTTCCAAAGATTCCCAAGAGTAAAAAATATGGATTGAATTATGATTTTATACTCAGCATATTAATGTATTAATCATTAGTGTACCTTAATGATTTCATATCTATACCTCAAATTCTAAACTTATTTTTATATCAATTAAGCTCAGTTCATTAAATCAATATCAGGTTATAAGTATTAGCAATAATGAGGAGATGGGATAGGAAAGGAGAATTTGGATCACACCAAGATGCCCTGAATTCTAGCACAGTGAATAGAATTCTACTTGAGAATACTATTCTACTTCAAAAGGTCTTTGAGGTAGAAATACACGAAATATTGCAAAGGAAGGAAAACAAAAAGATTTTCATATTTGAGCCCTAAGTACAATAAAGAATGCCAGATTACAGGGTTATAGGTAAAGCTTAAATACCTTCAAACTAACTTTAATATAATCTGTATCTCAAGATCTAGCTAATTCATTGATTCCCAGACACCAACTTCAGCTTGATTACATAACAATCGCTGGTTCACAGGTATGAAACTTATAGGGTTCAATCTTGTGGAAGATAATTTAGAAATTCTGCATTAGGATCTAAATAAACTCTTATTTTAAAATAGCGTTAAATTTTGTATCTCCCACTTACTTTACTATCTGGCTACTTTTGTCAATTATAGTCCAGAACCTTAATCGCCAAGTGACCCCCTTCCTAGCCTGTTTGACCTGATCCACATAGCAGGGTTCTAACTGCCTGGTATATCTTGTTCTTACCCATGTTCCCTCCCTAATAGGGGATAAGAGATGTATGTATTGTGTTGGGGGCAGGGGTGATAGCCCATCTATCTATCCACTCCTCACAGAGAGTGACACCAGTTTTGAGCAACACAATGGGTTATAATGACAAAAATAATTAAGATGCAGAAGGAATGGAAATATTCTAAAGGGAGGAATCTATTAAACTTTAGGGATTGCAGGACAAAGAAATGATTTTCATTGGAGAGACATACATTTCATGTGGAAAAGACATTTTGTAGTGCAGTTAAGAAGGAAATAGAGAGAGTGGGGGAGGGAGAGAGATGCATTTAGCTCTTTGTAGGAGACAATGCTCCAATAAATGAGTGGTGTTGTGCTTCAAGAAGACAAGGTGCCCTTTGCCTTCAGGCTTTTACTGTCCTGGAAATCAACTTGCTTCAGGAAGGAGGTACCGTGAAATTCTGGCCTTCCAAGATATACCCATGAGAAACAATGAGGTTTTTATTTAAATTCTGAATTACAAACACATTGACTGTGTATGGTTAAATATGTTATCTAAAGTAAAATAACCAATCTTATAAGAATCAGAAAATAGAATTAAAATATTTAGGCAACCTAAATTGTCCATTAAATTGTTAATATAAATCATGGTTAATGAGATTTAAATAAATAGAAAAACTGCAGGGGAGAATATAATTCTTAATTATATACTACAATATGTAATTTAATACTGAAATATGAAAGGCTTTGGAAAATACATAAGATTATCCAGTATTAATTTACCTTCATTGCCTAAAAATCAACAATAGTTATATTGCTCATTTTCATTGTGCAATGCTTAAAAAAAGAGATGGAATGGTGGTGTCTGATTTTTCTGGTTTCATTTCTTTCTGAAAATTACATTTAAGGAAACACGGTAAATTCCCTTAAAGATGACAGAGAAGGAGAAACCACTCATATTTTGACTAATTGAACTTCAGCTGAGCTCCTCAGGAATCTCAGAACTTTTGGTCTAGGTGGGCTACTAAGTTCAAATCTGCAGTGGGCTTTGAACAAAGAAGTGATATTCTTTTAGGAGTCTCTTTCCTTAATTAGCTGTCACAGAAGACTGCTAAAACCCTGCAGTGGACACATTGTTTTATCAGCTTTTTTTCCCCTGTGACCAAAATACCTAAAAAGAACAATTTTGGAGGAGGAA
Source organism: Callospermophilus lateralis (assembly GCF_048772815.1). Lineage (NCBI taxonomy): Eukaryota > Metazoa > Chordata > Mammalia > Rodentia > Sciuridae > Callospermophilus > Callospermophilus lateralis. The sequence goes on from NC_135307.1 coordinate 18,309,525, forward strand.
AAGTTATTTGGGTCTTTTGTTTTCTGAAACCTCAATTCATAGAAGGCCAACACCATTGCTCTGTGCCCAGGGTATGGCAGAACATCATGGTGGAAAAGTGTGGTGGAAGAAAGTGGCTCTGGACATGGCCATCAAGAAACAGAGAGAGACAGCTCCATTCTCCAGGAACAAAATATATTCCCCAAAGTCACATTGCCAATGACCCACCTCCTCCAGCCACACCCAACCTAGCTACAGTTACCACCCTGTTAATCTCTGTCAGTGGATTAATGCACTGATTATGTTAAGGCTCTCATAATACAATTTTTTTTTGCATTGTCTCACTCTTCAGCTAAGACCTACACCTTAGAGTCTTAACTAAGGCTAGCACAAAATGTCCACAAATCCAAAAGATATTCATCATTATTAATGTTTTTTTCAGCTATTTTTACTCTCAAAATTTTCTCACATATTTTGTTTTCTCCCTACTGGATGTAACGCTCTCTGAAACTCTATATCTCAACTTCCTTCCCTTTTTCATTTTACCCAATACTTGTTTTCTTATACTTTTCCTTGCTTAAAACCAATATTCAGATAGCCAGAGATAAAAATTTCAGCTGAGTTTGTCCTTCCCAACCTTTAACTTGGATATAAACTAAATGCTACCGGCTATAAGGAAATCAAATTATTAATGCTTTTATTCCCTCAGAATGATGTGTCATTATTTTTAGAATACTTAAGCACTCTATAAAATATCCTCCCACCTTATGTTCACCTAAAAATATGATCCATCATTCAAACCTCCTTTGTAAACTGACTCCTAAATATTCTGGCCTTCATTGTGCCTCCCAAAGTGTTTAGACTTATGCACTTCATGAATCTCATTAGAGTTTGTGATTTCAGCATTTTATACTTTGCATATACTATACATATGATATGTATATAACTTTTATTAAATTATTGTATATTATTATTACCAATTTTGATGAAGCAGATATTGTCTTCTTTAATTTTCAGACATTAAGAACTGAGGCTAAATGAGCTGCCCCAAATCATGGGTTAATAAGTGAGATAGGCAACATTTTGACTCAGATGTTCTAACTCCAAGTCCCATATCCTTTCTATGAGGATGTACCATTTATTCAGTGTTTTCTGTTGTTTTTTTCTTTCATTTCAAAATTAAAACATAAGTTATCTGACAGAATTTAGCAGCTCTAATAATTATTCTAGAAAAAAAACTAAACACTTGGCAGATTTTCCATAACTGCATGCTTATTAACTAACTGGTTAATTAATATGAATTATCATTTCATTTTACTTTTATTTGTATTCTCTATTTTTTCTAATTTTTCCAGTAGAAGCTCTAATTTCTATTATATTCTTCAGTCTCAGAAAAGAAAAATATTTACTTCATTCCCCCAAATATGATCCCTTAAAATTTTGGCCAATAAAGGAGTGTTTCCTAGTTGTTTTTGAAAACTACTTGGAAAGATTAGACCAGTAGATGGCTCTCTAATTCCTGAATTATAAAGGAGAAGGGAGCTAATGCATTTGATTTCTGGTGAACAGATTTGATTTGATTGCACCAATGATAGGAATAAACTTCATGCAGGCTTGCTGAAATGGGACACTCTCTGCTGTTTGGTCATGTAGCTTAAAACGGGAAAGTTATTCTTGACCCTCCTTGTCCTTGACAAGTTGCAGGAATTGTTGAAGAAATCAGTACCAGCAAGAAAGACAATTTGTTCAACTCCAAGTAGAACACTGGCTTCATCAGTACAGAGAAATCTCTTTCTCAGAGTTTAAGTTACCAGTATACCCAGAACCAACAGCAAAAAAAAATGGATGCTGTTTCCATTCTCAGGTAGTAGGGAGTTGCCTTTCACAGTGGGATATCTCGTATAATTAAAAAATGTAGAATCTACTTATATTCAGTAAAATGAAAATAGAATGTGGGAATTTTAAAAACACGACATGAAAAAATATCATATTCCGATTTACTTTTACCTGATAGCAATAAGAATGTGTGTGTGTGTGTGTGTGTGTGTGTGTATACATGTGTATTTTGAAAGGAAAGACAATGTTTCTAAAGTATCAGCCAAATTCTATTCTAGCATTAAAATGAAAGCAAAAATAAATAAATAAATAAATAAATCTCATTTATCAGCACATGCATGGGTGCTTCTGTATAAACGTTTCTGCATGGTGTACAGTTTTGTGCCTGAAAGACAAGTTTCCTCTCGTTCAGAAACTGTTACTTCTCTGTTATGTGTTGTACATTCAGCTACTCTTTTTCAGAAGCCAAGTTTAAAAATCCTCAAAATAAACCTGGCAGAAGAAAATATGTGTCCTGTCAGAACTTACTCCAGGGTTTTGAGACATGGTTCATCTCAGTATCCCATCTCATAAACAAGACAGAGAAAACCCCAGATGCTGTCTTCAGAAGAATCTGCACATACAGGTGAAAAATTCCTGAGGATGCTTCGTAATAGGCAGAGTGTGGAATTTTTGCATAGCTTTGACTTTCGCACTAACTTGATGCTGTGTTGAAGAATTCTGAACACATATGCCTTGCATAAAAGCTGCATTACACATTTTTGAGGTTTGAAGTAATACAATCAACTAGCCATACAGATAATCACAGTGGCTAGGATTCAGAGGTGCTGTTTCCCATAGCTCACCAACCTCGTAAGGTTTGGGTATGAAGTGAATGATCCCAATAAGACATCCTCAATTATTTCCATGCAATTTGAGGTTCTTCAATGTGCCAGGTCGCTGTAGGATAAAGGAATCTGACATTAACCTGGAGCAGAAATAAAACAAGATATTCACCTTCAAACTGAGTTCTCTTGGCTTCGCCTTCTGGAGCTGAAATTCCAAACAAATCCTGAAGTTGGTTCCCTCAGTCACTGACAATATAAGCAGGGGGATAAGCCACTGTGGGCATCAATTTGTCAAATTTGAAATCCACAAAATATGAAAATGAAAAGTACCTAATTCAACAAATTATTCCATAGGAAATAGGGTTTGCTAACATAATACTAGCTGTCACAAAGCTATATAGTCTTTGGAGGGAAGGGCATCTCTGTTTTCAGTCTCTTTTTATTTATTTATTTATTTATTTATTTATTTATTTATTTATTTTTAGCAGTGGGGACACAATACTTCTATTTTATTTATTTATTTTTATGTGGTACTAAGGATCGAACCCAGCGCCTCGCAGGTGCTAGGCGAGCATGCTACCCCAGCCCCTCTGTTTTCATTCTTCTGTATCACTTTTTAATGCTGTCATCTTTCCCTGATTCTAGAAAATGAATTGATAAGCACAGATTCTGATTCTTCCGTCTTCTGGTTATTTCTGTAACGGGGGAGTCGATAAACATTCTATGAGTTTTACAATACCTGATGTCCCATGATTAGAGTTCACTTTGTTTGTTTGTTTGTTTTGAATGCCCTGTGAACTCAGGGTGGATAGGAAATACTTCAACTGAAAAAATACAACAACTTTCCTTCTCTTTAATTCAGAGTGAAACTGAGCAGGAGGAACAGGAAGGATGATAGAAATTGCAGGAAGCCATCCGTGAAATACATGAGAACCTTCTCTCTGCATGGAAGCCAGGGAGAGATAGGCCTGGCACTGGGAACTTTCTGTGGCTCTTTCATGGCAATAGATTGCCCAATGCATGTGACCTTTCCATCATCTCTGCTAGGAAGTTTCCTCATACTAGCTCCAGAGATGGATGTAACCCATTAGGAAGTGAACAGCCCACCTTTAACCTTTTTTTGAAAAAGAACATTCTATGGAAGACTTTGATGTTTCCTGATATAAATAAAGCAGGCACAAGTACCATTTTGCCAGAAGCTCAATCCCTCTGATTGGCTTGCCCGTCCTGTCCCTATTTTTGAAACTACTTTATGTGGTTTTCTGGCTGTTTTATTTCTCTTAGTTTTTATTTCTCAGACAGACCCATTCCACTAAGGGGAACCCCATTTCTTCGGCCCGCTTGGGACGTTGGTGGGAAGAAATGAGAGTATGAGAATAAATTTTGTATTCATTCACATTTCATTTATATACAAATATAAATAGTACTTTTGGTTACTTCCACTGCTGAAAGTGTTGACCTCATAAGAGTAGGCATGCCAGGTGATGCTATGGTGAAATGGCTACTATGGTGAAATGGCTAAATATAAAGGCCTGGACATATAGGCATAAAATTGCCCACATTCTTAAAAGGGAGATGCCCCAATTTAGAGTCTTTCCTTAAGGCTTGATGGAAAGACTCTGCTGCCTTCATGCTCACTCCAACTTCTGCCCTCCCAGGTTTTACAAGGGAATGGGAGAGAAGGAGAGAGAATCTGCAGGTGTGGGAGACATTGAACTGAGGAGAGCTACATCTCTCCATCTGATGCCTACTGGAGGGAGTGACAACTACTGCCATATCTAATGGATAGAACCAGACAGTGGCTTACAAATAGGGAGGGGTTTTGTGAGAAGGGAAGTGTAGGTAGTAACCTTGTTTAATTTTTCTGCACTTAGCTCATCTAGGGAGAACAAATGTGGGAGATTTTCCTGAGCACAGGGAGGGTCCAGTGGTGAAGAAAGAAATATTTCTACCTTTGGTTTGACAGAGATGGTGGGGTGTTTTCCCTCCAAAATGATATGGCCAATATGATAGTATTAGTATTACCATTAGATTACCATGAAGAGGTAATCAATGTAATAATATTCAATTTGACGACAGTCCGAGCTGGAGTGGGCAATGAAGAGATACCCTGTCTCAAAATAACATTTTAAAAAGGGCTGCAGAGGTAGCTCGAATGAGTTTTTGTCCAGCATATGTTTTCCCCTGGGTCCAATCCCCAGTGCCCTGTGTTCCCCACAAAAGGCTCTGCTATAGCTCTATTCCTTTTCTTACAAATGTATCAGTTCTTTGAAAATTATAGGTACAGTCAGTCGATATGATAGTACTCACAGGTGATGGGATCTTTGAGAGGTAATCAGGTCCAGAGAGCTACCCCCTTAATAACAAGATTAAGACCCTCTGAAAAGAAGTGTCACCAACCATTAGCTTAGCTGATGCCTCTGGCTTCTGCCACATGAGAACCTAGCACAAAGCTCCTCACCTGACCAAGTGCTATCTCCACAATTTTGGACTTCTCAACCTCCTAAACTATGAGGAATCAATTTTTTTTCCTTTAAATATTTCCCAGTCTGAGGTGTTCCCTTGCAGCAGCATGAAGAGACTAAGTAAGACCCAGCCCAGAATCTGCTCCTGGGCTGCCAACTGACCCATGAGGTCAGCCACCTGGTGAGGTGACCACCAGGTAGCTGACCTCATAGCTAGATTACAGGACAGTATGGTTAATCACACTGAAGAACAGAAACTGAGGGTCTGGTTCTGCTTAGGGGAACACTGTTTTAAGGAGTCCTGCCTAAGAACTTGCTTAGAAAACACCCATCCTCAGTTCACCAAGACAGTGGTGGCCTTAGTCCTGAGGAAGATCCAAAGGGAGATGTGAATAATGAACTAGACTTTAATGGAACTGTAGTCGCACAGCAACGTAGGAAATCCATGAGACTGGCTTAAGAAATTTTTAGCAATTAAACAAACAAACCAGGCAAGAGGGACAGTCTTATAGTTTGGAGACTGAAGTTCAAGAAAAATGAAAGTATCACAAGCTTCTGCCCCCGTGTCCAGGGCACATAAAAAACTACTATATTAAGAGCTAACTATGGTCATGACCCCTCAAGGTGCATGAGTAATGGGGACATAAACTATTTATTTTGATGTTCCACTGTCCTTTTTCTTCCTCAAAATCCTAATATTTCATTAACATACATGAATGTTTTTAGATATTTAAAGTGATAACTTGACTGACTTACATGATACTGGCTAACATACTGGTTTTATAACCCATTGTGCTTAAATATTATTTTTGCTTCTAGGCAACTCAAAAATTAAAAACAGATTTTTGCCAAGCAGTGACTGAGCCATAGTGATGTCACTTGCTCATCTGATTCTTATTATAACATTTAAAGAATTCACAGCTGAGCACTTTCCACCATCTTTCTCAGTTTTATTTGAGTCCAAAACGTTTGTATCTCTCTCCTTTGCAAACCAGTTTGAAAAGAGTCAGGGCTCCAGGGGTGCGGTGGAGGGGTGGAGGGGAGAGAAAGTGAACATGCCAATTGCTATTAAATAAATTAGAAACTGTTGAGAAAGAGGTCTTTCACCACAATGTGATTGCATTTACTGCTGGAATGTCTTGAAAGGGTGTATTTAATAATACATTTTTTTGTTTCACATTCATGTCAAAAATCTGGCCTGTCCTCTATCACTAGCAAGTGAGAAGAGGAAAGTAGAAGGGAAGAACAGCAGGGGAGCTTCAGAAATTAGTAGGCAGTAAGTAAGTACTTCAAAGATGCCTGATTGTCATCTCCAGTCAGCAGGCAGTGGACAGTCAAATAATCACAGGGCATATGTGTGTAACATATAGTAACACATCATGCTTACAGGACATTTCCACACCACTTGTTGCCCTCCACAGAAAAAATATGTCAGCCTTCACACATGAATACATAATTTCACATGATTAGCTAGATAACATATTTTCTGAAGAAACAGTTAATCCTCTCAGATTGAAACATATGACTTTTTTTTATTGGTTCTCTCCTCAAAAAAGTAAGAAAACAATAAAAAAACAAAATATTGGTTCTGTACTTCCAATATATTTTTGCTTATGGTTCATACATATGCTCTGCATTATTGAAAATCCCAGTCCTAGAAACCTAGCCCCCTTGATATAATTTTTGAAAGTATATTGGGTGAGAAAGTAGTCATTTCCCATCACAAGTGTTACAGAATTTCTTATAAGGAACATGCTTATTTATGTAAATAAAACTGGATACCATTATTTCTGTTGAACCAACTTCTCTTTACCATTAAGTAAATTAACCCCAGGTTTGGGAGAACCAAAGAAAAAAGTGGACTAAGAATAACCAATTTGATTTGTCTGTAAATCACATAATCTATGTAGACAGGTTCAACTGGAAAGACACCGTGAAAATCGATAATTCTGGCTAATTCAATAGCAAATTATAAATTACAAATTACTTCTCATACACAGGGGTCTCAAGCTAAACCCATGACTTTAGTCAAGCATGAACAAACCCTTGAGAAGGCCCATCTGACACGAACATTGCTGCAGTGACCTTCCAATATACTGGAAACGATGCTGCCTTCCCCAGGTTTATAAAGCAATTTCCTTCAACTGTACCTATGCTTTCGTATGAGGGCAGCAGGAAATGGCACACAACTTTGACTGGAATGTCTTCTGTGAGTTTCCAGCCAAGTTTATTCTCAGAAAAGTAGAGAACTGAGACAATCCCACACGTAGGTTAGGCAAGCAAGATTTCCCTCTTTTGAGATCTGGGGTGATAAATATTATACACAGATGGGTAGAATGTAGATGTTGAGCTTTGAAAAATGCACATATATTAATTTCAAAAATAAAAGACAGAATACAATGCAAATTACTTCTATTCCCAAACATGTTTCAATATTAACGTTTCAGTGGCTAAAAACCAGGGCAGGTTTTTTTCATAGTTATTTTGCTAAGCATAAGTCTGACCCTAAATTTATTAAATCTTTAATTTTATATGTGGCCCAATAAATTACTTTCATCATAAATTTAAAAAATGCTGCTAGAAATATGTTTTTGCATCAAATCTTTACGATGAATTTGTCTTCCCACTATATTTCTTTAAATTGAATACTCTGAATAATCTCCCTACAAAGCGAGGATCATGTAGCATAATGATTAATAACATGGATTCCAGGGTCAGATTTCTGCTACTTGCTAATACACTTTGGCTAACTGCTAAATTTTCTTGGCTAGGTGTTTTTTTTCCTTTTCTTTCCTTAATATTGTATAGCAGTTTTAAGTTCACAAAACCAGAGAGGAAGGTAGAGAGTTTCCCCATGTACTCCTTATCCCATATGAACATAGCTTTCCTCATTATCAGTATCCTCACAAGATTTGCCTGAGTTTTTAACCTTGTAGTGTCTCAATTTCATCACATTTGAAATTGATATTAACAGGACATAATATCACTAAGAACTAAGGGGGGGGGATTCGGGTTATTAAGAAGAATACATAATTCATTATTTGTGAATACTTTGGGGGCATGCTTCTCAAATAAAAGGTGTTACAAAAGTTCCTGCCTAATCATTTAAGAGTATGTTAAATAAATATTGATGGGTGGCTAAATTGTTTACTTTTAAAAATAAATACTCTTACTAAAAAAAATACAATAAAATCTAGATGAATGTAAAACATGTCCTAGAATACCAATCATAGAATATGTTTTCACTCATACTATCTTTGACAGAGAACCACTCACTGAACCACACACATAGAGGCAAGAACCTTTGAAGTTATGTCTGGCTGAGAGGATTTCCTCCAAGACCAGAGGATGAGCAGTATGATAATGCCTACTTAGCATCTTTTTCTTCTTTTTTTTCAAATCTATAGTCAATGATTCAATAAAATCTAATGGTATGAAATATAATATTGATATTGCCATAAATAAGTTATTTTTAATTCTCCAGGAACAAAACATCGTTCTAATGCATCTGCTCCTTGGGAGCAGCGTTTATAGAGGAAAGAGGTTGTAAAATGACTTGTGTGACTGCTGTTGTCATTGTGATGGACATTTATTCACTGGAGAGTCTATTTCCATCATAAAATTTTAAGGTTCCCAACACATTCACCCAACAAAAATTGCCCTTGTCTGCATATTGAGCATTTAAAAATATTTGATAATTCCCTCACTTTTTTTTTCCTGGTTTCTCCTAACAATATTATTGCCTAAAAATACACTAAGATTTTTGTTGACAAATATAAAGAAATTTACAATACAAAGTGATTTAATGTGATAACAAAAGGGAAGGTGACCAAGAAGCCTCTTGAAGAAGTTTAAGGGAACCCAGTATCAGGAAAGTAGTAAAATTCATCATACTGGCTTTTGGAACAAGGCATTCTGGTATTGAATGCTAGCATTGCTAATCTTAGGAACTTGGATTTTGAGTTCTTATTTCCTCATCTGTGAAATGGCAATAAAAATATACAACACATGGGAGTACTGAAGGGAGGAAGAGCTGCTTAGTATAGGGATTAGCACACAGACAAAAGGAATTCTTCATTTGTATAGCTGATAAACAAATCAAGACATTCAATCACACACTATGAGGCCCATGAGGACAAGTACCATGTACTCCACCAAACACACTGTACATCCAGTAAAATATCATTGATCAGAAGGCAAAGCAAACAGCTGCTTCCAAAAAGATTCCAGAGTGAACCAACTGAATGTACCGATATTTCATGAAACCTGGATCTTGACTGAGTAATATCAGATTTGAAGACTAGAGTCATTCAATTTTACTCCCAGGAAGAAACCACTTCCCTCTGTTAGGATTAATTTTAAGTATAAATTCCAGTGTGCTACAAAATGCCCCTCCCCGCCCTGCCAAATAGCTGTAAATTTGCAGTAATGTTGAATTATGATTAAAATATCCTGAAAATTTCCCTAGAGGTATTAATATTTCCACTATTGACCAATAAAACTTGTTTTAGTTATCAAATAATTCCCTAAGCTTCAGGTAGTATAAACAACAGATAGTAATAGTATATTTTGTCCTCCCTCTTTCCTTTAAAATATTAAATTCTATGTTGTGGAAGTCAAGATTGGTTTCCAGAAATCCCTGACATTTGGCTTATTTAGATTTGCATGAAGCTCTAATTGGCTGGGCAGAGTTGTACTTTAATAGATGCCTTCTACAGAGGAAAATCTGTTTGTTTTATGTAAATGGAATGCATTTGCTATTTTTCATCCCTTTCATTTGCAGAGCTGGACATAACTTGAGCATTATGTATATATTTCTAATTGAGAATTCCATTTTCATTTTCTAACAAGCTGTTATATCAGAAAGTGAGTGATGGCAGGAAGGCCTTGTTTATCCTCCAGAAACTTTATTTGGAAATCTAGGAGCAAGGATATAAGATGCCAAGTAGAAAACTGTAAGTAAAGTTCACTGATTTTATTTTGTTTTATTAAATTTTCCCAAAATAGCATTTATAAGCATGGAAGCATCATTGAATAAGAGTACCAAATATTGCCAACATTTTCCCCTTCTGGATATTGCTTGGGAGATTGTAATGCTGGGACATGTGGCTTCTGTGCCACCTGATTTCATTATACAATTTTTGGATTTGGCTCTTACAATTAAATCCACATTACCACTTATTTAATTTTTAGCAAAGCAAATTAAACAATTCTATAGTTTTTTTTCAATGATCTGTTGAATTACTTTTTTCTAAACCCTTGCTTTTTACAACTCAGGATGAATATAATTGTAGTCTCTATGCAGTTTGGTTACTCTCTAATGTTTGGCACTGAAATGTGAGTTTCAACAGTATAATAGGCACACATTATAAACATTTAAACTGAAAATTAAATATAATAACTATTGATCAGTATCTCTGAGAACTGTTTGAGTAATTCATTGACTACAGATTTGATATTATTTTAAAAATATAATATCTTTCAGATAAATATTCCAAGTTTAAAATATAGTGCAACAATAATAAGATATAGAATGTGATTTAAAAAAAATGGGCAGACTGGGCAGAAGACCCGAAAACATCTCACTGAGGTATACAGATGGTAAACAAGTATATAAAATGATGCTTAAGATCTTGCCATTAGAAAATTGCAAATCAAAAGAGCAATCAATGGAAAAAAATATTAAATATCTATTAGAATGGCTCAAATGACAAATTCTAACAACAATGAATGTTGGCAAAGGAAAGGGATGACAGGATCTCCCATTCATTGTTAGTAAGAATAAAAAATAGTATAGGCATTTTGGATGATTCTGGAAGAGTCAAAAAATATTCTTAGTATGATACAGCAATCCTACTCCTTGGTATTTATCCAAAGGAGCTGAAAATGTATTTTCACACAAAAACCTTCATTCAGATGTTTATATCAGCTCTATTGATAATTGCAAAAACTTGGAAGCAACCAAGATATCTTTCAGTAAGGAAATGGATAAATAAACTGTGGAACATCCATTCATGAGATATTTTTCAGTGTTAAAAAGGAAATGAAATCAGATGCCATGAAAAAAAACAAAAGAAATTCAATGCATATTACTAAGTGAAAGAAACCAATCTGAAAAGGCTGGATATGGTATGATTTCATGTGTGTCTATCAGGAAAAGGCAAAACTAGGGAGACAGTAAAACAGTCCGTGGTTGCCAGAAGTTAAGGAGATGGAGCGATGGACAGGAAGTGCACATAAGAATTTTAGGGCAGTGAAATATTCTTTATGATACTTCCACAGTATATATATGGCAATAGACATTTTCCAAAGCCTCTAAGATGTACCATTAGTGAGATTTTTGTTGTTATAACAAATCCTGAGATAATCAACCTATAAAGAAAGAGAGTTTATTTTGGCTTACAGCTTTGGAGTTTCTGTTTCAGGGTTGGTCACTTCCATGGCTTTGGGCCTATGAGAAGGCATGGTATCATGATGGAAACACATGGTGCAGCAAACCCACTTCAATAATGAGTCAGGAAGCAAAGGAAAGAACAGAGAGATACTGAGGTCCTACAATTCCCTACCAGGGCAAGACCCCGTGATATAAAGACCTCCAACTGGACCCCACTCTTAAAGATCCCACCATTTATCAATGGCAACATGTTGGGAAACAAACCTTTCACATGTGGGCTTTGGGGGACATAAAGTTGTATTCATTCACATCAAGAATGAATCCAAACGTAAACTAGGGACTTTGAGTGAAAATAATGTGTCATTATAGGTTCATGGATTGTTACAAGTATACCTCTCTGGTGAGGGATATCGATAATGGGGAGTATTCATGTGTGGGAGTAGGGGGCATATGGAAATTCTCTGTGTTTTCAGCACAATTTTACTGTGAACCTAAAGGTTCTAAAAGTAGTCTAGATCAATACAATTTAAATATTCATTCTCTTTCTTATTTATTCACAAAATATTTATTGATGCCTACTCTTGGGTAATCAAGTAAGATATCATCTCTTCCCTCAAGGATCTTACGGTCCTAGTGTAGAAAGCAGCCATTAAATAATCATAAAGGAGTTTATGTTTCATTTTTAATGCTTATGTCATTATTCAAGTTTACTGGAAAATATGCAGATTATAATTTATCAGAATCTGGAGGTCAGGGCAGTTTACCTAGAGGCTATGATGCAGCTGAGTTGTGACTATTAAAAAAAAAGTGTCTATAGAATTTAACTTTCAATGAATGTCATCTCTGAATAGATACTCCCACACTGCTCTGGGTAAGAGACACTCAGCTAGCAAAGACTTCTGATATAAATCTGAATTCTGCTTTCCTACAATATTAGTTAGTTGTCATTGCTGTTTTGATTTTTTAAAAAACACTTTTGGAATAATGACTAGGTAAGAAATGAGGAGGAAAATGAGGAACTTTTGTAAATTCTGTATTGTCCACTGGGATGAGAGTAAGAGATTGAGTTTGGTCTCTATTAGAAGATTGAATTGTGTTTGCATCTTTAGAGAGACAAGTGGTGAAAACAACTCATATGTGTCAAACTTCCAAGTAACTTAAAATAATTGGGTTAAAATTTCCTAACATAGATGGTCTGTCTCTTGGACCAGTAGCTGGTTTTAGCTTCATTTATATGAATGAATGACCTCTTAAAAGCTGGGCCAAGGCCAGTGGTTCCCTCCTGACTTCTTTGAACCCCAGAATGGGCACTTTGGAGATATCTCAGTAATCCTTTCAAATATCCAGACTTAATGATTACCATTAATATACATGGTGTGTCTGAGATAACACTGAATACTGCTTGCCTGGAGGTCATGTGGGATCCAAAAGCTCAATTTTACTCCTACAGTGCCTAGTCTAAAGATATCTTTTGAAACATTTCCATTTACCTTACAAACATTTTAACTTCTTTCTTATGTCCTCTTTTCTTTGAGACACCATTTCTTTGCTCATGCCAGCGCAGTGAAGTTACACATTGTTTTTTATAGTTAACATGATCTTTGTGAGTATGTCTAAAAGGGGAACTTTCTGGTTTATTTTATTTACTTTTAGCTTTTTTGAAATATGAAAACATTCTTTCACTCCATCATTTCCATCTTTTATGTGTTTAGCAATATTTAGATTACAATATAAAAGGGCACATAAATATGCTATTATCCAAAGATTTGCATAATTAGTCTAAGTATAATACGTTCACTTTTGAAAATGTCCATACTTAGTTTAAATGCATAATGTTGCCAGGATATTTTCCCCTCTCCTCTCTGAGGTTGAAGCTCTGCTTTGCATCTCATCCCAGACACATAATTAGTTGTAGCAGGTATATTATAGTGGTCTCACAGCCTACATTACCAAATCTTCTTTAAACATCATTTTAGCAAAGTAAACCCAGGAAATTCTGTTCACCTTACTTAAATGCTTGTAACTTTAGTATTTTTACAATTCTTTCAGGCTCAGCACAGATGGGATTTTTCAAATGAAAACCAGATGAAAGTAAACAGCCATCTCTCCATCAAAACCTATAGGTAGGAAGAGGCAGACCTCGCTCTGTGCTGTAACCAGATCTGCCTCTGCCTTGAAAGTGTGTTTCCAATAACTGCACAGTTACCTTTCATTAGAGACTAAAATCAGCATTTTATTTTTCCTTTTACAATTTGACATGGTAAAAGGAGAAGTGGGCTTTCAAATCTCTAATCCGTGTCAACCCGAGATGAAGGATGTTAGCACTCTGCCTCTGTGGGGGTATTTGGATTTGGAGTTCATTTTACAAATCCTGTTTAACATACAATTAAATAATAATGTAAATATGTGACATAATCTCCCCTGGCTACAAACTTTCACTGACCCTGGTGATTTCCTCCCCTTGGGGGTTTAAATTTGATTTCTATTGCCCTTCCTTACTGAAACATATACCCGTGTCTTTTTCAGATGCAATTTGCTAAATAGTCATTTAATTTGTAATATCTTCTAGATTTACATGAAATAATCCTTATTGGAACACAAATAGGACTTGATTAGAAAGGAGTCATCCAAACTCTGTTGCCAATTTATTTTGAATTTATTTTTATTTTTTAATTATATACCTTGATTGTCTCCAAATTAGCCTCCTAAATTGGTGCACATTAAAATCATTGATGAAAATTTACATCTTTAAAACTTCATCTCCTGACAATCCAATTTAACTGGTCATGATTTAGAACTGGGCATTCACAGGTTTTTCAATTTTCTCCATCTTTCCTAATATGCAGCTCAGCTTGACAACCTGTCCTAGGACCTAGACCCTTTTTCCTTGAAGGTGTTTATTCTTGTGTTGGAAAATTTTGGTTCCTTCTCATAGGCCCAGGAAAGTCAAAGAAATACTCAAGATTGAAAAGAATGTGAATTCTCTTGCAGACACAGAGCCAAATCTCAGGAGGCATCCTTTGCAAGATTGAATGCTCATAGTAGCATATGCTACTTTTAAAAATAGACCTGTAGAGTGAAGACACATCTGCACTAAAATGATTTAGAATGTCCCTACAATGCACTTGTCTGATCTCTCATCATCCTTGGGGCATACTTTCTTAAAATCAGAGGCCTATTAGCCTTGAATCTATTAGCTCTATCTACTTGTTGTGATACAGTTTGACAGGACCGTGATAGCAAAGGTTTAAAAAACAATATTGTGTTATCTCTTGGTCAGTATCTGTAGATGGGATAATCTCTCTGGGGCAATTGTGCTTCTTTTCTTTCCTGCAGCCTTCCTTGCCTCTATAAATGGAAAAGTTGAAGACATTGGTCTGAATTAACTATCCAGGCATGATTGCAATGGATGGTTCAGATTTCATTTCATATTATTTCAGGAAATTTAAGCAGAAAGAAAACATGGTTTCTGAGTCTAACAATGGCATTCTATATCCATGAGTTTTCTTGAATGATTATTGTTCTGCTTATTGTTTTTTAACTATTGTAATAGAAAAAGAAAACACAATTCATGTTAGAGTCATGTATATTCATTAACAGGATGGCTAACTAATTTTATTATAATTATTAGAAATCTCCTTTTTTCAGGAGAAGGGTACCTGGGATTGAATTCAGGGGTACTTGACCACTGAGCCACATCCTTAGACCTATTTTGTATTTTATTTAGAGACAGGCTCTCACTGACTTGCTCAGTGCCTCACTTTTGAGAAGGCTACCTTAGAACTCTTGATCCTCCTGCCTCAGTCTCTGAGCCACTGGGATTATAGGCATGAGCTACATTACCTGGCATCAAATTTCTTTTTTTTTTCTTATATAGTGCTGGGCATAGCATCCAGTGCCTCACATGTGCTAGGCAAGTGCTTTCCCATTGAGCCACAACCCCAGTGCAGAAAAGTCTTTTATAACTAATGAAGATAATATAAATTTTAAGACCGTCACTTCAAAAGATTATTTGTGATATATCATTACTATTTTCTTCATATCCTAAGCTAGTTAAAAATACATCATTAGATTTATTAACGTAACAACTAATATCACATTTTAATTTCAGAAAGTTAAACTTTGACTTATTTCAAAAACATTTATTTCTATTATTTTAATACGTTTTAATTCCAAAAACACTCAAGAAAAAGTAAAGAGATGTTTTGCTATATAAATCCATACTCTCAGGACTCCAAGTACTTGTGTTCTTCCTAATTACTCTGATACAAAGATGGGGGTAAAGAGTTCAAACAAATAAATATGATTAAAAGACAAATTAATAGATGCAAGTAGATTATGGCAATTTAATTTGTTTAATGTACCATAACTAAAGGACTGACTATAGAGGAGACTTGAAAACAGTGGAAAAAATATGTAAATAATCCAGAAAATACAACTTTGTTTTGAAAGGGTCCATGATGAATATTAATAGTAAAATTACAATGAGACAACCATAATTAGAAATAGAAAACATGTCAGGAAAAATATCTGAAAGGCAGAGAATGAAAAATAAAATAAAACAAGAGGACATGTGGATAAGTAATGGTTGTTTCCTCTTAGACTTCAGGAGGAAATATTTGTGGAACAAGTGTTTCTATCAGGAAGAAGGGAGGGAGAAGCTCAAGTCACAGAATCTTAGATTCCTAGTTTGATGGGTAGATTTATCATTTAGTGTACAACATGAAGCATATTATTAATACTCCCATTTACCAATATGCATTTATAATCTATCATTTTCCTAGGTGTTGGGGAAACAATGCAATGCTATTATCTTATGTAAAATGCTTTGAAAATCATGGTGGTGCTTTCAAATATAGGTAGAACCTTGCAAATAAAAGTGAAATTCTGGATTTTGATGTGAATTCTGAATTGATTAGAATTTCATATACACATTCCATGTAGATAGAAGTAATGTTCTAAAAGAATGAGATGCAAGCAATCCAAGACATCCTTAATCCTGGAAAAATCAACTTTAATTTACATTGATAATTCTTGAGCAAAATCCTCCAAATTTCTGCATCTTCTTTCTCCTCCTGTACAGATCTAAGAAAAGAACCATTTTGAAGGTTCTCTGAGGAAATTTCATGTTATAAAAGATATTTCAATTCAATTTTACTGGTGTGAGTTAATTATTGCTAATCAGTCATAATTTGCTTTGTGTTTGCTTTGGGTATTTCTACCACATCACTCTCACTCTCCTACCATCTGACCTGTTTCCTTGAAAGGTGCAGAGGTGGGAATTGTCTACCCTTTGCCATTTGTCTACTTAGGCCCCATAGAATGTGAGTTGATATCTGTGTTAAATGTCATTCATCCCAAGTATATTAGCTGGAAAATGACTGAGAACTTTTAGAGTGGACTGCAAATGAATTCTCCTTAAAGGCTGAAAAAAATATGATAAGAAGAAACAGAATATATAAAACCATTTAAGAGAATTGAACATTCTGATTTCAACTATTTTCTACATGAACATCATTGAAAAAATAAAATATGTGACTAATACATAATTTGTAGATAATTATCTTTGCTCTTCTCCATGAGAGCTGCTAGCCATGCAAATGTAGTGACATAAAGAAGAGAAGCAATTAACACCATAAATTTGTTGGACAGCTGGATATCACTGCAGCATCTTAGGGACAGGCAGGTATATGGCCCATGAAGTCACATTCAGAAGTAAATGGTTGTTGCTAGTAATGACCTGAGAACTCTAACCAAGATTAAGATAAGGAAATAAGAAACTATGGAGGAGATTAAGAATTTTGGTTAAAGAACTCTTTCAGTTTATACTAGACTGGTAGAGAAAATAGATAAACTATGCCTCATTTAAGATATACTCACTGGACAATAACACCCAGTTACTGAGAGTGAGCAGTTGAATTAATTTGCTCATGCTCAGACCCCTCTCTATCCATTAATTTTCAGATCTGCCCCATTTCTCATTTGTAGTCTAGCCCTTATTTTTTTCCACTAATTATTTATTCTGTGCCAAGAGGTGTGACTGCAGAGTTTGGTTAGGGTACATCTTACTGATATTTATGTGTTTCATCCCATTCTGAATGTCTGTACCCCAAGTTCATTTACCCTTGTTCAGAGCTTTCCAATCATTCCAAAGGGGATAATTTCAGACAATAATTTTTAAACAACTTATTGAGATATAATTTACATACAATAAAATATATCTGTTTAAAATCATACTCAATGAATGTTATTATATTTACAGAGTTGTGCAGCCATCATCATAACCTAATTTTAGAACATGTTCATCATCCCAGACGGCAGCCTCGTCTCCATTAGCAATCACTTCTCACTGCCATCTCCCAGCCTGAGGCAATCACTAATGTACTTTCTGTCTCCATAGATTTGCTTATAATTTTTGCTAAATGATTTAATCATTCCTGAAGGACTCCTTTCTTTTCTCTTTTCTCTAAATTGCTCACTACATAATCTCTAAATTTCCAATACGGACTTCTTGAGCTTATATTAGGGTCTGAACTATCAGCAATTAGCAATTAATTTTGTTGTATGTGTGTGTTTCTCAAAGTCTGATTAGTCATTCTTGAACTATTTGTTCTCTGCTGACATTCTTTCCTTCATCAGTGAGAGGAAAGCCATAGTCGCCAAATTAAGAGTAGTGAATTCTGAATGACCAGTTTTTCCCACTTAAGAATTTGTATTAAGTTCTATGCACCCTTGAGATTGTCAGGGCATGAAGTGTTAACCCTGGTCCTTGATTGGTTAGACTTGTTTCTTGGCCCCCAGTTGGGATTCGTCACCTATAAAGCATTCCTTCCTAGTCTCATACACTTGGTAGGTTACAACGAAACAGAGTCTTTTTTATACCACAGATGAGAATAGAGGTGATATACACCTAAATAACTTTATCAGAGTTTAAGTGAGTTCAAACTATATTGATTTGGGAAGGGTCACTCCAACACAAATGAATTTTGATGCCACTTATGAATGAGTTGATCTTATACAACAAGAATTTAGAATGTTTATTGTGATTCTAATAATAAATACAACTTATTGTGCTCCTATTGTATACATTCCTGGATATTTAATTAAAAGTAACATTAACTGTCAAGAAAACAAAGGAGTAGGGATTGATCTATTGAAAGAATAGAGGGTCTTTCATAGAATTAATGGATAAGACATGTAATGGGTAAGACAAAGAAATATGTCTAAGAGTGAACAGGTGTTAAGGCAACCTTAGATATCTTGGACTTAGGGACAAATAAAGGGTGCAGTAGTCAGGATGAATAAATTTCCATACACTTATATGTGTCAATCTAGGGAAAGAATGATGAGCCTAGCTTTGGTCACATCCCTACCTCTCAGCTGCACCTAGATGGACCCTATAACTACAAAGGTATTAAAAGACAGGAGGTGATATCTCCCAAAGGCAATATATGATGCAGTTTGCAGAATTAGGGGGAATGTATGCCAGATTATTAGCCCACATACTATTTCATTTTCAAAAATTTAAGGAGTGCTTTCTCTGATCTGGGCATTGTTCCAACCCCTTTACAATTAATTACTCATTAAATCCTTACAACAGTCCTATGTGGTAGAATTATTGTAACCAGCTCCATTTTGTAGGACCAGATTGGTATAGTCACCTCCTGGAACTCATCCAGCTCATGTTGGAGGTGAAACTTGGACCTTGCCCAGCTCTCCCGTACCTCCAGTACCAGCTTTCAACCTATACTCTGATGCCTGTCTCTGACCACAGTGGGGATGTCATTTCAGTGCTTCCCATAAGAGCTCTGTGACATGAACCCATTTCAAAAATAAGAAATCTCAAGCTCATGGAGCTTTGGGTTTGAATAAGGCTGCAGCACTCAGACGTTTTCTACCATATTCCACTGACTTCCTAACTTTTTATATCATGTTGGTTGTTTATATTCTGTTAATGGCTTAACATGCCCACAGATGTTTAAAAGCTGCTTTCAGATCTCTATTCTGTGTTTTCCCTTATGTAACATTTAAAGACAGTTTGTTCCTTTCACAATTGTGTGCACTGATTTCAATATGAAGGCAAATATCAAATCTCTGAAGAATACTGTGTGAAGAAGACAGACTCTGTGAGAAGTGAATCAGGATGCCGTTTGCTTCTTGTCTCTCGTGTTCTCTTTTCCTTAATCTGCTTACAGTTCTACAAAAGAAGTGTTTCCTTCATTCTGTGCATGGTAGGTCTCAATTCCCAAGCAGATCAGCCAGATTGCTGTTGGAGCTGATACCATTCTAGTGGCCAATCTTTCTAAGATCTAAGTGAGAGAGATTTTTTTTTTTCCTGTGTGAATGCCAAAAGAAGAGTCTGATTTTGTTTTTTGTTTATATTATGTAAGTTTAATGTCAGAATGCAAGGAGTCAATCACCTGAATATTTTCAACATGGAGCCATCTTAACAGGATTATAGGCTTTCTTTTTCTGCAAAAGACTTTGTGTCTTAAAATAATAAGATTGTATGAGATTTAGGGAGAAGCTTTAATAATGTGCTTCCAGTTTTATTTAGTCCATTGAACACAAATCTGACTACACTCATCATTCTTTTCTAGCAAATGAAACATTCCTTCCAACAAGAATACAAAACAGCTTCATTCTTCAGGACTGGCATGACATATGACAGGTGGCATGCCATGTAGGGGAGACAGAGCCAGTATGATGGACAATTCCCTGAATGCAGGCTGCAGACTCCACCTTTCCCTTGGACTCAAGGTAATATTACCACTGGCTAATGCAGATTTTAAAGACAGGGTGCTTGAGTCCAAATCTGGCAATCTGGCTCTACCTCTCTCAGACTGGGTGAGCTGGGGCAGGTTTCTGTGTCCACAGAGCATTGTTGTGAGATTTATATGAAACCATGCATACTTTAGAAACCAGAAAGCAATTGCCTTATTGAGCCCCACTAGAGTCTCATTAGGAGAGGTGAAAGTAACTACAGTGTACAGCATGTAGATTCAATTATTGGAAGTATAAAATAGTTTTATGTTGATCTGCCAAGTTGAGTTTCTCCAAAATTAAGGCATATTATTATTTTTTTTAGATTGCTCAAAGGATCTTCACAAGCATGAGTGGATGATATTTGTCTTCATGCTGTTGTACACAACATTCAGGTAGAGGTCGGATGAAATCAGCAGGAAAGAGGAAGCCAGAAAAATAAGAGGGACAGATAAAGAAGACCAAGTGCCAGAACTAGCTCTTTTCCGGTCTTGTTTAAAATATTTTTGATTGTCTTTTCTGAAATCGGACCCCAGGACTAGTCTGAAGTGGCTATCAGATAGCAGGGGACTGAGAAATTTCATTTAGTCGCCATCAAGAATTTCATCTATGTATATTTCACATTCATGTCTGTGTATTTCATGTAGAGATTTTTGAGGGTGGATCTGAAACAAGTAAACAGGTATTTCTCTTCTGTGTTGTTTCAAGCACAAGCCGGTAGACATTGGAGGTTGGATCGTGGGAGTTGTGGATATGTAAGATGCTAGACGCATGTGAAGGAAAAGCAGAGTCAGGGCTGGGGGAAGAACCTAGGTTCAGGCTGGTATGAACATCTAACCTGGTGATTTGATATAGAGGAAAGATTACATTTGTTGTGAATCTCTAACATTTTAAAAATATATCACCTCATTTTTTTTTTCTGGACAGCAACCATTGGAAGGAGATATCATTATCCTGATGTTCAACCTGAGGACATTGAAGCTTAGAAGTTAAATAATTTCTTGCATGCTATAAATTGCATTGTCCTCCCCAAACTACCCATGTTGAAACTCTAACCTCTAAGGTAACTTCATTTGGAAGTAGCCCTTTTAGGAGGTGATTAAGGCTAAATGAGGTTGTTAGGGTGGGCCCTAATCCACTAGGACTGGTGTTCTCATAAGAAAAGGAAGAGACCAGAATGGTTGAATGCTGTCTTTCTTCTTTCCTGTGAAGACACACAAAAAAGGTGCCACCTGGAAGCCCAGAAAAGAGCCCTTATCAATAAATGAATCAGCAGTTAGTTAGACCTGGGATTTTCTCACCCCTAGAACTCTAAGTAAATAAATATCTGATGGGTAAGATATGGAACCTTTGGTATTTCATTATGATGCTCAAAGCTTAATAGCACATTATGATTATGGTTCACCAGTTAGCCAGGCTTTGTGGTTTAAATCATCTGGAAGGATAGAAAAGAGCAAAAGACTTAAGTCCAGGCAACTACAGAAGAGAATCTGGTACTTTGGTAGATTGGCTCCCACAGAGGTGAAAACAAGGGAAATTGGCAATTAATTATAGGATAATTCTTTGACTTGAAATAGCTTTCTTTTTATAAGGAGATAAATTCAAGTAGGCATTATTCCCTCAAATGTAATACACTCGGAAGTGTCCAAGATGGTAATAGAGGCTCAAGTGCCTAATCTCATATGGGCTCTTTTAATTTATTAAGCGTTCTCAGTTTAATCACATTTGTTGGCCTTGAAGTTGTAGCTCTGTCACTGAGCACTAAAGTTCTCTTGACAGAATCACACCAAGAAAGTCCAGTAGAATGACAGGGTATCCATAAGGGGTAGAAGCAGATGTGTAGTTGGACTCAATTATCATGGAAGCTTTCCTACCCGCAAGATCGTAGACCATGGTAATATTTTACTTAAATCAAAATTTTGTTTGTTTACCTCTTCATCTCTGTTTTGAGTAGTTGAGTGTTCTGAATTCCTTTGATATTTCGGTGATATTCACCAGAGTTCCAGAGTTACTTTCTAGTTCTCATCCTACTACCTGCAGTAATAGCCTCTGGGATTATTGTGATTTGAGGGTTTCTAATGAAATACAGAAACTCCATATATTACTCAGAGAAAGCACAGGATCTTTCAAGAAGGAACTAAAGCAACTTCCCAGTCCCAAAAGCTTAAATACTTTTCCTTCATAATCATTTAGAGGATATATCTGAGTCCTCAAAATCATTGGGTGATAGTATGATATTATCATTTCTTTGATCTCCCCAACCTCACTATTTAATTTTTTGTCAATCTGGTACCTTGCTGTGCATGGCAATGTAATATTATCTTTACAATATGACCTCTTCCAAATGTGACTTTCTAAGAGTCTTTTATACAGCGTAATGAACAAAATACTACTTTTATGGTTTCCAGCCAAGCAGCAGTGCTAAATGCCACAGAGCGGAGCTTGCAAGATTTCCAGACAGTCTTGGCAACTGAACAGCCTGGGAGTGTGAATGTGAACTTGAACATTAGCCTGAAAATGTTTCCATTAAACAAAGGCAAACTTGGAATTCTATCCATCAACCACAGTGATAAATAAATCTAGATCTTCAAATTCTGTGATATGTTTAAATGGGACAAAGACCGTGGTCAAATGGCTACAACAATGAGAGGTCGCTCTTCATCCACATGCTGTAAAGAAAAAAAAAATGTAAAAATTTCCTCACAACTAATATTTCCCTGTCTCTGCTCAATCTATTTCACTTATCGTACAACTTTTGAATGGATTTTCCAATACTCTAGCTATAGGTGTTTCTGTTACCTCTTCAAAATATTTCAGTCATCCCCTGGTGTCTATTCGATGAAACTGGCATTTAATAACTTTTTGACATCTGGCCCCAAACTACTTTCTACCAACCATACCTATGCAAACTTTCTTTCATCTTCAAATTTCACCAAGCCTCAAACTGTACCTGAGTTTAAAAATATTTGCTTTTATATTTAAAAAAAAAATTTGCTTGAAATACCCTGCAGCCTATCCCAGACATTTAATGCAAAGCCTCCTTTGGAATATGTTGTCCCACACTCAAAACACTTCAGAATCCTGGCTTAATGAGTGAAAAGTAGAATAATATCCTACTGATTATGTTAGTTTGAGTTACTATTACAAATGAGTGATTTAAAAACCAGGAAAGTGGGCTGGGGATGTGGCTCAAGTGGTAGCGCGGTCGCCTGGCATGCATGGGGCGCTGGGTTCGATCCTCAGCACCACATAAAAATAAAATAAAGATGTTGTGTCCACCAAAAACTAAAAAATAAATATTGAAAAATTCTCTCTCTCTCTCAAAAACAAACAAACAAACAAACAAAAAGAAAAAACAGGGAAGTGATTGGATAGTGGGGTCTGTGTCCTTATTGGTGCATTCAATCTTTTGATGGATTAATTAAATAATTCAAATGAACTTCTGGGTGGTAGCAGTTTTCAGGTGGGGTATAGCTAGGGAAAATGAATGCCTGGGAATGTTCCCTGGAAGGATTCCTCTCTATCTTTGGCTTCCCCCACCACTACTTCCCTGTCGACATGACCTAGTAGCTCGCCTCTGGAATTCCCTTCTCCATGATGTTTCTGCCATGGCGTCAGCTGGCCTTGCACCGAATATTATGCAACTGTGAACCAGAATAAATCGTTCCTTGTCTGAGTTGTTCTTGTCAGGTATTTTGGCCACTGTGCTGAAAAGTTGAGACTTTGTATGTTCTAGTTTTATCAACAAGGATGCCACCTTTTCTTGTTCTATACCACTTCAGGTTTCACATTCCTCTTTCAGTGCTTACCTGGCTGGACTATATCACATCAGTCCCAACACCAGATGCAGAGGCAATGCCTAGCATAGATCTCCCTACCAGTTCCCAGACTGGATACAGTCTAAATTCAGTTTCAAATTCCTAATTCTGAGTAATTCTTAGGGCTCTGCTGCTTTGATGAAAACTTGATTGAGTGAACCTTGTTTGATATGTGGGAAAAATTGCTGGGGAGAAGGCAGAGAGCAATCTCTCTGCCAAACAATATTTTAAACTGTATCTTAAACTGTAAATAATATCTTCCTCTGAAAAGTCACCAATTTTGCATAGTATTTAACACATCAGGTTTAATATATACTTTTGCATGTGTTCAATCTTCCTTAATATATTTCATTTCATGTACATATTATTTATTTTTCTCTCCCTCTTTTTTTATCAAGAAATCAACTACTATATATTTTTCTTTTAAGAAAACACCAACAATACTTCCAGTGCCTGACAGAAATGTTTGAGGATATTTCTTCTGTGATATTTTGTATATTTCTGCTAATTTTCCCACTAACACTCTAGATTAGATGATGTGATAATTATGGTGCTTTGAGCTACAAGAAACATAAACCCTGGCAAAAAAAATATGTAAGCTTCAGTATTGCTAACAGACCAGAGGTTAGTCAGCTGTTGGAAGAAGTGCATTAATACCCTCTGGTCATTCTCTTGTCTACACTTTCATGTGAGTTGACTTTGCCCTTCAGACCAGGAGAAAGATGGCTGCAACTGCGTTATGAGTTTTCTTTTTGCACAAGGCATCTTTTTTGTACAGAATCCAGGACATGTGTTGGTTGTTTCTTGCCCACATGATCTATGTCTTGCCCTCAGGAAGAACCCCCACACCTTTCAATTCTGCTTGTGTATGTCTTAAATGAAGACTCTGGCTCTGTTTTATTATGTGCATGTCAAACACCAGTCGTCTGTGCCCACAACTATAGACAACATATATTGAATTCTTAGCAGGCTGCTTTATTGTCATTAGAAATTAAATGAAGGTGACATTGCCCACTGTGCTTCCACCAAAGGGAGGTGGCTTCCATAGTACATCTCTCTTCAAATAATTTTTTTTAACTGTCTTGCTACTTTTTCAATATCTTTAGTCACATTTAGTTGCATGAGACAGTAACCGGTAGGGTTAAAATGATGGTTATCTAAGCCTTGCAGAACTGGTTTTGTCCCCACTTCTTTACAAGTTCAAATAAGTGGTTTCACAACACGCAGTACATTTTGAATGTCTCCAATTAACTTAGTCTTTTACATGAAACTGACACCAAACAAATCACATTTTAATTTATAATTATACTTTCAACATAAATTCTAGATGGCATTGTACAAATTTGCCAAGGCCAGAGTGGTTTTCTTTCATATGGTCAAGCCAGGTATTATTATACTTGATATTAGAGGAAAAAGCATTATGCTTTTCACTTTCTTGCTTATTAAAATTCAGAGTTCTTTTTCATCTAGTCTGCAGATAATTTCACATATAAAAGCAGTATGAAAATAGGTAATGTATCCAAGATTCCACGTACAGAGTTGATGCTCAGATATGCACCTGACTCATAAAATAATAATAGACAAAATTTGAGTGCCTACTATATGTCAAATTGTTTTTCATGCATTATTTCTGTTCTCCCAATAATCCTATAAAATAACTATAATTATCCCCATTTTTCAGAGGAGAAAAATTATTCTCATCAGAGGACTCTTTCTGTGGTTTCTCTAGCTATTAAATAATTGATCCAGGATTTGGTTATCTGTATTTGATTTCAAAGACAATATTTTTCATTACAAACACTGGTTAATCCTTTAAATTCAATGCA
Organism: Callospermophilus lateralis; assembly: GCF_048772815.1. Classification (NCBI taxonomy): domain Eukaryota; kingdom Metazoa; phylum Chordata; class Mammalia; order Rodentia; family Sciuridae; genus Callospermophilus; species Callospermophilus lateralis. The sequence goes on from NC_135307.1 coordinate 18,335,433, forward strand.
CACAAAAATAATGCAAGTGAGAAATCCTAATACCATTTGTAACCATTTCTATAGTTTATATTTACATAATATAACAATTTTCAAAGTTCACTCATACACAGATATACAGCACCTCTGTGAATTAAGCAAGCAAGTGAATTAGCTTTTCCATTTATGAAATGACAGTAACTAAAGCAAACACCATTTAATTAACTTGCTCAAATGCTCAGCCAAGCCAGTTGGTGAGTGGGACTGGTAGTCCCCTCAGTGAAATTAGTTTTCATAGTGTGGGTACAGGATGCTAGTAAGAGGTGTATGGTTAAATCTCTACCTCTTTGTGTCACAAGTTCTAATCTGTGAGCTAGATGGTATTCATACTTTCATTTGGGAATTGTAGGAGGTTTGATAATACAAGGCTTTTAAATTCACTGAACACAGATCTTGGTACATTGCATGGCTCAGGAATGTTTAACTCTTGTATTACTAACTTAGGTACTTATGACAAAATACCCTACTTTAGGAAAATTAAGTGGTCTACTTATACATACTTATGAAAATTGTAAGAAAAATACAGGAAGAGAATATATATTAGGTACATTTATAAATTTGCCAAATTTCATATTTTCAACTATTTGTACTGTGGACTGTGATAATAGAATATTTCTGATGCTTATTGCCCTTGTTTAGATAGTTATAGTTTTGAATGACTAATTTTAACTTTCTGATATCATTTTATCTTAATTGATATGATTTGAGTTATTTATCAGATGAAAAAAGAAAATGCACTCCACCTGCTACTCCAGCTTTTGGAGGTGCTGAAGTGGGACTAGTAGCAGTGATCAGCGATAACCTAGATATTCCCAGTTTCAAGTGTTTCAAGCTTGGTGTTTTTTTTTTTTTATAATGAATTTGTTTAATATAGTATATTCATATTTTTTAGACCTGTAAACCCATTATTCTGCAAAATTTATAGTACTTTTATGCATCTTTTTGTTGTTACACATGGAGAACAATTTTGGGCAGTAATTATACAATTTGCATTTTTAAAGACTAAATTGCAATCAAGAAAAAAATTATCATACAAATTGCTGTGTGTGTAATATGGTATGTGCAGAATATAGTGTTTACTTCTGTGATATGCACACTAGGTTTATCTTAAAGAAACAGCTAGGAAAGAAGAGAAAGAAAATCACTGCTGAAGAGATTAAGAAAACAGTTTCCCTCCTAAGATTTTTTTTTCTTTTTTTTAACACTTGAAGACAAAAACTATGTTTTTACATATTGTGATTGGGGAAAAAGTCTTGCTCATTGTTCACTTTTAGGTTTCTCTTTTTCTTCCAAGTTTTTTTTGTTTGTTTGTTTCCACTTTAAGGTATTTGTGGGATTCACTATTTTTGAGAAATGTACACTGCATATATTTAATCTTAGATATGTGGCAATTGAGGAAACAATTTTAAAAAGTGATGCTACTTTTGGGATTAACATGTAAATGACCAAAGAGGTTAATACTCCCTACTGACAGTAAAATAAAAATTTTTTAAAAATACACCAGAACAAAAAGCAAAATGTAACAGCATGACAAAATCTCCAGTAAAATGAGCAAAACTGTTAGAACAACATAATCAGTCTTGAGTGAGTTTTCCTGCAGTTGTGTATGTGTGTATAATTATGGCATTTCACCATGGAAAAATTGTCTCAGTTGCCACCTAGTCTGTGTATACAAAGAGTATCCACATAAATACTGCATTTCTAAATTAAGTTTCTTGATCATTTGAAAAACAGATTTTTGCATGGCTAATAGAAACAGTCAAGCAGTTGTTTATATTTGATCATTTGAAATTGTCAAAAGCAAGGTGACTTTTTGATTTATAATTTTTAGTTGAAGAAATTGAGAAGCTTTTTTTTTATTTACAATGTATTTTGAACCTTTTCTTGAACTACATAGTCTTTTACATAATTTCTTGATGACCTGAAATTCATGATATAAGAAATGATGAATTAAAAGGTCCACAGTGCATAAGGGAGGAATTTTCCAAATGGTTATTTACCTTTTCAGAAAAGAATCTAAAGTTCCCATTCACTAACAAGGTTTTCTATAAGCATCTAACGAGTTTATTTGAACTTTAGATTGGAAGATAAAGGACTAAGTAAAGCATTTATCATGAACATTTTGTCCATTAAAATGAAAATTACATATCGCATTACTGGAGGAGAAGCAGAGGAATGAAACTCTATAAAGGAGTGAATTTGATGAACACGAATTCCATGAAATCTGAATACTATGCTTTCCTTATGCTTGTGGTTGCGAATATGGTCAGAATTTTTCTTTTGGGATTCTTTACCATCTCTGTATTCTATTCTCACTAGGAGTTAAGAGTGAAAACACATGAAAAAGAAGAAATACATATTGGAAAAGTCTCAAGTAGATTCTACTATAAAGCTTGATGCATATTTTAATTGCTGAGAAAAGAAAACTGCCTGTAGGGATATAAGTGTGAAACACGAGCCATTTCATTGTTGCAACGATTTTTTTTTCATGTTCGGCTATGAGTTTCCCTGAATCGACTGGAATGTAATACCTACAAGGTTAATTAGATGTGCTGAAAATGTAAACGTTCAGCACTCTCAAGATGCCTAGTTAATTCAGGTCTCACCCAGGCATCTGTGCTATTTTTTTTTTTTTTTTTTTTTTAGCCACAGAGTTTTCCAAGGTAGGAGTTCATTGATGGTTAACATGCTCTGAACCTTTTCAGGGAAATAAATAAGTATTTGAGATGCATGGTCAGTCAACATCTAACAAAATCTTAAGCCTCGGGTTTTGAAAAGAACAATGTGGATTAATGAGAGTTGTTTTTTATAGAGCTAATGCAATTACTTGTCAAAAAAGACAAAGAAGAGAATTACTGTTGGTATTCTGGTCAAAACTGTGTTGATCCATCATGAAAATTGAATCTACTCTAAAGAATGAATAGATTTTGACTTATTTGTGGTCTTATTGAAGGGGATGAAATCACAGAGAAGATGCATGGATCATAAAGCAAAATCAATATGGATACTCAGTTAAAGAAAAGAATTTTATATCTGTGTCACTAGAAATGGAAACAAAACTGTTCCTACAAAGTCAGACAAAGCATTGTTAACTATGAATTTTTATCTTGCTTATTCTTGTTAGAATACCTATAGCCTGGTTATTTTTCGAGACTTAAAGAATATTGCAGTACTAATTTATGTTTCTTTTCATTTGGCCATTTCATAGTTCTATACTTTATACCCTTTTTTGGTTCTGGTGATAGTACAATGAATTTGGGTGTCTTCTGTTCCCTGATTGTTCATACAAAAAACAAACAAACAAACAAACAAAAAAAACAGAACAAGACAAAAAAAAAAATGGGAGATCAGCAAGAGCTGTTTGTATCCCAAAATTTGAACTAAAATAGGTACCCAACAATCATTTAGTTATATACTTATATATTGATATATATCAATAATCATTTAATGTTACATATATATGTATATATATCTATATATACACATACATATATATTTACATATACACATATTCTTATACAGGATAACATGAATTGTTTAAGTAAGGAAAAATCAAAGACAATCAAAGATTCTTAGTGTCCTTATGAGGAACTGAAGCTAACTTGACACTTTTCCTTATGCCCAATGTATAAAACCTTTCTGTTCCTCCACAGTCATTCAACCCAGGAAGAAAGGGGGGACTTAACAGCTTTCTCACAATTGTGTTGAATCATTGTTATTTATTAAATTACAAATAATCTCCTGCCCAATTTGAAGAATCACTTTGGGGAATTTTACATGAAAAAGCATGAGTTTATATGCAAAGGTCAATGATGCTTTGTCTATAACTCCTTCAGTTGCATATGGAGGAAGAAATTCATGTGGCTTCTGCACCAAATCCCAGTTCAAACTTCTCCATTTATGAGATTTATGAGCATGATTATAATCTCTCTGACTTTGTTTCAGCATCCTCAGAACAACTGTCATATATACATGTGCCTAGTTCTTAGAAGAACCAACTAGGAAATCCACACATCAGAACTTAATAGGCTATAAAAAAAGAAAGAAACAAATAAACAAAGTGTAATGTGCTTCTACTGCTCCCATTATCTGTTATGTTGTTCTAATGGGTGCACACTAAGACTCCTAAAGCCAATAACTTGGATTCATTTTCCAAGAGAAATGGTTCATTCCTGAGCAACCCAGTGAATTCCTCTGAAACTCTACCCAACTCCTATTTTTAAGCTGTTGGTCACAAAGCAGCAAGGTATGTAAATGCTGAGGACTCAATGTAAACGATTTGCCCTACCCACCTGAAACAACATCTCAGAGTGCATGCCCCACTGGCAGCCATTCAACAGAATTAGTTTTCTGTAACGCTCAGCATCTTTTGGAATGCAGGAGTATGATAAAATCCTAGCATCAGAAATGATCTAAATTCATTACATCATCTAGTTAAATGATTATGATTTGAGGCTGAATTTAAATCAAATAATCCAACACACACAGAGGCCTACACATACATGCACTTTAAAATATATGGCTTAAACCCCTTATTGCCAAATCCACTCTTAAGTTCATGTATAGAACTTATGACTTATCTTCTCAACTAACCAGTTCTAAATTTCATTTGTTTCCAACCAGGAACTTTTGGCCTGTTTCTGTTCTTTTTAGGGCAGGATGAACCAAATCTTGGATTAAAGGATATTTTAAATACAGGTTACCCTTACCTGTATGTATAAAGTTACTATGGAATTTTATTAACCTTTAGCACTGAATGAAATAGTCCAGAACATTACATAATAAACCCTGGGTTCTATCCACTGTCTTTCCTGTCTTACCATACAGCAAAAATCGTATCTCAATGAGACATTCAGAATCTATCAGGTCAGACAACACCATTGAAGCCTTTTTAGTTCTGTTCACCTGTTGGCATAAAGAGCCCTAAATGACAACTGGTAATTTAGTTTTCAATTTAATAGAAATAGTCTCTGCTATGTCCACCAAAGGGTGGTTTTGTCTCTCATGTAATAAAACTTCCAAACTCTAGAAGTCTAGAGTCATGGAGATTAAAAAGCAAACACTTTGTGAGTAGATCATTACACACAAAAAGAAGTGGCACTCCCACTTCTAGCCCTTGGCTCCTGTGTCTGTGAATAACGACTATGGAGGAAACAGCACCATCAATCAGCTGTGGTTCAGAGCATATCACCTTCATCACAAGGTGATACCTAACACTCATGCTGTAACAAAGGCATTAAAAACTATTCTGCCCTTTTGAATGTTCATCTGGTTCTGAGTCACAGGTACATGAAAGGACCCACAGCACCAATGCGTATGGATACATTGCCTTTATGTATGAATCATTTTATTTGTTTGTGTTTGTCCATTGGTATGAAGAATTCCTAGGTCAATAATAATGTTGTGTGGCATGCTCTTGTGTTTAAATAATTTAGTTTACTTGTCAAATAGAATAAGCAAAATAATATTTGGAAAATGATTCTTGCAGTAAGCATAAACTATTACCTCCATTATGGTAGAAAAGTCCAAATGCCATTGGATAAATGTCTGGTCTCCTTTGATGTACATGGGAACACTAGGTCATAGTTTTTCCCATTGAACTTGGAAAGTAGATCAGTCAGTAGTACTTTTGGACAGGGAGGTCTTCACTGTAGTTGAAAAAGCTGGACTTATAGTTAGTATATACACTTTTACTACTATGACTATTTGTCCATAATTGTATTAATATCTAGGGTAGAAGACAAGATACTAATTGATATTGCTATCATTTTTTTAACTTCTTGATTATTAAGGGTCTTCTTTAAAATGGGGGCATTTTTGTAATATTATTATAAGACAATATTTTCCTACAAGCTGGGTCAATTCTGAAAGTTTCTTCTACATAATTCTACCATCAGCAATCTAAATGGATTCTTTGTTAATTCCCACATCATTTGTCAAAACCAAGAATCATTATATTATATATTTTATATATATTATATACTTGTATATAATATATAATAATATTTATATATATAAATATATACATATATAATTATATATATATATTTTAAGATTGTTAACTGAGCCAAGGACCAGCCTCAATAAATTGGGAAGAGAGACTATTTTCATCATCAAATAATTCTAAAAGTGAATTATGTTTTAGTGTTCACAGGTTTTTGAAATGTTATATAAGATTGTACAAACAAATTTCTTAAAGATCAAAGGTCCATTCTCTCTTAATAAGTGTTTCGAATTCCCTATGATGGGTTGCAAATTTAATTAGCTTCATAATTTTGCAACCTACAGAAGCAAACTCAATGTCTGGGTTTTGACAATCTTAGTCCAGTGGCCAAGAAAATTATGTATCCAATCTATTTATTTAATACTCCCATTGAAGTAAATCATACTACCCTATAGTTTTTTAAACACTGTATTGAGATATGATCGACATATAAAACTCACCCTGCCATCTTGAATTCTATTTCTCATGTCCATTAGTTGTTTAAAGCTTTCCTACAAAGGCGCATTCTCCCACATAATCAAATTTAATAATATCATCTGTTTATCACTTGTCATGGCATGTCCAGTGGTGCCATACACTCACCCTTTAACTCTCATAATATTTTTAAAAATTGCCTTAAATTCAACAAGTTCCAAATAATTTAAATCCCAAATTCTTTTTATTATCTGGATAATTTGGGCTTGCCACTACAGAATGTGTCAATTTCTGTATTAGTGTTCTTGAATATATGAAACACAAAGGGTATTTAATCAAAACAATATTGGTAATTCAAAGTATATCCAGGTAGTCTACAGAATCAGTCATGAGAAATGGGAAGAGGTCAAGAAATGTGGGTGGTAGCCAGGATCAAAGCAGATCATGCCACAAACCTGTGTAAATCATCCTAATGATAGACCATTAGTGCTTATGCAAGTCTTTTTAAAAAATATTTGTTTTTTAGTTGTAGTTGGACACAATACCTTTATTTATTTGTTTGTTTGTTTGTTTATTTATTTATTTATTTTTATTTGGTGCTGAGGATGGAACCTAAGGGCTCCGCAAGTGCTAGGCAAACGCTCTACCACTGAGCCACAACCCCAGCCCTTACTCAAGTCTTAATGCCTCTTGATCATTAGGCATTGTTATTGCAGTTGTGATATGGCTGATCCTAGAATTTCAACGTGACTGCTACTACTAGAATAGATGCTTTATATCTTCTGTTTAGCAAAAAGCCAATCATAAGTCTGTAGGGGAATATAAGCTTGGCAAGAATTATTGGATAATTTAGAATCTAGAGCTTTCCAGTGATCTAATAATGAGCAGACTGTGCCTCCCCATCACAATCCACAAGTTTATGGACATATTGAAGTAGGTGACCTGAACATTCATTCCCGTCTCTTTTTCTTTAATCATCGCCTCTGAACAATTTTATTGCCATTCTCATTTTGAGTGGCAGTGACCATATGAAATATTTGAGTCAAGGAGACATGTTGAATTACATTGAATTACATATTTTGCTTTCCTGACACTTTTTACTGGTTTTATCTCTTCCTCTCCTTCCCCTGTTATGAACATGGACATCTAGATCTACAGATCTCTAGAGCTGTAGCAGTCATCTTTTGACTGTGACAGGAATTGGAAAGTTACAGAGATATAAACTTTGATAAAATTGAACCACTGAACGAATGCCAGCAAAAACAAGATCCAGATTTTTTTTGTAGTATAGAAAAATAAACCCTTGTTTGTTTAGGCCTTTGAACTCGTTTTCTATTACTTAAAGCTTAACACATTGTAACTAGTATAATAGAGAATTCTGCAGATCCTGAGCAACCGAAAGTAAAAACATAAAGTAAAATAAATAAAAGTCACCTCTATTTTAAACACTAAATAAAAGTACACAGACACTAATCTCACCACATTCACATCTGAAAGAGTTATTAAGTATATTCAGCAATTTGGCCACATGGTGCATGAGTCGATGACAACTTTTTCCACGTATCCTTGAAAGTCTGACCCATAATATACACGTTCTTCCTATCAGACTCCTGTAGGTAACATATGGCTAACAGTTTATGTTTCTGAAATTTACTACCCATTTCAAGATGGCACACAACCACTGCTTCATGTTTTTCTTTAGAAAATAAGTAGATAAGATGGAATGTAACTAACAGACATTTTCTTTTATTAATGTGAATGAACAAACCGAAGTAAAAGTACCTTGCTGATATTCAGCTAAGATAATCGAATATTCAAGCACTGTAGGCAATATTAACAATTAAATAATTGTTGTACAAGGTATAAAATTTGCTCTGTTTGCCACAGAGCAAACAATATATTTCATGTGTGACTAAAAATGTTTCAGCTTTCTAGTGTCATCGAAACAATGGTTCCAATGCAAGTTAGGACCAGACAGGTAACCTAAGTGAAGTCCATATAAAGAGGTCCAAGACTCTGAGGGAGCTACTACTCCCCAGGGGAGCTGAAAACAGATGCTTATTGGAGTGGTGGCCAGTTGGCTCCACCTGCCTGTGGCCACGTGGGAGCAGCATACTTGTCAGATCTTCCCAATCAGGAAAACCCGACTCTTCCAGATTTTAAGATCTTCTACATATTTCCAAGTTTTACTCGATTAAACAGAATTTAGAGAATTTGGGTTCGGGCCCATACTTTGTGAGTTTTCCTTCAAGGAAAGACTTGGGTTTTCCTTGTTGTTTTAAGTTGTGAAAAACTATACTGTGAAAAACAACCACACACAAAGGAAAATAAACAGAAATAAGTATTTTTAGATATTTTGGTCAAAATGCTTTCTTTCCTAGGATTCCCCAGTAAAAATACTAAAGAATGCAGATGGGCTTTGTTACGTGTACAAGGATTATGCTTTATACACACATATTATTCATTTCCTATTAATAACATACTGATGATGTTATATCTGCTTATGTTTTTATTATTAGGGCAATCCTAGTAACAAATAAACCCTCAAGTCCTAGTATCATGCAATAACAGCGGTTACTTTCTTATTCCTACTTTGTCTAGTTGACTAAGGAGTAAAGAATGCATGAATACCCCTTCCTCAGTATCATCCAGGCACTAAGCTGGACGTGGGCTCCATGATCTCCAGTCAAATGAAGGGATCCATATTTTATTTGGGCCAAGACTGGTGGTGTCGTATTTGCATTAACCCTCTATTTCATTGTTTAGAACCAAGTGACAATGTCCTAATAGGGATGAAGGAATGACACTGAAATGTGTTCAATAGCTGGGCTGAAGCTTGCAAGTAGCAGCTTTACCACAAGGAAGGAAATGTGAGTGGTCAGTAAATATCTAGCCATCACTCCCACAAAATTCAGAATTTTTTTTAAACTAAGTATCTTTAATTCTAGCACTCTCTTACTCCATATGTGTTGGCTGTATTAGCAGTCAACTTCTACAGTTCAAGAAAAAGTCATTCTGGAGTAATTTTACTATATAAGATTTTTGGTTTCATGGGTTACATATTCTTTTCCAACTATGCCACAATTAACTTTATGTTTAATTGTATTCATTACTATTTTGTTATCTATCTATGACATACCAAACATTCTAATGATTTCATGAGAGAAATAAGTGTGTATACCTGGAACACCTGTAGTTAATCATGGTCGATGGGTTATAAAAATTAATCTCTAAGACCTCCCCCAACAGCTCTCTAATGAGAGTGAATAAGTGTAAAATATAGGAAACCATTAGGATGTAACAAATGGAAGGGGGAAACAGTGAATGAGGGATGTGAAATTGTTTTAATAAAAATGAAAAATCAGAAGTATAGCAACTGACAGTACTTCCCCAAATGACAGAACACAAGACCCTACTTAGAGCGCGTGTCAATACAACAAGAGAGCTTAGAGTCAAAGACCCTTTAGAAAGGAAGGGAGATAGCTTGGGTCATACGTAAAGTGATATAAAAGCTTCCAAGAAGGAAACCTCATTTTGTCTCCCTTTCCTCTCAGTTAGTTAGCTAGCTACTCCTGGGAATATAGATATCTGCTTAAAAAAATACAAAAAAAAATAATAATAACCAGAACTTTCCAATTCAGAGATACAAAAACAGGTGGTGGTGGTGAGTTCCATAGAGAAAATGGAGATTTAATAAAAATCCTGAAACCATTGAAAGGAACAGCTTATAAACCCTTGTCCTATTCTTTACCACAATTTCTGCAGCAGGTTCATGTATCCTCCTGTATGTGTCTTGTGTCTGGGGAAGGGGAGTTTTCCAGTAGAGATCAAGGATGCCTCTAAAATGAAGCCAAAACAGAGCTGGGCAAGGTGACTCACACCTGTATTCCCCGAGGTTTGGGAGACTAAGGCAAGAGAATCGCATGTTCAAAGCCAGCCCCAGCCAAAGCGAGGTACTAAGCAACTCAGTGAGACCCTGTCTCTAAATAAAACAGAAAATAGAGCTGGGGATGTGACTTAGTGGTCGAGTGCCCCTGAATTCCATCCCGGGCTCTTCACTCCACCAAAAATAATGAAGCCAAAACACCAAGTCTTTCACATATACAAAGAATTCCAACCTACACCCAAGCCTCATAAGATATGAGAGAAACACATGAACATGAAAATGTTCATGAAACTAACATGAAACTACACAACTAACTACACAACTAACATGAAAATGAGACCTCACAGAAAGAGGATCCAGGGAACAGGACAACAAAAGTCATTGAAATCATAACTGATACATGAGATTTATAAGGAATTATGCTCTTTGAGTTATTATTGTTTTAATAAGAAAGGATCAGTTAACTTCCCTATATCCCATTTGTCAAATGGTACCTCATAGAGTAATTATGAAGAACATCAACGAATGGATGTAAAATACTTAGAATAATATTGATTACATAACAAATGATGTTTATTAACTATTATATTTTTTTAAATTAAGGAATAGTATGAGTTATATATTTGTAATTCATAAATTTTAAAAAAATGTGGACTACAATCAAATTAAATTAGTCTTACCCTATGAAAATGGAATTAATAAAAGATCTAATTTCTAATAGAATCAAAATGTTAAAATACTTAGGAATAAATCTATGAAAAGAAGTGTGGGTATGTTCAAAACTATAAAACTTTGTTGAAAGAAGTCAAAGAATTAAAGAAATAAATGGAAAAGCCATCCCACATTCATGTACTACAATATTTCATATTGTTAAAATTGTAAGTGTCCTCAAATTGATTAAAAAATCCAATACCCCTGTCAAAATATCAGTTTCCTTTTAGCAGAAATTGAAAAACTGACCTTGAATTTAAAACAAAATGAAAAGGGGCAGGAATAGCCAAAATGTTGTTGAAAAAAAAAAAGGAATGAAGTTGGGCAACTCCAAATTCCTGATTTCAGAACTTAATACAAAGATATACTAACCAAGACAGTATGGCACCAATGTAAGGATAGGAAAAAAGACTTTGTGGACTAATATTGGTGGTACTTTTCTAAAAAGTCTCAATTTTAAATCAGTTGTTTTTTACAAGGGCACCAAGACGATTCAAGGGGTGAAAAAATAGTCTCTTCACTAAATGGTGCCAGAGTAAGGGGAAAAAAAATGGTTAAATAAACTCTTGTCTAAAGCCATCTGATTCAAGATGAATCATAGCCTAAATTTGAGAGCTAAAAGTATAAAACTTGTTAGAAAAAGGAACAGAATTCAGTCTGGGGTTTAGGCACCACTTTCCATGGTAATAAAAGTGAAAAAAAAATCAAAACCACAAAAGGTAAATTAGATTAAATACTTAATAAAAATTTTTATTTTTCAAGAGTCACAATTAACAGAATGAAGGGAAAGCCTACACAGTTATAGACAATATTTGCAAATTACTTATCTTAGAAACCATCTCTGGATATGTGAGTCATTAAAAAAAAAGAAACAAAAAATTGAAACTAAGACAAAGAATTTGAAGAGATATATCTCCAAATAAGATATTAAAATGACCAATAGCACATGAAACAGTGCTCAAGGTCATTAGCCCTAGAGAAACACAAATTGAAACTTTTAGGACATATTCTTCACTCCCACAACTATGACTAGGCTATAATAAGTAGTGTTGAAGATGGAGAGTAACTAGAATACTCATATATTCTGCTGGTTGAATTGTAAAATGTTGCAATCACTATTAAAATTAGTTGGAGAGTGACTCAACTATTCAACATGGATTCATCATAGGTCCAGAAATTATACTCCATGGGATAAACCTAAGAGAATGAAAACCTGTGTTCAGTAAGAAAAAGTACAATAATGTTCATGGTAGCATTATTGTTAATAGACAAAAAGTGGAACCAGCACAAACATCTATTTATGAATAGATTTCAAATATAATATATCTATTTAATGGAATATTATTTGAGAAAAAAATAAAATGAATGGTACATGTTGCCATACATTTGAACCTTGAAAACATTATGCTAAGGGAAATGGGAAAGAGACATTCAGAATAGGAAATGGAAATGGAAAATTGTATGTTTTCATTCGTCATAATAGGCAAATCCATGATGAGATAAAACAGGACAGCATCTGCCAGGAACTGTAGGCAGTGGGTAATGGACAGTGATGGCTATTGAGTGCAGGATCTCATTATGGAGTGATAAAATATTTTAAAACTACATAATGTTTATGGTCTTTGAACATAAAACACCAACGAAGTGGGCTACTTTAAAGAGTGAATTGTATAGTGTGTGAATCTTATTGCAATAAGTTGTTATAAAAATAAAAAATAAAGTTAAATTCATCTATTAAAATGAACAACAGTGATTCCATAACTTCTTGTTAAACAGAAAAAAACATTTCGAGAGACAAGAATCAAGAGCACGACTAAGGAGCTATATAGGCTATTGGTGAGTTGAATTGAAAGTATCCTCATGCTCTCTGTAGATTTGAACTTCACAGTATGTAAGGTCAGTTATCTGATGTATGTTTGGCAGGGGTAGATATGAGATTGATGGAAGAGGGGACTCAGATGCTAGAAATTAAAGATTGGGTACAATCTTATAGAGTAGCAGTCCAACAAGTGCCAAAGGTTCTTTGATAACATTCCCATGTCTCATGAATGGTCAGAGGAACTGAAACAATTGATGTTCTGGTTTCATGGTGACATGGGAATGCATTGAAGGAAAGCTATTTTCATGAACGCATTTTGTGTTTTTTCTTTCATTCAACTTCTATGCGTGTCACACAAACTGACTAGCAACCACACAGAAACTAATTATTTGCTCCAATAATACGATAAAATTAAAATATACTTGAGCAACCTCAAATGCTGTCCTAAATTGCAAAAAGTGCATGCAGTATTAAGTACATTATTTTTGTATTTATTATCTTGTTAATTTTATAGTATGATGAAGTTAGTATAAATGTGATTTATTAGCTGTTGTCTCATAATGCTTGTTTTCCATTATTTCATCATCTTTGTTCTGAATTATGACTTTATTCATTACATTTCTATCATTTCAATAAACAATTAGATTTACCTCAGTGAAAGTCTGCAGGGTCATTTATTCCAAATGAGTTCTTCAAACAATTATATATAGATTCATTATCCTACAATCGTACCATGAACTTACCCTCTTCTACATAAACCATGATTTCATAGAAGTTCCTATAATGTCTATAATAGCTGTTATTTATTACCTTCAACTTATTATCTTAAGCTATTACCTTCAAATTCTAAAAAAGTATTTGTTTACTTGACTTTTTCTAAATCAAGTTTTTTAAAAATTTGTATTTCTTTAAATCTATTAGGTCAACCTGGGAAATAATGACTTCAGGTAACTAGCCAAGTAAATGAGGTCAAATATAGATCAAATAAAATACTGTTAATATCTTTGTGGTATTTTTTCCTCCTCTTCTTCCTCTCCCTCCTTCTTTTCCTCTTTCACTTCCTCCTCTTCTTCCTCCTCTTCCTCTCTTTTCCTATTGTTCTTTTTCAACTTTATCTTCAAAATTGTGTGGGGTCAGATTCCATGTGTGAAGTCACTTCCAAATATTCTTATGACTCACTTTGTATCCGTGGCCTAGAGTTTCCTGCAAGTAGTTCTGGATGCTTTCCACGAAGCAGTCAGTCCTACTAGTATGCTGATACTCCTGTGAGTTTTTCTGCATGGCTTGTTCTGCCTCTCTGGAGGACGTCCCAAATGTGCTGAGTCAGAGCAGCTGTCTTCAGGTGGTATATTGCTATTTATATTTGGTAATTTATCCCACCCTCAATTAAAAAAATACAGTTCAATAGAGAAGAATCAAATATTTTCAGAATAAAGTGGGGAGATATTCTTTTATTCAGTGCACATAACTTAGTACAAGCACTCATATGGTACTTGTCATTTGCTAGTCACATGTCTAATGAGTTTATAGATAATTGCTTAAAGGGTTCTCAAAATAAACATGTGAGGTGGTATATTAGTATTACCATAACAATAGGTACATGAGGACATTGAGGCCCAAAGCTGGTAAGTGGCAGATCCATGATGACACATGGGTTTAGGTTGATACCCAAGAGCTTCTGCAGGAGGATCTTGGTGTTGTCCATCTAGAAGGGCTGGGTGGTTATGCAATCTGCCTAACTTGAATAGGAATTAATGTCCAGAGGAGATAAGCAAAAACTAAAGACATAATTGTACATTTTGACACTAGGCATCCATTCATCTTCTAGTAGTATCCACGGAGAAGTTCAGGGTAATATAATTGAACCTTTACAGGCCCTTCCCTGAACTCAATGGTGATTATATTGACAAATAGCAAAAGATACGAAAGATTTCTCTCTTGAACAATTCAAACACAAGCCTAAGAATGCTATAGAATAAAGAAATAGGCAGTGATTTCATGATATCCAGCACAAAATTTAGTTTGCTTATTCCTTACTCACTGTGAGATATTTACATCTGCAAAAGTGGCCCCTATAGACTCTCAGATCTTCAAGTGTAAGAATCACTAATATGTGTGTCTGAAAGATACAACAAAGTGACTGGCAGGTAATAGTACTAGATGTGTTCTTGATGATGAAATGCCCAACACAAGGAAGGAAAGGAGGGAGGCCAGAGTTCCCATCTGGCAAAGGCAATGTTTCCTACCAAATTCTAAATTGAATGCAGCAGTATTTTCTCATTTCCTTTTAGAATTTTTACGAATCCCTTTTATACTATTAGGGCTTTCAAATACACAACTCACCATATAGGTATTAACACACTCTTCTATTTAATCTCATATTCTTGTCTAGAGAATGCCAAAAGCATTTCAGCTCTACTTCATGCATTTTAGTTGCATAGAATTTCCTGCTTTAATGTTTACTAAATTGGAATGTCTATTAACTGTGATGAGAATTGTGTAGCAGTAACAGAATACCAGCTACCCCCACTGTTTTACTCTAGAGAGAAGAGCGAGATGAATTCTTGGAACTCTATTTCTTTTCCTCTCAGGAAAAAAATAAAAAGGATTAAAAAATGGAAGGAAGAGCTTTCAGACAAAAAGCAAACAGGTAAATATTTTAATCCTTCACAGTTTTCACAAAGGTGTAAATGAGGCACTTAATTTGTGGTCTCAGTGTTTTGATCTGATTATTCCTTGTATTTTCATCTCTGACAACCCAGGATGCCATTGCCCACTGGCTAACCTCAACATAACCACATTGCCATGGGCTTCCTGCAAGCTCAGCAGAATGCAAAATCCATCCAAAGGATTCTGCTACCAAGGTTGGCAGCATATACAGTTCTCTTAAGAAACAATTGTCCCTTCATTTAATGCATCATTTTTCTTACTATTAGATAATTTCTCTCAGACTAAAGAATATTAATTCACAACTTGGAGTGATTCTCTGTAACTGTGACTTCCCTGTACAATAAATTAGAAATTGTAAAGCCTGGCACTTGATGGTTTAGATTATAATACTCCCCCCCCCGACACACACACACACTCATAATACACATATCACATATTTATGCCACACCATCATTCATGTATTGCTGGAAGAGAGATGGGTCATTGGCCACGTGTCTTTGGGGTATATGTTTTGTTCCTGAAGAATGGAGCTGTCTCTCTTTCTCTCTCTGATTCCTGTGGCCACGTTCTAAACTGTTTCCCTCTGCCACCATGATGTGCCTCATATTGGACCCAGATCCATGGAGCTGGCCGTCTTTGGAAGGACACCTCTGAATCTGTGAGCTCCAAGATAAACTTTTCCTCCTATTATTGCTCTTGTTGGGTCTTTTGGTCACAACAGTGAAAAAGCTGACTAAAATGCCTGGGATAATGACTTTCTGTGGCCTGCAAGAAGGACTTCTTAAAGAACCTCTGGTGCAGCAGCATGAGAAGGAAGAAAAGGTCAGATGAGTGATTGTGCAAAGACAGCTGGCTGACCATTCATCACACCATTCTCAGACCTATCTGCAGAGGAAGTGTTAATCCTGTCCCTACATGTCCACTTGCCATGTGATGTGAACAAGACCTCTGACAGCTTTGAACTTGATAATGAGCTGACCTGGAATTGTTTTGAAGATAAAATAGTGAAATGAATGAAGAAGCCCTTTTAAACCCGCCCCACTCAAGAAATTCACAGAGAAACAGTATCAAGGCAGATTATTCAAATAAAGCACCTGAGACAATAATATAAAAGTTTATGTTGTTGCTTATTTCAGAAAAAGACAATTTCTACTGCAATAGCCATGATTTGATAAGAGTATTGCCTGTTACTTACTTGAAAACATTAAATATCAGATATGCATTATCATATTCAATCTCTAAACAGCTCTATACAAAAGGCATCTTATTCTTCTTTAAAAGATATGGAACCTAGAATCTCAAAAGATTTTTGTTTTTGAATAATTCAGCTAATAGGTAAAAGACCAAGGATGTAAATGTAATTTGCCTGGGTCAATTTCAGTGTTTTTTTTTTTAATATTTCATAGAGTTGTCTCCCTAAAGAGATATTCAAGATATGGATTTCATCAAGAATATAAAAATCTTGTTACAGATTCAGGACATATAATTGACTGTAAATGAGTATATATTTACTGACTATGTCTGTGAACAAAATACTATGAAGTCATGGGATAGTCCCTGTCGTGAAGGAAAGTTTCTTAGAAATGATGAGGTATGAGACACCATCAAAATCCATCATATTTTGGGAGGGGATGCAAAAATCAAATAGGAAGTAATTGACCCAAGACATCTGGCTCCTTATGGTCAAGCCATGGTTCAGTGCTGTCCTGGCAGTGGAGGTGGTGCACGGCATCCTGCTAGTATGGCGAAGTTCAGGTCCCTCCTCAGAAGGATCACACCCATGGGGTTTCATGTTCTGTAGTAAAAGTCTTAAAATCTTAAAAAATTTTCCCTTGAGTCAGTACTTTCTAAGCAAAGTCCTGAGAGACAGCAGAGGACATTCGGAGAGCTCGGATCCTCCCATCAAACTTGACTCTTTGTCTTGCTGAGTACTGCCTTCAAGGATCTTATCACTGCTAGCTGCCCACATGGGATCCTGGGAACCAGCCATTCATTCTCCTTTCACTTGTGCCCAGCTAATACTCCTCATCTTGACCCTGGAATGAAGATGGAGGTCAAGTGGAGGGTCAGGGGATGGTGTGCACCATGTAGTGTTCCTGACCAAGGCACAGAATTACCGTCTTTGCTTTGGGTGGAGTCCTGCTGCATTTCACGGGTGACTCAGTAGAACAAGCCCTCTCTCTCACCAATACTCCTCTCCCATGCTTGTTGCAAGATGGAATTGCAATTTCTTGAAGTTCATCCTGTGCCATGGATTCAGACAGTGATCCTTTGGGAAAAGAAAATGTGACTTCCTCACCTCTAGTTGGAGTGTCAGCGGGCAGAACGGAGGAGGTGTCTGGGAGGAAAGAGTCATGCTTCTCTACTTAGTCACAGGTCAGGGCCTCTGGCAGCTGAGACATTTTGCACTTGCCAGATGACTATTCCTGTACCTAAATGTGTATAGCACTGACTAGCCAAATAAAAAACTACCATAGCATGACACAGAGACACACCAGAATTAAACAAAACAAAATAAAACAAAACTCTTTTTTTTTTTTTAATCTTAGACCCTAACACCATTTTATCCCTGCCTCTGGACACAGGAGATCCACATTTTGTTCTGGCCTGGTAAGTCTGGACGTGAACTATTTTCTATTTATTGAATGCTTAGACTATACTAGGATGGTATAGAGTGTGATGGACATCATTATCCAAAGAATACATATGAAGACACGAATTGGAGTCAATATACTTTATATACAACCAGAAATATGAAAAGTTGTGCTGGATATGTGTAATACGAATTGTAATGCATTCTGTTGTCATTTATTTTAAAAAAAAATAATAAAAAAGAATATACTAAGTGCTATGCTAAGTATTCTACCTGAATGATAGCACTTAACCATTATAACTACTCCCTGGAAGACTAAGATATTGTTATTAACCAAATTCTATGAATGAAGAGGCCAGGACTTTACAGGGATTAAGTAAATGTGCCTAAGGTGCCACAGCTAGAGAACAATACTCCAGTTTTGGTCTATGGATCCCATAGTCCATATTTTTAATATCTAAATTACTGCTTCTACTCTGGCTGCCTTTGGTGCCCACAGAGCCACGTGCTCCATCATGCCCAGCTCTTTCTTGGACTGAGAACTAACCAGGTCAGATAAACACAGGACAGATAAAGTTATCATGACGTCTACAGGGAAAAAAAAGGGAAGGCCTTGTCCACAGGAGCCTTTAGAGGCAGAGACCCTCTACTTTTGCATACAAAATTCCTCTTTTCTATGCATCAGGAGGGTGAAAATCCTTTGTGGGATGACCCCTGGTTTTTGTTTATTTATTTTTGTTTTTTGTTTTCTCTTAGAATTCCATTGTAGGCTGAGTAAGCCCTGTAACAGAGCCTGAACTCCCGAGTGCATAAGACATAATTTTTGAATAGTGACATAAGGGACAATGCCATTAGTCCTTTCTTTAACCATAAGTCCTCTAAACTAGAGATAATAAAAGCATAAGAATTCTTTGACTTAAGATTGAAAGTGTGCTCCATATCACTGCTAAGAATAGGGTGATCACATCCTCTTCATGGAGTGCATCTGCATGTAGATTCTACCAAGTGGAAAGACAGAGGAAGGGAGAGCCAGCTCTAGGGAATCACATGTGTGATTACATATATTTAATCTCAATGTGTCCTTGTCACTACTTCTTTACCCAAGAGTAAATCACATCTGTCTCCAAGTAAACCATTTCTGTTCACCACACAGGACCAGAATGCTTTGCAAACATCTGCCTTCTCATCTTGGTTACCAGTATCTCATTTGTTTGGAGGAAATGACTGGAACACACAAACTTTATCTTTCCACCTCTTTTTCCCCCAAATGCTCATTTATGAAGAACCAGGTTTCAGCCTCTAAATGATTACTCTGTGCTTGGCAGGTGGAGATTGTAGCCCCAGTTACGTTAATGATTTCTGAGGTGATGCTGAGGCCTCAGAGGCTGCTTGGCAGAACAACTAGCAGGAAACTAATGAGTATCCCAGCACGAACCAGGACCTTTAAAAAAGGGATGTTGTGGGGAGAAGGGAGAGAGGAATAAATTACAGACTTTGGTCTCTGGTAAGAATATCATTGAAGACACTTAGGCAGTCTAGAAAAGAAAATTAATCACTTATAATGATTGGGGTGTGTACAAATATTTGACTTAATTTCATTTTTAAACACATTTTTTCCCCAGAAAGATGCATGGTATCCAAGAAGCACAAACTGATCTTGATTTAATCATAGATGAGCACTGAGTGGTGGAAGAGACAATTATAGGAATTGTACCTGGGATAGCATGATTTTTCTAACACACTTATAATCTTGGCAAAGTTCTTATGAAATTCTGCTGGAGGAATGTGTGTTGGAATTCATGATCTCAAGTACTAGAGAGAAACAATTAACCAACTGGCAAATTAAAAGATATTTATAAAAGCACTAACCTGATATTGTATTAGTAAGAGCAATTGAAACATAAGTTCATTGTCACGGGGCTTGGATATGTAATTCTTAATCATCCAAGTTAAATAATTTCAGAATAATAATTTGAATGTTGAATAATTAAACTGATGGAACAAAACATGTTTTTATGAATAAATCAGGTTTTGCTTCTGAAATATTTAGCAGCGAGACCTATAGAAAAATTATCTATATAATTTATCGGTTGTATGAAGTCACTCAGTTGTAGCAGAAAACAAAAGAAAATATGGGACAGGTTATTGGAAGTTCTGAGTTCAAGAATTTATTCTTTCATGAAATATCTTCCTAACTTTCTAAAAATCAGTTAATGTTTTTCCCTCAATAACCTCAAACTTCACCTGGTTTTTCCTTTCCCAATCCCTCAAATGAGGCATTAATCAAACTTGCTGCTTAACTATCTGCAAGTTTTAATTTATCATAGAGTAACAGATGGGAGATTATAGAGGGCAGTTACTGCAAAAATAACTCACTAAGCAAGGAATGCAGTCTCAATCCATTGTCTAGACCACCTAGGAAAAGAGCCAAAAACTATTTGAGGAGAGGAATAAATGTTGACCCTGCACTCCACTGACCTATCCTAAGCATGTGGTCTTGGAAAGCCACTTAACCATTTTATGCTTTATTTTGGTTATCAGTTTGAAAAAAAAATAGACTAAATGAATTATTTTGGGATGAAATATTTTAAACAATAGGAGATTTGGTAAGCTAAAATGAGACCATTTTGTACACATGGGGTACATGGGGTTCTTTTGCAAGGAAAAGTTGCCAAAATGAGATGCTCAAAGTCAAATGACTAATGGATTAACAATAAAAAAAAATGAGATAATTAGGATTGGGACTTACTTCCTCCAAGAAGAGCATGGAAATGCTCAGTCTTTAGAGGCATCTAAAAAAATCCATTGCCCACTCATCTTCCCACACACATGAAGTGTCTCATACGTTGGCTGCTACATGGTTCCAGACTGCACCAGAGTGTGACATTGTTCCCACCCCCCAACATACTTTGGAAGCAGGGAAGCAGAGGGATGATGCCAGTCCCTGGATTTGCTGCAAGAGTTGGTGAGCAGGAAGGGGACATGGCCCACAGATACACACTCTCTAAAATGACGCTGAATCGCATCATCAGGCTCTTGAAGGGATCAAAACCAAACTCTATCTCAGAAGTCAGAGCAGTTCTCCATCAGGAGAACTCCACCAAAGGCAAGTGGGTATAGTGCAGTTCACTTTAAAGGCACTCCAGAGGGCTTCTGTGACCAAACACACAGATTTGCTTTGGAGTTCTAGGTATTAGAAAACAGAAACAAATAAGATTTGATACAATCCTGGAAGTGTCTATTAAATTTGAAGATATATATATATATATATATATATATGTATATATATATATATACACACGCACATATATTTATTTATAAATATATATATGAGAGAGCAATATATATATACAGATACATATCTATATATATACATATAAATTCATATTTAATATTCACATATTTAATAAATCCTGGAACTAGGATAAAAACTAGAGGTGCACAGTATTAAAGGAGTGCTAATCAATTTTATGAGATGTGGTGCAGAAGGCAGAACTTACACAGGGCAAATGGTGGTCTCATTTCTGATAAGAACTTTTAACCTTATCTTGGAATTTTTTTGATTTCTCCTTTAGATTCATGTTCTGATTTCTTCTACTTCGGATCATTTTCAGACTCCATTTGCTTCATTTTACATTGTGTTTGTTTAACTATCTCTCAAGAAATCATCAGTTATCTTTTGTCTATGCTTGTATTAATTGTGAACAATGGTTTTAAATTACATATGTCTGTGATTTTATAGATCTATTTGAGTGAATAAGCATCCATCTAAAACCATTGCTGTTGAGTGGGTTGGCTTTGAGAATAATGAAGACGAGATGGGCCCATTCAGCTAAATTCCTTCCGTTACATATTGTAATGCCTTATTTTTTTAACAAAACAATACAAAAAAAACCTGGTATGTAAATTTTATTTTAATTTCAAGTCTTTAAGTACTAGCGGGAATATGTTTTATGGGATTATTTGCTCATCTATATTCATTACTTTTTTCATGATTATTAAAATTTTAAATAGGGAAAATGCTGGATTTTCTCATTTTATTTGAGGAACTTTGGAATTCTAGACAATTTAAACTAGGTAACATTATCTTTGCCCTCCCATGCACTGCATTTGTGTGTAGAAGCAGATATCGCATTCCATTCATAGTTGAAGAATATATCCCACGAGTTTTATAAAATGCAAACTGTCCTTTCTTTCATTCCTTTTGTACTTGTGTCCTTGTGCTGGAGGGCCGTGGGAAGTCCACAGTAATGCTGCAATTAGCCATACATTGGTCTGTGAACCCACTCTCTGATTTTTCAACCTGTCAGCTTATGCTTTGACCGCTGATAACATGACCTTGCAATCCTTATACAGTCCTGTCACAGTTGAATGCAGACATCTGTACGATTAGGTTCAGGAAATGGAGTCTTAGAAGAGTAAGAGAGAGGAAGGGCTCAAAGTGTGAGAAGAGATGAAAAAGCAGAAGCTGTTAATGTTTGGAAAGCAAAATTAAAAAAAAAAAAATAAAGGAGCTTGTCTCCCATTCTCATGAGTCTGAGACTTCCTTTACAGTAACACGGTATGTACCAGATCAACTGCAATAGTTGTGGTACATCTAAAACAAGGCAAGCATTCATTTCCTTAACCAGAATATTTTTGTGACAAAATTGTCTGTGGTTTCTAACTCTAACAGACAGAATGCATAGGAAGAATGCTAAAATAAAGGACATATTGTAAAATAATGCTACTTGGTATTTATAATCACCTTTTCATTCTTTAAAAATACTGTTGACACATAGAAATTTTATTCTAAAAAATGTTCAATTGGATGACACATGAAAAATGTCATAAAGATCTTGAGAGAGGAGGAATCTGGTAGTGTATCCTGTTTAGGCCTTCACATTTCTAAAAAGGAGATAAACATAATTCTAAAAGATGCAATGATTGCCCAGCGTGACGCAGAAAGTTTGCTACAGACCTAATAATGGCACAATATTATGTTGTGTGTTCTCATTCTCAAGACAGTGTGATCTCTACCCTCATAAAGTTTGTGTTATTTCTGACATCTAAATATGAAAATGTCAAGTGTTACCTAGCAACTATTGGGATAAAAATTAAGTGATACCATACCATTTTACATGTTTGGACTTTTTCAAAGCATGAACTTTTTAACAACCAAATATTGTAAGAAAATGGTAGAGATCATGATTTTTGGATATCCAGTTTCATCCCTAAATTATCATGGAGTGGAGCAAGTTGCAGTTTTTACTGTAGTACTGTGGTGGTCCATAATACGTGTAAAAGCAAATTTCTGTGGATTGCTTTTGCACAGAATGCTAATGTAAATATATGTGGACATAGGTGTCAAAAGCTTCAATGCATTCCCCTTGTCAGAAACTTTAAGCCTTCATCCATAAACCAGACGCTCCATGAGTAAGTACCTGATTTTCCTAATGGGGATTTACTCACCTTTCTGTTTTTGTCATCTGGCTGGAACCCCAGTCCGTAGTGCCTAACCAGAAGGACCATTTGTGCCTCTGTTTCCAGGTCTACATGTGGAAGGGCCATTACTTATTTTCCTTTAGAGAAAGTGACCAAACTGAACACAGAGGACTTCTCCCCAGCTGTAGGAGACTTTACAGAAAAGAAACTCTTAACTTGGGATACTTTAGAAAACTGACCTCACTTTCCATCACCTCAAACTTCCAGTCATCTATGCAATGAAGTGTGACAACAGTTTTAATAGCATGTGAAAACATATTTTATTATGGGGCCATTAATTTGTCCTGCTGGCTAGGTGATGTTCTCCATATGCTTCCCAGGATGGTGTCCTTCGGCCTTGAGGTCTTTCCTGATGAGCACTCTGCTCTTACAGTGTGGAGCTCTAATGGGTATCTTTTTCTCTGCTTTGCCCTTGGCAGGGACTAGTCTCATTCCATCACTTTGCTTGTGCATGGAAGAGTGGAATGTCATGGAATTCCAGTCTGAAGTCGTGCATTGCATTTTCTTTTACTACCCAGAGATATCTGCCAGGTTTTGGCTTTTGAAGGCCTATTCAATGAATTTAAGAGCATTATTATCAAGGGAATCATTTTTAGCATATAAGATTTAAAAAAAGACAGAAAACTCCATTATTTTCACAAAGATGTCTGTGCAGGGATGCATAGGATAAAAAGTCATATGGTTATAAATTTGATATTTATTACCTAAATCAAACAAAATGTGCATACCAATGTAGTAACCTAAAAGTAAAAGCATAAATAAATCACCATCAAACCTGTACACACACACACACACACACGCAGAGCACATATATCTATGTAAATGTCTATGTATATATTGTGTATATAATATGTATGTATATATTATATATGTTGTCATCTCTGAGTATATTTTGAGATCCAAAAGACTTTCAATCACAGATTGTGTGGAAATTATCATAGTATATCTCATGTATTCAAGCAGATTTTAACAAGTGGCTTATTATATTCTAGGATTTATACTAAATAGAGAGGAGGTGGACAGAAGGGAGAATTTCTATGATTCTGCTTTTAGTATATCTCTGTCCTATTTATTGAATCATGGAAGTTCTTAATGATGAATCAATGCATATTCTAGATAGGAGAAACCAATGATACGGTGCTCACCCATTTTCTGTGTAAGTGCTACTACTACAAAAGAGAGGTAGATCGCAGGGTATGGTGAATCAGCCTCCCCAAGGAGTGACTTTCGTGCTACCTCCTGAAAGAGGAATCACAATTTTAGAAGAATGGAAAGATCACATATTTTGTGGACTTTTAGAAGCTTTAGCCATTTTTAAAATTGGTTTTCCCTCTTCTTTATTTAAACCCTCCCTTCTACATTTTGCTAACATGAAGGTTAATTAGTCTCATAGATCCTTGAGTTATGTTCTTTTTTTAAGGCTATTTTTATTCAGATTGAGCAACTTCTATGTTTTCTTTCATTTCACCAATATTGTATTCTGTTCCCTTCATCCTCTGTTGAACACATCCATCAATAATTCTAATCTATATTATTGGATTTATTATTAAATCTGGTGTCTATATTGGTTCTTCTTTATGGGTTGTTTCTTTACTTAAACTTCCTACTTTTTATAAATTTTTACCCACCCATTTTAATGTTTTCATTATGACCGATTTGAAGTACTTTTAAATAATTCTAATATCTATTTTTCCCTCAGTTTGCTATTTCTTGATTCATTTTTCATTCAATTTGAGGTATTCCTGGTTCTACATGTGATTACTAATTTTCTGTTGAAATCTGGACATTTTAGTATTGTGGTTTTGGATGCTGAATCTCATTTAGCTTTGCTTGAGCTGGCTTTTTCTGTCACACACTGGTAAGGGAAGGAAGCCTCATCTTCATACTGCCACATGCAGGTAAAATTTTCCCCGCCTTCCTGGTTCTTCTGAATAGCAGAGGTAGCTCATGCTCCCACTAGGCCTCCATGAGAAACCTTGACTAGCAGGGTTGCCTTATCACTGCTTCCAAATAACCTTCACTGACATCGCAGGTGCACAGCCTCACTATTACTAGTTAACTGTGAGAATCCTCTTCTCCCCAGGCTTCTTCTGGTACCATGCCATAAAGTAGATGTGGAAAATTTCTATACTGCCTGATGGGGGTGCAAACCCAGGCCCCTCCTGTGTTCTTCACTAACATCACAGAGGAATGGAGGCTACTTATCATGTGGTGGGGATGAAAGTCACCGTACTGTATTTGGCCTTTTTTGACACCATATCAAAAAAGGGAGTTGAGGTACCATGTCGCAGGGAAGTTGGGGCTTCCCAATCAGTCATTGCTGGTGTGAATTGTGGTGGGGATCAGAGAGTGTTTTGGTGGAGATTTGTTAGATTAAGCAGTTATTATGTAAAAAACTTCTGCCCTGTCCATTTCCTGATACTTTGGTTAAAGATTATAGGCTTTTGGAGGTGAGTCTGTTTCACATTTCTAGGATGCCAATTTCTTCACTGAGAAGTGTTGGAATACTAAAGGTAGAAGGAAACTCACTATCATATCCTTCATTGGATTCTTAGGCCCCTTGCTATTCTCACTTCCTCTCTGTGTTTTTGTTTTCTTATCTTTATTCCTTTTTTTTTTTAAGTGTGTTAGTCAGATCTTCATCACTATAACAAAACGCCTAAGATGGTTAACTTATAAAGAGAAAGAGGTTCTTTTGACTCATAATTTTAGAGATTTGTTATGTTTTAATAGTACTCACCCTACCCTAACCCCCCCAAAAAATTAGCTCTGAATATTCATAGATGAAATGTTGAAATTATGAGAACTAGAATTGAATCAACTCATCCTACTTTGGATGGAATGACTGGGTGGTAACTGTAGGTAAGTGGAGTGTGGCTGGTTGAGGTGGGTCATTGAGAATGTTTTTTGGAAGAATGCACCTTCCCTGAGGCCACTTCTTTGTCTCTATTTTCTGCCCATGCTATGAGCTGAACAACTTTCCTCTACTGAGCTCTTCCCCATGATTTGCTGCCTCACTTTGAGAGGAAGTCAGCCACCTGTGGACAGAGACCTATGAAACCATGAGCCTCAAATAAACTTTTCCTCCTTTAAGTTGTTCTAGTCAAGTGTTTTTGTCATAGTCATGGCATAAAAGCTGACTCATATAAGATTCAGTTCTAAGATCAGCAGGAGATATTAGCTTTGGGTTTCTGGTATGGATGTCGGATGATAATAGTTGGGAGGATGAGGCAGAGCAAAATCTACTCTCATTATAAGTCAGGGAGCAAAAAAGAAAGAAGATCTATAATTCCCTTCAAAAGCATGTACCTAGTGATACAAGGATCTCCCATTTATTTCCACTTCCTAAAACTTCCCCTATGTTCCAATAGGATGGCCCTGGGGGCCAAGTCATTAAAACCTGACTTTAGGGGATATTAATATCCAAACTATATATTTCCAGAGTGTTACTTATGGAAGCTGTTGTAGAAAAATTATGGAACAGCATGTGTACTTCATCTTTTCACACAGGAGTCTAGTGAATCATGCAAACAGCTCATGTCAATTCAGCAAAATGTCTTTTCTAGCATTCCCACTATCAACTTCATTATCTGCGAAATAGTTGTGGCTACCTGATCTTCCATGTTATAATTTCGGTAAGTTCAATTGCTATCTGAAAGCAACTGGTATCCTCTGCCCCAGGTCTGGGTTCTAAATAAATTTAAAGTCCCCCAGCCTACCCATCAAACTTTTGACCTGGACATCTCCCCTTCACTCTCTGGTTTTCCTCTTGCTTGCTGCTGTTCTGTGGCACCTTCTCTTCCATTCCTGGTGGTATAATGTATCTCACAAAACCAAGTCTTGCCTGATAGAACAAACTCCATTGGTGTGCCTGACAGGACCGCCAGGCTAGTGTCTGTTCACTGCACGTAACAGAATATAAACTGCTGCTGAATATAAGAACTCATAGTCTTGAAACTCATCTTGAAAGAGAGAAAATAAATCAGTAGTACATTGGGATCTAATGCTGAACAAGATTTCTGGAACTCAATGAATTCTTGTGCCTCCTGACCTAGGAGACTTAGCTCCTTCTTCTTACATTCTGGGCCTTTGAATTTGGACATATTGTTGACCAAATTGGGTCATCCATTGATTTAATTCAGCTTTTAGTACACACTGACATCTGCCCCACTCATTCTTCTTGTGTTCTTTCCAAAGCACGTTCTCTCCCCACTTACCCACCCTTAGCCAAGAATTGCAGTGATACTGTTTTGATTATTAAATTACAGTCTGGAAACCTTAGAGTCTGCTAATCCCTCTTTAAACTAGTTGTTTTACGAGATATATGTCCATGTACTTAGAAAATTTAAAAACATTGTTATTGAAATGCAGGGAATTACTATCATTAAGGGTTTATTTTACTGCAATTCAGGACCCAAATATGTTTATTGGTTCAGAACTAAAACACTGTCCAATACCTCTTGTGGAAGATGGTGTCTACTCAGTTCATTCTGGATACAGCATTTGTCTCTCCAGTGGTCCCAGTTATTAACATGGTTTTCATTTATTACTCATATACACACATATATACACAAACATATACACACATTTATTAGATACACACATATATACATACATTTATCGTACACACATGTATACATGCATTTATTATGTATATATTTATACATGAATGTGCATTTTCCCTGAAGCAATTTATACCTTCAATTATTACTTTACAGTTGGTGAATTTGCATTAGGCAATTCTGTATTTTCTAGTTTTTTGAAATATCCTGAAAGTCAGCCAAAGAAAGCAGGGGTGGAATGAACTATTTTGTGTATTGCCTAGATTACATAAGCAATGGTATGTAAAGTACTATTCTGCTCTAAATATAATCTGTAAATTGATCAGGTTTGATGAGAGTGCTCTTTTTACCCTAGAGCTAAAAGGATGCCTCGCAAGCCAAAAATAATTCAAATGACTTTCCTCTTTATTCTTCATCACATCTCCCTGTTGCAGGGATGGAAGCAAAGCAGAATTAAAGGTACAGTAGACATTCACTGTTTTTTTCTTCTCCAATATCCATTCTTTAAATAATAAGGTCCTGTTTTTCTTTGGAAAGTTTCCTATTTTGTTACCAGTATTTGTGAAGAGAGCTCCTTCACCCATGTTCCCTCCACTTAGAGTTAGCCATTCAGCAAATTGCTCTTGCTGCCATTTAATTTAACTATAGTGACTGGCTCAGGCAGGTACATTTGCCCACATCAGGGAAATAAGAATCTTTTTTTTTTTTGCTTAAACTAATGTGGAAGCAATAGATATAAAAATGAGAAAGACAAAGCCTAGGCCAGTGGTTCTGAGCACAGGCTCTGCATCCAGCCTCCTACTTTTCAATCTTTTGTCACCATGGACAAGTTTCTGAACTTTCTCTTCTCAGTTTCCTCAACTAACAAATATGGTTACTTTGTAGGTATTCACAGGATTAAATGAGTCCCTTATCCAACATGTTTGTTTTTGTCATAATTGAAATAAGTGTCTGTAGTGTTATTGTTGCACAGATGTTTTGCTACACTGGAAGAACCTATAAAAAATTAACAAAAATGAAGAATATAGCTAAGTTTTAAGGACAGAGTCAACATCATTTGATCATATGGATGTGACTGATTTGCAAAGCTTACTGCTTATCTCGAACCTTAGCAATGTGCATTAGATGTGCACATTGAGTGAAGGAGCCATGTGAGTGAAGGAGCCGTGCAGAACACAGCATAAGAAGAGAGGCTGTTTCTGGAGCAATCATAATCAGCAAGATAAAACTGTCTAGGAAAGAGCTGTTTGCCATATTTAGTCAATACCTTCAAAAAGCATTTACTGAGTGCCTACTATGAATAAGATACAAGACAAAGAAAAAGAGGTGTTCTCAGCCTAGAGGAGGTTACTATATAGTGGAGAGGTAAGTATGAGTCAGTTCAGGCTACTGTAACAACATACTACACACCTGATGACTTAAACAACAAAAAATTATCTTGCACGGTCTGGAAGCTAGAAATCCAAGGTCAAGTTGCCAGCAAATTCATTTTCTGATGAGGGTTTTCTTCCAATCCTTCCAGGCAAACCCACTGCTCCCTTGTCTGTGGAGCCTCACATGGGCCTCTTCTCTGAATACCTGCAAAGAGAGAGAGATCTCTGGTGTCTTTTCCTCTTCTTGTAAAGACACCAGTCCCATGGGATTATGAATTCTAGACTTACCTTTATGAGCTTAATCATAATTACCTCCCTGAAGGTCTAATCTAGTCGCTTTGGGTGTTAGGTCTTTAACATATGAATTTTGCGACACGCAATTCAGTCCATAACAGTAAGTGACAAAGCCATTTGAGTTCAAGGGATTAGATGGTGAAATAGTGAAACCTCCACCATTTTCTAAAAAGAGCTGTTCATTCAAAGAAATGTAATTCTTGAAGACAAATATGCTCAAAGGCAACTGTCACAAGTAAATGCTGGATGTAAAAACGTGAATTGCCAGGATAATTCTTAGAGAAATGATTCTGCTGTCCTAAAAGACATTTTATAGGAAAAATGTTTATTTTGCAAGATAAATTGGAAGGCATGTTTATAGCAAGCTTTATGGAGTCAAGTTTATGGAGTCAGCTATGGATAGTGAGACAAAATGACTGCACAATAATCTATGGCAGCATGGCTGAGCTTAGACTATATATGTTCTATTTATCAGGCAATTCTGCTAAGCTCATAAATGAATGCAATTGAAAACAAAATGTATTTTTTAAATTAAATGAGCAAAAACCTATTCATTGATCTGACAGCAGATTGAGTTGACAAGTAATTGCATGAATTAATTGATTTAAGCCTTTTCAATGCAACTCCCATCACTAAAAAGATAAAGCTTCCTGGCAGACTGGTGACAGAAATGTCAAAGGTTATAGCTGAAAGGCGCTACTTGGTGAGTTGCATTTGATAGCAGAATGCTGACAAAGAACCAGCTACTTGAGACATGTTACATGTCCAATTGCTTTGGATTTTCACTATGAGTGTAATAAGAAGACTGTATTATTGTCTCTCCTTTCTAGAGCAAGAAACTGAGCAAAGACTTTTGCTTTCCAAGCTCAAAGACAAGTCACATTGTAGCCACTACCTGTGCTGCTGTACCCAAGGACTTTCTTCTTTTATTTGCATTGTGCCAGCAAGGTGCAAGCATTACTGTGCATCTGGTGTCCTCTGTGACCTAGGAAGAGGGAGGAGAACCTTGATAGTCAGACATAAAAGATCCCCTGGAAGAGATCATCAAAGGACCCAGGATGCTATGTTCAGCAGCCATGATTCTCCACTTCTTTTTATAAAACACATTGATGCACATGGTTTTGTATTTAATTGTTTATGTTAATTACCTTTAAATTTTCTTCATGGTTTTCATTTTAAAAAGCAGAAAAGACCTCAAATCATCAGTGTACACAAACATAACCATAGCAATTGCCTGTTTTGCTTCTTGCCAGTTCTGTCCCACTCCTCA
This sequence comes from Callospermophilus lateralis, assembly GCF_048772815.1. Classification (NCBI taxonomy): domain Eukaryota; kingdom Metazoa; phylum Chordata; class Mammalia; order Rodentia; family Sciuridae; genus Callospermophilus; species Callospermophilus lateralis. Next base: position 18,366,540 of record NC_135307.1, read on the forward strand.
GAGGTATGATCCTCCTTGCTTTTAGCTTTTCTTCTGGTACTTAACAAATTTCCAATGCTCTGATAAGCTTACAATTCCATTTTTTATTTCATTGTTTAGACATTATCTGTCAACTCCCTACGATAGTGCATGAGAATTTTAGCTCTCTTTAAACCTTCCTCCACTCCCACTTCCTCTTCATATAATTAATCCATCCTACAGGATGACTACAAATGATTTTTCATTCTTCAACCAGACAGTGAACAGTCATTCTATTTTCTTCATCCTGTAGTTCTTGTTTCTTGTAAACCTTCTTCATTTGAACTCTTACACTCTTTTCTTTAGCTCCGTGAAAGCTGGTCAGAGCCTGACTTCCCACCTTAGGTAGCATCCTGCAAGGGTCCTGCACTCTCCTGCAGCCAGGGCGGTTACTCAGCAGGGTATTGTCCTGTCCTGGAACTTCACTGCCTTCCCTGGGAATGATGCAGCCTTAGTGCATACAGGATGCTCTAGCAAACTACCATCACCTGGAGACTTACAAGATTTTCCTAAATGATATATATTTCAGATTAATTATCTCATAAGAAGCATTTATTTCTCACCTTCTGGAGCTGGAAGTCTGAGATCAGGGTGTCATTGTGGTCAGGTCCTAAGGAAGGCTCACTTCCTGGTTCATGGAGCACTGTCTTCTCATTTTGTCCTCCTGTGGTGGAAAAGATGTAGGTGCTTTCTGAGGTTTCCTTTATAAGGGCCCTGATCTCCTTCATTAAGGCTCCATCTTCATGACCTACCATTTTCTGAAAGCATCACCTCTAAACACCACCACAGGGTCTTAGAATTCCAACATATGCATTTGGGGGAGGGGGGCAGAAACCTTCTGCATTTAGCAGATTTCATCTTTCCTAGATGCCAGGGGTTCTTTATTTTGTTAAATTGTATCTACCAGTATCTTCTTATCTTATTTACAAATAAAAGAACTATGGTATTTGATACCTTACATGTCTGGAAAGCCTTGCTACTATGCCCTGGGGCTTACTGGTTATTTTTCTGAGTATAGACTTCTAGGTTTAGCATTTCCTCAAAGAGTTTTGAAAGCAATATATTTCTGTGCTCTCTCGGCCAAGGTCTTGCTTGAGGAGTTTGTTGCCATTTTGCTTCCAAACCCTTATTTTTTATCTCTCCTCATCTCCAGAATACTGTGGATTTCTGTCCCTGGTGTTTTAAGGTTTTATGATTATCTTTGGAATTAATTTTTAAGCAAGTATTTGAAAAACAATTTTCACCTTTTGGGGAACTTTCCTTTTGAATAATTACTATAACAATTTTCCTTGTTTCTATTGTCATTTTTCTCTATTTCTGGAACTCCCACTGGGGGATGATATATATTTTAGATTAATTATCTAATCGTCTTATCTTTTCCACTTATATAATCCAAATATTTGTATTTTGATCTACTGAATGCCTAGATGTTTATCTTCCAATTTGTTTTAAAAGAGTATTATATTTTAACTTCACGAAAACCATTTCTTGTTTTCTGATTTAAATAATGTTCTATTAATGTATTTTGAATGAAAAATATTTTCTTACCTCTGATCAAAGTATCAATTTTGTTGAATTTCTTTTCTGTTCTCTACTTGTCTCTGAGATGCTGTCCTCTGTTCCTTTGCATTGTTTTCTGATTTCTCATCTTTTTCTTTCTTTCTTTTTTTTTTTTTTTTTCATTTGGGTAATGGAGATTGATTGAACCCAGGGGCTCTTAACCATTGAGTCACTTCCCATGCCCTTTTAATTTTTTTTTTTTTTCATTTCAAGACAGTCTCATTAAGTTGCTTTGGGACTTGCTAAGTAGGTGAGGCTGTTCTCTATCTTGCAATACTCCTGCCTCAGCCTTCTAAGTTGTTGGGAATACAGGAATGTGTCACCATACTCAGATGGTCTCTGATGTCTTGGTATCTTATAAATCTCGGGATTTTTATTGTCCATTCATAATTATGAGAATGAAACAAAAAATATTGATTGGACAGAGGCTTTTAACTGGTAGGATGATCAAACTCAATTTTTGTTAGGAAATACAAAATATTAAATAGTTACTACATCAAAATTGTTTAGTTTTTGCAGAGAAGAATCTTCCACCTTCTTGCCTAGCAGTTATCCCTGTATTCCCGTCAAGGAGCACAATTTTTTTTTATTCCTGATTGTCCAGAGTTCAAAACATCTGTATTCAATTCTCCAGTGAATATACTTAGGGTAGGAAAATTAATTGTCTAACTCCACAGGGTGAGGGAAGAACAAAAACCTAAGTTTATTATTCAAGAAGATAAGTGAATCCTAAACAGAATTATCTCAAATAAATCTGCATTTAGACACATATTACTCAAGCTACTGAAAACTGAATTTTAAAAAATCCTGGAAGCAATGAGAAAGAAATAAAATATTATGTACAGTGAAAAGAATGAAAATGATAGCCGATTATTCATTAGAGGTTGTGGAGGTCAGAAAGAAGTGATGAAACATGAGTTCAGCACTGAAGAAAGAGAATTGCCAAGGTGTGCTCAGCGAAGAATTTTAGGAACAATAAAAAGGACATAGTAAGCAACATATGGAGGAATACAATAGTGCATTGTTTTTCTATGAGTTTATCTAAAGTAGTTATAATGTGTAGATCAAATCTCAAGATTTTACTGTAAATGGGGAAAGGTAAACAAATATAAATGGAGAGAAGTTTTCTATACTGTACTTCAAGTAACAAATTGACAATACAGACTATGATAAGTTATATGATTTTTGAAATACTTAGAGCGAACCACTAAAAACCATATACAAAAATTGGTCAAGTACACTATAGAAAATCAAACTTGATTCCTAAAAATGCATAAGAGATTCACAAGTCCAAATGTAAAAGTAAAAAGGGAATGGAAAACAGAGGAAATAAACAGAAAACAAAACATAAAACACAGACTTAAGTCTAAACATTAGTAATTGCATGAAATGTAAATTATATAAAACATATAAATTAAAATACAGATAATACCAAAGTGGATTTAAAAGCATGACCAAATTATATCCTAAATAGAGGAAACTCACTTGAAATATAAGAGTATAAGTAGGTTGAACATAAAATTATTAGAGTTGGAGTGATTGCCTAAAAGATGTGAAACCATGGATTTGGTTCCCAGCACTGTAAAAATAAATAAATAAATAAACATACAAAAATATAATATATGAAATATGCTATAATATATCCCATATATTAAAAGAAAGCTTTATATTTGTTTGGATATAAATAAATGCATTTATATCCACATAATATCAGATATAGTACACTTTAGAGAAAATAAAATAATAAGAGGCACAGAGGGGGCATTTTATAATGAAAAAAGATCAGTCCACCAAGAAGCCCTGAATGTCCTAAATGTCCCTGCACCATACAGCAGAGGTGCAAATTATGTGAAGCAAAAACTGATAAAACTGAAAGGAGAAATTGACGAGCCCTTAAACATATCTGAATTCTTCAATACTTCCTTGGACAACTAATAAAACAGTTGGAGGAAAACTCAGTGAGGATATAGAAGAATTCAACAGCGCTTTTAAACAAGAGGGTCTGAACAACATTTAAAGAACACTCCTCCCAAAGCAGCAAAATGATTTATGAGTTGACAAGAAACATATGAAGACACAACATATTCTGAGCCATGAAACAAACCTCAACAAATTTAGAATAATTTTAAATATATAGGCTGTGTTCTTCAACCATAATGGAACCAAAACCATAAATCAGTACCAAAAATGTAAGAAGAAAACACTCAGGGCTGGGGATGTGGCGCAAGCAGTAGCGCGCTCGCCTGGCATGCGTGCGGCCCGGGTTCCATCCTATGCACCACATACAAAAAACTAAAGATGTTTTAATAAATAAATATTAAAATTCTCTCTCTCTCTCTCTAAAAAAAAAAAAAAAACACTCAAACACTTGAGAACTCTGAAGTACACTCCTGCTAAGAGAAAGAGTAAAGGTATGTGAGAAATATATCTAACTTACAAAATATATATATCTAATACATATATATTAGATATATTTAGATATATATAACTAAAAAATAATATATAAATAAATATATATAATATATATATAAAACATACATATATATATATGTAACTTTAAAAAAATGGCAATGTAGCAAAAGATTCACAACTAAAGGAGTGCTGAGGTGCAAATTTGTACAATTAAATGTACATAGTAGAAAGAAGGGTAAGTCTAAAATCAGTAATTTTAGTTTCCACATCAAGACATTAGAAAAATTAAACTAAGCAAGTAGAAAGAGGGAAGTAATAAAAGCCTAAAAAAATCACAACTGAAAATAGAAAAAATACAGAATATTCACAGTTCTTTGAAAGAATAATAAAAATGGCAAAGATCATCAAAGACATGAGAAAAATCACAAATTAATCCTATTAGAGGGAAATCAGAAATGCTTGTAGAGATATACAGACATCCAAAGGAAAATAAGGGAATACTACAACTTTAATATATAATTTTGATAAGTTAGATGGAATGGTCCAATGATGTGAAATATGTGTATATACACAAACATAATCTCACACACAGGAAGATTATAGAAAGGTAAGGTAGAATAGTTAAAAATATTGTAAGTAATAAAAACGTAAAGAAATTGACATACTCTGTTTCAAAGTTTAGCATGTAGTGAGAGTAATAAAGATTATTATATTGGTGGGGCAACAGACATATCTAAGGAATAGAATTCAACACCCAGAAATAGACATGTGCAAATATACCCAGCTGATCTTTGACAAAGATTAATTCAATGGAGTAAAGACAACTTTTTAACAAACGATAATGGAGGAATTGTATAATTGTAAGCAAAAACACATGAATGTTGACCTAAGTCTCACTTCTTATACAAAAATTAACTCAAAATAGATCACAGATTTAAAAGCACAGGAGAAATCTTTAAAACTTTTAGTAAAAGAACATTGGAGAAAGTCTTTGGGATTTCAGGCTAGACGCAGTGTTCTTAAATTTAACATTTCATATAAGAAAAAATGATAAACTGCTCTTAACAAAATCAAAAACTTTTGTTCTTCAAAGAACTTGTTAAAAATGTAATAATCTAAATTGGATACTGGCAGGAATATATTTGAAAATTACAAATCTAACAAAGTTCTTGTGTGTAGAATATATAAAGAACTTTGAAAAGTCAATAGTAAAAAAAAATTAGAATAGAAAAATAAGATATTTCATTCAAGAAATATGCAACTAGTAAATACATGCATCAAATTTGTTCTAATTTATTAGACATTAATGGGATGCAAATTAAATCTAAGATGAATTAAAGCTAAAATGCAGATATCAAATTGGTCGATTAAGAAAAAGACAGCAATGGCACTACATGATGATGAATGCTCAGAGAAACTGATCATTCATATATTGCTGATGGGAATATAAATGGGATCGATACTTTGGAAAATAGTTTAGCAGTTTTGTTGAAAAGCTAAATATGGTGCATACGACACAGTAATGTTACCATAACTTGTACGCTGGATCTCTATGTATTACTACAGTTATCTCAAAATGAGAAATTTAAACTTAAATAAAGAAGAGAACAAAGGGGTAAAGAAAGAATATACCTTTGTACTTGCCACTGTACTTGGTTTTCTGAGTGTGGATGATACACAAAAATATCTTGAGGAGTATTTCAGTTTTATTGTATTTTCTGAGAATTCGTGACATTCATTTACCTTCTCTTTTTACTTATCTTATTTTTATTATAATGTTAGTTAAATTAGCATGAACATAAACAAAGTTTCTAAACTCATTTACTTATAGCTTATGCAAAGCTATAAAGCCAAAAGAATTTATAAATTAAATGCTAACAAAACTAAACAATAAAATCCAAACTAACAGCGTTAAGTTTATTGTGACAAATGATGTTTTCTTGTTGACACTAAATTAGCAGTTACAATGTGAATATAGCTCTGAATATTAAAATTCCATTTATTTTAGTTTATTTCAGCACCCTCATTCTGTGCACCTCATGGCAATTCAGGTTTTCTACCTTTTTTTTTTTTTTTTCATTTTGAAATGGCATGTGCCTTGCTCATATTTTGAGACTCAGTCTTGCTTGATCTCATTTCTGATTGAGTTCATCATGTATGCATTATGCTTGCCTGTTTTTTTTCCTTAAGTCAGCATGAATATCTGGGTATGCCATTATTTTGTGCCAACAGCATCATAATTACATGCAGTCTCTAAAATTTAGAGGCTATGAGACATCCAAGAAGTCCTGTTTGACACTGAGATTTTTGACCCCCTACTCAAGAAACATTGTGCATCAGTGACCTCAAAAGAACCTCACCAAATGCTTGCAATTTTTAATTAGCTTCATATTTCTTTTCATCTAATCAGAAGATGATAAAATTTTACTGCTAATGAAAAAAGTAAAGAGGGAAAAAAAGCATAAAATTTCAGTCAGTACAAACTCACCAAACGACAACTATTATCTGTCAAAGTGTGCAATGAATAAAAATCTATAAAAATCCAAGAGATAGAATGGAGTATCATTTACTCTGTCTTAAATCCTAGATTTTCTTTCAGTATTTATCTGTTTATAACACTGCAGTCTACCAATTACTGAGAGAAAAATATATTTCACAGCTGAGATAAATATCACTCTATGCAATTAAAAAATATTTCTCCTGAACCTCCTATGTTTTGCTGGGTAAGACTCAATGATGCAGTTTGTTGTTGTTTTTTATGTATAAAAAGTTTTGATCAGTTTTTTTTCCCTCTGGACTAAATGTTTTATCTAACAGAGGTGAGGCTAACATAGGTTGAGTTAATGGCTATTTCTTTTTCCTAGTATTTCACTGGAAACTTCAAAAAAATGTGTATAAGTTCATGTTGTTCAAACAATGAAAGTCACGGGTTTCAATAAAGTCATGGTAGTAGCTGCATTCAAATTTTGGTATTTAGTGATCTTTTTTTCTTCCTTTGTTTTTATTTCTATGCAGTTTTCTTATATTACATGATACAAATAATACTTCACATTAAAAAGGAAAATACCTTTTGCATGAAAAATATTCTTTGTAGTTTATTCCTTACTGTTCAGATTGAGGCCTCTGGAATATAACCCTATAACTAAATTTATTTGCTCTTCATTAACACCAAGGTCATGTAATATTGTCTTGAACAGGTACACACTTAATCTATTTTCTCTATTTTTCATTTTATTTCTTCTCTTTCACCTACATTTTACCATCATCTTTGGAAGTTTGGCAAATTTTACATTTTCCTCATTTTATGGTTTGGATGTGCAGTGTCTCCCAAAAGCTCACATGTGAGACATTTTGAGAGGGTTCAGAGGGGAAATTATTGGGTTATGAGAGCCTTAACTCAATCAGTGAATTAACCCCCTGATGGGATTCAGTGAGTGGTAACTAGATAATGTGGACACTGGGAGGTTGGATTTGGGGTAGATATTTATTTCTGGCAAGTGGAGTCTCTCTCTTTGCTTCCTGAACATCATATGGAGTCTGCTGTCTATGGATTGAGGCCTCTGAAAATCTAAGTCCCCAAATAAAATTTTTCTCTTCTACAGTTGTTCTGGTAAGATCCTTTAGTGACGGCAGTGAAAAAGTTGAATACAATAACTTGGGTGATTCTGAAAACTTATGTAACTTGTCTCAGTAAATGAATTAGTTTTGCAGAAAGTAATTATTAATCTTGAACCCTATAATGGCAATATGATTATTTTCCATCCCTAAATTATTGTATACTTACGTTTTCATTCTTAATATTGAGAACATTATTTAATATTATTAAGAAACAAAAATATTATGATAAACAGAGAATATATAGAAAAAAATATCTGAAAATCCTTGCTGCAAAGAAGCTCAGCACTCTTAAACCAAACACAAACACAAACAAACAAAAACTTCATTTCTCTGTTGATGAACAAAATAGAAATTGAAATAATAGGAAGTTATAAAATTGGGATATAGCCATAGCTTTTTAAGAGATGGTAAGGAGTTTTAATGCTATTCTAAATTACAATGTGAAGTTATTGAAAGACAAATCAGTAGTATGTTGGAAATTCATTCTTCTTTTTTACAGGCAAAACTAAAAGACAGTATGAAAAGAGCTAATAAAACCATATAGGTGGCAATTGCAGTAATCCAAGTAGGAAATGCTTTTGTTTTGACCTAGAGTGACAGAGGAGGAGAGAAATGAATGCATTTCAGAAATTTAAAAATGCATTTGGAGTTCTACATGAGATTTCACCTATTGAATATGGAAGTCAAATCCCAGGATGGATGATTATGATGATGATGATGATTATGATGGGTAGTTTTTATTATATATTTTATCAAAGTAAAGCATTATGTAGGATATTTTTAATAAGGTCATTCATTTAGTCCTTGCAGTAAGCCCATATACTATTACTATTTATAAGTTACTATGGGCTAAATGTTTTGTCCCTCTAAAATTCTATATTTTATCCTCTAAGCCTCAAAATTTACAGTTGAAACCCCAGCCCTCAGACTAACCTATTAGGAAGTGGGTTATTTGGGAAGCACTTAGGTCAGAATGACAGAATGGGATTAGTATACTTATAAAAAGAAACACAAAAACCATGATTTCTGTCCTATAAGAGAATACCACAAGAAGACATCCATCTACAAACTAGAAAGAACTTGATCATGCCACTAGCCTAATTCCAGACATGTCAGTCTCCAGAACTGAGAAATAAATGTCTATTTTTTTTTTAATTCAGCAAGTCTGTGGTACTTAGTTAAGGCAGCTAACTAAGAAACAAATGGTGAAAGGTGACACAGAGGAACAGGAATATTCCTCTCCATAATATCTTACTGATGATATCCAGTGCTTTTTGTCTTGATCAACCAAGTGACTGGTAAAGTCATTAGTAATGGTCTGGAAATAAAGAATTTGGAGTGAAGATGAAGAGTAGAATCGAGACCATGATTTTGGACAGGATGAGTCTGACTGCTGGACAGACAAAGAAGAGTTCTGATCTCAAGACAAACACATGGTTCTAACATTTATTTCTCAAGGAATAAATGGTATTTTCAACTCTAGGAATGTGCGGTACCCAAGGGAAGGCATATAAAACAGAGATGAGAAAATAGCCATGACCACACTTGAGAAGCATGCTTAGAGATAAAGTGCAGGGAAAGACCCTTGTAAACAGGTTGAGATAGAAATACCAGCAGGGTAGGTAGGAAACTGACAAACAGGTGAGTTAGAAGGCCAAGGAAGGTTTAAGAAACAGAGATTGACCGATCACTTTGAATTGGGCAACAAGAGAGAAGAATGGAGGCAACGCTGACTGAAGCACTCTTGAACTGATTGATTAGAAGCTGAGCCTGTGAGGAGTGCACACTTCCTTCAAGTTCTGCTCTCCTAGAGCAGCTGAAAAACTCCCTTTGTGCATTGCCTGGAGGAGACATGGAAGTAGAAGTATTTTTCTATTTTTTATATGTAAGACATTAGTACATGTTAATCTATCCATATGATGAAGAGGGAAACAGGAAGTGCCTATTATTCCAGTTATTCTTTATGCAACCTATGCATAGTATCTTACAATGTGATGGGCAATTCCAAAGCATTGCAGCTCTGGATCCAACATCAATGCTGGGAAGCAGATGCAACATTATTCTTTAATAATCTAATTATTATTGTGGAAATGCTTTAAAATGTTTTGAGGGTTGAGGGGGAGAGTGTACAGAGAGGTACCTCAGTGGTACCACAGTAGTATCTCTCTGAGGAATGATGCATAATGATGGCGTACATGAGCTCAAGACCAGTGTGGAACAATGGCAGACTTCTCTCCACTCCTTCTAGTGTCTCCTTTAGCTTTGTGTACTCTAACTGATTTGTAGAGGTTTCATAGAATTCCATGTGTTTGCTAGCCAGAAGCCCTCTGCCAAGTCAGAATTCCATTTGCTGCCACCAACAAAAAAAAAATCTGACCTAAAAACAATAAAAATGAAGATGTATGATTGACTACAGGTTCTGAGTGACTTCTTTATAAATGTACTCTATTTGTATGCCTATGTCTCAACTTTCCAGATGTAGCCTCAGTTGGCATGAAACGTTCTTTGAGTCCAGTCTATTGGGTTGTGTTTTGATTGAATCCTCCTTTCCATTTTCCTCTCAGCCCATACACCCAGACTTTTAGGATAAATAGCTTTCTAAGCTCCAGGAGTGCCAGCTTTAGTTCAGGCACCGCTCTGAACAGTCTCTCCCACAACCCCCCAAAACACTTTAAACCATTTCCATTCTTGACTGCTACTATACAGCACACCACTATTTTAAAAGGTTATTTCATGGAGCTTGCAAAGAAGGAATGAGGGTACAAAAATGAGTCCTTTTTTCCACACACAAAAGAGAGAGAGAGTTTTCAGGAAATTTCCATTTTACTGACTTTCAAAATTAAGAGATTATCTTTCTCATAATCTTAGAACTAGGCTTTCTCAAATGCATCACTCCATATGACAAGAGAATTATATTTCTATTATTTTTTAAAAAAGTAGGATTCCTCTAGTTCGGGTTGCTTTTTATAGGTTAGTTTTGCTTTGTGCAGCACAGACTTTATGAGGTCCTATAAATAACTGAGGAGGAAGGAGGCAAAGGATTCTTCTCAGTTCCTCTATTACAGGAATCAACAGAAAGAAGAGTTGTCTTCCAATAGGAAGGGCGGCAGTAGACTGCACGTATACAGTTCTGCTTTTGTAGGCAGGTTTCGTGAGGTTCCAGTTGAAGGAGTAAGAAATCCAGCAACAATGGCAAACTTTGGACCATGCTGATTTGCTAGAAAGTCAAAAGCACTATTTGAAGAAGAAAAAAAAAAAAAGTAAATTTCTCCATGGCTGTGATGTCAGCAGAACTTCTAATGCCCTGAGCATGGTTGTGAGTTATTTTTATGGCAGCCATTGTAGAAATTCAGACCTTTGAAAATGCACTGACTGTTCACCCCACCTTTCCTCTTAGAAGCATGGGGTTCTCCTTTCAAATTAGAAGCCCAAGTGAGCTCACATTTCCCCCTGGAGCCCATAGGGAAGTGAACATTGTCACATTCTTGTGGGGTTGAGGTCTCACATATACCTTGGTTTTTGTAATTTATTTTTATTTTAAGGTAGAGCTTGAACCCACCAGACTCTCAGACTGGGGTTAGTGTATTAACCCAGGGGTGTCCCCTGAGTCTTCCACTAGACACCATCCTTCTTAGCTCATTCACATTTATGTTCTCCCCAACCCAAAAGTGAAGTGGTTCTTTCTTCCACAGCCAAGCTGAAATAACAGGACCCAGAAGCAGCTTTCATTCATTCATTATATATCTCCATTTGACTATAAACTACAGGAAAAAAATTCATTCTGTAATATATTTGTGCAAACCTTTCTAATATAATTGAGATTTGTGGAAGAATAGCTCAAATAAATTTACTTCTACAAATATCACTTCTTTAAATATGAGTCTAGGAGATTATTTTTGTATATATTAAACACTTACTTTCTCTGCATACAATAAGCATTTCTTATACATATTTCCTTTTATTCTCCATTAAACAATGTGGGACATTTTGAAAGTTTATTCTCAAAGTATCGGTCTGCTGCTAATGAACTTATTTCTTTCCCTCCTCCCTCTGAAATAATCAGTTATAGGAATACTTTTTAAAAAGGCATAGAAAAATTTTGTTGCCAGTGACTATTCCATTCTATAATTCATTTAATTCATTAGCTCACATTTTAATGGAATCTATAATGATTTGTTGGGCAGACAATTGGTGGATTTGGCTTGGAAAAAGCAATGATTCTCATTCCTCACCTTGTCTTATTCTGTTCATGCTAGTTTTATGACAAAGTGGAAGCCTGGTACATTTAATGTGTTCACAAGGACATATTCTTTGTCTTTTTAAAGTCTTTTTCAAGATTTAATATTCCCTTTGTGTAGAAATTAAAGCTGGTTCGGTTGAAGTAGAAACAGAGATATATCTCCAGAATTTTATATCCTACATAGAGTTCTGAAGGTGCACTTAATGGCTCCCCTCGTTCAAACCATACCAATCTTTCAGCTCACATATGCATTCCCACTGGCTGCTGGGAGAGCAATGAGGGCTGGGTTGGTTAGCTTTTCTCCCATTTTCATTCTTCCTAAGTATGCAAAACCCCTGAGAGCCAACAGTGCCCCAGACACTTACATGTGCCTGAGCATGAGATAAAAAGTGATGAAACAAAGAACATCACCTTATTTCTTGGAAAAGTAAATGATTCAGTGCTAATACAGTTAGAAATGGCACATAACTTATTATAGATATTTAAAATGCAAGCAAATTCAGAGGAACAGCTCGAATAAATGAAAGCACTACCTTAATTTCTTAGAAAAATGGCCTTTGTGCTGTTTGAGTTCTGATAACTGACACATACTCTCATTTTAATTATAAAATAAAATGAAATAAAATATCCTTTAGAGAAACACACACACACACACACACACACACACACACACACACACACAGAGCGAATTCCCTAATTCCATGTGATAGATATCATTTTAAATGAAAAATTTTAAATAAAGCTGACTTGCTCCAAGCCCACTGTAGGGAAAGTTATTAAGAAAAACGGTTCTGTCAGGTATATAATGCACACTTTGGTTTTGAGCTGCATTAGCACATTCACATCACAAGTAACCTTTGGGTAAATTCATCCTTTCAGGCAATAGACTTTGCTTCACGGGGAGTTTTCAAGAGGAATGCATAGACAGGAACCATCAGTAACTCCACTCCAATATTTACATCAATAATAAAATATTTTTTTGATGAATCCTTGCAAGATAACTTACGTGCATCTCAGAAATGATTTCCCAATGATGTTGGGATATCAATATTTATGCTGCTTTCTGAGAATATTTCTGACTCAGTTTGTCTTGCAAAGCATGATCATCAATACTCCTATTCTCTTCCTCAGACATCATGCTGCTGTTCAGTGGGCAGTTAACCTTGTAGATTCAACGGTATGTCTGAAATAAACACGCATATAAAAACGACAAACTGCAATCTGCATCCTTTATAAGAATCTAGTATGTTAGCAGGGTGAGCCCGTGGCCTCTGGTGCTCAACTTCATCATCCTTATTTACTCCAGTAAGCTTTAAATGTCCCTGCACAGCGATGGATTTGTGGGTCTGCCATTGGGAGACAGAGCAGGTGCTGATTTGTTACACATTCAGTGGGCTGGATGACAGCTATCAATGTCTTGGTTTGAATTTTAGTGGCTAAATCTTGTTTTGTAGATATTCTTACAAGTAACTCATAAATGCCCTGCTGCCACAGCTGAGACTCTTTTCAAGAAGGCAGGTGTTAAATAGACCTTCGTTTATTTGCGCTCCAGAGCCTCTGTGCACACAGCTTTTCTGTAGACAATATCTCCTGCCACTTCCTCCACCTGTTAAATTCCTCCTCAAATTTCAAAATCCAGGGAAAAAAAGTCATTTCTGAGAGCTTTCCCTAACTTTTCCAGGCAGAACAAATTGCTCAGAACCTTCCTTGATGTCTCTCCATTGCATACCCTTTAGCACTAATTTGATTTTTTTAAGATATAGGAGCAAGAATAAACAAATGTTTTGGAGTCAGAGAGAGTAAATCTGAAAAATGTGAATTTCAGATCATCCATCTTCTAGTTGACTGCCTGCTTTTCAAAACAAGATTTTTTTTTTAACTTTTCAAATTCAGTTTCCTAATTTCCTCATTATTTGGTATTACTTTGATATTGATAAGGTTTTTTTTTTTGTTTTAAAATTATTATTTGGGTCCAACACACAGGAAGCCCTTAGTAAACATTCACTAAAAGTGTGTCCATCTAAAATCTGGCCATCTCTTTCAGTATCACTGCATGACAGGCATCATTCTAGTTGCCAGAGCTCATAATCTCTCATGCATTCATTCCTGAGAGGAAAGTTTAAAATAATTGAAGGTGATAACAATGTTGAAGGAAATGATGTAGGCCAAAATGAGGGAAAGAACTTTTGGTTGTGCATTTGGAGAACAAAGGAATCGGAATCGTAAGTGCTAAAGCTGGGTATCTATATTTGAGAGACAAAGAACTACAAGGCTATCAGTAAAACATGGAAAAACAAGCTTTCAGGAGAAGGGAGAGGAGGGGCAAAGCCACAGAGTGGGAAGGTTTGTTTGGAGAGCGGTGGGGGTTTGAGGGGTAATGCCAGTGGATTGGAATTCAGAGAAGGAATCGAAGGGTGTTTGGAGGTGACAGAAGGAGTCAGGGCCAGGTGGTGGGGGTTTCGCTCAGGGCTGAAGTCTGTATGATGCCGAGCCCAGAATGGAAACAACGGAGATCATTTGTTAACTTCCAAAATGCTCCACATTATCAGGATTTGGCTTGTAAACTGGACATTTTTCCTTGTAATTATAGAAATTGTCTTCTGTACTCTTGAAGAGAAAAAGAAGAAGAAACCTCACAGATCGCCTGTGCTGTGAATTCTTTCTCACAGCTCGGCCCTGGAGGGAGAGAGGCCAGGGCAAGGGTGAGATTCACATCTCTGTTTAGCCACTGGCTCACCAAGGCCTTTGGACAAATAACTGGACCTCCTTAGATCTCAGCGGCCTCATCAGTAAAGTAATAGTAACACCTGTCTCATATGAGATCTAGGAGTGTTTGGGGACATGTGCTAAGAAGACCTTGATAGCCACCTCATCTTGCTCTGCTATGGTGCTCACTATAACCAGTAAGCTTGCAGGGAAGGGAAGGCTTTCTGTTTCCTGTCTAAAAAGGGTATTTCCTGGGCTGGGGATGTGGCTCAAGTGGTAGCGCGCTAGCCTTGCATGCGTGCGGCCCGGGTTCAATCCTCAGCACCACGTACAAACAAAGATGTTGTGTCCGCCAAGTACTAAAAAATAAATATTAAAAAAAAATCTCTCTCTCTCTCTCCCTCTCTCTCTCACTATTTCTTTAAAAAAAAAAAAAAAAAAAGGGTATTTCCTGCTTCTGTTCTTCACTTAGGGATCACATCTGATTGCCAAAGCCTCCTTGATGATTCTGCTATGTTCCGGGCTTCACGTACCTTAGTGCCTAATATCTAACTCTACTCCCCCATGTCTGTGTTTGTTCCTTGGTCACCGCTCAGCGAGATGCTTAACTGCATGTGAGTGAGAAGCCACTTTTATTCATTATTGTATTTCCTGTTTCAAACATAAAACCTGGTTTGTAGCAGACACTTAATTAATATTTGTTAATTGTTATTTGTTAATTGTTTCTCGAATGTATAAAAAATATGGATTAAGCTTCCTTATTAAATTCTCACAAAAGACAATAAGGGTAGAGGTTGGAGGAGGTCAGATTTGGGATTAATGTAAAGAAATGCATTATCACCCCCAAAGTTTTTTGGTGGTACATTCGGAAGCCTTCCTCGTGACTGAGTGCTTAGATTTGCATCAGGTGACCACTTAGCAGTGATGTTCAATGATGTGAGCATAACATAGATGCTTTACTTTCTTATAGGTCACTTGCAACCTTGGGAATTTATCCAAGGGCTTTCATGAAAGCATGTGCTCAGAAACAAACAAACAAACAAATAAATAAATAAAATGTAAGAAAGAAAGAAAGAAGAAGAAAAAAAATAGGTTTACAAGAAGGGAATGGCAGGTTCTGTGAGAATTGCTAATTAATGCCATATTTCATGATTCCCAAACCAAAATTACCCTGTCATTTCTTATAATCTCCTTGAGTACTGTTCCGAACAGCATTGGGAGCCTTCCCTTGACTCTTTCTGATGGTACTGTGCATATAGTCAGTACTTAGCAAAATGTGTTTCATAAATGCTATCTTTCAATTCGTCTGGTAATAAATGAGTCAAAGAAGAGCATGGATAACTGCATTTCCATTGACCAACTCAGCAACAGAAAGCAGTGAATGCCTATCGACTGACAGAGAATTATAGAGCAAGTCAATGACAAAATGACTGAAACATCTGCCATTATCTCCCCAGCTTCTTGTCTCATCAAATAAATGAAACTACTTTATTGATGCCATGTTTATATTTGAGGAAGCATGCACACCAGCATTGCCTGATGTTGGTTTCTACAAATATTATTAGAAAATATCCAGCTGTGTTTGGACCTGATGTAGCTGTTTATTATTTTAAATACTTGGAAGGAAGGAGAGATGCCTGCCTGTTTTGTCTGTGGGGTTCAACCTCACTAAAACATATGACGTGTATATATCAAGACTCAGTATGGGAGGAAAATTCTTTCCAACTTCAAATGTCGATGAAACCTTTTGCTTATTTCTAGTAGTATCCCACTCAGTTAACACAGCCTAAATCAGTTCTCAAACATTACCTCCACAGTCTTTATTAATGCATTCTTTTATGTCTGCCCACCTTTAAAAAACTCAGTTTATACTTACTTTCCCCTGGTTAACTTCACTTAGCACATAGGAAAACTTTGTCTTCAGGAGTAGTAAAATGAACTTCACTGTTTAAGCAATTAACTGATAGACACAGAATATTTATTTATATAAGGCCAAGTTTAGGATACTCTAAGATATTACAGAAACGATTTTCTTATATCTAAAATGTCTTTCTCCCCTTAGCTTACCAGTTAGCACTGCATATTAAAACTCATTTACACAAAGACGCCCAATTCATTTTCTGCTCATTCTTTACTGTTTCTCTTGCCTTACCTAGGGGTCCGGCAGACTGCTCCTCTGTTCAGCCCCTGTTCTTAATGTTTTTTTCTTATCACTTAACATGTTATATTGGGGAGTCCGTTCATAAATGTGAAATGCACATTTAAGGTCTCCAATGATATTTTAAGGCATGTTTAAATACAGACTTCTTTATATATTAAATTTAACGTGCTGCAAATGCTCATTTTAATTAGGCATTGTGTTAGTTAGGTTTTCGTTGCTGTGATCAAAATTCCTGACAAGAACAACTTAGAGGAAGAAATTCTTATTTGGCTCATGGTTTCAGAAGGTCAGTCCTTGTTGGGCTGAGTCTTTTGCTGTGACCCTGAGGTGAGGTAGAACATCAAGATAGAAGGGCGTGGCAGAGAGCGCTGCTCCACTGGTGGCAAACAGAAAGAGGAATGAGAGAGAGCAGGAGGGACAGAAAGGAAGTCTGACTTCCCTGGACACAGCTCCTCCAGCCCCCCTCCCTGGTCTACCACTGAGGATGGACTAAGGACCAATTCTCATAATCTAATCATTTCACCTCCCCTATTAACACAGAAGCTTTGGAGGGACACCTCATATGGAAACCATAGCAAGAATTCAATAGAACACTTTAGTAAAACCTAGACACACAGACTGTAATGAAAATTTGAATAAGAAATGGTGGAATGTATTCTTTTTTTTTTTTTTTTTGCACTTATTTTCATTGGGTAATAATGTTTTTTCATTTAATCATCAAAATACTTCTAGGAAGAGGAGAGCATACACAATTCAACACATTATGAAGATGATTTTAAAAAGTGAAATATGTCGACCAATCTCATATTTCTAGTAAGTATCAGAGGAGAGGGTTTAGTTTAGTGGGATCTACCTTAAAGTCTGGATTTTTTATGTTACTTTATATTACTCTTATGCTACAGGAATTTTGGCTTAACCCATTTCTCACTTATGTGGTCCCAGTTAAATACAGTCTAGGGAAATTACCTCCATAATCAAATGCATAACAAGAAAGAATGCTATTTAGAGAAATCTCTATGGAAAAAATAAGAAGCAAAGCACTATCTCCGAAAGAGGGCTTAGAAATCAATTAAAATTAAAATTAATTCAATTAATTTCCTTTGGGGGTGAAAAATCAATTCTAAGGTTTGAGACAAAGAAGTTGGGTTAATAATGGAAAGTAGTTATTGATTCCAATTATTATCTATATTAATTGTTGGTATAAAGGCAGGCATATTACTGATCATATTATTACTATGATAAAAGCTGAAATTTGAGCGTACCACAAGGGTTTATAGCTCCCCATTTAAAAGATCATTTATAGATCACTTTTTTGGGTTATCAACAAATGAATCTTGAATATTTTCATTTCCTTATTCATATATTTATTTATAAGTATGTACACATATGTATTTATATTTCTAGAACATTAAAATGTTGATAGAAACCAAGAATTTCAATTGGGGTTTTATTCAGAAAGATGATATTGAGTTCCTAACTCTTCCATAAGCATAGGTAGATTACAGAGACTGAGTTAAATATGTGGATATGGCACAGCATATCACCATTATGACTAAACTAAAATAGAATCATTAAGTGATATAATTATCAAACAATGTCCACTTTGTATAATCAAGGGAAAATCATTTTCCAAAAGCCCCTTCCTCTAAAACACATTGCATACCAAACTAAAAATACCTCTACCACCACAGCATGACTTTATGTTCAGTATCACCTTCTTCCTTAAGTCTGTTTTTAAATGTTAATATTCCAACTATGGAGATTACTTATTAGATGAGCTCCTGTTACTGTATGAAGATTAGGTGTCCTCTAAAAACTCATATTTGAGACAATGCAGGGATGTTCAGAGGTAAAATTACCAGATTATGAAACCTAATCAGTGGATTAACCCATTTGATGGATTAATAATTTGAACGGGTTGGAGGATGGTGACTGTAGGCAGGTAGGGCACTGCTATGGCTGGAGGAAGTAGGTCACTAGGGGTGTGTTCTTCAAGAATCTATGATCCTCTGCTCCTTGCACTCAAGTTCTTTCTCTGCTTCCAGGCTGTAAGGAACTGAGTTGCTTCCCTCTGCCAGGCCCTTCCGCCATGATGTTTTCTGCCTCATCTTGGACCCAGAGCAATAGAATCAGCTTACCATGGACTGACCCTCTGAAGTGGGGAGCAAAATAAACTTTTCCAGGTTGTTCTTGTCAGGTCTTTTGGTCACAGCAACAAAAACACTGACTATCCACCTCCCCTCTTGACAAGACATTCATGACCATGGGAAGAACATATTTTGCTATGAGAGACAAAGAGACCAACAGGAACCTATGCCTACGTCACCTTTCTCTTGATGCAGCCTCAAATAGCAGCATCCCATCCATGGGTCTAGCATTATGCTGTATTCAACATTCTGAAATATAAATTTACAGGGAAAGACTTATCATGCGTACACCAGGAATTCCTAATTCAAAATGGAATTTCAAAATTTTAATTCTTGTCAGTAGACACTACATATCTTATAGGTTTTCCTTTACTGGCATTCTCTCTCAGTGGATGCCACCTTCATTTTATCTTTTGCCATCAACTTCCCTCTGTTCTTGTTTCTTTTGAAAAACTTCCATTGATCATCTACTACATGTCAGACTATTTCTAGATCCTGGGATTATATTTGTTACTTTTGCCTAATAGGACATCAGACTTCTCAGATGAGGGCAAACAGGAGATACAAGATTAGTTAGACTTCCTAAATTCTCACATCTTTAAAGTGTGATATTCTCTCTCTCTCTCTCTCTCTCTCTCTCTCTCTCTCTCTCTCTCCCTCCCTCCCTCCCTCATTTTTTCTTTTGCCATCTAAAATTATATATATATAATTTTAGATGTTATAGAACTTCTATGTGTGTGTGCCAAAGTAAAATTTTCTAACTACATAAGCACAAAATATTGTTTTTAAAAACTCTTTTTAACATAGTTCCTTCTCCATAGAAGTGGATTACAGTAATGCAAGCAACAGGCACCTTTGTTGTGGAAAAATCACCATGGGGATTTTCTTAAAACAAGTGATTACTACTCTTGTCCTGGTAGACCCAAGTAATCATTTACCTAGAGGGGAATATCTGTGTGGTATGTTCAATTGGCTGTCTCTTCTAGAAAAAAAAAATAAGAGTAATTTTTATCCATTTTTGCAAAGATGTAGTGCTTATTTGGTTTGCTTTAGAACACCTCACTTATTTTGGAAATTTTGGATATCGCCAGTAGAGTGTTATGTAGCCACCTTTGAGTAGTTTCAAGAAGTTGAGCTGGAAGGATCTTAGGAAGGCGATGTCAAACATCTCCTGAAGGGTCTATGAGTAGGAAAGGAGGGGATGGACATTGAGCCTGCAGAGTTGTGTTGTGATGAGGTCAAAGCCAGGGTCCCAACACCACCAGTGCAGGTTGAGTTTCTCCTAAAGGAAGCAGCATTTCCAAGAGCCATGGAAACTGGGAAAGAATTCAAACATGGAAGAGAAAAGTCAGGAAATAAAATTTGAGAAGTAGATTCTTAAATTCAAAAGGGACAACTTTCCTTTTTGCTATCATAGTTACTCAAGTTGCAGATGCTCACATAATGATGAAAACTGGGTTTGTGAATACAAAAGATTCAGAATTTCAGTAACTAAGGAAGACTAAAGAAATAATTGACTTCTGATTGGCAAATGATATAATAATGCCACTATTTACATAATCCTGTGGATGAGTCCTATTGACTGCAACAATAACAACTTAATCAATATTTTATGCAATTATGCATATATAGTGATAGTTTTGATGTCTATAAGGTGACTTCCTTTCTAGAGTTCTCCTTTACATACTATGTGCCTGTCCCCAGGGCATGTTTGTCACAAAACGATGATTCAGAGATTTTGTTCCCCAGTAATTTGCCACTAGGGGGCAGCAGGACTTTATTTAATTCAAAGTAAAGCCAAAGTATTTTTTAAGGGACCCAAGTCACTGGGGCGGAGCAACATAATAGAGGTGTAGTTAGTTAGCTCTTGTTTACACTTTTTTCCAAATGGACACAACTCTGGATTTGTTTTTCAGAATATGGTAAACAATCAAAATAGGACTCTGCGAAAAAGTTATAAGAACTTGAAGAAATGCTGACTTCTTAAAAGAAGAGAACAGTGATGGGAGGCTGGTTTTTGCTTCATCCCCAGGCATGGCAGAGGTGCCTTGTGGAAGTGGTTCCTCTAGTCTTAAGCTAAAGGATCAGCTCTGTGCTATCAACCTGATGTTTCTATACAAATAATGCTCTTCCTCATTTTCAAAATTTTCAAATGGCTCAAACTTCAGTTAGGCGAACTATTTGATTTCAGAGTCTCAAATTCTGAATTTGTCTAGGAACAACAAGAACAAAATGCAAATTGCTCCAGATCTTGTAGAACAGTGAATTCTGATGTTGCTTTTCTCAAGTGATTTCAAGATTACCACTCCTGCTCACTACTACCACCTATCTCTAAGACTGTCCTCTCTCCCCTATGTTATTTCTATGGCCTCCCAATTGTCTCCCTGCTGCTGGAACCTCCCGGGGATTCATTGAGATCTCCCTCGAGCCAGTATTCTTGTTAATGTAATCTGACAATAACAGTATTTGTCCCTCGTCTCCTTTACTGGCCCTTCCTTCTCCTCCTGACCTCGGAATCTCTCCATCTTCCTTTTAGTTTTTTCTATGTATACTCCTTCCCTTAGTGATACCTTTCTGTCCAGTGACTTTAAATACCAGATAAGTACTTTTGACTGTCTTTCACCCCTGAGCTGTAATATCTGTCTGCTGAGTTTTCAAATCCATCCGAAGGTTGAATAAGCATCTCAAACAGAACAAGTCCAGAATAGATCTCCTGATCTCTTAGGCTGCCCCCAACCAGTTCCTCCAGTCGCCTCCATGGCTATATCATCCTGAGTCTGTTATTCATACTAAAATTGTGTCTCTTTTTTTCCAAACAATGCTTACATAATCTATACTGATTCCAGTTGATTTTGCCCCCAATATCTTTTCGGAATCTTATCCCTCTATCATCACCGTGGCTGAATTTTATCTTGTCTTCATGTGCAAGGTAACAATTGCTTCCTGACTCACTTCTGATTCCATTCTGGACACAGTCAGACAATTCACATACAAGACAAAAATATGTTATTGGAAATGAAACTTTGTCACTTCTTTAGCCTATAATGTTCAATGGTTTTCCATTGGGAAAGTTATAAAATTCAGTCTCTTGGCAAGAGAATTCCATCTCTTTCTGTTTCTTATCACTCTTAACTATGCTTATCTTTCCATTCCTTAAATGCTCAGTGATTTCCTAATGTGAGGTCATTTTATTTGTTGTTCTATTGGCTATAAAGCTACCCCATATCTTTGTATGATCTTTCAAATTGTTGTGTGTCCAGGACTCTGCTCTGAGGTGCACTCTCTAGTCAAACTTTCTAAACTAGCACCTCTGAAGAGGGTTAGTTATGTCTGACTATTAATAAAGCTTGGTCCTTGGTATGCTTGGATTCATGCAATAACCTCTCTGAAACTTGGCTACCCCTCAGCCTCAAGGTACTTAATAGAGTCAAGGAAAGACACTGTGCCAGCTCTGGGCTGCTAAGATTAAGTAGCCTCGGAAACTTCTGTCTATTCAAGTCCTGAGATACCATGTCAGAATCTGGCTACAATTCTAGAGAGAGAGTGTGAACAACTTTGCAAGGACATTAGGTGGCCAGATTCGGTGGAAAAGCCAAGTGTATAGGTGGGAAACCTCAGCATCCAGCTGAGCCCAGCCTTCAGATCTCCAGGCAGCTGGACGTGGGCACAGGATACCCTTTGCAAGGCCAGCAGAACCACATGCTGAGCCTAGGTCAGATTCATGAATCACAAGCAAGTATTATGGGTTTTGCTTGTTTTAGGCCAGCAATCGATCATGGAAAAACTCTTGTCACTTACTCTGCCTTGTCTCTGATTTTATTTTTTATGGTGATGAATCTGTACTTAAAACATTGTTGTATGCGGAATTCAACACCCAGTCCTTCTTCCTCAACTCCCCTCTTGACAAAAATCTTCTCTTTCATATATATTCAACCTCTGTCTTCTAATGTTCTTAAAGCAATAATGTGTATTTTTGTGTGCTGTAAATGTGTGTGTGTGTATATATAGAGATATTCAGATATTTTTCTTTGCATGTTTAATTATATATATATATTCATTTTTGTGCACATATTACTATAATTGAGTATAGTTATAATTGTGTATTTATTATAATTGTGTGTATATATATTTCTCTATATATGTATATGGAAATATTCCTCCACTTATCATTTTAACTTTTTGCTTCATTGGAGAACCATATTTCTCTGAATAAATACTTACACCAGTTCCTCTTTTTCCTGACTTTCCTCTCACATTCCAATCCATTCTCATTCGTTTCTAACTTCATCTGTCTATCAATATAATTCTAGCCAAGGTCTACCCTGACCCCTCTGTCGCCTGCCACTTCCAATCTTCTCTGCCTTATTCCTCAGCAGCATTTTAAACCCGGTTCATTTTCTTCTTCTGAAATCCTGTCAGTACCTGGCTTCCGTGACATGCCAGGGCCTGACCCTTTTCTTAGGGGCTGAGTCCTTGCCTCTCTTGTTCCTGTGACCCGCTCTCCCTTCCAGCCTGGACCACTTGCCCACCGTGACACTCGAACCTGCTGCTCAGTGTCCTCTGGAGGCAATCTTCCTCACACCCCCGGCATCCCCCTCGACATCGGCAGGACTTCAGAGTTAGAACAGGTGTAAAATGAGCTTCCTTTGAGCTTCGGGCCCATGTACTGAGCAGCTGCTTTCCATATTCCTCAAATGTCTCAAAGACACTTTAGAAAGTTCTCGAAAGTGGACCTACAATCTGTACTCCTCAGCCCATTTTATTTTCCCCTTCTTATTTTCTTTCTCAAGTAACATTACCAGACACCACCCCCGTATTCCTCCCCACTAGCCAATGCTCCAAGTGCGCTGTGCATGCACGCTAACCTCTTGATCATTAGCACCATCTCAGATCAACCTACTGTCATTTCTGCAGCATTCATCCCAAATCAGTTTTACTCCTGTACCCATCTGTAGCGCTGTTCCTGCACAACACATGGAGTGGTTCTTTCTAGTTACAAATGGGCATTTCACATTCCATTCCCTGATCTGGCTTAAAGCATTCCAAAGTCCCCTTATTGCTCTTTGGCAAATCAGGAGACTCCCCATTCCTTAAACCTGGGTGCTTCACAGTAAACCCCCTCCCCAACCCATGCTGACAGCATCTCCTGGAGCACACCTGCACACCTCTTTGAGGTAGGAGCGCACTGTCCAAGCTTTTGCAAGAATGATGCTCCCTCCTGGAGACGGCCTTTGCCCCATGAGGCCTTTCCAGCAATATATTTTTCTCCTTCTCCTTTACCAAGTTTATTCCTATTGCTCTTCATGACCGATTCTTCTCAAGCTACAGTTTTCCTGCATAATTGTCACAGTGCTTTCTGGCAGGACGATTCTTCCACCCCGTACTTTCAGTGTTCTTTCTCTTTTTTGTTTTACGCTTACTGAAATTTTACTCGTGTGATCATTGGATGAATATCTTTTCCTAAAAGCATGCATGTAACACTTTCTAGAATAGGGATCATATTCATCTTAACCTGCATCTAATCTCTCCAAGTCAAACCCAATGCCTGACATTTAGTAATTGCTCACTTAAGTATAAACAGTTAAATGGTGATTTAATTGAAGAGTAAAATAAAGTGAGATGTTCCTAGTAAAACCAGCCTGACAAATACATTATGTATCATTGACAGTCGTTTAAGAAAAGCCTGGAAGTGAGCGCATTTTCTATCTTGAATATTCTCCTAGGGAAATTACTGCACTGCAAAGTGGAAGAGGACTTTGCTTTGAAAGGCTAGATGTATCTGGCTATATCCTGTCAATCACGAAGAGACCAAGTACATTGGTAGCAAATGCTCAGGAAGAAATGAGAGGAAAGAGAAGCAGGAGATGTCAAGGCCCAGGTTTCTCAGAGACCAGGGATTGAAGAGCATTGTTCAGAGCCAAAGGGCCAAATAAAGAGTGTAGCACGAGTCTTTTTTTAGGAGCAGTATTAAAATATGATATTTAAATATCAAGGCAGATATTAAGCTGCAAACCAGAGGCTCAAATGCAGACAGTAATACTTGCCAAATATTGTTTATAAATCTGAGGGGACATTTTTGGTTGCCACCATAAGAGAATGTCTCATTGACATTTCATGGGTTAAAACTATGGATACCAAGTGCCCTCCAAAAGCACAGGGCACAAGTTCTTTTTTTTCCTCGCCCTAAATCCCAATAGCATCCCTTGGAGCAAGGTCATGAGCCAGTGGGCATCATGAGGAGAGGGTTTGCAATATTCTTCTGGCTATTCTAGTAGCAAGCGCACCACCTGACCTTCAGGAAACGCATTGGGCTGGTCAGAATGATAGGAATGCAGAAATGTTTGAATTTGTATTGATGCAGTTGTGGAAAGGACAGGAATCCTTTTGTGTGAGCAGAGAAGGGAAAGGGCAATCCATTATCAGTTGTATATTGAAACAAAAAAGAATGTAATCAGAATTGAAAACTTCCCAGAAGCAGAGTGGCAACCCCAATTGGAAAGCAACGATAAAAACTGAGAGTGAGGTAGGTTTAGTTTCTATGTTCTACTAACTGAAAATGCTAGAAGTACATTCAGTGGGTGATTCCAAGCCTCCATGCCACCACAGTGGAGGGCATAAGAGACTCAGATAGACTCTGAAAAATTGGATGGCATTTTTATGCATGCATTGTGGAAAGACGAAGGAGTTAGACATCATGGAAGGAGAGAAGAGAAATATAGGGAACATCACTTGCCCGTGGCTTGCAAAAGACCCCAAACCAACCAATGCCCTTTGCAATGGAGACATTCTTTCGTCAACTCAGTGTAACAGCTCTGAGGCGGCAAGGGTAATCGTATTGATTTTGAAGGAATGTCTGGTTAATTTTTCACAAGGCGTAGATCCCTCAAAAATCAATAACTTTCTGCTGTATCTTTATTCCTCTGAATAAACTGTGTCTGTCGAAGAAACTTGATTCTTAAGCTCAATTGGATTCATAAAACATTCACAGACACATAGCACAAAAGAAATGTAAGCTTTCCCTAGGAGTGGTAAGTATTTAACCTCAGCATAGGACAAAGACTCTTCCTATGAATATATTCTTGTCCTTGGACAGGCATTTGTAGGAACTGTGGTTTGGGATGTAAAAGCTTTTTTTAAGCACCAATTCCCTTCCCCAAAGAAAAGACAATTCAATAGAAAAAATAAAGGATATGTGTGGAAAGCTTAACACTAGAAAATATTTTTGAAAAAAAATCTGGGTTTATTGGGTGGTTGTTAAAAATGGACTGTTTTTATTCTATTTTCATTTGCCATAATCAGTCTATAATAATAAACATTTTTGGAAGAGATAAAATATGCTTTGGGAACATTATTAAAATGCTACTGAATAATGTAATTCATGAGAGTTCTGCTATCCTATTTTGCAGATGAAGTGAGTAAAGCCCAGAGAGGTTAAGTGTTCTTAAGGTCATACAGTAAATGTTTCACTCATTAATTTAGAAATACCACTTTGAAAATAAAATCAATGAATACTCATTTATGAAGTATGGGGAATATGCAAGGTTGGAAACTAAGATAATGTTGGATTAGAGTTGATGCACAATGTATGAAGTCAAATAAGAAACAGGAGAGAGAAGACCAAATGGAAACATTCTACAAATGTTTTAGGAAGGCTGTAAAATCTTCCTACATGTGGCTAATATCATTAATGACTCATTTTTCTATAAATCTGTTATAACATTTCCCAAGGAAGACTAGTCATTGATACTCAGATGATTCTCATGTCATGACTTTGAACTCTTTGGTATACAAAATCCTACCCAGTTTTAAATACCTACAATATAACATGTACAGGAATTTTTAAAAAAATTTTAGCTGTGGCAGATAGATGTCATTTCAAAGAGACTCAGAAAAAAAAAATATCAAGTTCCAAAATTAGTCTAGCAGTTATAAATCACTATATTTTCCTGGCTCTCACATCCTAAGCCTTTGCCTCTTATTTTAACCCTGTGGGCTTGAACACCCATCTGCATGTGTGTATGTAAATGTCTAAGTAAGAACAGAAACATACAGGGTCACCTCAGATAATGATTAAAATAGGGGGAATTTTATTTGATTACTCTTATTTATTATTATTAATTATTAAAGAAATAGAAAAAGTTACTGAAATGTGTTATGTTTTATGATGGTTTCTGATAGAGTTTGGATCTGTTTTGGGGAGGTACCAGGCATTGAACGCAGGTGCACACAACCACTGAGCCCCATCCCCAGCCCTATTTGGTATTTTATTTAGAGATGGGGTCTCACTGAGTTGCTAAGTGCCTCACCATTGCTGAGGATGGCTCCGAACTCATGATCCTCCTGCTTCAGCCTCCGGAGCCACTGGAATGACATCATGCTCCACCACGCCCTGCGAGTTTGGATCTTATGAGTTTCCAAAAGTCACCATATGGTGAGGTCTTGGTCAGCAGCCTGGTGCTATTTGGAGGAAGTGGACCGTTTGTTACCATTTTTAAGATCGATCTGACAAAATCATTAACCAGATGTCTTTGTAGGAAAATAAACATGTCTCCTGAAACTGTATTCCTTTGAGTCTTTTTGTTACATATCCCTTCTTGTCAATGGCCCAAGTGGGTGTGCCATGAGAAGGCTAGTAACTTTTCTTGTGTCTTGAAAATCATTGAGAGTGAAAACTCTGTTCCTTCAGTCTTTAACTGATTATAGGAAAGACATCATTTCAGAGACCTCACTATTACTGCATTTAAAGCTCTAAGAACTTGCATTGTGAGCTGCACATATTTAAAGGCTCATGCCACCACCTTGCATCTCAACCTATTTGCTTTCCGTGATGGATTCTGCCTACCCACCGCTCCTCTACCTTGGCTGGGGCTGCAGTACAATGCCCTGTTTGCTCAGTCTCTGTCCAACATCAGCATCCCATGAGGTGTTGCAGGTTGCAGGGCAGAGAAAGTTTATCCCATTCACTGGATGATGGGAATGCAGAGTTTTGGACTCCAGTTCTCTGTAGCCGATGTGTTGGATCACTCCAGGGTCATGAAATCTGCTCCAGATCCAGAGACCATTTCTGTTCCTTGAAGGTGCTGTGTTATATGAGGTAGATTGTGTGAGATCAACAAAACCCTGCGCATGAAGTGGCTTTCCACCTTGTTGGGTTCCTACTCATGGGTCAGGTGGATTCAGGCCAAGTTGTCCTCCTTACGCTGATACTACACACTTGGGACCATGCAGCAAGATGAAGACAGAACCAGAGCCGGGAATACTTTAACTGCTTTGATCCAGAAGGCACACGTGCTGGTTAGGCTCATCTTTCACTAGTTGTCAATAATTATTTGAACATAACCTCACGTCAAAGGAGACTGTAAAAGTTGGAGGGACCATAAATATGTGGTGAGTGCTGAATGTTTCTATCAGGTACACGTCTATGTCTGGGTTTTGGCAATGCCATTGATTAAGAGATTAGTGGCTTCTGTTCTCCACTGGTAGAATCTTCAGCCATATGAGGACTTATACCAGGTTGAAAATGGTTCAGCATCTTAAGGTGCAACTTGGAACAAGTTTAAGTACATATTTAACATCTGGGACTAAAATATAAAACATTCAATTAGGAATTTGTGTAGCATCCAAGTGGTTCAAAAGCCTAAGGGGTTGAGTGTCAAATGAGTCTACACAGGTAAGAACCCTTGTAGGAGAAGAGAGACATTATTCAAACTTGACTTTGATAATTTGATCTTAACTGTGCTTATCTTCATCTGAAAACTGCATCTCACACCGAAACACTCACTGGTGTAACTTGTTTGTCGGAGATTTGTGAAGATTAAGTGAAATCAGAGTTAAGAAAATCATTTGCAAATATAAACTGCTAGTTAAGTATAAAGTACTCTGCTTTGATGACATTTTGAGCTCTCACTATTATTACTGCCTGGTAAAAAGAATGCTATCTGCCAAAACTGTAGTTCAGATATCAAGTACATATAAGCTAAAAGTCACCCTATTTTTATAGAGAGAAGAGAAAAATCTCCATTTTCTAATTCAATAAGTATGATAATTCCTAGTCAGGTTTCTAATTTTGAAAGCTAACAAGTGAAAAATGATTTTTGTACTGATACAAACCAAACATTCTTTTCATACATAATCAAGTTGCTGAGAAAAATAGATCATTTTGGTAAGATTGTTCATGTTGGGGGAAAATCTTTCAAAATACACAACTCCTTAGGAATAATTTATTATGAGAGAATTCATTTCACTAACTTCTTTTAGTTCGGTCTTTCCCTGTGTTGTTTTGTCTCTGTCTCTCTCTCTCTCTCTCCTGTCTCTCTCTCCTGTCTCTGTCTCTGTCTCTCTCTCTCACCACCCAAATTTTAATAGCCTACCCAGGAACGGAAGACATGATGTCCTGAGGATCCAGATGCCTCAAACATCATCACTGTGCTCAGAGTACCTGACCAGTTATCGAGTTTGTGTTTAATTGCTGTTTTCCTTTTTCTGGGTCACTTTATAAAACTGAAGAAGGGGTCTCAAAATCGGTCTTATTTCACTACACTGTTGACTCCTCATGAAAATGCAAAATCTGCACTCAGAACTTAAAAGAGGATCTATGGGTGGTGACATCTCAGGCAGAAAATAATCTGATTCCTGCTTTTAGAGTAGAGATGTCTCTGGAATGCTGGCCCTTTGATTGCAAAAAGTCATATACTCATAGAAATAACAACACATGGCTACCTAGTGGATATAACAATTCTTCAGCAATTCCCTTAGGAGTATGAGTTATTTTTAAAGGGCTTCAGTGACTACTGTGTATGGATCCTTACTAACCTTTGACATTCATGCCCAAGCCCATCTTTCTTCCACACTATGACTTCAAGTCATGGAACAGTGTGGTCTGAAGAGGGCCCAAGACAATGGTGTAATTATCTTTTCTTTAATAACTGTGACAGCTGCAAAATGACTCTTCTTCTCTGTGGGAGAAAAGGGGAAGAGCAGATTTATTCTGTCTGTCTCACACTCTCCTGCAGGGTCACGGTGCTCAGGGTGTCTGAGTAGTTTGCATTTTGCAGGTGGTCCTCTTGCTACCCCATCGCTCTGGAGATCCTGTTGTAAGGTAGTAGAGGGATTCGTTACTTGGAGCTGGAGCAGATCTTGAAAATGAAGTGTCACATTTTTGTTGAACTTGGTGGTGGTCTTTGCCTTCTCAGAAACACTTCCTTTTAACGAGCAAAATGTTAAGGAGAAAGAATTTAAGGCTCGGCTGGCTTGCATATTTATCTGTATTTAACTTGGCAATGTGAATATTTTGTCATTTAAGCTCCAACATAGACTTTCCAGATATATTTGGCTGAAGAAAGTGATCTTATCAGCCACTCTTAAAATGTTAGTAATTCTTTGTTCAGTCATGCTAATGCACTCTTAATTAATACCCTTTATCCACTCAAAGATTAGTGGATATGGCAGATTAAAGGTGGCCACAAAAGTTTTGCAAGGTAACCCATTGAGAATTGTGGTCTATTTGCCATTGACTTCACTCTAGGCAGGGTAGGGGATGCTTTCACCCATTGACAACAGCAGCAGGGGTCACAAACTAGCTTCCTGGACGTACATCAAGGGCTGTGCTGCCTCACCTCCTTCCTATTGAACCATTTACTTGTGAGAATCCTTCTACCTGCTGAGGAGAGCATGTGCAAAGGGTCTGAGGCCATATAAAGAGGCAAAGGAAGCCAGTGAAGTCCTGCCTTCCAGCCATCCCCAAAACAGAGGCACAGGAGGGTGATGAAAGTTGTTTTATTGCCTGAAGACAAAACAAGACTCCAGTTGATTCCATGAAGAAGGATTTCCCAGCTGAGCCCGGAACACATTCCTGATCCACCACATAAAATATGATAAAACAATTGTTCTTTAAAAATCATTATCTTGGGGGAAAACAGTGAATATCGTGTGTTTATCTTCTTAGAATTCCTAGTGCTTAGAGCCAACTGCCTGCTGAGCATTTCAGAGTATTTGTTGAGTAGATATATAAATAAAGGATAAGGAAGAAATAAAGACAGATGCATGAAGATAAGAGAGGTAGATCCATTTGTTGAATCACTAGATGGAGATTGCCATTAAAGCATCCTAGTTTCAGAATTTGGGTAAAAAAGGAGGTTTGAAATAAAGAAATTTTGTTCAGCTTATGTGAAATTAAGTTCTAAATCTAGTCTTGAAGGCAGGCATATCATCAAAAATCAACCTTGATAAATCTTAAAATGCTTATATTAAATAGTGTATGTGGGAAGTCACCTGTGAATTACTTGGGGGTCTTTTTTCAGTATGGCAGCCAGGGAGATTTTAGGTTTGACCTTGGGAAGTGGCTCTTCCATGCAATAGATTGAAGCACATGACTTTGCACTAATAGGAAGATCTCTCACAGTAGCTCTGGAGATGGGCTTAACTGTTGGGAACTGGACAGCCCACCGTCTGCCTTTCTTGGTGAAGTACATTCTGTGGAAGGCCCTTGATTTTCCCTGATATAAGTAAAGCAAGCTCAAGCTCTATTTTGCCTTTTTAGTATAGGAGCTCCATAGGGATGATCGGCTAGCGCATCCCGCATCCGCTTTCTGAAAATATTTTCTGTGTCCTGTGGTTCTTTTCAAGGTTCTATTTTTATTAGCTTTTATTTCTCAGCCAGCCCATTCCACCGAGGGAAACCCCATTTCCATCACCTGCGCCAGATGTGAGAAGTGTATTTTGTTTATGCATCTGAAAAGAGTTAGACTATATTTTATTAACAAAAACACATTTGTTTACTGGTGGATACAATGCTGTGCTGAGAAATGCTCAGAGACAAGAAACATGGAAATAAAGTGTTTGGATCCCCCCATGCCATTCCACTCTATGCAGAGCCACCTGTGCACAGTTAGTTACTCCATCTGTAAACTGTGCAGTGCTGGATGGTTTGGCTCACCTAAGCTATGACGCGTGACATCTCCAGGAGTCTGGAAGACCCGCATGCTGCACACTCCTGCTCTTGAACAATCTCACTGGATGTGATAGAAACAGTCCCCACTATTAGCATTCATTACTTCTCCTCTTTTCTCCAAGAAAAACTTACCCACTTTCTCTTTTTTTAATCACCAATATTATTTTTAGCAGAGTAGTCACTTAGGTGCAGTGGATTATTTCACTGAACTGAAACTTACTTAGGGAAGCAATGTCTAAGAGGTGAGAAAACACAGATAAAAGGACTCACTGCTTCCTGGAGGGTTGATGAAAGAATCAGAACAGCAGTACAGTCAGGCCCTGCTTTGTTCAGTAGCATTGGTCAAGGTCACTGATAATCTCCATGCTGCTAAAGGCAATGGTCACTTTCTGGTCCTCATTTATTTTGAGCTCTGATTTTGACACATTTTCAATGTTTACTCCCTTCTTTCCTTAAACCACAAATCCACTGGCTTTCTTCCTTCACTGGATTCTCTAAGTCTATTATGACTTTCAGTCTACTTGGCTGGTTTCTCTCCAACTTCTCCACATCTTCTAATAGGATGGGATTCAATCCATAGATCTCCTTCTCACTTAATCTTATACCTTTTAGAACCATCTGTGCCTACTAAATTTACCTGTACCCTGTGTCTCTTCTCTGAATTCCAGAATCATATAGAATTGCCCACTTCACATGTCAATTTAAGTGTCTAATCATCATACAATAAGCAACTCAACCTCATCACATTCAAAACTAAATTTTTGATTTTTCCCACCATTCTGAACTAACCTCTCCGTATTTAATGAAATTCCAATTCTCCATTGTTCAGAGTAATTTAACTTGTAGCCACATTTATTGCTGCTTTTTCCCCCCTACTTCTCGTTCAGTTCATAACAAATTTGTTTACTTTAATTTCAAAGAACATCCATCTCAACACCTCTACCAATAATCTCTGGGATAGATTATTTCTTTCAATCCCCTAACTGATCTCCCAGCTTCTAGGTTAGAGTCTGTAACTGACACAGTAGGCCCAGTGATAGCATTTAGCCAACCGGAGAACTCTTCTGGCCAAAACCAATAACCATCTATTTTCTTCTCTTACTTTTCTATTCTCATCTCTAATAATCCTCCCCTCTTGTTCTCTATCGTAGACACGATCTATCCTTCTTTTCCTAGGTTAGTACAACTATTTCTCCTTTTGGGCATTTGAGATCATTATTTCCTGCTTTACAAACCACAGGAAATGTCTGGATTCTACCTCAATTCTTCCAAAATCATTGCTCAGTGTTAGCTACAGCAAGGGACTCACTTACCACTCCATTTGAGATTCAACCACTGCCCTATTCCTGCTCTCCTACACTGATTTTATATATGCAATAATTTATACAATCTTCTAATAAATAATACATTTATTTATTTGTTTATTTTTTTCTAAATTGTTTATTTCCTCCATTTCAAATGTAAGCTGCCTTAGGGCAAGATGTTTTATTGTTTTTGTTATTGCTGTTATCATTTTTGTTTATTTGTTTTGGTCTGCTCTATTTACTAAAATTACCTCCAGCATCTAGAATGTACTTGATAGAACATTGCCCTTCACAGCATAATTATTAAGTCAACTAGTGGGCAGGCAGAGTTCTGGGTTTCTAAGATGTCAGAGAAGATGAAAAATAAAAGAGAGTCCAAGTAGCTTAGAGTCCTAAAAAATGGTCTGGAATTAAGAACAGGTATTAAATCATAAAGCAGAGAGCATGACTGTAATCCATGAAAATCCATGCAGAAATTTTTTTTGATGATTTCCAGAGAATAAGAAGTAGTTCTTTTTGAACTGAAGTAATTGTGTAGATGAGCATAGATTATTTTGAATTCCTAAGTTGAGACTTTTAATATTTAAGAATCAACGGTAATTCTCATGTTGTATGAGAAGAGTTTGATATAAAGATAAAAAATTCTACAAATTTAGAATCTTGATCTTGAGTCAAAAATCATCTGTTTATAACTATTCATTAATTATTTATTAAGCATTTATGTACCTGATACAGATTTTAGGAATTGAAAATACTATGGAGAACACATGTATAGATGATCATATAGAAAATTAATTCATTAGATATATAAGACTGATTTATAAGATATGTAAATTCGTAGATAAACTCTAGGGCTGCAACACATGCAAAATATTATGGGCCCAAAGGAGGGTGCTGCTGGAGCAGGCAGGAGGTTTTCTGGTGAAAATCATGCTTGCTCTGAATATTGAGGGGGAGCAGGAGTTCTGCAGATGGAAACAATGAGAGCCCATTAGGGAAAGAGGACACTGCATGTCTATCATCCTCAGAGCTGTTTTGGTGTGTGATCTGTTTGGAGATAGGGATCAATATCCATGCTGAGTCTGGACATTGAGTAGGTGGAACAAAGGAATGAACTGGCAGGTGTGAACTAAGCTAGTGGGGATTAGTCCCTCATTCACCCACTATCCCTATGTGCAAACACTGGAGTCTAATGTGCGCCAGGGATGGGCACTATCACCTGAGATGCTGGAAACACTTAGGAAAACCCAGTGCGACCTGCCCTGAAAGGGCATAGAGTCTACTAGAGAACCAAGCCCAGGTAATTATAAACCAAGTGACAAGTGATGATTGCTTCAAGGGAGAGCAGCCAAGGGCAGTTCAGGAACAACAGTAATAACAAAACCCAAGGAAGATATTTCATCCAAGCTGCATGACCATCTTCCATATGAGGGGTACTTGGGGTGTGCATGTGTATGTGTCTATGTATGTGGTGTGCATGTGGTACATGTGTGGTGAGTAGTATATGTGATGTGTCAGTGTGTGACTGTGTGTGGTGTGTATAAGATTGTGGTGTGTGTAATGTGTTGTTTGCATGTGTCACATGTATGGAAGGCATTTGGTGTGTATTTCTGCTATTATGTGGGTAAGATTGTGGTGTGTGTGTGTGTGTGTGTGCTTAGAATATTGTGCATGAATGAATGTGGTTTATATGGTATGTTTACCTGTCATGTATGTGAACATGCATCTGTATATGCACTTTTATGTGATAGGGATATTTATGTGTGTGTGGTGTGTGTGTCAGTGCATACAGTGTTTATATGCATGTGTGTGTATATGTTGAATGTGTATATAATACATTTATATGCATGATATGTATGTGTATGCTGTTTGTGGTGTCTCTGTATATGTTTGTGTGTGCATGCATGCGTGGGTGTGTAGGAATGCATGTACATGTTAAGGTCTCTGACCCGAGAGAAAGTTGAGAACTTCATTTGGTTCAGTTTAGCTCTGTGGTAGAGAGTGCAGGAGCATGAGGGAGGGATGAGCAAAGCTGGACAGTGAGGCCCCTACAGCACCATCTTGAACACACAGGGATTACCATCGGCTTATGGGAGCATTGAAAATGTTAAACGAATATGCGTAGGACCATCCCCTGTTTGTAGAAGAGACACTGATCTGGAGAGGTAGCTAACTGGGTTTTAATAATAGGATATTCCAGTAAGATGGGGACTATACTGTGCCTATTGGATCTATCAGGAAAACATTTAGGTACAAATTATGAAGTATTGTCATCTGTGTCCTATAGGAAATGGGGAATGATGAAAGTTTTATACAGTGGCCAGGGTCATAAAATGACCAGATAGTTTAAGCTGATAAATCCAGGCAAAGGGTGTGGAGGGCAGAGTCAGGTTCCAGGAAGTGAGGACTGATACATGCCAACAGCCATCTAAGAGACAGTGTCAGTGTGGATGAGCAGATGGACGGAAAAGTCACTTCTGTGCTGCTAAACATAGATAAAAAAAAATTTTGTGGTTTTGAGTCTACAAAAGGAGTTTTTAAATTATTGATAATATTAAACATCACCACAAACCTGACCCAACCCCAAGGGTCAAAATTCTCTGTTTATTTGTTTAGAATTTTTTTTAAAAAAGACATTTTAAAGAGTAATAGAATTATATAGGAAGGAAATGAAATGGTAAGGCAACACTGAAACCTCAACCATAAAACTGGAAGCAGTGGAAATGACTTTGAGATTGACATAGGTCCCGAAAAAGACAAAAGGTGTTTCCTTGATTGATTTTATAGAATTTCATCTGAAGTAAAATTGAGAAAGAAATGAAATTGGAGTCATCATCATGGCACCTGCTAATGGTATTCGGTGCATACATCACCATCCAAGGTGTGTAACTCTGGGGACAAGAATTACAGAAGGAAGGATTTGCAAACATGTCAGTCAAGAAGTTGACAATCGAGTGGCGGTGGCCACGGGCTGGAAGTCATATTGCTAAAACCTTTGCAAGCATAAGGTGGAAGATAAGAGGAGAATTGAGTTGCTCAGTGACACTGTGCCAACATAGGGATCAATCTCAGCCACCAGTGAGGCTGTGTCTGACAGCTGCTCTATGGAGATGAACTAGTATTAGAAAGTCAGTGTTTGAAATAAAACAGGCTGAAAGCCAGGTGTACGGTCAGAAAGAGAGCTAGGAGAGCACAGAAACAAATGGCCCCAAGGTGTTCACCACAGAACAGTACAGATAATTGTGATTATTATTTATTAATGGCAGTATCTAACAATCATAAAGCATTAATTGTTTTTCAATGACTATAGAAGGATCTAGAAGGGGAAAGAAGCTACCATTTATTGAGCACAGATCACAGGCTCTGTGCTAGGCTTTAGGCTGGATGTGTCAGGGCAGGATACTCACAGAATTATGTTAGATTCATATTTCTTGTAATAAGCAGCTGTGCAATCTGGAATGAGTCAATACCTTCATAGCCTTAGTTATCTCATCTTTGAAATGGGAGGGTACATCTAACCTGTTATGAGCGAGTCTTGAAATATGTACAAAGTTCTTGAGAGTGAAAGGGGGAAGATATGACTAAACAATATGAAGTCAAGAAGGAAAGATGGATTGATGACAGTGGAGAAAATGAACAAGTGATGAGATCAAGAAGAAAGAGAGAGTGAGAAGAAGAAGAATAAGGTGATGAAGTCAAAGACATAATTCATGTGTCATGGTTATGTGCCTTCTGTTCACTCTCAAAACTTTCAGTAAAATTTTAATAAAACACTAAGTGAGGCTTTTAAGGAACTTTCTCCCACATGACCTTATAGATATGGTGAGTCACTGATGATAGACAAATCCAGTTCAAAACAAAACTGCACACAGAGACCCAAGGCTGAAGGCAGAGAGGATCCTTAATACTGTTCTGTTTTGTTTTGTTTTTTGAATACTCAGAAATCAAAAGGAATCTTCAGAGTTTTCCAAGTTTAAGATATGGAGAGATTCACCTTGGCTTTGGCATTGAAGGCAGAGGGAAACCACTACTGATATGCAACGAACATTTGCTGTGTAGAAGAGCAAGCAGGCAGTTGTGCATGACATACACCAAAGCACACAGACACAATCACAGACGGGAGGTATAGCCTGACTCTTGTCTTTTTTCTGTCCCAAAGGCACTCAGTTGTCATTTACTCATGGCCCCTGCCTGGACTCTGTCCAAGGCTTCCAACTCAGTTTGTCTCTGAGTACTTGATTGACTGATTTTTCCTGTCTCTTCTCTTGGTCACCCACTGTGAATTTTCCACACAGACAAAATACGATTTTTTTTTTTTTTATTTTAAAGCTTTGAATTTATACTTAAAAAAATGTGACATTTAAGGGTCCTCCCATCCCCAACTCCTAACTGCCTGTCTCTGGAAGACCATGAGCCCACCCTGTCCTGATTTACTGACTTCGATTCAAGTGGTCTGTAATCTTAACGGTTTCCTGTGTCCTAATGTTTGCACCTGCTGTTTCCTTGGCTGAGATGTATTTACCCCCAGAAGTCTCAGGACCTTTGATCCTTGTACAAAGTGATTCTTCAGAGAGCCCTCCTCCTCTGTTTAAACCAGTTACTAGTCATTTACCACCAACATTATAAATTTCAGCACACATTTATTTTATCCATACCAATTTTCACTATTCACAATTAATTTTGTTTTCTTTTCTATTTTGTTTGCTTTTATTTTGTTTTGAATGTGGAGGGTTGGTTGATGTTTGGCTTGGTTTAATATGTTTTCCTTCACACTAGGGAGTAAGGTATGTATGGGAAAGAACAGATGTCGATATTGCTGAAACTGAGATTCCCAGCACTGAGAGAAGTATGTGGCATGGAGTTGGTGATCAATATGCTGGAAATTCATGGCCAACTGACTGACTGAATGAATTGCATTTTGATGGAGTGACCCATCTACCTATTATCACAGAGATATTAATATGGAATTATGAGTAGCTTCTCAACTCTTCTCTTTAGCCTGCCACCATTTATTCTTTGATGCATAGGAATACATTCTTTGATGCAGAGAACCTGAGAAAGCCAGAGCTATAAAGGCATCATCCAATCATTGACTTATAGCTGGAAGTTGGATGGTACCATCCAATGCAGATGACCATGAGAGAGGCTGTTAGCCACAGTGGACAGACTCATGGCAGGAATGGTAGGACAGGGCCAACTGATAACCAAAGAACAAGTTCAAATGGAAACAGCAGCTCAATATTGAAGTTCTGATACCACAAGGGAAGTCCACTTTATGGGGTAGAATGGGGTTGGAATCTATAATTTCAAAGCAGAGATGGCAATACCAAATATAGAGTAGATTTTAAAGGAAATGTATCCATGGGAAGAAAAATAAACAAATACAGTGGGAAAGTAGGAATGTGGGACTTACTTGCAAGACAAAGTCAGAAAAGTAGCCCCACCAATTGAGTAGGGGTAATAAGGTTTCACGGAGGGCCCTGACGTTCTAGGCTTCTATGTTGAGGTGGAGAAGACATGAGTAGATAGAAGGGGTGTGTTCTTCTATGGGTATAAGAAGAAAGGAGGCAACTGAAGAGTGATTTTTTTGAACATGAGACTCTCTGTTACTTATATGTAAAGCAGTTAGGTTTCTTTACCAATATTACAGTTTAGCAAAGTGAAAACTCTTGATATTCTGCCATTGATTTGCATAAATTGTGTAGAAGACCAATGTCACTTTTGGAGTTCCAGAACAGATCTAGGGTTAGATAAAACATTACTATGAACAATAATGCTATATGTCATAGATTTAAGTCATTCTATATATTGCAACCCTTTGCCCTCTGGTGAAAATAAATTACACACAAATCAAAGTAAATACATAGGTATCATAGCTATGAAATGTTTATGAATTGCATTTTTTAAAAAAATGTAAAATACACATCTGGTACTGATATTTGTACAACTGCTTTGTTAATAAGAACTCATCTCCTTCAGTGATAATTATTGAATAAATATAAAACCAATACCTCATAGAATTAGCACAATGGACTGAACTGTAAATAAGTAAAAGAATAACAACAATGATTGTTTTATTGCATAAATAATATTAATTTATGCAATCACACCAAACATGCATAAAGCCTTTATTATTGTGATATATCACTCAAAGATAAATAGCATATGTTCACTTCCATACAAGAAAAAGTGCCTGGGACTTTGTATTATTATAATTAAATATTTTTTTTTAGTTATATATGACAGTAGAGACTATTTTGATATATTTATACAAACATGAAGTATATCTTTTTCCAATTATCCTAATCTATATAGTTTTATTCTTTATGTTTAAATATTATTTTAAATTCTTGGTTCATTTTAATCATGCTTTTGAAGAATAAAGACTATTTCTAATTGCAATGGACACACTTAGATACGTATTCTTGATTTCATTTTAAAAACACTGACATTCATCTCCCAATTGGAATGACTTATTCTGAAAGCACCAGGAAGTAATTAAAACATGCTTTTTAGTCTTTGATACAAAGTACAATTCTCTCTCTCTCTCTCTCTCTCTCTCTCTCTCTCTCTCTCATATCTATCTATAGATATATAAGTCTGGCATATATGTATGTGAATTTGTATTATATTTATATATAAAATCTTCATTATGCCCTTTAACACCTCCACTTGCCTTTGGGATCAAGTAAACAATTGCCTTCTAACAATTTTTAGTGGAATAGTCATCTGTTAGGTGATATTTTCATGATTTGGATAGATAATCCGGGTTTGATAATAAATACTCGAAGGTCCGGGAAAACACTGGAAAGGATTTTAGCACAAACTTGCACAGGTGAAGGATTAAGTGATAACATCACTAAACAACTCTAATCTCTGTCTTTATCTTTTTTTTTTTTTTTTCATTTAACATCTGCTGTCTTATCTCTTCTATCTCAGACTTATTGGTCACAGATTGTTCTTCAGAGCCATATGGATTAATTCTGATTTATTTTGTGCATAGTTACCCTTTAGTCCTGAAGAAATTAAACTGCTCTTTAGAGTACTTGAATTATTTTAAACAACTTCTGCATGCATTGCGATTTTTGAAATTATCTAGAACTTCACATAAGAAAGACTGTTTACAAGTTTCCTATTGATTTTTCAAGTTGTGATTCATTTTAAGCCCTAATGAATAATTGAGTTCAATTTCAGTAGAATAAGTAAAGTTGAATTAGTTCTGATATTATGTAGTAAATGCAGAAAATTTAAATGACTGCAATTTCCTATGCCTGTGTCAAAATGTACTTCTATAAATGATATCTAGGTGAATTATATTTAAGAGACAAATAGATGTAGAGATAAGGTAATGTTTGGCAGCAAACTTTATCCATCTTTTATTGTGTAAGAAAGTTACTGACATAGGAAGATGTATTTTAGCTGTTTCTCAGTCTGAGTTCATATGCAATGCTTCTAGAAATATTTTGCTAAATGGAGAATTAATGTAAGTCAGGAAAAAAATTAAGAAAGTGATAATTTGAAGCAGACCAATTGTGAAGATATCATTTGCATAAAGTTCTTAAAATGTTCATGTCTAATGCACATTTTCCAATTTTGGTCTGCTGATCTAGGTCAAAACCAGGAGGAGCAGCACTTGGTCTTACCACTTTGAATAGATATCAGATTTTTGTTTGAGTACTTGACTGAAAGAATCTGCAATGTCTACTTCGAAATTACTGCCACTTCTTAGC
The DNA here is from genome assembly GCF_048772815.1 of Callospermophilus lateralis. NCBI lineage: Eukaryota > Metazoa > Chordata > Mammalia > Rodentia > Sciuridae > Callospermophilus > Callospermophilus lateralis. The sequence goes on from NC_135307.1 coordinate 18,407,385, forward strand.
CAGATTGTGTCTGTCTTGGATAGCAGAGAGAACGGTTAAAATTTTGATTACTTGTTGTTTTATGAGATATATTGTTTTATGACATGTAACCTTCCAATATTTCTTGAAGATGGATCCATCTGAGCTTAATATTCGGGAAAACATGACATGAAGTACAGCATGCAGTGCAAGATAAACTGTATAATAATGAAGTCTCATGGATCACAGAGAAGCATGCTTGGAAGAGAAAAACAAAGACAAGTCATGAACCTTGGTTGTAATTAAATCACTGATGGCATGTTTTTACTGCATTTTTTATATAACATTTTCTTATGATGCATTGCAAAGTTTGTCTTTGATTTATAGAAAGGTTATTTCTTCTGGTTCTGTTCAATGACTTTGTACTTAATGGTGTAATAAAATGTCCACCAAGACATGCTAATCTCCCATATGGAATATCTTAGTTGATTGAACAAGCCTTTATTCTACATGTAGAAAATTCAACTTAGTGAATCCACTTCCATTGAATAAACATCAAATTCTGTTCATGGTTAAAGGCATCGAATCATTGTTCACTTCGTTTATTTTCTTAGTGTTCAGTATGAAATAACAGCATATTAAGCAATAAGATTCTGAACTTCCATTCATGCTTACACTTTTAATTTTTTGTCACAAGATGCATCTTTACTTTATAAAGACAGTAGCCATTTGACTGTCTTCTGTGCAGTGGAAAAATAAAACACCAACTTTTCAGAATAGATGAGAATACAAACAATGACCATAGTGGAAAAATATGGTATATTGTTCTCTAATCTAATCTATACCAAAATATTTATTTTGGACTCTAACATGTTTTTAAGGTATTTAGGTACATGTAATTTAAGAGTGTGAAAATTTTACAAAGTAGAAAATAAAATACTTACTTTGGTGATGAGTGAGTTTGTCTTCAAGTATCACACGATGTCAAGATTGACAACATCCAGAAAAACAGGACACTTCTAAACAGAAGAACAGTGCAACTGCAAAGCAGCAACCTACAGCTAGGAAAATGACCTGCAGAATTGCTCTTAATTCCCTTATCTTAAATACATTCTAAAATTATATGGTGAAGCACTTTCGTGAACATACTTATGCAGGAATAAACTTAATACACATCCATTTGGTATTTGCCTAATGTAACTGTGTTTTAGTGGACTTTTATTAGAGTTCTGATACATCCCAAATCCATGTAATAACAGAACACATTGTCATGGGATTCCATCCTACCAGAAAAAAAAATTATTCAGGAAAATTATATTCTTGTCACTGAGTAAAGAAAAAGAGAAAAGGACACAAAGAAATAATCAACATTGGCATCATCTACTCATGCCTGACAAAGATAATTTTAATAGACATTGGCATTACCAGGGAGAGAGCCTTCTTTCTTATCATCTTTGGCTTAAGAACCTTCACCTCAGTATCTAAAGCTGCCTGTCAGTGGAAGAGCTGGGCTTCTTTCATTAAGGACAGAACCACCAGACTGACATTTTCAGATTGAATCCGTGGGAAATAATTACATTTTAACATTAGCAATTTATTATGTCAGGATTATAATAGTTACAAGATCATCTTTAGCATTGTAAAGTTTAGAGAGGAAAAAAACGTCCTCAAGCACTCCATTCTATAGTAATGCAGAATGATTTCCTTTTTACTCTATGCTACTCAACATTCCAATTATTTTCTCAGTGGAGGCTGGCTTTACCACCTCACACGCATTGATGAGCCACAGAATATAGGTATCACTCTTTGATGGTGTTGTATGCTATTATTTTAAAATTTACTTAGAGATTTCTTGGTCTCGAGTTTCTTATAGGTAGAAAAATGCCGGAGGTTGAACGTATAGGTCACTTCTTTCCTCAGCTCTCTGCTCTTAATTTTTGACTTCATAGACTCTGCATGTGGACGCCATGACATTGTCACATCAACTTGTCTACAATAAGAATCATATCCTTTGCCATTTGGCACTCTTTTTTTTTTTTGTACTGGGGATTGAACTCAGGGGCACTAGAGCACTGAGCCACATCCCCAGCCCCTTTTTGTATTTAATTTAGGGACAGGGTCTCACTGAGTTACTTAGTGCCTCACCATTGCTGAGGCTGGCTTTGAACTCGTGATCCTTCTGGCTCAGCCTCCCAAGCCCCTGGGATTACAGGCATGTGTCACCACGCCTGGCTATTTGGCACTGATTTTGATCCAGCTATGGTGTATGTTATCTCTGGGAAAGGTACCATCCTCTTCCCAGCGGTCCAAATCATCCTTAACCTTCATCCATTGCAGATATTTACATCTTTCACGTCACGGATTCCTACATCTTTTTAGATTCCTAATATTTTCTGTATTCATTTTTTTCTATCCACCTTTGCTCTGGTATTCTTTTAGTTATGACTCTTGCCCTTGAATTTTTGGCAACAATGTCTTCTACATGCATACTCTCTGCCTCCATCCTTACCACCTTTAAATCCACTCTTCATCCTGCAGCCATAGGGAATATGATGATCACTGTCTGACCAAACTTGGTCTTGGATTAAATTCGCTCAGGCACCTGCTATGTAAATAGAAGTCTATCACAGGACACGGTCATGTTTATTTGTTTGCAGATTAATTATGCTGACTTTTGGCTACAAAGAATCATTGAATAATCAGTCTAAAATATTTACTGTCTGTCTTTTACAGAAAGCAGTCTGATCTCTGTTCTAAATCATTGTGTTTCCCAATTTAAAGTCTCTGCATGGTTTTCTATTGTCCTCAGGATAGAAGTCCCACCTTTTATTCTTAACCTCTGATCCCTCCCCTATCCAACTTCTGTCTTAGCCACTCCTCCAGTCCTTTGACTCACAACTACTGATCACGGGTTGTGTCAAATTAAGTAAATTAAATCCTAGTGCCTGGCTTATTATCAGTATTTCTTTATATGGTTCATTTCTTCTGAACATGGAAGTCTGAGATTTATATCCCTATTTAATAGACTCAGGGCTTTGTGTATTGCCCCCAACAAAGGATGGTTTTAGTTAAAATAAATTTCTTTCCTTTGTTTTTTTAGGCTCCCTGATAAGCTCTCTCAAATGACTAAAAAAATAAGCCCCTGGCCTATCACAAGCACTAAGTGATGTTTGCTAAATTAATGAATAACTGCTATTTATTTCTCCCTGTTAGTAAAACTTGCATATAAGAAACTTTAATGATACTTACTTTAGAATTATCCAATTTCTGTGTTGAAAAGGATAACAATATATCATATTAAGATGTAGGTCTGCCTCAGGCCTGTTGAGCAAATGCAATAAAAAATATTATAAAACTTTTTAACATCAGAAATAGTATTTTTCTATTTATGTTCTCAATTAATTGATTTTTACCATAGCTCTGGGTTGCCAAGCCTATACATTCCTTCTGATGTCCCACCCAGTTTTGTGGAATGACACAAAAATGATTTACAAAATTGATGCCAAATTGATTCTTGAAAAGAATGAACTCAGCTCATTGACTGAAATCAAAATACATTGTAATAAGGGTTACTCTTCAAATTCAGTAATATTGGATTCATTTATTGCTAGAAATTTGCCACAGGATCCATTTTCCTTTACTTACAACTCTAGCTCAGTTTTCCTCTGTTCTCAAAGTTTCATTCTTATGTTGAAAAGGAAAAAAATAAAACAAAAGTTAAAAAGTAAAAATATAAAAAATTCTTACTCTATTATTTTTCTTGAGCTCTGAGGATGATCAGTGTATTTCTCTCCAAAACATGGAACTTTAAAAATTATTTTTTAAATACAGATGTGGCTTTCCTTTAGCCTTCAAGTCCAGTGTACTTGAAGCAAGTTGCACACTGTAAGTCTTCCTGTTTTGTGATATAATATTTCCTTTTGACTTAATTTAGCTTGAATGCACATAAAGCTCCTTCTATTCCAAAGAGTACATACAGTTGGTCCTAAATTTTCAGATTTCATATTTGAAAATTTCTTTCATTGCTAAAATATATTTGTAAACCCCAAATCAATCTCCATGGTTTTTTACAGCCTTTCACAGACTTGTGCGAGGGGTTGGAGATTAGAGGTTCCTCATGTACCTGCTCCTTGTCTTCTTTCAGCTTCCAGACTGTAAGTAAGCATCCTTTTCCAGAAGTGTTTAGCTCCTAGTTTTTCAATTTTTGTGTGTATATGCTTCTTGGTGCTCAGTGTATTGTTTGAAATAGCCCCATGCATAGTGCAGAGTGCTGTCTAGTTTTAATAAGCACACGTTTGTGACATAACTTATGGAGAAAAAAAAAAGTGTTAGATGAATATCTTCAAGCATGAGTTACAGTGTTGGCTGTGAGTCTAATAGTAAACCTATGGCATGCATTAAATAAAGTGTCTTTGTACAGAACTAAACATAAAACAAGGTTAATGTCGATTGGTTAACGAATATTTGACTAAATGTTTGAGTAAAAGTGACCCTTAAATTTTCTAAATTAGGCCAATGGGTGCCTAGATATTTGGTTAAATTTTATTTCTTTGTGTGTTTCTGAGTGTGTTTCCAGATGAGATGAATGTTTGAATCATTAAACTAAGCAAAGGAGATTACTCTCCCCAATGTGGGTAGGACTCCTCCAAAGTGTTGAAGGTCTGCATAGAATAAAAGGCTGAGTAACAGAGGATTCCTTTTCTCTGACACCTTTCATGCTGAGACATTAGTCTTCTGTTTTGAGATGTGAACTTGAACTTGCGTGATGGGATCTCCTGGGTCTTGGGCTTTTAGACTCAGGTGAAACTGCAGCATCTACTCACCTGTGTCTCCAGCTTCCAGATTGAAGACTTTGAATTTGGACTTCTCAGTCTTAATATTTTTGAGCCAATTCTTTCTAGTAAATTTCTCTCTCCCACTCTGTGTGTGTGTGCGTGTGCACATGTGTGTGCACGCGTGCTCGCACTTTCAGTTTCTCTGGGAAACCCAGACTAATGCATTCTATATTTTAGCATTCACTAATTCAGTGTTTGAGATGATTTTATATAAAACATAACCACTGTGAATAATGAAAATCAATTGCATATATATGAGACAGTAGAGATATTATTCTGCAACAATTAATTTTGCTCCATACTGTAATTATTTATATTTATAAATAATATCTAATATTTTACTTAAAATCATAAGGAGGAGGTATTTTCATGTAATTACATACCTACTACCTTGAGTCACTGACTGTGGAGTATCTTATTGCACTAAAGTATAATAACATATTAACATTCTCTCTTCTATTCTTGGATATTGAAATATATTCCAATACTTTCTTATAGATTTTTCCAATCTTATAGATTTTTCCAAAGAAACATTTCTTCAAAAAGTTTCTAGAAGTGAAAATCCAGGGCCAAAGTATTTAATACTTTAAAAATATTTGTATAATTTATATATTATATATATATGCATAAATACATATATGCACATATAGTATGTTTATGTATACCTATAAATTATATATACACATAAGAAGTGTGATAACTCATTTCCCCAAAAATATTTTCACTAATTTGCAAGGTTGTTCTCTTCTATTTTTGTTGAGTAAGTTGGGAAATATATGTTGTCTTGTTTACTTTACACATCATTAGCAATGCTCATTTTTGGTATATCTGTGTTATTGTGAGTGTTAGAATTCCATTATATGTGGGTTTTCTAAGTGAAAAAATATATATATGTGTGTGTGTGTGTATATATATATATTATATATATATATATTATATATATATATATAATATATATAATTCTTGGTGAGACCAGTAACTTATGATAAAGGTGTTTTGTTTTCTTTTTGCATAGTGACTATGAAATGATTTTATAAAATAATGAATCTTTAGTCATAAAATTTGCAAATATTTTTCTGAGATACTTATTTTCCCTGTAACATGGGCTTGTAATTTGTTTATATTGAGAAATTTCTGAATATGTATTTAGTTACATATACCAATATTTACCTTTATTGCTACCTTAGGGTTTAATTTGGAAAGTGCTTTACCGTCCTTCACTTTCTGCTATGCTGTTAGTATCTATTAATGTTTTCAAGAGCTAGTATTAATTTCTATTTTCTTATAGAATTTCTGACATATGAATGGTACAGGGAAGGAAGGAAAATCCCATGTGTTTGAGTAGCATCTTGTATAGCAATTCTATTTGTCCCTTAATTTTGACTAAGATAAATAACATTATTCTATTGTCATTATGAAGACATATTGCATTTCTGGAATACCACAAATAATCATTACCTTGTTTTAAAACCATGCTGTATTCAATGTGTTAATTTGTTTAAAGATTTTTGCATCTATGTTCCTGTCGGACTGGTAAATATCACACATTGAGATGGAAGTGTTTTCAAAGCAGCATCATTTTCTGTTTTTTCATTTGGGGGAAATATTGTTTGTAATGTTCAGGAATGGTGACTTTTGATGGTTTCCTGAAATATACCTACACAGTTATTTCATAATTAGCAGTCTAATGAAGCTTTCCAGACATTTTGTATAAATTTTAAGATATTTTTCTTTGAAAACTGAATATCTTCTCAATATTTATTCTCAGCATGAAGTACAACAGTCTTAATTTGCATAGTAGCTTAAACTTTTGCTCACATGTAACTGTGCTTTTAAAATTATTTCTAAATTTGTACAGTATTATTATCAAGGCAATGTTATTTAATGACGATATTTTAGTTCAGATTGTGTGCCAGAAAGTTTAAGTACCTAATTCATTTAATTCTCACTTCAAGCCTACTAACATATTTGTCGTATTATTTCCATTTTAAAGATAAAACTGAGGCACAGAGAGATTAAAACACTTATCTAAATTCACATATTTATAAAATGGGATAACACTAAGCAATGTGTCTCCCGAGTGCTGTAACCAATACATGATATTGAACAAACACTTTTCAGTGACGTGAGAGGCTGATGTTGGAGGATCATAAGTTTGAGGCCAGCCTCAGCAATTTAGCAAGGCCCTGAACAACTTAGCAAGATCTTGTCTCAAATAAAAAATAAAAAAGAACTGGGAATATAACTCAGTGGGATCAATCCTCTGTACCAACACACACACACACACACACACACACACACACACACATACACAATCCAAACAAAAGAGAAAAAGAAAGAAACACTACGGAACACTGTTACTATATTAAGAGAAGTTACTGACAATTGCTACAAAAGATTTATTCGTGTGTGTGTGTGTGTGTGTGTTTCATATTTCCAATGGATGTTTCCCTGTTAGAGCTTTGTTTTGCTGTTTTTAAAAAGAAAAATCCATTTATTCAACTTAACTGTTATTATGCATTCTCAAGTGATGGGAATTCCACATGCACAAAAAAATAAAATTAAAAGAAAGAGGAATAAAGAAATGTAATGAAGAAAATGCTTCAGGAAAGTAGAGAAAACTGCTTTTATTGGTAATACCCTAGGCAACGGCAGTTAGAAGCCCAGTAACCTCAAGTGCCACAGAGCCATTAGAAGTAATGAGGTGTGAGCTCAAGCCAGTGCCTCATGCAAAGGCAACGTCTTCGCAGGGCTCGTGCTGGAACATCCAGCGTTAATGTATTAGTATCAGTAGATGAAACATGACGAGTCTTAAGCCTCATTTGCATAATGGATGAAGCTTGGGAAACAGTTCCAGATGGCTGATGAGCACCTTGAGCCAAAAGGAGAATTTTTTTTAGCCTCAGCATACATAGGCCTGGCATATTGAGATGTAAGTAACTACAGAACTAGAACAAACTTGAGAGACTGGATTTCTGGGCAGTGCACTTACATCTGAAAGAAAATTAGGGAAAGCTATCCCTCCAGGATTCATATATGCCACACGAGGGTCTAGAGTGATGAACTTCATCATATCTTTAAAAAAAAAACAGATAATAAATTGATGTGTAAACTTTGAGTAAATGTATTCAAATCTCCATGCAGATGTATAAAAGACTTATTCAAATATGTTCTCTGCAATTTCACATTTGTGCCAGCATTTGAATGAAAATTATACACTGTATTGAATCTACTATATAGTCTGGTTTGAGAGAAAAAAAGAAATATTTTCTTAGATATAAATGTGGGCTTGATTGAGTTCTTATAGATTTTCCTTTGTCTTTTTCTAGGTAGATGAAATTAACAAGCATCCACTGGGTGCTTACATTTGTCTCTGTGGGTGGGAGTTTCATTCCATAGGTACCTTTTTATGGTATTGTCCTATCATAGTTCCTGAAATGTCAATTGGAATATATACACATATATATTTGTATATGATTTATTTCAATGAAACTATGATACAAATTCTGAGGGTACCTCTGATGATCAGGGTCACTGCCGGACAGAGCCACATAGTATGTGCCACAGGACCCTCCTGTTCTGTGAACAGGCTGCACTGGTCCGCTGTGGCCTCCCTCCTAGACCTACCTTCTGTACCCACTTCCCTTTTTAAAAACTTCTCCCCTTAAACAATGGAATCACCTCACTGAATGGCCCACATTTACATTCAAAAGTTTACCTCACCCAAACCATCTCAATCAAGTTATGACACTGATGTCTCACTGTTGACCTAAATTCTGTTTGGCACTCTTAGCATTTTCTACTTGTGCACTATTTAAATGGTGATTAGTTTTTGTTTGTTTGTTTGTTTCTTTTTTTACTAGTGGTGAGAATCATGTTATCCTTTTAGATAAGAAATCATACAGCTCTACTGAAACCTACAAGGATTCCATCCCCCTCATTTGACAATTAGGGAAATTAAGAACACTCTCCTCTTAAAATTTAGTGTCTCAACTTTAAAATAACCTATGCTCACTCTCCCTTATTTAAGGGGAGCTTTATAATAATGACACGATATTTTTGTCCATGACGTGACCTGATAAATCTGCCCAATCTTCCTTTGCCTTGACCATCCTTTGTGGTGACCACCCTCTTAATAGACTGAGTACTTAACAAACATGATTTATTTCTTTTTCAAGTAAAGAATAAGTCCAGTAGCAATAATTTGGATCAAATATCTTTTCTTTTCTTTTCTTTTTAAAAATATTTTAGTTATACATGGACACAATATCTTTATTTTGTTTATTCATTTTTTATGTGGTACTGAGGATTGAACCCAGTGCCTCACATGTGTGGGGCAAGTGCTCTGCCACTAGCCACAAGAAATGAAATGAAACAATTGCCAGGGAATTTAGTTACATGGTCATTTTATATACCAAATCAGGCCTTGAGAAGTCCTTATAAGATACTATAAAGGCCAGCATTTACTATTTCCATGGAATCTCCATGTTGAGAAGTACTCTGGTGAAGCATATTTGAATATTAATCCAAGCAGGTGAGAGCCACAAACTCGTTTCACCAACCACCTATAACTCAATCTTTAAAGGACAAAATATATTTGCATCATTTTTAACACCTCTCCTCCATCTTTAGTATGCGTCACTAAGAATGTTACAAAATCGTGAAAATGTCCTCTGCAGCCACTTGACTTTTGTTGTTGAAATCATCAAAAGGTATCTATCACCTGGAGACTGAATCAGCTGACAGAGTACATTGCTCATGAGTTGCATACCTGGGACTACAACATATACCCTCTCACTCTAAGACCAGTGACTTTCACTCACCCAACTCACAAGGTTGTCATTGTAACCAACAGCTGAGGAATCACATCCACTGTACAGTGTTCTGAAAAGGTGAGAGTAAATAGCTATGCTATTTGCAGAATTCTTTAGTTGATAAGTATACAAATATGGTTTAATATGTATGGTCATGCTGTATTATGAGAAAATGCTGTATGAAGTCTGGTAGATGAGTCTAAATATAATTATAACTTTAAAAATATTTTATGACTATCACAGAAATAGTTCTAATTGCACACAGTCAAGAATCAGCCATACAGTGTAAGAATTAGTGTCTTTCCCACATACAGTTTCTATATTCAAGTGATTTGGTGAAATGTTAGTTGATTCAAGGTCAACAAGTTCCTAACAACTTTAGTAATGTGCATACGGTTTATATACCAGATTTCTTCAGAATTTTTTAGTTATTAAAACAATGGACCCACTTTAATTTTTTTCTTCAGAGTTAGATCAGGTTTTGGTATAGATCAAACATGAGCTGGAGCAAAGAAATAACTACTAAATGCATTACTTGATATTAATTTTATCCATATGTGTGCACCTATTGGCATATGTAGAAATATATATATATTTACATTTTTTACACAATATGGTTATGTCCTAATAATGAAACAAAATTACCCTGTCATAAAAATAACTGCAATAAAATTCTGCTTATTAAAATGTGCTGGGGAACAGAAATCCTGAGTTCTGAACAAATAAAGGTGAAGGTTAGAAGTCTAAAAGAAAAGATTGAATTTACTTGCTTAAATGTATGGTCCTGTGGTTCCCAGTTTGATATGCAGATGGCCACTAATGTCTCTAATACCTGTGGGAGATTCTGTGTTAATCACAACTATTTTCATTAACATTTTCACTGAGGATTTACAAATAGTTATGATAGGTTGTCATTTGCTGGCTAGAAGTTTTCTTATCTCATTTCCTCATTTGTAAGAGAGAAACACAAAGTTGCCATAATCTTGATAAGTCTTCTGTTGGTACAAAAGCTCATTAATATTAGGCTATCATCCCAACTAAGGCTGGGAGGGCAGAAGAAGACTCCTTTTTCCATACCTATTTACTGATCTATAATTAACATGAACATTATGAAACAGATGAAATTGAACAAGATAAAGTTCCTGATGTCAATTTGCTTTGGATCCAGTAATAGTGATCCCATTAGCAAAAGAAGTAGAATAAACAATTCCATTCATTTTTGCTATTGGAAACTACATATTCCTAAATCACACTGTTGAACCTTGGGCATGTTATATTAGAACACTATCTCTAGTCTTATTTTACTGTCACTACAAAGCAAATCAATGTTGTGGGAAGGAAGCTAATTAGTGGACAGTGAGCAAAACCACTTATTTTGACATTCATGTTAAAACAGACGTGAAGCATGTGAACATGCAGTCAAACATGGTGCCTCTTCCTATTTTCCCTACCCAGTTCTGGATCAGGAGCCAGGAAAGCTCTCATTGCCCTGCTCTTCTTCCATTTGGCTCTCTAAGAAACCTTAGCAGACATTTTAGCCTGATTTCTCAGTGTATGATGGGAAAATGGGTGTAATTTTATTGATTGCTGTTTTGGGAATTATAATAGTGGAAGGAGAATATAAATTTATTTAAGCAAAATAAGAATGCTTATTTGTATTGACTGCGATAGATGAGATACCTAAAACATTCCTAATCCAATGCCAAATATATAGGTAGATTTGGATTTTTTATCATAAACAAGAATTGTTCAGCCCAGAATATCTATGTTTGAGAAGCACTGCTCCAGGACTCAATGTATTAGCTGGGACATGAAGGATAAAGATCAATACACCAATATCTGGGAAAAGAGTAATTCAGGGAAGTGATTAAAAAATGATAGCAGTCTGACCTGGGGAAGGAGCCCTGTATCTATAAAGGAAAGTTTGATGGTTAGGCTAAAACACAACAGTGTCAGGAATAAACAACCAACTATTTAAGGAAGAAGGAAACAGCCATATTGCAAATATCTTTACCTATGAGAAGAAGGAATGTTTGGAATTTTAATATGATGAAGTAGATTTTCAGCCAGTTGAGTGAGACTCCAATACACACAGCATTCACAGCCTGGAGGAGTGCCAGCAGCATGGTTGGCTTGGTCCTGTTAGCATTTTTATCATTGACTTGGATGAGGACAAAGAAGTCATGTTATCAAATCTGTGGCTGACAATAAGATCAAGGAGATAACTAACATACAGGATGACAGAGCCAGGATTCAAAAACAGCCTGACAGGCTGAAAGAGTGGGTTGAGACTAAGAAGATGGCAGTTAATAAAGACAAATGCAGTATCCTGAACTTAGGTCAAGAAGCATATGGTTCAAAAGAGTTAAGAGAGAGAGGCCAGGCTAAACAGCACCATAGGTTAAAATGTTACAGGCAATTTTGGACAACTATAAGATTAATGTGAGCTGGGAGGATGATTGAGTCACCACTAATCTCAACATGGACCTCAGATGCATTGATCAAAGTTTGGTGTCCACAACCAAGAAGGTCTCATTGTGTATCTGGAACCCATGACTTTAAGAAGAAAGGTGGCCAACCTGGGTGTATGTAAAGGTCAGAAGAAATTTGGGAGACCACCTTGGAACTGAAGACAAACTCAGGAATATTTCACTTATAAAGGATTACAACAATTCACATCTTTGAAGGTCAGTTGTCTTTGTGAGAAATTAGATCAGAAGAAGGAAAATATAAGTGGACACATTTAGTGAATATTGAAAAGGAATTTCTTATAATGTGGGTTATATCATAACACAGTATGCTGCTTTTAATGTGGTGAGATCCTCTTCATGGAAAGATTTAAGGCAGAGGATGAATAAATTTTGCTTTAAGGAGAATTTCTCAAATTTCTAGGGAATCCATGCATGATTATTAAAAGACGAGGTTGCTTGCAATTGTTAAGGTTCTCTTACTCATTAATTTGGTTAAAGGTTTGAACTTACTTTTCTACTATTTATAACTTTATACTTTTAAGCTATACACAGGCAAAATACAGTTTGTATGAAAGTTTAAATTCAGTCAAACAAATGGATCATGGCTACTGTTTTGCAAGCTGATTTGTAAAAACAATTGTTTTCCTTCAACCATGTTATTGATTTTGCTCTAGTGTTTGTTGTTTTTCTCAAACCTGTCATGGTTTGAACACACTAAAATGTCTGATCTCAGAGACCTCTTCTTTAAGTGGGGCTAATGTCCCTTATCCACATGCTGGTCCTATTCCAACCACTAGGTATTTAAAGAACTCAATTTGAAATCATTGCTTTGCATCATAGGATCCAACATGTGATGCAAAGCAATGATTTCAAATTGAGTTTGTTTCTTTCACTTGTGGAAAAGACCTTCATAGGTCATTTGCAGCAGAATCACCTGGGAGCTACAATTCTTTCCAGGGAAAAGCCAGGACCATGGGTGTGACTTAAGCATTCAGGCTCGTTCGCTTACCTATTAGGAATTACAGTCACTCGAGTGCCTTTGAACAAGGTTAAGAAGTTGTAGAGTTGAAATCAGTTTCAGGAGAGTTTGATCTTGTTTCACATTACTTTCATTATTATACTGATCAAGAGTTTAAGCTTAAACAACAGCAGCAATAAAAGAATGAGTCCAACAGCCACAGACTGATTCATGCAAATATTCTTCCCATTTCAAGGAAGGGAAAGTAGGGCCATTGATGGTGCTCAAGGAACTGTATCCCATTTAATCCTGATTATGTGGTTTTATTTCACTCAGAGTTTACTTAAAATTTCTTCTGCTGAAGCAAATTATTTTTGGTCTTGATCTTGCACTTTTCCTTTCTTAGGCACAAATAAATCTCTAGTATGGATGATTTTTCCATGGATTTTTAAATAAGTGAATCCTTCATACTTATTTTGGTACTTGGTTGTATTTTAGGAACATGCAATTTATTTTTTTAGCCAATAATTTCTGACATGATAAATATTGTGATAAAATAAAGTTTTATTTTTGTACTAAATACTGAAACTATTTGGCTAAATTTCCCCAAAAGTAGCATGCAGTTTGTCAGATATTCTTTTACATTTTGAAACAATAGTGTGATGGCCTTTGTGATTAATTTTTACATAATTAATTTTTTATTCTTCAAGTTCTCTTTTAGAAATGAAAGAATGGGGTGTGGTGCTAAAATTAAATGTATATAAATTATGATTTATCTAATATTGAATTCATAGTTTCAACATTGACGTGTTTTCAAAAAGCCCTACATGAATGCTTCTCACTCTTTCCTTTGCTTTAACTACAACAAAATGTTCTGCCTTTGTGTTTGTTGATGCTATAAAGATGATGGGGTTATAGCATTGTATAAGCCTCATTCCAGAGGACAGCTAACATGCACCAAAGTAATTGCATAAAACATAATCCTCACCATAAATAAAATCTTAATTACAACTCAAAATCTTTAAAAAAGTAATCCATAGAAAAATCGCTAAACATATTTCCATTTTTATGATGACTTGGCTTTATTTCTCAGAAATTAAAATTACTTTAAATTTACTGTTAAATATAGACCTATTATTTTTACTAATTGTCTATGGTTACATAGAGGAAATATTATTCACCACCTGTAAGTAAAACTGGACAGTTTTTATAAATACTGAATTCTTTGTTATCTGGGCTGCTCTAACAAAGCACCCAAACTAATGCATGATTGAAATTTATTGACTCAGAGTACCAGGGCTTGAATGCATCCCCCCAAAAGCAAGTGTTGGAAAGTTCATTTCCATTGTTAGGGTGTTATGTAGATGGGAGGTGATGAAGCACACCCATAATCCCAGTGACCTGAGAGACTGATGCAGAAGGATCCCAAATTCAATCCCAGTCTGATCTACTTAGGGAGACTCTGTCTCACAATAAAAAAATAAAATAAGAAAAATTGGGAATGAAGCTCAATGGTAGAGTGCCACTGGATTCAACCCCCAGTTCAGGAGAAAAAAAAAATGAAAGTGAGAGGGGCAGGGGTGGGGGTAGAGAAACACCATTAAAAGGTGATAAAACCATTATGAGTGTTTTGCCCTCATGAATGAATTAATGTCATTTTATCCTTGGAGAGTTTCCTTTTTGGGGAGGTGGGTATTGAACCCAGGGGTACTCTACCACTTAGCTACCTGCCTGGTCCACTTTATTTTATTTTGAGACTGGATCTCACTATGTTACTGAGACTGACCTCAAATCCTCCTGCCTCAGCATCTCCTATGTCACTCAGATTACAGGCTTGCACCTCCATGCCTGACTGAGAGGTTCCCTTACAAAAGGATGGGTTTGGCTATTACATGTGTTTTCTTCCATCTCCCCCTTGCACCATAGGTTGATGCAGCATCATCCAAATTGTCCATCATCAGGAAACATCTCCTTGACCTCAGATTTTCCAACCACCAATATTACGGAAAGTAAGTCTCTGGTATACGTGATCTGACTCAGATGTTCTTTTATAGCAGCATGAAATAGACTAAGATACCAAGTGTCAGAGGGGCTATATTTTGAAGGCACTATGGAAGGACCCATTCTGGGCCTTCTTCTGGTTTCTGGCAGTACTTTGGATTGAGGCAAACAAACTCTGGTCCAAGCATATTCTTCCTACATTCATGCCTGTCTCTCTCCATGTCATTATTTTCATAAGGACACCAGCCATACTGGATTAGGAGTTCATCTTATTCCAGGATGACCCCATGTGAAATTATTAATCAAAGCTGCAGCAACTCTACTTCCAAACATGTTCACCTTCTGTTGTACAGAGGTTAGAACTTCAGCATATGCATTTCAGGGACACGATTCATCTCCTAGCATTGATTTTCCACTATATGTAAGACTAG
This sequence comes from Callospermophilus lateralis, assembly GCF_048772815.1. NCBI lineage: Eukaryota > Metazoa > Chordata > Mammalia > Rodentia > Sciuridae > Callospermophilus > Callospermophilus lateralis. The sequence continues at coordinate 18,422,853 of NC_135307.1, forward strand.
ACTCTCACTTTCTCAGCTTCTTTGCACCTGGAAATGGCAAAAAGACTGCAGACTCTGGGAAAGATTTCTTTTCTTGGCGTAAAAATAGAACAGCATAAACGAAGACTTAGCCTCTCTTATTGCTTTTATTCTCCTCCAATATGCCACTGCTGTCTTGCTCCCATGAAGAGTGAGATCAAGGAAAAGAGTTATGTGAAATGTGGAAATTGATAGGGTCTTGTGTGCTAACTAAATCAGATTTGGCATTTTCTACCATTAGTCTTTTCTTAAGAGAAAAACATACATAACGTTTCATCCTTTTTTTGAGTATTGAAAATACACCAAAAAAAAAAAGTACACTTTTGATGTAACTTTTGGCCACCTTTTCCTGGGACTATCAATCTCTCTTCTCTTCCATTTAGAAGCTTACCTTTCTTTGGACCAATATGATGACCTACGTGGCATGGCTTCAACACATGAGCTCTGTTAAGGCCTCCTCTGCTTTGCTCCCTCCATTCTCATTTGTGACTCACTGTCATTATCTGCATCCTATTTCTTACCATGAACTGCATTCATACAAATGAATTGCCCTCACCAGATGGCAATGCTTTGAATTTGGACTTTCCAGCCTCAGACCTGTGAAATATAAATTTTTCTTTATAAATGATTAGTCTGGTATTATGCTCTACGAACAGCAAACCAAGCAAGACAGATGTCTCTTTATAATAAAAACAAGCATGCAATATGAACCATAAAAAAAGAAGAGTCAGGGTTGAATGTACACTCCCGTTATGAGATAGGTAATCGCAAGCACAGCAAAAGCGTGGCAAAGTGCAAGAAGACTGAAATTTCACAGATTATATTTAAAAAGACAGACTCAGAATTTCAAATTTTATTCAGTAGATAGTCAGAGCTAATGATGGCTCTCTTGGCTCATCTGGTACCCATCTTCAGGTTTTCCTTAAATGAAAACACAACTTTTACCTCTCTTTTCTGGCTTCTTCCACTTTCCCAACTTTAAAAATGTGTAGTTCTTGAAGGGCTGGTCCCAGGCTCTCTGCTTTATTTTTATTCTCTTTATATTATTTCCTTAAGTGATATCACTCCCTCCCATGACAGAGATACTATATGCTTGTGCCTTTTAAATTTCTGTTTACAGATATGATGTTGAATTTTATGCCTCAACTTGCTTGAGTCATGAATTACTCAGATAATTGGCCACATATTATTCTGGGTATGTTGGCAAGGGTGTTTCTAGAGGATATTAACATTTGAATTAGTAGATGAAGCAAAACAAAGCAAATTGCTCTGGCTAATGTGGATGGGCCCATCCAATCCATGGAAAGTCTGAATAGAACCAAAGTCTGACTTTTCCAGGGCTAACAGGGAACTCTTCCTATTACATCACTTGAACTTGAACATTGAGTTTTTCCTACATTTGGTCTTAAGCTGGAACATTGGCTTTTCTTGAGTCTTAAGTCTGATGGTTTTCAGTCTGAAACTCACAATCATGTGGTCTCCTGGTTCCTGGGCCTTCAAACATGGAATTGAACTATACCCATGGCTCTCCTGGGTCTTCAGCTTACCTAATGCAGATCTTGAGATATTTTAGCCTCCATGATCATATAAGTCAATTCCTCATAATGAATCTTTATCCGTCTACCTATCATATGTATCTGTATAGCCATAAAACCACATTATCTTCATTTCTCTCTCTGTGTGTATCTATAACCTATTGGCTTTGTTTTTCTGGAGAACTCTAATACACTGGCATGACTCTCTTTTTAGATCCCTAGAGCTTAAGTTGGAAACCTAGGAGAAATTTTCAGTTTCACCTGTCTCCATTACTAATCCTTCAGTAAAGCTTATGTATTTTCTTTCCAAAATGTATCACAGCCCTCTCCATGTCTCTGATTCTGCAGAAGTACCACCATCATCACCTTTGGACTGGGCTCCTGCAATCATCTTGTTAATCTCCACCTCTCCTTGCTTAATCTGTGCAGTCCCCCATAAAATATAAAACCAGACATATCAACTATTCAGCACCCTAAAGTAATTCCTTCACCTAGAGTCAGGCACATTGATCTGCCATTGTAGATACTACAGATCCAAGGCGCCTCTCCAGCACCTGTTCCTCCCACTTTCCTGTGGCTGGGTTAACTCTTAGCATCATCAGCATTTTGTGTATTAGCTTGCTCACTTTTCTCATTGCTTCCTTCCTCCTTCTTTCCTAAAATGTTGGAATGCCTGTGTCCTTTTCAACCTTCAGTTTTATCTTAAAAACCATTCTGAAATTTTTGGAGGATTCCTTAGTAACATACATCTGTACACTCTCTTCATTTTGTTTGAATCACGTCATGATTTGTACGTTTCATTGTCTTATTTTCTTACTTTTGTTCTGTCTCCCCAACTTGGCTGTGAGCACCAGAAAGTCAGGGCCTCTGCATGCCCACTCTGCACTCTAAATACCCAGAACTTCTTGGTTTATCCATCATGGGTTCTCCACGAATATTTTGGGAATGGGTGAAGTGATATGCTTCATCTAATCTCTTTTACCTTTTCTTACGTGTATTTTCTCATATGCTGTTTCATCTCAAATACTCTCTTTTCCTCCTGGCTATGCTCCCCCCTTCTAATAGTCCTACATTGAAGATTATTAACAACTTAGAAATCAGACAGGGTATTTAAAGCTGCTGACTGAGTGGCATCAAATAGACACAGCTCAGCAGCACGGCGCTGGGAGCAATCTGCGGCTGCCTTTGGAGGAGACCCCCTCTAATCACCCCCGATTATAAACATCATTGACTACCTTGCCTCCCAAGGTTACAGCAAAACCTAATCTCGTTTCTGTTAATAGTAAATGCCCCTCGTTCTCTTATAATTAGTCACTGTGGAGTTTTAGAAAGGTCATTTGGTTGAAATATGAGGCTGCAATTTGTTTAAAGGGAAAAAAAAGGCAGAGAAAATTATCTCTCCACAATTCATTAGCTCAGGTCACAGTTACCCCAGGCTCTCTGTGTGCCTGTTGTAGATGGCATAGCATAGCCTTATCCAGAACACATGCTTGGCCCTGGGACAGGCACAAACTTACAAAAGTGGTATTAATACCAACCACACAGAGGTTGTATCTCTCTAGAACCCAAATGTTTCTTAAAAAAATAATTATTCCTCCATTTCACTATGAATGTGGCCTAGGTGGGGCTTGCACTCCATATTGATAAATAGCTTGGGAAAAATAACTTGCAACAGTTGGAGAACTAATGGGACAAAGCAAAAATCTTTATTCCTGCTTCTCTTTTATGCATAGTGGCCTTTCAGATTAATAAATATGTTTACTCCTTTCAAATTTTATTTAGGAAACAATCAGTTTTACAAAATCAGTTTTTCATACTTGATTATTATCAAATAACAAATACAAGAAAGCAAAAGCATTAGATTTTAAGAATCAAAAACGAATCCACTTCCTTGATTACTTTTAGGACACTTGTGTAATATGATTCTCATAAGTGTTTGGTAAGAAGATCACAAAATTTCATTCGATTCGTGACTGTTTTGAACATTTATGAAATGGTTAAAAGTTGAAATTTGACATCAATTGAGTTTTAGAAGCATATTCTTGGAAGTTAGAAAGCACAATGATATGGCCATCTGGTCAAAGTCATTTCCTTCCTGAACACAGAAACGTTAATAGGGTTAGAGAAGGTTATACACGTTTGTTGTGTTTCTGTTTTTGTTCTCAAACAAATGAAATGCAATACTATTAGCATATTATCTATTTAGAAATTTTAAGTGTGTACATACCATTCACATAAAAGCCATTACATTTCTTTTATTATATTTACCTTCAATACACATAGCATTGTATGTATTTGAATTTTAGAGAATTAAAAATATACTTTGCAAGTAAAATAGGCTTAGTGAATAATTAATGTGGATTGCAGGGAAGAGAAAGAAATTGTCAATTGTGACCATTAAATGTTATAAATACATACCAACAATGATCACAGTGATAAGGGAAAAAAATGACTAAATACCTAAATCACAAAGAAGACAATAAGAGAAAGGTTAATGAACAGGCAAATGGCTCTACTGATGATCAAACAGAAAACAAATTTTAAAAATTATTTTACAAAATCGAACATAACATGATAAATCCAGGAGCCAGAGGAGCTAGAACAAAGCATTTACTTTCATGCCCATCCTCCTTCACCAAGGAATGTAATTTTTCAAAATGGAAAATCAGAGCAATTATTTTTTCTCTTGTGGAAATCATCAGTTGATGCACAGTCTCGTAATTTAGATATAAGCATAGTGGGACTTAGCAACTTTGGTTTCCAGGAAATCAAAGCAAAACAAGATATGGAGGAGGCCAGGAAAAAAATACAGAATTGATGGTGGCTTAGTGTTCAAACATGCTTGCAGAGCATTAATGTAGTATCAGCGAATGAACATGTGCATGTTAAGGTAATTCCCCACTGTCTTGGAGGGGTAAGGGTAGAACAGAATAGAAGGTCAAAATGCATAAAATGTGCAGAATGAGTTGGGAAAAAGGGGCCAGAGTTGTGTTTATTTTGTGTCGGTGTGCTCCAATAGAATTTTCTGTAATGGTGGAAATATTCTCCTATCTACCTTGACCAACGTGGTAGCTCTTAGCCTACATATGGCTACTGAGAACTTCAAATGTGACTAGTGAGACTGAAGGACTTTTTAATTTTATTTTATTTTAATTTCATTTAAAATTTAAATCATCACATGCACTAGTGCCTACCATATTGGACACAACAGTTGGAGGGCAAGACAAAAATTTCAATGTTTTCATCAACTCAAAATAAAATCAAATAAAGGCCACAGGTGCTGAATCCTGATGAGATCTACCATCATCTGTTTGTTAATTAGTGCAACATGTGCCAGTCTCTGGACTGAGACTACTCTGTCCGTTATTATCTCTGACTCAAAACCTAAAAATATCATATTCTATCCAGGGGTAACTAAACTGAAAGATCCTTAAAAAATAACCCACTGTGTGTCTGGAAATAGTCATTTATGTTAAACATAGTGTCTTCTACACTTACCTGAGGACACTATTCCTGCATCAATTAAAAACTCTATTTAGGCTATCTCTGAGGTCCAAACTCCCCATTAAGATCTCAAACAGACCTTTAAGACGACCCTTTCTCTTTATTTCACAAGTCAGAGAATGTGGTGACACTCCCAGCAATTCTCAGTTACACCTCACCTTCCTTTGAAACTTGCTGTTATTGTTGAAGAATCAGATTCACGTTTTATTGTCTTTCTCTACAGCGTAAATCTTGTGAGCTAAACAAATATTTGGCAACTCCATTAAATTCTCTAGACTTTCATCCTTGGCCTCCTCAATAACAGGGGCTCTCACTTATACTCTACTTCAGCAATTGCTTTCATGGCCACATTCTAGAACTTTTCCTCATTCATATTAATCCACCTGCCAAATTCTCTATCCTCAATTCTCAGATCATAGCATTGACAAAGCAACAAATATTCACTGATTCTAAGGACACTGTGTTAAGAAGGAGGAAAGGGTAGTGAATGAGACCAAGTAAATGTTCTCACACAGCTTACACTGTAGTGAGTGGGACAAGTGATAAACACAGTGAGCCGGGCAAATAATGCAACAGAAATTACCCTATCCTATGAGATGAGGTAGCTTCCATGGGGGAAGTGGCATTTTTTGTTTAAAATGTTCACAGACCAAAAAAAAAAAAAGAAATTAGCAAGCAAAGATCTTGGGTAAGAATTTTCTGGGCAGAGAAAATTTGTCGACAGATGCATGGATTGAGAACACACCTGTTGTTTCCAAGGAACACGGAGGAATATGTTTTAACCAGAGTCTTGCGGTCATGGGAAGAAGGGTGTGTTTCTTACTAATTTCATTCCACCTTTAGGTTCTTCCCTCCTGGATCCTGGTCCCAAGATAGACAGCTTTGCTGCTCACCTGCAGCTTTTCCTGTTTCATTTCTTCCCGCTTCTCTATGCTGCTCCTGCCATTGCTAAGGACTTCTTTATTGCTGCATCTGATGTCTGCACTACACATGGTGTACTTCATTAGTACACACGTTCAGAGTGTCTGAACTCCATTAAGACCTTAACACAGCTGGTCAATTATTTTACTTGACTGATGTCATGCCTTTCCCATAACCATCTTCCTAAAGCATGCTGTCCACCCTCTCTGGCTCTCATTTTCAGCAGAGGAATCTGTTTCTCTGAGGAAAACATGTTACCTGTCACGAACACTCTTACCTGCCAAACTAGTGATGTCCGTACTGACTTATATCGATGCCTCTTCTCTCCAATTTTTTTCTCAATGAAAGGGGCTAACATTCACTTATTTGTTTACTGTATTTTAGTTCTTGATTACATTCTCTCCCACCTTTGAAGTGATTTAACCCTATTGTATATCTTTCGTGTTTTCCTATAATTTCTCCCCTCCCCTCTTTTCTCAGTAATAATACTTTCAATGTGCTCTTTCTTGCTGTTTAGTTTTCCTCTCTCAGTAGAGAAACACAGGCCACAATTGTACCTTTAACATTTTGAATTCACATTGACTTCTGAATCCATTACAATTTGGCTTCGACTACTCTACTGGGACTGTGGAAATCAACCTAATCAATCAGTCTTTAAGTAATTCTAGCTTCTCTGAACAAGAAATATAGTTGCTCACTTATTTCCTCCTTCATCATTCTTTTCTATCTTTCCTCCTTTCTAATTTTTCCCCACTATCTTTTATTTTTCCACCAATATCTGCCTCTTGATTCCTGATAACTTTTCAGTTCTTTTCCTTTGTCTTTCTTTACCAATATGACTCTTTGCCAGTTCAATATACAATTCTGGCATTTCATACCATGTTAAATGAAACCTGAAATCTCCTTGACAATGTGGCTAACTGAAGTTCACTATAAGTTAAGGACTTATGTTCATATTTTATATGGTAGAAACTATGTTTTCTTGCATTGTTTCGCTCTCTTTGCCATTTAGCAGCTATGAGGATTCAAGTGAACCATTTATTCAGTGGGAGAACATCTATGCTTTCATCTCTCTCTCTCTCCTTCTGTGTGTGTGTGTGTGTGTGTGTGTGTGTGTGTGTGTGTGTATACATACATATATACGTATATGTTATTTTACATATAATAGAGATTGTAATAACATTATTTATTTAAAATTTATTATAAGGATTACAAGAAATGTTCCAGTACACATAACAGAGAAGACCACCTAACAGAGTAACCATCCAACAGCTATTGTTTTAGTTTTATTATTTCTGTCTTTGAATAGGAAAGAATCACACATTCCTTATCCTATTTTAATGCTGTATGGCAAAGGACTCCCCAAATTTGTGCCTTAAAATAACCACCAATTACAATGGCTCTCCAGTCAAAGTTAGTGATCTAGATGGAACATAAATCAGAAGTTCCCATCTCTGTTCATAAACAGTCTCACTTACACATTTAGAGGATGTCACCTGGTTGTTCTAGATGGCCTTTTTCTGGTGACTCATCACCACTCAATATGCTTTTCATGATGTATTATGCTTGGCTGATTAAGAGAGAGCAAGTACAACTGTACAGATTGGCAGCTGAATCCACCTTTCAACTTGTTGACTACATTACTGACACCCCAGTTACTAAGCACATTGCAGAGCTGAACCCGAAGCCAGAGCAGAGGAAATTATGGGACAAAATATCAGGATAGAAGTAATACATTGAGGTATATTTCTCAATATATCTGAGAAAAACAACTTAAAGGAGGGAAGGTTTGTTTTGTCTCAAGGTTTATGAGCTTTTGGTCCAGAGTTGCTTGGCTCTATCTCTATGGGTTTGTGATGAGACAGAAAATCATGGAAGGGAGCACATGGAGCCAATGCTCAGCTCATGGTTGCAGGGAAGTTGCAGGATATAGAGATAGAGAGAGGATGGACACAAGAGATTCCCTTTAAGGACATGCCCCCCAGTAACCAACTACCTCAAAATTCTTACAGTTTATACCACTTCACCAGCTGGAGACAAAGGCTTCAACAAAAGTCCTTTGGGAAACATTCCAGATTCAAATCATAACATTCCCCTAATGATCCCAATTGTTCATAAGCCTTCATGTGAAAAATGCACTGTCAAGACAGCTACGACTCTTGACTGATCACACCTTTGGTATCAACTTTCAGGGTCTTGTGGAATTTCTGTATAAAATTTCAGGTCTACATGAATCCCCTTAGATCTGGCTTCTTTTCCTATGGAAAGCAATATACTCACGAGGTATCATTTTCCTACCCAGTGAAAACATAGTGGTAGTTGATAGGCAAGATATTCATGATAGTCACTACCGTTTGCAAAAAAAAAAAAAAAAAAAAACAGAACAGGACCCATGAAACAGTCACTTGTCCCCGGCTATCAGAAGTCAGTGAAGCACTGAAATACAGAGGTGAAGACTAAAACTTGATTAGCCAAGTTCAGCTGTGTCCATCCTGACTTCTTTGAACTGCTTATTTCCGTGATCTTCTTTAACGACTTCTATAGAACTTACTAGAACATATGCTCTTTGAGAAACATTCACTGCCTGTTTTCTTTATCAATATAAAATTGAGGTTTTAATAAAAGGAGACCTTACTAACTTTTGCTTGTTTGACACTTTGAATTTTAACTGGTTACATTTTATCTTCTACATACCCTTAAAATATTGTGGAATTTCCATGAATCTGACTTGAGCAACTATATTGAAATAAAACTAAACACACAATACATTTGGGACTTGCAGGACTTTATAAGAATGCTTCCACCAAAATTGTTAACATATTATTGGTCTAAGAGTCATTTGCTGAGCCCAGAATCAGAGTGGCTAAGGATCATGCAGATAAGAGTCAAAAGGCCTAAATAGAGAGTGGTTATTATTAATTGTGTTCGTGGATACAATAAGCAAACCACTTTTCCATACCCTCCTATCTTACCTAGAAATTTTTGTAATTTTTTTACCTAGAACACCTACTTACACCTCAAGAGGCATATCAAAAACACCTTTCTATACAAATTTTATTTTATCTGCTCATAGGAATTAAATATTTCACTCCCCTAGTTCCAAATTTCCTTGATATTATGGTGTTTATCAAAGTATCTCTTTGGGGTTTAACTGCATCTACATGGTCCACTAAATCATATAGCATCCAAAAAACAGTAATCACATTTATCATTGTATCTCCTAAGTTATCAAGTTAAATACATAGATCATAATTGGGGCTTAAAAATTGTCTTCAATCAATTAAATGTCCCCAATGATTAAACAATCTCTTTACATTTTCAACCAAGACTTTCTCAGCTACTGCATACTATTCAATAACCCTTTCTTCCACTCATTTATATCATACAATTTAGAGCTTCATTATGTACAATGTTGAGTTTTATTTGTGAATTTTTTATGTCTGAAGTTATATAATTATGTACCTATCTCACCAATTAGACCATTTCTATGTCCCTCTCTTGTGGTTTAAAGCATAAAATGGGACAGACAAAAAGCAAATTAAAGATAAGTGGAGATTTTATTATTATAAGATATTGCTTCCTAATACATAGAACTTACATAAATCTGTTTGATACAGATAAGGTCATGGTCATTGGACTTTAAAGACTTTGAGTAGAAGATGAGACTTTATAACCTTTCTTGGCATAGATTTTCATACTGTCTTTTATTTAAAGTTTCCACATTGAACATGAAGTGAACTTCCCTGTTTCTATTACTATGGAAACAAAGTGAAATTGCTTACAAAATAATTATTTACTTATGGTCTTGAACTATAAATTTGATCAAGCTCATTAAAATCCAGGAAATGTGATGGCTAAATACAGATAACCAAATGGAGGCTGTCAACCCAGTGACTAATCTGATGGGAAGGAATTTAATATTGACCTATATTAAAGAAGGGAAGAGGTTGACTGGAATTTTCTGAACTTTTTGCAAGCAAGTAATACCATTTGTGAAGTTTGGATAGACTGCACACCAAACTGGATTCAAGGGCAATGTATTCCATTAAGAAAATGCCAAAATGAATTATCCCTTAAGCAGACAACCTGCACAACACAGGTCAGGGAAAGAATATCAAGATTAAAGTAGAGAAACCTAAACTATCATTGTACTTTTTCATGATACCAAAAGAAACAAAAAATATACTTACCAATAGGGGTAATCCAATTAACATGATTATTATTTTACTAAAACAAAAGCTGAGACAACTTCTATAATACTCTGCTCCCATAAGAGCAACAGATAAAATGATAAAGCTATACTACCCAGTGGACAAGAGTAATTTAAATGTATATTTAAAGAAAATGGAACAGAATCATAATTTGAATAGATATTGCAATGTTATTCTTTCTTGAGGAGTGTAGACAAGAGATGAGGGAAGACTAAACTAAGGTAGGGAAATCATCGGCCTGATTCTGGGGGCCTCAATTATTTTAACTTTATTGGTGAATATTTTTGGAGGTCAAAGTTAATGGATTCTCTTTATCCCTTCAACATAAATAATGAAGCATTTGTATTGGGCTCAGAAAGAGAAAATAAGGAAATTTCAGATATAAATTCAGCAAAAGATTGAAATAAAAGCAGAAGCAAGAAGCCTCCATTTAAGGGCCCATTCCTTGGATCCTTAGTAGGGCTTCATGCTCTGGCTTCCTTCCTCACCTGATGCAGCCTCTGCCCATTCTGAGAAGGCGATTATACCCCGTTCACAGATGAGGGCAGGGAGAGTTACAGGGTATGATAAAACTTAAGTCACAAGATTGGGAAGTGGCAGAACTGAATTTCAATCTAGGATTTTCTGAATTCAAAGTTTAAGCTCCTTGTCCATCTTCTTCATTATCATGAATTTGTATTTAAGCTCCTCATAGTTCACAGGGCTCCAGAATCTTTGCTCAGAGAAGCTGTGCCTAACTCTGTGTCAAATGACAGTATTCTGAGAAATGAGAGTCTTGGAATGTAAAGTGTCTTAGTCTGTGCTTTGTTGTTGTGACAAAATAGCTGAGACTAGGTAATTTGTAAAAAAAATTTAAAAAATATTTATTTGGCTCAAGGTCTTTTTTGCTGTCTCATAACTTTGCAATATCCATCACATGACAAGACAGAGTAAGCATGCTAGCTTTATTTTCTCTTCCTCTTCATATAGAGTTACTAATATAATAATCAGGTCCCCTACTGTGACTTCATCTAATTCCCATTACCTCTCAGATGACATTCTTCCAAGTACCATCAACTCTGAGGAACAACTTTTCAGCACAAGAACTTTGGAGGAACATATTATAATCATAGCAAAGGGTAACTTATTTTAATGATGTACCTCACTTCTAAGTATGCACTTCCATGATTAATGAGATACCATAAAATCATATCCTTGCCTCCAAAATACCTTAACACATGAATCCATAATATTTCAATACTGTAGACTAATTATTAGTAGGCAAAAATGTATAACTTGTCCCTTAGAAAATGATATTTCTATAGGATGGTGCTTTAAACATTTTTTACTAATCTTTTACTTATACTGTCTTTGGTAACTTGAAAGCTAATAAAATAAAATGGAACACAAAATAGGCATGACCTTTAAATATATATTTAAAATATGTATTTTAAAATGTATATTATAAGCTAACAGAAAAAAAACATGAGCAAAAATAAATATTTTCCTCATTATATTCACATTTCCATTCTGTCCAAGAAATCACTGTTAAGATTATGCTGATATATTTCCAAATTTATTCTACTGACAAATATTGGCATAAAATATGCCCATCTTTTGATGCAACACTGTACATGGAGTATGCCTGCTTTTTTTTTTTTTTTTTTGTGTGTGTGTGTGTGTGTTCATGCATATGTGTATTTATCATGATGAAGAAAGACTGAGAAATTCCAAGAGGGACAGACTAATAACCCACTTTTCTTAAAATAAGATTATTTAGAAAAATATGTTGTGAAAAATAATTATAGTACATCTCAGAAAACACTTGATAAGCCTTGATGAGGCATTTTAGATAAGAAACTTCCGGTCTCATTGACACAGCCTGAAAAGTAGAAGGCAAGGAGAGAACCCAATTGTTCTCTTTAGAAATATCACTGGAAAGTAGAGATTGAAGAGCAGGAGGAGACATGGTGGGGAAAAGTGTTGAGGAGGAAAGAGCCAAAACCGACTGGTGCTCATGGCGAAGAAATCTTTCCTAAGGGGAGGGTTTTGGACAAGCTCCTGTAACAGCAGGCTTATCTCAGTTGTCACTTCCAAAAAGCTTGGTTGCAGTCTTCCTCTCCAATCCCAAAATGTCAGTGACAATGTTTGGGAAACAAAACAAACAAAGGTTAATATGAGCTAGTCACCGGAGGGGACAAAAAGAAACTCACTGAAGTAGAGCATCCAAACCAGATGCAGCTTGATGTGAAAGACTTGCTTAAGTTTCAGCAAATCCTCATTCACATTTGTCTCCCACCCACCCACTGACTTTGGGCTTAGTTAAAGAGCACCATTTTCTGAATCAAAGAAAGAAAAATGAAATATACTGGAACAACAGAACCAAAGTTGATAGAACTATAACCATACTGATCAAGGAAAAGGAAAACAGACAGATGACTAACATTAGGAATGAAAAAGGAGAAATAATGACAGATACTTCAGACATTAAGAAAATAATGACTACATTAAGAAAAAAAATTCTAAAGGGAATTTGATAAAAAAGAATAAAAAAATCTTACAAAACCTACTTTTAACAACACAAAAACATCCAGGTAAATGCACATTTATTTAAATAATTTGATTTCCACTTGTAACCAAGGAATAGCAGAGGCTGAACTTTCCATGGAGTAGTAGAGGATGGGCTTTATTATAGGTAATAGCTAGGCACATGAGCAGAGTATGAATCAATACTTTTTCAGACCTGAGCCAACAGCTCCTGTGGGATGGTGACTCTGTGAGATGGGAACCACACCAGGTAAACACGTTAAAACATCCAGCCTTCTGTCAGAAGGAACCTTCATAATCCAGGTACAGAGGGGAAACTTGGAGATTCCCAAACACAACACTGAGGTTTAGTTATAGATCTCAGAATCCTCTATAGAGAAGAACTTCAAGACAGTTGCTCTACAAAGAAAATCTGTATCAGTTTCCTCTTTCCTAGAAAAGCCTCCTCTCTTATTTTCAGAAACTGGATCCTCAGTATTCTAGTTAATCCTGACTACCCAAATTAGCATTTCATCCACAAAAGCCCTTTTGCCCTCAACCCCTCTTACCCTGGAGCTCAGAGAAAATACGGATATTCCTTACAGTGTCTCCTGCCCCTACTTCCAGCTCTCCAGATACTCTTGAAAGTTATACAAGACTATTTTTTTCATATTAAACATTTCATTTATTTTTATTATTTTAATGAGAGTCATATACTCACCTCCCTTGCAGGATGAATGAGGATGAACTAAGTAGCATACGGGAAAGGGAAGAAATTAAACAGCACATTGTGAAGTGCTTTGAGCTATTAGTTTTGAGCTATGAGTGCAAATTATTATTATTGCTGGACCATATTCTGCCAAATGTTTTTAATATAGTATGTTTATTAATGACAGGATATACATATTGCCACTAAAAGTGCAGCAACCGAATGCTCTGTGATGTTCATTATAAAAAATAAAGCTTGTTAATAGCATCATCACTGAACTTTGTTTTGAAAATGTGTATGCTAAAAACCTTTGCCTTGATTTATAGCATAGAATTACATCTTTAACAAATATGAAATTGAGATTTATTCTGATGATAATGGAAACAATAGCAGAAGCCATTTTCTGCCAGGATTCTGAATATTTTTTTTCTAGTCAAATCAGTATGATATATATGTGTATGCATGAGATAGCAGGCAAAATGTTACAGTTTACATATGAGGTTCCCCCCAAAAGCTCATGAGTGAGGCAATGCAAGAAAGCTTTCAGGTGAAATGATCGGGTTACAAGAGCTTTTAATCATGACATTAATCTCCTGCTAGGGATTCACTGAGTGGTAACTGTAGGCAGGTAAGGTGTGGCTGGAGAAGGTGGGTCCTGGGGGCATGACTTTGGGGTTGATATGTTGTGCTTGTTGAACAGAGCTTTCTCTTTCTGCTTCCTGATCATCTTGTCCTGAGCTACTTTCCTCCACCTCATTAATCCTCCATGTTGTTCTGCTTCATCTCCACCCAACAGTTGGCCATCTACATCCTAAGACCTTTGAAACTGTGAACCTCCAAATAAATTTTTCCTCCTCTAATTGTTCTTGTCAGTTCTTTGGGTCATAGTGATGAAAAAAACTGATTAAAACACACACACATACACACACACACACAGAATAAAAGGAAGAAGAAAGAGGAGGAGGAGGAGGAGGAGAAAAACTAGTAGTAGTAGTAATAGTAGTAGTAGTAGTAGTAGTAGTAGTAGTAGTAGTAAGAGGAGAGGAAAAGAGAAGAGAATCATCAGGTGGACATCCAGGACCACACATCTGAGGTGACTTACCTGGTTCTAAGCAGATTGAGATTTATCAGAGAATGAGAAGGGGAACAGTTCAGATTCCCATGAAGTAAACAGCAACAGAAGCAGAAGACAGTTGTGTGGTTGTCTCCTATCAGCTCCCAGCATGTGGGGAAGATAAATTCATATGGAAACTATGGCCCACCTTTAAAGCATTATAATACAGGCACTAAGATGGGAATACAGGAAAGCCAGTGGTCAATCACCTCAGGAGTGTCATGGAGCTAGATTTAGGAGAATATAGCAAGGGAAGGAGAGCCGGAAAAAGAACAGACTGTGGAAAAACTCCCTGGAAAGCTCAGGAAATTGTATTTTTGTATATCTGAAGAAAATGGTATTTTCATGAACTGAAAATTATTCTTAAATGTCCATTTGGTGTCACATGGGTTCCATCTTGGTGAGTTGTTAAAAAACAAAAACTCTTAAGTAAGGATCAAAATAATACAACTTGAATCTTTTAGGAAAAAGTTGGGGTAGGAAGAATTGGGGGAAAATGGAAAATTCCCTGGGCTTCAAGCAGACTTATTATCATAATGAAGAAATTAATAAAATTAATGAAGCTATCTGGTAACTGAAGTGACACAGAATTCATTGGCAATGAAGCTGATCAATCAAGGAAAAGAATTGAGTGTTTGCAAATGTACCAGGACAAATTCTGTCAACTCACCAGCAACACATCCTGTATAATACTTGGTGACACATGTGCATAATTTATTCTTTCAGAACATAAGAAACCTACAATGAACAAGATTATGAGTCTACTGCTTATTTAATATCTTGATCAGACTATTTGACTGTTTTTCAGTTGTCCAACTTTATTATCCAACCCCTGAATTTCAACATTTCAATAAGGTGTTCTAGACACCGGTTATGAATTTAGTAATCATCCTTCTTTTCATCTTTATGCATGTTTATTTTGCTTTTCAACTACAGAAATATAGAACCCCAATAACTGCACCATTAAACAAATTGCACGCCATAAATCACTTTAAGTATTCATTGCAAATTTGTTACTTTGTGAATTGATCATTGTGGCCTGATCACAATTCTGAGACTGTCTTAACTTGGAACACTATTCTTCAAAGGTATTAAAAATTTAAGTTGGTTGCAGGGCGAAACTTCCTCTAATATTTGAGACTGTTAATATACTATTAGAAAGGAAGGTAATGGCTACATTATAGAAGACATAGTAGTTGTGTGGATATTGACTAGGAAACTATGGAAATAAAACTGAAACTCTATCACTTTTCTAAATTCTGCTTGTGTTATATTTATGAAAGGAGAAACAGCACAAAACCCATTGAGCTGTATTTAATGTCCTTCTGGCACTTTGTAATGGGTGCTAGTCACAAAACACTATTTCACAAAAGTTATCAATGTACCTTAGTAAGGAGTTTTATGTCTCTTCGTGTCATCGATTTAAATCATGCTCTGACAGCTGGAACTGGAACTTAGACAGTATTTGAGGTAATAGAAAAACAATATTTCATATCAACATGCCATAAACATGTGATTTTAAATAGAGAATGCCTATTCAGGTATATTTTTACCATCAGATGATAGTTTTCAAATTCAGCAACTGCATCTGGATTCGGGAGTTGCTGAGGGTGAGAGTTGGAGAAATTAAAAGCCTTTGGGGCTGTGGTAGGATAATATGGATCAACACTCAAGCAGAATGTGCATCATTTTCCTTTGTAAGCACAAGGATATCTATGAACTCTCCTCCTCATAGATTCTCCAGATTTGAGTTTTGAAGAAAACTCTTGCCTGAGAAGATATACCACACCATGAAGATTTTAGCAAAAGTAAATGGGAACAAAATGAGAAAGATTTATGGGAGAATAGTAATCAAATCTATGTAATATAGGCAGAAATTTATTTCAGGTTGAAGTTTGAACTTTAAAAATCTAGAGACTGAGATGTTTAGCCTTCTAGCTCTGATGACAGGAAATGAGAAATGGAACTTAACAAGAACTTGGGACATGAGAGCAGAAAACAAGAATAAGAATAGTGAAAGTTGAAGATATCTTGGCCAGTAACACATCAACCTAAGGTGAAGCCCCTAACTCTGACTGAAGGTTTATAAATATTCCATTGAAAGGATGTTTCTAATTGATACTAGACTTACACAACAATTATAGTTTAATATATTCATGATATCTTTAATTCTTATGTCATGCCCAGCCATATCAAATTTGGGACATTTTCCTATGGGTATCATGCTATTATATAATCCATTTGTTACTATTAAGTTTTCCCCAATTAGTAGGTAAACCATTTAGAAACTGTTTGTGAGTTTACCATCTATGAACCCCAAACTCCTAATAGCAAGAATGCAATGAAAATTTATGAGTGAGAATATATCAGTATTACATTTTGGATAAAATTTGATTTAGTTTTCATCTTGAGGATCAAATACAAAGTACTTACCTGTGCAATGCACTATAATAGATGCTTTGTCCTATGTATCCTCCTAACAGCCCATTTTAGTGATCAGTAAATGGAGACTCAGAGGTTAAGTGCCAATACTAAAATTATAAACATACACCATACAGAGGCAAACCTGAATGCACATTATGTGCATTTAAATCCTTCTAATTATTTCTTACACTTCCAATACATTATCAACTAAGCAGAGAAAGAAACAAAATTTCTTGTCCTGGGGTTAACAAATCAAATGAAAAGTCTTTATCTTTGCATTTCTGTCTGACAGGCCAAGGAAGAAGTCATTATGAAATGCTGCCTGGCTAGGGGCAATATTTCTATAAATTGTTTTATTACTACTATAAACTTTCAATGATAGAAGGGACTCTAATTTTCACTGAGTATCTGGGATGAGGCTTTAAAACTGGTCCCTATTCATAGCAGGATTGTTACAGGATTGTCAGTTCAAGCCTGAAAATTGGCCTTTCTCACATTAATCTTTTAGCATCATTTAAAAATTATTACTATTTCAGATTATTTGTTTATATCTCTGTTCTTTCGTGGGTTACATCATCTCTAATATGCTACATGGGTTTTCACTGAGTCTTGGAAATAAGACTTGCATCATGCCTCGACACCTATGTCCCTAATATGGGATATAGTAACTACTTAATACTGGACTAATATTTGTAGAGGTAACATTTGTACAGACACGCCTTCATTCTAGCCTTGGACTGATTCATATTCAGTTTGTCAATTTATTTTAATAGGAAGCTTAACTGACTCATTGGCGAAGTCACAGGACTTGCCAGAATTTTACAAAACAAATAGTTACAAGGTTTAACTTCAAACACCCAAGGACCCCTGCCTAAGGTTGCTTCTTTCAGTGTTTCTATCCATTCTTTTCCACTTGCGGAGTTATAAGATTTTCAGTAAGTTGACAGAAGTTATTGCATGCCAAGAGAAGATGAAGTCAGAATAATTAGATGACTTATTCATCCATAAATATATGCAATGATATCACCATAATGGTGGTATTATCTAATATTATTGCCCTTATTTTCAACCATTTGTATTTTTATTTTTAATCTGTTCTGAATTACTATGTTTGGTGACACTCTGCCATTTTGTCTTTTCTAGTGTAAAACATTCCAGAAGTTATATATTAGCAAATTTAGATATTTCTTTTTGCAAGAACTTTTTTTTTCCTCCAGCTACACAATCCTCTCAAAAGGTGTCTACCCAGAATAAAATCATAGACCTTTAATGATAGGATTTTCTTCAAGCAAATATCAACACTTTATCAGAGCTTCAAAACCAGTGACCCATAGACAGTTGGATAATCAGTCCCCGCTAACTTCAAGTGGCTGGGGCATGACACTGTATTCAGATCTGCAGCAGCTACCTGCTCTGTGGAGCCCCTGAATTCCAGACTGTCTCAAGAGAGTCTCTTCCTTTTGTAGAACTCTGATTTTTTATTTGCATTATGACAAATGTATGATGCCCCAGTTGTATGTAATGGATATGAGAAGTTGTTGTGAATAAGAAATAAAGTATTAAAATCTAAAAGACATTTATTATTATTATTGTTATTTTACAAATCCCTGTGTTTATTGGGAAGCTAAATGAGTTATTTCTTAATATTTCAGCTGAGGTCCCAAAGGACAAAAGTAAAACATTTGTGACAAATGCCCAACATCCCTAAGTAAGGGGCCTGACCCCCATGTGAAGGCTTTCCCAAGAAAGTGGAAAAGATCTGGTTTGGTGGCCCTTAGCACACCATTCTCCAAGGAAATGACAAAGGGCAGAAGAGGCTTCCCTTGATCCTCAGGGATGGGAGAGAGTGCTCCCGCCTCATCTCAAGTCTGATGAGGCAAGTTTCAAGAACCACTGCAGAACTCGGTACCTGACACCCACAGTTTGTTAGACTCTGCACACTCCTCAACTGACTCCAGCTTGTGAGTTATAATGGGGTAGAGGTAGAAGGATGTGCTATTGTCCTGCATTGTAAGAAGGACCCAGCTTTTCATGGCTGCTAAGATGGGAGCAAGGTTGAGTTTCCCAGCCCCAGAGATGGTTCATATCAGAGAGCATAGGCCTGGACCATTTTCATAGAGCCTTGAGGGATTCTGAAATGACAATGGAGCCCCAAACAAGAGTCTAGTTTATATGTGTAGGATGGTCAGAGAGCTAGGCACTGAACACTGAAATAGCCAGTTGGTAATCTCATGGAAATTGCCATTATATATTTGCAGTAATATGCTTTACACCATTTGGAATCTTGCTCAGTCCAAATACACCAGAAGATTTAGATGGATAAAAATCTACCTGTATAACAATGCCACATTCATTTGTGTTATTTATTCTTTCTTGTGAAGAGGAAGGCATTAATCACAACCAGAAACCTCTCTTATCTTCTGAGTACTGCTAAGTACTCAGTCTGAGTATTCCTATGATTCATGAGTATAACAAAGTATTTTTGTTCTCTCCCTCTAGGGGAAATAGCACAGAAGCAAAAACTTCCAGTGCAAACCCAAGCTGTGCATGGTTTCTAAGGAAGAGAGAGAGCCACTGCTTGAAGAGGTCAGGGTTCACTGTCCCGCTGTCCCCTAGAGGAGCTCTATTTAGTTCTAAATGCTTTAGTGTTCATGGTCATCCCCGACTCTGTCACTGTAGCAACAGGAGCATCCTAGCTACAAATGTTCCTCTTTCTTTGATACTCACTACTTCTTTCCTTGTGGGTGTCCTAGTTGTTCTAGCTGGCTCTGAAATCTCTTATAACCTCACCTCCTAGTAACAACCACTGCTTTAAGACTGATCTGTATGAAATTCTTGATATTCTACTGATTTTAACCTACAAAACAATATTTTCATATGGTTCAATTTAACCTCTGAACACATTTTTTTAAATTGATTTCAGATGATATGTACTCTATATCCACTATAATAATCATTTCCATTTTCAATTTTATGTACTTCAGATATTTTTTTTCATAAAACTACACATGTACAACTGCATGCATATATGGATTCAAAATAAATAGCAATTGATAGTTTCATTTGTTGTAGCATCAAATGAGAGAGGGTTTTGTTGAATTTTTGGCACTGCTTCAATAGTAATTATGCAAGAAAATTCTGGATATTTGAGCAGGTTTCTCAGACTCATTAGTCTCTGGTCTCTATTCTTTGAATAGTAACTAGTTTGCACTTGGAAAATTTCTAAAGATAATTTTAACTTGAAATTTCTTTGAGTAAAACAATTTGAATTAAACTCCTTCCATACCTTAAGGGTCTGATGAAAGGATTTCATGGGATGATGTGTGTCTAATGTGTAGAACAATGCTTCCGCATAGTATGTGCTTTTATTACAATTTTATAAAATATGCTTCCCAGAAAAATCTCTGAGTCCAAGATGTGAATGTGAATATGACAAATGAAGAAAGGAGTTAAGTCCTGCAGTTGAAAGACATTTGGTTGATTGACTTCACTTTTCTGATTCTTATTCTTCAAACACTTCATTCACCATCATGCAGCATGAGCTCAGATTTCTCTTTGTGTGGCTGTGCAACTCGTCCAGGTACTTCAAACATCCTGGAAATTAAAGAGAATTGTTAATGAAATGCTGAGGATCATTGTATGTTAATCAGAAAAGACTATGGCTTCAGTGCATGAAAACAGATGGATGCTTTTCAGAAGAAGATGAGAGAAATAAGGTATAGTTTTCAAAATTAAAATATTTTGTAGCCAGAGCTTCCTCTTACTACATTTCTCCTATATATTGTTTCATTATTTATCATAAATGAGCTAAATACAAATTGCAAGATGTAACTAGCTTTCTGCTGTAGACCATGAACTGTCTCTTCATGTCTCAAAGTATCAGGGCCTGGTGGTATGTTAGGTCTTTATTCTTCATTCCTCTTCTTCAGAATGGACATCCCCATTGTCATATATATGATAAGTCCTTCCCTCTCAAAGTCCAACTTTGTTCATTTAATCTGTATTCACTGA
Source organism: Callospermophilus lateralis (assembly GCF_048772815.1). Taxonomy (NCBI): domain Eukaryota; kingdom Metazoa; phylum Chordata; class Mammalia; order Rodentia; family Sciuridae; genus Callospermophilus; species Callospermophilus lateralis. Next base: position 18,443,805 of record NC_135307.1, read on the forward strand.
AGTTTCCAGCACTGAGATGTCTCTTGTACTCTCCACTACAATATCTGTCTTCATTCATGGTGACACCAACTTTTATGATCATGTCTCCCTCTTCCCCAGCTTCTTATTTCCCTTTTCATCCATCCTCCATTGGATACTAACTCACATAGTCAAACTTAATGCATGGACACTTCGAGCAAATCTTTAACCTACAAATCTCAGTTTCAAATATTGCACACTCTGACCTTCTAGCTATAACCCATTCATGAATTCAGACTCTTTGGCTACTCATCAGCCTGTGTAGGCCTCACTTGCTATTTGCCCCATTTAGATTCCAGTTTTCATTGTTGCCACTCCCAGGTTACCACCTTCAATTGCCTCTCTCTCTGTGTCCCTTCTCCCTCCTTTTCCCCTACCCATTCTGGGTTGTGTTCTTTTGGATAAAACCAATTATCTCCTCAACCTTTCTCTTGCAATGAGGTAGCTGAATTTTATTGAATAAAAACCACACAATCATGCTACTTGAACTCACTGCCAATCTAGAATCACGATAACAACAAATTTTCCTTATGGGAATACCATCCCAATACCGTTCCTGTGATTACCTTTCTATAATCCTGGAAACAAGTAGCTCATCCTTTTTCTTATTTACACCAGTATCCAAAACGTCTTCCTCCTCTCTGCATACTACTTATCTACATACTTAAGAGAAAAGTAGATTGAATCAGAAAAGAATGATGTATGATTTGACATTCAGTCATTAAGAAGAAGGACACACCTATAATTCCAGCGGCTCAGGAGGCTGAGCAGGAGGATTGAGAGATCAGTGCCAGCCTGGGCAAAAATGGGGTGCTAAGCAGTTCAGGGAAACCCTGTCTCTAGATAAAATACAAAATAGGACTTGGGATGTGGCTCAGTGGTTAAGTGCCCCTGAATTCAATCACTGGTACTCCCCCGCCCCCCCCCCCAAAAAAAATAAGAAGAATATTTAGTTTTTCATCTCCTCCTTCTTCTCAAACAGATAACTTCACCCCTGCTTTTCTTGTTTTGTGTCTCACTTCACCACATCCAATGGAGTTAGTTCTTAAATTTATTTTATGTCTTTGCTGAACCATTAGCTTTTCTGTGTTCCTATGAGATACTTCCCATTGTCATACAAACCCAATCCGTCATAGAAGCACAGGAAAACAAAGTATAATAAAACACTAACCTCTCTTTTTTCTCTAAATCCTATTCCTATTTGACATTATATTCAGTTTGGTATTTTCTTACTAATTTACAGGTCTCAAAATTCCCAGGGACTTTCATCTTGTGGCTCCTCTATTTTATATTCCCATTCCACAACCTGCTCCATGACTTTAAGTATCACCTATGGTCTAAAGATCCTGAAGTTTCCAACTCTAGTATGGACATCTTGCCCCAATCCTAGATTCATATTTAACTGTGTAAGTATAGTACTAGATAGATTTCTACCAAACATTTAAATGTTAAAATGATGAAAACACTTGTTTCCACCAGCATTCTAGCTCTATAAAACTTTAATCCCAGTGAACTGGTAAGAGTAACGTGAAGTCACACTTGACTGCCCTTTTCCCAACTCGCAATCTCTTATTAAGCCCAATTTTAACTTCCCAAATGAAAACTGGGTCCAAACACCGCTCACCATTTCTTTGCTATGTCCTTAACGTTCATTATCTTTCAGTTTTTAAAGGATCCCAGCTCTGAGGTGTTTTGTACTCTGTAGACCAGTTGGAAAAATAATAGTTCTAAAATACAACCCAGATCATCTAGTGCCTTTACTTAGAGTCTTATAATTGATATTTTTACTATCAACAAAATAAGGCACAAATTTACAAATTTATTTTTGTCTCCAAGCTGTACTTGGTATTCTTCAGATGTGCAGGTAAATGCATCCTTGGTACGTTCTTCCCATAAATTCTTGTCTACCCCCTTTGAAATTAAAAAAAAAATGCTTACCTACACTTAAATTAATTAATTTATGGCAGATTCTACATGACAGCCCAATTTTCTAATTTTCACCTCATTACACTATTTTCTTTTTAAACCATTGATGTATCAATTCACAATTGAAAAACCCAGAATCCTAGGAAACAATTTCCACCTCCTCAGATGGTGTTTTCTCTGGAATCCATTCACAAATCATGCATCTGTTAGTTTTGAATTGTCTTTGGCTTAAAATATGTTTTGTATGACTTTGTTATCTGTGACTCTGGCTAGTAAATATAGCACCTAGAAAACAAATAAAATCATTCTCATCCATAAATTTTTGTTTTATCTAAATGTTCTTGCAAAATTACTCTATTCCAGATAAAAGCAACTATTATTATTTTTATCTTTAAAATGGTTTAACAACCCCTATAGTTTGAAGAACTTAAAGGCAATGGCTATTGTTCACCATGTAGTATCTCTACTAGATGCTTAACTGCTTGCAACAATTCAACTGCAGAAATGACCTAATTCCTGGTGATTGTAATGTGAGAACGACTTGCCTTCACCAGTGTAGGACATGGGCATATACTGTGATGACTGGTATCTCTTAATTTATCGACTCACTTCTTAGTGTGATTTATTGCTTGTTAATTGCACATTTGTGGTATGCTAATTTTTGTTTGGAAGGATGTTCTACTATAGTTCAATGATATGACTGCATTCTTATTTATTCCATGGGAGGGGTCATGTTACTCCTTCAAAACTCTTCTGTTCCAATATTTCCTCACACTGCTCCCTCTTTCTTTTTGAAAAATCAATAAAAGAGCACCTTAAAGAACTGAATGAAACTGGCTTTTAGACTGGGTCTCTTCAGAGGGGTGAGATTTAAAATTCTCTCAGTAAAATTTAAAAGTCTTCGTTAAATTCAATGCTTCAGATTTTCTCAAGAGATTTTTAAGTCAGATTTATTGAATAATGTCACTTTGCAGTTGATAAATGAGGAGTGGCATTTGCATTTTCACTTCTCCTTTCCTGGATGCCTTTTTGGAGAATGCACTATCAATGGCAAAATGTTTATAAAGCTTTCAATGAAGCCTAAGATTTAAAACTGTTTTAGGGCCCACCTTTGAGGGCTGGAAGCCAAAAGACTTTGAAAAGAAGGGAACCAGATTCAGGAAATTAGGGAAAAGGAAACTACAGTCAGGTGGGTCAGAATGCAATGTGGTAAAGTTTAGAAAAAGAACCAGGCCCCTCGTCTTTGTGAACTTCTTATTAATGTTCTAATTGCTTCCTATTAAGTAAAATAAATCTACACCATCACAAAAGAGTGAAAATCAGAAAAATAGATTTAAGAAATTGGATAAAAAGATGTCAAGTAGTTCTAAAAATCACTATAATGGAGTCCTAAAAGCATTCTTGACCTCACCTCCAATTGAAAGAATGGATTTTATACTTATTAGTTTAGGACAGGGTAGAAGGACATATTAAAGTTAAAAAATAAAAAGTTTTACAAGAGATTTGAGTTTATAATGTAGCAGAGATCAGGGACAAGATAAAGATGTACAACAATACACATACTATGATTGACCTGAGGAGGAAGGGCATGAAATAGAAAAGACCACCAGCAAAAAATGTGTTGCTATGAGCCCAAATCTTTATTTATTCTGATTCTCTAAAACACCTTTTTTCTTGAACTCAAACTTCATATAACAAACACACTATCATTGTCTATGTCCTGGGATGAAATGATTATGGTAGCAAATTGTTTTCCTGATACAGATTCCTGAGACGCAGACTGAAAATACCACCAAATTTCCTATTACTTAGGTTCCCCCCAATGGGTTATCATCAGTGTTCAAGTCATTTATTCACATGGAAGAACACTTTATCTATAATCAGTTACACCTCTTTGCAGGATCCATTTCTGTTCCAGTCTCTTCATATGTTACAGAGTAGGGATGCTGTCTCATTTCTCTGAATACCACCCAGCACAACGGCAGGTTCAAAGGTCCATTTTGAACATCAATCCAAGATGATAACAGTTTCTTTTGAAAGCTAACAAAATGTTTTCTCATGAGGCTGGATGCATATCCTAAAGAGACAGTGAGATTTCCATTTTTATAACGTGTCATAGCTGGTGTGGTATAAAGTATAAACTCTCATATAAATTGGAAATGTTTCTTGTTTACTGGCTGCCAAGAGGTGCCAGATGTGGGGATTGAGAGTGTGTTTTGAGCTGCTTTCCATTTGGGAAATGTCAAATTGTAGCTTTGTGAACATTAACACTTTCCTTTTAGATAACATTTCATTTTCTAAAATGGCTTCATAATTATCGCTGTCACATCATTCATAAGGTCTGGGAAGAAAGACTGATCATGATGGGGCTGGGGGGCTCTTAGAAATGCCTTTTATGAGGCTATGACTAAGTCAACTACTAATAAGGATTAGAATTTACTGAGTGCCTACTAAGTGCCAGGTATTGTGCTAAGACTTATAAAAAACATTTCATTAATTCCTACAATAATCACAAGACATGGAGTAGGAGCTTCCACTAATGTAGAGCCTGACAGGGTATTCACAACACACAAGTAGTCAATCTATGTTTCAATGCATGAATAAACACAGTCCCTCATCATGTTTGTGTAGCAAGGGGGCAAAATTGCGATGTATGCTGTTGAGGGGAGAAACAGAGAATGTCCATGTGCTTCTGCCCCTTTTAATGCTTTCTTCACTCAAATTACTCAATACAGTTTCACTTTGTAGGTTCTTAATCAAGAAAACGACGATCCTTAATGCTAGGCACTGCAGTAGACACAATCAATTCACAGCAAATAATTCTAGATTAATTCTAAGCACTGCAAAACACACTTAATCATGACAGGCTAGTGACAGACATTCCCTCTGCGTGCTAAGTTCAAAAGTCTTAAGCCTTAGGGCTTTATGTCCAGCAGATGCATACTCACTCAGACTGTAGTGACCAGATCCAGAACCAAGGCAGGCTTTTCCTGGTGTCCAGTGGATGCCCGGTTGAGGAGAGGGAGAGGGTCATAGTGAGAAGTTGCTGCTCTCACCAAAGTCCAGATGAGGTGGTAGAGTTTGAGAGTGATGAGGATCACGCAGAGGCTCAGGAAATGATGACAAGTGATGGGATGCCAGGTCCTCTTTAGGCTCTGCAGCTCAAGTGCATCCTTGTTTCGGCTGGCTGAATCCCTGTTCATTTGCTCTATCATTTATACTAAATTTTGGTGTTTTTTGACCCCTCCTTTCAATCCTTATCAGCTACCACCAGATTTCTCAGTGACATCATTTACCCTGGGGTCAGAAACATCTGGTCTGGTGGTCTCCACCCTGATCTTCCGCCTTTCCCTTCTTATCAGGCCAGGACAGCCTGCTAGGGGCTTCACTCTATTTTTTAGTGTAAGGGGAAGTGACTTGTGTGAGGCCGTACTGGAGGGATCTGTTGGGTGTGCCTGGTGAAAATGCAGGTTTCAAACTGGAGTTTTTAAAATGGAGTAGCTTAGGCTTAGGCCTAAGGCCATCCTAACAGTTTGCTATAATTATGAAACTGTATAAATGAAAATCTAAGGCTGAGCCAGGCAGGATGCACATCTATGACCCTAGCTATGTGGTAGGTTGAGGCAGAAAAATGACAAGTTTCAAGACAACTTGGGCCACTTGATGAGACCCTGTCTCCAAATAAAAGAAAAATGAGCTGGGCATGCAGCTCAGTAGTAAAGTACCCCTTTACTATTCAAGGATTCGATCCCTTCTGCCAAAAATAAAAAAAAAAATGTAAAAAAAGGAAAAGAAAAGAGAAAGAAGAGAAAGAAAATGCCAGACTGAGAGATAATGAGTTTTTTTATTCACTTTTACTTAGTGATAGCCTGGAATGAACTTCATGTTCATCCGAGTTCAGGGATAATTTTCTAAGCCATAAAGAGTTTACTTAAAGATTATAAAATTTAGTGACACATCTTGGAGGAGCTCCCATGTACCTCAGCACTCTTGAGCATGCTCTCCTCTGTATCTTACCTCACACAGTCAAGTTACTTACCCGAGGAATCTTATCTCTCCATTCTCAGGAGCAAAGATTTTTCTACCTTAGTAATGTAAATTTTACAAAACCACATTGATATCAACAATCTAAAGAATTAAAGAATAGGAGAAGGCTTGAATTAAAGCATACACTTTTGATTAAAGGGTTTGAATGATTGAAACAAAAGTTATTTTATTTCTTCATTACATGAAATAACAAACACTAAATGCTTCCTGGTGAAGCACTTTTTTTTTTTTTCTTTATTGGGAAAATGGGAACATTAGACTCCTTTTCTTTTGTCAGTATTTTGGGAACAGAGACAGATTCAGGGCAGTAGTAGGATTTTCCATTCATATTAGTCTACAAAGATCACTGAAATATCATTTATTCAAGTCAGAAACACAAATCCAGTTAACTTAGGTTTCAAACTGTAATTCCATATAAGTGACAAAGTATAAATTGGTTCTTTTTTTGCTGATAATGTACCATCCTTTAGTGTAACTGAAGAAAAAAAAATCAGAGCAAATGTGTATGCACTGAGATGTGTGTGTGTGTGTGTGTGTGTGTGTGTGTGTGTATGTGTGTGTGTGTGTGTATGTTCCCACACAAGTTGTATAGTATATTTCCATTTCCATAGCCTCGATACTGAGATCAATCATTGGATTGGCTCCTAAAATTAACAGTCAGAACTAGTTGAATTTCTGACAACAAATAAGACATATCATAGTACTGGATACCAGGACAAGTAGCAATTTCATTATCTAGATTTAAGAGTCTGACATGTAAATATTTCTTTTTCGAAAGATCACATTCAATCATTCAACAAATCAATATTGCTCATGTACACATGCAATGTATCACATTAGAGACTGGGAGTGGTTGATGAGAAAAAATATATGGCATTCTAGTAGGGAGGTTGTTTCATGTCATTAATCACATGTTGAAGTAGCACATTCAAATGTTTGATATGAAAGGTCAAATCATTTCCCTTTATGGGCCACCCACAATATTTAAATTTAGTCCAATTTCACACTTTAACGATATTTTCAGGTCATGTTGTATTCTTAAATGGGTGTCCTTTGATCTTTAAAAATGTAGGCTGTTTCAATAATGGTCTAGGGAGAAGGAGGAGCGTATTTAATTCTTACTGTTGATGGAACAAACTGCTACAATCTCAGTGGCTGGAAACTACACAGATCCACATCTCTGGTTCTGGGCTCAAAAGTCCAAAATCAGATTCACTAGACCAAAGTCAAGACCTCAGGGCAGCTGACCCCTTCTGGAGACTCTGAGGGTCTTCCTCCTCTCTCCCAGCTGCAGGGGAGATCATCCTCCTCCCTTGGTTCCTGGTCCTTTTTGCTGCAGCTTCTTGCTTCTACCCTCATTTGTACTCTCATTTTACTGCCTCCCTCTTATCAGAGCCCTTGTGATTATAACTGACCCATCCAGATAATCCAGGAGAATCTTCCCCTGTCAAGACCCTCAGCTGTATTTGCAAAGTTCTTTATGCCATTCAGGATACACATTCACAGTTACCAAGGATCAGGACATGAGCATCTTCACATTAGTCACCCTTCCACAGATGTGTAAGGGAAAAGGGCTGCCAAACGGGCTTCTAGTCACAGGAGGAGAGGCAGAAGGCAGGGCTCAGGGTACTGAAAATGAGTATGCCCATTAACACTATCAGAAATATGGGGTTGCTCTTGAAGTAGCAGCCCCTGTAAGGGAAAAAAGGACTACAGGGACATATTTCAAAATCTGCAACAAATGAGCAGAGTTGGAGACACCCAGTTCCTTGGGTTTTTATGTCTCCAAGCAGCACTGCATAGAAAGTACAAGGCACAGGTGACTCAGCTCTGCATATTTAACCTCAGTGGCTTTTAAGTATTAAATGAGGCAATAAGTATGACACTTATAGCATAGTGCCTGGGAGAAGGGGAGTGGCTGAGATTGGCAAGATCTGTTCATACAAAGAAACCCTATGGTCATCATGGGCACTTCTTCATTAGCCAGTGCAAAGAGTACTCTCCTCTTCCTCATGGCCTGACCCTGAGGAGAGGAAGAGCTATAAAGCTGTTTCAAAGGCCACCAGAAATTCTTATTTCCAAAACTTCACTCTCTACCCAAAACAGGACCCAAGTTCTCCACTAAAGTCCACTGATGCAGTTTGCCTTTTCCTGGCCTTGGTTGTCCTGTTGCTCGGCCTCATCCCCAGTCCTAGCTTATGGAGGGAAGCAAGAGGCAATAGTCACAATGCTCATTCTCTCTGCCTCTAAGTTAGGAGAATCATTGTTGATGTGCTTCTGAGCTATTATCCCATTGTCCTCCAATGAGATAGAAATAAGTGAGAGAATGAACCCAAAAGAGAAAGAGAAAAGCTTACCAGTAAGAAGTCAGAATGTATGTGAATTATAGCCATAAATTGCCTCCCTCTCTGGTTTGCCATTGTGAAGTGATCATGGGAACAAGGTGCTGACAAATCTGAATTTAAACCGTAGCCAGGCACTAATGAGCTCTGGCTAATTTTAGACCATTTCTTTCCTAGACTTTCATATTTCTCTACTATGAAATGCAGCAACATTGTCTTTGCTGAAAGTTTATGAAATTAAGGGATTATATGACACCTGAAGACTTAGGCTTTAAGTAGAAAATCTAAATCTCCTTCTCTTTTGTGGCATTCTTTCCCCACCCCCAGAAATGTTTGCAGGAATGCTCATGGTAGAATTCACCCAAGAATGGGGTGGCTATGAAATACCAAGAAGAAATCCTGGTGAGATGCAAAATTGTTATTGTGTATGTTAAAGAGCTTGGGCTTATCTTGGATCAACAGACAGGTGTCTTAAGCAGTGGATTACTGTGATCCCATGGAAACTTAGCAATGTGACCTAGCAGAAGAGGAGGAGTCAGGACAGAAAGCCAGGTAGGAGGCTGCTTTGATAGTAGAGACAGGCATGATGGTGGCTTAAACCAGGAAATTGGCAGTGGCAAGTGAGAGAAAATGTGCAAGAGATATTTAAGAGGCAGATCTTCTTAAGCAGATGCTTGAATACCCAGGGTAGGTTAGAATAAAGGATATTAATGAATGGAAACATTCAATTTTGTGGCTTTGGTGATCTTGTAGTTTATTGATTTATATTGCTTGATATAGAAAGTATAGGAGGAAGGGAAAAGCTAAGAAGAGAGACTGTGTGGGTAAATTTTGGAAATGTTGATTTTGAGAAGGCTTCATGATATTCACCAAGGCAGGCTTGTCTGAAGGCAAAAGGGTGCACTAGACACATGAGTGTCACAGGATGGCGTTCTTCATATGGCCCAAACTGATTTTACCTTCAGTGGGTGCTATGGTCTGTCAGACACTTAGCTCAGAGCTGCCCTTCCACCATCATATCTGCAGATATAGGAAGAAAAACACTAAAGTCAAAACAATTTCTTAGATGCATCCTCTAAGGAAAAGAGAAGGTATTTGTCAAAATGCTTCTTTCCCTCTGGTGTAGAGCATCATGACCTATAGTTTATGCTTACTTTAACAAAGTGACTGTGCCACTGTCAAGCAGAGAGGACGGTGCATGAGGACAACCTCCCCAGACATAGAGGCATTTCATTCTGAACATGTAGCGTCATCCAGGGGTCTTCTCCAAAATTAAATCTTGGCTCACAGATTAAAGGTGCAATTCCTTTACAAAGCTCAGCAACTTTATATGTATCTAAATTTTCTTTATTATTTTCTATTGTTCTGATCTGAAGTTATGAATCTCCATCAGATTTCCACTATTTTCTCTCTCTTAAGATATTATAGTATCTTCTAATTCTCTGTACTTTTCAGGATCCACTGGTTGCAAGTTGAAAAGTTTCCACCAAGTGATTCTTCTTCAATTGCATTTGTAACTATAAAGTTTAATAATGTGGTTTTTCTTAGCCATTGGGAGAAAAAAACACATTTTTTTCTTTTCAAATGGGGAATTCTTTGTTACCATTTTCTGCTCTGAAAGGTTAAGACAAATGTATAGTTGTTTTCTTTTCTTCCTTCTCTTACTCAGGTTCCCTTTTCATAGAGTGAGGCATATAGAATTATGAATAATATTGTAATCCCTTCTGGAACCAGAAAAGAAACATGGTTTCTATTAGAGTTTATTGCACTTATATTCCTTTCTTTAAAAGAAAAGAGTTAAACAAAGTAACCCCTGGAGGCTCAAATCTCTCTATTTATAATTGTAGGCAACCTGAGTTGGAGGGCCAGCTTTTCCTGATATTAGGATACTTTTTTTTTTTATTTGATGGCTGTTTTGTTTCTGGAAAATTGTGCATAATTGTTGCTTTAGTATTGCAAGATGCCCACTTTGGGTGTGAGAGTGGAGGAATATGTTAGTCCCTAGAGAGAGGCTTATAAAGTCAGCACCTACTCTATGCACTCACTGCAATCAGCCTGTGTGTTGGTGTGCATGGTTAATGACAACTGTATGTGCTGTCTTATTGGATGAACCTTATCACTGAGTTCTTTCACATAATGTTAATCAAAGTGATCAAGTTCTTTCCTAACACACACCAGCTTATTGAGGTATTCACTCATTTATGGAATTGTTTATTTTTGTGTTTCTCTGTTTACCCATTTGTTTTAAAATACTTACCTTTGGTATCTATAAGCAAAAAGACTAGGAATCAGTAGACTAGTTTTGTAGATTAGGCTTCACCATTGATTTGACTTATAATAGGAATTTAACTATATATATATATATATATATATATATATATATATATATATATATATATATTACTGTTTCCTTCATCTGTACAATAGAATTAGTACACTAATTCTAGAATTGACCTAATAATGGAATTCAACATTAATTCAATCTGAAGAATATAAAGGGTAAGCTGGGCAAAAGCTATCATCTTTGAATTATAATAACCCAGAGAAGGTAGAAGTGACTGTGAAGATATTCCTTTATTCCCAGAGTAACTATTCGACATCATGGGTGCTGTATTCTCCTGTTTTTGATTGGAAACTGGGACCTAGACGATTTCAATACCTTGATTGAATATATCAAGAATTAATGAAAAATTTGCAACTCAGAACAAGGTCCATCTGAATCCAAAGCCCAAGCCCCTTACCCCACCTTCCAGAACATGCAGTACAATTACTGTCATTTAAAAAACACTGTGCTATTTAATCTGCCTATGAGCAGCCCCATGGCTCCCTTGCCAGGTCTGGAGGTGATGACATCACTGACAGATCCCTTGAAGCTGGTATTATTCTTTGGAGTAATCTAATTTGCTGCCCACTGGGGCCACCAAGAAGTCACTGCATCTTTATTTGGTGTTTGAGGCAAGATAAAAAGTATGAATGATGTGTAAGAATGTCCTCTAGTTCAAGCATTTGCAGAAATAAACACACAGAAGAGCAGGACTCTGAACGTTACTGCTCAGTTAGACTAACCTACTGAATACATCCTTGAGGTCAACAGTGTGCAGATGAGGCTAAGTCTTTCCTTACTTTTCTGTGGTCTGCTTGAGTCTGTAAGCACAGTTAATGGCAGGGATTTTTTCTTTTTCTTTTCTTTTCTTTTCTTTTTTTTTTTTTAAGAGAGAGAGAGAGACAGAGAGAGAGAGAGAGAGAATTTTTTGATATTTATTTTTTAGTTTTCGGTGGACATAACATCTTCATTTTTTATGTTTATGTAGTGCTGAGGATTGAACCCAGCGCCCCCGCACATGCCAGGCAAGCGCACTACCATTTGAGCCACATCCCCAGCCCAATGGCAGGGATTTTGATGACTGGAGTCATTGTTGAACCCCAAAGCCTAGAGCAGTAGCTGGAATGACACTTTTATTGACTGATTAGAGTACATATCTATCTTTTCAATAACGATGCCCTTTTTCTCATGGTATAAATGCCACACTGACTACTGAAACCTTTTGCTTTTGTTTACAATCTATGTTTCTCATTAGGATGTAAATTATCTCAGAGGAGAGATGGTGTCTTACTCATGTTTTTATCTGAAGTATCCAGCAGTGCCTGTAATAAATATTTGTTCTCAATAAATATTTGTAGAATTGATTGAAAAATAAATGCATTATTTTCATCCCACAAAGAGTTTCAAGCACCTTTAATTTCCTACTCATTTTGAAAGGCACTAGAGAAGGCCTCAGCTTTCGAGAGCTTGTAAATGAGTTTGCAACTGAAGTTAGCATTATATGTTCATTATTAGGGAATTGTATCTTGGCTCCATATGTATGCATTTACCTTCTGTTTTGTGATATTGCAAATAGGACTTTATAAAATAAATTTTATTTTTGTACCTGACTTCCTGATTTACTCTACCCAAAGAAGTTATGAGAGAGAGTAGAAAGTAGGAAGAAAGGGTAAAGAATGAAACCGCACTCTTCCAGCTAGCCTGTTGTTGCTTGCTATGTTGCCTAGCATGTTTCCCTAGCCCAGGAAGTTGGCGGCAGCATCCAATTTTCTCCAGCATTTACATAAATAGCAACTAAGAAGGGACAGCTGCAGTGGGGAGTCTTGCTCCTCAGCCTAGTGCTGAGCTTTGCAGATCTCCTTCTCTGAACTTTTAGGTGCCTGAAAGTCACAATTCCAATCAAATCAGTAGCTTTTTAAATGGCTGTTTTAAGTAGATATAAACATAGTTTATCCCAGTAAAATGAAGAAGAGAAGCACATTGTATCTTGATTTATTTACATTTTATTGACAAAGACTTCCCCTTTGACCTGCATGCTTCTGTTAAGAGCAGGGATGTGAAGATTTGGTAGCAGGCTTCAAGGAACTCTCAGCTTGAAAGAAGATTCAAATATAAAAAGCATGTACTAAACAATGTTATTTGATTCACTGGGAATGATTACAATACAACTTGACAGTATTTTTGTTGTTGTTTTAGGAAAATACCACAATCTCCCAATCTCTACAAAATTTGTTTTGTAGATCTTCTGCTGATAACTTTTCTGTCAAAGTATTAGACAGAAAAATGAGAAAACTACTGTTGAATTTTATTATAATTCTTCCTTTATTAAAATTAAAACCCTCTAAAGATATTTTTTCCTAATCTAAAATTTAATGGTTCAATACGTAACACTTTTGGAGCCTACTTTATGGACAAGATAAGCATTCATAATGAGACATTAGAAAGAGCGGTATTGTTACATTTCTTTTACTCCATACATTATTTTCCCCACCACAGCTTAGAAACAATTAGAAATATACCTAATTCTTTGCCTTCTGACACTAGGGAGATGATTTTTCCATTGTTCTTCTAAATTTTGTTTTGTCTTGTGACCTTGGTGTCAAGAGGCCTAATTTCTTACTTTTCAGCATACTCTGGGGACTTGAGCAAAACCAGAGAACTTCAAGGGTCAATGTGATCACCATGCTTGACTGAGTAATGGCCAGCTTTATGAAGGATGAGAAATGGGTACCAAAGAGGGACCTTTTTAATATTCTAATTTATAAAGAAAATCATCTAGCAGCAATTAATATCCCAAATACCAACTCAGGATGCTTCTACATATTCAGTTTCTTTTTGCTTAATTTGCATGAGACAGGTAAATTATGTTCCGGGAAACCTAGCAAGAACTCCCTCTAATGAACTTTCTACATATTATTTTAAGCAGCAACACACATATATAAATTTACCTTCTCAGTTTGCATAACTCTTGCAGTTATCAAGAGTAATTCTCAAAAGTTTCTTTCTTTGAATTCCGTGGGTACACTTAAATATAATTTTGAAAACACATTTGTTTACATGAATATGGTATAGATAGAAACCACAGTGGTTTATTTTGAAAACCTTAAATAAATTAAAAATATTATTCACTCTGAAAATATTTTGAGGCTATTTCATTGCATACTCTTCCTTAAAATCTTGGTTTCCATAGGTAAAATGATATATGGAGACATGAATTAAGGGACTGGTAAATTTTAAATACAAAAATAGAGGACCTCCTTTTAGAAGAAAATAGCTACCTATTGGTTTCATTAAGGCCAATGCATTTAATCAATAGTCAAACTGTTTTGGGGGACATTCTGTGTGTCAGGTACTAGTTAAGTATTAGATATTCAAAGATAAATAAACCAGAGCTTATGACTCTGAATATAACACAAAGCCAAGAAGATGTATATAGACACCTGAAAAATAATGACACTAACACACTAAAGTGCTTATGGTCATCTGACAGTGAATGATAGATTTCAGTATGCTGATTATTATTATCTTTCCTACAAAAATGAATATACAATGCTTACTCTGTGCAAGGCATTCTTCAGGCACTAGAGATACCGGGGAATACAAGACCTAATGAATCCTTCACATACAGAACTCATAGACTGGGAGGGAAAGTGAGCCATTCAAAAACTAACTCTACCACTGTATTTTTATTTTTAAATAAAATTTAAATATATTTTATATGTAGAACCATTTTAGAATTTACAAAAAATAGTGATAAAAATAGTACAGGGAAGACATATATACCCAGCCAGTTTCTCCCATTGTAGCATCTTCAGTTGATAGTACATATTTTTTTAAAAAAAAATGAATCTATATTGATACATTCTAATTAATTACAGTTCATAGTTTGTTACAACTGTTTATCTTTAAATTAGTTATTATTTAAAAAATAATAAAGTACAAGGTGATATGATCAAGTAGAGGAAATCTTGATTTCACCCTAACAAGAGTCATAGTTGACTTGAAATTCAAGTTAACCACTCATAAAGGAATAGAAATTGGTTAAGAAAAGGAGAAGACAAAAAGTTCATTTCTGGTCTAATGAACAGAATGTGCAAAGCTCCTGAGGTGAAAAAGAGAGTACAGCTTTCATGAAGTAGAAAGTGTTTGTAATTTAAAAGAAGAAAAAGAATAAGAGAGAAAATATCTTAAGGTGAGATATTAGGGAGGCTGGGTCCAGATTGTAGAGGGTTTTGAAAGTCCCATTCATAATATTGGTCTTTGTCTAAAGCTGCTGGAAAGTTGTTGAAGGTTGAGAAACCTCAGCTATCACAATTGTGTTGCTATTTTTAAAAGTATATGTTTTAAAAGCTATAGTTAACAAGTAGGTTAGTTTATATGAACTTCGGTGTCCTCTTCATGCTAAATTGGTTGCCATAATCTCTATGATTACTGGCCATGATTATAATACTCCCCAAGGCGGTGTGATTTCTAACATAGATGAAAAACCACAGAGGACATAGAAGGTGTCCACATTAGTTCCAAAGCATTCTTGAAAGACCTGACATTCAAGGATTGCAAACACACTACAAGCAGTGAAAATTATAGAGCCATATGGAAAAAAATGTGAAGCCTAGAACTCTGTCCAGCTGCATTGAAAATGGACTTAAAGTGGTTAAAGACCAATCATCTTGAGTTATTCCTCAAAGACAGCAATTATAGATCTGTTAACAGAGATACATGGCCAATGTCACAGAATTGCCTAATAGAGGGTGGGTGTCATGGTTTAGATATGAAGTGTTCCCCAAAAGTTCACGTGTGAGACAATGCAAGAAAGTTTAGAGGTGAAATAAGTAGATTATGAGAGCCTTAACACAATCAGTGCATTGAACTACTGACAGGGATTGATTGGTGGGGAGTGACTGAGGAGGTGAGTCACTGCAGTATTTATTTTGTCCCTGGTGAGCAGAACTCACTCTCTCTCTTTTTATGAACAGAAGCCCATATAGGTGAGCACAGTTTAACTGGTGGCTCATCAACTTCACTTGTTCCTAAAAAAGTGTATCTGAAGTAGCATACTTTAAGAAGGTATGATATGCAAACACTAAGTTGTCAGTGATTTTCAAAATTAACCCACATTTATACATACATATTAATGTGTAGTTTTTGAAAAGTATGAGATACAAATACTATTTGGGCAGAACTGTATCAGTACTCACAATAGACTCTATAGAAAAATATATACTTGCAGTAAATAATTATTAAAAAGGAAAATAGCAGCCATTAAGAATGACCCACTCAATACTCATGTTCAAGCCCTCTGTGTTCAAGCCAAACAAAATATCATGCACAGGATTTCCCACATTTATATAGCAGCCAAACATTTTAGGAAAATGCACAGAGTCCTAAATAAATTCTTTTAGCTTGTGAATTCCAAATCTTAGCAATGTTTAATAACTTTATCTGTTGTCAATAAGCAGCTCTCAGTTACTTATAAAAACCAAAGTGCATGGAATCGAGTGTCATGGATCAGTAAGAACAGAGTAACAGGCTATTATTTTTGAATCAGTTCAAAAGGATTTTCATGGCTTCACAGTACACCAAAGGTTGCATGTTCGGAATATTTACTTTCTCTGAATTCATGATTGCCAACAATCTCCCCATTTTCACTCTCTCATAAGCTGAGCACTCATCATCTGCATGGCATGGTTAGCTGCATTTGAAGAACACGGTGACACAATCAGCACTAGTGGTGGGATGGATAAAAATACCTTTCTGTGCAGTTTGTGCACAGTCTGTTCTTTCTTCAAAGTTAATGTCAGCCTTTGGTTATGTGTTCAAGTTCAATATTTACCTGGTATCCTTAGCAACTAGCAACCATTCAAATCACCTGTGATATGCAACTGGAACACTTGCTACATATTCTTTCCTTATTGAGCTTTCCCATATTTGCATGTTTTTCAGTTGAAATGCTAAAGATAAGCTAATTTATTCTGTATCAGTGTACTAGTAAGATTAAGAAAGGTTTCCCCCCCCCCCAGAAATGATTAATTCCTTAGGTTCTTAACAATGTGTTACATTTCAGGTAAAGTTGATTATGTTAAGCTCATTAACCAAAATTATACTTGCCTTGTTTATGAGTAGTTTTGAGTGTTTATTCTGCATAGAATATTTGGAATGACTCATAGTCTGAACCTCAGAAGTAAGAATTCTGCTCTGCTTTAAATTAATATCTAATGTTGCTTTGGGTTTCATGTGTATATAAACACCTATATACATACAGACAGACAGACATGCATAGATAGATATTTTAAAATTGGAGACAGGATACAGATCCAAGCCTGTGACAACAAAGAAGGATAAGCAAGTGTTAGCAAAGTTTACCAGCTAAATTCTCAATTGGTTTAAGAAAGATCTTTTGCCTTTATCATCATTGCACATGTAAGACTCTTGACTGGATGCAGGACTGCTTTGAGTGAAGTGAGTCTAATAATTACCATGCTCTGAAGCATTTCTACTTAACTATGTTCTTTCATAAAGACAGAGTGTCTTACTTAAGCCAATAATTAATTTTAACAATTAAAGCCTCTACATTTTCTTGTTTCACTGATGCGGTCAGCTAGAGTTTGGTATTTTGTTGTGAAATGTGCAAATTTTTCCTCAGATATATTTTATGCTGGCCAAAAAAAAAAAAAAATACACACACACACACACAGTGTACTTACACTGCTACAGAAGGAGTTAGTAACTCTAAATGGAAGGATAAGTCAAATACATATATAATGATGACAGAAAAATCTTAGACTTTTAAAATCTTCAGATCAATCATTTCTGAGGTATAAGCACACGAATATGAGAGCCAAAATATCCAACATAGACAATATAACATAAATAACATAACAGCTTAATGTCATGTATGGCTTTTTGGTGAGGCAGGGCCACATGAAGTCTGGAGCCACTAAAACTTAGGATTGAATTGCAGTTCAACCTCTTACTAATAATATGACATTGAGAAAGTTACTTCTCTGTACCACAGCTATTTTTTTATTAATTATAAAATCAGTAAATCTTTTATATCATTCATAAGAATTCAACAAAATAACCAGTGCAAAGAATCCAGCATTGTTTCTGGCTCATAGTATTTGCTTCATAAATATTTTGAGTAAACTACAACACATCCCTTACAAACACCTAATGGAAGAAACAAATTAGGTCTGGGTTATGTTTTACCAGTAGAATTATGGGTTATTGTAAGGTAACCTATTATCAATAATGTGATCATCAAAATTTATACTATGCGTCACAAAAATTTGTACTGTATGTAGTCTTGTTGCTTGACAAATTATGTAGTAAAAAGAGCATAAAATAAAGGTAAGAAAATTTTGAGAATGTAGTTGTATTTTTAAAATATATTATGAGCCGAAGTGAGACAGAATAACAATACACACCTACTTAAGTCTGTAATTAGATCAATTTTTTTTAGTTCAATTTGGTTTTATTGCTCACATATGATTGCAAAGTAAATTTTTACATTTAAAAAAACTTCAATACATTTAGCATATATCAGCACGAATAAGACAAATAACTTCTATTTTCAGACAGAAGGAAACATTTTGAGGAGTAAGAAGTTAATTGCTGGTAAAGTGTGATATTACTCTAAAACACAATGAGTTCAGAAGTATCGTGTGTGTTTTCAGGTAAATTCTAAGCAAATTCTATGTAAGCGGCCACAGACAACACAAATAAATGAGGGACACTTAAATGTTAACTGTCAATGCCACACAAAAGAATGATATTAACAACTGTATACAGCAAAAAGAGAATGATTAATAATTTATTGAGTTTTACACATCTAGCAAAAATATAGCAATTCAACGACCTTCAACAAATCCTCACGTTTCTGTATCTGAATGGGTTCCAAAAGAGTATGCACACCTTGTCCCTGCAGAAACCCCTCCAGACATGGAAGGCTCAGCCAGAGGAAAGATCCATTTCTTGAAAATCCCTGTCAACAAGATCAGTTTCAGTCTGTTGAAACTAGAATATACAGAAGTCTACTGTGATTTAAAATAATAAAAACAAAAATCTCCTCACAAAACCCAAGTCAACAGCTTACAAAGATGAAGAGAAAGATATGATGAACATTAATTGCAATGGTTTTCCTTTACATGCAATACATGCATTTTTAAATCACTGAGAAATAACAAATTTTGTAAAGCAAAGTTTGTATTTTGCATGAATGGAAATGAATATATCTTTTCTTAGCTATTAAACTGTATATATTTTCCATACAAAAGCACACAGTGTTAAATTTATAAAATGACATCCAAATGGATGATGATTGTTTTTGCATGTCCTCCTGCTTAGATTTTATATGCACAGTCAAAAAATATATTTCTTTAAAAAGAAGAAAAAAGGAAAATAAAAAACACAACACTTGGCATACTATCTAGTGACACATTTTACCTTGTAAGAGGAAAAGCTACAGTGACAACTGCAACAGGGCCATGTGGTCCTCCAGGGGTGATGTACTGTTGAAAACAAGGTCCAGTTTATCTACATTAATCAATAGCCCAGGACGTCTAAGTACATATGATTACAATTTTTTTCAAGATGATGCACTTTGGTTTACTGAATGTGCAAGTTCAGTAAAAAGTTTCCTAAACTTTTTCTGTTTCTATGAAAGGTGCCCTAATAACCATAAACACAAGTCAAAACATCCAATCCTTCACTGTAACTTTTCAAACAAAAGTCAAACCTGAATTGTTTTTGAGCTACAATTTTTGATATGTATATTATTTTATGTAAAAAGAAACTGAATCTGAAAAGGCAGAACTATAAAGCTTTATAGTTAACTGTCAATAGTTAACTTTATAGTTAACTGTCAATAGTTAACTTTATAGTTAACTGTCAATTAACTATAAAACTTTCTAAGAGTTGCAAAGAAAGTTGTTCATTTTTATCATGTGATAGAATCCACTAAAATCCACAAGGCAGAGTGTCCCTATGACCTGGGCAGCTGAAATTCAAAGCAGCTTTCATTGACAAACCTTAGCACACATTTTGACAGAAGTTTACACTCATTACATATCAGCATAATCGAGGCAATGGGCATATTCATCCCACAACAAGTCTTTTGGTGCCTCTCATTCAAGTGCTTGGGTAACCACTGGTTTACTTTCTATAGTTTATACAACTGGGAATGCAAAGTATATATTTTTTTCTAGTCTGGTTTCTTTGTATTCTGCGCTACTACTTTTGAGTTTCTTTAGTGTCTTACTGTGTATCAGTATTTCATTCTTTTTAATGTTGAAAGGTATTCCATTTTGAGGATATTCCACAATTTGATTATTCATCTACCTTGGATGGATTATTTCTGGTTTGGGGCTGCTATAAATTAAGTTTCTGTAAACAATCACATACAAATCTCTGCAAGGATATTGCTTTATTAGACTTGGGAAAATATGCAGGAATGGAATGGCTGGATCACATGGAAAATTCATGTCCAACTTTTCAAGACAACATTAAATTATTTTTTGAAGTTGTTGGATTATTTTTATTGCCAGTGTATGAGAGGTCCAGTTCTTACACATCTGTTTACTTGTGCTAATTCTAATACATGTGTATTGATATCTTATTATGGATTTAAGCCCTTTTTCCCTAATGAGAATGTTGCTCATTTTTTCAGATGCTTATTTACTATGAATATATCCCTTCTGTTGAAATATATGTCAAAGTCACTTGTGGATTTTATGGGTTTGTATTTTTGTTACTGAGTTTTGAGTTTTATTCTTTAGTATTCTAGATACAAATCTTTCATCAGATCCAGTCAATTCTCAGTATTTCTGGTAGGTATATTCTATAAAGTCTGCATAATTAGCAAATATTGTGCAATTAGCAAATGCTGCACCTACACTCCTAGGGAGAAAAGGGGATTGTGTTCCTACAAGCCTGGGGTCACAATATTTTTGTCAACCAATTTGCATAATGATATTTTATTTGTGTTTCTGTTTAAAGGAACCTAATTTAAAACGTATTGTGGATGCATTAACATTGAGCACATGGTCAATAACACTAACTCATGCCTCAATAAACTTTATCTAGTCATGCAATTCCCTGCGGAAGCACATCACAGCCTTCTTGTGCCTAGGGTCACTAGACACAAGTTTAGCATTACTCTTTTTTTTTTTTTTCTTTTGGTACAATAAAATGAACCCAGGATTGCTTAACCACTGAGCCAAATTCCTAGCCTTTTTTTAATCTTTAATTTTGAGACAGTGTCTTACTATGTTGCTTAGAGCCTCACTAAATTCCTGAGATTGGCCATGAACTTGCAATCCTCCTGCCTCACCCTCCCAAGTTGAAGAGATTACAAGATGAGCCACCACACTTGGCCTAGCTTTACTATTGAGGGCCCTTTTTTTAAACAGCAAAATCACAGCAATGGATACAAAATTGTGAACATTATGGCACTAAATGTACTATAATAAAGGACACTGGATAAAGTCACTAAATGTACATGATAAAGGACACAAGACAAAGGAATTGGAATAAGAAAATGTGTGTTTGAGGGGAAACTTAAAGTTTTCCAGCTCTTTGAATCTCCACAAATGATAAAAAAAATTACAACAATTGTTTTGGTAACTTTGCATAAGTTTCATCAAAGAGGCAAACTTGCAAATATGAATTCTATAAATTATAAAGACCAATCATATATGATTTGAAAACATTACCATCTAGATTCTTTTGTCCTTCATTCATCACTGCCTTTAAGCACCAGATACTATTAATTTTGAAGACATTTAATTTATTAATTTGTACTAATACTGTTTATACTCTTAGTGCCATGATAAGAAAAATTTGTGTAACCCCAGGTTGATAAAAATATTTTATTTTCTCTAACATTTTTGCAGTGTTAGGTTTTATAATATTTGGTATGGCAGTAATTTGTGTGGGGGATAGAAATTTTATATGCAAATATTTTCTTTGTGTCTACCCACATTCATAAATGGTATTAGTCTATAGTTTACTACAGTGTTTTCTGTAATGTTATGCCTGATTTTGATCATAATAATGACTTCTTCAGAAGTATTTGAAAGTATTCCTTCCTTGTAAGTGTTCTGAAAGAGTTTACTTGGAATTAGTATTACTTATTCCTTACCTGTTTGGTTGAACTTACTGAAAATACCATGTAGAAACTGAATGGTTTTGGTAGAAAGGTTGTTAGCTACAGTTGGCAGTTTTTCAATACATAGTGGCCTTTTAGGGTATCTACGTCTGGTTTACTAAGCATAGGTGATTTCTACCAAGGAATTTCCTCTTCAATCTGTCTTGTCAAATTTATTGACAAAACATTGTTTACAGTATTCACATATTTTCCCTTAATGTTTGTATCCTTTAATGCCCCTTTGTTCATTCCTGGGTATCAGTATTTTTTGTCTTCTCTCTTTTTTTCCTGATAGTTTTGGATAAAGATTTTTATCAATTTTATTGACCAACTCATAGATTCCATTTTTCCCCTGCAGATTTATCCATTATGTTTATTATCATTTCGTTCATTTCTCCTCTGATCTGCATGATTTCTCTTTTTTACTTTCTGTATTTTAGTTATTTATCCTCTTCTATTTTCCTTTGGTTGAAGTTGGTATCATTGTGTTGTGACTTTTCCTCACTTCTAAAACAGGCAGAAAGCATAACTTCTCTAGCTTAATTCTAAAATTTAAGCTTTACATTCTCCGAAAAAATCAGTTATCCTCTGTGAGCCTCTATGTTCTTAACTAGAAAATGGAAATAACAAGACTATGTGGTCAAACGTCACCAATTTGCCTGGTCAAATGTTCAAGAATCAAATTATAGCAACATGTGTCAATAAAGATAGAAAAGCATTGAGGGTTAAACCAGCATATGGCATTATTTTATTTGGACATTTTTCATAGCTCTAATTATCTAAATATCTTTTAGAAATTATAAGTTAAGTTGGGGACACTCTTTTCTATCTCATTCTTTATAATTGAGCTTTCAGGAAAACCTCTAGAGAAAATGTCATGAGTTTCATCAGCAAGGATGGCTGAGGGAAAATATTGGTATTTTTTTTCCAATTGATATATATTTACCTTTTAAGAAGTCAGCTTTATACTGTGTGAAGAAAACTTTCCTCCTCCATTCTTTTTGAAGTGGTTTTAGGAGCAGGTGGCAAAGCTTTAGTGGGAGTCTCTTTCCCCTGAGGCAGGTCTGGCATTGATCAGCATTGAAATGAATGGCCTGCTCCTGACAATCCTCCATATTGATTATCTACCCACTCCACCAATTAAAGCAGGCAGAGAGTTATATGTTTTACCTTAGGGTTTAGTTTCGGACTATGCTTTCGTTTACATTTTCTTTTGATCTAGAATTCATGCCCCTTAAGAATGTGTCTTCGTTCCTCTGAATGCAGAGTTTTTCTTGCAGAAGATGTTCACATATTTTTGTTGGTTGGCAAATGAAAAGAATGATATGGAGCAGAATTAAGTCATGGGCAGGTTTAATAACTTAGTTGAGAAAAG
The DNA here is from genome assembly GCF_048772815.1 of Callospermophilus lateralis. Classification (NCBI taxonomy): domain Eukaryota; kingdom Metazoa; phylum Chordata; class Mammalia; order Rodentia; family Sciuridae; genus Callospermophilus; species Callospermophilus lateralis. The sequence goes on from NC_135307.1 coordinate 18,466,982, forward strand.
TTAAAAACAAACAAAAAATATCTCACATTTAGCAGCCATGAAGTGAAGGATAAAAGGAAATCCAGTCATTTATTCACTTAACAAATACCTATTAAGTGACAGCTTCATACCTGCCAGGCTCTAGTCACACCCCAGGGATACATGGTGAGCAAGAGGAGCTTGCCTTTTTATAGAACTTACATCCTCATTCTCTCGAATGATTATGTTACTCCTTCAGCTTGAATTTGGTGCTTTTGTCTACATAGCAATTTGACTGAGAGTCATTGATATGCCTGAATAGATTCTCATTTTGCCTCCAGAAAGATTTAGCTGTTAATTTACTTTGCTAACTGCAGAGGACACAAAAAGCAAAGATAGAATTATTTTCCTCAAGGAAGTCATGATATTTAGCAAAGAGAGAGACACTCTGCTCTGCTGGCAGTTACTGATGTACAAACCTGCACCAAAATGTTGCACAAGCACATGTACAGCCTTCAAGGTTTACAGGGGTCCCTGACCCCCAGACCATCTTGGGGCCCGGCTGACAACATCTTTATCAGGGTAACAAGGCAAATGAGTCTGGGGGCTCAGGAAGTGAGACCATCCTGCAAAACCGTCAAGAGTCATTCTTGCACTACTGTGGTAAAATTGACCTTTCCTTTTAGCCTTACTGGTTTCTCTCTGGGCTCTCACATGGAGATGCCTATGGTGCCCCTTCTCTGCCACAGCCTATCCTTAATCATGGGGCCAAAAACATCACAGCCCTGAATTCCATTCTCTTTCTTTTCATCTATCCCTGCAAATCTTTATCCCAATATCTTTCTGAAACTTCTAGTGTGCTCCCACTCTGTCAAGTGGGTTTCCTTTGATTTTCCCTCTTTTTGTCTCCTTCAAGTAGACAGTTAAAACCTGCTGTCTTTCCTTATGCAGACCCCTCAGCACTGGGTTAAGATGGACTGAAGATTTCATTCTGCAGCCAAACAGAGAAAACTATGAATTGAATTTCCTAGAGGCAGTCCCAGTCTTCAGAGAATACTCTGCCTCCGCTGTGATAGTTTAATCTTTTGTCCAATAATGTACATTGTGAGATTTTAGACTTAATTATTGCTTACAGGTAGAATATGTCAGAGCTGGAGCTTGGAAAAGGTGCAAATGATAACGTGTTGGAACAGATTTATTCTGGACCGATAGTGAAGAGAGTTTCTACTTCTCAAACGTCATCATCAATAGACTAGATATTCTCAAGGTAGTACAAATTGAGCACATTCATGAATCTATTTCTCCTATGGTCACAATGAAAGGTAGGAATTAGAAATAAGTCACCTTGCCTGCAATAAAAAAAAAAAAAATTGTCACAAGGTGTTATGGTCTGCAACCCCTCTCTCCCATTTACGTAGAGAAGACGTAACCAGTGTAAGTCTCTAGAGATAGGGTCTTTAGGAACTAATTTAGGTTAGTGAAATCATAAGGGTAGAGCCCAACCTGAGAAGATTAAAGTGATTCTTTCTCTGTCATGTGGGGACCGGCTAGCAGGCTACCATCTGAAAGCCAGAAAGAGAGCCTTCACAAAACTCTAATGCATGCTCAAATACACCTTCCCAATGGCACCTAGGTCTTGTGCTTCTGTATTCACTAAGTTTCTTCATAAAGAGGAAATGATAGTAAAGATATAGATAAAGATAAATAAAGGGAAGTGAGAAGGAATTTATTAGGGGAATTGCTCACAGGATCGTGGAGGCCCAAAAGCCTCTTGATGGGTTATCCACAAGTTTGGGAAATAGGGAAAATGGTACCGTGGCTTAGTTTTAGTGCCAAAGCTTCAGAACCCAGAAGCTGATGGCATAAGTCAGTCTAAAACTCAAGGCCTGCATTGTGTAAGTCCTGGAGTCCAGAACCGGAAGTTCCGACATCCAAACACAGGAGCATAAGGAAGTTCTGGACAAACCTCCTGCCACTTGGAGCTCCTAACCAAGCTCCCCCCCGACACACACACGAGGAGTCCATGGATTCACATGGGCTAGAATTATTTTCCTCAAGGAATTCATGATATTTAGCAAAGAGAGAGAGACTCTACTTAGCCCGCAGTTACTGATGTACAAACCTGCACCAAAATGATGTGGAAGCACATGTACATATTTCAAGAAGCACCCCTATAGACACACCCAAGCCTCATGTTTAGCAGCTTCCTAGGTATTCCTTAATCAAGTGACAATCACAAGTAAAATTAACCATCATGACGTCCTAGTCTCCAGAACTGTGAGAAAATGAATTTCTGCTGTTCAAGGTTTCAGTCTATGGCATTTAATTGTGACACCCTGAGCAAACCAAGACAGAAAGGAAGTCCCCTGAGGAGTTTTTCTTATTCTCAGTAGCCTCAACTGTCACATTGTCCCTCCTAAATAAATCACTTCCAAGGGCAATTCACAGTTTAAAAACGTTGTTCTTAACCGAGCAAGAGGGATGTGTCCCCTAGGGACATTTTGGCAGTGGCTGGAGAAGTTGTTTTTGATGGGAACAATTGGGGTTGGAGGTCAGAGATACTCCGAAATACCCTGTGGGGAACAGAACACTCCCCATCCCCCAACAACCAAGAATAATCCTGCTCCAAATGTCAACAAAGTTTATTAAATATGACCTAAGAGGATAGTGGATTTTCTTGCAGATCTCTTAAGTTTTATAGTCTTGAAACTGTTTGAACATTAGCACTGTACTGGCAAAGATGTCTAGTTTGTGTTCAGGAGGTGTGAGGAAGTGGCCAGAGGGAACTAGTAGACCCTAAGTGGGCTTTCGGGTTCCAAGAAGCAAGACACAAGATGACCTGCGTGAGTTGTTGATCTGGAGCCCATTGGTGTTTGGAAGGAAATAACATCCCCTTTGTATCTACGGAAGCAGGACTAGACAGCTGAGGCTGTGTGTGGTTTTTCTAGGCAGACACACTCTGTTACTTCTCTCTTCCTTTGACATCCAGCCTTAGAAAAGTCTTGGTGGGAGCATGAAGGGAGAAAGGGATGGGCACTGGACATGAGACCTGCTGCCTCACCAATGCTGTATGTCTCCCTGGCCGTCAGATGCTCACTTTCTCTGCGGGTTTCTGTCTTTCTCAGATTTCAAGTGGTGTACGACTCCTGGGCATAACAACAAGGCAAAATGAGTCTTCACAGTAGTCACACCTTTATTTAACTCTTCTGTTTTCCTCTCCAAGTCTCTCTGTTAATCCCAGTCTATGAAATATTTTTCAGATGTGATAACAATGATAAAGTTGATCTCCATTTTTTGACAGTCAGAAATCCCTCTCTGCCTTGATTTCCCCCAAAAGGCTCATAACCAAGGGCTGCACCATTCTCACGAACACCTAGGGAGGCCAACTTCTACTTATGCCTATGATGCCCTTGTTTACTTGCTTTTAAAATCCTAGTCCTCCAGCTTTTTCTCTCAGATGTTGCACACTAATGAACTTCCTCTTTATTGCCACAGCCTGAATACAATCACCCCCATCATTATGGATGTGTTTCATCCTTCTCCTGGATACAGAAGAATATCACTAAGAATATCACTATTACTATGGGTCATGTATTCTTCACTGCCTACTCCTTAGAATGTAAATTTTATGCTTACAATAATTCCAAGCTCTGCATTTTGAGTCTAAAAATAAAATAAAATAAAACAAGAATAGATCTCAACACTCTTTTTTTCCCCCATACAAAATCCATGACAAGAATTTAAATGTCTATTTAAAATTAAAAGTAAAGTAGTCTCCTTCCCCACAGGAGTTTTGCTACTGCTCAGCCTGGAGAGAAAAAAGAGAATACCATCCCAGTTGCTCTGAAAAATGAGTAATAGGTAAAAAGGAGCAGAATCTATATATTTAAAAATAACTCCTATCCCAGAAATTTAATGAGGTAATGTGTATGAAACATTTAGAGTAGTTTTGGGTATACAAGTGGTGCCCAATAAATGGAACTTTTTTATTGTTATGACTATTATCATTATCCTTGTGAAATTGTTCAGTCATTGGGGAGTTTCAAATCATTCTGTTTCACTACCAGGCTCTTTTGGTGCTTTTATTTTTCTTTATTTTTAAACTTATTCGCTCTAGGAGCTTTGATCCTAATCACCAAAAAGAGGTTGGCACCTCTTGAAATAGAGGAATGATATTTTTTAAAATCTACATATAATCTTCGCGGTGCTTTTGGTTTGCTCTTAAGAAGAAGAGCATCATGTAGAAAAGGAAAAGAGGGATTACTATTCAGGGAGATATAACACCAGGCTTAGAAAGGAATTTTGAAAACTAAAATTTGCAAGTGCCAGGGCTTTGAACAAGTTCTTAAATAAAGCTTTTGTGTGGTCCCTGGCTTAGAACACAAAATCTGGAGGAGATTACAACTGCAGTAAACGGTAGGATCCAAGCCTTGTCTGACATAGTGTGAGAAAGTAGAAATTAATGTGGGGAATAGATGGAACTGCTAGGACAAAAAAATATCAAGAATATTATAGAAGGAAAATAAAATGAAGCCTAATCTAGAACTTAGAGTGTTCTAAGAAACTATATAAAATATACTTTTTATGACAAATTATTTAAAAGATTTTATTTGCTATATTTTACTTATTTAAAAATTATTATTTGTAAAGTGGAAGGTATAAATGAGAATTAACAATGGTACAGTACAAACATTCCTATAAAAATACTGTTTATATATGCAAAACAATTTTATTTTCTGAGGAAATACTTCTTAAAGATATGAGTAGCAATCCATACTTCATATACTATAAAATTTTCTTTCAATATAGGGAAATCATAGCACACAATAATAACATTGTTAATCTCAGATGATTGTAAAATCTATTACATACAAAACAAAACCCAAAGTACCATTTTACAGATTTGAAAGTCATACTATTATACAAAATTGTGACCAAATTAAAAGGGAGAATTAGACGCACAGAAAACTATAATAGATGAGAATACACCTAATTTCTACACAGTAATGGAAACTAAATATTTTAATCTAAAATGTTTAGACATATATAGGGGATAAATAACTATAGGGAACTTGTTTCAAGCATAATCATCATCATCCTGTCAGAGTATATTCATGGTTATTTCATGAGTCCCAAGCATGCACCAGACAGTTTAGTAAAAAATGTTTTTAAATAATATTGCCACCATCTTAAAAAATTTTAAAAAAGAGCTTCACATAATGGTCACACCTTACTATATTTTTGCTTTGATCTAAAATCTCTGTTAATTATGCAGTGAAATATGGTACTTCAAGGGATAACTGAGCATGATCTCAAGCAAAACTTTTCAGGTATGGTTATCTGAATTTTATAGGAGACATTTTACAAGTCTGTTTTTTTTTTTTTTTTTGATAACTGAGAACAAGACATATTCTTCCTGTTCATGGACATGCAGCTCCTATCTAGTGGGTTCAGGTGACCTGCTATCCCCTTCTTCTCATGGAAGAGTCAATTCCCATCCATTTGTAAATCCGCCTTAAAAATCTTTTCTCCATGTAAATTTATACTTATTTTCTTTCTCTTTGAACCCAAATTTGTCTGCCTCCTTCAATTCACTAATGAATTTATATTCTACAAGAGGCACAATTTTACCGTTTTGGGGGCAGTTATTCTCATTTGCAGAATCAGGTAATTTGACTCTGTTGTGGTCTGGGGAAGAGCGCCCTCACCTCTGCATGCCCTGTCTGCATCCCTACACTGTGTGCAGATGTAAGTAACCTGCTGGGGCACTAAAGGTGAGAGCGCGATTAGAAATGTGTCTCACATAAGAAATTGAACACATGATAGCCTGGAGAGATTGGAGTGAGTGCTGGTAGTTATGTTACAAAATAGGAGTCTATGAATGTGGATCTTTATAAAGCACAGAAAAGAGAAGCTCTTCTAGAGGTAAAGCTGTGATAGGAGAACAGGCTTCTTGGAAGTCTGGCCCAAGACATGGGTCTTGGAAGGTGAGTAAGATTTCAGCAGATAGTGATTAGAGAAAGGAGGGCCAGGACCAGATGAGGAGGAGCAGACAATATTCAGAGAGCAACTGATCTGTTCTTGCCTCCTGATCAATGTTCTTGTCTTTGCCACCACTTTTTTTCCCGGCTTACGATAAACTGTCTGGGACTGACTTTTAGATAGGGAAGCGATTCATTCAACAAGTATTTTAACAAAATTTGTTTTGTCTATTTGTTTTGTAGTTGTCCTTACAGGATGGTGTTTCTCAGTCTCGGTGCTATCAACATGTTGATTGAGATGATTCCTTGTTGCGGTAGCTCTCTTGTGCATTGAAAATATTTACCAACATTCCTAACCTTGACCCTCTAGATCCCAAGTATATTTATACTCCAAGTATTACAATAGCAACAAAATGTCCCCGGATATTGACAAATATCTCTTCTCTGGAAATGATGGGGCAACACTGCCCCTGGTTGGGGTCTGCTCATACAGACCCTTCAAATTTATCAAGTAGAGACCAATCAATCCCATTTCCCAACCCTACCTGCCCCATGACACTTACGTCTTTATTCTATGATCTAGTTAGGGAGTCTTTGGCACTTGCTTCCCCAAGAGCCAAAGAGTCACAACTTCAGAGTCACATAATTTTACTTCCTTCCTTAAAAATCTTATTTCTTGAAAAGCATGGCTGAGCCTGAAGGAGTTCTGTTCCTCTGGTCTGTTCACCATCTTCCACCTGCATTGCTAAGACTTTAGTTCAATATATTGGCTTTGGCTAAGATAAACTAGATAGATACAAGTGCTGGTAGTTGTGTTACAAGTAGTCTTTGTGTTCATTTTTTCTGTGTCTCTTTTCGCTTTACTTTAGTTTACTATTTCCTGACTATAGAACTTATACTCGATTCAAGTTCAATGAAAATGAAAAAATTTCAAGCAATGATTTTAGAAGTCATAAAAGATGATTCACTGCTAATTCCCAGGAATGAAATGCCAGATTAATCTTTTAATAATCTATGTCAGATGTCTTGCTTACTGCAATAAAAGAGATCCCTAGTTTGATGGCCTTAGTAGCATTTCAAAAAGGGAAGTAAAAAAAAATATTTTAAGGTTTTGGGGGAGTGTGGCCAGTTTATGGTAGATCATTCAGTCAGAGATCTGGTTGGGATCAAGCAAAATGAATGATACTGTATTTTAGAATTGATAAATACAGTGGACAGATATTTTGAAGTGGATTTATAGAAGTATAAACCATTCTTGGATGAATCTACTGCTCTAAGAAGGTACCATTTACCCTGAGGAATGCAAGGACTGTAGATACAGAATTATTAGCACATTCCTGGAGCAATTAGTGAAGTTACTTGCAAATATTTTTTCCTAAACAAGAACTTTTAGAAATAGTAAAGTTATGTTTATGTAGTGTACCATAAACTAGAAGGTTATAAATGGTTCTAATTCTAGAGTCTCAATTTCTAATATGATGAGTGAAATTAGACTATATCACCTGTGTACTTTCCTTTTATTGTGTGTAAGCTCTACCAGGGTGCTCCTTCCTGCTCCATGGGGAGACTCTTGTTCCATAACCATGTACCTCCCAAGGTCTTAGTCTTTTTTACTTGAAAGGAAGAACTTGGCCTGCAGTGGAGAGAAACTATTATATTTCAAAAAATTTCAGAAGGTTATTCTTTATCATATAACTTAACTTCAAAACAGCTCATTCCTTTGAGGTCGTTACTGTTGTATTTCTCAGATGAGAACATTAAGGTAGAAACTGGGATGTTTTTTTAAGGTCACAGAAATGTTGTATTGAAAATACCTGAACTAGAATCCTGGCCAGTTCAATTCCAGTCTGTGGGTGTTTCAGAATTACACATTCCTGTTTGTTTTTTATCTGAATTCTCTAAAAACAATGGACCATCCATAATTCTCTGCTCTCAGAGAATGTGACCCTTTCCACTGCTACAGCATTTAGACACACAGGCAGATAATTTTAATGTAGCAAGCTACTTCTCCATGTAGACTGGAAATTCATCCATGGTAAGGACTAGTTTTCTCATTATTTCGGGTGTCATCAACATATAGCATATGTACTATAGGGATACTGCCACATCAATGATCATAGCAGCACAATTCACAATAGCTAGACTGTGGAACCAACCTAGATGCCCTTCAATAGATTAATGGATAAAAAAAGTGGCATTTATACACAATGGAGTATTACGCAGCACTAAAAATGACAAAATCATGGAATTTGCAGGGAAATGGATGGCATTAGAGCAGATTATGCTAAGTGAAGCTAGCCAATCCTTAAAAAACAAATGCCAAATGTCTTCTTTGATATAAGGAGAGCAACTAAGAACAGAGCAGGGAGGAAGAGCATGAGGAAAAGATTAACATTAAACAGAGACGAGTGGTGGGAGGGAAAGGGAGAGAGAAGGGAAATTGCATGGAAATGGAAGGAGACCCTCAATGTTACACAAAATTACATATAAGAGGTTGTGAGGGGAAAGGGGGGAAAAACAAGGGAGAGAATTGAACAACAGCAGATGAGGTAGAGAGGGAAGATGGGAGGGGAGGGGAGGGGGGATAGTAGGGGATAGGAAAGGTAGCAGAATACAACAGTCACTAATATGGCATTATGTAAAAATGTGAATGTGTAACCAATGTGATTCTGCAATTTGTATTTGGGGTAAAAATGGGAGTTCATAACCCACTTGAATCAAATGTATGAAAGATGATATGTCATGAGCTTTGTAATGTTTTGAACAACCAATAAAAAAAAAAAAAGAAAGCACCAAGTGCATGTTGGATTGTTTTTATGGTTGAAGCTAAATGAGTACATACTATGCCTCAGAACTTTTTACTTTGTTTATAACCAGGTAACTAGTTTTACCTGTACGTTTGCCTGCAAGAGAGAACATGCATTATTTTATAATCTGAATTGCACAAAAATAAAATGTATCTATTCTAATGGAACAAACAATTTAAAATTTTAAAATCTGGTATATCTAACAACAAAGATATTTGCCACATATACTTGACATAAAATAAGAACATCAAGGGCTTTTAAATATTACCTTGTAGGAAAATCGTTTATGTACATAAAAGTTCTAGGTGAGCAGAAATAGGAATGGAATGGAGAGTCAACCACAACAAATAGATAAATCTTTTTTAGTCGTATGTTAATATTTTTCATCATAAAGCCTACCTGTGGTGAGAACTTTCTAAATATCATTGCTATCAGCAGCTACCATAATATGGTTATTTTTATTTATTATATTCAAGCAAGCAAGATATTAGAATTTTACTTTATCTCTAATTTAAACTGAGTCGTATTTGAAGCCAGAATAAATGATGTCATTAAAAAAAAGGGGGGGATCTTCTCTGGGTCCAAGACATTTCTTGCTCAGGATTCTGAACAATTGAGTCCAAAGATTGTTAAAAAGGACTTTACCTGTTCTTGGTCTTATTATTATTCTACCTCTTGCCCAGTTTTCCTCTTTTCTCTGTTCATGAAAGTCCTAAGACTGATATCTGTGTGAGGAAGGTTGACCTTTAGTGGCAGAAAATTAGTAGTTACTGTTGGAGACTGGCTCTGACTTAAATTGGCTAGGGTCCTCCTCCCCAGTCCAGGGCTATATTAGAAGGACTATGAATTTTTACAAGGAGTTAGTGTGATGCGAAAACCTGAAAGCCTGCTTCAAAATGGCTAGTTCAAAAAGAGCCAGATGATGTTTATGGGGCACTGAAAATACTTTGTCGGGATAAAAAAAAAGAAATATTAAGATGAAACCCAGATGAGGATAAAAAGAATGGGGAGGAATCAGATCAAATATTTTGATAGAAAAACAAAATTACCAACCTAAAGGGTGTGGGAATGACAGGGGTAGAAATCCAAACACAGAAATAGGAGACTTAAAATAAATTGATACAATCAGGGAAAAATAAACTAAATTGTTGGGCCAACTAGAAATAAAGTACTAAAATTGGAGCCATGTGTGGGACAAAGGAACAGATGACATATGAAGCATTACAAAAATATGGCTTACTCCCGGGGACGCTAGACTATCCATAAGACTCACTCAGAAGGCTCCCCCATCAGCTATGTGAAGATAATGAATGGGGCCAGAGTCTGCCACTTAAGTGGAGTATTTAGTGGCTCCAAAAATTCAGGGACCAGCTTGCTAAAATACAATCAGTCATTTGGCCTGGGGTCACAGCGGAGGATGATGAAAGGGAGAATTGCAATGGTCCCTGGACAGAAAAAAAGGAAAGACTGATGGACAAAAAAAAAAAAAAAAAAAAAAACCTGTGATTATGTGAAATTTTCAACATCTCTTCAAAATTAATGATGGAACCTCGGAGGCACAGTCTAGTAAAGACAGGAATGGCAAACAGGGCCATTGACCACTTCCTGAACCCGGGTGTCACATATTTGGATTCTTTCCTGTCTTGATCCCGCCTCACCCAGTAATCAGGAAAACTTTACGTACTTTTATTTTTCTAAGATAAAAAATAAAGTGGTGCCCCAGAGTGAAAGTCCAATGAGTTTCAGTGATCTATGAATGAATACATTTTGACAAGCATCGTTTGGCCCTGAGGCTTCAACGGGGAAGACAGATAAGAGTAAATAGTTTTAGTAATTATGGGAAAATTTCACTGTGTATGAGAAAAGAGAGAAATGAGAAAGAACACCATAAAGGTAAATGTTTTAACTCGGATCGCTTTCCTAATGCTAAAAATTAGTGTTGGAAACATCCAGTCTATACCTATGCATCATTGAGTAGGAAATGCAACAGTCTTTAAAAATACTAATAACACATGATGTTAAAAATAAAATAGTTTTTCAGAATGTAAAAAATTGGACAGATCTAGAAATGTAACTTTCAGATTTTGTGTGTGTGTGTGTGTGTGTGTGTGTGTGTGTGTGTGTGTAATTGAGGAATCCACATTCCTCAAAAACTGAGGGGGAAAAGGGAATCAGACATCTTACACCTCAAATGCTATATGTTTTTGCAGTCATAAGACATTTCATCATGCTTATAAGATTCTGCTATTAAGAATAGTTGTTCATTTTCATGCAGGAACCATGGAGCAGGCTTGTAATCCCAGTGACTCAGGAAGCTAAGGCAAGAAGATTGCAAGTTTGAGGCCAGCCTCAATAACAGAGTTAGACCCTAAGCAACTTATCAGAACCCTATCTCAAAAGTAAACGTTACAAAGGGCTGACAATGAGGTTTAGTCATAAAGCACCCTGGGTTCAATCACCAATACCAAAAAAAAAAAAAAACCACCAACAACAAAAAACCACAAAATCATCATTATCATTCTCTTTGGCCAATGATCACAATCATCTGATCTTCATTTCTCCAGAGGACATTGAGAACAATGACAAGGGTGGAAGAGAGAAAATCAAGGAAAGCTGAATATTTGATTTCTTTTTCAGGTTAGAATTTGCCTCCAACTATAAAATGTGAAAAGTTTTGAGAAATCGCCCAGAAGCATGCAAAATTTCACTGCATAGCTGTATATTCTGAAACATTCTTCCATTGACTGTATTGTAGGATACTTACTATGCTAACCTCTGACCAACTTGCAAAATATTTGTCAGCCCAAATATAATCCAAGGGCCTCTACCTAATCATCTGAATATCTTAGATTCTTTTGGACATGTCATAAAGACACCTCATGAAATAACCATCATATCTTAAGTGAAGGTCACTAAAAATTAACAGAATGGATAAAAACTAAGTCCTGGCCACGATAATGAGAACACCTTCCCTTGAGAGACACTTCAGTGTGCCACCAGCAGGGTGTCATAGGTTATGTGCCTTGGTGTTGATTCTTACAGCAATCTTATGTGGGAGTTTTCCTTGTTTTTACTTTGTCAGTGAGAAAAGTGAGATTGGAAGAGTCTGAGAAAACCTATTCAAAGCTCCAAAATAAGCTTTCTTGTTGCATGACCGCACTGAAGGTTCAAAATTTAATGAAGGCAATAGTGTTAAAATAGATATTATAAAAACCATTATTTACAAATGTGTGCCTATTGTGGAATAACAACATTTTTCTATAGCTACTGCCACTGAAACATTACCTTTTTGTGTTAAATGGTACCCCTATTATCAAATAATTCCAAAGACATATATATTTTTTCCTTAGTTATCTAACCAAGAACTGTTAGAACTAATAAATAAACTCAGAAAAAATATAGAATATAAGAAAAACATACAAAAATCAAAAAGTGGACTTCCATATATAAATAATAAGATATCTGAAAGAGAAATTTTAAAAAATCTCATTTACAGTAGCATCAAAAAGAATACAATGTTTAGTTATATATTTAAGCAAGGCGGTACACTGAAAATTTTTTTTTTTAAAGAGAGAGAGAGAGAATTTTTTTAATATTTATTTTTTAGTTTTCGGTGGACACAACATCTTTATTTAAGTGGTGCTGAGGATCAAACCCAGCTCCCTGCGCATGCCAGGCGAGTACGCTACTGCTTGAGCCACATCCCCAGGCCTACACTGAAAATTATAAAACATGGGTGAAATAAATTGAGGAGAACACAAATATAAGGAAAGATATTCTCTGTTTGTGGATTAAAATAATCAATTTCATTAAAATGCCCAAACTACACAAAGTAAACTACAGATTCAATGCAGTCTCTATCAAAATTCTGATGATATATTTTGCAGATGCAAAAAGCAACCCTAAATTTAATTTGGAATTGCAAATGATGCTGAATAGCCAATGTGATTTTAACAAGAAAAATAAAGCCGGAGGCATCACACTACTAGATGTAAAAGTACTGCAAAACGGTAGTGATCAAAATAGCATGGTACAGTCATGTAGACCAACAGAACAAAATAGATAAATGCATGCACTTATGGTGAACTGATCTTAAAAATACACAAAGAGGTAAAGATAGTCTCTTCAATAAGTGAAAAAATTGGATAACCACAATATAGGGAATTCTTATCATTTTTTATTGCCCTGCAATCGGTTTTTATATAAATTAAAGTTTCTCATGCCTAAGAAAGGCTAAATTACCTTTGGCATAGTTTGTAGCTCCTTTCCTTCTTTCAGTTCCTCAAGAAGGTGGAATCAGAGTATATAAACTTAATCAACTGCTTCATGGTGAGCAATCCCTACTGCCTAGCTAAAGCAACTTACTTCATCCCCCTCAGTGGCCTGTACACACTTCATGGACTGCATAGTCACAGTACAGGGACCACCTTTCAACCAAAGAATGATTCCAGGAACTCATGCATGCTTGCTGTATACCCTTCAGTAAAATTTAAATTTGGTTCAGTTGATCAGAGGAGATGCAGAAGAGGCAGTAACATAACACATGAAGTGATTGTTATGGTTTGGATGTGAGGTGTCCATCAAAAGCTCATGTATGAAACTATGCAAGAAGGTTCCGAGAAGAAATGAGTGGGTTGCAAAAGCCTTAGCACAATCAATGAATCAATCTCCTGATTAACTGGGTGATCATTGAAAGGTGGTGTGGTATAGTGGGAGGAGGTGGGGCATTGGGAACATGGCTTCGTTGTTTTTTTTTTTTTTTTTTTTTTTTGTATCTGGCAAGTGAAGTAAAAACTCCTTGTGAAATGCTGGGGACAGTCTCTTTTGGACCTCAAAAGAGACTTTGACCCTCCGGTGTCTGTTTTTCTGCCCCGCCCCCTTCTCTCTCTTTCTCTCTCTGTCACATGCATGTGCTTCCCTTTCACTGAATCTCCATACTTCCTTTCAGTTCCACATGGAGCACCTTCTTCTCTCTGGGGTCTGTAAGTAATAAAACTGCTTCTATCACTATTTCAATCAACTTTGTCACCACTATGACTAAAAGATCCAACCTGCTCAATTGTAGAGGAGGAAAAGTTTATTTGGTGGCTCATGGTCTCAGAGTTCTCCATCCATACACACCAGGTTTCATTCCTCAAGGCTCAAGGTGAGGCCTTGGATCATGTCAGAAGAATGTGGCACAGGGAAGCAGCTCACATGATGATCAAAAAGCAGAGAGACTCCAGTTGCTAAATACAAAAAATACCCCAAAGCCATGTTCTTAATACCCCTCTTCCTCCAGAAGTAGCCCACTAGCCTTTGGTGACCACTCAATTAATCCCATTAGGTGATTAATTCATAGATTGTGTTAAGGCTTGAGTGACCCAATCGTTTCTTCTCTGAACCTTCTTGCATTGTTTCACATGTGAGCTTTTGGGACAAGCCTCACATCCAAACCATAGCAATCACTTTATGTGTTATGTTGCTGACTCTTCTGCATCTCATCTGATCAACTGAACCAAATTTAACAGTTCTCTTGAGGAGGACTTTCCTAGAGAATGGCTATCTTTGCTTATGCCTACTCTATATAGACCCAATATTAAATTAGAAGAAATCACAATACATGAGGAAGAATGGAATTTGATTCCTATCTTACACCATATACATAAATCAACTCAAAATGGAGTAAAGACATTTTAGACCTTGAACTTTAAATACACAGGAAGAAAAAATAGGGATAATTTTTTACTTTGTTCTTGACTAAAGGTTTTTGGATATGACCTTTAAAGCACAGGTAACAAAAGCAAAAATAGAAAAATGGATTTTCATTAAATTAAAATTATAACACAACAAAAGAAACAATCAACAGAGTAAAGAGATGACCTAGAGAATTGGAAAAAACCTGGTAAGGGAGTTAATACTCCAAATATATGAGGAACTCCAAATACTTAATAGAAAGAAAATAAATGCTACATTGACATTTCTTACAAAAAAGATACACAAATGTCCAATAGGCATATAAAGTGTGATACATTTTTAATTGTATTACTTAATTTTCCATTACTATAACAAAATCCCAGAGGCTGAGTACTTTATTAATAAAGAGGCTTATTTATCTCAAAGTTTTGGAGGCAGAAAGTTCAAGCTCTTGCAGTATATCCTACATATATCCTATATATTCCTTTATCACATTGTGGCATATGGCATCATGGTGGGAGTAACTATGATAAGGAGAGATCATGGGATTAGACAGGAAGCCAAAGAGGCTGGGAAAAAAAACCTGACTTGCTCTGTGTGTGTGTGTGTGTGTGTGTGTGTGTGTGTGTGTGTGTGTATACATGTGCATGCACAAAGGTGTATACTAGATATTGAACCCAGATGCACTCTACTAAGGAATCTCTCTAGTCCATTTTATTGTGAGAAAGGATTTCACTAAATTGCCCAGGTTGGTTTCTAACCTGTGACCCTCCTGCTACCTCCTCTCAAGTTTCTGGAATTACAGGTGTGGGTCACCATGCCCTGCTATCTTGCCCTTTTATAATAGTCTTCTCTCATGGAAATTAACCAAAGTCCATAGAATTTACCTAATCTCTTCAGAGGGTAGTGCCCCCAGTGACCTAACCACCTCCCATTAAGCCCCACCTCTTAAAGCTTCTATCATCTCAATAGTGAGAACCTAACATTTCAGTGCATAAATCCTTGGAGAAGAAACCACACTCAATCACAGCACTCATAATCAGAGAAATGCAAATGAAAACCACAATGAGCTATTATTGTCTCACACCTATTAGAATGGCTATTTTCAAAAGTTAGATAAATGTTGGTAATGACGTGGAGAAAAGGGAATTATAATTAGTATAGCATAATGGGGAATGATATGGAGGTTACCTAAAGAATTAAAAACAAAACTACCATATGATCCAGAAGTTATAATTATATGTGTGAAGAAAATTAAATTAGGTTTGTAAAGAGAGGTGTAGAAATATATTACATGCATATACCAATATGAAAGAAGGAAACCTTTGATTCTGTATAGTTAATGTGAGCTAATGAAAAAATAAAATAAAATCAGCATGTCAAAGAGATATTCCACTCCTGTGTTCATTGCAGTGTCACTCATAATACCCAAGATGTAGAAGCAAAGTAAGCCTTCGTCAATAGAGAAATAGTTTTAAAAAGCATCTCTCTCTCTCTCTCTCTCTCTCTCTCTCACACACACACACACACACACACACACACACACAAATATACGTAATGAGCTGGTATTAATTCATAAAAAAGGAAGAAATCTTGTTACTTGTGAAAACAGATAAGCTTGGAGACATGATGCTAAGTGACATGAATTAAGCCTGATGGACAAACAGTGCATGGTCTCAATTGTACGTGGAATTTGACGTGTAGCACTCACAGAGGCAGAGTGTAAAATAGAAGCATGGCTTGGGTGGGGTTGAGGGGAGCCAAAGGTGGAGATATTGGTCCAAGGAAAGGAAATTTCATTTAGAAAGCATCATTGTGAAGGTCATGATGACTACTGTTGGTAGTACATTATACACTAGGAAACAGTTATATATACACAACGAAACAATAAGAGGGAAAATTTTAAATGTTCTGAACACACAATCAAAAAAGGTATCGTTGTGAGGTGATGGACATGTTAATTGATCGTGTTAACCATTATATATATATACATAAATTTATATATATATATATATATATATCTCACATTGTGCTTCATAAATATTTACAACTTTTTGTCAATTACAACAAGAGTGATTCATGATAAGCAAATACAAAAAGGTCATCTTCTCCATTGGAACTCATTCTGCACTTTCCAGTGGATATCCTGGAGTGTTCGTACCTTTGCCTTATGATCACATGAGGAAGTTTACTTCTTTGCATAAATGAGTTTGTTGAAATTAATGCATGAATTAAAATTTCTGGCCTTATTTCTTTCTCTGTTGCTCTTTACTCATTGTACTCATTCTTCAGTGAGAGTTGAAACATTTTCTTTACTCTTTACTTTTAAACTGATGAGACATCAATTTGAAAAAAAAAAAGTATGATGATTTTTAAAATCTACCAAATACAAACACTCATACACACACAACAGTGCGATTTCTCAAAAACAAAACAAAACAAAACAAAACAAATTCCATTTCATTGTCTAAGGAGTTAGCTTCCTTGCTCTCACACTGGGTATCACACCTACTGATATTCTTCCTATGCCCTATTAATTGCGCAGTCATCTGAGTTGGTGGAGGGTGATGTAATCTTTGGTGTTCGTTGCATATGTGCAAGGCTTTGGCAGTGCTGGCCATGAACAGATTTCAAATATCAGATCAGTATGTGAACCAGTAGTAGTGAATTTCTGGAAAATTCTCTGTAGTTGGCAAATATTTTAATGATGCATGTGGTAAAATCGGAGGCAGTCAGCCTTTCATCTATCCCCAGTGCCATAAGTTCTAATGACAGATAAGCCTTTTATTTTTCTTGAGCTAAAACCCAGAATACAAGAAGATATCTGCTAAATAAGGGGCTCATTTTACATACATGCCAAAAGAAAAAAGATGTAAAGCCAACTCGGACTATAACTAGCTACATTTCCACATTGCTTAAAATGGACCATAGCACATGCATATTATAGCAAGGAGCAGAACCATATATATTCCATGCCGACTGTAAGATCTTGAACTTTTACCAAAAGCTTAAAAGATTAATTTACTTACTTCACAGCTTGCACAGCTGTGATTCAAGAATAATTGGACTCCTTAAAAAAATCAAGTACTGGTCGTTTAGAATATTAATGTAAGGGCAAAATGAAAGATTTCTTACTGTGATGCAGGCAGCATGGGGCATTTTGTGAAGAATCACATAATCTATTCAACTTGTCCTTCCCTCTATCGCAGATGAGGTAGGTGTCTTACCTATACAGATAACCACTTGCTCCTGACAGGATATTTTCATCAGCAGAAAAATAAAGTAGTGCTCTATTTTTTTCTAATTAATATTTAATTTTTTTAGAGATTATTTTATGCATAAAAAGGGGAAAATGCTAAAGTGGTAACATTTCTTTTATGAAAATGGAATACATTGCCAGCCTGCATTTTCAATGAAGCCAATGCCTGAGTTTGGGTATATGCGTGCTATCCTGTCATCTTTTCATTTATAGCATCGAAGAGAGCAAAGGCCATTCATCTAGAATATGCATGAAAGAAGGCTCAAAGATTCAATCCACGCAATTCCTTCAGCCCACAGGCAGAACTAAATATCTTACCACAACAAAAATCTTGGGAAGTATTTCTGATTGCTGTATCAGACTAGAAGTTATTAACACTTATTTGCTCTTACATATAGAGGGCTCCCCTTCCATTTATTAGTAACCATCTGTCACAAAAACCATGCAAAGTAATTACCTGGATACTCTAGCACAACTATGTTCTGTTTTGTTCATGAAATATCTGTATAATCAGGATGTACTGTCCCCATTATCACCTTTACAAATACATATAGAGAACAACCACAAAGATCAGACTCAACATTAATTTTAAAAGTCCTCATATGCTCCCAACTAATGTTATCTCCCTGGAGCTGCATTTAATACATGAAAAGTGATGATTAAAATGTAAGTTCTGGGGCTGGGGTGCAGCTCAGTGGCAGAGCACTCACCTAGCCTGCATGAGATTCTGGTTTAATCCCCTGCAATGGGAAGGAAAAAATATATATATATAGTAGATTCTTTAGATTAAATCTGTGGGTTTGAATTCCAGGACAGATTCTTACTAGCTGAATGACATTTGTCAATTTGTCTTATTTTTTAATCTTAAAAATTTTGATAATACTGGGCAACATTATTGAAGGTTACTGAAACTTGTTAATAGGGCTTAGTTAGGATCTTGAAAAGCATAAGGTGTTTTCATTATTCCTATTTATTCCTCAGCCTTGAGGCCAATATGCCTGTTTTTTGATATCCAAGTTTCCTCACTCTAGTTTTAACAAAATAAAGAATCTGCAACTAGAGATTTTGGGGTAAAATAACCTCACTTGGTTGTACTATCTGTAATATTTCCAGTGATAAAAATGCCATGCCAGGGTTCAATTGTGATCACCAGGTTGTCCATAAATAATTTCCTGAGCATCTTGACATTGGTGATGAGACACCCTTAGAAAGCTGTGTCCCAAGATTTTAACACAAAAATCAAATTATAAAATCACTAGAAGGCACAGTCAATCTTATAAAATGTCTGATCTACTAGATTCAGGTGAGGCATTCAAATCTGTATTTTAAAACAGCCACAGATGACCTTTAATTCAACAACAAAAGCATCCTGTGCATTTTTCCTGAATATGGGTAATCTAAAGTAATCTCTATTTTTAAAATAAATGTTGTATTTTATGCTTTAACTTTTACCATATTCTATTTTCATGATTCATAGACCTATTATGATCTGAGTGCTGAAAGATCTCTAGTATTCAGAGCAAGTCAATGGAATCATTAATGGGTCATTTGATATTGCCACAATCTTCCCACCAGAATTACCCACACAAAAGTATTTTTCTTTTTATTGAGGTTTGAGGCAAAACCTCTGACACAAATTCTGCCTTTGATTTCCTTTTTAAAACATGCTAAGGAAAGTTATTTTTCCCATGAAAAGAAAATGTGTGTAAACCCCCAAATCAATATCTTTCACAGTGAACAGTATTTAAGGCAAAGAATTCCTTTTTCAAATAAAAAAAAGAAAGTTTCTAGATATTCTTTAGTTATCAGTAATCAGCTATCCAGTCATTGACTTATTTTAAATCTAGAAGCACTTCTTTTAAATCTGCTTAGTTTCAAAGAATTAGGAAAAAAAAAAGAAAACATTTAGTACTCAGGTTATTACTTCATAAAATAAGTATTATCAAAAATTAAATATTACAGGAATGTCTTCACAACAAAAAAAGACTTGTTAAAATAAAATCCAACTTTAACTCAGCCAATGTTTACTCAGCTTCTATGATGAAGAAATCATTAAGTTGTTACTTCTTATAAATCAATCTTGGCAGACAGACAACTAAACACAACCTGATACATGTGTTACATAGGAGCCAGGACCAAGGTGACCTAAGTTGTCCTGGACAGGAGGTTGGGGTAGGCCACAGAAAATAAACTGAATTCAAATGGGTCCTTCAAGTTGAACATGACATAAAAAGAGGTGGCATCCATTGCTTGAGGAGAATGAGTTATATTTTGGAAGAGTCACACAGGTAAATTAGAAAGAACCCACAGTGCTTCTATGTCAATATCTCACTGGGTTCTTTTTTTTTTTTTAATAAAACTTGATTGTTTTTCTATTTCCAAACAACAAACAGCTGAAAAACTTCATGAACAGAAATATTTTATTTACATATCAAGAAAAATATAGAAAGACTATGTTAAAAAATGAGACACATTAAAAAATATTTACATAAATGAAAGGCTATTATTGCTTTTGGATAGGAAGATTCAACAAAAACTATCAGTTTTTTTTCTAAATTAATCTATGAATTTAATGTTTTTATTTTTAAAAATTATTATTTAACTATACTATGTGATTCTAAAAGATATTTTGAAAAGGAAATATTTTCTGAAAAATTTAATACTATGTGTGAAATAGCCCAAAGAGATGTTAAGATATATACCAGTTATAGTAACTAAGACTGCTTGGTAAAAACACTATGGAACAGAATAAAGAATCAAAACTAACGTAGCAAAATTGACATTGTATATTACTAGAGAAATGATGGAGTCATCAATAGCAGACAAGACCAAATCAGCCTTCTATTGTGGAAAATATCACCCCTCCCCATTCCTTCCTTCAAGATGAATTCTGGTCAGATCAGCTTTAACTATTAAAAAATAGAGTAAAATCCTAAGGAAATCATTGAAAGGCTATTTAAATGTAATACAGTATAAATTAAATTAAAATAAATTGAAAAATAATTCAAAAATATCAGATACATAAAACAATCTCCATAGTATTTAAAATCAGACTTTACAGAACAGAGCATTAGATAGATTAGGGATTATTTGCAAACTAAGTTTTACAAGCTGATTTCATAGACCAAATAAATGAGAAAATTATCAACAATTTAACTGAAAAATGAGGAAAAGATTAGGACACTTTTTAGTAAAGTAACAGAGAGTGTCTTTAAAACACATGGAGAGATACTTAACTTCACTCATTAGAACTGCAAATTTTAACTATGATAAAATATTGTATTTCCACCTATCAAGTTGGAAATGAATAAAAAATCTGATAGTATACTGTGTTAGCAAATTTATGAACAAATGAGCACATGGAATCTGAATCATTATAACCTTTTAGGAGTTGGGCCATATCTGTCAAATTAAAAATGCTCAGAACTGTTTTAGGATTTCATTTCTCAGAATTCATTTTATGGATCTCTGCTGTGATATCAATATACACAAAGATATTGTTTGCATGATTCAACAATTGCAAATAAACTAAATGTGTTTCAATTAAGACTTATTAAAAAGCAGTCCATCTGTCTAATGGAATGTAATGCAGCTCTGGAGAATAATCTCCCGTTTTATATGTGATTTCCTAGCACAATCTATATTCTATATTAAGCAAAATACATACTTGTATATATACACACATTCATAAACATATATGAATGGATATCTAAGCACACATATGAATATACACATCCACATTTCTATGTCTAGACTAGCTCTCCAAAGACATGTACCACTTCAATCTACTGATCAATGTTAATGTTGACAGTGATAATTACTATGTCATATCATGATATGATGGCAATGACACTTTACCTCTGTGGTCTTCACCCCCAAACCTGCAATACCAGTACAATCGTGAAAAAAAAAAATCAAACTAATTCAAATTGACTACTTCTTCCAAAATAGCTGACCAATACTTCTCGAGCCTGTCACGATGAGATGATGAAAAACAAGGGAAAGTCTGAAAAACTCTCCCAGTTGAAAAGGAGCCCAAAGAGACACGATAATGAAATATAATGTTGTGTCCTGGCCAGAATCCTGGGAAGAAAAAGAATATAGGACTGGGCGTGGTGGCGCACTCCTGTAATCCCAGTGACTACGAAAGCTGAGACAGGATGATCACGAGTTCATGGGGAGGCACTAAACAACTCATGTGAGACTTTGTACATAAATAAAATATAAAATAGGGCTGTATATGTGGCTCAGTGTTCAAGTGCCCCTGATTTTAATTCCCAGTACCCAGAAAAATAAAAAAGAACATAGCAATTCTCAATAAGAATGTGTCAACATAGGACTGCTAATTGTGACACATTGTGCAAAGTTAAGGTAGAAACTAGAATGTGGAGTATTATAGGAACTCTGTACAATCTTCACAATTTGTTTTTGGAGGTCTAAAACTATTCCAAAATTTAAAAAATATTTAAAATTAGTTATCTATGGTGTGGCAGTTTTATGTATGAATCCAGCTATTCTAAGCTGCCTGTGGTTTGGTTAAACACCAGTCTAGATGTCAGTATGAAGAAAATCAGTGAATTTGAAGTAAAGCAGATTATCCTTTATAATATGGGTGGACTTCATCCAATCAGTTGAAGGTCTTGATTGAAAGGGCTAAGGTCACAGAAAATGATGCGTGTGGTAAAATCGGAGGCAGTCAGACCATCTTTGATTTGATATTGAGATTGTCTCATCAGATTTTGCTTTGATTTCTAACCTTGAAAATTTCACACTTACCAGCCCCCCACTTAATTGTGTGAGCCAGTTCCTTAAAATCTCTCTCCTTAAATATACATATATGTATATATATGTATATATATGTAGATAAACACGTACATAGTCTTTTTGCTTAATAAATAATGCAGATCATGTCATATATATATATGACATGATCTGCATTATTTATTAAGCAGTGTGCACATTATATTTTTACACAAACTCATATTGATTTTACTTCCCTGGAGAACCCTGACAGAGATGTATGCTTAGGAGACAAGCCTACAAAATAGAGAACAAATATAATTAGAATAAGATTGTAAGGTATATTCCTTTTTTTAAAAAAATCTTTAATAATCACTGGCTTCCACTATTTAACCTAAATTAGTAAAAAGAAAGAAAAGAAATACATCTACATGTGAGATCATTTAATGTTACCCTTGTACATTATCTAGTTTGATGATTAAGATGATGTGATGATGATGTGATGATGATGTGATGATGATGGTGGTGATGATGATGATGATGATGATGATGATGATGATGATTTATACTGGGATTGAACCCGGGGGTTGGGGGGCTTTACCAGTGAACTGCACTTCCATCCTTTTATTTATTTATTTATTTTTAAATTTTGAATCAAATTCTCACTAAATTGTTGAGGCTGGCCAGGAACATTGGATACTCTTGCCTCAGCCTCCCACATTATAGGGATTATAGGCATGTGCCACCATATACCTAATTTCTAGTTCAAGTCTCACAATAATTCTTTTAAGTCTACAGAGATGATATTTTCCCATTTGACCTATTTAAAAATGGAGTAAGTAGCCCCAGGTCTCACAGGGAGAAAGTAGCAGAACCAGATCAAAAAGCCTCTGATAACCAGTGTAATGTGAATTAAATTACAAGAAGCATCCCAATGAGCCTTGGGGCAGGAAATAAAAAGAAGAATATCCACTTAGATTTTAGAGGTTTGGATAAACCAAGAGATGGGATTAGCAGTGGTGGAAGTGACTTCAAAACATTTGCTCAAGAGCTGAGTGATTCACTATTAACCGTTCCCTAAAAGGACAAGACCATTAGAAGAGATAAACTATATTCTTGAGAGAGTTCATCAACCCATGTGAAGAACAGTACCATTTTGTCCATTAGGAGATTTTATTCTCATCCAGAAAATTTAGTGCATAAAGGAAAAGAGCATGAAAGGCTCAGAGCAAAGCTGGGTCAGATCTTCAGATGCTCATATTCTGGCAAAAAGCATCAATGAAGTCCTAATAGTGGATACCTGCCATTTCACATTTGTATAGTGATTTAGAGATCAAAGGTACACATCCACCCTTATGGGACTTTTTAAGGAACTGGCCCAGGAAATGCAAGAGATTCTGATTTGTTTTATCTTGCCTGAGGATGTTGAAGTCATTGAGTGTAGGTCTGTGAAAAATTAAACATGATAAAAATAATTTAGAAATGATATTGACTACAGTGCTTTCTGCTTTTCAAAGTATGTGCCATGATTCATCTCCCAGGGGAAATTAACATGATACTCCAGATCACAAAAGAGGATGAATTGGAGGATGAATGAGGACTCTCCCCAAATTTCAAGTCCTCTACCACCTGCTTTATTTAACCAAAGATGGACACTGGACAGAGAAGGATTTATCATGAAGTTAAGGAAATGCAATCTTCAAGTCCCCTAACTTCCATGGATCTCCCAGATCCCTGAAGGAAGAATGCAGTGGTATTTTTACATGTTCTTGCTTTAGCAAAATTTGCAAAAGTATTATTTTGTGAGTTATTTTTTCTTAGAGAGGGCCTATAAAATCTCATAAGCTTTAAGCTCCATAAAACCTACATTCACCTCTCAAGTTAAAGAAAGTGAGCCATGATTTTTCAGAGCTTCTTAATGAATCTTAAATATGCAGGGGAAGCCTGAAGCCAAGGACAGTACAAAGCTAAGCTCCTCTGCATAATGAGATCTGGGAATTGTGCTTCCTGGAAAGCCTAAAGGTAGATTACCTGGACAATGGGGAGGTGTGAAGTATTTAGAGGGAGAGAGGGGGAGTTAAATGGTAACATACAACTACTCAAATACCCCAAATCTTGAGTAAAGTTTATAAAACCCAAAACTGCCTTTATTGGGGAGATTTTGCAGGAAAAAAAAAAAAACATCCGAAAAAGGGCTGGTGTCTGATTTTTGTGCTGACATGGAAAAGAGAACAATTTATTGAGTATAAGATAAAAAAGAGATTATGTCCATCAAATGCCAGAATTTTTTTGGACATAAATTATCTGAAGAACATTTTTCAACAAAATGGGGGATATGATACTGGCATTAAAAGGCATTATGAAAACTGGCCTTTAGCTGAACTTTGAGTATCATGGCTTCATAGGAACAAGGCAAGCAGAATAGATCTGTGCCAGTGGCTGCTGTGCTCCTAATCCAGTGAGGGGAATCTTGAAGGCAAAAGGCATCATGAACATGAGTCCATTCCCAAGCTGTGAGTGGATTCCTGAGTCCTGTACCAGAGTGAAGTAAAAGAATCAAGGAAAATTGTGGTTTCCTCTGGAAGGCTCATGTGAGTTCACCACCCATCAATTCCATGGCATATTTGAAAGCAGCTGAGGTGAGAAGTCAGATTAGTCACCCGTTTTAAAGACTGCTAGTGTAAGAGGTGAAATTCCAGGACAAAATAAATAGAAATAGGACATAGAAATAAGCAAATGCTTATTTGGTAATTGTTTCAGGAAAAAAAAAAAGTTTTTGTGTATAAGTATGGGCTGCATGGTGTATGGTGCTATAAGTTCAGGAACAGGGACACATTCAAGACTACACAAAATGCACTTTATCTAGGACTCACAGGAAAAAAAGAGCTTAGATGCTAAATTAGGCAAAAGTGAACTATAGTCAATTGAAATGCACCTGGTTTCAAAACAAACTAATGTAAAAAAGAAAACAGAATATCCAATGTCCCTTGAGAAACAATTATTTATAATGAATCATTGGACTTCTCACTGCCCAGCCACCTCAATGGCTTTGTCCTCTAGCACTTGGGATACATGCCAGGGTCACCTGTCGGCAGAATAGCAGCTACGACCAAGATGGCTATAGCCATGACAAGGTGGGTCTCTACAGACATACACTGCCACAATCTCAGGAAACAGAAGGGAAATGTCAACATACATCACGTATCTCTTATGTGGCAGGCACGAGTCTGACATTTTGTGAATGTTAATTCATCATTCCATTTTCCTCAGGATACCACAAGATAGATATCATTATTCCTGCTTTATGGAAGAGGAAGATAACACTTAGAGATCAGGGAACTAAGTGACACAGTTGAAGAGAGAATCATCTGACCACAAGTTTATACCCATCATTTCTACCCATTTACCTGACTGTGACAAGGCATAAACTAGCTTTAGACCAGAAGCAGCAGAGTAGATTTCTCCCTAGAGACCTGAGTATATTGGCTCCATTACACTGCGAGGTGATGGCATGACTCAGAACTTGCTTTTCTAAGCCCACATCACTTTTTTTTTGTTCTACTCGGAACCACCTATTTATTCTATCAGGAACAGAAGGGGGTTTTTTGAAGAAATAAGTTGAGATACATATATTCTATTAAAAAAGATCTTCAGGTATTTGGGAATATATGGTTGATATTTTGCTAAAAAAAGGACATTTAAAGAGTAAACAGTAGAAACAGAAATATCATTGTTTTCCATTATTATTTTTTCTATATATTTTTGACTGGTATGACTACATTCTATTTAATTAATTGAAGCCGATTCAATTGAAACCTATGGAGATAACCACCTCTAACATCAACTTAGATTGAAGCACATTTATTTCAACACCTAGTATGTGCAAAACCCTGATGATATAGGTGGGAAAAGATGCAATTCTCATCTATGGGAAAATTTTAATCTAAGATCACAGCTCTTGTCAACAATGTATTTCAATAGAAAACAGGAGGAGAAAGTAAGTATGATTAAAAGCAATAATTCTTGAGGCTGAAAAGAGATATATTAACTAAAATATTATTTATGTGCTTTTCAAACTTCATGCTTAAAAAAAGCACAAACTCATCCATCTTAGGAAATGTTTACCTTCCTAATAAGAAGGAAATTTATGAACATTAGCTATTTCAGAGATAAGAAATGCATCTACTAATGATCTCGGCCAATGTAATAAGTCTGCTTTATCCTGGCATGCCAAGGAGCTTCTTTTTTTTTTCTACCGAGTCCCAAATGACTTTTATATAAGACATACTATTTGGCCTAATTATATAAGTAATTTTTTTCCTGCATGCTGCGTCACACATTGTGCTAGACAATAGTGAACAAAAATAATGCCATAGCAAACACTGTTATTCATAAGTCTTTCTCCCATTAGCCCTCAGTAATCAAATGTTTGCTGATGGTTACCTACAGCAAGAATTTGTGCAATTCTCTTTGGCAAGTTTGTTTATTCTGCTCATTGAGAAGCAGGATGGGAGGATCAAGAGTTCCTCCTTCTCCAGGAGCAATCTCAGCCAGTGCTGCATGGGATTTAAAAAACAAACACCCTAGGTTTCACTCCCCTGGGTGGCTATAAGGTGTCTTCCACAGAGCTCCTGCATAGAGACATTGGTTTGTGTACACTTCATCCAGGGTCCCACCTCTTCCACCTGGTTATCCGTTACCCTGCTGGTGCTTCCTGGGATCCCTCCAGGGAGTGGCTCTGGGTTTATATCTAGTGGAATCCATCCTAAAATAAATATATGATCTCAGTCCTTATCCTCAAGAATTTACCTTCTAGTGAAGAAGGTAGTGGTGAGAGGGGAAGAAAGACAAGGCGTGTGGCAGTCAGTTCCAAGGCGTCTCTCGGCGAAGTTGATGACAATGTCGATTTTGGAAAAAAAATCAGGAAAACAAACTAACCTGAAAAATTTTAGCTGTTGGTATTAAAAGAAATTGGTTCGGGCTGGGGATGTGGCTCAAGCAATAGCGTGCTCGCCTGGCATGCGTATGGCCCGGGTTCGATCGATCCTCAGCACAACATACAACAAAGATGTTGTGTCCTCCGAGAACTAAAAAAATAAATATTAAAAAAAATCTCTCTCTCTCTTTAAAAAAAATTAAATTAAATTAACAGAAATTGGTTAGAGATAATAACAGAACTGTGCTAGTTTCAGCAGGAGAAGATTGGCTTGAGGGGAAACACATGGCCTGTGTTTTGGATGGATAGGTGATGTTTTGTTAAGTGTATAACTATATTTGTTGTCAGAATGGACAAACATCCAGATTTATTGTTTCACTGATGGACTAGAATATTCAGCATTTCAAGTGTGACTACTCAAAGAAACAATTTGAATAAGGAAAGGATTATATTTTATTTTTCCTGAATTTAATTAAATAGTTTAATTGTATGTGAATATATCTAACATGATCTATGTCAACAAACTGTTTATGTAGACTCATTTTAATTAGCATTAGGATCAATCTTTCTCCCTAATGTGCAATATGTAAAAACCAACCATGTTGGTATACACCAGTCTTCTTCAAACAAACGAGTTATTCAATTTTCTTGAAATTTTGGAAGGTAAGCAATCCATGTCTATAAATTTTTATAAATTAACTTTTGAAAACATTTTTGTCATAAAGTAATGGCAATACTTTTTAGACTCTGAAGGTTGTTATTTTTTCTTCTCTTTATAATTAATCATTTTATTTCATGGAGCTTTTGCCATAGATGCACTCAGTTTATCTCAGGGTAAACCAAAACTACCTGAAGAAACATGAGGTTTAGTTTGCTTAAGGATTTTGTTGTTGTTGTTGTTTTCATGCTATTCATTCACTCTGTTTCTTAAGCAGTGAGTACATAAGTTTATTTATCCA
Organism: Callospermophilus lateralis; assembly: GCF_048772815.1. Lineage (NCBI taxonomy): Eukaryota > Metazoa > Chordata > Mammalia > Rodentia > Sciuridae > Callospermophilus > Callospermophilus lateralis. The sequence continues at coordinate 18,495,298 of NC_135307.1, forward strand.
GAGTCTGTCTGTGTATGTTCAGAAACCATTGATTCCTCTTGAATAAGATATTTAAAACAAACACATAGTGTACTTATCTAGTTTATCACATACCCCTGACCTTATATGCACCAGCATTTTAATAACTCAGAGACTTATCTAGCAACACAAATTATGTCAATATTCATTGAAACTGAAATATTCTTTAACAGCAGTACCTGCAGCTCTTGGAGGCAACTGTGCCCACATGATTGTGAACATTGTAAACTTCCAGCAAGAAATTCAATACAATTATCTCTTTCAAAAAAGTCTCATAATAATAATCAAAGAAGGTAGAACCGACTTGATGATTTGAAGCAAGTCATGCTGTTCCACCTACTGCTAAACCAAAAAGCTAGCTAGTTTAGAGGAAGTTTATTGAAAGAAAGGGAATAGAGAATCTTGCATTTTCAGGTAGATACTGAAAATCTGATCTTAAGGTCTCCTTTTCTCTTTTATTTAAACAAAACTTGAGATAAGTTTGATTAAGATAAATACAGAGTTTCTAAAACCTCAAAGCGTTTCAAGAGATTATACAAGAAATAACTTGGAAATGTCATTAATTCTGACACTTAATTGCATTTCAATTTATTTCACACTTTCTCGTCTTGAAGGATTTATAATTTAAGTCTCTTATCTAAGGGAAGAATGCATAATTTGTTTCAATTGTCTGTTGTTTCAATTAGCCTCTAGTGATCGTTTCATATTTAAAGGGTTCATTTGGGAAGATTTGTTTCTGCCTCCTGAACAAAGGGGAAAAAGCAGAAGGAGCAGAGATTCCCTGCAGCTACCTCATCCTCTTGGGGACCACATTGAAAAGATCTGTCTTTGCGGGTAGGATTACTTGATGGAAACATATTTTTTTTTCCTTGCTACCTTATTATGCAATTATTCAATGGGACTACAGTGAAAGACTGCATCTCCCATAGCTCGTGTTTTCTAACTTTGCTTTTTATTCATAGAAATTGTAGGGGAGTTAAAGGGTTTCGACACTATAATCATAAAAAAAAATATTATTGTATCCTTCTGGATTCTAAGAACATACCTTTGTTTTTAGTGCCATTGATACAGCCTTTTATATTAGCTATATAGAGTCTAATTAATTAAGAATGTTTCTTTTTTAATAACAAGACATTTGAACATACTCATACCTGTAAACCAAAAGTATCATTTCTGTAGAGGTGATGGGTGCTTAGAGAAGGTGGTGGGTCTCTTTCTTGTAAGCTGGGGGATTAGGTAAGTGATCAACAAAACAGAGAGCAGAGCCAGCTGTCAATTAAAGAACATGAATTTGGAATTTGGACAGAAATCATTGTTCATTCACTGATTAACAATGGAATATTGAGAAATGTAATTGAAGTATGCTTACTTCAGATTCTTCTATAGAAGAAATAGTGGACATAACATCTTCTTTTGGCATTTGTATAGTGAGACTCTTATGACCTAATAAATCAACTTGCCTGCATATGCTATATTTCATACAAAACAGGCAATCAAAAATTTAGTGTTCATTTTCTTCTCTATTTTTAATGTCTCCCTTGTGGTCTTCAATATTTAAACTATTTCTCTGGGAAAGGCTTTTTATGTACTAATCCCAGGGGAGACCAAAATTGCTGTTTTGCACAAATTATATGCTATAGATTCATTGCAGATGTATTTGCACTGTTTCATTCTTCCCTGGATACAGCCCCCCCCGCCCCGCAACTAGAAGCTCTTTCCATCTAGAGGTATTTTTTCATCTCCTTCCTTGGCTATCGGCTTGTCACATGACTTAATGCAGCCAAGAGGGTAGTTGTGTGCCACCTCTAAATCTAAATTCCATGCAATCTGTGTGCTTTGGTTTCTCTCATGTCACTTGTAGTACTACAATGCAAGACAAAACCAACCTTTGCACTAGGAAAGACAAGTGGCCTCATCTTACACTCTCCCAAGGATGGCAGTAAGCCAGCCATCAGACATGTGAATGTGCCCAGCAGAAGACAGAAAGGCACAGCTGCAGTAATCACAATCAGCAGAGATCCTGAGGTGCCCCACAAGTGTCCACAGGTACACACAAACTGAGTTTACCTATGGTGAAAAGAACTCCCCAAGAGAGTCACAGATGCCTGATCTGAAAAAATATATATATAATTTTAGGTCAATAGATTTTACGTTAGTTAATTGTACAACAATAGAAAACTGAAACATGAAGACAGGAATATGATCTCATCATTTACTATCAATTTAGTTAGGAATTGGGAAGACAACTGTAATTGTTATTTAAAGTAACCACAGAGCACTTCAAGATATATTTAATTAAATTCATCAATAAGAGATTTATTTAGAATAACAATTTTTTTTTCCTTCAGTAAACACTCCAAAAAGAGAAAGAAAAAACCTACAGGCACTGTATGTCTTGTCTCCAATGTTTGATGATGACTTCATAAATTGTCCCAATGTACTTTTTCATTCATGCATTTTTAAATTTACATGCATAAAACACATGCAATGTTTTATCTATGATGATCATTTTTAAAGATACTTAAGTAGCACTGGTTCCTAATATCTGGGTGTCCAGATTTTATTGTGAGAAAAGAGAAAGGTATGTACTATAATAATGATTAATGCCAATTTTAGAATCAAAATCAAAATAAAAATTTTAGAATCCACTAAACCTCATTGCAAAGCAAAGAGCAGCTAGGGTGTGGCAAATAGTGAAATGTAATAATTCAAGGTGAGGAAATCCAAGAACACTAAGTCAACAGAGAATTAAGAATATGGAAGAGAAAGGAGCTGGGGTTGTGGCTCAGTGGTAGAACACTTGCCTAGGATGTGTGAGGCCATGGGTGCGATTCTCAGCACTGCATATAAATAAATACATAAAGTAAAAGTTCATTGACAACCAAGAAAATATTTTAAAAAGGAGTATAGAGGAGAAAATGTGCTCAACAGTTAAGGTCTTGTTTATTTAGATTGTTGAAAGAGCAAGAACTTTTATCAATGAAGATCATCTTGGAGAAAAAGAGATTTCAATGTTTTATAGCAATAGAGAACAAAGGAAATCATAAAAAACGTGATAAAATGGTAAGTTGTCTTCCAAAATTGTTCCTATACTTACTCCTAGCTCAGTGTGTGATGGTCTAATTATCTTGAATCATCAGAAAGGCTACATAAGAGCAAACTTTAAATGTTGGTTAATCTTTTCAATTTGTGGGAACATTTATTTCATCAATATTAATCTATTTTCTGTTAAAGCATTTTATACATGTTTCAATTAAAAATTACTTTAACATTTTTATTTTTATTAACTCTTTACATTGTGGGGAATATAATTTTGTCAATTTAAATATGTGTTCCTTTATACATTTTTTGTGTTATGCCTTATATTAGAAAGTCTTCCCCCATGTCCAAATAACTATATACATACCTTACTATGCTTCTTACAGTACCAGGTCCATTTGGAATTTGTTGTGTGGATTAATAGTGAGAGAGAAAGAATAACCTTTCTCTCCTCCGATTTAATCAATAGATGATCATTCTGACAATGATTTGAAATTCTCTCAGTGATAGTCTAAATTTATAATTACATATGAATCTGCTTTTTAAAGTACTGTATTTTATGAATATCCTACATTTATAATATTCACCAGTATTCCATTTTATATTTGCTTAAAAAATTCTTAACATTTCTTTATTCACCATTTCTTTGGATATTTCTTACACATTTTGAATTTCACATAAACATAAGAATCAGTTTTTCAAATATAATTTTAAAAAACTTGGGGGGGTCTCAGATTCTGACTATACTGAATTATGAATTCATTTAGAAGATTAGCAGTGCTTTAATATTGAATCTTCCCACTCACAAACATGAGGTAACATCTTGCTGAAATGTCATTTAATCTTATTCACTGTCATGCTTTAGATCTGAAATGTCCCCAAAGGCCATGTGCTAAAGGATTGGTTGCCAGCCTGTGGGGCTGTTATGAGATACTTTACCTTTTAGGAGGTAAGGCCTATATGGAGGAAGTAGGTCACTATGGGTGGGTTTTTGACAGGAATATTTTCCTCTTGTACTCTCTCTGTGCTTTCTGGCACCTGAGATGAGCAGTTTTGCTCTGCCAAAATCACCTTACCTTGATGTTCTTTCTCACCATAGGCTCAGAATCAATCGAAGCAGGTGACCATGCACTGAATCCTCAAAACTGTGAGGCAAAATTTACTTTTCCTTCTATACATTGCTTTTTTCAGGTATTTTGAAATAGTAATAGCCAACTAATACACTCACTAAGATTGTAAATTTCCTCAAACAAAACTAGTTTATTTCTTTTGAGATTAATATCTATAGGTATTTTTCTATTAGATTCATATGAATATATTTTAGTTTTGCATAACATTTTATAATCAAATATGACTCATTTTATGTATATTTTATATGTACTGAATTCCCTCCTTATTTCTTACAATTTTCAGTTCATTTAGTGGAATTGTCTAAGCAGATTATTTACTATATAAATAATGATAGTTTTATCAATATTTTATCAATATGCACATTGAATTTTGATTGACATAATAGGTCCCTAATGTTGAAACATTCCTAAAAACCCGAGAAAAGAACTGCATAGCCCTTATTAGCTATTGAATACCTAGAGGTTTTAATTCTTTAACATTTTGTTTAGGATTTTGACTTCCTGTCCACAAATAAAATGGCCTATAATATTTTTTGTGTTTTTTTTGTATCTGGAAATTTTGACCAAAAATATCTTGTACAATCTTATCTCTGTTCCACTTAAAATGGTTGGCTTGCTAAGTTCTTTTAAAACTTGTCTACAGTCTGGATTTCATATTTTCTACACTCTTGAATTAATTATGAAAATGAATGTTATCATAAATTATGTCTTCATGATTTCCTCATAAACCATAAACAACAAAGGTTAAATAGTCCTTTAAATGTTAAGCAAATTTAATTGACAATTAAAATGTTATCATAAAAGAAAATTCCAGGCTCACATAGTTTTGCTGAGAAAACTATAATACATTTTAAAAACTAGTTCCAGTTCCATAAAATTGATTCTAAAATACAGAGGCAAAGGGAACATTTCTCAACATTTTATAAAGCCTGTATTATCTAAATAAAATAGGACAGTGGCAGTAAAAGAAAAAAAAAAGACAAAACTATGAACTAATGTTTATAAATGTATTCAACATAATATTAGAAAACCAAATTCCATAATCTACAAAATAAGTTTACATCAAAACACAGTAAGGTTTACTTCAGAAAATTCAAAGTCATTCACCATATTGATAAAGAAGGTATGATATAGTATATTATATATATAATATAATATAATCCAATATCTCTTCAAGATCAAAATTCTCAGATAAGTATAGAAAATAACTTTCTCAATTTGATTTAAAAATTCATATAACCCTATATCTAACATCATAATCAAGGGTTAAAGAGTGAATACTTTATCTTTGATGATAAGGCCAAAATGTGTGTGTGTGTGTGTGTGTGTGTGTGTGTGTGTGTGTGTGTTTGTATTTTCATCACTTTTATTCAAAATGTTGATGGATGTTGTAGCTACTCTAATAAGGCAAGAAAAGTAAATTTAAAAACATACATATTAGAAAAGAAGAAAGAAAAGCCCTTTTGTGTATATGATATGATAATATCTATAGGAATCCCAACAAATTTATAAAATCTCTTCCAGAAACAATTAAGAAACTAGTTCAGGAAAGGTATAAGATAGAAGGCTAATATTAATAAATCATTCACATTTCTATCTAATAAAAAAGACATTTGGAAACCAAAATTATTGATATAATACTATTCCATATTTCCTAGAGCAAACAAGAAAGACATATACAAGATCTTTGTACTGAACATTACAAAACTCTGACAAAAACTTTCAAAGAAGATCTGTATATAGAGAGACACAACATTCATGGATTGGAACAATAAATGTAGTAAGGATGCCAACTCCTTCAATATTTATTAATAGCACTAATATGATTTTATCAAAATTCTAGCAATTTTTTATATCAATGTTGATAGGATTAATGTAAATTTTATACGAAAAGGCATAGCCCCGGAATAGTTCAAGAAATCTTAAAAAAAAAACGAATAAAATGAGAAATTTACCTGCTGGATGTTAAGGCATAATAAATAGCTACAGTAACTGAAAAAGTATGGAATTGGTATGAAACAGACACAAAGATCAATGGAACAGATTAGAGAAACAGAAAAGAGTTACACGTATTTGCTCCATTGATTTCTGAAAAGCTGCAAAATCAATTCCATGGAGGAAGAATGGCCTTTTCAACAAATGTTGGTGGAAAGATTGGAAATTCACAGGCAAATAAAATGAAATTTGAATCTTACACCTTACAGAACAGTAAACTCAAATGGATCATGGATTTAAATGTGAAATATAAAATTATAATTTTTTAAATCATTTTTTATCTAGGGTGAGGCAGTATTCTTAATTGTGACATCACAAGGAAAAAGTAGTAAATGGAACTTCATTAAAACTGTAGGACATTTTCTTTGTGAAACATTGCTATTAAAAGAATAAAAGGAGGACTACAGTGGGAGAATATATTTGCAAAATACATATCTAACAGAAGACTGATAGCTTGATGATGTTAAGGGTTCTTAAAATGCAACAAAAAGAAACAAAACAAATAACCAGAAAATTAATAAAATGAGCGTAAGACATTCATAGAGGTTACCAATACATTAAAAGACGTTCAACACCATTATCCATCAAAGAAATGCAAAAAAAATGCACAAGGTATAACTGTTTATCTATCATAATGTCTAAAAATAATTAAAGAAAAAACAATGACAACACCAACTACTCGTTGGGATGCAAAGAGTTGATCAATCATACTGCTGGTGGGAATGTAAAATGGTGCTACAGCCAATCTTAAAAACAGCCCAGCAACTTCTTAAATATCTAGACACACCACATGACATAGCAATTGCATACGTAGGCTTTTATCCCAGGGAAATGATCATTTGCAGAAACCCTCACATGAATGTTCACAGCAGGTTCATTCACAGTGACAAAAAACTAGAGAAAATCCAGATGTCCCTCAGGAGGTGAATACTAAAACATTGGTCCATACAAGTCTTGGAATACCCTTCAGTATTCCTGTAATCTGTTTATTACAAGTGAATGAACTATTAATACGTGCCTCAACTTGGTTGAATTTCCAGGGAATTTTGCTAAATATAAAAGTCAATTCTCAATGATCACATGAGGCATGATTCCATTTATACAATATTTTTGAAATGACATTATTTTAGAAATGAAGAACACATTAATTGTGGACAGACACTGCTGATGAAGGTAGGGGAAGGGAGATAGGTGGGCTGCTTACAGGTAACTTTAGGGCTACTAATGGCAACCAAGTTCTTCCATATATTAACTGAGGAAGCATAAATCTACACAAGAGCTAAAATCCAATGTAACTAATTACATACTTACATACACTCCCTGTAACTATAATAAAACTGAACAATCATCTTTGTTTTGCTGTGACCAAAACATAGGACAATAAGACTTTAGAGGAGGATAATTTCATTTTAACTCACTGTTCAGAGGTTTAGTCCATGAAGGGCTGACTCCATTGCCCTTGGTCCAAGATAGGGCAGAGCATCATGGCAAAGGGTATGGTGGAGGAGTGCTGCTCTACTCATGGCAACCAGAAAGCACAGAAAGTACTACTCCCCACCATGCCTGTAGTTAACCGCCAATCACTACAGTCAAACTAGAATGGATTGATTATGTTACAGCTCTCACAATGCAGTCATTTTACCTCTGACCATTCCTCCCTTACCACAAGAGCTTGTAGAGGACACCTCATATACAACCATAACAGTCTATCAATAGCCTACCTAAGATATTGCATAATATTTTAGTATGTTATTAACATTAGAAAAAGTTTAGTAAAGGGTACACAGTATTTCACTGTTATTACTTGGATGTGAGGAATACCCCAAAAGTGCATATGTGACTGCAAAGTTTAGAGGAGAAATTTTGGGATTATGAGAACCTTAATGCAATCAATGAATCAGTTCCCTACTGGCATTAACTGAGTGGTAACTGAAGGTGGCTATGAGAAGGTGGGGTATTAGGGACATTCCTTTGGGGTATATATTTGTTTCTGGTTAGTGGAGTCTTGCTCTCTTTCTGCTTCCTGACCATCATTTGAGCTGCTTCCCTCTACCACACTCTTCCACAATGATGTTCTGCCTCACCTCAAGCCACAGGAATGGAGCTGCCTGTCTATGAACTGAGACCTCTGAAACTGTGAGCCCCCAAATAAACTTTTTCTCCTCTAAAATTGTTCTGGTCTGGTATTTCAGTCACACCATCATAAAAGCTGACTGAAACACTTCTAATCTATCACCATCTCAATAATAATTTCAATTCAAAAAGAAAAGAGAACAGAGAATCTAAGAGTTAAGAAACAATATTCAATGATCCAACACATATAAATCATATTTAAATAATTGAAAAAAAAATTGGAGGATCTATTTCCTCAGTTAATATATGGGAAAACTCAGTTGCCACTTGAAAGGGTAATAGTCAAAAACTTTATAAAATGAATGAAAGATTATAAACCACAGGTTTAAGAAACATAGACAACATAAAAAATAGATAATAGAGTAAATGAAAAAAATAACAAAAAATTCTCCTAAAAATAACAAACACAAAGTACTGGAAATCAAATAAATGAATAAAATATTTAAATTAGAAACAGAAAGAATCATTCTATGACAGAAAATTAGAGATAACACAGAATAATTTCTGTCAGAAGTTGTACAAGTTAGAAAATGGATAGGAATGTTAATGGTGCAAAAAGTAATATCTATATTGTGAAAATATCTTTTGAAGTTGAAGGTTTTATATATATATATATATATATATATATATATATATATATATATATATGTATATATATATATATTTATTTTTTATTTTTTTTTATTTTTTTTAATTAATTTTTATTGTAGGTTGTTCAAAACATTACATAGTTCTTGATATATCATATTTCACACTTTGATTCAAGTGGGATATGCGCTCCCATTTTTACCCCATATACAGATTGCAGAATCACATCATTTGCACAACCATTGATTTACATATTGCCATTCTGGTGTCTGTTGTATTCTGCTGCCTTTCCTATCCTCTACTATCCCCCCTCCCCCCTCCCCTCCCCTCTTCTCTCTCTACCCCCTCTACTGTAATTCATTTCTCCCCCTTATATTTTTCCTCCTTTCCCCTCACTTCCTCTTGTATGTAATTTTGTATACCCCTGAGGGTCTCCTTCCATTTACATGCAATTTCCCTTCTCTCTCCCTTTCCCTCCCACCTCATCCCTGTTTAATGTTAATCTTCTTCTCATGCTCTTTGTCCCTACTCTGTTCTTAGCTACTCTCCTTATATCAAAGAAGACATTTGGCATTTGTTTTTAAGGGATTGGCTAGCTTCACTTAGCATAATCTGCTCTAATGCCATCCATTTCCCTCCAAATTCTATGATTTTGTCATTTCTTAATGCAGAGTAATACTCCATTGTGTATAAATGCCACATTTTTTTTATCCATTCGTCTATTGAAGGGCATCTAGGTTGGTTCCACAGTCTTGCTACTGTGAATTGTGCTGCTATGAACATGGATGTAGCAGTGTCCCTATAGTGTGCTCTTTTTAGGTCTTTAGGGAATAGACCGAGTAGGGGAATAGCTGGATCAAATGGTGGTTCCATTCCGAGCTTTCCAAGAAATCTCCATACTGGTTTCCAAATTGGCCGCACCAATTTGCAGTCCCACTAGCAATGTACAAGAGTACCCTTTTCCCCACATCCTCGCCAGCACTTGTTGCTGTTTGACTTCCTAATGGCTGCCAATCTTACTGGAGTGAGATGGTATCTTAGGGTGGTTTTGATTTGCATTTCTCTGACTGCTAGAGATGGTGAGCATTTTTTCATATACTTGTTGATTGATTGTATGTCCTCCTCTGAGAAATTTCTGTTCAGGTCCTTGGCCCATTTGTTGATTGGGTTATTCGTTATCTCATTGTCTAATTTTTTTAGTTCTTTGTATATTCTGGATATTAGGGCTCTGTCTGAAGTGTGAGGAGTAAAGATTTGTTCCCAGGACGTAGGCTCCCTATTTACCTCTCTTATTGTTTCTTTTGCTGAGAAAAAACTTTTTAGTTTGAGTAAGTCCCATTTGTTGATTCTAGTTATTAACTGTTGTGCTATGGGTGTCCTATTGAGGAATTTGGAGCCCGACCCCACAGTATGTAGATCATAGCCAACTTTTTCTTCTATCAGACGCCATGTCTCTGATTTGATATCAAGTTCCTTGATCCACTTTGAGTTAACTTTTGTGCATGGCGAGAGAAAGGGATTCAGTTTCATTTTGTTGCAAATGGATTTCCAGTTTTCCCAACACCATTTGTTGAAGATGCTATCCTTCTTCCATTGCATGCTTTTAGCCCCTTTATCGAATATAAGATAGTTGTAGTTTTGTGGATTGGTTTCTGTGTCCTCTATTCTGTACCATTGGTCCACCCGCCTGTTTTGGTACCAGTACCATGCTGTTTTTGTTACTATTGCTCTGTAGTATAGTTTGAAGTCTGGTATAGCTATTCCGCCTGATTCACACTTCCTGCTTAGCATTGTTTTTGCTATTCTGGGTCTTTTATTTTTCCATATGAATTTCATGATTGCTTTCTCTATTTCTACAAGAAATGCCGTTGGGATTTTGATTGGCATTGCATTAAACCTATAGAGAACTTTTGGTAATATCGCCATTTTGATGATGTTACTTCTACCTATCCATGAACAGGGTATATTTTTCCATCTTCTAAGATCTTCTTCTATTTCTCTCTTTAGGGTTCTGTAGTTTTCATTGTATAAGTCTTTCACCTCTTTTGTTAGGTTGATTCCCAAGTATTTTATTTTTTTTGAGGATATTGTGAATGGGGTGGTTGTCCTCATTTCCATTTCAGAGGATTTGTCGCTGATATACAGGAATGCCTTTGATTTATGCGTGTTGATTTTATAGCCTGCCACTTTGCTGAATTCATTTATTAGCTCTAATAGTTTCTTTGTAGACCCTTTTGGGTCTGCTAGGTATAGAATCATGTCATCTGCAAATAGTGATAATTTGAGTTCTTCTTTTCCTATTTTTATGCCTTTAATTTCTTTCGTCTGTCTAATTGCTCTGGCCAGTGATTCGAGAACTATGTTGAACAGAAGTGGTGAGAGAGGGCATCCCTGTCTTGTTCCAGATTTTAGAGGGAATGCCTTCAGTTTTTCTCCATTCAGAATGATGCTAGCCTGAGGCTTGGCATAGATTGCTTTTACAATATTGAGGTATGTTCCTGTTATCCCTATTTTTTCTAGAGTTTTGAACATAAAGGGATGCTGTACTTTGTCGAATGCTTTTTCCGCATCTATCGAGATGATCATATGGTTCTTATTTTTAAGCCTATTGATGTGGTGAATAACATTTATTGATTTCCGTATATTGAACCAGCCTTGCATCCCAGGGATAAATCCTACCTGATCATGGTGCACAATTTTTTTGATATGTTTTTGTATCCGGTTCGCCAGAAGTTTATTGAGGATTTTTGCATCTAGGTTCATTAGAGATATTGGTCTGTAGTTTTCTTTCTTTGATGTGTCTTTGTCTGGTTTAGGAATCAGGGTGATGTTGGCCTCATAGAATGAATTTGGAAGTTCTCCCTCTTTTTCTATTTCCTGAAATAGCTTGAAAAGTATTGGTATTAGTTCCTCTTTAAAGGTTTTGTAAAACTCTGCTGTATACCCATCCGGTCCTGGGCTTTTCTTAGTTGGTAGTCTTTTGATGGTATCTTCTATTTCCTCAATTGATATTGGTCTGTTTAGGTTGTCAATATCCTCCTGACTCAATCTGGGCAAATCATATGACTTAAGAAATTTATCGATGCCTTCACTATCTTCTATTTTATTGGAGTATAAGGATTCAAAATAGTTTCTGATAATCTTCTGTATTTCTGAAGTGTCTGTTGTGATATTGCCATTTTCATCCCGTATGCTGGTAATTTGAGTTCTCTCTCTTCTTCTCTTTGTTAGCGTGGCTAAGGGTCTGTCGATTTTATTTATTTTTTCAAAGAACCAACTTTTAGTTTTGTCAATTTTTTCAATTGTTTCTTTCGTTTCGATTTCATTAATTTCAGCTCTTATTTTAATTATTTCTTGTCTTCTACTTCTTTTGCTGTTGTTTTGCTCTTCTTTTTCTAGGATTTTGAGTTGAAGTATTAGATCATTTATTTGTTGTTTTTTTCTTTTTCTAAGGAATGAACTCCAAGCAATAAATTTTCCTCTTAGAACTGCTTTCAATGTGTCCCATAGATTCCGATATGTTGTGTCTGTGTTTTCATTTATCTCTAAGAATTTTTTAATTTCCTCCTTGATGTCTTCTATAACCCATTGATCATTCAGTAACCTATTGTTCATTCTCCAAGTGATGCATGATTTTTCCTTACTTCTTTTATCGTTAATTTTCAATTTCATTCCATTATGGTCAGATAAGATGCATGGTATTATCTCTACTCCTTTATATTGTCTAAGAGTTGCCCTGTGACATAATATATGATCTATTTTTGAGAAGGATCCATGTGCTGCTGAGAAAAAAGTGTAACTGCTTGATGTTGGGTGGTATATTCTATATATGTCAATTAAGTCTAGGTTATTAATTGTGTTATTGAGCTCTATAGTTTCCTTATTCAACTTTTGTTTGGAAGATCTGTCCAGTGGTGAGAGAGGTGTGTTGAAGTCTCCCATGATTATTGTATGGTGGTCTATTAGACTCTTGAACTTGAGAAGAGTTTGTTTGATGAACATAGCTGCACCATTGTTTGGGGCATATATATTTATGATTGTTATGTCTTGTTGGTGTATGGTTCCCTTGAGAAGTATGTAGTGTCCCTCTTCATCCCTTTTGATTAACTTTGGCTTGAAATCTATTTTATTTGATATGAGTATGGACACTCCTGCTTGTTTCCGAAGTCCATATGAGTGATATGATTTTTCCCAACCTTTCACCTTCAGTCTATGTATGTCTTTTCCTATCAAATGCGTCTCCTGAAGGCAGCATATTGTTGGGTCTTGTTTTGTGATCCATTCTACTAGCCTGTGTCTCTTAATTGGTGAGTTTAAGCCATTAACATTTAGGGTTATTATTGAGATATGGGTTGTTCTTCCAGCCATATTTGTTTATTTATGTTACTAAACATGGTTTGTTTTCCTCTTTGATTATTCCCCCCACTTTACTGTACTACCTCCCGCTGTTGGTTTTCATTGATATTTTCCATTTCCTCTTCCTGTAATATTTTGCCGAGGATGTTTTGAAGAGATGGTTTTCTAGCTGCAAATTCTTTTAACTTTTGTTTATCATGGAAGGTTTTAATTTCATCTTCCATCCTGAAGCTTAATTTCGCGGGATACACGATTCTTGGTTGGAACCCATTTTCTTTCAGTGTTTGAAATATGTTATTCCAGGATCTTCTAGCTTTGAGAGTCTGTGTTGAAAGATCAGCTGTTATCCTGATTGGTTTACCCCTAAATGTAATCTGCTTCCTTTCTCTTGTAGCTTTTAAAATTCTCTCCTTATTCTGTATGTTGGGCATCTTCATTATAATGTGTCTAGGTGTGGATCTCTTATGATTTTGCACATTCGGCGTCCTGTAGGCTTCTAGGATTTGGGATTCTGTCTCGTTCTTCAAGTCTGGGAAGTTTTCTCGTATTATTTCGTTGAATAGATTGCTCATTCCTTTGGTTTGGACCTCAGTACCTTCCTGTATCCCAATGACTCTTAAGTTTGGTCTCTTTATGTTATCCCATATTTCTTGAATGTTCTGCTCATGGTTTCTTAACAGCTTTGCTGAGCTGTCTATGTTCTTCTCCAGTTGAAATACTTTGTCTTCATTGTCTGATGTTCTATCTTCTAAGTGTTCTACTCTGCTGGTAGTATTCTCAATTGAGTTTTTAAGTTGGTTTATTGTTTCCTGCATTTCCAGGATTTCTGTTTGTTTGTTTTTTATAACCTCTATCTCCCTGTATAATTGATCTTTTGCTTCTTGGATTTGTTTATGTAATTGATTGTCAAAGTGGTCGAAGTGGTCTTTCATTGTCTGATTTTGCTGTCTAATGTCTTCCTTGAGACTCCAGATCATCTGAAGCATGTATATCCTGAATTCTTTATCTGACATTCCATCTGCTGCAGATATTACCTCTTCTAAAGTTGAGTTGACCTGCATTGCTTGTGGTCCTTTCTTTCCTTGTCTTTTCATATTGATCGCGTTTCTTTCTGCTTGGTGAAACTGTTGTGTTATTGATTTTTCCCCCTATATATTTATATTGCTCTTGTATAGCTGCAAAGTCTCCCTCGCAGGCTTTGGCGGTGGTTCTGCCCCTCCTCCAATTGAGGCAATGTGCCTACCACGCCGGGAGGCCGCTGTGCCTGTACTTTCGATGGGCCTGTTCTTTCGGTGGTCACAGGTCCGCCTACCTTGCAGGCGTGAGCAGCGGCTTTGCCCCTCCGCTGGCCACTAGGCCTGTTCTGTCTGTCGGTTGCAGGTCTGTCTACCTAAAAGGCGCTGGTGGCGGCTCTGCCCCTCCCCCAACCGGGGCGATGTATCTGGCGGGCCACTGGGCCTGTTTTGTCAGTGGTCACGGTTCCGCCTACCTTGCACGTGCGTGGAGCAGCTGTGTCCCTCCGAGAGTTGCTGGGCCTAACCTGCCTGTGGGTGGCAAGTGCACCTACCTTGCAGGCCCGGGGGTGGCTCTGCCGCTCCGCGGGTTGCTGGGCCTGATATGCTGGTGAGACGCAGGTTTGCCTACCTTGCAGGCGCCTGGCGGCTCTGCCCCTCCCCCCACCGGGGCGGGCAATGTGTCTGGCCGGCCTCTGGGCCTGTTCTGTCGGTGGTCAGGGTACTGCCTACCTAGCAGGCTCGTGGGGCAGCTGTGCCCCTCCGCAGTTTGTTGGGCCTGACCTGCTGGTGTGTGACAAGTGCGCCTACCTTGCAGGCCCGGGGGTGGCTCTGCCGCTCCGCGGTTGCTGGGTCTGATCAGCTGGTGATTCGCAGGTCTGCCTAACTTGCAGGCGCCCGGCAGCTCTGCCCCTCCCCCAACCGGGACGGGGCGATGTGTCTGGCCGGCCTCTGGGCCTGCTCTGTCGGTGGTCAGGGTTCTGCCTACCTAGCAGGCTCGTGGGGCAGCTGTGCCCCTCCGCAGATTGTTGGGCCTGATCTGCCGGTGGGTGGCAAGTGCCCCTACCTTGCAGGCCCGGGGGTGGCTCTGCCGCTCCGCGGTTGCTGGGCCTGATCTTCTGGTGATTCGCAGGTCTGCATAACTTGCAGGCGCCCGGCGGCTCTGCCCCTCCCCCAATCTGAGCGATGTGTCTGGCAGTCCACTGGGCCTGTTTTATCGGTGGTCACAGTTCCGCTACCTTGCACACGCGTGGAGCAGCTGTTTCATTAGTGCCTGGGCACACTCTCCTTGTTTGCCTCCCTCAGGCCCTAAGTTTGTAGAGCTTGGGGCTGAGAACCCCCAGCAAATTTGCTTACCTTCTGGTAGCCACGCCCCCGTATCTGATGCAAGAGACCTCAGTTGTCAGCACTGGTGGGAGCGGTAGCCCTGAGTCCCACGCCAAGGCGAGTCGGTGTAAGAGACCTCAATTGTCAGCACTGGTGGGAGTGGTAGCTGGGAGTCCCACGCCACGCGGTTCCTGCCGGCTCCTGTGCCAGCGCCGCCGCGGCTCCCACCGGCTCCCGCGCAGCTGCTGCGGCTCCCGCCGGTTCCGGCCGGCTCCCTCGCCGCAGCCGCGGCTGCCGCCGGCTCCCTCGCCGCAGCCGCGGCTGCCGCCGGCTCCCGTGCCGCCCTCGGTCTGGCTATTGCGCTCACAGGAGAGCTGGGAGGGGCCCTTAAGTTTTCCCCGATGATCTATAGCTGAAAGAGCTGTGATCAGTCAAAAAAAAAAAAAAAAAAAAAAAACAGAGATGATGACGTCAGCTCTCCAAGATGGTGGCCGCTGGCTTCCTCTGTGGTCTGACCGATGTGGAGAACCGAATTGGATGGCTTCCTTCCCCGTCTCAAGCCCAGAATTCAGCTCTGAGTACAGTATTTGCACAGCTGGCGGGAGCCTGCAGAATCCGTAGCGCTGTATCTTTGCATTGTTATCTTACCGTCGTTTCCCAGCGATCGCCGCAGACTCTGGCCACGGGGCGATTTGCTGCATACGCAGCGTGACCCTCCGTGCGGACAAATCTCTCGCGTTTGAGCTCCAGTAGCAGGTCCTTATGCAATGGAAATCCTTCCTCTAGGTTTCGGAGCACCCCGATTTTGCTGGAAATTCCTAACAAGCTAGCTTTTATCCATTCTACCTTGTCTTTTTCCTGCTCAGTGACGCAGTACACGGGAGTGCTGCGCTCCTTTCGCAGCCATCTTCCTCTTTTTTTCTATATATATATTTAAACAAATAAAATTTGAAAAAAATTCATCAGCATCAGAACTGTATTATAAAAAACATTATTAAAGTTCTTCCAGTCTAAGTAAAAATGAAACCAGAGGAAAATTAAGATCCACAGAAACAAATGAATATGATTCTGTGAAACAAATGTGTTAATGGTCAACTATGTTTTCCTAAGTGTTGTTTATGACCTATTATTATATTGTTAATTTTATTTAGTGTGTCTGGGTCATCTATGCACACACATACACCAGGAAATAAATTTCTAGATTCTTCAAATCACATGACCACATGAAAATTCAGAGGTATGCTTTGGTTCAGGGGGAAGCTATGGTGCTATTATGGAAAGAGCACTCAGCACAGTTGGTAGGTAATTTAATCTTCCTTCAGGACCCAACCAGTTTCAGGGATCCTGGCCAAGCTATTCCTCTAGCTGGGCCTCACTCACTTCATTTCTTAGGAGAACTGATTTGATTTGTGTCATTGAACTTACATTGATGTCCATCAGCACCTGTATCAGTGGATGTCAGAAAAGTAGGCCCTCTGGACTCATTTAGACAAAGGACATTGGAATTTGCATTGCAACAAAACACTGGGCAAATTGTATTTTCATCAGCTTAGAGAAGCACTGCTTTTGATAATTTTCCAAATTTCATTACTGAGAGTAAATGTTAAGTGACTGAGAATGAAGCTTATGTTGCATCCTTTTCTCTTATCCTTTCTCTTTCAGAAGAGCACCTTTTCCTGATACCTAAATGGAAAAAAAAATAACGTTTACCTGTCTATAGAAAACAGCATCTTTATTGCTATTTTTGATCATTGATGAGGTATAGTCATAAGCATTGTCATATCAAAACATGCTAAGCATATTCCCCATCTCATTACTCCTGATATCTCATTTAAATAGTGATAGTTTATTATCTTCTTATTATAAAATTAGAAGCTGAGAACTTGAGTAACTAAGTGTCTTACCTTCTAACACAAAGTTAAATTGTGACAACAGCTATTAGATATAAGGAATTCCAGGACTACTGTGGGGATTAGAAGTTTTATGATATTATGTATTTAGAATAGTACCTGGATATGATAAATACTATGCAAAGGTTAATCATCATTATTGTTGGTTAACACACATATCTTGTATTTGTGTTTTCATTGGTATTTTTCTGTATATCAGATACACACACACACACACACACACACTCACACACACACCAATTTGGAGAGATAGCTGACAGATTAGATAGATGGATAGGAAGTTAAACATTTATTTTCCATTTAGATACATTCATATATAGACATGTCAGTTTGTGCTGGTGTGTTCCAGTTTGCTCTCTTTCCAACCCATTTCTTTACATACACCTTCCTCCTGTTGTGTGTTCTTTGAACTTCAAGATCCAACATCAGACACAAGGACACAGCCCTTACAGAGGTTGCTTAACCAATGCCCACAGTTGCTTTAGGCCAGATCCCTCTGACAATGATTTCATATAAATTCAGTAATTTCACCTAAAGAAATAATCAGGAATATATTCATACCTTTGCATATATAGATGCTCATTATCAAATCAGTTAAGATAGAGAAAACAAATGCAGACACACAAACACCTAAAATTAGAATCATTATTAAATAAGCCATATTGCAAATCATTCAGTTCCTAAAAGAAAATTAAAATATGCTCCTTCATCTAATAAAAATAAAATATTTTCATTTGGATTTTAATAATAATATTTTGAAAACAAATGGAAATGTATGTATCTGTAATACACACATTACAAAGAAACTATATATTATACAAATTATTATGTTGTAAAGATGATTAAATAAATTTTTTTCTGTGTTAGATGATTAAATTTTTTCAGATGGGAATATAAATTACTTAAATTAACTCAATATCAACTTTATAAATTGTCAAAATAGCTCATCAATTATTTTTACTATAAACATGAATAAAGCTTTCAAATATCATGAAAAGCATTAAAATGCCAAAAATATATTGGATGAAACAAATGATATTTGATGTATATAAAAGCCTAATTCAAAATAACAAAAACATCATTAGGTTCCAACCAAATGAGTGAAAAAAGTGATTTTTAAAGAAAAAGTCAAGCCAGATGTGGTGGTGTTCACCTGTAAGTCCTGTGACTCAGGGGGCTGAGTCAGGTAATTATAAGTTCAAGACCAGCCTCAAAAACTTAGTGAAGCCCTAAGGACTTCTGAAGACTCTGTCTCAAAATAAAAATAAATTAAAAAAAAATAAAAAAGGTCTGAGGATGTGACTCAGTGTTTAAGTGACTCTAGGTTCAATTCCTGGTATCAAAAATTAAAAAGAAAAAACAAAAACAAAACAGCAGATATCTAATAGTTAAATAACAATTTAAACAAATTTTTAAACTATTATATTGAATGTGACATAAATAATTTAAAGATTCAATGTTTTATACTTATCTGGCATCAAATGGTGCTTAAAAATTATTAGTGTTATTGTTTTCAGTAGTATGCAAAATGATGTTAGCAGAATTTTTTTTAAATGAGCCCAATATAATCATGGTAAATGTGTATGCAAACAGAACTCTCATGAACTTCTGGAACTCAAATATTTATATACTTTGATCTGGTGATCTGGATTCTGACAAATTATTCTATGACTATAATGAAATTGTGGGTGATTATAAAAATGTTGATTAATGTACATGTGCAAAAATATTTATTATAATATTACTTATAGTAACCAGAAAATAGATAAGGCATACAAATCTAAATACTATTAAAGCAGTTATATAAATTATAGATAATGCATAAAATCAACCATCATGCAACCATTGATAAGTATGTTTATAAAATGCTTTAATTGCATAGAAATGTTTATTCAACAGCATTGTGTACTAATAAAATGGGATAAAATAGTTTCAACTATATAAATACTGGGAAAAGATGTTAAGAATTACAATCTTCAGTAAAAACGATCAGTTTCAAGTGACTCTGTCCACTTCCTTATAACTTTAAAACATCAATAATATCCAACAATTATTTTATATATTGGAGAATGAGAAGATGAAGCACTTGAGATAATTGAAATACAATATGAAAGAAATATCAGGAAGCTCTGATATTTGTAGGACTTGGAACTCCAATTAACAAAATGAAGCATACGTTACATCCATTAAATGGCTGATAGATAGCTCTTAAAAATAAGTAATAGGTGGGTGGGATCCTGGTCATAGCAGATCACATGAGTCATGTTAAGGAGTATAGATTGGTCTTAGATGTGGAAGCAAAAGAAAAAAAAATTGGTCAGAGAGATGGAGAGCCAAGATTCACATCATATAACAGCATTTATAGTAACAACAAGAATATCCGCCAGCCAATACTCATTTCAGTTTTCCTCTTTGCCAGACCCTGTACTGCTTTTGTGAATCATCTCATTTATGCTTTGCAAATTCTTTTTTGACATAAACATATTTTCTAAAAATGTTGACATTTTAAATAAATGCTAAAGGAAATATTTCTTTAAAGTATGTCCACATCCTAAAGGCATCATATGTAGCACATGGTGAGCGGAGGGTAGGGATGGAGACTGTTGAAATCTGAACAAGAATCACTGAATTGTCAGATAAAAACTTATTGTCAGAAAGAATCTTATTGGAAAGGATTATTGCAAGTGAGGTGGAGGAAGTACAAAGAGAATATTCTGACCAGAGGGCCTGCAAACGTCAGACCGAAAGCAATTCTCTTTCCCTGAGAGAGTTAAAGAAGGCCACAGAGAACCATCCTGCTGTGTGGGTGCTTTCTGAGGGGCTGCTTGCAGGCTCAGGCTGAGGGCGGATGGAAAGTGTAATTAAAGTTTGGTTAAGTCAATATTTTCATCCAGTGCCCAAATGACAGCTGATCTTTTATAAGGCAAAGCATGGACTATGAAAGGTCTGTGTCACCATCTAACATGGAGCATCTGTGAATCTTATCTAAGTCATACAAAGAAGGAAAGGTGGTTCCTTACAATAAGCCATTTCCTGAAATTGAAAGAATGTGGGCATTTAATTAAATCTTACTGTTTCTGGGGACACAGGACTGTGGTAGAAGTCAAAGTTGTCAAAATTAAACAATTCTCGGACTTAACCTAAAACTATTCCCTCATATCCACAGGATGAGCTCAAAGAGCACATTATGGATTGGTGTTCCCAAATAAGGGTTATGCTTTAATTTATAAATCTCTCTCTCTCTCTCTCTCTCTCTCTCTCTCTCTCTCTCTCTTTAATTTTAAGAATCAAATACATATCACAAGGAAAGATAAATGGAAATTATTTATACCACAAACTATACTCATTCAAAGAACCCCAATGCAAGGAAGTGAAAAGCTAGTGACAGAAGTTCAATGAATAAATGTTGACTTAATTTGAAGCCATAAACAGCACAGGGATAATCTGAGAAAGGAAGAGGAAGAAAAGATGGAAAGAAGAAGCTGCTTTAGCTATCATAAAAATATACCACAGGCTGCGTGACTAAACAACATGAATTTATTTTTTGACAGTTCTGGAGGATATGAAGTCCAAGACCAAAATACAGGTGAAAGCTCTATTTCTGGTGAAACCTCTCTGGTTTGCATATGGCTGCCGTTTCATTGTTGGTGATGGGCAGTGGGTGGCAAGCTTTCTAGTGTGTACATTTTTTTCCTTTTTTGGTACTGAGGACTGAATTCAGTGGCATTTTATCTGTGAGCTATATCCTCAGTTCTTTTTTAATTTTTATTTTGAGACAGGTTCTTGATAAGTTGCTGAAACTAGCCTTGAATTTGTAATCTTCCTGCCTCAGACTCCCGAATTTCCAGGATTATTGTCATGTGCTACCATATCCAGCTGATGTGTCTTTTTATAAGAACATTAATCCTACTATATCAGAGCCCCACCTTGGGACCTCACTGAGCCTTAATTATGCTTTTAGTCCAAAATAAGTCTGTGTTCTTTCTAATTTTGAATGAATGTGTTCTTTCTAATTTTCTCTATAAGCCTTTCGACAACATTTTGCTGTGTGTCTACATGCACATTTTTTTCCCTCTCTTTCATGCTTACCGCTTTGATGTTATCAGCTTCCCATCACAGTGTGTTGGAGATGTAATGGGGAAAGCATATGCCCACTGGTGCTGCTATAGCAATCATGTTCTGTTAGACAGAACTTTCCAACAGAATGTAAGTTGCATGTGGATGCCTTTCAGTAATTATTCAAAGGCACAGACAACAAGGCCTGATCAAGGACTATTGTAAGGTTAGAGTGACCTGTCTAAAATACTGGAATATTTCCTCTGCAATGGAAGGTTATGATGATTAAACAATAGCAAGCATAACTGTTTTATGGATGAGTACAACACATGATATCTACAATGTATTTTTTTATTTCCCTTTGAACAAAATGCCTTCTCAAGTGTTTCCCTGTATCTGTGCAATCTAGGTGCTATGGTTTGGATGCAGTTTGTCTCCTAAAAGCTCATGTACAGAGCTGTGGTCCTCAGTGTGACAATGTGAAGAAGTGGAGCCTAGGGGAGGCCCCTAGTGTTCTGCTGGGGTGGCTGAGTTGGTTCTAGAGAGTGAGTTGTTATAAAACCTGTGCCACATCCTTGAATTGCTCTAGACTTTCTGTCTTGTAATGTGCTCTTTTCCTTCCTCATGTGTTCCTGCTGTTGGGATTCTGTGAGATGATGCAGACAGCCTGGTCTTCCAGAGCTATTGCTATGCTATTTGGACTTTGCAGTTCCAAAACTGAGCTAAATAAACTTATTTTTTTTTTAATAAGCACCCAGCTTCAGTTATTTACCCTGCATTAAACATTGAGAGTCAGGCTTTGAAGTATTTTTTTAAAGAAGTTTGGATAACGAACAACTAATTTACCCAATTTCTAAGTTGAAAATAACCCAAAAGATTTAATATGAAGTAATGTCCCTTGAGATATTCACCATGATATAGAATGATATGCAAATGGGAATTGATAGAGTTGTCTACATCTGGATTTGGTATGACACTTTTATAAGCGACTCCTAGGGGTTTTCTGTTTTCAGTTGTCATAGTCTGACAACTGAGGGTTTAAAAATTCAGGACCCATTGTAAAATAAATTGTTTAAAAACATTTTAAAAGTCATGAAATGCTCTTGACATTCAAAGATAGTTTTGGAAGTATGAAATAAATGGTTGAAGCTTCATTTCTAGGGAAAAAAATATCCATGTGGAAACTTCCAGGCATTATAAACAAGGGACTCTAGGAACCTTACCCCTCTTCAGACGCACACTACAATTCTCTATTCTTAAAACTTTTCAGGGATTTTTTACAAAGTGCTCCTCATATCCATGTCTCTCTAGCCCAGTGTGGCTTTGATATTCAAGATGGTCTTCAAAAATGAAAAATTGTTCTTAATAGCATATTTGGACAATTTACTTCAGGAAAATGAAGAGCATTTCTGAACTGGAAGGCATCCTTCCATCCAGGGCTTGAGGAAGCTGACGCGTAGAGTGATTGACTGTGTCCTGATCAGTGGCAGCATTGGTCCCCATGCTTCGCTCTTCTCCTTTAAAAAGCTGCACTCGCACCATTCATGTCTTCATACATGTACTTAGGGTAATGAGTATGAAGACACAAATGGTGTGAATATAATTTTTATACAACCAGAAAAAAAAAAAAAGCTGCACTCTCTGTATTCTGACTAAGGAACAGAAGTGAGAAAGTTAGTGCTGAGAATCTGTGGTATGTGTATGCGTGTGCTCGCGTGTGTGGGTATGTGTGTGTGGACTGGTACTGTGTGCAAATGATTGTAAAATAGACCTTCTACAAAGTCCTGTGGATCGCATTTTAGATTTTAGCCAAGTTGTGTATGTGTCCTTTCTCTTATCTGTAAATACAACATATATCTGGGTGGAAAGTTTATGATCATTAGTTTCTGAAGCAAATATTAGATGTAATAACTAGGGCTCAGTGATAGGAAGAAAAGAAGTATGAATAATATAAAGAACCAGATGAACCCTTATGCATTTCTTGTACATTTCTCAGCTCTGCCTCATTTAAAGACCCCCATGCCTTTCTCACTTAGCCTGGCAGTTGATGGAATTGTTCTTTAGGTTTATTGAACATGTGCTGAACTGCTACAGTCTCCTTGAGATTTCAGAGGAATGTGGTCATCCAAGGGTGAACATGAATTTCGAGGATCTTTCATTTGAAACATGGTTCATATTACTTAGCATTGATATAGCGATTTGGTTATTAGGTAAAGTTACCACAATTATATTCTTTCTTTTATGATTAGTAGAACAGGGAAGATAACAGGTTTATAGCATCTGTCATTACCGTGTACTTGAGCCTCTCTTTTAGCTGCTGATCAAAATTATTACATTAACAGTCAACAAGAGCAGGATTTATTCATTCATGTATTTAATAGCTCAATAGCTTTTAATTAAGCTCCTCCAGTCCTTCATGTTGGGAATGTAGTAGTGAGCAAAATAGACAATATCTCATCTTCATGGAGTTTACATTCTACTCAGGGAAACACACAGCAAAATTAATCATGCTTATGATGATTATAATAATAATAGTAATAATAATTGGTTGCACGATTTTGAAGGTAGAAGTTCAAATTATGTCCTCAGTTAGCAACATGTACATTCAGAGAAGATTTGGAGTCTGAATTGAATGACTTTGGGCTAACAGAATTCCTTTTTGCTTGAGGAAGATTAGCCTTTTTTCAATTTGGTTGGAAGAGGCCCACCCACTGAGGAAAGCAATATGCTTTTTTAAAAGTCCACTAAGGCAATGTTAATCTCATCCCAAAACAAACAAACAAACAAACACCTCCCCACCATCAACAACAACAAAAACAACTTCAGAGAAACATCTAAACATCCAGAAATATCCAGAATATTGTTTACCAAATATCAGGGCATTATGGTTCAGTCAATTTGATACATAAAATTCGGCATCACAATCGTATTAAGTGCACTGAGAAAAATAAGAAACAGTGAAAATGTAGAGCTTGATGGGATGGCCAGGGGTAGGTTCTTCAGTAAGACAGGCTTTGATTATCTAGGCAGATAATGGTTCACACAGAGGAAAGAATGCATGCCAACAAACCTGAGATGTGTACATATTTGGCATAATCAAGTCTAATCAGAGTGCCGAATCAGAGGCTTAACAGCATGGAAAAAAGATAGAGGAAAAGATAGAGTCAGAGACCTGAAGGGGACAAGGCCCCCTGAAGAACGTGGGATTTTGTTGATGTTGCTGTTCTGCAAAAAGTAAGTAACAGGATCTGACTTATCACTGTCTCTCTTTTATTGCCCTTAATAGATTGTAAAATCCTTTAGACTATCCCAACTCAATTCTTGGCAATTGTTTATTGACTGAAGAAATTAGTGAATTACTTTACAAGAGTAAATCAAGGAGAAAACTAATACATTTAATATGCATGCATTTGTAAACCTTTTTTATAACACTCAACAATCATCAAAACATTTCCCACATTTGGCATTTTGACAACCTATATCAAATAAGCTATCTAGAGTCATACTCTCCAATATGGTAGACCCCAGTCACTGAAAACTTGAAATGTAGCTAGGCTAAATTGAAATGTGTTCTAAGTCACATTTCATTCCAAGGGCTCTGTATGAAATGAAACTTGTATGAAATAATATTTATATATTTCCTAAATAACTTATAAATTTACTACACATTGAAAGGAGAAGTATTTTGAATCTCATGAATCCTATAAAATATGTTATTATAATAAAGTTCTTTTTTATGTTTTTAAAATGTGGCTGCTAGAAAATACGACTTTTAAGTGGCTTGCATTTCAGGATGACATTGTATCTCAATTGGATGGGGCTGGTCTAGAATGCAACAGTGTTCCCCAGGTCACAGATGGGCAGCCCTCTAGGTATGATATTTTGCTACGGTGATTTAGTCACTTGATTCCAAGACTGTGTTCGGATTTTCATTAGCAAAACTGTTATATTCTTAATCAATTTAGGAGCCAGACAGAACAAGACTTCAGAACTGCTTTGGAACATTCTGTGATTACTCCTAGTTCATGACTTAAAACAGAACAGGAAAAAGCCAGTTAGTAAGCAATGTGAGACAAGAGAAGAAAATGGATCATAATACCTTTGAAAAGGATGAGTAAATCATTTGGGAAGAAAAAAAAAAAAAACATATCCATCTGTACAACTGCATTGCAAACTTTCTGAAGGAAAGAACTGTGCTTATAACTCTTCTCTTTATACTTTTATACTTTCTTCCACGCGTCTATAAATCTTACATAGGAAAAACTCACCAACCCAGGGAAAACAAGGATGTCAAGGCTTCATATAGCTTTTGAGGAAACTACAGCTAAATCCTCTGGATTTGAGTGTGTTTTATTTAAGATTCGGTCATTGAGGATATTGTCTCCAATCTAAAATTTTTTAACAACCCATTCATCTGGAATGTCACACCTAATTTCCAAAGTTACAGCCAAAATCTCAAGCCCTTTAGTTGGGGATATTCTTTTAGATTCGCATCCCAAAACACTGTGTGTGCCTTGTTTGTTTGACTCTCACCCATCCTTGACTGGACCTATCCTTTGCTCCCTTTACACTTCTTTTTGAGGAGTGGGTACCAGGCACTAAAATCAGGGGCACTAGATCACTGAGCCGAATCCCATCCCTATTATATATTTTATTTAGAGACAGGGTCTCACTGAGTTGCTTAGTGCCTTGCTTTTGCTGAGGCTAACTTTAAATTCACGATCCTCTTGCCTCAATCTCTGGAGCTGCTATGATTACAGACATGAGTCAAGGTGCCTGGCTCCCCTTACTGTCATACTCTGCCTAAAGAAAATCAAATCCCATCATTTAAGAGCACCTGATGTCATCAGCTCTTTACATGACAACTCCTCTAAGCTTCTCTTACACTGAGGCAGTGGGAGAAGACCGCTTCCAGCTTCCTCTTTCTGCCCACTGAGGTCCAGGATCTTGGGCCACACTCAGGTTCAGGACTTGACTGCCATATCTTACATGGGACATGGCAAATGCCTTGCAAGATATTAAGTGAATAGAAAGTTCCCCTGCATTGTATCAACTGCCTGGACTCTATTACCCTACAAGTCAAGGTGACCTTCAGAAAAGCACATCTGTTCTTGTTATTCTGACATGTAAAGCTTATTTCAATAACTTCCATTGCTTTAGTTTAAAAAGGCCATAAATAAACAATTCTTTATTAAGGCTTTCATGTCCTGCTGCAATTCACCTCTAAGCAAGTCTTAACTATGTTCATCTTCCACTTAAATGTCACAAGCCCTTTCTCTGTACTAAGAATGATCTTCCCTTTTTTCTTAAATTTTATTGTTCATATCAACTTTTCAAATCTCAGTTTAGGTACTTCCAGGATTTTTAATGCTACAAAATGTAATTAAATGATCTTCAATATCTCACATAAGAACTATGTTGATAGTGATTATTTATTTTAATGCATCATTTATCACTTACCTGTCCCAGTAAACTACATATTTGGTGAGAAAAGCAACCATTTTTATCTTGGCCAATACTATAGTCCCATAGGTAATATCTGTTGAGAATATTGTTTCCAATCTAAAAATTTTATAAACCCATTCTTCAGGAACTTCATCCTGATGAATGAGATTGCACTAAAGAGTCAGTAAATAATACTGGTGAATGAAACACACCTTTGAAATACATTATGTTGGTGTTAACAAGTCAAAACAAGTTTCAAATTATAAAGTCATTTATTCTGTGTTTTCAGTTCTCTGGATGAGCTGAATTGTGAGAAAATACATAAACTATTTAAAGTCACAATTTAGAATAGGACCCATTGAAGTTTTTTATTCTCATTCCTGCATCTTTATAGCATTGTTGACCTTGAGAAAATTATTTAAGTTTTCTAAGCATAGTTCCTCGTTAACATAATACTTTGTAGTCCTGATAATACAGTAAAGTTGAAAGGGTTAAGTGTGGTAGTGTTTAAAATGTCTGAGTCAGGTGCTTTCTTAGTGCAAATTTAGTGTTCAATAGAATCAGCAATCAATGTAGAAAATCTAAATCTTATAAATTAATGCATGTCAAATTCATGGTTTATTCTCTCAAATTAAAGTGTTTAGAGACCTTACTTTTCTGATCATCAAGCAATTTAGTAAACTTCAAGTGATTTTGTTTAGAATGATTTGTACTTACATACTGAATACAGGATTTCATGTGGCTAATGAAGCATCAATGAATTCACTACTCACCTTCGTCCTGTATTCCACACTTTAGTTAGGACACAAGCAAGAAGGGTTCCAAGAAACATAATTTAGACCAATAGCTATGGGTTTTATCAGAAGATATCTTTTCTCTGCAACTGAGAGAAAAGACCACTAATGATAGTAGGCTGCTATCATTCTCTTGGCCAGCCTAAACGGTGTGTCAGGCAGGGTTTCCCAGCTCTTTGTCCTCTGTGTTCAATGTAGGAAAAAATAAGAAAGCAAAAGTAATCAGAAGGATCTGTCCCTATTATTAGCAAAATAAAATATTTCCAGACAGCTCCACAATAATTTTCAAAGATTATATGGGCCAATATGCACCTTAGGGAAAGGCCCAAGAATGTAATGATGCTAACCTGCATTGTTTGATATAACACTTTGGATCCTTACTATGTTCTAGACACTTTGCTAAACACGTGATTTATAAATCTTCTCTTCAAAAGGAGCCTATAGATTGGGAGCAAGTATGTCCTTCCTCCCATCCTGGCACTGCCTCCCTGTACTCTGCACACACCAGGATCAGAAATGAAATGATCTACCTGCTGATTATGTCAACTTGCATTTCTTGGAAGAAGAGCTGATCTTAAGGCACTATCATCGTGACCTTTAACATTCACGAAAGGCCTCTCTCAGCCCACTTCTGAGATTCCAAGGGAGTTAAGTCTGGGTTTGCAGGATAAATGGGAAGTTAAGACCAATGCAGAGAAAAAAAGGCCAAGCTAATAGGACTCAAAGAAGGGTTAAGTGCCTGATTTGAAGGGTGGAAGGCATCAATTAATATAGATTATTTTGGAAATTTAATTTAGAAACAGGATCAGGTTCTTCCAGTAGGGAAGCTGAATTAGGGGCTATGACAGATTCCAGTGAAGGGTGGAAGGCCAAGACATGTATCAGGAGCCTTTCTTCATAAAGAGAAAATGAGTGATTTTTTTTAACAGGGTGAGGAAATTAAGGCATGGCATTAAAAATAATAATCCAGGAGTTGTTTGTTTTGGGGAGAATTATTGAGAGGCAAGAAAAGGCAGGGAGAGTGCTAGGGAGGCTAGAACCAAGTTCTTACAAGGTAGTTACATCCTAATAGGGACCTTTTCTGAATTGAGGGCAGTTCACACTTGGATACATTTTCAGGACTCTTCTTTTCATAAGAAACACTTTCCTTTTTAGATATAGCAAAATGGTGATACTCCCAATCAAAGGCATGCGCCTACTTTAATTCAAAGGGAACACTCTTATACAGGAAGTTATTATACAACCCAGTACAGCATGTCCCACACATAGATCAGGGTGAATTCCTCACCAAGTGCTTTTGACTTCAAATAACTTTGGAGACCTTGAATTTTTCAAATCCCTCTGCATTTGTGATGGGTCTAATTAGACTAGCAGAAGGTTAGGTGCCAAGAATTAAGGACTATTTGCCTGTGAGTCATACCCATAACAGTAAAAGTCTTTATCTGAGTGATGTTTGTAAAACTATTCATGTATTTTTTTTTTTTTTTTTTTTTTTTTTACTGCTAGAAGTCATCAACTCAGAAGAAAGCTATGTGCTGGTAAACATTATCTTCTGATGGATGAGCTCATTTTCCTTCCAAAGTGTGTGTAGCACAATGAATCAGATAATAAAGAGGTCAGCAACTGTAGGTTTGTACTTAACCAGAGTTTATTATATTTTAGAAATGATCCAATATGGTTGCACAATGAACAGTATAAATCATCTACTTCACATTTCCGCATTCTATCACAGCCACAAGAACGTGACATTTTCTTTTGAATGGCTGGGAACTAAAGTATCTTTGCGTAGTATACTTATTTTTTTTCTCCTTGAATGCGACTTTCACTATTTGTACATTAGAAACCATTTCAAATGATAGAAGTCAAGGCTCTGAATTACATGAGCATATCTCTACCCTGGAGATAATAAAGTCTGTCCATCATTCTCCAAGCAGATGTAGTTGAGGTGAGGTCAATAATGAACATTACTGGTTCAGAGTTATGTATTACCAATCTTGAAAGGTGACACTGTTCAAGTGACTTGTGCTGGAAATTTAATCCAAGTTTGAAAATTTCTACGAAAAGTAAGAGTTTAGGGTTGGAGAATGATGGTAATAAAATAATCCTCATCATAGTAAGGTAACAATTTGATTTAATACTGGCATCAACTTTAATATAAAGACAAAGTTCACAAAGTACTTACATCAGAGCTAAAATATAAATGAAATTTAACATATTATCAATAAAATACCAGCATGATTTACTTTGTCTTCATCACAGCATTTATCGAACTAATGAAGATCACTATGCTCTATATACTGGATCTCGTATTTTGCTAAATGTAAAAATCAAAAACCAGTCTGGCATGGTCTTTCTTTGAGGAGTTTATAATTTATGAAGATAAGTTTAAAATCCCTAACAATAGTGCCAAATATTAGTTTTATCAATGAAGTGGCAGTCAAAATTCTACAAGAATTCAAAGAGGGGGAGATGACTTTCATACTTCAGTCTGGATGGCATGTTGTAGAATTTGGGAAGTTGTCAGAGGATACTGCATGTATAGAGGACAGAGGCAAATTTGTGATTTTTGACTTCAACAAAATTATATTCTCTGGAGGATGCCAGTGGTGGGAAAAGCAGCAGACAACTCTTTAATTGTTTAATTGACGATAATGGAAGGGGAAATTATTAGGATAGTAGGCTAGGACCAATTAACTTCAAACAATATGTATTGCTTGATGGGGAAAATCCTGAATGTTTTACATGGGGAAAAGAAAGGGAAATGTCATCTTGGAAGATGAGTGACTTGGCTAGTTGGAAACTGAGCAAAACAGAAAGGAAAGAGCTAAATGAGATTATGGTAATAGTCTAGACTTCAAAACATAAGGGGAGGAACACAGTGTAGATGTGTCAGTTTTATGGAAGTGAATTATCTTAACTCTTATTGTAGGGTGGGGAGATCTGGAATTACACCACAACCATTGGAATGGGATGCATGGCAGATCTTTGGGGGCTGAGGAGGACAGCCAGTAATTATTCCTGTCCTATAAAATGACATTCTGTTCTAGAGATGTGAAATTCTCTCCTGTCTTCTTTATAGATGGAAATAAATGTTAAGCACTACTCGCTAAACTGTGAAAAGGATCAGTAACATTTGATGCCTTAATTAAAGGCTGGGATGGGATTTTTGCTCCTAGAAAAATTAATATAGGAAAACAAGAGTAAAATTACTCTAATTAAGACTTCTCTGGAATGGAACCACTCCAGCTATAAGATTTTATAAATTATCCCAAAGCACTTTTAATATAACTTTCCCTTTTGCTTTTTAAAAACGTCCTCAAATTCATTCTATCTTTAATCTACCAGATATTTCATTCCCAGATGAACGAGGGGAAGGGAGATATATACATAATTCATGAGTGTAATTCCAAGATCATGGAAACTATAAGGTAAAGTTGTTAAGAGCTGGAGCTTGAAAAAGTTTTTACTGTCCTTCTCTCATTTCACTATTAATGCATAGTCCTCAGTCACACTTATAAGAAATCATTTCTCATTCAAAATTCATTGCATTTTAATTGCAGATTTATTAACAAACTGGCGGCTTTGTATTGATTTCTGTAGGATGTTGTGAAAACTGGGAACAGGCACAGAGCACCTTGTCAGACTGACATCACTTCACACTAAGTGGCCGGGATGTTGTTACATGCAAACACTCCACCAAGAGCATAACAGAGAGGTATGGGGAGAAAGGAGCTTTCAGAAAATCTGAGAATAGAGAAAACACCCATTTAGACCCATATTTTCAGTGTTCATAAAATTCAATAGGCTTTGATGGAAGGTAGTCTTTCTTTAATTTTTAATTTCAATTATGATGCCTTTACTCTTTGTTAGATTTTTCTGAAGCAAACGTGATTCCCAAAACATGCTAGAAACCATGAAAGGCAAAAATAATCAAATACTGAGAATCTATTTTAACATATCATTGTACATAAACTCACAGCAAAGATATGTTGTATATTCAAACTCTGAGATTAAAATGGAGAGATTCCATCACTATTCAATATAAAGCTAAACCTATTTATGTGAACATCATAATGATTAATAGATCAATTTTGATCTCTAAATTTTCACAATTTTGTGTCCAGACAGAAGAAATAAGTGTTAAGTATCATATTTGCATGTCACAATTGTAGTATTGGGACTTTTGTTCTGACAAGCATAAGCACATACAATGGCTTATACTGTTTGGAACCAGGATCATCCCAGAAAATTGAAAAACAGAAATATTTTTATGTGCCTTTAAGGAGCTATGATGTCCAAGTCTGTCCTGTAGCTGAGATAGCCTTACCTTTTTCTTCAGCTTGACTAAACTTTATGCAGGCTTCTTCCTAATTATAATCACCTGATCTTTCTTAAGAGCATTTGCTTTAGAAAACTTGCAATTGTATATTCCTTCTGTGCCCTTTTGATTGTGAATCTCCAATAATCCAGAACCATCTTTCTCAAGTAGCTAAGGATAGGAACAATCTATTTGAAAAGTAATTATCAAGAAAGTTAGGATCCCTGTCTCCAAATTTCCTGGGAGAGCAGAACCCCAGCTTACACAAGCAACAACTAGGAAACTCTTTGACCAACCTCTCACAGAAGTCATTTTGAACTATTCCATCAGCATTGCCATAGTTTGAATGTCCCTCTGGAATTCATGTTGAGATTTAATACCCACTGTAACAGTAACAGGTGGTAATTAGAATAAGATAAATTTCTGAAGATGGTATTCCCAAGATTGTTTTATAAGAACAAAAGAGTGTGAGAATTGAGCTAGAAATTTTGCTCTGTCTCATCATGTGCTGGCCCTGTACCATCTGGGTACTCTGTAAAGAGACCCCATGAGCAAGAAGATGTTCATCCATTATGACCCCTTGACTTTTGACTTCCACAACTGTGAATCCAATAAAAACCTTTCTTTTCCTTATAAATTATCCAATATGTGGTGTTTAGTTATTGTATCAACTTAAAAGAAACACATTAGTGTTTAAAAATCTTTCCTCATTTTGTTTCAGTAAAATTGTACTAAATCTTTCTCCCCTATTGCAGTAGTTTTGAATGAAGTCTTCCTTGATGTTTTTAACAAATATTTCATGCAATTGTCCTTGTATAAATGTAATGATAATCATTTGGGTTACTAAACATGTTGAATATAGAATTTAATCACAATTATATATACTTTTCTAAATTAGACATTTAAAAAAATACACACTAGGAGGAAAAAAAATCACTGAAATAGTTTTCTCCATTTGTGTCCTTGAAAGGAATTTAATACAGAAGATAGGAAAAATATCTTCAGTAATAGCCTTTCATAATTTACTGGTGTCATTATCAGACTTAGACATTTAACCATTCAGTGTATGGCCATGATGATATACCAGTATAAATGTCTAAGGCAGATGCTTGCTTTTGAATTCAGAAAAATCTACCCAGTCTGTTCCTTTTAAAAACATTCTACATCTTTATACTCCCATACTACATGCTCTTCATGATCCCTGGGACATATTTTCCAGGATGTATTTGGCAACCGAAAGCCAGATTATCTACGTAAGTGTCACCCATAATGGCATGCATACAAGTGATCTGGGGACTTCTTAGGAAAGCAGATCTCTGGGACCTAGACACAAAGACTGCAATCTCATTGCTCTTGAGTGGCACTCCTTGTGCATACTAAAAAGGTGCTCTACCACTGTGATATACTGCCAGCCTGAGGTCAGGAATTTTTAACAAACTCCACAGGTAATTTTGAAGCAGGTAATCATGGACCACACTTTTCTAAAAAATCCTTTAGGATTATTGGGATAATAGAAATTCACAGAACTCAGCCTTTTAGTAAATGTGTCCATATTCTTTTCTTTTCTTTTTTTTTAAACAAATGTATACCTAAAGTGTGTCTACCTTCATAGCCAGCCCGTGTTACCAGAAAATATTTAACCAGGTTCCTGAATTTCTGTCCTGTCCAGGAAGGGGGACCATAAGGTAGATAGTTTCTATGTCAAATTCAAAAGTCTTGGAATACCTTCTTTGAATCTTTCTAGTTACTTTCCAAATTTTAAAAGCAGAAAATTCATGGGAGCACCTTGTAGATTTCCCCCTAAAAAATACTGAAGGGGGGCTGGGATTGTGCCTCAGTCGTGGAACGTTCGCCTAGCATGCGCAGGGCCCTGGGTTAGATCCTAAGCACCACATAAAAATAAATGAATGGAATAAAGGTATTGTGAAAAAAAATACTGAAGGACTTAAAAAAATGATGCTCAGTCAGAGAACTTGCCAGAATTCTTTTTCTCTGATGGAAACTTTCAAGAAGAGAATAGCTGCATTGGATTCTATTGTGCATAAATCAATGCATAGACTTGATTGAAATGTTTTATTTCAGTGAAATTGTTAACAAAATCACAGGGGGACTTATGTGATGACAACCACATTATCTTTCACGTCCACACTTTCATAGACAATTAACACAGAAC
This sequence comes from Callospermophilus lateralis, assembly GCF_048772815.1. Lineage (NCBI taxonomy): Eukaryota > Metazoa > Chordata > Mammalia > Rodentia > Sciuridae > Callospermophilus > Callospermophilus lateralis. Next base: position 18,529,592 of record NC_135307.1, read on the forward strand.
CTAATAATGCATTGAAATCAAAGTTATATCCTTTTTCTTCTAACTTCCCAATGAAACTGCCAGTCTTCCTGATTTTTTTCATACTTGACAATGAACAAGACTATCAACGACAGCTTCCATATTCATGTATCCCCTAAAGTCATTTGGCAAGAAATATGACTTTTTTTTTTCAGTGTAAATTTCTACATTAGCTTAAAGATTTTCATTTTACTTTCTTAAAGAGGCAACAATATAACACTCAACAAATGTCACTGTCAGTATTAAAAAAATAATAGATAAAATTCTATAATAGATTGAATTCCTACAATATTCTGAATACTTGACATTATTGTACTATTTCAAGTAATATTTCAAGGAATCATTGATTCATTTTGCTGACAATTAACTGATAATAAAGAGGGTGAAATAATTGATCAAACTTACAGAATTTAATTTTACCATTTGTCTAATGCCTCTCTGTTCCTTTTATTAAATTGCATTGCTTAATTAATATAAAATTTAGGGCATCTCTGATTTAGGAAATATTCAAAAATATAAATCTGCTGATTTTTTTCTTAGACAAGTTTTTTTTTCTGTCCCCATCCTGCTTCCCAATTACTGTGAAAATATAACAACATTTCTCTTAAAATGCTTTTCAAATTTTTTAATTAATTTTTATTTTTATTCAAATAACCATCTCCTTTATTGAAAACTGTAAACTCCATTGAAAACTGTGCCACAGTTGCTTGTACTTCTTGATAAGTCCTGTCTTTCCCACAGTACCTAAGATTGAATTGATAGTATTGTTGAAAGTAAAAATAAATAGATGACTACATTTCCTGAATCTCCTACATATACATGATGGTATAAAGCATGAGACTGTGTAAGTAGGAGAAGGAATCATGCATCTTAAATGCTGGCTCCCTTAAGTTCCTGAGAAAAAGGCACTGAGGCATATGGTGTGGGGCTCAAGTAGTGGTTTACATTTTTTGTAGAACTAACTCTTAGTAGGTAATGATGCTCATTCTCCTGAGATGGAGGAGCTTTCCAGAAGTTTATATTTATAACAGAGTTCAATATTACTTGGCCTGTAAACAAGGTGGTGCAGACAATTTTATTAAATGGAATTTGGTATGTATATTTTGGAGCAGCAGTAATTAAGAATTAAGCCAATACCCTTAAAGATGCTTTGTGATTTAACCTGACTACACCTACAGTGGACATATGTGATACTGTTATTTTCTCCTGAGATTGTTGTCAGTACTCTAAAATTAAAACCACACATATTCCATTAGGCTCATTTCCTTGTGCTTCTTTGGTTGCTTCCTGCATTCCTACCATATACTTGCATTAAACAATCTATCTTATATAAACTTTGGACAACAACTTTGATTTGAGGTTTGAAATATGAATTGTTAAAGCAGACTTTCTGAAAGAATAATTCTGTCACTTGCAACTTGACAATCTGAATTTTCAGCTGCCAGTGTCAGAACATGTTAACTTTTTTTTTTTTCTTGCTGGAGATAAAAGTACAAGTAGCATTGCTGGTGTCTGGAGCTGAGATGAAAAGGTCCTCAAAGAGCTTTATGGATATGATATGATTCACGCATGTTGCGTCACATGTTACAGTATTTTCAGCATCTTTCTTTGTTAGATTGGAGCATCGGGAAATCATAGTCTGGAAGATATATCAGGTGGTTGTTTAGGTAAAATGTGCACTAGATGGACAGTTTTCCTGTTACCAGGGTCAAGGTCCCTTGCTTGGAGATATGCTCCCCACAGTGACGTCCCTGTGAAGTAGAATGGAAAATGTCACTGAGCCTATTTCCAAAATCTTAAAAATTCATTGTTTCTGTTTTCCATAAGATTTAGTCTGGTAATCTTTCTATTGTCTAGATTATATTTCACAAGTAAAATAATTTTATATACAGCAGAAATAGAAGTGTATCATTGTTCACAAATAATCTTCAACATGCATTTTAAAATGCATTTTACAGAGCCTAACTAACTTTGAGGCTCTGAAAAGTTTGAATTTTTCTAGTATTTTAAATTCTTTCCCTTAGTTAAAAAAATGCTCTCTTCTCCTCTGGGTTCTCATGAAAGTCTATAATTTTTGCTTTAATTATTGGATCCAAAAGATGAAAGATGCTTTAATTATGACTTTAATTGTATCACTATTTCCAGGAGAGTTTCTAATAATATTCTATATCTCATGAATCCAGATTTACTTGTTGGAAGAAGGGAAAAAACTACATTCCTGACCATGATTGATAATTAATTGAGTCTTTTCTTGCAGAGAACTTAACCAAAATATTTTTCAACTTTTAGTATTTAGAATCCATATATGTCTCATGTCTAATGGTGAAATTCCAATTTCTTTATCTGTCAATTTCTACAGCTTGACATTTTTTTTTTAATTAAAAACTTTATTTTATTTTGGGATTGTCTAGAAACTATATCATCTCAATATAAACAGATATCACAAAAGGTTCCCACAATAACTTTTTAGAAGATCACCAGGAACTCATAAAAACAACTGAAAGATAGAAAACCAATTTAGAAATAAGAAGCCACTAATGTAGATCTCAGGGCTGAGGAACAGGAGCCACAAAAACTGGTACCCGAGTGAAACAAAATAGTGGGTTCCAACTGCTGCCATTGTAAAAGCAATACCAAGAGCCCATGTTCATTCCCAAGTGCGTTTTAGGTCAAGTAGCTTTATATAATATCACCAATATGAGAGTCGTGCTATGATTTTCCCAATTTATAAATGAGAAAGCTCAGGCAGAATTATAAAGCCACCTGACACCACACATCCAATAAGTGGTAAAGAGGCATGATGGACAAAGTGACCCCAATATTATGAGAACACAGATATCACTTGTCATAATAAAACTCTCCAGAATGTTCTGTCCTTTTGAGTTTTCCCTGAAGATCCAACAGTAACGAGAGGATCATCAGATCAGCCCAATTAGTGTTTATGGAGAAAGGACCCCTGAATATAATCCAAGCAATTGCATACCAAAGATGAAGAACTGACTCTCATTTTGAAATTAAGGCACTGCTAAGATGAAGAAATGCATGTCAGAGAACCCAAACTACAAGGGTTGGCTATAAAAAGTCCAGCCTTCCTCAAACTCTACTGAAATGAATATTTGAGATTTGTCTTTTTTATTTAACAAGACTAGAGAAAGCAAACACGCTAATTTATTTTACCCTTACTTCAATTTCAAAACTGCATAATTTTCTACACTTCAAATTATCATGTGAAGTAAAGATATCTTGGTTGAAATAGCTTTTACTTTGAAGATTCCCTTTTGTATAAAATAAAAGCATCACTATTGTAATAGAACAGGAGGAAGTGACATATGGAATGAGGCAAAGAAGGTATTGACAAGCTTTTTTTTTTTTTAACAGGATGGGTTCATTGAGTGGAGTCAAGAGGAGTCTTATTTCTCATAAGGAAGCAGAAGTATTACAAAACTATCATCTTTCTCCTGCACAATACAACTGCAAAGCATTGTTCAAGGTCATCATGAGTGCTTGCATTTGCAGTGTAATAGAATATGCAATTATTCATAAAACTAATTCATTGGTTGTGGAAAAAAAGAAACCTTCAAATAAATATATGCCTAGTGTTTTAAGGTAAGGGAATTATTCAAAAATGAGGCTAATGTAGACATTGTTTAACTCGACTGAGGGTTTCTTGCTTTTTTTGTTTGCTTCTTTAATGTGATTTGCTAATTTCATGCTTCTAGAATGTCAACAAGGGTAATAAAATAGCAATTTAAGGCCACATTAAAAGCTGAACTAAATGGCACCATTCTACTGAAGACATTAAAACAAAATTATAGCATGTCCTGTTATCAGAAGGCATCTTTGTGGCTTTAATGTAGAGTGGGAGAAAAGAAGACCTTTATGCTACACCCTACCCATCTTCCTTCTGCTCAGGGTTGTTGTAGCTTCAGAGTAATAGAAACCATGTCTATTCTTGGTAAGAGTTCTCTTGTGATAATTCAGCTTTCTCCTTCTCTTTCTTTAATGATTTTTAATAGTGTATCAATGCATGGTGAATATAATAAAGCTGTATATACTTGCTGTGTAAAATTTGTTGTTTTTGAAGATAAGTACATAACTATGTAACCATCAAAGTATCATCATGATGAATGCCAAAAACTTAGCCATCACTTCCAAAAATTTTCTTCCAACTGCATTGTGTTATTGTTGCTCTTGTTGTATATGGGTGTTTTTTTTTTAAATTTATTTTCATTTTATGGCAAGAACACAATGTAATAGAAACAATTCAGGGATGAACGGATAAAGCAAATGTTTTATATATCCTATTCATATATATATATATATATATATATATATATATATATATATATATACATATATATATATATATAAATATATATTTATTTATGAATAGGATTTTAACTTTCAAAAAGAAGGAAAGTCTACAGTGTTTGCGACCACATGGATGGACTTAGAGGACATTATGCTAAGAAAAATAAACCTAACACAGAAAGACAAACACTGGATAATCTCACAGGTGTGTGAAATCAATTCTCTTTTCATTTGGCGTATTCAGTTTCTCTTTAGTACAGTTATTGTCAGGTATGAAGAGAGGTTAACTCTATATAAAACCAGTATGAACACATTTCTGCCCTTCCTGTTAGATACTCACTAAGAGGAATCCTCTCCCCATCTCCGTGTAATATCAGTGAATTTTGTGTGGCCAATGTGTTAGATACTAAAGCAGGCCTTCTCCTCCCTGCTCCATGAGCCCCTTGTATACACACATCATGCCAAATAGATAAGGTTGCTGTGTTTTCTTATGTGGGCCCTCCTTCCTGATATGTGAATAATGCTTTCTTCTCTACTTTGTGTGAACTTGTCTTTACATTGCCCATCTCGACCACAAGGGTAAATTCAGTGAAGGATAGAGGCAACTTGATACTCCTATTCAGAAAAAGATTTCCAACCACCAAAAGAAACTTCAGGTATGTGTTAGTATTGGCATTATTTAAAAGCACTTCTGTCCTCTTTCTCTTATAGTAGTAGCCTCATGACATATGGTAGGAAGGGAAAATGCTGCTTCACTTCACAGAAGATGAAACTAAGATGGTTTAAGTCAGGTATTCAATGTAAACTTTTTTCTACAGTCATGAAAATATCCTAGATAGATATCCTTAGATAAAAATCTTCTGTTTAGGAAATACACAAAAAATTCAAGATATTACTTAGATTGATTTTTTATTTTATTCTAACTGATGCTAATCCTCAAGCTCTGGTCTATTTCTGTGAATTTTATGAGTCTCAGAAAATGTAAAAGCTATGGAAGATTTGATTTCATGTACAAGAATAGCACACACTAAATTCTGGCAACTTTTTATCCTATCCGTCTAGGTTCATTGATCTTGACCACACTGTATTACTATTCCAACCCTTTGCTTTTCATTCTATTTTCTTTGTAGATATTTAGAGATATATTAGCATACAATGCCTATCACAATAGTGTCCTCGAGAATGCTTTTCTAATTAAAATTGGAAATGTAGGCCTAACATTAGATGACCTTTAATTAATGATGTAGGATTTTACCAAGCATCCTGGAAAAGATAGGTGCAGAAAGACACAATTAAGCCACAGAGTAATTACTTTCAAATCTTAACTGACTTTAGCTGAATATAAGTGAAATGAACTGCACATCACAGGGATCTAAAACTTCTTTTAGTCTAAAAATCTCATGTAACACTTAAAAAACATAATCATAAGAGTGACTATAGGCTGTTCATTATTAGCTGACCATACTTCTTGCCCAGTCCAGACCTTTCTTTGCAGAGAAGAAATTCAGTCTCTCTAACAATTAGTCTCTGCTGTTTCCCTCATCCCACCCAAGGAGAAGTAAAGAGAATTACCTAATTGGTAGCTTATGAAATGTGCATGTTTCATGTAGTTCCGCTCTTTCCTTTCCTTGGGAGCAAATTTATTCCAAGAAAGCCTAAGTTCCCTTCTGCTACACACCATTCCAAACGTTACCTGGGATCCCACTTGTTAACTCCAACTCTGCTCCCATTCTGCCTGAATGGTGCATACACTTTGTGTAGTTCTGGAGTTTTACTTCAGAGACTCATTTGACTTTCTCAAAGCTACCCTTTTACCCCTGGACAGTAAGAATATTCTGTTTGGCCTCCTTATCTAATTTTCATCTTATTTCTTAAAACATTCAAACCGTGGTAGATAAGAGAGATGTTATTCATTGAGGGCCTCCTTAAAGGCCCAAAGTTCACAATATTGAAGACATGAGAGTCTTAATGTGTTAAAATCCTCTTACAAAGGAGAAAGCAGAACTCAATGATGGCATAGCTCAAAGCACATTACAAAGCCTGAACGGAGATTCAAACAGGGTCTGCCTCTCTCTAAGCCCCCTATTCTTGAATCTACATTCCGCTCCTTAAAGTCACAGAGATGAAAGATTACTGCTTTTTTGCTCTCCCATCTCATTGATGAATGAATAGAGTCAAGCAGAAATGAAGTTCATTATGCAAGGTCATGCAGCTGATGTGGACTTCAATAATATTTGAAGACAGGTTTCTGCATATTACTGTTTTCTATAATTTATAATCATGACATAATATAGGCAAATCAGAGTTTTACTAGGTATAGCTAAGTTCCTTTATGTGGCATATTATGCCATATTCATGTTTATAGAATTTGCGGAAGAATAATTAAATATCTATTTTTCAACTTGGGTTAAAACCAAAAAGAGGAAATGTCAATAAACATTTTTTTTTTTTTTTTTAGCAGAGGGCAGAGTGGAAAGAGGTTTTTGAGAACAGTTAAATTATTATAATTTCTGTTCTTATTATGCAAAATCACAAATCTGCTGAGGATGAACAGAAATTATTTTTGTATTGTTAATTATGGTATTAAACTTTTGCTCTAATGCTTTATTATTTCATAAGAACAGACTTGGTAATGAAATTATTATTTACTGACTTGGCTTGTAAATCCAAGCCATATATACTTTTGACTGATACATCTCAGAAATGTAATTGTTGCATCTCAGAAATATTATTGGTCTGTTTTCTAATTCCATGCAACACTCTACAATTAGCTGGTGGTACGCTAAGGCAGATCTGCTGATATTGGATGTGTCTCACATGTCTGAAACTTTGTCTAAGATGATGTGCCTGTGTTCTGTATGTCCTTATCATCCATCAGGCTAGCTCAGGTTTTTTCTCAGGCTAGTTCAAACCTCTGATAGTTATTGCAGAGAGGGAAAATGGAAGTATACCTATGCAGGAACTTTTTCAATTCTGCTAGCACTGTATTAGCCAAAGCAATTTAAATTGTTGAGGCACAGTGAGAGAGATCTAAACAATTCCAGGGCAGATAGTATGGTTATGGGGGTCCAGTACAAAGCAAGAATTGTACCATACAATGTCATATACCTGACATCTGTCATTGATTAGAAGATCACCAGGAACTCAAAGATATCTGGCATTGATGAGAATGTATATTATAGTGGAGAAATCCTGATGGTATTTTTAAGCAATTAATACCTGCCAACAACACAATCTTATTCTTATTGCTGCACTGTAACAAGCTTGAACAGGTTGAATGAGTTGAATTATACACCTACTTGGTAATTTAGACACTGAGTGCAAAAAGAAGGAAATCACTGAACAGAAAGCTCATGACTAGCACAACTTTTCAGTGTGAGGATTTTCTATTGGCTTTTTGTCAAACAAATAAAATGGCCAACTTTAAAAATGAGACTGATAAATGTCTTGGATAGTGACTTGGGTTGCTTGGAGTTTAGACACTGTATGTTTTGACTTCTAGAGCTCCTTTCCAACTCTGAATCAATAAAGCAAAGCATTGCTTTTAGGCAAATTTCAATAAATATTCCTCATTTACATTATGAGAAGATTTAACTCACTCATGTTTGCTTTTCTTTCTTAATTATATATTTTCACTTAGTCACTTTAATCAATTATCTATTGAAGAAATGGAGATTCTAGTTATAATATTATTAACATAGATATTAAATGAGAGAAAGGGTGGGGGATTTTGAGTCATAACCACACGACTAATTAAATCATATTGAATCCATTGACTTAAATTTCTTTATTATGAGCATTTATCTTGACACTTCACTTAACCAGGATTGTTAGCTTGTGAATTGAGTATATTTGCTTTGATCGTTACTATCATTATTATTATGGTATTTTTTATATAGAAAAATAGATAAGATTAAAATAAATCTATAGAACCAAATCTCCACTGACTGAAATTACAATCTGAGTGGTAGCATCTACATAGTGGGACTGGGGTGGTGCCTTTGCTTAATTAAGTTGGTAAATGTTTGTCCTCTTGACTTTACTGTGTGTAGCACATATGATATTAATATCAATGATTTGAAGGATGTATGAAACTCTGTAAGACATAGATCTTACAGACATTTGCCTGTGGACAGGAAGTAACAATCTAATGCATAAAAATATAAAATATGACACATGGTGACTTCACCTGTTTTATGCTGCTTTCACAGAATGCCACACACTGGTTAATTCATAATGTATATAAACTTATTGTCTCATAGTCTCGGAGATTCAAGAACAATGGTCTGTCATTGGACAAAGGCTACCTTCCTGAGTCACATCATGGCCCAAGGCATCACATAGCAAAGTGGCAGAGAGATGAAGAGGGAGCAAAAAGGGCTGAACTCATTCCTGTGATAACCACCCTACTCCTGTCAGAGTCCTCTTGATCTAATCATCTCTTGAAGTTCCCACCTCCTGATTCCTTTACAGTGGAAATTAAATTTCAATATAAATTTTGGAATTGTAAATATTCAGATGATATCACGGGATCCTACAGACTTGGTTTAAATCTTAACTCTTCAATTTAGTAACTATGGATTTTAGGTCATAAAGCCTCAGTTTTCTCATATGTTAAACAGTTTTCCTCAGCTTCATGAGAGATGTAAATATGATAATCCATGTGCAGTGCTAAGAACATATCCTGAAAGTAGTAAGAGCCATTAAATATTAATCTTCAATAGTATTAATGAAAAATACAGGAAATCTATACTAGTGATTATAATGAAAAGCCTGAAATATCATTAAAATAGCAGATTAGACAGAATTTATTTCATGTATCCAAAAGTGAAGATTATAATTAGTCAATAATATTAATTAAAATATAATACCTTTAATTCAAAAAAAGAAAAATACAAAATTCTACATTTATGTGATTGAAACTTACCTGACCCTGGATTCTGCTATCTTTCTCATGGAACCAATAAGAGGAATAGGAGGTTTCTATTTTGTGGAAGTTGAAGAAAATATGTCTACAAAGTGCATCCTTCCATTTCAGTGTGAAGAATAAAATTGTGTAGGGTTGTTGAACATTCAAATTCCAGACAAGACACCCTTGTGATTCTCACTCAGATTAGGGCAGTGACACTAAGACATCTGAATTTCTGGAAAATGTCATAGTTACCATTGATATGGTTATTTTGGAGCAACACTTTGAGAACAACTAGACTATCATCTCTTCTCTAAGTATCTTGATAAAAGAAAGCCAGTACTTCAAGGCTAGAGAGATGAGAACATCAGTATGTAGAGAAGACAATGGCTGATTTGAAGTTGATTTGTTAAACTGGCATTTTCCATTTTTGAGAATGTGTAGTGTTCTGTTTACAGTATGATTTGCAAAGTATTTTATAGTGGAGTTTGTAATTGCTGGATGAAGAAATCTCATTATTTGAGTGCATATGTGTATAATTAATGGGATTAAGAACAGGTGGGAGATTATTGGATATAATGGAAGTCAAACCAACCACCTAAGAAAGAAGAGCATGAGGCTAAATTTCATGTTATGCCCACCAACACAACAGGATTTCAGAATAAAAAAAATATTTGGAAAATTTTGGCATAACAATCAAACATTTTTCTATATACATAATGATCATAAATAATAACAGAACCTATAAGTAATTCTAAAATTTATTTTTTTGAGGGGTACTAGGGATTGAACTCGGGGGTACTCAATCACTGAGCCACATCCCCAGACCCAAACAAATAAAGAAATATTTTCATAAGTTAATTGTTTTCAATAAAATAATAAATTATATTCATGACAATGTAGCTTTAAGTGTGGAATAATTAAGAAGCCCTCAGGACTTTTTAATATGCTTTGATGTAAATTTTGTTTTATCAAAAATCAAAACTGTAAGTGATTAAACATAACATTCTTCACACAAACATTTGTGAAAATGCTCTGTAAACAGAATAATAACATAAAAATATAAATCATGATTAGTGACACATTTTAGTAGAAAAATCTAATGTATGTAAATCAAGCTAATTTAGATGCACTTGGGAAAGACAGAAAGTATAATAGACATGAACAGTGTAGATATCTACTATTGTGAAGCACAGTTCTAGGTGGTTTACATTTATTAACTTTAATTCTCAAGTCCTGGAAGATGGCTGTCTTGGGCCTCATTTTATAGATGCTAACTAACTCAGAGATGTTAAATAACTTGTTAAAGCTGACAAAACTTACAAATGGCAGAGAGCATGATTTAAATGACTTATTCCTTCTTTCTTTCTTTAAAATTCTCAAGAACAGCTGTAGAATGAAATGTTCACTCAAAGTTGTTACTTCCAGGCACATAAAGTAACAAATAGGAAACTACCAAATGTGTGATCTCCTTTAAAGGGGGAGAGGGGTTGATAACATTGAATTTTTTAACCTCTCACAATATATTAATTGTGCTCCCTGACATGAATCCCTTAAATTTCTTTTAATATACCACTTGCAATATCATCATGCCCTTAATTAGTTTAACAACTCCCATTGTATGACAAGGTGAATTCTTGTGGGTCCTATCTAAACTGTCAGACGACTTTTAGCAGTGATATCCCGAGAATGAATTTTCTGAATGATCACAGACCACATGGAAATCTAACATTATTATCTTTCTCAGCAAATCTTATGCAAAAGCAATATTAATTTAGCAACTGAGACTTTTTTTCCTCAAGAGAAAAGTTTAAAATAGCTTGTGCATTACAATTAAATAGGTTAGGATTTTTATTATTAAAATAACTCAGAGTCAGCTAAAAATGAATCCTGTCAAAGTTCTAGTAAAATATATAATAAAGTTAATTTTAAAAATCATGCTTAAACTGTTTCAATGGTTATACTGTCTTCTTTAACCATATAACAAAAAGTAATATATGCTAATTTATTTAACAAATGAAAAGTCTGTTATGTGAATATTCTGCTGCAATAACACTTGTTAAGAAGCATTTGGTGTCAGCCTGTTGAAATATTTAAGTCTTTAATTATGAATCATTTCTTCCAACTTTATGGATGGAATAAAGTATAAGTTAAATAGGTTGTTGCAGAGCTATAAGCAGTTGGATTCACAGATACCTAAGAAACCTCACTTAAGTAAGTAAGCTACTTTTTCTTGCACTTGTAGAAAACAAAGTTACAAAAACCAAGCCAAACAAAGAAAACCCCATTGACCTAAGCAGATTGTAGATGAGGGAGAATACACTGACTGCTGTCTACTTCCAGGGGTACAAGCTGTCCAGTAAAACCAAATTCTCTTTTTATTTACATTATGTCAGTCTCTGATTTCTTTTTTCTTGTTATATCCTTTACCTTCTTAATTTGTATTGTATTCTGTTTCATCTTGGTCTTGAATTAAAGACATTCTGTCCAAAGTATTTATTATTCTAAGGCAGGTATAGACAATATCACCAACTCTTTTCTCCAAATTAGGTGCTTCGAATAATGGTTTAATGAAGAGTAACGGCTGCTACCTATTTATTTTTCTTTTTGCTAAAAAGGAGGATGCAAGAAAAACATGTCTCTTAGAGTAAATGCACGCCATGTAAATGCACACCAAGCTTGTGCATCCAACTCACATGATTTATGTCTCTGCTCTTACAGAATCGAAATACTCAAAAAGCAGAAAAGAGAGCGACCCAGTGAAGGGAAACATGTCAAATTGGTGATGGTGAGCAGTTTGACATAGGTAGATTGAAGACCTTTGAAGAACACATGGCACACGATGGGGTCACTCAGCGAGGAGTCAAGTGCTACCGTCTTGCCTGTGACTGCCATTCTCTCTGGCTATTCTTGGATCTTTCCTTGATAATTAATGTTTATCTGCACTTATGGAAATTAAGTGTGCAGTGTCATGGCTCACTCAAAAAAAACTCACCACTGCTTTCTTAAGAATAAATAAATAAAATATTTCCATAAATAAAAATGAAAGCTATTAAAGGGCTAAGAAACTTAATTTTGCAAAATATTCATTTTTTTTTCAGATGATAAACACTGTGCTGTATAATTTGGCTATTTTCTTTGGTGATGAGAGAAAAAAAAAAAGAAAGTAATTTGGATATATAGAGTGGGGGAACAAATGTCATGTCAGTTAGCAGAGAATTCATGTTTTTTTCCCCCTTTCAGAGGAAGAACTGGAAAGGTACAAGTGTATAGAAAGAATGGAGTGGAAAAAATGGTTTCAGAGAACGATCAAGGCACTGGATGAAAGCAGAAGTAGGAGAAAAGATGCAGCTATGGATCAGACAGGCTGCTCCTGAGCTCATGAACATCACTACCTTCCAGGGACATGGTTGAGTGGAATGAGAAAATGTTACCAGATGATATATCAGGTCCCCACCAGCTACTCAGTCATAGGAATTTGTGGAAAAAGGAAGATCCATGAATCCTAGAGGGGCTTATGATCTCTCATGGGTTAGAAAGAGCATTCATTAGGTTCATTGTCAATCCTGGCTTCCTGGTTTATTCCCAATTCATTCATCTGGAGCTGATAGAATTTCCCTCATAAACTGTTTGTTTAGTTCCTGAAATGATCATAACTTTCTGTTCTTCCCCAAATATCCTTTAAGATAAATTTTTATTCCCTAATTCTTCCATCTATTTTTGAAAGAGATGGATTCAGCCATTTTCTGTGTAGGTACCTAGATTTACTAGTTAACACTGCAAAGTATTTATAGATTTAGAGAATGACCAACTAACAGAAAATGAAAATGCTATGAATCATCCTCCTTGGTCCATAACAGAGTAACAAAGTGAAGCACAGAGATATTAAGAAACCAATCCAGAGTCACAGAGCAGTTACAGTGACTCTAGGAAAAGAAATCATATTGGCTAATTTCCAAACCACGTTGTCCTCTATGCCCAATCTGTATTGGCTTTCTTTTCACAAGTGAAATTATAGTAACCCTTATTTCCCAAACACTGTGTTAACTATGGGCCCCTCTCTCTTCATCCCTCCCTGTTTCTCTCTCCCTCTCTCTCTCCATTTCTGGCTATTGACATTAACTTTGAGAAAAAAAATTACTACACATTTCATGAAATTAATTTCTGCTCAATCCAAAATATATTTCATTTTTCATTTTCTTCTTGGCTCACAAGCTCATTATTCCACTTTTATCCTCAACAGATTGCAATTGGCATCTATTAACCCCCATCTCCGTGCAGTATGAGCCTTTTGGACGTAGAGTATAAGTGACATGGGGTTGGGTGGAAGGTGAAGAGAGTGGCATTGGCTGCCACTTGATATCAGGTAGATTTAGGATTTAACATTTCTTTTCATTCTGCAAAGACTTACTTAATTCACATCTCTGCATTTTGGATCAAAGGGGAAGATAAAATACTATACCAGTTACTTTCTAGTATGCAAAGTGACTTTGAATGTTTATACATTCATAACTGGAAAGGATATTAGGGTCCAGTCGTCCTATCTCTTCATCTTGTATTCATTTGTTGCACACTAGTCATTTATCAGTTATATTTCAGAAGAAACAGAGATGAAAGCCCAGGTCTTCCTCTGAGAAAGCTCATATTTAATTAGAGGTTGCTGGAGGCAGAGATATTCAGCATCAATGTCTGCTACCAAGTTTAATGCTAGATGACTATACAGGAAGCCTCAACCACAGAGAGCCAAATTCAGACTGGAGATATGAAGGAAGATGTTCAGAAAGTGATGTCTGAGATTCTTGGAAGATGTCAAGTGGATATGTGGAAAGAGGGCAGAAAGTAATATTCAATGTGATAAAAATATAGAGTTAAATATATTAGGCATATTCAGCAAAGTATAATAATTTTGGTGTACTGGACTTGGCAGTTTTCTTAGAAAGGATAAAGAGTGGGCATCCCTAGTTCTTGCAGAATCCATTGTACTGAGCTAAAGTTAGATCTTCACATTGAAAACGAAAAATGAGCCTTCTGAAGATGTTAATTGGGGGAATGCTGTTAGAACATTTACAATTTAGTAAGAGGTTGCCGAGACCAATATAGAAGATAGATTTGGCAGAGCTCAGGTGCATTAAGAGTCAGAATTGAAAAAATGGCAACCAGAGAGGAACTAACTACTAAAATAGTCCCCCCCAAAAAAAAGAAAAGATGAGTATGTGGGGATGCAACTCAATGGTAGAGCACTTGCCTAGCATATATGAGGCCCTGAGTTCAATCCTCAGTACTGAAAAATAAAAAAAAAGAAAGAAAAAGAAAAACCAACAAAGAAAAGGAAAAGATGGAGTCATGAGAAAAGGCAGCCTCAGAAAGTAAAGGCAGAAAATGGAAATGTACCATAAACCAATAAGGAGAGAAAATGGATGCTTCAGAGTACAGAGGGCCTGGTGATGGACAACTAATCAGCTGGGTCACAAACGTAATGAGTCCCAAAGCCGTTGGAACCAGGTGCCTACCTCCCATTTCTGCGACAACACTTTGCCTCTCTGAGTCTGTGCTTTGACAATGACAATAATTAAATTTAAGATGGATTGTCTATTTATAGCAAAGGGCTATATTTAAGAGTCTCCATTTTTCCTCATTATCCAAGGCAAGTAAATGCAGGTGTTTGATTCAAATAGAATAGGATGTGAACAGCTCCCTCAATGCCTGAACTTGTTGAAAACAAATCAACATTGGCTGCCCCTGATTTGACCTTAGAGCAAATATCTCTTCCTTTCACTTATGAGCAAGGTGATGATGGACTTACCATCTTACAATCCCTAGATTATTTTATTTTAATGCAAAGCAGCACAGAGTCAATAGATGTTGTTGCTAAGACGGAGCCACCTCAAAATACTAGCTCTTATTCCTAAGCAGGGTTTAAGGGAACAGAGAAGAGAAAAAGAAAGGAGGTGTGGGGTGAGTGGCACATTACCTCTTCTCTGCATATGTTTCTTTCTGAGCCAAATGTCAGAGATTACGTCCACATTTTGAGGATCAAAGAGTGGAATACGTATAAAAGTGCTTTGAGAAACTGTAAATAGGCAAATTGAAAATTAGAGGTTCCTTCAGTGCCAAGATGATTTCTTTCCCTAAACCTTTGTTTCTCAAAAAATGTACCAGCTTTTCGGTATTCAAAACACGGTAATCATAGATTTTAAAATGTGGCCAGCTGCCCTTGACGCAATCTGCTTATACACACCTCTTAGGTTATGCTTAGTAGGTGATGGCTAGTAGAAATTTTGTGGAAGAGAGTGTTAACTACACAATTACTGTCCCACCTTCATCCCAGGTGGTGTGAAAGTAAGTTTCATGCCTTTGAGGACATTTATTGGCAAACATTAGTAGAAATAAATAATTATTTATTGGGAAAAGTTGTTCATAAGAACATTCTTTAGGCAACCGAAAGTCCCTGCTCCTGGAGAGAATGAACACAGCCTTCAGGGTGCTGGTTGTCATTACATCTCCAGAAACTGGGAAACAACTGATGGCATGTGTGCTCCACATAAAAGCAGGTCCTGAATACATACCAATCCTCAGGTGCACTCCAAACCTGGAACATTTAAAAACAATGTCCCATTATACAGAGAAGAAGAAAAATGCATTGGTAGTGTCATGAAAATAGTGTTTGTGCAATGTCAGAGACGAAAGTTCTAATTGCAGTATTATAATTAGAAGGAGAGATCAAGAAAGAGTAAATGCCATACTTGACCAGAAGTTGAGATCTTGAAGGGTTCTTGGAGGTACCTTCACTTCTAATTTATCTATATATCCCATGTTAGAGGTTTTGAGACTAAGCAAACTGGGCTGAGAGTTATGGCTGTAAACCAGCATGTCTTCTAGAACTAGAGTTTTAAAACGATTTTTATTGACCTGTCTTATTGAGCTAACATCTTTGGTAAGGGAATTCATTAAGTTATATTAATGAAAACATGTAATATTACATATACTATAATATGTTATGTCATATCAGATGTGCTTTCCAATGTGTAACTTAATGTACATAAATAAGAAACATAATACGTAACCATGTTCTGCATCCATACCTTCTCCTTCCTCTGAGCTCCAGATACATAAATCTCAAGGCTTGTGGCATTCTCAAAAAATTTCTCTGACCTTTCTCATTCTTTATATCTTTGTTTTTCTAAATACTTTTAATTATGTGGGTTTCCACCAAGAACTCCCTACTCAGAGTGTCTAATGCTTACATTTATTAAATCCTGTCATTGTATGATTTCTTGCACCCTACATTTCAAAATTGTCAATATTAATTATACTTGTGATAACATCCAAATAGAGATGCTCCCTGGGGAAAATCAATGACAATATTCTTTCTTATTGTTTAAGTTCCATTACATTGCTCATTCTCTATTAATAATCTTTTTAAATTTTTTTTTATTTTTTGGTGGGGAGGGTACTAGGAATTGATTTCAGGGGCACTTGACTACTGAACTACATCCTCAGACCAATTTTGTATTTTATTTAGAGACAGGGTCTCACTTTGACTGAGACTGACTTTGAACTCAAGATTCTCTTGCCTCAGCTTCCCAAGTCGCTGGGATTACAGGCTTATGCCACTGAGCCCAGCTTATTCTATTATCTTTTAACATAAAAACAGCAATACCAGTTGGTTCAAGCTCCTGTATTCTTTAGCACTTAACAGAGTGCCTGTCTGAATGCTAAACCACTTACATACCAAAGGTGTCCTCATCAAGTACACTTCTGTGAATATACACTACATATGGAATGTCTAGAAGATATTTTACAAATGCAATTTTCTCCCTGGATCTCATTTTTTACTGGTAGACTAATTCATTATTTTACTAAAATAATAAATTACATAAGAATCCTTTATGTGATGTATTTATGTTACAGAACATATTATAAAAATGAAAGAAAAATGGGAATTTCAATAATACCTTAAGCTAGTACTTAGAGGTAGGTGAATGTAACTCTTTCAACTTAAATCTATTGGTTTCATTAGAAGCAGGAAATGTCCTGGTGTCCCTTTTCCCCCTCCTTCCTATGTATCATTGAGCACTCATGATCTTGAGTACAAACCAAGTGATCATCCTTAAGCTGTCCTTGCTCCTGTGAGAATCAGTGCTGACCTTCAAATACACATGATCTTAGAATGGTCTGTTGGAGGTTACCCAGAAATACAAAATATTCAAGAACTATGCATAGAAGTAGCTTAGGTAATTACTGAAGACAGAAATTGGAAAACTATAGTTTGTTGTCAAGTCTAGCCCACTGCCTGTTTTTGTAAAGTTTTATCGGGACGAGACCCCACTGATTGATTTGCAGATGCTTATAGCTGCTGAGACACTTAAACAGCAGAGTTGAGAAGTTGCCATAGCTATTATCATTTTGCTGCAAGACAATAGTATTGACTTTCTCTCTCTTCATAGGAAATGTTTGCAAATTCCTGGCTTAAAAAAAAAACAAAAAAATATGTTTTTTCAAATGCTGAATTATTTAGAAATTCTTGGTCAGAAGTCTGAAATATATAGTAACATCTGTGAATCATGATAAAATCATGTGAATCATCAGCACCATTATTCCATTTGCTTAATCCAGTAAAGGTATTGCCTAATCCAGAAAATGGCAATAGAAATACCCATATAAGGGCTAATTTCCTCTTAGTTTAGGCACTAAAGGGGAAAAAATTATTGATCATAAAAATGACTCATGTCAGAATAATCACAAACTGACCCAAGATGTATTAGTCACTGAAGCCTCACTTTCATGTATTCACAGTCGGCTGCAGTGAAGTGAACAAATTACGAATTCAGTGTCTGGTTTTAATGTTCTACTGAGAATTCTAAAGGTGTGCATTGAAGACAGAAATTGATGAGCTGTGAGGCTTGCACCCGTAAGATTTCAAGAATAACAAAGCAATCAAACATTTTTATTCTAAGCATTGTGGTTCTCGACCTGATATGCAGGTGCTTTTTGATGTGTGGCTGTAAAGTGTGGGGAGCTAAAGATGCCCTAGCTCCACGTAGATCTGATCCTCTTGACTGCACGTGGTTCTCAGATTAAATGGGACAGTGTGCACTCAGGTCACATCTATGCTTCTAAACACATATGTGCATATAGTAATATAAGGTCCTTCCCTTAATAATTTAGAAATTTATCATTTACTGAGCAACAACCATATCCCCCCCCCCCCAAACTTTGGTCAAACTTGTGCTTTACACACAACTGCCACATAGTTATTTCTTTCTCAAATTTGAATTCTCAGTTATTGTGGTTATCCCACGGCCAAGTGAGTTATCCCTATGTTGCCCCTAACTGTCCAAAAGCAAGCATCTATTACCTCATTGCTCATATGTCTTGTTATATCTATGTGTGTGTATGTGTGTGTATGTGTGTGTGTGTGTGTGTGTGTGTGTGTGTGTAACTAGTTATAACTGCCAATGTAAAATTCTGTGATCCCTTTATTCTATCTTGACTTAGCTTATGTATTTTTCCCTTGAGGACTTTCTATTTCATTAGAACATATTGTATTCTTCTGGAAACACTGTCTATTTGGCTTAGAGGTAAGTACCTCTGTCCCATCTTTTTTCAGGAGTGCATGCAAAAATCACCAATTAGTAAGAATTCTTTGTTTGAATAATTTTCTTTATTTATCCTAAGTCTAGTTTGACCCCATTTTTAAAATCCCTTACACTTAACAATGATTATTATATTAACAAATCGAATTAAAAGAATATATACCCAGAAATAAGAGAATGGTTTGTTTACATAATAGGAGGTCTTTCATGTTTGTTTTGCTTTGCTTCTTTAAAATGCAATACCCTGACTAGTTCTCCTGGAACTAATGTGCATCAGTATAAAATAATGATTCATTGTCAAGCTAACAATACTAAAACTCAATAAATATTTTAAATAATTCACTTTATTTAAACTTGCAAGCAAAATATTTCATTAAAGATGGAGGTCAGACAAACACTCCTGAAAACCTTCACTATTTTCTGAAAACAGTTAATGTAATCATAAAAGTGGGTAAATGAAGGTTTTCAGATATAAGCCCAGATTCTTTAATTTTTAAAAAATCAATATTAATCTACATCTATTGATGTACTAGATGATGAAGGCAGAAAGGTAAATAAGGTACTATGTTTAAGAAATCCCTAATCATGTAAAAGACATAACAGTGAGCTCCCCAAAACAATGAAACTTTAAGAAAAAATAAAGCTGGAATTAATAGAAGTAAATTGACAAACAAGACAGAGAATGTAAGGTATTAAGCTTGTTGATGTTTTCCCCAAAGTTTAAATGAGCAAAACTATCACATAGCTACTAATGGAAAAAAATTCTCAAACATGTAGCTCACAAATTCACAGTTCTGTTTCAGAGAAAAGGAGAAAGTATGAACTCTAAGTCAAATTAGAGAACTGTATCAAATAATATATCTGATTTTTTTTGGTTGCAAAAACATAGAATAATTACCACCAAAATAATAAAAAGGTCAGAACATGTTATAATAAATGAAGTGAGCTTGTGCCTGTTGCCAACATCTCTCACTTTAATTGGCATTTGTTTTTAAAGAAATACTGTGACATTTACACTTCAATTATGTATGATAAGAATACTACCCAAGTTTCAAGACAAACAAAACAGCTGAGAAATTAAAATTCTACACTTGGAACAGAAACAAAAAATAATAAGAGGTTACATCTAAAAATCAAATCTGGGTTATACCTACTCTATCAAATGCTTTAGATTCACATTGACTAGCACACCTAAGTCATTCAGGTGACATTAACAGGAAGGTTTTTATTAACTGAACTCATAATTTTTAATAGATTAAGTTTATGCCAATATGGACAATACAGAACTGACATTTCTTCTCAATACATTCTGTATTTGGCTTTGAATTGATTTTTCTAAAACAGAAATCATATTGCTCATTTGTACAACAAATCTCTGATGGCTGTGTAGGGCCTATTGAAGTCTGAATACTTAGCACTAACCTTTAACCTGAACCAGATGTTGGGCCTAATGTATCAGCTGTATTTTTTATCTCTCCCTCGAAATTTCAATAGCTTTAAATCATTACCTTAATGCTGGTCTGACTGAGTACTGCTCACAATCATTCTAAGCCACAATATAGTTCAACTCATTCATATCCAGTCATGAATATGACTTAAAACACACACATACACACACATACACACACACACACATACACACACACACACACATACAGAAACCAAACAAAAGATTTCTCAGCACATCTCATTAAATATAATGACAAATACTGCATGGTGTTTCCAACTAACTATCAAAAATATGAATCTTTGACATCAAAACATTGCTGGTTTGATGATGGGCTCAAATGCACAGTTAGCCCCCATTGTCCAGCAAATGCCTCTGAGAGGGAGGGGTTGTGGGTATTTTTCTCTTTGTATCATTATGATTGATTATTGATTTCCAGTCACAAATTCTCTCATATCATTTGAGACAGTCCAGGGCCCAGTATTTGATTATTTTTAATGAAACCATAGAAAATCAAGGAAATGTGGAAAATATTTAGGGAATAGTTATGGGTCCATAATCACCCTACCTGCAGTCCCAGTCAATCTCTTGGAAGTGGTATTCAAGTAGCTTGTATAAGAATGCAAGAACCTTACCAGGTGTTCACTTCATCTATGTTCATAGAAAATATTAACAATCCATAAGGAACCACCTGACAGAATAAAAATTGGGCAATGGAAGTTCAAAGCTAGTACATTTTCCTTTGCTTTTAATGTCTCTGTTTAGGTAGTTATTGCCGCAGGCCGGCTGCAGCAAAATATCCAGGGGGTGACGAATTACTTGTGTATGTTGATGCAGCAGGAATGGAAGCCGTTTATTGTAGGATAACAGAGGTATTTATACATTTTGCACAGCTTATCTTAATTAGCATAAACTAGATACAGCAGTCAACCAATCAGGAATCTCCATACTTAATGGCTCGCTTTTGTTACTTTACAAACCACTCCCTCTGGCATTTTGCCAGGCGCCATCCAGACTTGTTTACAGACTCTAACAAGTTATAAAAGAATACCAGAGACTGGGTGAATTATAAACAATAGAAAGTTATTTCTCCCTGTTTCGGAGGCTAGAAAGAACAAGATCAAGTTGAAAACAGGTTTGGTGACTGATAAGGGCTCTCTTCTTAGTTCTTATATGGCCATCTTCTTTTCCCATATGGTGGAAAGACAGCTGAGGTGATTTCTGAATTTTCTTTTATAAATGCACTAATCCCAATCTGGAGGCTGTGTCTTTATGACCATATCACTTTACAAAGTGCCCTCCTTCTAACAGCATCACATGGGGGTCAAGGTTTTATATGTAACCTTGAATGGCCACCAACATTCATCCATGGTGTTTCAAACTGACTAAATCACTCAATCCACTTGAATTAGGAATGGTTTCCTCTGCCTCCTTGCCTTTGTTTACATGACTTCTTCCATTCAAAGTACCTGATAAACATAAGTGCACATGTCCATAAAAAACTCTCATATAATATTCTAAGGGCAAGAGATATTTAAGTATTCTTATTATTGAATATAGTTTGTGATGTTACTTTTATTCTGACATTTATTTCTTACTCCAGCAATTATTAGTTACACTAGATAATTGTAAGTTTGCAGGTTTTAAAGAGAAGATGCAAAAACTACATCTCATTCAAAACTTTCATTGTAAACATAAGAAAAAAATGAGGCCTAATGGAATTAAATGACTTTCCAAAGGTAACATCTAGTAGAAGTTCTTAATTTACCCATCTTGTGGATGGAACAAACACTGCGGTCTTCTTCCAAACATGCATAGGTATGTGTGCTAAAATAAAACAGCAAAATAAAGAATACAGCCATGCAGCAGCAAAGGAAGAGAATAGAAAGTAAGCATGTAAATATCTTTACAAATTTTGTTATTATGTATTTATCTTACAAATACCTATATAATACATCATTTATAAAATTCTAAAAATTATTAAGCAAGTGCATAAAATTTTTTAGATTTTATAAGTAATCAAAATTTTGCAACAAAATGAATTTTTGTTTTATTTCTCCCTTCAAAAAAATGAATAGTATCTATTTATTCAAGTTTTCAAGACAGTTGTGAATAAAAGAGCATTATGTATTTTATTTTATATTGCTAGCATAATTTTGACAACATAATAAAAAGCAAGTATAAAAAGAATAAAAAAGTTATGTGCAAATTCATTAATGAATAGAGATGTCAGGCTGGGGATGTGGCTCAAG
This sequence comes from Callospermophilus lateralis, assembly GCF_048772815.1. NCBI lineage: Eukaryota > Metazoa > Chordata > Mammalia > Rodentia > Sciuridae > Callospermophilus > Callospermophilus lateralis. The sequence continues at coordinate 18,552,125 of NC_135307.1, forward strand.
CTGTAGCGCGCTCGCCTGGTATGCGTGCGGCTCGGGTTCGATCCTCACCACCACATACCAACAAAGATGTTGTGTATGCCAAAAACTGAAAAATAAATCTTGAAATTCTCTCTCTCTCTCTCTCTCTCTCTCTCTCTCTCTCTCTCTAAAAAAAAAGAAGAATAGAGATGCCAATTTTTGAAAAGTATTAAATTACTAAAACAAAAGGTAATATATATTAATTGTATTCAGATTTTTCCATAACTCTAAAAAAGGTTTTATGATTGGATTGTGGATTAAATTGTGTTCTCCAAAGTTCAGCTGTTGAAACCCTAGTTATGAAGAGTAACTATTTGGAGACAGAGTTTAAACCAGTAATTAGGATAAGTGGGATTATAAGAGAGGGGACCTAAATCTGATAGGATTTGTGTCCTTATCAGAGATGCAAGAGACATGAGACATTTAACTCTTCACGGATATGTACAATAAAAGACATATGGAACATACTAAGAAGGTATTGCCCTATAAAGCAGGAATAGAGGCTTCATCAAAAAAAAAAAAAAAAAAAAAACAAAACAAAACACTCCCAGCATATTGATCTTAACTTTCAGCTTCAAATTAGTTAGAAAACACATTTCTTTGTTTAAGTTATCAAGTTTGTGGTATTCTGTCATTACATTGCAGATTAAATGGGAAAAAATCATGATTATGTAACTAGTATAAAGAACATTCTTTAATGAGATTGAAGCAGTAGTAAAAAGCCTTCTAACAAAGAAAAGCTCAGGACCAGAGGGATATTCAGCAGAGTTCTACCAAGCGTTTAAACAGAACTAATGTCAACACCCCTCAAATTATTCCATGAAATAGAAAGGGAGAAAACTCTACAATTTATTCTATAAAGTCACATCAAGGGAAAAAAACTACAGACCAATCTCCCTGATGAACCTCGACAAGGAAATCCTTAATGAAATGTGAGCAATCCACATTCAAAAAAAAAATGTTGAAAAGACTGTACACCATGATCAATTTTTTTTCATCCTATGGATAGTAGATGATTCAATGTACAAAAATAAATCAATGTAATTCATTATATAAAAAATAAAGGACAAAAATTACAAGATTATCTCAATAAATGCAGAAAAAGCTTTTGATAAACCCAGCACCCATTCATGCAAAAATCATTAAAGAAAAAAGGAATAGAAGAAAATTTCTTCAACATCAAAAAGGCTACATTTGACAAACACAAAGCCAATACCATACTGAACATGTAAAAAATGAAATATTACTAACAAAATCAGGAACAAAACAAGAATATTCACTCGAATCACTTCTATTAAATATAATTCTTCAAACTCTAGTCAGAGCAATCAGGCAAGTGAAGTAAACTAAAGGGATACAAATAGGAAAAGAAGAGCACAAATTATGTGTGTTAATTGATGACTTGATCCTGCACTTATAAGCCCCCCAAACTCTACCACAATACTTACAGAGCTGATCAAAATATTCAGCAAAGCAGAAGGACACAGGATCAACATAAAAGAATCAATTTCTTTCCTATACTCGAATCGTGAAATCTGATGAGAAAGAAATCAGGAAAACAATTCCATTCACAATATCCTCAAAAAAATAAAAATTTCAGGATAAATCTAACAAAGGAGGTTAAAGCCCTCTACAATGAAAACTATACAACACTAAAGAAAGAAGTTGAGGAAGACCTTAGAAGATGGAAAGACTGCTCACGATCTTGGACAGGCGAAATCATTTTCAAAAAATGCCATATTACCAAAAGCAATGTACAGATTCCATACAATCCCAATCAAAATATTAATGATGTTACTCACAGAGCTAGAATAAAACAGTACTAAAATTTATGTAGAAGAATAAAAGATTGAGAATAGGCAAAGAAATCCTGAGCAAGAAGAGTGACACTGGAGGCCTCACAATACTTCATCTCAGATTTTGCTATAAGGTTATAGTGACAAAAACAGCATGGAGTTGGCACCAAAATAGACATGAAGACCAATGAAACAGAAAAGAAGACTCAGGGACAAACCCACACACAGTCAGAAAACCAAACCTTGAAGAAAAAATAACTTTTTTTAATGAATAGTGCTGGGAAAACTGAATAGTCATGTGTAGAGGAATGAAACTAGATCCTTTCACCATGCATATAAATCAATTCAAAGCAGATCAAAGGCCTTGGATCCTCTAGGAAAAAAAAAGAGTCAATAATCCAACATATTGGTGCAGGCACTGACTTCCTTAACAATAACTCTAAAGTTCCAGGAATAAAACCAGAAATCAATAAGTGGGATAGCATCAAATATAAAAGCTTCTGCACAACAAAGGAAGCAAGAATATGAACAGAGAGAGCTTATAGAATGGGAGAAAATATACACCAGGGTCTCGTCCAACAGGGTATTAATATCTAGAATGTAAATAACTCAAAATCTTAACTCTCTTTTTCTCTCAATATCTCTCTCTCTCTCTCTCTCTCTCTCTCTCTCTCTCTCTCTCTCACACACACACACAAAAAAAAAAAAAAAAAAAAATCAATGAATGGAAAAAATAACAAAATAGAAACTTGACCAAAAAATTATAAAGCAAATATATTTAAAAAAAAAATGTTCAACATTTCTAGCAATCAGAGAAATGCAAATCAAATTTACATCATGATGTCATTTCAATCTGGCTATGATGGCAATCAACAGGGATATAAATAAAAATAAGCGATATTGAGAATGAGAGGGGAAAGATATACATATACATTATTGGTGGGACTGCAAATTCATACAGTTACTTCTGTAAGCAGTATGAAAATTCCTCAAAAGAATGGAAATGGAAATACTAGTATGTATGATAATAATGCAAAAATTAAAGAGTAACATGATAAATATTCAAGGAAAACTAAAAACAATAATTGTTCACATGGCACTTAAATTCCTTAATTTAAAAAACAGAAAAATAAAATATGCAATAGTCATTACAATTAATGGCAAAACTTTAGAATCAGTTTATAAAATTCATCAATAAGATTACAATGCCTTATGTTTAATTGGTTCTAAATATAAAATCCAATAAAAAAGTTAAGAAAAAATGTATAATAGTAAAAGAAAATGAATGAATTTATTATAATTCAAAAAATATTTATTTTCAAATATCATAAAGATTTTTGGAAGATCAATTTGCACTAATGTTTATCTACAATAATACACTCAAATTATTAGTACAATGTATGTATTATGTTGGAAAAGTTTTTGACATTTAAGTCAAAATAGAAGCTAGGACAAAAGTCAAAGATAATATGAAAATATGAGAGGAAAGAAAATTAAAATGCTCATAATATAAAAGAGATAATGGTATTTAGGAGAGAAAAATATTATTAAATAATTTTAAAGAAAAGATATAGATAGGCTCACCTTAGAAATAAACAGTAGTTAGGCTGAGAATATAGTTTAGCGGAAGAGCATCTTTTAAAAAATATGAAAGTCTTTGGGTTCAATTCATAGTACTGCAATACAAAATAAATATTAATAAAAAGTGCTTAATGGAAAAATGAATGTTAAGATAAAGGAAACCCCAGAACAAAAGTAGAGCACATGACTTTTAAGCCAGTACCAAATTTTAATATAGCTCATTAAAAATGGAAAAGAAAAATAAGATAATAAAGATATAGCTCATAAGATCTGAAAAAAAATGACAGAAATTATTTCTAATAAATATAGTTTAATAATGCAACCTAATACAATAGTCTACTTCTGGTAAACATAAAATCAAAGAAATGTTAAAAGTTAGGTGACAGAAAGAAATGGCTGGAAATGTGGCTCAGTGCTAGAGTTATTTTATGGCTTTAAAAATTGATTCTAAATTTTTATGATATGGTAAAATAGCAAGTATAGACAATGCAGTATCAAAAGAGATTGACAAAGAGAAATGACAGTACCAGAATTCAAGGGTTACTATAAAACAACAGTGGTCAACATAAGTGTGGTACTGGTGAAAGAAAACATAAACAAATTAATGGAACAAATAGGGAGTCCAGAAATAGAACTACAAAATGTATTCAACTGGTTTTTGACAAAAGAGCAAAGGCAACAAAATAGAGGACATATATATTTTAATACTGGTGCTGGGGCAATTGGATATACATAATGTAAAAATATTAATCTAGACATATACATTACAACTTTCACAAAAACAAACTCAAATTGATCACAGATCCAAATGGAAAGTATAAAACTATAGTATTCTCTGTTTTCTATATTTTTTATAACATAGGAGAAAATCTGAACAACCTTGAAGTTATAGATAGTGACTTTTATTTTTTTTCTTTTGGGACAATGACTTTTTAAGTACAACACAAAACGTATTATTTAAGGAGGAAATAATGTTTAACCTTAGACTTCTCTAAAATAAAAGACTTCTCTACAAAACACATTATGAAATATGAGAAGATAAGACATAGACTGGAAGGATATATTTACAAATTCATATCTGATAAAGGACTATTGTCAAAAATTTATAAAAATACTTAAAATACCACAATAAGAAAATGAACAACCAGTTAAATAACATGCTGAAGATCTTAATCATAATCTCCACAAAGATACTTAGATGAGACATAAGAACATGAAAAAAAATGCTCACCATAGCATGTTATTAGAGAATTGCAAATTAAGACAACAATGAGATGTCAATACACATCTACCAGATTGATTAAAATCCAGAAGTCTGACTCCCAAAATGCTGGTGATTGCACAAAACAACAACAAAAAATCTCACTTATTGCTGATTAGAGAGCAAAAATGTAGAGCTAGTATGGATGAAATTTTGACAACTTTTTATGAAACTTAATACTCATACAATATAATCAGAAATTGACTCCCTGGGTATTTTCCAAATAAATTTAAAACTTTAGTCCACATAACAATCTCCACACAGATGATTGCCACAAGCTTTATTCTTAATTTCCAAACTAGGATGTCCTGCAGGGAGTGATTGGATGAGTAAACTCAAGTGTATCCAGACAATGGAATATTGCTCAGTGTTTCAAAAAATGAGCTATCAATCTTAAAGAGACATAGAAGGAAGTTACAGTAATACTACTGAGTGTTAGTTATCAATATTAGAAGAGTGAGCACTGTATGATTACAACTATATGACATTCTGGAAGAAGTAAAACTATGAAGTTTTTTTTAAAAATAGTGGTTTCCATGACTTTTGGGTTATGGAGAGACAAATAGGCAGAACACAGAGGATTTTTAAAAGGGTGAAACTATTTTGTATGATACCATAATGGTAAGAATATTTCATTAAAAAATTATTAAAATCCATAAAATGTACAATAGTGAATTCTTCAGATTATAACATGTCGGTGTGGGTTCACTGTGTGTATACAAAAATTTTCTCTATTTTCTTCTCAATTTTTCTACAAATCTAAAAATTTTTCTCAAATATGTAAATAAATGAAGCATTCAAATCTAGTAATGAAAAAGTGCAACAGTTAAATTTTAAAAAGTGAGAAAATGATATTATAACATCAATAATAAAAATCTATAGATTAGATCAACTTTTAGAAAATTTCAATATTAATAGATATCAGTCTACACTTTCAAGTGCAAAAGGAGAAAAATCCACACAAATATAAAATAAAACTCTTGAACATTAAAATTGAGGAAAAAAAGAACTTGAATAGAAGAATAATTATTAGGAAAATAAAATGGCAAAACATAACTTATTTCCCACCAAAACTGAGACCAACATGAGTTATAGCAATTTCCGAGGAAAAATTCATGCAAATTTATATTGCTTATTCCAGTGAATGGAGAGGAAAAAAAAACAACAACTGTAATACACATTTTATAAGGCTAATAAATTGTTGACTTTAAAACTATGCAAAAAATACATGACAGGAATTTGAAATCCAAATTCATGTAAATACATAGCTACGGAAACTCTAAATTTTATATTAGCTTCCCTAAACTACCTTATGCATTTACATGTACCTTATCATTTTGAGGTAGAATTTATCTCAGGAGTTCATGGAAGTTTGAATATTAGAAAATTTAGCAATGATCATTACCACATTAATAGAATTATAAAATCTTGTAACCCCAACGATGGAGAATAAATATTGGATTCATTTTAGCACCCACTTATAAATATCACAGATTGGGGGTTCAAGGGAAGTTTTAAATATTTATAGTGTTTGTATTCCCAAATTTTACACCTGATTTGGAAAATAAACTTTAGATATTATTACTTTATTCCTTTAATGTTAGTAAAAAGAAAATGTCTACTTGTTTTAGTCAGCTTTTTTTTTTTTTTTTTTTTTTTTTTTTGCTGCTGTAGTCACTAAAAGATGTAACCAGAATAATTGTAGAGGAGAAAAAGTTTTTTTGAGGGCTTATGGTTTAAGAGAACTCAATCCATAGACTGTAGGCTCCATTTCTCCAGGCTAGAGATGAGGCTGAATATCATGGTGGAAGAGTATAATGGAGGGAAGCTGCTCACGTGATGATCAGGAATATATATACAAAATGTATACCCTGAACAGACACTTCTCAGAGGAGGACATACAATCAATCAACAAGTACATGAAAAAATGCTCACCATCTCTAGCAGTCAGAGAAATGCAAATCAAACCCACCCTAAGATACCATCTCACTCCAGTAAGATTGGCAGCCATTATGAAGTCAAACAACAACAAGTGCTGGCGAGGATGTGGGGAAAAGGGTACTCTTGTACATTGCTGGTGGGACTGCAAATTGGTGAGGCCAATATGGAAAGCAGTATGGAGATTCCTGGGAAAGTTGGGAATGGAACCACCATTTGACCCAGCTATTTCCCTTCTCGGACTATTCCCTGAAGACCTCAAAAGAGCGTACTACAGGGATACTGCCACATCGATGTTCATAGCAGCACAATTCACAATAGCTAGACTGTGGAACCAACCCTGATGCCCCTCAATAGATGAATGGATAAAAAAAAAATGTGGCATTTATACACAATGGAGTACTACGCAGCACTAAGAAATGACAAAATCATGGAATTTGCAGGGAAATGGATGACATTAGAGCAGATTATGCTAAGTGAAGCTAGCTAATCCCCAAAAAACAAATGCCAAATGTCTTCTTTGATATAATGAGAGCAACTAAGAACAGAGCAGGGAGGAAGAGCAGGAGGAAAAGATTAACATTAAACAGAGTCATGAAGTGGGAGGGAAAGGGAGAGAAAAGGGAAATTGCATGGAAATGGAAGGAGACCCTCATTGTTATACAAAATTACATATAAGAGGTTGTGAGGGGAATGGGAAAAAAATAAGGAGAGAAATGAATTACAGTAGATGGGGTAGAGAGAGAAGATGGGAGGGGAGGGGGGATAGTAGAGGATAGGAAAGGTAGCAGAATACAACAGTTACTATTATGGTATTATGTAAAAATGTGGATGTGTAACCGATGTGATTCGGCAATCTTTGTAATGTTTTGAATAACCAATAAAAAAAAAATGTATACCCTAAAGACGCGGCCCCCATGATCAACCTCTTCCAGACACACACTATCCACCTTCAATTACCACTCAGTTTATCCTATCAGGATATTAACCCATTGATTGGTGCCGCAGTCCAGCTGGGCAAAATAACCAGGAGGTGACAAGCAACTTGAAGGTTGAAGCGGGAACGGCTTTATTGCGGGGGAAACTCAGCGGGAACTGTGCGGGAATTCAAGGTAGCGGGCACCCAAGGTAGCAGAAGCCACCTTATTACAGAACAGCAGAGGTATATATACCTAACTGATTACACACAGCTTGATTCAATTAGCATCATCTAGATACAGCAGTCAGCCAATAAGGAATCCCCATCATCTTAATGACTCAGTGGCGTTGCCTCACAAACCACTCCTCCTGGCAAACTGCCAGGTGCCATCTTGACTTGATTTGCGGTCCCCAACAGATTGGAGTAAGGCTTTCATAATCCAATCATTTCTCCTCTAAACCTTCTTGCATTGACACACATACAGGCTTTTTGGGGACACCTCACATCCAAACCACAACAGTGCTAATACAAGACTCTTTAACATTGTTGTGAAACATGCCCCCTAACAAAAGAAATTAGAGGAGAAGAAGTGCAAGAAGAAATGAAATGTTTTTTTTTCTTTTATTATATTCACACAACACAATCATCCCAGTTTTAAAAAAAAATTATTGAATCAACAAATTAAGTTAAATTGTTCAAGATAGCAAATAAACTTAAAGCACACCAGCAATTCTTTTTATTTTATTTTATTTTTTTAGTTGTCAATGGAACATTATTTTGTTTGTTTATTTATATGAGGTGCTGAGAATCAAATCCAGTGTTCACATGTGCTAGGAAAGCTACAATTCTTGACTGTGGCAATATCTAACAGAAAATGTAGAAAAATAGAAATTACAACATCTTTTATGGTTTTATGTACTTAACTCTATGGTAAAACTATGAAAGGAAAACCAAATATAAAGAGTCTCTGACAAAGATTAGTAACTGTTTCATAATGAAAAGATATGAAATATTAAAATAGTTTAGGCTTTATGGGTCTCTGCTGTGACACTGTTTGTGTGTCTAATCTCAGTTGCCACTGTTCTCTGTCCTTGAAGTGGAAAAGCACCTGAACCACAAGTATGGATGTAGTTATGTTCCAATAAAAACTGATTTATTGACACAAAATTTGAACTTCATATATATTTCATGTTTTATAAATTGTTTCTTTTGATATTTTTTAACCATTATAATGCTTTAAAACACTTAGAATGTGATCCATACAAAAATAAAGAGCAGACAGATTTGGTAATGGGCATTAATTTGATAATAATTATATCCCAAGTAACATATAGATTAATTGAAGATCAATATTATCTTTGACCATTTTTCCAGAATTCCAAGGTAGTTTATTTATACATATCTGTGGGAAATCAAGGTTCATGTATAACTAATAAACCTTTAAAAAAAGTATAAAGAAACAAAGTTTTTCTAGTATATTATATTAGAATAAAGTATACTATACAACTTAGGAATTTAAAAAATGTTGTTTTTTGTGTGAGAAAGTATTTGAAACAATGGAACACAGGTTAATACATGAAAATAGGTTCACTAGAAATATTTTGTGAAATAATGTAAACATCCATTCACTACATGAAACAACACTGGATTCCACAAAATGATGGACTCAAGAATTTAAATACACAGTTTTATATATATATATAAAGGAAAATCATAATGGTAATATGAGGATATATTTCTATTCTAGGAATGAGGAATGGCTTTAATAAAATTTCAAATTGCAAACCACAAAGAAAAAAATATATTTTTGATCAAAATTTCTATCAATTGAATAATACTATGGTAAAATTAGTAGCAGACAAAAATGAAAATGATATTTGCAATGTCCAAAGCATAGAAGGATGCAGAGATATAATTAACTCATGAAATCAACCAGAAAAACATATACCAATCCTAATGGAGAAAATAAGCTAAGTACATAAACAGTATATTTACATAAAAGAAACCTTTCCCCATAAAGTTAACTGAAGAATCACCAGAAGTTTAAAAATCATTGTGAATCAAAACAATGCAAATTAAAACATCCGTAACTACCGATTTTATGTCTAGCAAAGTACTAAGGGCCTCACCCATGTGTACATGAGGATGTGAGCTAGAGGGGTTATTTTGGTGAGTCACTTGTCACTGTACAACCAAAGAGTTGTGCACAGAACTTTTTGTCTTATCATTCTGCTTCTAGGTATGTACCCCAAAGAAGCTATTAATTGATATATAAGAAGTATTTATTAGCATTCTTGTTTTGTGAAGTGGTAGGAGTTGGATGCAATTTAGGTGCATTGATAACAGATGGGTGCACCTACACACTGTAGAATAATATTTTGTAGCAATTAAAAGTAGTTGGGAAATTGGAAATATAAAAGAATAAGTCTTCAAAAATCAGTTCTTAGAGGAAAAGAACAGATAAGATGATACAATCTATTAGATAACACTTCTGTACCAGCACCAAAAGAAATTAATCTTGCAAATAAAATATGTGAATCCATACAAATCTATCTTCTATTTATTAGAGAAGTAAGAATGACTTATTTGGATAAAAGAGAAGAAATTGATATTCACTTGAGTGGAAGGATCTTTTATGTACTAATAAAATTAAAATATCCTGAATTTTGAATGATGTTTAACTAAGAGTTGTGACTATTTAATTTAAAAGCACTAAAAGGAAGGAAACAAGAAAGAAAGTAAGGGAAAGAGAGAAGAAGAGAGGAAGAGAAGGAGGAAGCAAAGCAAATATAATGCTATATAGTAGCAACAGCTTATTGAAAAATGTAATGAAACAAGTCCCACAGAAATGATCAGAAAATTGGAAATAAATCTAAGTGTGCACAAAACATAAACATGATTGTTGCTAATTCTCTTACTCCCACACTATTTATAAATGTGAAATCTTAAAAAAAAATAAAATAAAAACAGTACATGGAGAGGGAAAATGTAGAATTTAACAGTAAGCCTTTGACAATTAACTTTTGAAATTTAAACTTAAAAAAATAAGATGTACATAGATTTTCTGTCATCTTGACCTGATCAAAAAAATTCCTAGAAAATTAGTGAAGCACAATTCTAGGTGTGTCTATGAGAGAGTTTACAGAGATGATTGGTATATGGCCCAGCAAGTCTAGTGGGGGAAGACTTGCCATGAATGTGGGCAGTACCATCCAACAGACTAGGGTGGATAGAATAAAGAGCAGAAGGGGAACTGACATATATGCACTCCCAACCCTTGAATGTGTACGGTTTTTGCTGGTGCCATCACTTCTGGACATCACATTCTACCTTCTTTAATATTGGAACACAGATTCACACCAGCAGCTCTCCAAAGGAGCTTCTAGACCTTCAACCTCAAACTGGACCTGCATGAATTGTCCGTCTTTCTCTGAGACTTCCAGCTTCTTGGACTGAGCAGGCTTCTTCAGCTCTTAAACTGATGATGGCCATTGTGGGCCTATCTTGCCTCTGTTAATGTAAGCTAATCTAATAAATTCACTTTTATAATTATATGTATCTGCTATTAGTTCTGTTCCTCTAGAGAATCATGACTCATACCTAGATTCACATGCACACATGCAGAGGTCCTTTGTTTCAATTATTCAGTTTAAGTACTAGAGTTACTTAAAACTATGTGAAGATATCACAACTGGGACACAATTTTCAATTAACACAATAAAGCTTTCAAACATTGATATAATTAAGCGAGAGAAAAATTCGATCACCATGAAACTCCTCTTTTTGCCCTTTAAGAACTCACCCTCTGTTGTTTTACACACACACACACACACACACACACACACACACATATATATAATTATTTCTACATAAATAATTATATATAATTAATTAATTAGTTAACATTTGGGAATTGACTTCTTTTTTTAGTTCAATATATTTTTTCTGGATATTTATCCAAGGTGTTACATATTTCACTACTTCATTCTCCTTTATTGTTGAATAGTATGCATGATGTGCTTGACTATTCATGTAGATTTTTATAAGTGCCACAAAAGGTCAGTTTCAGGGTTGTAGAGTTGCATGCTTAGATTTTAAAAGAATCTGCCATACTAGCTTCCAGAGGGGCTGTGACATTTTTTGATTCTCTGTAGCAATGTGTGAGACATCCCGTTCCTCCACATCCTCACCAGCATTTGTGGTTGTGACCTTTTTAAAGTCTATTCTGACAGATGGGTGGAAATATGTCATTTTGGTATTATCTATTGGTCATGTTGAGCATCATTGTATGAGATAACTTTCCACCAATATATAATATTTGATAAAGTGTTTGTATCCTTTGCCAATTTTCTAATTTGGTTGAATCTTTTGACCTGTTGAGTTTTGAAAGTTCTTTATATCAGATATTATTTTTTTGGTCTGATATATAGTTTATAAATATTTTTTCTCAGTGTTAAGTATAATTCCTATACTTCTTTTGTTATATTTTACCAGTGAAAGTTTTAAATGTTGATAAAATAAGTTATTTTTTATTGTTTCTTTATGTCTAGTTTAAGAATTTTGCCTAATCATCAAAGATCTATTATACTTTCAACTAAAAAATGTATAGCTCTATATTTTACATTTAAGGATATAATGCATTTGAGATAATTTTGGTATATGGCATAGATACAGGTCAAAATCCCTTTTTATTTTTAATTTTTTTTGTGTGTATAGTATGAAAGTGTAATTGCTCCCATACTATTGTTGAAAGACTACTCTCAGATTGCCTTTGCATCATTTCCAAAGTAGTTCTTCATATCTGTTCAAGTCTCTTTCTGATTTGTCTATTCCTTTTCCTATTTATTCTGTTTCTTCCTCTTTGCTGATACAATACTGTCTTGATAACCAAAGGAACCATATCAGACAGAGTGATTCTTCTCATTTTGTTCGTTTTCATGATAGCTCTTGAATTTGAGAGTCTGTGCTTTTCTAGGCAAATTTAAAATAAACTTGCCTCTGTCTCCAAAGGCTTTGCTGAAATTTCTATAGGAATTGCATTAAAGCTATAAATGAATACTGAAAGAATTAGCACCTTTACTATGTCAAGCCTTCTAACCCATGGACAGGAAATGTCTCTGTTTAGAATTTGGCTTTATTTCATCTGTATTTATTACTTTTCAGCATTGAAATCCTTCATTTGTGTTATTAACTGTATACACAGTTATCTCATTATCTTTCAAGGGATTATAATGATATTGCATTTTAAAATTTCAGTTTCCATTTGTTTGTACACTGATATGTAATTGATTTTTGAATGTTTATCTGTATTCTGAGAACTTGATGATTTCATTATTAGTCTAGGATTTATTATTATTATTATTTTGTAGATTTCATGAGATGGTCCACCTGAATAGTTATGTTATCAACAAAAATAATTTTAATTGCTCTTTTCAATATGTATACACAATTCAATATTTTTCATGTCTTATTTAAGTGCCTGGAATTTCCTATTTTTATTGAATGAGAGTGTGAAGAGCAAACATCTTTGCTGTGTTAAGCATAATACTCCCCTCTAACTCCTGAAGTTGTCAGTTTGACTTCCCAGGTACCTTTAAACACATTACTTAACACTGCAAAAAGAAATTTTCACATGAGGATCTTGAATGGTCATTTTCTAGCTATTTTGGCATGCCTAAGATATTTCTACAAATGTTTTTTAAAACAGGGAGACAGAAAGAAATTTAACTATAAATAAATAATGGCTACAAAAAAGTGACCAATATGAGAAGAACTTTAACAAATATGACTGGCAACTGAGTTGGCCTCTGGAAATTGCAAGAGGCTCCATCAGATTTTCACCTCTGGCCTAAAGGAATCAACCATGCTTAGAAATTCCAGAACAGTAACATTAATAAATCAGAGTCATTTTAACCATTAAATTTGTAGCAATTGCCTATAGCAGCAATTAGAATCTAATATACTTGCTTCATTCCCAGTAATAGTTGGAATGCATCAAGTCATTGACCATTAACTATGGTCTAAACTAGAATATTTTTTGTCAATACTTCTTATATGGTAGAGAGAGTCTCCTTCAATTTCTAGTTTTCTGTAAGTTTTATAATTGATAGGTTTTGGAGTAAGTCATGTACTTTTTCTGCAGTAACTGATACGATCATTTTAAGGTTTTTCTTTGGTCTGTTGATATGGTAGATTAGTGATAGAATATTCCATCAGCTTTACACACATGGTACAAATCTCACTTTGTCATTGTGTATAGCCATTTTTATACATATCTGGATTTGATTGCCAATAGTTGTGAGGATTTCTATGTGTCAGTTCCAGAGAGATTTTCCTATAATCTTTTCTTTCCCGTTTTATGTTGTGTATGATTGTTGCTTAGTGGAAGCATAAGAATAATACTAGCTTTATTAAGTTTGTGAGTTTGCAAGAGTTCCCTCCTCTTCTGTATTATGAAAAATATCATATAATAAAGGTGTTAGTTGTTATGGTTTAGATGTGAGGTGGGTTCCCCAAAGCTCACATGTATAACACAACGCAAGAAAGTTTAAAGGTGAAATGATTGAGTTGTGAAAGACATAAACTAATCAGTAAATTAATCCTAATAGAGATTAACTGGTTGGTAACTGTAGAAAGGTAGGGTGTGGCTGGAGGAGATAAGTACCTGGGCCTTACCTTTGGAGTATATATTTTGTCCTGGATGAGTGGGGGCACACCATCTCTGCTTCCTTGTATGATGTCTTGAGCTGCTTTCTTCCACTACACCCTTCTGCCCTGATACTCAGCCCCTCCTTGAGCCCCCAGGAATGGAACCAGCTCTTCCTGGACTGAGAACTCTGAAACTGTGATCCCCTAAGTCAACTTTCCCTCTTTCTATGTCATTTTTGTCAGATCTTTTGGTTACAGCAATAAAAATCTTGAGTAAGACATGAGTATTTCTTTACATATTTGATACTTTTTCTCAGTGAAAATGCAGATGCGTGATTCACAAGTTGATATCTTTTCTACTGTATTTGTACTCCAAGTTCCCTCTCAGCAAAACTTTAGATGCTCCCACTTATGTCTGTGTATTATATTTTCATTTTTATGTAGTGAATCATTTTTAAAAAACCTTCCTTGTCTGTGTTTTATTAATAAGTATATTGCTTAATTTCAAGTTTTTAGATATTATTTTGGGTATATTTCTGTAATTGATCTCTTTGGTTCTATTTCTTTAGGTTGAGAAAAAATCATGGCATCTGGTTTTAGTTTTTAAAAATGTCCAGGCTTGTATTATCATCAACTATCTGAGGTATCTTGGTAAATTTTACAGAAGCTTCAGTGGATGAATAGTTGAGTGAAATATTCTATATGTGTAAATGAAATTCTGTTACTTGATTGAGTTATTTAGTTCTATTTCCTTGCTGGTTTTCTGTCTAGTGGTACTACGAATTGTTGAGAATAGAGCAATAATTTTTCATAAAATAATATTATTCATAAAGTCGAATATTGTGATTACTTTATTGTCTAGTAATATACAACTACTGATCACAGATAATGAAAAGATAAGCTTCATTCTGCTTCCTAAAGTCCATTCAGAACTCTACAATGAAATGTTAAATGTACTATTCATAATCTGATAGGATATTTAAAATCCAAAAGAAACAAACCAAATTCCTAGGCTATCCTTCAGACCTACTGAATTCAATTTATCTGAGATGAAGTGTATACACCTTCATTTGAGCATTCTTTACATGTTTCCTGTGACCAAGTTGACAAAAAATAAAATAAATTTTAAAACTTTTAGTTTAAAAAAATCATCTAATATATTGCTTTTCAAGATGTGTTGTGCGGACTCAATGTCACCTGGGAACCCATTCAAAATGAAGAAACTTAGGGCTAATCCTGGAATGACCTAATGGGAATCTTAACATTAATAAATTCATAAGGCGATCTATATGTTTTTCTACAGTTTACACGTGCTGAAGTCTAAAAATAGAAGATATTCAGACTATGCCATGCAGACTTAAATTTAACACCTGAGAGTTCCCATATCTACCAGGCTGCCGGTATTTTCTACCCTCAGCTATATTTGTCTATTTCTTCTTTTTGAGTTCCTGTCTGGGTCTCCTAAATAACCTTTGAAATTCATGTTGGAGAAAGAACATATAAATTTGCTAGATCCTGACCTACTGTCTAGAATCTTAGAGGTTTTGCCTCTTCAGAGCTTATGACTTATCTCTTATTTTCTTCAAAACAAGGGATATCATGGAAGATGGATGTTACAATATTCCAAGGAAGCCCCTCTCCTTACACATCCCATTGCCCAGTCATAGTGTACCCTTTATATATTGAAGCTAATCTAATCCAAATTCAGTTTGCCACTACCTTCTAAATTTCTTTTTAGCTCTTCATTACACTGGTGAACCCCCATTCAGATTATTATCCATATTTTTGGCTGCATCAATTCCTTCCTTTCCAACCATTTGGATTTTAAATATCCAGCATCCAAGTCATGGGTTCAGGATAAGTGATGCCATGAAATGATACAAGGATTGCAATTGAGGCTAGTACCTTCCTGGCTACAATGTCATGTGATTTTTTTCTGAGTTATAACAAAACACAGGAAGCCCTCCATTTCTCCTAGCTAAAGTCATTTCCTTCTCTTATTCTGTTTTATTGCACTTAATAATAAGTTTCATGTGGTTAATACTATCATTATCAATGGGAAAGTATCAATGACATCAATAATGCATGCTTGGAGACTAAATATGGTTTGTAATCTAATGGTTCAAATGTTATCCTGCCAGATGGAAAACGTTATTGAATTTTCATCTCCTAGGAAATTTGGTAGAACTGAAATAATTCCATGGCTTAAAAAGGAGAGGGGGCAGAAAATGGAGGGCAGGTCAAAAGAGCATGTACATCCTTCAAAGAAGAGTCTTTCTTTATGGATATAAATAATGTCACTGATACTGTTCCTGGGGTTATGCTGCAGGATTTCCAGCAGTGACTACTCAGGAAGCCCAGGTATTAGAGCAAATAAAGACATGAATTACAATTCAAGGGACACGTGTAGGTGGGCTTATTTGACACCTGGTACTATTAGCTACAGAATGCAATATAAGGCTGCCTTTTGAGGAATGTTATTAGATGAATTTAATAAGTACTCATTTGTTTGTTGTCATATGCTTTTATTCAATTAGACTGTTTGCTATGATTTATATGTAAACAGCACAGACCGAGGCCAAACTCTGGGGCTGCTCATGAAACCATCACATTTTAAATACAGCATCCTTGTATCCTTGCATCCTATAGACCATTGCTCTCTCATGCATGACATATGACACAATGCATGCACCTTTAATTATCCCCCTCCCACTTCCTGGATTATCTTACCCCAGGCAGTCTTATATATTATTTCTCAAAATGAGAGATTACAGTTTGATACTGTATTGTTCCCAGTGAGATACCCTTGGGAGAATGGAAGAACTGGATGTTGATGAGAATTTCATAGGTTTATTTTTCCAGCCGTATTAGTCTGGTTGAGTTGCCATCACAATATATCACAGACCAGGTGGTTTAAAAACCAGACATTTATCTTCTCAAACTACTGGAGGGTGAAAGTTCAAAAATAAAATAAAATAAAATAAAAAATGATGGTACCAGAAGCTTCTGGAGAGGTCTCTGTCCTCAGTTTGTAGATACTCTTTCTTGTTTGGGGCATGCAAGTGAGAAAGCAAATGAGAGAGACAGGAGTGAAACTGTAAGAGAGAGAGAGAATGAGAGAGAGCTGGTGTCTCTTTCTCTTCTTACAGGGATGCTAGTTCTGTCAGATCAGGAGCCTACCCATATGACTTTATGTAACTTTAATTACTATTTACCTCCTTAAAGTCTCCAACTCCAAATATGGACACATTGAAGGTTAGGGTATCAATGTGTAAATTTGGGAAGCATAATTAAATCTATTATACCATCTAAAAATGTTATTTTAATTAAGTATATGACTTGAAATTTTATTTTATTTTTTGTATAAAAGAGAGAGGAAAATAATCAACATGGGTGCATTCTCAATTAACTTCATGTGCTGCTTATATCCCATCTAGGTATGATATATCAAAGTGCAAAAATGCATTGTGCTGTCATGTATAACTAATTAAAACAAATTAAAAAATGTATTTGTAATGAATACAGATTGTTCCTGTGCTCAGTGTCATTATGGTCCTTCTCCAACATACATGTGGCATGTACATTCAAGTGTACTAATCTGATGTGCACCAACTCAGTAGTGCATATTTTATTCTCCTTGACTTTTCTTCTGTTGATTTCTTTGGAGCCTACTCTTATGTGCTCTATGAAAACTGGGTGGACTCTTTTCTCTGCTCTTCAAAAGGGAAGTTGGGGAGCCCGTGATGCTGAAAACCTGCCAGGTACTGAATATACCACAAAGGGAATGCTCTAGTCTCTTCAGACAGCAAGTGAGAAACACATTTGATTGACAGATATTCTGCAGGCTTAATCAAGCCAAAAACAACTAGTTGTGGGCCACCACATCCTGACCCCTGAGCACATGTCTCTCAATTCACCACATGGAGCCAGAAGCCCCCTCCTCTACACATGCCAAACTTTCATAAGATTCATTTTTTTCTTCAACTTTCTTATCTGGATATTTTCTATATAGTTCATATACAGATCTAATTCTGTTGTGTGAACTTGGAGTTTGTATATTCCTCATTCTCCTTAATCTAAAAACAAAATAAAACTATTGTAAATTTCTTGGAGCTACATGTAAACCATTCCACAATCAAAAGGAGAAATTAATACTGTCTGTAAATGATACTGCTTGTTCTAAATTTTAAATCCTGAGGAAAACTGTTATCCCATTTATTTAAACATTTTGAACTTTTGACATAAAAACTAAAGCGACTGTTTTGATACAAAAAAAGCAACACAATTTATGTAGCCTTATGCCAAATACAATTTTCTTACATTAGAGTGGTTTAACTACCTATATCAAGTTCTTTACTTCTTTCTTCAAATATATAGGAGCTATATTAGGCATTGCATTGGTTACCAGTGAACAAAGATAAACACATGGCTCCTTCTGTCATTGTACTCATGATGTGGCTAGATGATAATAACCAAAGAGTCACCTAAATTACAGCCTTGACCATTTCCCTGATGTGTCAATAAAATATATGATGAGGGCATATGATAAATGAATTTGACACAGTTTTGTAAACTGGAGGTAGCTTCTCTGGAGAACTAAAACGTGAAAAATGGGAATAATTCAATTTGGGTGGATAAAAAACAAGATGAATAATTATAGCTGAGCAAACAGGTGTGGAAAAGTCCCATGTTAAACCATTTGAAAGAAATTATTGATATGCAGAATGACTGGAACAAAGAAAGGAGGGACCTCTGTGACTGGAGACACAGGTAGGGATCCACAGAGTGAAATCTTTTATACCAACCAAGGATCTGCAAGATGCTCTGGCCTCAGAGTTTTGGCACTTTCTGTCCTGTAGACTCTCCTAGGTTATGCACCATGACTTATGGCCACCAGCACACAGGTTTCTCTCAGACATACACTGACCTCACTAGAAAACAACTACTCTCCTGCCCTGATCACTCTCATTGTTCTTAGTACCATTGATGGTTACGTGTTGCATCTTTTTGCCTATTTGCTTTGTTCAGTCTGCTAAAAAAAAAAAAAAAAAAAAAATGAAGGCTTTGAGAGCTCTTGTTCTGATCCCTGATTTAGTTCTGGTGACTGTCATGGGCAATATGCCTGCACAAAGTAGATGTTCAATAAATGTAGGTTGAATTACTGATACCACCAGTTACTGGTGAGGAGTTGAATTACTGATATCACCAGTTCTGCTCACTCAAATGTTGATGTTTGAACATTAGAGAAGCATATTGAGGCAAGCATATAAAGCAGGGTTTATTTTAAAAGGGGTAACATAGACTTCTCCTAGGAGGGAGAAGGGGGCCATAGCTGGTATCCAAGAAGTGAGATGTTCTGCTCTTTTTGTAGTCCTAGCCTTCCATTGTTCTCCTGCCTGCCTGCACCCCGCCCCCCATAACTTTCTCCTTCCTATGTACAGTAACTAGGTCCAGGAATACTTGTTGGGGTGGCCAAAAGTTAGGAAACTGGTGGGTGGAAGTGGGAAAGGCAGTGTGGAGCAGCCAAGGACGCATTAACAACCTTATAGCTCCCTGTAGGGAAGGGTAATTCCTGGGATGGGTTACCTTGGCAATGGGTTGGAGCAGGGGGAGGTTCTTGATCAGAGTGGAAGAAGGGCTCTGAAGGAATTAACATTTCAGTCCCTCAGGGGACAGTCTCCAACTTCCCTGGGCTCACTCCAAATTGGCCTCCTTGATTCGACCTGACTCGATTTACCTATATATAGTGACTGCCTGTCTAAATCTGGCTTCATTACTAAATAAACGCAATATTGTGAAATATTTATCACCAGAATATTTTTACCCATCAAATATTTTTCAATTTTTTGTTCTGAATCACCGTGTTTATTTGTAGGCAGATTATATACACATGGACCCCTGTTCTGAATCAAGGATCACCTCAAGTCCTGCTTACTCAAAACTTCCTCTCAATACTCAGCAATCTTTGTCTTTAACTTCCAATGTTCCTGATAATTGAAACTAATAATTTAACTATGATAACCATGATCTTTTGCTCCTTCTGAGAAGTTCTCCTTTTGTGAACACTAGTGTTAGTAATTTGAAAACTTAGTCACTTGAACTTCCTTTCTTTTCTTTCATGCACAGTTGCCAAGGTAATGCTATTTAGCAAGAGGTCAATAAATGCTTGTTGCCTGATTATGATAAGTACTTCCTATCATTCATAAGTTAAAGTTTGAAAAAGCAATGTCTGTTTGTCAAAAAGAGAAGTAATCAATTGGGTTGAGATATAACTCTTGCGTGGAGAAATGGGAGAGATGGACATGGAAAGGTAAATTTTAATTATATGTCAAAAATGTAGAATTTCTTCAATAGTAATGAGACATTTGTTACTGCAAATCAATGGAAATGCTTTAGAAGGATAACTCATGCAGTACTGTGAAGGCTAATTGGTTAGCGTACAAAGAGAAGCTGGTTAGTTTGAAGGCCATCAAAGTAGGTCATGCTGAATGAGGCCACCGGCAGTAGAAACAGACAGAAAAGAATTGCAGTTTTGATGTTCTTCACATTTATTTCAGCACTTTACTGACCAGGATTGATGCTGTACTGTGTTCACCATTAGGGTTACAAAAAATGAGCTCTCAGTTTGGTGGACACACCATTAAAATCACTTCATTATCCGCGCTTCCTCTTTCAGTCCAAAAATTTCAGTTCCTATTTACAATGTCAAGATGCATATTCATTAAGACTAACAAAAGCAATTTACATTTGCATAGCATGGTACGATGTAAAAATAGCCCTCACGTGCCTTGTTTTATTTGATTCTAGGACAATGCTGGCAAGTACACTGAATGGGAAATTCTCTTCCACTTTTCAATAAGGAACAGTAGGGAAAATCATGTTAAGTAACTGGCCTAGGGTTATCCAGCTGCGGATTCACAATTGAACTCATATATCCAAATTCCAAACACAATATGGTTTTTCTTAGAATTTCACTCCACTTATATTTCTAGATTCATGGTTGTTTTTTTTTTTTTTTTCATTTTAGTAATTTCATTTTAACTGCCTTATCCAGAGACTATGGTTTATTGTCTAATTCCATTAGTTGTCTTATTATAGGTTTCATAAGAAATACCAACAATTCTGTGCCGTGTTGTTTAATTACTTTTATTATATAGTTGTCAGGATACAGAGATATAAAGAGAAGCAGGAAAATAAAACAAATCATACAAAACAACAATAACAACAACAAAAAAAATAGCTTTTCCCCTCTAACTACCGCAAAGATTTTGCTTCTTATCCAAATTCTAAGGAAGAAGTGATTATGAAAGCATGCATTTCATAAATGGAAACATATCATCTGTTTGTTTAAATTTTTAAGGTAGAAATCTAGACTATTTTCGGTTTGTGTATTTTAAATTTGTTATTTTGTTTAAATGTCTTTTCACAATGCAAAAGCTTAAAATTAAATTGGATGGAAGAGTAAAATATAAAACTCTGTTGGAAAAAGTTAGAGCTAGAAGATGTGCGTCTTGTGATTTTCTTTCTTAAAAACACAGCATGGATTATTTTGGTACAAAACCAAAATAAAATATGACTTAAATCCCAATTCATGAAAGCAAGCATCAGTTCAACTTATTATTATAGATTTTATTTATTTATTTATTTAAATTAGTTGTCAATGGACAAAAAACCCTTTACGTGGTGCTAAGGATCAAACCCAGTGCCTCACACATGCTAAGCAAGTGCTCTGCCACTGAGGGACATCCCCAGCTTGACTTTATTTATGTTTTAATGCAAGGCAATACCCAACACCCATATCTTTTTTTCTAAATACTTTTCTCCAAAAAAGGAACCAGAGCTACTTGGAAAACTGGCTGATTTTAAAGTTGGATCAAGAAACATACAAGAGGAATCTCAGGAAATTTGTAGTGCTAGAAGATAAGAAAAGTGCTCAAAAACAAATAATGTTGGGAATGTATAAAAGCATAATTGGAACCTAATGGGAAAAATTCCAGTGAGCAAAGCTAAAACAATTTGAGCAACAAAATAAATAACATAGTATTGACATATAACCCCAAAATGAAATAAGCATACTGAGGCTATATTAATATAAATGACTGAATAAATATATCGAGAGAGAAAAGGAGGTGAAGCTTATATTACTCTCTCTTCTCTTCCTCCATTTTATAGTTTATAATATACAACACAGATCAAAAAGTCCAAAGCGGTAGCTGTAGACACACTCTGTCTATGATGCTTAGGGGCTAATGCAAGAACTGCAGATAGAAGTGGAAATATGAGTAGGAGCAGTGTGTGCAGTGAACACTGGTAACCTGACTATGGAGAAATGAAAAACTCATGCTGGAGAAGATACCCTGACTTACTAGTATGGTTGCACTAGTAGCACAATAGCCTCACCTTAGGAATGAAAGCATTCCATTGTCCAATAGGCAATAAGGGCTGCTTAGAAAGCCAGCTGCCAGTGTGGAACAGACTTCATGCCTTTCCAGGATGAGTAAGCACAAAACAAAACACATGGGAGGTCTTTGAAACAAAAAGAATTAACAAATATCATCCAAAAGTTTCTACCAAAGCATATCCATTGGAAGAGTTAATGACTAAGAATGTTTTACTCAAAGGAAACTGATTAAAGTTAGAGAAGATATATATCTAACATCCTGAAAAATGATGTAACATAATATTATTACAATAAATTAGAGAAATTGTATGGAGATAACAAGGAGCTAAAAGTAGATAATCTGTTTGGAAGTAATTTTAAAAAGAATGAAAGGGAGATTAAGGAAGAGTGACAGATTTATAATCTTCATCACAACAGCAAAATAGAGTCAAAAAACAAAGGTATCACAGAAGTGAAAGAAAACTTGGAGAAGACAACTGGAATGTAAAGAAAAACATAATTAAATAAGTAGAAATGAAATAATTCATTACTTGATAGATCAGATGAGAAATATTAAAAGATGCACTCAAACCACTTTTTTTCCTCAAGATGTTCAAAAGCTTTAATATGCCCATTAAAAAAAGTCAGAGTATAATTCAAAATTAGTAAAATGGTAAAACTACCAATGTATGGTTATAGAATTTTTTGAATTTTAAGGGAACATAAAAATAAATTTTTAGGCATCACTTAGCAAAAACATAATACTTGCAAAGGATTCGTGTTTACAATGTTTAAAGTCACAGATGTATGAAGAAGTACTTACAAAAGTCTGAAAGACCTAAGAAGATGGGAGAAACATACAGGGTTATTCAGAATACACCACTTGCGTATGCTTCCTGAGAATAACTACAGAAACTGTTCTGCCACTGAAGTATATATAAAAACCCAAGAATGAAAAAGAAAACTTCATGGAATAAAAGAACTAGCAATAATTTTAAAAATAATTAAATGCAAATTTCATGAAAGATAATTTTTAAGTTAATGAGTCAAAAGATATTAGTTCTAGTTCTACTGATAAAATAGCACTGAAGCTTGAGGCAAATCATTTAATATGTCTTATCTCCACTCTCCACTTGTAAAACATTGCCATGTCTCAGTAATGTCAAAGTTCTAATTAATATTTTAAAGCCACATGAACATGTTCACTCTTTTCTCTTCTCCACAATATCATTTTCTTGAAGGTTTTGAGATCTGAGAAGTTACCTAGTTTGTAACCTTACTCAAAACTGGTACTCCAAGGCTACCGATGCATTGCTGCATTTCATTCTAGTTTTTTCCAGTGCAAAGATATTTCCATTGATCTCATTTGTATTCACAGGGTATAACAGAGAAGAGAAACTATGAAATTTTCTTGATTTTCATCAAATCAGTTTTCCTTTTACAAAGATTTAATGTAGCTTTTCTAAGCTAAAAACTGTATGATGACACATTTCTTCCATGATGGCCTTCTTCTTTACCACTAAAAGATCCCCTGGCTTTTGAACAAAAAAAAAAAAAATCAACAAAAATCAAATACACATGAAATAAAGAAAAATCCCAAACTCCTTGCTGTTTTCATGCCTATGTTATCTGATGTTGAAAAACGCTGTCCAAAATATGCTATTTGATCAATCAATTTAAAAAACTTATGTCAACCTTTGTATGATTAGTGGAGAGGTAAGTGAAGGAAACAAGGGGAATCCTTCAGCTCAGCTTGGTGGCACCTTTCTTTGCTATCCACAAGGACAGCAGGACTCTAAGTGCTGACAGAGGCTCCATAGGCAGTGATGGTAATTCATAGTGAAAACTCTAGAAATGCCAATTTCTTAAGGAACATAAATGGTCCATTTGAGAAAAAAGAGGTATACCATTTTCCTGGAATGATGTCAAGTAGATATAAATGATATATAAATGTAGAATTCGGAAGCATTCAGAGGGGAACATGGAGTTGCTATATTATTCTTTTTTTCTACAAATCTTTATCTGTCTCTGGAAGCTGTGCTTATTAGGCTCAGCTTGGTTTTATACAGATATATACATTTATACACTCAACAGCAGTTCATTTCATTGAGTGTTTTTGTATGTAACGGGTTATGTTTTCAGTGCTTACATGTATTAATTCATTTTAGAATTGTGTTAACCCTGATGTAGGTACTCTTATCATCATAGTCATTTTTATAGAATTTTTTAAAAAATAAATTAAGTCATACCCAGGGCTCTGCAAAGTTTGTATGGCCTTGAACCTGAATTTTCAACAAAGCAATCTGTCTGGTGTTATCTGTATGAAATGTTACTGCCATTCTGTAATACAGAGAGAAATGCTGAATAAGGATTCAATTTCCCAACTCCATGATCTCTTATTAATTTCCATTGGAATGCAGAAGTATGGATGATATAATATGTAGTGTTGTGAATCTGGTTAATTTTAGAATGTTGAGACTATGAATTCACTATTGGATTTCTTACCTTTCAATATCAGACTTCATTGACTTTTCAAGGAAATTCCATCAAGTCTTCCATGAGGTGGTTCTATATGGCTTTGCTACAATTTCTGATGTAGCTTGGAGGAAATCCTTCACAATCTTTGGAACATTTGCAACAGAGATGAGTATGTTCAAATTCCTTCTGTAAGAACCCTCTTCGGAGGCATCAACCATGAATTCCAAATGGGGCAGCATATCTACAGAGGAAAAGTGAGGTTGTCTGTATCATAAATCTGAAGAGGAACTAGAGGGAGTTTTCATTGCCAACTTAACCCACGGTAGTCATTGGACATTCCCTGATGTTATCATCCAGGAATGGTTTGTTGTAATGAGATTTGTCACTGCTTACAGAATAATCCTGAGCATGACGTGAGGGCAGATATCCTTCTAGAAGCCCCATTTGTCATTGGTTGCTGGCTCAGGGTTAGTATTGGAGTAGTAGTTTATGTTAATCTTCCCATCCTGGTTCTGTGTAACTCAGATTCCCTGTTACATAGGCAACAGGAGTTGGCTCATGGATGGTAGCTGCCTCACATGTGTCTCAGTTACCTCTTCTCTAGAGCATGCCTGGAAGGTCATGCCTGACCTTTCTTTCTTTTTTAAAATTTGTTTTAATTAGTTACACATGACAGTACAATGACTTTGACATATCATACATTTGAATCATATGGGATATAATTTCTCATTTTTCTGAGTGTACAGGTTGCAGAATCATATTGGTCATGCAGTCGCATATATACACACAGTAATAATAATGTCTATTTCATTCTTTCTTTATTTCCATTGCAATTTGAAACAATTAAAAGAAAGAACAGAACACTTCTGAACAGGCAGTGATCAAAAGATCATCAGAGCTAAAGGATGTACCAAATTCTAAATATAATGCTAATTAACTTCAAGTGTTCCATGTCTGAAAGTGAGTAGGTTTCTCTAGGATTACTGAGAAGATTCCTTTTGAATGTCAGTGTGTTTCTCTCCATTCCATGTCCTGGGGCTATGAATGGGTACAAACAACTTTCTTTCAAAAACCTTTAAGAGTGTGTCTATATAAGATGTACCAAACATAAAAATCAGTTTCCTTCCAAAAATATACATCTGGTAAAGTATTAGTTATTTATTAGTTGAGACTCTACACCTTAAAGCTTATTTCTTTTTTTTCCTTGCAATTTGTGAATACTTCTCAATATAGTCATACTGCATTTATATGAATTGACTAAAAGCACATAGAGTATTTTTAAAGTATAGCAAGGATGAATGTAGTTGAGAGAATTATCTTATAAAGGCAAAGAAAAAAGATCCATAAGTTGATCATTTGTAATACTATTAAAATACAAATAAAGCTTCAACTAAAAAGCATGGAGAAGATGTACATGGGCTCTTTATGTGGATATTATTTGTAAAAAGAGGCAAAGAAATGGCCTTTGATAACCAGTGAAATGCATGTCATTATTGTATGTTGACCATTTGCTTTATGTTAAGGCTCAAATTATGAGATTCACTAGGAATACAAGAATATGTATGAAAAAAAAATCCCTAACTTAGGATAAATAGTAGTGTGAAAATTAGTTATATTTATTGTTACAGAAAAAATGAAATTAGAGGCTGCTATTTAGATTTATCAGCAAAGCTAACTGCCCAAAACCACATAAGCAAAACTCAAGTCACTCTGATTTTCCCAAAAATATTCATGATAAATGAAACACAGCACACAGCCTGTGTCCTTGTCAGCATGATTCAGTGAAATTAGACCAATCAGCTATAGGCAAATCAGCTTAAAAAGCTTTACTTGTCCTACAAGGAATGATAATGTATAATGGCCAATCACGAAAAGAGTAAAAATACTTTCTCATCTGATCTTTGCGAATTGTGCTGTAATGGTGTGAGCAAGGCTTCTAAATGCTTTGGGTTCAAAGTCTCCCAGCTTGTGAACTATTCTTTTCTATGCACAGTAAGCTATAATATGTTTTGTTTGTTCAGATTCCATTTTGGACACAATTTAACACTTACCAATCTTCTTATGCTTATTTACCATAGTCTTTCTTCCCTTTTGTTCTTTGACTACACTAAGCTTTGTTTCTGTGCTTTTTCCTTGAGGAACCTAAAAATATAGACTCAAGATGATTGACTTTCACTTGGGACCAGAAGATAAGGATTTCTCCATTTGGCAAAAGCATATGGAGGTCTGGATCCCGTGTACACACTCTGCAGTCACAGAGCCACTGTTAAGTGGGTGCCCCTAAGTGCAGTTGATACAAAGCTGAATGACACAGTTTTTTTGTTCTTTTCAGTATTCACCTTTTTACATCCTTTCCCCCTCAAATTGTTCATACAATTGTTGTCTAGCATCATGACCATACAAGGTGACATTTGCTTTGTCCTCATCTGGTTTGAATTATGAGGACAAATATATGACTAAGCATCTATGATTATCTATCTATGATTGCCTTCTTCCTTTGTCCTCAATGGCTGTGCTATTAAAAATGTGGCTGCTGGATTGACTGTTGGTCTTCAAACTCTTAACACTAGTCCATGATGAAACTCTGGTGCCTCTGACAGAGTGTCAACCATGTCTGCTTAGTTCAGCTGGCTTTCTTTGCTTCTTCATCCTTCTCTCCCTCCCTTTCTTTCTACCTCCCTTTCTTTGGTGATGAAGGGATGCATACATTCCTGATGAATAAATGAATGAATTTATTTAATTCTGGCATTTGGAGAAGTTGCTTCCTATTTTTTTTTTAATCTCATCATGGAATGGCACTGTCAAAATCATTTTTTTTTTTTGGTTGTAAGTTCCTCTCCCCATCTTTTAACTTCTCTTTTTCTACATTCAACATACACACACACACACACACACACACACACACACTCAACTGCTTATCTTTTCAGAGGTTCTGTTCTTGGAACTGAATATAGGAAGAAGTAATGAAAATTCTAATCTGACACCTTGACTTCCTTTCTACATAAGTGTGTGTGTGTGTGTGTGTGTGTGTGTGTGTGTTCGTATGTGTGTATGCACACATGTGGGGATGTGGTGGCAAAGTAGGAGTTAATACACAACATATACATGAACAGTGTGAACCTACAAGGTTCCAAGATTTAAGCAAAAGATGCTTGGTCACCAGGCAGGCTTTGATGTCATGAAATTAAGGTTCTTAGTGGCCTTCATTGCCCTGGTACCCCAATTCCTCATACATGCTTGGTCATGAGACACCCATCAAGTTCCGAATTAATAAATGGATACTACATTCTCAGTCTCCATTCCTTCTTCCAAATCCACCCAATTGTAGGGAATTTAAGAATACTTTATGTCACTTCCTTCCCACTTCTACTTCAGATTCTTCATTAAAACAAATATTCTAATCACCCCTGAAGTAATCTGAGCTGCATGCTCCTATGGAAATTTTGTTTATATATCAGAAAACAGAACAAAAAGTTCTTCCCAAGGGAAAATTGTCCATTCTAAATTTTGTGTGCCTGCTTTATCTCTGACATTATTCTTCCCTATAGAAATTGTTATAATGTAATTAAAGTTTACTTTTGACATTCCATACTCTCCTCCCCAATTTTTATTTTAGAGAGCATGTAAAAGGAAAGATAAGTAACTCTGCACTTGGCCCCTGTATCTTGCTGGTTTCCTTACATATATGACCCAACTTCTGCCCATGCTGTAGAGAAAGCATCTCCATCCCTAGCATCCCAGATGGAATTACAGACAGAGAAGTCAACTCAGTTAAATAAGAATGGGTGAAGACACGTTTCATACCCAGAACCATCTGACTCTTCAGGTTTTCTTTATTTTCCCTCTTCTTCTCCTTTTTGGCATTACTAAAATGGTCCTTCAAAATACCTAAGAGTTATTTGAATTTCATTATAAATGTAGCAAATAAATAAACAGAAGCAATCTAAGTCATTTAAACTAAAAAATAGCCATTTCCTAACTATCAATTCTTTGTGTTCCTTAAATCCATTTGAAGGTATTTGTTTCTTTAATATCCACCTCTATATCTTTATGTAACTCAAATTGAATATGAATGGCTGAATCTTGTGGAGTATGCACATATGTGCATGTTTGTGTGTCTTACTTGGAATTGCGAATATTTTGACACAGCAAAAGTCTTCATATCCCTGTGCAACAGAAGCAAGGGGTTCTGGCAAACACATGTCTGTAACTTCGTAGATTCCAAAATTTTCAGAGTTCTGAGCAGTTCTGGCCTTCCACCTCTGTCTTAATGACCCCTCATGAGAAGCTAATGTTAAAGCTGTTCTTCCCCTTCTTCTGAGATTTTCTTATAGATTTATCCAGCTTCGTCCAATTCCCATTTTGGTTACTAGTTATGCTGAGATTTGATTCAGTCCATTAGTTAATTGTGATGGTAAGAAATGCTCTACTTACTGTAGGATGTAATCCACTGACTGCTTCAAAGGTGCAGTCTGGCTGTCCTGTAATCTTGAAAAGTCATGGAGGCATCATGGAGGCTGATGTGGGTTTGTTTTTGGACAGAAAACCTCCTTGAATAGGCAGGTTGTCAGAATAATTAATCCATGCTGGGGTCACTGGGTGTGGCAGAACGTCTGGAACGCTTTGGTCACCCAATGTCCAATCAGTTCTCATAGAAATGCAAGTTAACTGGGGCAGCAGAGTGAATTATTGTACAAAAGAAAAATCATCAACAATTACCTTGGAACACAGAACAGTATGTTGATTCTTCAATATTTCATTTGAGAATCTCATTAATCCCCTGCCCCAGTCATGTTAAACTTTCTACAAAAATTAACACTTTTATTTTAATTAGACTTTTATTTGAGATTAGAGGTTAAAAAAATAAGAGATGACTCCTTAAAAGTTTGGAATACATAAAACATAAGATTTTATTATCCCAAAGAGAGACATTCTATTATGCAAATATTAATTAATTCAGTTACTGCAATGGAGACATTAAATAGAAATAAAGTTTAAATAATTTTATGTTGAGGAATTGCTGAGTAAAATAATCAGCTACTTGGTATTGCTTAGGTTGCACAGAGGTTTAAAAAAACTTTTTAAAAGTATATATCAGTTCATGCAAATCATCCACCATAACTATAGATTCTTCCAATTGCTCTAGGAAGAAGAATCGTCATTCAGAGATAAAGTAAGCAAACAGCATGAGCATCGCCTCTGAAAATGGCTTTGACACAGTTGTGTTTATTTTGAACCAAAATTGCCCAAGTCAGTTGATACAGAAAGACAGGATAGAACTTTCTTAAGTTCTTTGCTATTTATCCACATATAAGTGCTAATTCCATTTTATGCCTTATGAATATAAAAAAAACTATGTCTATAATATATGTATAAATGAATATAGAGCAATATAGGTAGATACATTCATGCGAGAGGAAGGAGGGACAAATCATTGACTTATAAAGATTTCTAACATTAGATAATCTTGTTATGAATGTGTGCGTTTATAAAATGTATCTGATCATTTGTTGTCTTGCTCAAATTTTCAGGAATTTTTAAGACTTGAAATCACAGAGCCACCCTATAGCCATCATTTCTTTTTATGCTCTTGGTACGGATACTGGAAACTCAGTCCTCGTCCCCATACTGATCCAATAATAAGGACTCACTTTTGAGAAAAAGCAAAAAAAGAAGTTTTCTTGCTTTGCCAGCAAAAGAGAAAAGGGAACAGACTCCATCAGACAGGTTGCCACTCTAACTGCTATGGGGAGCAGAGGGCTTTAAAAAGGGGACAAAAGACGCTGTTTTCAAGGTATCCTTGTCAGTAGATCTAAGAATGTTCAACTCATATCTGAGAAAGCTGTCCTGGTTTCCAGGTCTGGAGTTTTTCACTGTTGTGGACGGCGTGAGCAGAAGGGCAGATAACAGCTCAGAACAGGAAAAGGGCTGATTTGCTTCTCCTGCAGTTGGGAATGGGAAGAAGAAAAAAGGAAGGGAAAAGAAGGTTGCTTTTAAAATAAGCTGCCATTGGAGCAACAAGGTGTATATTCAAAGCATGATGTTGATCCCCGTTATGTGAAAAGGACCCCCATTTCAGTGTCTTTGAAAGTCCTTGCTATTTGGAGAATTTCCCATACTTTTCCCAGTTAAGCAGTCAGATGTGTCCCTCCTGTCCCTTCCTGGTGTTTGCAGACATATGGGAGGGAAGGCCACCCCAACAGACTGTGCTTGGCACCACGGGCAGAGTGGGGCAGAGTGAGGCAGGCACTGTGGAGGTGCCCCTGATATGGGTGGCGATGGAGCCATTCAGCTTAAAGTGGGTCACATCCATCAGGAGTCTGGCCATCACAACCAGGTCCCTGTGGAGTGGCTCATAGAGTCTTTACTGGGGGCAATTCTGCAATCGAATTTGGGTGCTATCTCTGCCCCAACACCTGTCCTCGGCCACTTACTTAAGGACCTGGATTCCCTCTGCCTCTTCAACACTATTTCTTCTCTTTCCTAATCTTGCTCAGCTACACCCACACATGCTATTGTTTCTCCCTTCTTAAAAACACTGTCTTAAATATGCTTCCACTTCAAGTGTCTATTATTTCTTTCTATTTATAGCAAAATTCCTAGGAGTTTTACATATACTTGCTCTTTCCAATTCATCTCCTGCTGTTTTCCCTTGAACTCACTTCAGTCAGAAGTTCTTTTCCAGCGAAACCACTATTTTCCAAGTCCCCAGCGACCTCCACACCACAAAGCCAGCCTCCATGTCTTTAAACCATTTTTTAATCCTTACCTTGCTTCACCTATTAGCAGCATGTGATAAATCTGATCACTCATTCCTCCTTGAAATAATTCCTTAGCTGCCAGGAAAGGATACACTCCTAGATTGCCTCCTACCTACTTCTCATCTTCTTTCTCTTGTCTTCCTTCCTTAATTCCTTTTTTTTTAATTAGTTCATTTTAGTAACATATGACAGCAGAATCCATTTTGATATAACTATATAAACATGAAATATATCTTATTCTAATTTGGGTTCCATTCTTTTGGATGTACATGATAATAGGATTCACTGTGTTGTTTCTATATATATATATATATATATATATATATCAGATTTATTCCATTGTCTTTCCTTTTTCTATCTCTCTTCCTTCCCTCTACTCCCCACTGTCTAATCTATTGAACTTCTATTCTTCCCCTTAATCCCTGTGCCCATTTATTGTGAGTTAGTTTCCACATAACAGAGAAAACATTCAACCTTCGACTTTTTGGAATTGGCTTATTTCACTTAGCATGATAGTCATCAGATCCATCCATTTGCTGGCAAATATCATAAACTTATTCTTCTTTATGGATGAGTAATACTCCCTTGTGTATATATACACCACCATTTCTTTATCCACTCATTTCTTGAAGGACACCTAGCTTGGTTGCATAGCTTACCTATTATGACTTGAGCTTCTCTAAACATTGATGTGGCTATGTCAATGTGGTATGCTTATTTTAAATCCTTTGGATATATACTGAGTAGTGAATAACTAGATCAAATTATACTTCAATTTCCTTTTTCTTCTAGACCCCTCTTAATCTGGAGTGCCTCAGGGCTCAGTCCTTGTATCCCTTTTCTATGTACATTCACTTAACTTCAGTTCTTTAAACACTAACAAGCTTATTCATGAACACAAGGCTTGCAGAGTTACCTGCATAGTCAACATCTCTACTGGAAAGACCAATAACTTCAAAATATTCCCCAAATTAAGTTTCTAACCTCCCACCCCTTGCAACTTCCTCCTCCTCCTGGTTTCTCCATTCTCAGTTAAAAGCAGTTAATTCTTCTCATTGTGTAGGTCAAAATATTGAGTCATCTTTTATTTTTTATTTTTTTGTTCCTCATGACACATCCAATCCATTAGGAAATGGGGTCCAGGGTGCCTTCTGGCTGTGTCCACTGCATGCCCCCTCTACATTTTCCTCTCTGGTTCACACCATCACCACTTTTCATCTGGATTACTTCAGTAGCCTCTCAGCATGCTGATTCTTGCCCCTTTCTCTCTGTTTATCCTCAGGATAGCAGCACAATGATTCTTAAGTTTAGGTGAAAGCATGTTGCATTTTTGCTTAAAAGATTCTAGACTCTTTACCACAATCCATTTTTGTGTAATTTTCTGGCCCTATTACTTTTCTGATCTAATCCATGGGTGATTTCCCTCCATCACTTGTGCATGCCAGGTGACCCTCTTCGATAATTCTAGAACAAACGAGAGCCTCGCCTCAGAAACTATGAATATGTTTCTCTGGCTTCAAAATTCCAGTTCTTGAGGGCAGCACATGTATTATGCCTCCTGTTTCATTCTTTGACTTAAATTCCCCCTTCTTAATAAATCTTTTTTGGCCACCCTAATGAAGTTACAGCGCTTTTTCATATACACTATGTTATTGTTTAGCATAATACTACTTAGTGCCTATCTCTTCCCTTAGCACATAGATTCCTAAGAACAGAACTTTTTGTATGGCTGGCACATACTAGGTGCAAACAGTGATGAACTCATTCTGGTTTGCCTGGTATATGTTCACTTTTAGCCTGAAAGTTATGTGTTATAGGAAATCTCTCAGGTTCTGTTGGACTGGTACAGTTGGTCATACTAGCTCATTAAATATTGATTGAATAACAGAATGAGGACAAAGACGGGACAATACTCATTGCAATTCTTAAAGAGGTATATCAGGGGCTGGGGCTGAGGGCTCAGTGGCAGAGTGTCTGCCTCGCAAATGTGAGGCAATGGGTTCAATTCTCAGCACCACATAAATAAATAAATAAATAAATAAATAAGGTATTTCATCTACATCTGTATGAATAATGCAGTCATCCTGAAATGAATGAATATAACTATGTTCAATGATATCAAAGGAAAAGTGCAGGAATTTTTTCAGTCATCCCCAAGTGCTATGTAAGACATCTCTAAATGGGAAACAACTATTATTAGATTTATAATCTTTATAGTCTTACTTATATACATATTATGAAGAATATTTAATTATAAGATAATTATACGTTTGGTTGTAGCAAATTTGTAAAACCATTGAATATGACTGTGAAATATACATAGAGGAGAGATGCAACCACATGATTATTTACTAACAGGAAATGACAGATAGGAGTAAACAACAAAAGAACATTAAATTTACTGACCTAATTCATGTTTCCAATTAAGGGTTGTATATAGTATTAAACATTAGCTAAACTCATCCTTTTGACCTGAAGTTTATAAGATACACAAATAGGCTTGTGTGATTTATTATAAGCTTATATTATTAGTAGTATTATATAGCAATTAATATTTTCATAATGTATGAATATAATATTTGTATATTTATAATATACTAACTAATAAAACATTGATAGTGATTTCAATTAAAATATTAAAATTGTTTTAAAAAGTTAACTTGAACTTTTTAAACGTAAGAATTCAAATAAATAAGAATCAAAGGAAAAAACAGAGCATAATGTTAGGGGTTAATATTTTCCCTGAACATACTCTATATCGAGTGGCTTTCTAGAAATGTCCTTTGAAAAATAGTGATACTTGAGTTCACTTCATCTTGGAACAGCAGGAAGTGGTAGCTTATGAGATTCTGCCATGTTGTACATCTGCAACTGACCTCTGATCATGCCAGAGAGGGACCAATGCTCTATCAGTTATGATTAGAATAAGAGAGAGATGTACACCCAGGCTCTGACAAATGTCAATCACTCTACGGGAGAAGATGATCCTTCCCCTCTTCATAGAGTATAAAAGTCCCACAGCCAAGGTAAGATCCTTCACTAGAGTCTGATATCCAACTGCTATGTTTATGTCAGGGGGCTGCCAGAAATTCAGTGTAGAACCTGAATGTCTGTGACTACTTTTCTCTGAATATTAGCCCTAGTAAAGGCTGTTTTGGAAGGATTTTTGTGTACATGTGGGACCATGAATTTTGTTGATCACTAGTACAGTGAATTAGTCACCTAGTCTAATATTGACCATGACCTTTTGGATATGAGTCAAAAGATCAGATGACAGTGGCTCATCTGAGGGGTAAAAGAAAATTGCCTTCAAGGATTAGTATGACTGATCCTTGACTCATCATTAGAACCAGGCTTCAAACTTGGAAAAAGAAGAAGCCCAAGATAACAGCCCATGTCCTCTATTGATGAACTTGAAAGAGTCTAGAAGTCATAGAGTGGAAGAAGGTGGACTCCGCCAAAGGAAAGAAGTATTCATGTGTGGAGACTCCTTGACAAGGAAAGTGGTCATGAGTAGAGCATCCTTTGTCAAATTAGAGTATGCTGACTGTCCTTGCTGATTATGATTCTGACCTGGAATGTCCTGTACAGAAGTGTGGTTTTTAGGCAATGACTAGATCATGAAGGCTATGACCTAATCAGTGGTTTAATCCATTTAATGAATTCATCCATTGATAGATGGATGTACTACTGGGAGGTAGAAATTAGTTGTAGGATGTAGGTCACTGGGACATGCTCTGGAAGGGTTTATCTTCTCTACAACATCCTCCTCCTTCTCTGTGGGCTGCCATGAATTAAGAAGCTTTTCTCCACCACATCCTTCCATGATGATGCTCTGCCCCACATAGGACCCAAAGCAACAGTGCTGGATGACCATAGACCAAAATAAATCTTTCCTCCTCTGAGATATTCTTATCAGGCTTTTAGGTCACAGCAATAAATGCTGACTAACACACTATTGAAACAAGGAAGAAAATGGGCCAATTTGATGATCCTCATCCTGTGTCTGAGTCAGACTGGAGAAGGCATAGTTCCGAGTCTATGAACCCTTGATTATTGCAAACTAGGAGAGAGAAGGCCTAATGGACGTGACCCATGTGAAGTCCTCCCAGGTGAAAGGGAGAACACCTGTGGATCCTATCACTGCCAAGTCCTTTCTTCTGTTTATTCTTTTTTGATCCCTACTAGAACCATCTCTGTGTTTTTCTGCCCTGATCACTGACATGCACGGTGGAAACTTACACATGAAATAACGCAAGATCCTTGCCTGCTGGTTTCCAGGTGTGTACATCCAAGGAAATGCATCAGCAGGACATAGAAGAGCAAGGAGAGCAAAGGAGGAATCATTTCTCCCCTGTTCCCTTCCTGCACAAGGGTTACATCTGTTACTGAAGCTGATTCCTCACATGATGATAGCTCCATCTTCCCAATGTCCTCTTCTCTATGGACTCTGGTAATTCTATCTCCCTACATTTTGTCTTTTCCTTTAGGTGATAATTGCTTCCCTCTGTTACTGATGCAGGTGCCTTAATACCTCTGTTACTCTAACGCTGCCTCCTATACCAGGGTACAGTAGCCTATTATTAATGTCTCTATTTGTTTTCCTATGGAAAGACAAAACATAAATCTTCCTGTTGTTTCTTCTTGCTAATACACTTTCCTCTTTACCCCCTCCTGTGTTAGGCTGAAAGTAGTGTACTACTGGGATTTATCCTGGCCACAGGAACTAGATTGGTTAGTGTAAAGTGAACTGCAGTTCAAAACTCAACAAACGGTTGAATTACCAGGAAGTTATGAATATCCACAAAGAAAAGACCCATTTTTGCTTAAAATTTAAAAAGCAACAATTATACATAAATTTGGAGTGGGACATGGACAAATGAATGAAGGTTGGCATTGTCACCTAGTTATCATTGATAATAAACACATGCTAAATGATGTCATCTAAAGAGTAAGTGAAGCTTTGCTAAGGCTCATAGAGCTGATTTCCTTGGAGAACAAGATAGATAAGATGGCAAGAAGTTAGTTAACAGACGAACCAATCCAAAAATGGAATTTCCAAGTATTCAAATCAGGGCACTAAAGTCCTATCCTGATGGACAAAGGCTCCAATAGCAATTGCCATCATCGGAGATCAGGAACCAAAGCAATGCTTCCTGATGACACTAAGGTAAGTGTAACTTTGACCATTGCTTTTGCAAAAGTTAATGGGCCAATAATGCATACTTTCTTAGAGCTCCGTGAACACTGAATAAAAGGGCATTAAATATTCGCATTAGAGCCTGTGAGTTATGTTTCCCCATGAGGTTTGCCGTTTGCTTCTGTCATAGGTTCATCCAGAGTTATTAAATTTTAAAATTGCACTAGGAGTTTTTATATGTAGTGCATTTATAGCCTCTGATTTATATAGCACTTTTCTTCCATGGAGCCATTATACTCTCATTCTCCAATTCAATTGGACTTATGGTTAAATATATCAAGCGATATATGTGTGTGCATTAAATATGTATATATATGCACAAATACATATCTATAATGTTATGTAAGTTTTTCTTGATCTTTATATACCATATTTTCTGAAATATCACAGTTGGTCAGAATGCAATTTGGGGTGACTTGAGATACAGCATGGTTTTTGCATCCACATAAATATGGTATATTTTAAAATGGTCTCCTTATAGCAATCATTCTGAAGTAAGCAGTGCAATCTGTATTAATTTCCATTCTATGTGCATTTAACGCACATAAAGTCAACTACATATGCCTCCAAAGAGAGAGAGAAAAAAATAAATAAAATTTAAATTTTACAAGCCATTCTGCCTGCTATTCTCCTTGAGCAAAGCTGAGTCGAAAGACGACAACTGACCTTTATTTAATCCACCCCAGTTTCCTCATCTCTCCTATAAGGTAGAAGTCTCTTCTGGGTTAGTAGGTTTCTAGTCAATAAAGATACACCTTATTTTATACAGCACATATCTTAATCTTAAGGCAGCTGCTAAATTTGATGTTAAATCAGTGGAAAAAAGCCTAATCCCAGTCTAAGGAGTATAAAGCTATTCTTTTGGACTCACAGCATTGAAAGACAGTGTGTTAAACTCCAAAAAGATTTTCTAAGAGAGTTTCTGAGGGTCCTTTCACCCATACATGACAGTTGCCTCCTCTCTGACCGGACACCTTCTCTGCAATGAAGTGTGATTGCACTTTTCCATCACAAAATATCTAGGACTTTCTTAATAATTCCCAAAATTCTTACATTTACCTATATTAACAAATGCTTACATTCCAGTCCTCCTTTGCCTTGAACCACTTTGAGGAAAGATTTAAGAAGAAGTGTAAACCTCCAAAACGGGGGAGGTGGGGCAAGAAGCCCAGGCGCATCAGGGTGCCTGGTGGGGACCCTTCAGCAAGGAGAATGTGCTGTGAATGAATTGTTCTGGGAAACTTGAATGGCAGATTTGGCTGCCTATTCCTCTAATCTTTTGAAGACTGAACTTGGAGTAATTGCCAGCATATTATTAAAATAAGCGGTTGTAAAAATGAAAGACACACCTTAACATTTGAAAGCTATCTTAATCTTTCCTGTGAAGACCGATCATTTAATATGAGCAAATATAACCAGTTAGAAGTATCCTTCCTCAACTAAAGGAAGACCACAGCAGCAACAAAAGAATTCCACAAGGGGGCAGCAGGGAGTAAATCCAAAGGTTTTCCCTCCATAAGAATGTCTTCTAGACTTCCTCCACTATCAGGAACAGAACCAGCAAGTCTTTTGATTGATTTTTTTTTTTTTTTTGCAATTTATATCTTAATTTGAATTGACATATGTTATGGCTTAGATATTAGGTCTCCCCCAAATGCTCATGTGTGGGAAAATGCAAGAACATTCAGAGGAGAAATGATTGG
Organism: Callospermophilus lateralis; assembly: GCF_048772815.1. Lineage (NCBI taxonomy): Eukaryota > Metazoa > Chordata > Mammalia > Rodentia > Sciuridae > Callospermophilus > Callospermophilus lateralis. The sequence goes on from NC_135307.1 coordinate 18,590,808, forward strand.
GTTAAAAGAGCCTTCACCTAATCAGCAAATTAATCTTCTAACAGGGATTAGCTGAGTTGTAACTGAAGGTAGTAAAGGTGTGGTTGGAGAAGATGGGTAATTGAGGTTGTGCCTTTGGGGTATGTATTTTGTATCTAATGAATGGAGTCTCTCTCAATCTCTCTCTCTCTCTCTCTCTCTCTCTCTCTCTCTCTCTCTCTGTGTGTGTGTGTGTGTGTGTGTGTCTTCCTCTGATCATAATGTGAACTGCTTCCCTCTGCCACACTGTTTCACCATGATGTTCTGCCTCACCTTGGGAACAGAGCTGTCTATGGACTAAGACCTCTGAAACTGTGACCTCTCAAATAAACTTTTCCTCCTCTAAAATTGTTCTTTTCCGGTCTTGTAGTCACAGCAATGAAAGAACAACATATTAGAAAGAGGTGCCGGATTCCAACTCTAATATCCCATTGTAACAGTGAGCCTGTAATTTATTGTTCATGGGCAAAATGGGGATAATGATAATGCTTTCTCGTGTTATTTTTGTCAGAAATAAACTGGTTGCTAGTAATAATAACTCTTTGCATATCCCCAGAGTTTAATTAGTTTAACTTCATGTACATCGTCTTAGTTGTGAAATCTTCAGAGGTAACAAGCCTTTCTTTTCATATGAACCGACTGGAGGCTAATGATCTGGTAGTTCTTAATTTCAGCTATTTCTGTTGATATCAGAAGCATTCTTGAAATGTGAAATACTCATCCTCATTCTGAAGTTTGGTATTTACAGACTATGAAGATGACATAGATTCTTCAGAGTTCTGGAAAAATGATTTTAGATTTCTTGAAAGAGGAAGAGGACCCTGCAGCAGAAGCAAGGAGGATAGGTACAGAGGAGAGGGAGGGCTGAAGAAGGAGGGACTTCTTGGAGCTGCTAATACATGTGCAAGAGAAAGAAATGGACTCCATTGTAGTCTGCTGCGATTTGCTTACTAGATGATGCTGGTGGATATTCCCTTCTGAGCTAGTCTTTCCTGGGCTCTCAGAACTCTCTCCTTTTTCCTACTAGCATAACCTGATGCTTTGATGTGCTTATGTTGTGTTAGAGACTTAATAAACTGGAGTCAAATCTTGTAGACCATTTATCAGGACTTCAATTACTAAAATATTTAACAAGAAAAAAAATAATTAAAGGGAATATATAACTGAGTTTAGCCATGGGAATGCCCCCCAAGGAACACTTTTGCAATAAGCTCTTCCACAGAAAACATTTCATCTACTCATTCTCCCTGAAACTGTGATCTTTGTTAAATTACTGGGGAAGAGAAGCCCACCCAAGACCAAAGTAACAGAGGTGAGCACAGAGTTCTTCCTTTTATTATGACTATTTTTCTTTCCCTTCTTAACTTTAGGTACCATGCTGTGCCTATTAGTGACTTCGTGGGAGAAAAAAACTTCCTGGAAAAGGATATTTTCTCAAAACAGAATCCAATTTCTTTTCATTCTGTCCTTCAGCATACGGCAGCTATTAAATCCATCCAGTGCCCTCGGAACCTCTCAACACCAGACGTGGCTGTCTCGTCATTACTTGCTGTCCCTTATCTTGTGCTCTAGTTCCTGGGGACAGTCTGAACAATAGTTTTGAGCTTGATTTTTCCTTTTCTTTACCTAGGAAGACAGCTACCTTTCATGTCTTACATATTTTTATTACTTCTTCTATGTGAAAGAAATTGTTACTGATAAAAGGGAAGAATAGATGACTACACTATACTTCTGCTGTAGAAAAAAAGAAATATAAAGAAATAGTATATTATTTTAATCTCTCTCTCTCTTTCTCTTTCTCTCTCTCTTTTACTCTCTCTCCATCAACCTCTGCCTTTTAGATTTAGTTCGATCAAAAGCAAGTTGTGGTTTATACAGGTTGCATAAGATTTTTAACTTTGTTAAGGATAATAATAAGAAGAAGAAAATTAAGAACTCTAGATAGAAGAATTATGAAGTACAAGAGGAAATATCAAAAATAAAGCATCAGGACACAGAGAGAGCTTCATGATTTCTAAATTTATTAATCCATTGATCAACTCACAAATTCACCAAATATTTATTGAGCACCTACTCTCTGCAAGGCATATTAACATTTTGTTGCAAAAGTATTTAATAGGAAATCAGTCTAACAGAGCAGGGGTAAAGTGAATTTTGGGGGAATGATGTTTAATTGAATCATTTATTCAATTCATTCCAAAATTTTTCCTGAGTTCCTGCAATGTGTACACACATATCTGGAGAGCATTGTATTTTGTAAAGATTGCAAATTTGCAAATGAAATGCATTGAAAATATATTGGCAGCAGAAGGACATAGGAAGAAAGGTCAGTTAGGAGCCCAAGGGTACTTTTCTGGGGCCAATAGAATTGAAACAAAAGGACTATTTTTTATTATATTTATTACTCAATTTATAGTCACTTATTAGTCTATTTATCTTTGATGTTGATGGTATCATGGCTTATTTTGTATTTTATGTGGTCTCCATTGATATCTATATTTAGTTTTTATCTCTTCCTAACTCCATTACAAAAACACAGCCAATCAAGTAACTTAGAAGTGTGTGGGGATTTGGAGGAGAAAGAAATAATATTTTTAATTGTGCTAAATAGCTAATACTTTTTTGCACATTTTGGATAAACAGAATGTCATGGTCCTTCCCAGGGCCTTAGAAGGATCTCATAAAACCAAGAGGATCTAGTTTATGAAAATTTTCCTCTGATGTGGAGCTGTCGCTCTCATCTGAGAGAAACCCATGAGGTTTAAACTAAATGTCAGTGTGGGTATACATTGGAGCGACATTAGGGGAAAAGTGCCTAATTTATTTCATGATGAAAGTAAATATTCCCTGTGCTATACATGGTAAAGTCTACTATTCTGTTTATCTCCAATTTACATAATTATCTGTATTATGTATACAAACAATTTACATAATCACCTATATGTCTGTGTCGACCTGTAAAAGGTAAATACAAAGGCTGTAGTCTCTTGAACCAGCAGGAAGCAGAAGGGGGAGAATTGGCATTTGAAGCCAACTCTGGAGCCAAAACTTGAAGGAGAAAGTCAGAGTGATACCTTCATTTTGGCCATCATTCTGCAAGAATCCCTTGAGGGGAAATATCACACTCATCTTAGATTCATAAGTAACTAATGTACAGACAGTTTATCCTAAGTGATAACAACATGAACGAAGGTTGAAATCTGTTGGGAAGGGGTGCATGGTGAATATGTAAGTACAACCCAAGTTGGTCTGGAAGTTTCCTGAGATGAGAGAGTGGATGCTAGATCCTTTCAGAGTTCATCCAGAAAGGAAGCACAGAGGAGGTCAAGTTTGGAACACATTAGCAAATCCTCCAAGGATGTGACCAAGTGGTAAAGGGAAGGAAAAACTGAGGAAGGAAAGCTAACTAAGCACATTTCATCAGATGCTGAAATGGCTGTGTGAGCTCATGGAGATTCCTGGAATAGTTCTCTATCTCTGGCAAGGTACAGACTAGGTGTTTCCCCATAAAGCGTTAAAATACTGCAAGTATAAATTGAATATTGAGATGCATTGTTGCTATGGCACAAGAGGCAGTGGATAAAAACAAAGCAAAAGCAGAAAAATGTAAACGGAGAGCCCTAATACTCCATGGGTAGGTGTACAAATACATACAACCACATTTGAACATCTAAAAACCATTGAGTCCTTACAAATTTGAAGGTATACATTGTCTATGGCCTAGTAATTCCATTCCTAGACACTGTTTCATCACATTTTTTCACTGATTAATATTTCTAAAACTGAAATGCAATCTTATAGTAAATAGGACATTCTGATATAGTTTAATTGGCAACATTTTTAAAATTTTATTTGATCAAAATAAAGTTCTGCATTTTATTATTGATAACATCATAGACTTGTTGAAATGTGTATATATCCTAGAGAAACCTTTCTTTTATGTGTGTATTAGATAATATTCTAGGTTGTTCATTGCAAAGGTTTCATATGAAAAATATGTAAATATTCTAACTGCGCATCAATGACTGATGAACACATTGTGGTGTACTCAAACAATGATACACAAAGTACCAGACATGAATGTTCAGTGGGTATGCACATCAGCATGAGTAACTTCAAAATGTCTGTTGCTCAAAAGAAGCAACTCGTAGAAAAGTGCATACAGAATAATTCATTAAACCATTGCGGCTAAATACCGCTATAAACAAATGCAATAAAATTATTTGTGCAAAGCCCAAGGACACAAGGATGGTGATACAATTTTTACATGGCCACTTCTTATTTTCTGGCAATTTAAATCCCTCAAGCTGAGTGCTAGATGGCTAGGCTTGTGCATTTTATTATTCTCAAAAAGGTACACATAAGATTAATAAATTCCTTCTTATAAATTATCTAATTCACATTAAAATATTAGAATTAAATATACCAAGAAAAACTGATGTAACTTTAAAGAGATTTAACCTGAAACTATCAGAAATTCACACAAAAAAGCAAGAGACCTTGTGTGGAACCCCATTGTAAGAGCCGAAATACTCTACCACCCCTGGCTATCCAGAACAGATACCTTACCTGGGTCAGATGTTCCACAGTAGCCTCCTAATGATCTTGCAGTAATAGCTGGTGATTATTAACATGTCCATTTGGAAATGCAAACCCTACGGAATATCATTATTTGTAGTATATATCTCTGTTCTTAATTACAGAATTAGAATAAAGCATACACCCCACCTGCAACTACCAACCCAGGTTCCACAACTCTGCATGTTTAAGAAGTAAAAAAAGACATTGGAACATTTGAAAGTAGGATACAGAATAGTGTCCACTGGATAGTTTGTAGATTGCTGAAGCAGGAGCCAATACTCATTGGTGGACTGCGCTCTCCCTGTCCTTTCCATAAGACATCAGCTTTGCCTATCTGAGAAGAAGAACATATACTCCAATTTCTGTTAGAGCAGGATGGAAATTGGTAACTACCAGCAGAAAAAAAGTGATATATTTTCAAAGGTTGTTTCTAAAGGATGAGTCTTGTTTTATTGGGTTGTTTTAAGAATGGGAAGGATGAAATTGGCATCTTAAGAAATGTGCATATGGAGAAAAGGTTCAAGGGAGAAAAAACTTAGGAAGGAGAGTATAGGAATGAGGGCATAAAAATGTAGCCTGTCTGGCTCACCTGTACTAAGCATGGCTACTTCTTTTCTTGAAGAGCATTACAGAAGGTAACAATGAGGCAATTTTTCAGCTTTATTAAGGACTAATTGAAATTAAATTTTAAACAAATAAAAATTGTGTATTTTCATGCTATACTACTTGATGTTTTAAAATATATATTCATTGTGAAATGTTTGAATCAAGCAATTCACATGTCATATCACATAAGTTTTTGTAGTGAGGACATTTAAAATGCTCTCAGCAATTTTCATGTATAACATACTATGCAAGAGGTCTCCAGAGCTGACTGATCCTCTATAACTGAAACTTTGTGTCCTTTGAAGTACTTCTCCCCATCTCTCTCTCTCCCAGCTGGCCCCTGAAAAGTCCATTCTCCTCTCTGTTCTGAGCTCAGCTTTAAAGAGGTCACATACAAGTAAAAACTTGAAGTGCTTGCCTTCCTGTGCCTAGTTCTAGCGCTTAGTATCTTGTAGGTTCATCCATGTTATAATAAATGACAAAATTTCCTTTGTTGTTAAAGCTGAATAGTAATCAATTGTGTGTGTGTATGTGTGTGTGTGTGTGTGAAATTTTCCTTATCCAATCATACATTGATAGACACTGAAATTATCTTTATAGCATGTCTGTTGTGAATAATGCCAAATAAACATGGAAGTGCAGAACTTGAATACTGATTTCCTTTCCCATAATTCAGATTGCTCTATCACATTGGTCTAGTTCTACTGTTTGGGGAACCTGCATACTCTTTTATCTTTGCATAGAAATTTTGCTTATCATGTAAGCGGCAGAAGAAAATCCAATTGCATAAGATTATAAGTGATGGAAAAACTAAATTAAAAATACAGATCAACCAAAATAATAAGATGAAAAATTAAATTAAAGTAGTACATCAAAAAAATTTTAGAAATATTATGACTATAAATTACTACGTCTAGTTCTAAAGATTCCATGCAGCAAATAATATGCTTTCCTTACAAGATGATGGTGAAAGGTCAATTGATTATGGCTTTAAAAAGAGCTCTTTAAATGTATAATGTGGTGTCAATCCTCCAAACTCCTCACCCCTCTGTTCCTTTCCCTTTTGACTACTAAAAACTTCTGGGGAGGTTATATATACAACTAAGAGAAATCCATTCTGATGTTATTTGATTTTTTAATATTTATTTTTTAGTTTTAGGTGGACACAGTATCTTTACTTCACTTTTATGTGGTGCTGAGAATCGAACCCAGTGCCCCACGCATGCTAGGTGAGCACACTACCACTTGAGCCACATCCCCAGCCCATGTTATTTGATTTTTAAAGACAATCATGATGTTTAAAAAAAATAATCTTTCTAGTACTTGCCATATTCATTATATGTCAATTAATTTCCCCTTGAGGTGTACCTTTTAAATTCTTGGCTAGATGAAATATTTGGGACCTTCTTTTCATTTGATCCTGGATAAACCTCATAGCGGCAGGATATTCCCTTCCTATCATTATACTTTCAATACTTTAAAAAGTTTTCCCCTGTGAGAGTGAAAAATCTCTCTGAGCAACCCCCTCCCCCATGCCCTTTGGGGTTGCCCTGGGAATCTCTTTCATTCTTTCCCAACAACTAGCTCAGGGGCACATAAGCTCCTTGTACTCACTGTTTTGTGCTGCAATTAGAGGTGCTAAGGGACTGAATCCTCAGGAGGTTTATAAGTATTAATGATAACCAGGATATCTTTGGACATCAGCTTATAATGACACAGCTTATTGTTATGATGGTAGTTGTGAGGATTATTTACTGACACTTTCAAAAGACGCTTGTGAGACTTCTGGGATAATTTCATTTCACTTTCCCTTTATTACACATCAATAACTTTTGGATCCTCAGCTGTAGGTAAGCTATTAGTATTCCAATGCTGCTGCCACCAAGTTTGGCTTAGGAAATTGACAGGTTTCAGAGGGAAAAGGGTGCAGCCACTTTGGAAAAGAATTTGGCAGTCCTTTTAAAAATTAAATGCAACATTTCTATATGACCCAACGGTTTCATTCTTTGTTATATATACAAATAAAAATGTGTACACAAAAATCTATATGGAAATTAACAGCAGTAATAATCATAATACCCAAAATGTAGGAGTAATCTAGATACCCATTAATGGAGGACAAATATACAAAATGTGGCATATTCATTCAATGGACTATTTTTATTCTATCAATAATTAAAAATGTATAAAAAATAATAAATATACTGATATATGTACCAGTATTTGTGACATCAGTATTGAATACTGATATTTGTTACACTATAACTAGATCTTGAAGACATTATGCTAAATAAGAGAAACCAGTTACAAAAAGGCACATATTGTATTGTTCCATTTATATGAAATGTCCAGAAAAAGCAAATGCACAGAGTCAAAAAGTAGGTTAGTGGTTGACAAGGTCTGGAAGTCAGATGAGTGACTGCCCTCCTATATCCCTGCCAGTGGGTACAAAGTCTCCTTTTAGAGGTGATGAAAATATTCTAAAAAAATCTATGTGGTGATGATTACACAGTTCTACAAATATATTAGAAATCACAAATTTTACACTTTAAATGGATATTTTATGATATGATAATTCTGTACCAACTTAAAAAAAAGTGAATCTAGGCAGAAGAGAGCAAACTTCCATTAGGATATTTGCAGCATCAAATTTGTCGATGATTTTATCTGTCCCTACTCAGACGAGCCAAACAAATCTAAGAACACATGTATGTATTGCACTTTGCTAATTAGCACTTAGGGACGTGAAGCATATCTTCACCCTGCCACTGCTTCCTTTCAAGTTCTTCATCTTAAAATCTTCTAAATGGTGCGTTTTGGAGATTCCAAATTAAATACCAGACACTACTTGTATTCTGTAGAATTTTTACTGCATAGACAGACATCTCTTCAAGGGTGAGTTAACTCTGGGCTAAAGACTATTCCATTCCATTCAGACCACGATAGATTTTAATCCAGTGGTTTATACCAATGCTGCCTTTGAAGAATTATGTTTACTATTATTTGATAATAGAGTTTCTTTTCTACTTCTTTCCTTCTGACCCCAGCTTTCTCTGAGTTTTACTGCTGACCAACAGCAGTCTCTATAGTTTTAGAACTATGATACTGTGAGTCAGCACAGTTTTGTGTCCTTGATTCAGAGTCTTCCAGAAAATTCAGTTTTCTCAAGTTCTTTATTGACTCAGCTCTCTCCTTCAGAATAACAATAAAATAAAATTGAATGGAGGGCTGTAGGTTTTGAAGACAGAGACACAGTAACCTTTTTTTTTTTTTTTCTTCTTAGACTTTGGAAGCAAAGTTGGATGTAGGGAGAAACAACTCTAATCTTCTGTGGGCACAGATAATAAAATCACTTTTTATTACAGGACATGACCCTTGTGCAAAATGGGAAGACCTGCCCTGTTTGGGCACAGGGTTTCTCTCTCCTGAAAATATTTTTTATTGTTAGCTACTCTTCAAATCACATAAAAAGTCTAGTGGCATGGATTTTTCATTCAGCACTGTCAAACTTGCAATAGCCAAGTAGCATCAACAGTAAAAGTGAAAGCAGATCAAGTCATCCTAATGGGTGTCCCTGTTCATATAATTTTTCGTTGAAAATTTTAGTCAATGCAATGTGAAAAGTAAAAAGCTAAGGTATCTTATCAACTGACTGGCCAGAAGTTAGAGAGATTTGTTCATTCTTCTACCCCACAGGATATTATGCCACTTCGAGTTTTATAAGTTAATAATTTAAGATTTGAATTTTATGAGTCAAAAATTATTGAGCAAGAAACAAAATTCTTCATAAATCTGTACCAAAACTTTCTTTTTTTTCCTTTTTATAAATTGGTTGTTCAAAACATTACAAAGCTCTTGACATATCATATTTCATACATTAGATTCAAGTGGGTTATGAACTCCCATTTTTACCCTAAATACAAATTGCAGAATCACATCGGTTACCAAAACTTTCACTGGCATAGATTCCAATACTATGTGAGATTATTATTTATTTTTTTTAACCACTCTCTCCACCCAAAAATGATCTTGCATTAAAGTTACCGCAGTGTGACTTGCAGAACTACCCCTGGGAGAAGCACCTTTCTCTGCTGCATTATCAGTGTCCTCATGCATGTGACTTACCTTTGCTCATACTGTGAGCACAAGTCATGAATGCAGAGAGTTGAAGAGCCCTCTCCTGCTTCTACTGTCCTTCTCTTTCCTTTCTGACACAAGAAACATGGAGTTTAATGAGCTAAGGGAAAACTTCTAGAAAAGAGATTCAGAAACTACTCAAGGAACATGCCTTAGTCCCGGGATTCAAAGTCCTTCAAACCTATGCAAAGCATGATCAGGCCACTTTATTAAAACCAATGCATGAGAGACTTGGTATGAATTTCCTACTTAGATTCATAAGTATGGAAAATAGACTGAGAATACCCTCTTGACATTGTGTCTTGTGATAGTATGGATCTTATATGTCCCTCAACGGTTTATGTTTGAATTGTTGGTCCTGATGACACTGTTGGGAGACTGTGAAGCCTCTAAGAGGCAGGGACTAAGGAAGGTAGGTGACCAGGATATGCCCTTGCAGGGCATATTGGGATCAGATTCCTTTCTTTTTCTCTGCTCCTCAGGTTTCTGAGGAGAGCAGCTTTGCTCACACCATTGCTTCCCACCATGATGCTCTGCCTTGCCATAGCCTCAGACCCATGTGGTCAAGGGACCATGCACTGAAGACTCTGAAATCATGGCTGAAATATATTTTTCTCATTGATTTTTCTCAGATATTTTGTCATAATGACAGAAATCTAACACAGTCACCCTTCAGCTTCCTAAGCAAAACAACATAGACAAATTCAGAGAAAGTACCAGGAAGAACTTTGGATTGATCCATTGCCCCTGTCCACCTCAGCTTGTTTTTGTATTGGAAATCACCAGAAAAATAAATTTTTTCTCTCAATTTTGTGCAACCTGTCCTCTAAATCACCAATTGCCAGAATTAATATTGATGCCTGTAGGCCATGTTTTTACTTGAGCCTACCCCAGTTTTAAACATGTGCAAACACACACACACACACACACACACACACAACCCTTTAAAAATAAGTATTGGAGATATATATATATATATATATATATATATATATATATATATAGTTTATGTGTGTGTATAAACTATACAAATATATTTATTCAACCCTTAAATAAATGAGACCCTAGAGACGAACATCTACATTCTGAAACAAACTTCCGTCATGCTGCTCAATACACTGCACTTTTAAATGTTAGGGTACAAACTTCGCATAAGGTAGTAAATATGTTTTTCTTAATAATGTGATACTGGGAATTTCTATGTTATCTGGTGTTTTATGATTATTCAATATATATATTTTGAAAAATACATTTTACATTAGGAAACTTTTTGAAATTCGATAAACTCAAATAAGAGAACCAAAAGAAATGCAAGACAAGTTTGAAAAGCGGGCATACAGAAGGTACAAAATAGATACTCACCCCATTCTGTACTGAAAGTATTTCATGAGTTATTTCAGTAATGCAGGATTTAGAGGGGTAAAAATTCATTAAGGGCACGACACTGTTTAATTAACTTTACAAAGGCTGAGGCAGCATTTGTAACAGGAAGAAGAACGAGGCAGCTCTTCCAACCCAAATTCCCAGCCCAGTGAAGAAGAGGAAAACCATCAGAAAACACAATGATCATGAAACAAGGAAAGATCTTTTCCAAACTGAGCACACAGTTTAAGCTGTAAGAGATTTAAGACCCGACTAAACTCCATTGTCTCAAAAGGAGACCTTCAATACCTAATTAATTTTTCATTTGTTTTATAGCTCTAGCAGATGTTGCGTTTTTTTCAGATTAGCTCATCACTGAGGTGCTAAAGGAAAAAAAATTCTTTTCTTGAATTTTGAATTAATGTACTTGAAATCACACAGAAAAGATATGATTTGTGCAACCCAGATTGTCCCCGTTACTCTGTTTCATAATATTCATTTTAATATATCCTGATTTAAATATAAGCTATTTAAATTTATTCTTAAATGGAAATATGATTTCGTATTGCAGAAAGGGACTTCTGTTTACTTAGTCATTTTCAAACAAAATCCTGGACTCAGGTAAATATTTTCACTGACCATATAATTTGTATTTTGCATCCACTAATAATAAAATGAGAAATAGGTAACAATTAGCTTTGAAGTTAAACACAGTAGATTAAAAAACAGTGAGAAACAGATGAAGTATTACTAAGACAGGGCCTTGGCAGTGTCCTCTAAGAATCTGTGAGCATCATTGTTATCACTACATCCTGAGGCCACAAGCTTAATAATTTGTCCTATAGAATATCATCCATGCTATTTATTCTGGAAAGTTCCCTCAGTAGGTTACAGCCCTCCTACATACACCCTACCCTAACAAAAGGTGTATACATGTGCCATGGGTGATATTCTCTCCTTGTCTCTAATTCCCTGCAATAGAGAGCCTGTGCAACTCAGTGATCCTGGGACTCTTTGTGCTTTGTGATTCTTTGCTAAGTACTTCTCATTCCCCTTTTAATGTTCCCAATTCATACAAGAGAAAATTGAATAGGAGGTGCTCTTAAGCCCAGTGTGCTTGAATCAGGTAAGCAATTTGGACCAGGAGCAGTCAGTTAAGTTATCATGGTGTGTAAAAGATCTGGTAGTCCAGGTAATATGAGGCATTGAGAAATGAGACTGACCAGGGTCCCTAGTCAAGAAATACATGAACAGAGCATGACCCTTCCCAAGCCTGATCACATTCTCTCTATGAAATTTTTATGTCCCTCCAACAAACTTCTTTGATTTTCTTTCCCTTTAAATATGTAGATTTGCCTTATTTTCCTCGAAGTATCTAATTTAAGGATAAGACATTAGCCAACCAAACTAAATTTTGTATTATTTTACCTTTATGAGGGAAATATGTTCACAGATAACATGGAAAATTGGAGAGAGATTAGTTAGCATTTGGATTTTTCAATTGTACAATATATGGCATAAAAGATGTCAGATAAATCATGTATTGTCAGCACTATGCCAGAGAGTATTTTAGGTATTTTCACATAACTGATATAATTTAGCCTTCACAGTTGCACAGCAAATAGGATTATAATCCTTGATTTTTAAAAGAAGAAACAGGCTTAGAGGTATTAGGTACATTCACAGCTTTAGAATCCAGAATCATGCAAATGGAAATCTGTGTTCATTTCCCTAAATCATGCTATACAACCAAGCAAAAAATAGCTCATCTTATATGGAAAACAGATTAGTGCAGGTTACAGGCCAAGGTATTGGGCCTTATTTTCAAGAACTGATGATTCCATAGGTCATTAGTAGGGTAAATATAACATTTTTTGTTTCATTTCATATATGTATGAGAGGAAGTCTTATCTGATTAGAAGTACACCTTGAGTGTTCAGTCATTTCCACTCTCACCCCCATATTTTGATGTATGTATTAGGAGTCAGTGATCTTAAACTTAATATCCAAGCATCCTAATTTCTTCTGGAATGCATATGGGTAGATAAATGCTAATAAATCATTGGTTATTTCAGTTATTTTTAAACCCTGGTGTCTAAGGAGCTTCTATAAACTAGTCCCTTTCTGAGGAATGCATATAGCCTCAAAATACTCTGGGAACATCTTACAAAATTATGCTGTTTGCCTTCATTCACTTATTCAGGGGTAACTTAGGGGAGAAATTTTGTATTTGGCCAGAGAAACAGAACTATTAGAATATTGCTATATGAGGGTTTGGAAATAGGCTTATATATTTATGGAGGCCAGTAAATCCCATGATTGCCATTTGCAAGCTGGAAAACCAGAACTAGGAGAAGCAAGGCAACTAAAGGTAAAAGTCTTGGAATTTAAAGTCCCAGGAACCAGGAGCTCCCATGTCTGCAAACAGGAGGAGATACCATCCATTCTAGAAGACAAAGAGAGTTAACTCTGCCAATGCCCTGTCATGTGTGAGCTCTCAATGGATTAGATGACACCTGACCACATTGATGAGAGTAGATCTTATTTATTCAAGCGACTAAATAAAATGCTAATCTCTTAGAAACACCTTCACAGACACACTTAGAAATAATGTGTTTGTATCTGGGCATTCCCTAGTGCAGTCACATTGGCACATTTAATTAACCATCAAAACTATCATGAGAACATATTCAGATAATAGAATCAACAAAGTTTTCTTTCCATCAGTTGGCAAGTAACTTCATACAAGCCATGATATTTATCAACAATAAAATTGGGAACATAATAGTAGACAGAAAAGCAGTATTGAAGATATCAGACTAACTTTCGTATGCCATGGGATTTGGAAATAGACATAAAAGTTTAGAGTCCTTTAAAAATGTGATTAGGTAGGCTTGGGTAAGGATTACACACAAAAAAAGCCTGAGATTTTTCCTATTTCAGCTTAAAAATGACAGGCAGTATGCATATTCTCACTTATACATACAAGTTATAAAGTCGACCTCATAGAAGTAGAGAATAGAAAAGTGTTGACTAGAACCATTGTATGTGCATGTGGGAAGGGTGGGTGAAGAAAATATGACAATAAATATAAGAGTGACCTTGGGGTAACTTCTAAAGTTCTGTTGTACAGTAGGATAAAAATGGTTGAGAGCAATTAATTATTTTATATTAGCTGATGGAGAGGATTTTGAATCTTCTTATCATAAAGAACTAATAAATATCTTAGACAGTATATATAATAATTTACCTAACCTGATTATCACAAGTTATGTACATGTATTGAAATATCACACCATAGCTCATAAATATGTAAAATTACTATGTGTCAATTAAGAATATATATATATATATATATATATATATTTTTTTTTTTTGACACAAAAGAGAGGATATTTTGGAGATCCTTCATCATTTGTGTTTTTTGATCCAAGATTGCTTTGAGGACTTGCCTTGAGAATAAAAAGAAAGTGGTGATGTTCTTGGAACCAAAAATAACCACAGAAGCCTTTTGTATTCTTTCCAAACAAGTGTAACACATTCTTGTATTAGTCGACCACTTACACTGATAATGACGACATAAAAAGAAACAAGAAGATCAGGTACATTGTACATACATATCAAAGTCTCACAATATACCCAATAAATATGTATAATTATAATGTGTCAATTAAATTTTCTTTTGATTCTTTCAAAATGGGCAATAAAATAAAGGTAAACATTTAATCATAAACCATTTCTATTCTTTTTTAAAAAGCAAATTCCTTTATGCTCCCATTCCTTTTTTCTCATTAGTTTATAAAAGTTATTTTCAGATTTATCACTGGGTTCCTCCTCACTAAGTGGTGAGAACCCTTTCCTTCCCATCTGATTTCCAAGATGTAATAAAAGTATTCTCAAGTTTTCTCCCACTAGGATAAATGGAGAAGAAGGGAAAAAAAAAAGTAGCATATTGGTAGGGAAAGCATTAATTTTTTTTTCACATGTAGTGCAGGAATATATTTTTGAATGATTATGAGTGATGAAGGGAATGCATGTATTATTGTTTGAAAAAGAATAAAGATGTAAATTTATAAGGGAAAAATTGAACTGAAGAAGAACTTGATCAAATTAATAAAAATGAGAAAGGATGAAAGAAGAAAGTTAGGGCAAATGGAGTGTAAACAAATATAAAGTAACATTAAAAATCTAAATATAATATATATTATACAAATGGGAATATGCTCAATTTTCTACTAAACAGGTAGATGTTTTGAAAGGGACAGTCAAGTGATATGTTGCTTTCAAAGAGACATAAAAAATTATAAGATTTAAAAATATACACAGGCTCAGAGATGACAGATATGGATGTGTGCATATTTGCATGCCTGTATGTACACAGGAAAATGTTAAAGAGAAAGTGTAAAAAATGCATTAATATCAAGAAAGATAGAATTACATAAAAGCACTCAGTATAATTGGAGGCATTATGCAATGACATAAAGCAAAGTCACTGGAAATAAAGCAATATCAAATTTATTGACACTCAGCAAACTAGTTGCTTAATATACATGGAAAACAATGTTATCAATAAAATAATGACCTAGTTTTGCATATATTTTCAATGAGACAAGTAGTGAGTTTCAATAATCTGAATTCATCACTAGCAATCTTGCCTTTAAAAAGCAGAATTTGCCCAGAAAGAAAATCTTAAGTTAAACCTAAAATAAAATATTTACTAAATATATTTCATAGTAATTTTCTCTAAACAAATAATAATTAAATAACACAATAAAAAATCCTCAAATTCCCCACTACTTAAAAACTAAGGAAGGCCCATTCATAAGATCATTGGATTAAAGGAGAAGTGAAATTTAAGTAACATACCATTAAACATCAATGGAAAGGATAAACTTCGGTGCCGCAGTCCGCCTGCAGCAAAATAACCAGGGGGTGACGAATAACTTGTAGTTGATGCAGCAGGAATGAGAGCCGTTTATTTTAGGATAACAGAGGTATTTATACATTTTGCACAGCTTATCTTAATTAGCATAAACTAGATACAGCAGTCAACCAATAAGGAATCTCCACACTTAATGGCTCGCTTTTGTTACTTCACAAACCACTCCCTCTGGCATTTTGCCAGGCGCCATGCAGACTTGTTTACAGACCTTAGCACTTCGGGGAAAATTGAACTTCCCAGGAACTTAATAAAAGTATAATTGGAGAAATATGTATAAATCAATTTTCATTATTATGTAAAAATCAATGTTTAAGTTAAAGAATATTCTTCTTATGAAAATAAAAATATAAACAGAAACAGAGAAGGTATAAAAGGAAAGTAATCAATTTAGGCACAAAGAAAATAAAATAAAAATGACCAAAATGTAAGGGTGTTTTTCACTCTATTTTTTTGTACTAAAATCTTGAAATAATGTGAATGCCTATCAGTACATTAATGATTATAAAAATTATGGTCCAGTTGTACCATGGAATGCAGCCATAAATAGTATTAATTTGATTTATAGAAGTTGACTCACATATTTCCAAAATGTTTATGCTAAATGGAAAAAGCACAATGTTATAAAAACTGTAGTGCATGATTAACTTTCAAGAAAATACAAAGTGACTTTACCAATCTTCTGTATGTATGTGTTTTTATGAGTTTGTGTGTATACGTTTGTATGAACATGGAGAAAGTGTAGAAGATAATCCTTTGTACTTTTTGAAAGGGTTACCTGGGCGAGGCTTAAGGTCTTAGCAGGGCAAAGATTTTAAACTTCTCTCAGCCTCTTCTGTCCCTCTCTATATCCCCGAAAGTGATTACTTTTTCAAAAGATACAAACAAATACCTCTGAACCACTTGATTGGTAGAATCAAATTGACATATTTTAATATAAATCCCTAAATCATATGCATGAAAGAATGATGGTGGAAATGTTATATAATTATCCAAGGGTACTACTTCAGGTGATTTTAGTTTCATTTTCTGACTTTTATCTATGTACACAAACACACACCAATATAATAAAAATCTGGATATATAGTGGTGTACTTCCATTTATATGTAGATTTAGAGTTCTTTTACAATAATAGAACAACATTTACATTAAAGAAAAATAGATATTATAGCAAATGAATGGATAATAAATACCTGTCTGGCTGATTTAAACATCTGAAATTGATTTGTAGACTGCTTGTCATAAGCAAGATACTCCTAAAATTCTCCACTATTGTTATTTTTCTTCTACTAATATATACCTATTGTGTGCTTTTCTTCTGTCTTTGTTTGGTCTGGTTCCCAATTCCTCACTGGGACATATAATATTCTCCCCAATTTCTTTCTAAAGATTTAAAATTGTCATTTCATTTTTTATATTTCTCTAGTCCTTTCTCCTTCTTAAAATTTGTTTCTGAATGCCCTGTCCCTTAGCAGATAAGGCTGTTGAATCAGTTCCAGGTTTAACAAGGATAACCTGTTACCTACTGCTAATCTTTCTTCACCCACACTCAAAGCTCCTTGAGAGTGAAAGCATGCTTTACATCTTTGGTTTGTTCATGAACACATCAAATACAGTGCCACCAGGCACATACACAACACAGCTCAACTAATACAGGTTCAGTCAATGATTGAGGGGCTGGTGTTATTTCCAGATAGATGTGTGGATGCATAGACAGACAGGCAGGCAGAGAAGAAGGCAGGCAGACACACTCCAAAGGCAAATTCCATGAATTGGGTCTTATCCATGGAAAGTATTACAATTTTCAGGAACATTCAATTCACGCTTTCTTCTATCAAATTCAGTTCTTCCACCCTGATGTTTTAGATAAAAACAGACCACCTGCATAGCTTGCTGCTGTGGAAATTGATGTAGAAGGGAACTTATGAAAGTGTTTAAAAGTCATTCATCAAGCTGGCTGAAAGACTGCAGCAGTAAGTTTTCACTGGTTCCCAAGAAGAATCAAAAGAAGACTAGCCACCGATGAGGAAGTTGAAGATGAGTATATCAGCCCATGAGGCCCCTCTGTTACCAAGTTCAATGCCATAACTATTGTAGCGAAAGTGTATATATAGGAAAGGTGGGAAAAGTTTTTATTATACTTTCTTCAATGACGTGGAGTCTCTGTTTTATTCCATAGGAACAATATTTTTCAGGCCCAAAATACATATTTATGAATATTTCTAGAAAAGAGAGAAAAGAAAGAGAGCAACAATAAAAAAAAAAATTCTTAATAATTCTGTAGTGTGAGAGTTGAGAACAAGTGGAAGGGCAATGGAAATGTGACATGTGCCTTATTATGATTGATGACCAGTGTGGTTCCTAGCAGAGGCTCTTGGGTAAGCCTAAATCTGTACCTTCATTTTGCACAAATAAGACTCAACAAAACAGAATAGAATTAGGTTTACCCATAGCTCTTCAGTACAGTTTCTCCTGTAAATCACACACACACAAAAACATGCTCCATTCTTCACACCAATCAAGGAAAGATGCTTAACCTGCGTACTATTAACAAACTCAGGATCTAAAAGCAAAGCAAAAATAAAAAACAAGCACTGAAACAATGAAAAAGCACACAACATTGACATCTCCTTATTGCTGTCTTTGCCTAAGGAGAATTGAAATGGGCAGATGCTATCAGTACTAATTTTTAAACATCAAACAAATGGTTCCTTTAAGAAGATGAGGAAATTGGCACAGAGTCAGAAAACAGAAGTAGCACTTCAAGCTTAAAGAAACATATCAGGTTGGTTAAGGAGGCAGTCAAGTTTCAAGCTTCCTTACCACTCAGTGTTCTGAAATCTTTTTTTTTTTCTCATCCACAAGGTCAAATCTCACTGTGGTAGTGGGTCAGCCACCAGCAATAACCAGGGCTACTGGCATCCTCAGACATGTCCAACAAAAGTGTCCTTCTTCCAATCAAGAGACAAAAAATTTGTGACCTCCTATTATATAAGGCTGACTTACACTTCCTCTTCTCAACCAATTATTCAGGCCTAATTGGTTTTCGTTGCCAAGTTGTCAGTTTCCTCCACATCCTGTGTTTTCCTCAACAATAACATTCATCACATGTATCTACACTCTAAAGTGACTTTTCTTCCACAACATTTAGCATGGCATCTGGCACTCCACAGGTACTTACCAAAGTATAACAGAAGGTAAGTTAAAGAATGAGTGGAAGAATATATGAATTGATGTAAGAAAAAGTAAGTGTATGCTATAGATACTGACAGATGTTCCAAGTTTGCATGTCTGTGTCCGACTCAAAATTCATGTTGACGCATAATCTCCAGTCTAAATACATGGCTTGGCTTTTAGGAGGTGGGTTAGATCATAAGGGTGAAGGCTTTGTGAAAAGGATTAGAGACCTTAAGTTGAAAGGATTACCCTAGGCATTTAGGCATTTGGTCCTTCATCCATCTGATGATAGTTTTCAAGGGGCCATATTGAAAGCTGAGATTGTATTCCCACAAGACATCAAATTTATTGGCACCAAGATTTTGGATTTGTCAGCCTCCAAAATTATGAGAAATAAATTTATATTTATAAATTACTAGATTCAGGTATTTTGTTATAGAAGCAGGAAGAAGTAATACAGAAATTTGTATCAAGAAGTAGGGTGCTGCAGTAATTACTTAAAAAAAATGAAAGTGGTTTAGGAAGTACAAAATTAGAGTGTTGTTTTAGTTGGCTCTTTTGCTGCTGCAACCAAAAAACTGCTCCCAAAAGAACAATTTTAAAGGAATAGTTTATTTGTTGTTCATGGTTTCAGAGTTCTCAGTCCACAGATGACCAGCTGTATTGCTCTGGGCCCAAGGTGAAGGAGGATATCATGGCAGAAGTGTGTGGTAGAGGAAAGCAGCTCAGGACATAACAATTAAGAAGCAGAGAAAGCCTCAACTTGGCTCACCAAGTACAAAATATATGCCACAAAGGCATACCCCCAGTGACCTACTTCCTCCAGTCACCCAGTACCTACCTTCAGTTATCATCCTGTTAATATGTCCAAGTGGATTAATGTGCTGATTAGGTTAATGTCCCCATGACTTGGTCATTTCTCTAAACTTTCTTATATTGTCTCACACATGAGATTTGGGGAACATCTCATATTGAAATCATAACAACCATGGAAGAGTTCAGAGGTAAATGATAGAAAAATCTAGTTTTGCTTCAAATGGGGCATTCAGAACAATTTTGAAGCAAGAAATTAACTGTAAGGAAGGCCTGAATTTTCCTAGAGAATATTTCTAAGTCATTGGAGACTATTCTGATAAAGTCTCAATGAAGATGAGGAACAAGGTACTTCTGGAAGCTGAAGGAAAGATCATCCTTGCTATAAAGTGGTCAAGAACTTGGAAGAAGTGTGTTTGTATCCCATTGCCTTTGTGGAAGGCAGAATGTACGCGAGATGATCTGGAATATTTGGCAGAAGAAATTTCTGAATAGTGTTGAGGGTGCAAAGTAGCTTATCTTGATTACTTATAACAAAGTACAAAAGCAATAGAAAAGAGTTAAATACTATATTAATAATTAAAACTGAAGTAGAAAATGAAAATATGGTAAATTATTACCATGACTACTGTAAAGAATGAAAAAGGATGTGGCCAAGTGTTTGATCAAAAAATCAATATGGATATGAGAAGATGAGATGTTATTAATCAAGAAAATGCAAGAAGGATCTTGAAGGCATTTGGAGAGGCTACCACTTCCATCATTGGTCTAGAATATCTGGTCCAGAGAATAATGGTTTTAAGAGAGGGACCCATGGCCCCTGTCAAACCTTGGGACTTGCTGCCAACATGCTTCAAATGTCAGCTCCTTATATTCTGGTGGAACGCTCCTTGGTCACCTCAGTAATAATTCAAATAGGCCCAGGTATATCTTTATCCATTACTCTGAAGGGCACAGGGATCAACTGTTAGTCTGCCTACTAACTCTATAGGCATTCAGAGGGCATAAACTGGAGGCATGGCTTTCTCTACCTGCATTTCACATGATGCCTTGAAGAAGTTTGAGGCAACTGACCCAGGCAGGAGACATGCTGCAAAGATTCCCCATAGGGAATACTTAAGGGAACTGTGCAACTGGGACTACCACAGAACTGGTATTAGGTCAATTCTTAGTGAAGCCATAGAGGCAGGGTCAACCAGTACATTAGGACTGAATGTCCCCCTGAGTTATGGTGAAGGAAAAAAACATATCCAAACCACAGAATGTCATTTGTAAACTATCTAGAATATGTTATTTGTAATAAAAGTACAAGTGGATTAAGACTGTGGGCTAGGGACATAACTAAGAGATCTAAGAGATCAAATTTTCTTTGACGTCCAAACTGGCACTGTTTTCTTGACAGCTTGCATAAAACATTTGGAGAAGTGTTCTTATTCTAATTATAATTAAGTAAACACATCACAGTAAATTGAGTGTATAGTGTTAAAAGCATGCATACTTTTGGAAAGATCATTGGAATGAAGGAGGCAAATAATTTAGTTTTCAGTTCAAGGATTCTGACCAAGATGCAATGCCCTTCTATTAATCATTAGTTTCAAATTTTTGCTTAATTACCATGAAATCTGTGTCCTGATCTTTATTGCTAGGATTTGTTAGTTAAGTTTTTTTTTTAATTTTACTTTGTCCTATGGAAAAATGATTATATACTTGTTCTAAAAGATCTTTGAATTTATCTAAGATTGTCTTAATGGAACATTTTTATAAAGAAGCTGCTAATACTGACACCAAACCATTGCCTTGGTCAACATGGCTCCCAGCTGCCAACAGTTAGCCCACTAATCCTGTCAAAAAGTGGGGACAGCCCAAGCAATGTCTGCCACTCTTGCAGGTGGCACAACCCTTGACAAAGAAGAGACCACCTTATCTGTGTGGGCTTGAGGCACTGAAAGCCAGGCCAAGGTGAGCCAGAGCTTGCTGCCTATCACCCCATGGTCTGAGAAGCAGTGAGAAAAAAGCAAGTGGGTGCAGACCAAATGGAGGAAAGCTCAGATTCAAGGATAAATCAACATCATTGATACTTTCCAAGACCTGATTAGCATAAATTTGTACCAACAGCATTGATAGTTTTCTAGAACCTAATTAGCATAAATTTGGACTAAAAGCATTGATCCAAGAGCTATAAAGAGCCCTAGACTAGCACACTCAATTCACAACCCCTGTTGGATCCTCTCTCACCCTGCAGGAGCTCCCTTTTCTTCCCTTTTGAATAAATCTTACTCTTTTATACTTACTATTCCTCGCTTACTCTTTGAATTCCTAAGACAAGAACCTGGAAAGAAGAAATTGGAGGTGAGCTGCTGGGTCTGCGGCAACACTGAATGGCATAGCCCACCATTAAGAGCTGCAATGTGCTTCTCCATGGTAGGGGAGAAGAATCAATCTTTGCCATGGGCAAAAAGGCTTTCTAGGCTACAAAGGCCTGCAGTTTATAAAGTCCCCACCCACCATCAGAAATGGAGAATCTCATCTCATCTCAAACTCTGGTTTCAATACCTTTTTGGCTTAAGCCTTTTAATTCCATCTGTTCAGAGCAACCATCCTCAACTGAAGGTGATTTTCCTCAGACACTCTCCCCATCCCTACCCTAGGTACATTTTTAGAGACACTTTAGGTTTTCATAACTTGAGGGAAGAGGATTCCACTGACATCTAGTCAGTAGAGTCCAAGAACAAGGAAAACAAGCCTACAATATTCAGGAGAACCCCTAACTACTAATACCAATAAAATCAAAGTTTGAAATCCTGACTGCATTATTATTCTCCACCTCATACTATTAATACACTTTTACAAGAGGTAAACCAGAAAGTGAACAGACTGGAAGAGAAAAACAAGGAGGGATATTTTTTGACACTAGGGAAAGTAAGAATGGATTTACATTCCAGTGAGGGAATTCAGAGGACTTGAATTGCCATGGAATAAGGGGACCTTTTCTTCTTTTCCTTATAGAGTAATTTAAGGAAAGTTAAAAAATATGTTTCAATCTAAACTTTTTCCTTGATTAATATTTTATTATATTTTAATCTCTAATAACACTGTTTTATATTGAGCTGTGTTCCTTTGGAAGTTGTAGGAAGTCATATCTTAATATCCTAGCCTCTGGTATCTCAGAACAAGCTCTTCTTTGTAGAATAAGTCTTACAGGTTAATGGAGATGATTAGGATAGGTCCTAATCCAGTATGACTTCCTCTTCTAAATTAGGGAAATTTGGACTCACACACAGAGTGAAATGATGCGAAAAGAGAGAAATGACAGTTATCCACATGCCAAGCAGAAAGAATTACAACCAATCCTTCCTTCACAGTGCTCAGAAGGAACACTGACTAACATTTGAGTTTGGGCTTCTAACCTACCATTTTTCTGATTTTTAAGTTACCTGGTTTGTGGTACTTTGTTATTGCTGCTTTAGCTAACCAATACAAGTATCAAGGCAATCCTTTGCATAAAAGACTTTTGAATTTAAAATTTCTTTAGTTAAAATGAGAGTATTCTTGGAGGGGAATCACATGCTGTTATCAGTTATTAATATCTCTGTGAAATGTAGTCTTTTGATCCTTTTAATGTGGTTACTAACTGGAAGGGAATGAACATTCTGATATTAAAAGAGAGAATTCCTAGAGGTTTTAAAGGAAGAGATCATACATATGTTGTGGAAATAGGAATAAGAGCAAGAGAGAGCAAACAGGAAAAATGTGGTCTTGGCAGTGGGAGAAGAAGCAGCACTAAAGGAAAACCTGGGCCATCTCAGATGTACTTGACCTTGAGAAGCACTGAGATGCAAAGGGAAGAACTTGAGCTCTGGAGTTAAACCAGGGTTTAAATCCCCATTCTGCCACATATTAAGTATGCAAATCTGCATTAACTTTCTTAAACTTTCTGATATTCATGTTAAATTGAAATAATTGTCATTGATGCAAGCCTGAAATTTTTACCATTAGGCATAGACTCTAGGGCTTATGTTACTTTCAGGAACCAGTGAAAATGAAAAAATAAAATAAAATAAACACTGATATTTTAAGTCAAAATCCTTTAATATATTAATATCTTTGTACAAATCACAATCATAAAATATAATTGTTATCATAAGTTTTATGAAAATAATCCTTTAGAATCATTATATACCTGTGATTTGTTAGAGTGGGAATGGGGTAGTAAGCATGGGGTCTACCTGAGTTCTTCTTCCTAATTCATACAATTTCTTTTTATTTTGTATCTGCTTTGGTTATTGATTTGGAGTTTATCTTGTTCCAGGCACTATTCTATGTGGTTTACATACATGGACTCTTTACATATCCATAATAGCTCTGTGAGAGGGTATGACATTATTCCCCATACATTAAAAAAAACATAACCATGGAAATTTTAATCTTAATTTTAAAGTTAATGCAGATTTGCATACTTCATATGTCGCAGAACAGACATTTAAACACTGGTTTAACTCCGGAGCTCAATAATAAACTTTCCCAAGTTTATGTATTTGGTAAAAAGGACTGACCTTGAAGGTAGAAAATAAAAATCTTTGACTGATAGGTACATATTTTTCAATGATATTTGCTATTTTGCTCACTCCCAGCTGCCATTTATACACTGAAAATGTTTTATTGTTTAGATTCAGCTTTCAGTCCCTCATGCAGGTGACCATGTGAAAATGGATTACATCTACTTAAATTATTGAACTTAAACTCAAACACGGGTGAAATATTATGGAAAGACCATAGGATAAAATTGCCAAGTGTCTAAGATTCATAGTCATTTTTTCCTTGTAAACACAAAATATGACTCCCCCCATCTGCATTACATCAGTTTTCTACTTTCTGCTCTGGTTACAGATAATATCACCAGGAACCCCTCCATCACTGTACGCATTACCAAGGCCACGTTGAACACATGGCTTGCTGCACATCTGGATTGTCCTATCACAAGATCAACTGTGAGGCCAAGCAACATTATCACAAATCAGATATCATTCGCCATATGTGAAATGATTCTTGTGCCAAAGGTTTCCATTTTTTCCAGATGTGTCACTGAGGTACCTTGAGAACTGAATTTAAATAAAGTTATGAGTTTAAAGCAGGACTCCCTAAATTAATATTGCCTCATGTTGAGCCCAAATTCCACAGAAACAAAGTACATTAATATCTGATGACTTACCTACACATGGAATAAGCAGTTTTGAATGGGGTTTGGTTTAGATTTAAACATGTCCAAGGTTAGTTTTAAGACCAAGAGGTTATTACTGTAGAATAGCTAAAAGTAACTGAGAGTTCATTATATGTCATAATCAGTATGAAGAAACTTACATGGAATAATCCATACACTTTTCACAGAAAACTCAAAAAGTAGGTGGTAATTCATATGGGAAAACTGACTCACAAACCGAGATAAATAATTTTCCCAAGCTCAGGAATCTTTATGCATCTGGATTTGAACCCAGCTGCTCAGCTTTTAAAATCCACACACTTAAGCACTAAAGCTAATATAGTTTATAGAGTACCCATGGGCTTCCCTTTCTTCTTTCACTTTTTCTTTTCTCCTTCTCACATTTCTTCTACTTTTTCCACACTTAGAAAAAATTGAAGATTATAAAAATTCTTGTATGTGACATCCTTGAAATAAATAAAGATGCTTCATTCTGAGACTGAGATTGACAACTGAATCAAATAACTGAGAGGAGAGGGGGATAAAATTTCAGATAAGACTGGACCTATTTTGCAAAATCAATGACTGAAATAAGTTAATGACTGTTCGATTTTGATTGCAAAATCATTTGGAGGCTTCAGGTAAAGACGTCAACCATCTGCCTATAAAATCTAGGAATAGCTAAGTGAATCACTTATCCATTTCTTTTTAAGCCATGCCAATTAGTATTTATTTATGCATATTCTAAATATGAACAGCAATGTTATAGCCTCATATACTGAGGGATACATGTATTATATCTTAAATGGCTATTCAGTTCTGAGTAATCTTCATTTGAGAGAAAAATGGAAAAAAAAATTATAGTATATTACCTGGAGGTGGTGTAAAGCTATCACCTGTAAATTAAAAGAATATATCTTTTAATTTACAGATATCTTAAGAAAGAGATCACTAAGGAATGTGACTTATCTACATATGAATGGACTTATTTTTGTTTTTCATTTATTTGAAAAACAGTCTCCTATCATTCACAGGATGCTCCTGTAGAACGCTGTCTCAGAAGCACATCTGAGCTATGGGATTCATCCTTTCCAACTCCAAAACTGTCCTTCTGCAAAGAAGTTAGCTAAATACCATAATGGCATATTTAGGACACACAGAGAATGAATTCAGATGCAGAAACTAAATCTTAAAAAAAAAAATTTGAGAAATCCGTCTCCTCTCCTTGGGTCAGTATTCATAATGACAAAGGCAAATTTTATGCTCTGAATAGTAATGTGAAGAAACGAAGCTTTCAGAAGTGTAAATGCTCATTATGATGTACTTTCTGCTTTTTCAGGATAATTTTTTTTCCTCCAAATGAGATGGAAAGAGGGATGAGTGTTTCAGCTTGATTCATATAGCATTTGTGAGATTGAACTTGTCAATTTGAATTTATGAAGTTTTCTAACATTCATAGTTGGGCTACTGTGGCAGCATGTTCATGAATTTTTTAAGAAAAAAAAAATCCTCTGCATATTTGCTGCTCTTCATCTCCCATGCTGGCCTTTGTTTATTGCCTAACATAGATAATGAAGATTAAAAATAGGAAATGCCCCAGATGTGTGCTTTGATTAGGGAGTTCATGCAATATTACAGTGCATAATCTGAGAAGAGAGCCAAGAGACAGAGCTATTCATTTGCACACAATTTTAAATCAGGAAGAAATCCAGATCTAATTGACCTATAGCAGAATCATGAACCATTCTTGTAATAAAGAGCGATATTTAAAATCCATGTAGGACACAAACATATTTCTCAATGTGTTACTAGATTTTCTTTTTAAACCCAACACACATAGAAATATACTCAGTTGAAATGATATTCCCTCCCTTGAATGAGTAACAAGTGAAACATTCTGTATAATCATCTAGAATGCTAGTTTCCTTTACTTTAAAGTGTATTTTTCTGTTTTACAAAATTACCATGAACTTTATGAGGCAAATCGTGTTTTCACATTGATTAACAGTAGCCACATTTTCCAATTATATGGCTAATGAGTTCAGGAGCATTGACCCAGAAAATAGACAGGAGATCCTGTTACAAACTAATGTTAACAATATCTTGGGGTTTTGAAAAAAAGAGAAATAAAAGACTTTGGATCTAATGATGACAGATATGTGCTGTTAATTAATCAAATTCCCTCAAAATAGAGTTCAGCAGTTGGAAATAATTACCAGTTAATTGTCTACTGTTCATTACTCTTTGGAGATATAAATCCAACTACTGCACTCATTTTACAATATTTACTAAAAAGCTAATAACAAATAAATCACAGTCACAGATGTTGTTATGGTGACAATATTTGTGTTGCTCTCTCAGATAATATAAACTGTATAAAATAACAATTTCCCCTTTGAATTAAAATATTAGTTGGCTGGGTGCATAAATTCGGCCTTCATAAAGAATCATTTTTTCTTTTGTTTGTTTTAATACATTAGGTAGCTGCAATGAGACAAAGAAAGAAATGTTCAGTAAGGAAAAAAAAAGTCAACATGAATTCTGACAAGAAGACAAAGGGTGACTTCAAAGTTTCAATTTGATAAAATATATATATATATATATCTTAGTAATACAATTGTATTTGCTATATTTAATCCTAGTATTCTAAACAAAAATACTCTCAGTGTATGCATATGTAGAGTTAGATACTTGTATGGTTTTATTTTTTTATGTATTTTTTTCATTATTGCAGATTGTGTCCAGGGCCTTTTGCATGCTAGCAAAGTGTTCTACCACTGAATTCCCTGCCCAACCCTGATGCATGAGTATTTTAGGTATGAGAGTAAAAATTCCAACTCCAGAATTGACTGTAATGGTGTGCTTTGAAGTTATCATTTATGAATGAATAACAATAATGTAACAGACCCTATAACTATAAAGTATGAATGGATCCAAGTACCTAAAATATTCTTTATATTAATATTATTAGCATAATCAGAATTTCATGTAATGTTTTAATGTTATAAATCTTGCTGATTAGACAGATTCTTAGTTTTGCTTTAAGCATTTGAAGTATTAAGAATGAAATGTTAATGGAAGGTTTCTTAAGGTTTAATATTTTCCAAGGAATTGAACCTGTTATTCACAAAAGCATACATATACATACATAAGTATGTATATACTTGCATGTACATGTATACTACCCCTACATGTAAATGTGTAAGTATGTATTCTCACATATATTATAGGCCAGGGGTAAATTTTTTTTGTTGTTATGCATAATTATCAACTATTTAGTCCTCAAATATAGTCTGTATCATTCATAGTATTCCTCAAATATAGTCTGTATCATTCACAATATTTAGTAGGATTGTTTAATTTTTCAGGAACAAGCTTATGCATCAAATGTTTTAGTTTAGCCTCCTCATGCACATAATATATGAAAAATATGAAATATATCCCTGCATTAATGGAAAAGCAGTGTATATTTTTATTAACACAGAATATGTAAGTATATGTGTGTGTGTGTTTGAAAAGTAAATTGTTCATGATGATGTTGGTTAAAAGTTTTAGGAAAATATATGGGAAGATGGGCAGAACTGTTGTGTAGTTTTTTATGTTTTTATATTTTCAACACTAACTCTCTTTTTTTCCAACAAAATTAATTAATCATATATATGACCAATACAATAGTCTCTATGTATGTTCAATACTTATTAAATGTGATTATATGGCAATACTAAATATAAAATAATGCTTTTTAGTAATAATAAGCAATTGATATGAATAACACAAAGAATCTCTATTTGTATTAATATTAACATTGTTAAAAACCTAAAATTGTCTTTCTGTTGACCAGCCAATTCTATGGAATCAGAAGAAATAATAATAATATTTTCCAGTGTAACTTATGCCACATTCAATAATGTAACCATTTGTATATTTTTAAAAATTTAATATGATTAATATTTCCTGTTTAAGATCAAAGCACAACATCAATGCAGTTGATATCAATAAAATATGTATAGAAACTGCTGATTGATGTAATAAACATTTTATATTTAAGAGAAACATCATGTCTCTGGGTTGAATCTTTGTATTCTTCCTGATAACATGATAAATTATATAAAATCATTTCATAGGGTTTTACAAACAATGAAATATTTATGTATGTGTAGATATGATTTTTGAGGCTCCTTCAATAAAATATTACATATACAATTATTTGTTTACTTAACTGTGTGGATTTTTATAGCTTTAAAGTCATATTATTATCAGAATATAGTATACATAATTAAAGTATAGTGGCATTATTTTTGTTTATCAAAAACTTCTCAAATAATTGGAATGAAACTGCTAATTCTTAAAGCACCAGATCAATTTTGCCTTTGGTAGCTTTCCATTGCTTTTATGGGGCATGGAACTTTTTCACAAATGTTCATATAAAAAGCTAATCAAATGGTGTCAATTTATAATTTACCTGCTATATAGTAAACAATCAGATTTTTTTCTGATTTATCTTATAATCCTGATAGTTAACTTTTATTTATATCAAAATTATATATGTAAATATAACATTTTTATATCACATATAATACATTTAACATACATGAAATTAAATAGCACTTTTAGTAATAGAGTAAAAAAACTCAACCAGAGGTTTACCCCCTCTGTATTTCTCAACTTCAGTTTCCCCAAACGACTTATGACTTTCGAATCTTTTAGCCATGTTTTTCTAATCCTTTCCTTCAAACTGTAAATGATGTCCATGTTTCTCTTTCTTGATTTGTCAAGTTTGGGCATCATCCATTGCCTGCCTTTGGGGAGTTGGCATTTCAGGCTCTTGTACTCACTCCATTACAATGCCCTAATGCCCGCTCTGGATCCTGTCACTGTGTTCATAGCACAATATTTAGTTATGTTGATAGTACTGCATTATTATTAAATTACCTTAAAATAATTTTTATATGATTAAATACAATTCTAAATGTGTTCAAGTTCTCTCTCTCTCTCTCTCTCTCTCTCTCTCTCATAGATCTCTGCCTTTAGTGCCATCTTCTGTTCCAATCAAGCCTGGCTACTCTACTGACTGGTTGAAACCCGCATTTGGTTTCCTGGCAATCTATGTTGGATTCTGTTACCTGTGAAATTTGTCTACTTGTTTCTTAGTCTGATTTCATTTTGCAGAATCATAAATTCTGGTATCTCTCTGATCAATAGCTCTCCAATAAAAAGGGACATATTGGGGTAAAATTCATAGACACTTTATATTTAGAAATGTTTTGATGCCAACTTGCTCAGTTAGGTTCAGTTAGGATGTCATTTCCCCTTAAAATTTAAAGCAGTTCAATCTGTCACCCTCTGTCTTCCAGTCTTGCTCTTGAGAATTTGGATGCCATCTGATTTGCATCACATTTTTCCTTTTTCTTTCTCCTTTTTTTATGAATATTTTTAAGGTGTAGATGGACACAATACCTTTATTTTATTTATTTTTATGTCTTGCTAAGGATTGAACCCAGTGCCTCACCCGCCCTAGGCAAGTGCTCTGCCAATGAGTCACAACCCAATCCACATTTTTTTCTTTTATTTATCTATGGTTTTTATTTGGCATTTTTTTTTTGCATCACTTTTTATTGTGACTCATTCTTAACCCTGCTCCCACGCAAAGCTCTTAGTATCTTTTTAAAAATAATAACTTATTTTCTTACCATTCACAGTCTAGTGCCTTGAGCTAGGCACTTAGTGGGTCTTTATCATTTAAAACCTGTGTCTTTGAATTCTTTGAAATTACTAATATGACTTGTAAGAATTCCTATTAATGTTTTGTGTGCATGTACAAATATACAACAATGAATTCCATTTTAGGATTAAAATGTACCAATAAAACTTTTTTTAAAAAGTTCCTATTAGTGCAATGTTAAACTTTGTGCATGAATTTTTCCATGTACCAAAATTTTGTCTTCTATTTTATTTGGTTTTGGTATTAGTTTTTTTTTTCACTTATAATAATATAATCTGTATTCATATTCTTTCAAAGCACCTTTTTAAAGGATATTAATGGTATAATTTTAAATTTTTTCTTCTGCATCTATATTGATTTTCAGATTTTCTGCTTAATATATGTATGCATCTTATTATGGTTTGGATATGGAATCTCTCCCACAGATTCATGTTGAAGGATTAGTTCCCAATGCATCAAAGTCCAGGACTTTGGGGGAGTGATGAGAACATGAGGGTTCTAATTCTCAATGTATTAATTAATTGATTGATTTACAGCTGACCTTCTGTTCTGGAAGCTGACCTTCCAGAAACTGCAGGATATAGGACTTAGTTGAAGGGAGTGGGTTCTTGACCTTTCACATTATATCTTGGCCCAGGCCCCTATTACTCACTCTCTACCTGCTTTTCAGCTACCACAAGGTGAGCACCTTTTCTTTGCCTTTATGTTCTGCTTCTCCAAAGGCCCAAAACCTGATCCCTTGGCCTCATGACCCCTTGAGGCCAAGGGATCATGGACAGAAACCTCTGAAACTGTGAGCCAAAATAAATCTGTCCTTCTTTAAGTTATTTTCCTCTGTTTTTTTGTTACAGTGACAGAAAGCTCTATCAATTAAGAGTCTTTTTTCTCAAATGACTGATGATCTTAGCTACTTGTTATATTTAAGAGAGACTCACAAAATGTCTTTTTGATCAATATTTGTGTGAAAGCCTTTTTGCTTCATTACAAGATGATACACACAGAAGTTGTTGTTTTCTTCACATATTATCCCAAAGTATGGCATCTTCTTGTCCTTTTTTTCTTGGGACACTTTTCATTTTTTTAGAGGAAAATCCTCAGTTGTCAGCCTTGTTAACCTGCTGGAGAGCAGACACTGTTTGGGAGAGCATTTTACCACTGAGGATGTCGATTAATGTAATCCACCCTTTTCTTTGATTTTGGCCTTGACTTTGCTTTTCTGTACCAGCTGTCCCCATGTTTCCCTCCTCCTGTTTTATTTCTCTAAAAATATAAAGACATTCAGCATGCTACAGGAGTGAAACACTGGTGCTTTTTTGACTTGGGAAGTTTTTGTGTGGTAGATATGGAAGGGGTAAATCTTTGTGCAGCTTTGGACTCACCCCACATTCTCAGGTCTATGGTTTGCTCCTGCTCTTGCTTGTACAGCCTCTTCCAAGTCCATATCCTTTCCCGGATATTGTGGGGACAATCAACTTTATTTTGTGGCAACGTGTCATTTCACTCTAGCAATTCTCATATCTGATTTCCATGGCCCCCAAATTGTTGATGCCTCTCATTTGCTGTTGTTACATTCTCTATTCTCATTAGGTTTACATGTTTGTGCATTTAAATTTTTTCCATCATGTTGTTCAAAAGAGAAAAGATAAATAAGAATGTGTAATCTGTCATGTTTTCTACTCTTGTTTTAAAATATTATTTCTCATGATAGTTGAGAAAATAAATTCTTAACAATGTCTCCTATGAAGTTCCTTCACCAAGAAAGAATAGTTTAGTGATCTGGTTTGAGGACAGGCCAAATGGTCTTGGTAAAAGACCAAAAGTACCTTAAAGAACTGCAGTAGCACTGTTTAAAAGTGACTACATATAGACCCATCTAATTAACCCATCTCCACCTATGCCAACCTCTCAGAAATAGTGCTCTACAAAGTCCTTTTCTCATCACCCTCTTCTGCCTCCAAAGTAGCTGGGATAACAGCTGTGTGTGAAAGCACCTGGCTCCAATCTCTTTTAATACAGTGTGAGAATGTGTCCTGTGATCAGTTTATCCCTCCCAAAAATATAAGTATCTTTATCTCTAGTTTCCCTTACTACATAGCCTAGGTTGGGACAATGTTTAATAAAACAAAGAATTGTAACAGATAGAATATTGATACTATATTGTATAAGGGATTTTTAAAATCATGCTTTAAAACTATAGTTTTCTGTTGGGAGCAAAAGATATATATATATATTTGTGTCTAAAATAAAATTTTTAGTTTATTAAAAATAAACAATCAAAACATTCGCATTTTATGTCCTTTTATTTTATCTTATAATGTCATTGAGAAAGAATTCTTTCAAAACAAAAGCACTAGGAAACATCTTAGACTACCACATGTGTGCTCAGATATTTTTTTAATTTTTAATTTTTACTATTTTTTTAATTATTGAAAAATGTCATGTGTGCCTGAGATGATTTTTTTTTAAATTGGTAGCAGTTTTAAATTCAGTGGTTGTTCATGCTATTTTCTTTATATAAAGGAAAAAAACAAAGTTATTTTTAATGGCAATTGGTGTTAGTGGAGTTGGCAGAATCATCATTAGATAAAAATAAAGTGTACCTGGTTGGGGTTTTAGAAAAGTTGTAATTTCATCTTTAGGTTCCCACTTACAATTTACAACTTCAATGACTTCAGTGGAAATTACAGCTTGAAGCCCACATAGTGCACTTTATTTTCTATTCTTAAAACTTGAGGGGGTAAGGAGAGCTAAATTCAAGTCAAGAAACCTAAAGTTGTTAGATTGAGCTGGGAAATAAAATTTCTAGGTACATGGTTAAATAAAAGAACCTAATAAGGTCTTTCCGATTTTCCTTTTGCTTATTCAAATCTTTTTTTTTCTTAAGTTCCTTTTTATCCATTTTCATCAATCTCAAGTTGAAATTAGAGTCTATTCGATTTTTCACCTATTGTGCATTAAAGCATGAATGGCAATGCATATTCTAATATTTTAAAACACAAAATTAGATGCCCTACAAGTTGAGCTGATGTTCTATGTTCATGTATCATATTCTTAGGAGTAAAATTTAAAGAACAGCTACTTATTAGGGTAAACAATGCTGGCTCTGTTTATACTCCTAATCACTAATCACTGATATATGCAGTTGAGATTACATTTATAGCTTTGTTTTATTGAAAATAACCAAACTAATCCTGAGAAGTTTGAAACTCATACTTTATATCCATATATATTAGGGGAATCAATGAAAGAACCACACTTAATCAAGCCTTCATTCAATATTTTGGCTAGGATCAAAAAGTTGATTATTTGAAAAGGGAAGATGGAAGTTCCTACTCCTGTATTATCCTGGGTTTTTGCTTCTCTTCTCTTTTCCCAATGGAGCACATTGGCTTTCTCCTTGTCATTCAGGGTTGGGACAGAGAGAGTGAAGGGTCATAAATAGCTAAAAAGTCTTTATTTTCATAATGCAATTGAATTTTTCAGAAGATGTGCTCTGTATGAAGAAAAGCTCAAATGATGCACTCACTCAGCTCCAGAGATTCATGTGTTCCTCTAAAGATGGCAACACTGGGGATCTTCTACAGCCTCCTACCTCGGAGTGAAGCAGGGCTCCTCTAATTTCCTACTCATGACCAACCTTCTGAGGAAATGTTGCATTTCAAGGTACAATTCCAGCATCTATATGCTGCAGCTGTATAGCCTCTGCCACCAAGCTTTTTTTGCCCAACTCTTCTAGAAGACAGGACAAGCCTGGATGACCTCCATGGGCCAACTTGAATCCCAAGAGATTTGAAGGGTCTCCAATTTTTCAGTGGAAGTACATGTGTTTCTCTTACACCACTTTTTGCTTGCTATGTGCTATGTTCTGAATGTTTATATCCCTCCCTCCAAATTCAGACATTGAAAGTTTTACTCCCAAGGTGATTTTAGGAGACTTTTCAGAGATGATTAATCTATGAGGATGAAGCACTCATGAAAGGGACCAGTGCCCTTATAAAAGAGGTCTGAGAGAGATGTCTTTCCCATTCTATCACCAGGCTTTTGGCTGTCAGAAGACACTTACCCTTCTGATGCCTTGATCCTGAACTTCTCAACCTTTGAAACTGTAAAAAATAAATTTCTGATTTTCCAAAGCTGCTCAGTCTATGGTATTTTATTGTAGCAGACCAAATGTACTAATTTACCATACATGCAGGATGATCCTGTCACCTGTCATCTCTACTTTGAAATTCTAGGGGAATTGTGTCGTTTATAGTGCATCATTTTAGTTGCTGAGCCAGACTATGAGAAATTTATTAGCAGTAACACCTGGGAAAGTTTGACCCACTCTGTAAGGAGTGAGGAAACAACTGAACACTGGAGTAGCCAACAGTTGGGAAGAAATGCTAAGGCCCCATAGGGAGCTGCCCCAGGAGAGAAAGTCTTCCATGTAAATATGGTGATATATTCCAAAAACTTCATACATGTGACGTTTGGACTTTTCATAGCTAAAGGAGATTTTCTTTCCTGAAAAAATACTGTGTCATGCTACTCCATGCCTGTCCCACATGGACAGGAATGGAGATCTTCTAGCATGCAGACAAATATCACAAGACATTGTCCTTCCAAATATTTTTCCTGTTTTCTTTCATAAAACTTTAATTGGTGCATTCCAATTTTAAATAATAGTGGCCTTCATTATGCCATATTCACACCTGCACATAACATTTTATCAATCTCATTTGCTAATACATTCCCTTTCCTTTCCCTCCTTCCTCCCCTGATTCACTTGCTCTACTCTATTGATCTCCATTCTGTTATCATTTTATTGCTATTTTAATTAGTGCATTATCAAACTCCTCATTTTCCTCTTATGTCTCCAGAAGAATTTGTGATGGACTTAGATGGGATGAAAGGTTTTCGGGTTATGCTTAATAAGTTCATCATGCATTATATAAGATCCTTCTTAGAAATATATATTTTTAGATACCATTTCAGCATTGAAGCCTCAGCTGAAATTTTGAAATAAAGGGAAAACTAGTATTAAAGACAATTCATGGGACTGGGGTTGTGGCTCAGTGGTAGAGTGCTCGTCTAGCACATGTGAGGCACTGGGTTTCATCCTTAGCACCACACAAAAAATGAAATAGAGATATTGTGTTCACGTACAACTAAAAATAAATATTTTAAAAAAGACAATTCA
Organism: Callospermophilus lateralis; assembly: GCF_048772815.1. Lineage (NCBI taxonomy): Eukaryota > Metazoa > Chordata > Mammalia > Rodentia > Sciuridae > Callospermophilus > Callospermophilus lateralis. The sequence goes on from NC_135307.1 coordinate 18,626,543, forward strand.
TAATTAAGAACTTCTTGACTTCTCCAGGCAATTAGATTTCTCAAACTTAGTGATTGGCAGCTCAGTTTACAATAAATATCTCAAAGAGTGGCCTTTATTTGGCCAGTTGATCATGTGGTCTTTCTGATCATCCTTTACTAAGTGCCTTAAAAGTTTTTTTTTTTTTACTTTTAGATACTGTGAGATTTCCAATGTTGGCTCATGATAACCAAGCTCAAAGGAATATAATATTACAACTTACAGCCATGTTGGGTAAGGAAATAATGTGAGAAATGCCCACTTTTCTTACTACTAACCACATTCATTAGTTTACAGCAACAGTAGTAGAGATGCACAAAAGTCTTTCCTAAATTTAAGGTTAGAAGCCATGAATATATATATATATATGTGTGTGTGTGTGTGTGTGTGTGTGTGTGTGTGTACACACACATAGAACATGTGTGTGTGTGTATGTGTGTGAACAAATTGATGTGAAATGTGAATCTTCTTGTCATTGTTCTTCTGGACATGGACCTGATCCTTGGCTTGGACTCTGCCTTGAGATTTGCAACTCCCTCTCAGAGCTTTTGTGCTGAATAGGGCCAACTGGTATTTAGAACACACTCCCACAGCCTTCCAGTGTGCCTTTATGAAACCTGCTCTTTTCCACCTCCCCTGCAGCTTCAGTTCCAGATGTGAATTAGAACCTGTAACTTAGGGACACTGATGAAAATGGTAGAGTTTAGAAAGAGGTGGAGGTCATCTTCCTGTTGCTCTCAGAGTTTTCATCTATCTAGCAAGGTCATGGAAAGGTCTAGCAATACCACCTCATGGCTCTTGAGCAGCAGTTGTAAATGGCAATTGAACTGACCCAGAAGGACTAGAAATAGTTGTAACAGCAGCAGCTTCCCCATCTTGACTTCTTTCTGTGCTTCAAAGCAGGGGGTGACAGTGAGTTGAGGGCTGACAGCCCCCTACTTTCACCACTTCTAGATGGTGCATTAGAAGTGGCCTCTGAAGAGCCAGCTCTACTATACCCTATTAGTGCTTTCTGGGGATTGAGATTAGAAGCCACTGTCCTTCCAATTATTTTATAGTCACCCAACTACAGCATTCCTTAATTATCTTTTAATGAAAATAACTAAAGTGCTCTAGGTTTTTTTTTTGTTTGTTTTCCCTTCTTCTCAACTTCTTAATGACTCATCTATAAATTTCTTTGGCACAGATACTCAGCCTCTCTAGAAAAATCCCAAAAGGTTGGTTGTTCCTAGAATATTACCATCTCAGTAAGTAAATTGATATGAAGAATTATGATGCATCATTTAAAACCAAACTACCAGGACATTTTGTCTTGTTTATTTGTATGAACCCCAGAACAGCACAATTCATTTACAACTAAAATTTATGGCCAATACGGGGGAAGTCATACTACCACTAGAGAGTAGCTCAAAGCCCTATCTCCAAAATAACAAGATAGACAAATTACAGAAAAGTTGAGTAGCAAAGACAAAGATACCCTGATGCATTGTGGGTTTTTTTGTAGAAATATTATTTTAATTAATGATCTTTCTAAATAAAAGAACATTAACAGGGCATATTTCTTCCAACTAAGCTCTTCCTTCTGCATTAATATCAAGATTTATTCTTCTGAATTTTATAGTTTGGGAGGATCCCTGCTTGCAGCACATTCAGTTCCCTGGTGCATCCCCTACATATCCTCTACCCTGCCCCAGAGCCTGTGGAGTAAAGAGAAGACAGCACCAAAGTCCCTTTTATTTTCCCCCTTACTGTAATTCCCTAGGGCTGCTGATTATGATATGAAGCAGACTTATTACCAGACCCAAGAGAAATAGCAGAGAATTATACTCTGAGTTAGAAAAATTTACCAAAGAAATGCAGTGTTTTCTTTTTTATACAGTAAGACATGTAAGCCCTCAGAACAAACATTATATTATTTCCCTTGACATTTGATTTTACTACCACTGGAACCCGTTGTGCTTTTATATTGATATTAATTAAAAATGAGGTTTAGGCGTGCCCACTGGGCCCTTCCAATTTGAAGAAACAAGACCTGAACAGCATTCTAAGACAGTAAGCAGAACTGTTCTTGAGTCGGTAATGCCATGTAGGTCTCATTTGAGGGACATAGAACTCTGTTTTCTAAGCTTTGCTGCCATGTCTTTCTTCCTAGGACTCTTTTTGTTTTACCTTCCGTTTACTTTACTTTTTTATTAACATTATTTTTGTTTATTTGAATGTCTAATGGTGTATATTGATCTTTTACCCTATCATTGTTCTGAGGTTGTTTATTAGTTCTTGTGATTTTTTTCCTTAGATCTGTATACAGAATCATATCATCTGTGAACTAAAGCATTTTTACTTATTTCTTTGCAAATAGGATGCCTTTACTTTTTTTTTTTTTTTACCAGTTTTATTTCACTGGCTAGAATATTGAATACAGCAGCAATTAGAATTAGTAAAGGTGGACACACTTGTCTTGACCTGGTCATAGGGGGAAATATTTGGTTTTCACCATAGTTATGATGGTATCCCTAAGTTTATGTAGATGCCTATAATGGTTTATTTGAACTGACAACTATATTGGATTAAGAAATGAGGAGAATTAAGAAGATTATGGGTGTGGTCCTTAGGGTGTGTATAGGAATGATTGGCATGTGGGATTGCCAACTGAAATGGCTACCCTCCCTAAGGGTCGGCAGCATGGACCAATAGGATGATATCTTGGATAATATAAAAGTTGGAAGAACATGAAGCAGCAGTAGATACAAGGTCAATTCTTCTTGAGCAAGTTCTTGATTGCTGCTGCCATCCTCTGAAGATATCAGATTCTTGCTTCTTCACTCTTCCAAAATGGACACTGACAGTGATTCTCCAGAAGACTTAGGTCGGAGACTCAGGTACTACCATTGATTCCTCTTGTTCTGGGCTTCAGCCTCTTGGACTGTACAACTCCTGGTTTTCCTAGCTCTCCAACCTACAGAGGGCCATTGTAGACTATCCAGCTTCTGGAATTACCTAGAGAACTGTGAATAATCTAAAGAACATGAGATCCTGGATGGGTGTAGTTTGAGGGGCAGCTTATAGAAGACTTTTTTTTTTTTTTTTTCAAATTGCCAAAGAATACAAAGATAGCGAGAAACTGGAACCTGGAATCATTTAAGGAGATAGCACACAATAAGTGAATAAGTGCTATGAGGTGTTAGAATTTGGATCCTGAATCCAAAAAGGGAAAATATCATTTTTTAAATGGTAATGTGGTGAGTCTTATCAATGTTGATTTCCTGAAATGAGTGGCTGTATTTGTGTTCTCATTATGGATAAATGACACTGGAGTCAAGAGGAAATAAGCATGTTTAGAAATCTATTATCTTCATCTATATTCATATTGGGAAAGAAAACAGAAATAGAGACAAAAATGGAGATAGTGACAGGGAGAGAATGAAGATGCTGGTAAGTGGATTAATGAATTAATTGTAGTAAACAGTTAACTGGAAAATTTCCATTCATGAAAATATTTTGTGCTACTTTTTCTTCTTTCTGATAAGTTTGACATTATTTCAAAAATAACAAATAAACTAAAAGATTCAATGTCTACAGAGAATTTGCTACATTCCGGTAAAGGAGTAAAGAGGGGAGTTTTAGGTGGAGACTGCCTTGTTGCAAATGTGCTTCCTTATTTGGAACCTTTCTGTCCCTCATCCAGGGACATCTTCTTTACTTTGTACATGTCCACACTATAGGTTCAGAAGGGATGTCTTTGTTTTGGTGGCTTTTGTTTCTCCCTGATGTGATTATTTTTTAAAGTGTGAATTAAATCAGGGATGATCTGTCCTGTAGAGGGAAACCTGGGGCCCCATGAGGCAGGTAGAATGCTTGTTTACTTAAAAGGTTCACTGTACACACATTAACCTACTACTATTTTTTTTCCTATTTTAATGAAGTTCATGTGTATGTCTCATCAAGTGCAAATATTTCACCTGAACAAAAGGGAAACATGTATCATTAATAGCCTCTTAGCTTAATGATACCTAAGTTTGGTGGATTCCCATCTATAATTTGAAAAGCTGTCTCATTAAATCTAGATAAAAGTATAAATATATATGCAAAGATATAGTAGATGAATAAATAGACTCAATTTCACATATATATATTATATATATATATATATATATATATATATACACACACACACACACCCATATATATGAACATATACCAGTACGTACCTTCTTAGACTTTCAACAATACAAAAGTTTTGGAAATGTGACTGTAATGTAGATATTTCATAAAAGTCCACCTTCTGTATATACAGAAATAATATATATGTCTCTTTAAATACACATGTAATGCATATATTTAATATAATGGTATATTACCTGGAATATATACGTACTTCATAATCACATAATCATATCAGGTTATATAGAAAAATGACTCGCACATACATAATTATGTATTTAAGAACCCCTATCAGTTGTCCTTGAGTCCATCAAAAGTATGAACTAACTTATTAAGATCTTTATCACTCTTATACTTGGCTGGAAGAAAGAACAGAGTCATGTTGTGCGAGGGAGGGGCCACGTGAGAGAGATTTGAGAATGGCCTCTAGGAGACAAGAGTATCCCTTGGGTGAGATCCAAGAAGAAAATAGGACCTTAGTTACAAAGTCACAGAAGGATAAAGAGATAAATTCTTCCAGAGCCAGTGGTCTTGGAAGAGAATCCCAAGCCTCAAGGAATAGCACAAGCTCACTAATTCCTTGATATCAGGTTCCTGTTATCTTTAGCAGGAGTTATAGCTGATACTCTAGCTGCTTTTCAGCATTTCTAATGTGATAACCATGCCCTACATTTATTGTGAACTTGCAAAGCACAGTGTAAGAATTTTGGTTCCAGCTCAGGTTGCAAGGAAGGACAGCAAATACTTCTAAATAAGAAGTGTCCTTCCTCTGAAAGTGACCACTGTGCATTCTAGATTCAGACATTTTGCTATCCTGCATTGAAATATATGTTTCATATATCAAAAAAGTAATTCAGACAATAGTACTTATTAAAAATCAAGAAGGAGACAACACTTTCAAACTTAAACTGAGTTCTGGAGGAAGTTAATATATTTCTGAGAAAATACAAAGAACTCCTTAGTCTATTTCCAATACACAGAAATCATATTGGATATATGACCAATAAGGTCAAGGGCTGAAATACGACTTTTCCATTTGCTCATTCATTTTCCTCTTCATAAATTTACAGAAAATATGACCTAATCTATTGTCATGATTGTTTTAATATCATGCAAATAAAAGAGAGACATTTCAGGTGGAAATGATCCTCAGCAGAAATAATGAGACATTGCAATCATCAGGTTATATTTCCCTGAATAAATAACATTTATGAAGCAAATGTTATGTGGCTTCCACAGGTAGAAGAATGAATAATGTTCACATGGCTTCAACCCTACCTGTCTCTGTGAACTTTGCTGTATGGCTTTGAGAATCTTAGTGTTTGTAGTGCATATGTATGTTCCCACCACATGAATATGGGGCTTTATCATCAAACTTATTTGGACCTGTGAACTCTGGGTCTAAGTAATAATGTATCATTTTGAACCTGTATGAAGCATGGGCTATCTTGTTCTTCAGCTTTCATCAAAAGAAGGCTATGACCTGGGAAATTTGGAGACATAAAAAGTAAAACTAACCTGATACCATTCTTGGGAGCCGAGTTCAATCAAAGCCAGCCTTGACTGATGAAACCCTAAAAGGCTCATAGAGGCACAGACTGAAGCAGGCACAAGGATAAAGACTTGCTTTAAACCACTGTTGGTTTGTTGCACAGCATTACTATGGATTCTGCTGGCTGATCCATTTAGCTGTCATCCTTGGCTTATTATTGTGGGAAATAATGTGACCCTCTTACTATTTTGCTATTGTCAATAAATTTTATCTTTATAGAAAACTAAGATATTTCAGAAAGTCCTTTTTCACTAGACCAAAAGACATGTTAGTCTGGCTTTTTTTTTTTGATACCTATCAGCTGAGAATATGCATCTACTCACTTGAAAATCAATCTAGGCCCCTAATTCTGATATGATTCACTTTACTACCGGAGTCCATAAATGTTCCTCTCATCATTTTTTGAGCAAACACTCTAACATATATATTGAAGAAAAAAAATGCCATAATGACTCATAGTTCTTTTTCATATATGCATTTATCTCTCCAGTGAAATTGCAAATCAGTTATCATTGTCTTGGGATCATATCATAGGTAATCTGAAAACATGTGATTTCAGCCAGGCCACTATAACCAAACAGCAAGAATCACTGAGCACAGGTGAAAAAGAGATTTAGGGACAAGAACAGAATAGTGTGTGTGTGTGTGTGTGTGTGTGTGTGTACACACGTGCACGTGCATGCTTATGTATTCATTCATCCATGTATTTTTGATAAGTAAAAATTAATTTCTCATGTGATATGACTGAAATAAAATATGACACTTATGTTATCTTATATTTTACATAACACATTTGTCAACTGATATTACATTGCACTTCACCATTCACCATAAAGTTAAAATTCTCACTTTCCCTTTTAAATTCTAACTTTATTTGTGCCAACATATTGATCTTCCCATATATTATTCCTACTCAGATGAAGTTCTTAATTACTTCTTTTTGTCATTTAATGTTTTTATATTTTTATGTATAAACACAGAAATAAATAAATAAGTACCTGCACCCTGCACTCACAATATTTGACCCCACCGAATGGCATGATCTACTCTCTCTCTCATCTTTTTTATATTTTTCTCACTGGTTCTTCTATGGTTCTGAAAATGTATCAGTATCACTTTCTGTAAAATGCATTTTATACAGTGTTCCTTTAAAAATGACCACTCATCTTTTTTATGAGAGAGAGATAAAGCTAACTAAACATTCACAGTACCACTTTCTACCTAAGATATATTCTGTAATTTTAAAAGTGGAATCCCAACAGTTAAGGCACAGGATAAACTAAATCCAATAGAACTGTATGTGAACTCCTTAATAGAACAAGCACAGCAACTTGCCTTTTAGATTACACCAGATTACACTGTCTTCATACTGAACAATGTTATCAAGTGGGCTTCAATAATTGTTGGGGGAAAAGTGGGTTGACTTAGAAGTGTCTTAGAACATTGACTCATAAGAATCATGAGGGGACAAAAGTATTGAAATATACACTACAATTCAATACCCTATATTGATTTTAAAAGTCCAGGTTGATAAGAAAGAGTGTCAGTGATTTTTTGGGGACATAAGTGGTGATAAATGGGTTATTTTCTGTGAAGTAGATATAATATTTTAATAGAAACAAGCATAGGATCTATATAAAAGTTGTTTCATAAAAGAGTGTTAATTTAAATTAATTATTTCCTCCAAAGTTCTTTCTAATTAGATATCCTCTTTCCTTTTTCAGCTTTATTGAAATATAATTCTGACATTTCAGAAAAATGAGATTATACATTTTCTGGCCTTTTGTTTCTGACATTCTTCATTTAGCATGATTTTTAGATTATTTCACATTGTGGAATGTATCAAAGCAGTTCATTTTTATTACCAAATACTATTCCAGTGTGTTGATGAATTGTATTTTGTATAACCATTCATCAGTTGTTGGCCTTTGGGGTTGTTTCACAGTTTTACTATTATAAAAAAAAATGATGCTAGGTTGAATAGAAGTGGTGAGAGAGGGCATCCCTCTTGTTCCAGATTTTAGAGGGAATTTAGCCTTCAGTTTTTCTCTGTTTAGAATGATGCTGGCCTGAGGCTTAGTGTAGATAGCTTTTACACTGTTGAGGTAAGTTCCTATTATCCCTAGTTTTTCTAGTGTTTTGAACTTAAAGGGGTGCTGTATTTTGTCAACCTTTTTCTGCATCTGTCGAGATGATCATATGGTTCTTATCTTTAAGTGTATTGATGTGGTAAAATACATTTATTGATTTCCGTATGTTGAACCAACCTTGCATCCCAGGGATGAATACCACTTGGCAAGCTCTGATCTCTAGGGTATATAAAGAGATAAACAAGATAAACACCAAAAAAACAAATAATCCAACCAATAAATGGATCAAGAACCTGAACAGACACTTCTCAGAAGAGGACATACCATCAATCAACAAATATAAGAAAAAATGCTCATCATTTCTAGCAATCAGAGAAATGCAAATTAAAACTACTCTAAGATACCATCTCACTCCAGTAAGAGTGGCAGCCATTATGAAGACAAACATCAATAAGTGCTGGCAAGGATGCAGGGGAAAAAGGTACACTCATCATACACTGCTGGTGGGACTGCAAATTGGTGCAGCCAATTTGGAAAGTAGTATGGAGATTCCTTGGAAAACTGGGAATGGAACCACCATTTGACCCAGCTATTCCTCTTCTTCAACTATACCCAAAGGACCTAAAAACATCATACTCCAGAGACATAGCCACATCAATGTTTATAGTAGCACAATTTACAATAGCTAAACTGTGGAGCCAAACTAGATGTCATTCAGTGGATGAATGGATAAAAAAAGTGGCATTTATACACAATGGAATATTACTCAGCAATAAAAAAATAAGATCATGGCATTTGCAGGAAACTGGATGGCATTACAGAAAATTATGCTAAATGAAGTTAGCCAATCCCCAAAAACAAATGCCGAATGTCTTCTCTGATATAAGGGGGGTGACTCAAAATGGGGTTGGGGGGGAGAGCAAGGGAGGAAGATTACCTCTAGATAGGGAATGGGGTGGGAAGGAAAGGGAGGGAGAAGGGGAATAGCATGGATGATGAAAGGAGACCCTCATCATTATACAAAATACATGCATGAAGATTTGAATTTGGTGTCAACATACCTTATATATAATCAGAGATATGATAAATTATAGTATAATGGTGTGTTAAGAATTGTAATGCAAAAATAAATAAATAAGAAAAAATTAAAATTAAAAAATGATGCTATAATTATTAATACAAAGGTTATGTGTGGATATATTTTTCTTTTTTCTTGGACTAAATATAGAATTATATAGTAACTCCACTTTTAAATGTTTGAGAAACTGATTTCTGAAGCAGCTGCATCATTTTACTTTTCTACCAGTAATTTATGAGAATACCAAATTCTCTAGATCCTCGTCAACATTTGTTGTTTTCTACCATCTAGATTATATCCATCCCATGGATTGTGAAATGTTATTTCACTGTGGTTCTTTATTATCAGATATATGATTTACAAATATTTTCTACCCCTCTCTTGGATGTCCTTTCTGTTGTTTGATGCCATTGTTTTTGGTTGATTCCAATTCATCCATTATTTCTTTTTGTCATGTATACTTTTCTGCTTTATTCAAGAATCCATTACCTAACCCAATCTCATAAAAATTTGATCCTAAATTTTCATTTGTTAGTTAACTTTGATTTCTAGGTTTTACAATTTTTTTTTTAGTTGATTTTGTTTGTAGCATTTGGTAGCTGTCTCTCTAGCTAGATCTTGAATTACAATGTTGACGGGAAGTGGCAAGAGTGGACATTCTTTTCTCGGTTCTGATTTCATGAGAAAAGCTTTCAGTCATTTATTAATAAATATGACGTTAAATGAAAGTTATTTTAGATTGAGGAAGTTCAAATGTATTTCTAGCTTGCTGAGTGTTACGATTTAGATCTGGAATATTCCCCAAAGTAGTATTCATGTACGAAAAATCTATGTCCCCCAGGTAGCAATGTTCAGAAGTAGGGCTTTTGAAACCAAGGGCACAAACCTCATCAGTGGATTAATTCGTTAATTAATTTATAATCTGAAGGTGCTAGTGGGAAGTAGTGAAATCTACAGGAGGTAGAGCCTCGTTGGAGAGAGTGAGTCCTTGGGGGTGTGCCCTTCAGCATGATATCTTGTCCCCAGAGCCTTCCTTTCTCTCTGCTTCCACACTACCCTAAGCTGAGAAGCTTTCCTCTGCCACAACTTTCAACCATGACATTCTGCCTCATCTTAGATCCAAAGCAGTGGAGCCATCCATCCATGGAATGAACCTCTAAAACTGTCAGCCAAAATGAATTTTTTCTCTCAGGCATTTTGGTTACACTGACAAAACGCCAACTAAATCATTGAGCGGTGTGTGTGTGTGTGTGTGTGTGTGTGTGTGTGTGTTTTTCTTTCTTTTGAAATCATGAAAAGGTGTGAGAGTTTGTCAGATGCTTTTTATGAAATAATCATGTATGCTTTCTTTCTCCTTATTTTATTAATATTGTGTCCCTCTTGCCTCTGAAATAAATCCTATATGGTCATGGTACATATGCTCCTGGATCTGGTTTCCTAGAATTTTGATGAATATTTTTCATATTTATCTTCATAAGGAGTGGTGGTGTTAGTTTTCTTCCTTGTGATGTCTTTATCTGGTTTTGGTGTCAGAATAATACTGGCCTTGTGTAACACACTAGGAAGTGTGTCACCTTCTTTTGTTTTTAGAAGAGTTTAGAAAGGATTGGTTTTAATTCTTTAGCAATTCAACAGAATTTGTCAGAGAAATCACCTAGCCCTTTCCTTTTCTTTGCAAGAAGTTTTACTACTATTATAAATAATATGTTCTTCTTTTCTTATAAAGAGTAATTCTAATCAGATCAATTTCAGTGCTATATATATTTTCTACTTCTTTTTGAGTCAGCTTCAGACATTTTCCTCTATGGATTATCTGATTTGTTGGCATCTAATATTGGGTATATTACCTCATAATGTTATTATCCTACTTATTTTTTTCTGATTTTATATTTTAGCCCTGCTTTCTTACCTTTTTGTTCTTTTCTCAATATACCAACTGATTCATTAATTTTACAGGTCATTAGAAAACAACTTTGATTTCATTTTTTTTCTATTTTTTAAGTATTAATTTTGCTTACCTCTGTCCTACATTTTATTATTTCCTTCCATCTGCTTGCTTTGGGTTTTGCTCAGGATTTTTTCTGTATTTTATTAAGGCAGAATATATTATATTCATTTGAGAAACTTTTTACTTTTTTTAATGTACCTGTTTACAGCTAAAATCATTCCTCTGAGTATTGATTTTCCTGAAATCTGTAAATTTGAGTTTATCATGTTTAAATTTGCTTTCTCATCTACTTATTTTCAATTTGCTCTTTTGCATATCCAAAATGTCTTTCAGCACTGGTTTCTAATTTGATGTCAGTGATAGAACATACTTTGTATGATTTAAAGCTTTGTGTGATTTTGAGCTTATGAAGGCTTATTTTATGGTTTAGTGTTTGTTTATCTTGAAAAACCTTCCTTGTATGCTGTAAAGAATATGTATTTTTCTGGTTTTAAGTAGTATTCTGAGTTATTTGTTAATTCTTATTAGCTTATAGCGTTGGTTGGGTTTTTTACTTAATTGTTCCATACAATACAAAAAGTCAGCTTTGAAGTTTGCAATTATTATTACTGAATGGTCGTTTAAACTTTCAATCCCATGTTTTGAGCTGTTTTTATGTGAATATGTATATATAATGTTTATGTCTTCCTGATGGATTGATTCTTATCAATGTGACCATGTTCATACCTTTCTATATTTAAACATCGTTTTACTTAGTTTTTGAACCATGTGTATAGTAACTGTTTTGATAACTTTGCTGAGTTTATCATCTCATCCATTCAAAGACATTTTCTATTGCCTGATTTTCATTGTTTTTGCTTTTGCTCCTTGTCCTCTGTATAAGATCACATTATTCTGTTTCTTTCAATGTTTCCAAATGTGTTGTTAAACTTGGAGACTGATCTCCAGTCCCCACCAGAGGGTGTTGTTGCTACTGCTTGGTCATTTGTTTATCTGTCTAGTGACTTAGATGAATTAATTCTGTGAAATCTGCCCCCCAAAGTGTGTGACCTCTAATGTCCTTGGTGATATTTTCTAATCACCTTTCCAATCTCTTGCTTTTGTCTTTTAATTTAGCTACCTAGTGGTTGTACTGCCTTGGTACAGATGACTTAGAGGTCAACTATCAAGCTTAATCCCCTGTGGTCAGTTAGATATTTTATCGGTCACTGTTGAATATTTGTGTGATTTGGAAGCTGCCCTCATGCTTTAAGGACTTGACCTGTTTGTTTGTGTCCACATTTTACCAGAGATTTTTGGTCTGATTGCTCTCCAGGATCTGTTCTCTAAGGCATCACAGTCTTCTAGGATACTGGGAAGTCTTTAAGGACATACTTTTGAGTCAGAAAATTTTACTGTATAGCTAGGGTTTGGGAAGAATTTCCTTTAAGCTCCTTTTGCCAGTGTAGCTTCTGTGAGGTCACTGTGCAATTGGTTAACACCATGGAATCTGCCCACTTCCCGCTATGATTGCTCTTGAGTGGGTACAGTCAGTATAAGGACACAGACATCTGGCCTCCAAGGTGGTGATTCTTTCATAGTTTACTGCCATAACTTTTCTGCCATTTTGCTGGCATCATGAAGTTACTCACTCTTTTTATTATTCTTTACCAAGATCTCCATTTGTTTGTTTATCAGTGCCACCAAGCATGACTTTCTCCACACTTTGTTGAAGTAAAATCAGTCCCCTCAATTCAGTCTGGGGGCCTTTATTTCTAAGGATGGTGTTTCACCCTGGACCACTACTTGGACCTGGAGACCACAAGCAACTGATTTTCATGAAGTGAAACCTTTGTTCTATGAGGGACACTGTGTGGGGAGGGATGTCTATCTCTGTGACTTGGTGTTATTGGTCTACGGCCCCTGGAGCAAAGTTTTCACCATGTATTGGGGTGGGATAAGGGTGGAGAAGATGAAATACAGTAGCCTAATTCTCCTGGTGTGAAACTGTGATCTCATAGTTTGAGTTAGGAGAATAAAGACACCCACAACACCACTGTCTTCTTGGTTATACATGTCTTAAATGTAACTTCTAAATTCAAAGCCAAACTAGGAAGCAGTTGTTTTGTTGCAATTATTAAGATTTAATAGATATTTTGGGGTCTTTTGAGTGAATGCTTCTCCATTTAGACAATTCGGACCTTAAATGATGGTTTAAAAAACAAACAAATTCTTTGCTACTTAAATTTTTCCTTTTGTGAATCAAAAATTATATCTAATCTCTTTGCTCCACCACAAATTTTTACTGTGTGTTCTGCCATTCTCTTTCAGAAATCTCACATCCTGGATTTTTTTTAATATAAATAAACCAACCAAAAACATTGTTGGTAGAGAGACTAATGGTTTGACCAATTTAAGTTTCTCCATTGCTGTCCCAAATGTACCTGTTCACACACACTTTGTTGTCAGAATACCATCACTGGGAAAAAGAGCTTGGGGTAACTTAAAAGGAGTAAAGATTTATTTTGCTCCTGGTTTCAGAAGTCCAGTTCAGAACCATTGGACTCCACTTGTCCGGAGCCTATGATGAAGCAGAGCATCATGGTGGGGAGAGTGTGGCAGAGAACAAATCTGCTCATCTCATTCTAGTCAATTGGGGGGGGGTGGGCGGCAGGGTAGAGAGAGAGGGATGAGGCCAGGGATAAGATATAGCTTTCAAGGTCATGCCCCCAGTGGCCTACTTCCTCCAACTAGACCCCCACCTCCTAAAGGTTCCACTGCTTCCCAGTAGCATCATCAGTTGAGGAACAAACTCTTAACACGAAAGCTTTTGGAAGATATTTAAGATGCAAACCATAATGGACACCAAAACCACCATTTCACTGTAGTTGGCCATGCACCCACTCTCTTTGTAGCCCATTATGGACAACTGAATGTCTCCTCAGATGTGATATCCTAATCTGTTGCCTGAGCCCAAAACATAGGATGTGGAGGAGTGTCCCTCTTTCTACTGGGGTTCACTGCTCTCTGCATTACCCAAGCAAACCATCACTATGTGGTGGCACAGCTCCTATCATTTTTCTAATGACCCTCTATTTTAGGAATAGCAGTGAAAATAAGCGCATTGATGATTCCAATGGTGAGCTCTTCATTCAAGCCTCCACTCTCCCCTAATGGTCTCACCTGAAAAACAAAACAAACAAACAAACAAAAAACAAGCACAGCTATTCCAAGGCTTCAAGTTCCTCTATCCATCTGCTTCCCTCCCCTACTTAAACTGCCACTACACTCTGAATTGCTCACTTAAAATAAACCTTTCACATATTTCTTTCTTTTTCTGTCTGTCAGCTATTTAGAAGGCTAATGGCATATTTTTTTCTCCTTTGAGAATATCATAACTCACATTCCCCACGAATTCCTCCAGGTGTAACTGCATTTGGCTATACTCATTTCAGCTGCCTCTTAAGTGTATATTCATATCTTTGTAAGTAGCTGAGCATATTTCCTATATTTACTCTCCTTAATTTTTGTATTCTAATTTAAAAATCTTTCTTTCCTTAAGACTTAACACTCCAGGAGTATGATTACATCTGTGTATTCTTGTGTCTACAGTACACTTAGCAGTATTACAATATACACTAAGTTGATTGTTTAATATTAGTCGACTGGGTAAGGCACACTGGAAACAATAATAGAAAATCATGCTGTGCTATTTCTCAGAAATAGTTCTGCTTTATAATCTCTGCAAACGCCATTATATAAAAAGAAAAGAGGTATACTATTGGAACTCTACTCTTTGCAGAACTTATTTTAAACTCAAATGAACAAAAATTTATGGAAGACTCATACTAATATTGCATCCATTTGTCTGCCTTTGGGCAGATTAGATAATATCATTAGCTTAAATTACTATATCTACATTTTTTAAAAAATCAGACAAAATGTTTGAAAGGCTCCTGCTTGTTTTAGTGTAGAAAGTCTCCCATTATGAATGGACAAAATTGAATTGACAATGTCAGAATTTGGTTCAAATCATGGTGGGATAGTCATCACCCCTGAGTTCCATCCCTGTGGCAAAGGGTTCTCAGGAACAGGCCATATTTAGAAGCTATGGACATAGCTTGCTAACAAATTGCTTTCCCATCTCTTATAGCAAATAAGACCTCACTTAGGATATAAAGAATTCCTTCTTCTCCTAATGTAAACTCATTCTGTGGTCAAAAATTAAAAATAGTTGGGATCAAGCATATAGACTTTGTTTAATGTTTTAGCACTTTTAATATATAACAGTATTCTTATCCTATGCTGACTACCCCCTATTTTCATCACACCATTTTTTCAATATATTCCAGACTTATGTTACCCAGCTGGAAATTAGGAGTAGAAGAGTAGAGGTGGTGGTCAAAAACTCTGAAGTCAAAAGCAACACTGAAACTAATAAGGAATCTCAATTTGTCAAGTCAGTGTGACCGTTTGCCAAACAATGTCTTAAATGATTTAAATAGCCCACTGAGTATCATAGACAGTTCTTAAGTTATATTAACTTACACGCTCACAATTTATGTGCATTTTCATGTACTCATTTACAAACTCACTAAAGAGAGCTGAAGTGTATACACATCTATTCATTCTTTACAAGCAAGTTATAGAATTCTTTTTCTGATCACACATATGATAGGGTAGCCACATCAAGCCAAAACCTAACTACCATATATGCCTCCCTATCAGGTTATGGAACAAGTCTCCTCATAACACTCAAAAAACAGTCTTATGTGTCCACCGTTATATGTGCCTTGCTGAGAAAGAGCAGAGGACTTCTGTATAAGGTCTTTCAGCCCCAAGTCATTTGCTCACAGTTCAGACAGAGGATGAACAAGTGTGTTTGAGGAGGTGGATTAATGATTTCCACAAGGTTATTTGCCCAGGAGACCCACAGTGCTGTATGCCAATTTGAGCTGCAAGGTGATAGACTAAACAATACAACTGGAAGCCACTTTTGAGCAGGGTAAGAGTGAACTGTGACTCACAAAGACAGGGAATTGTTGTAATGTATAAGCTGCTTTACTAGTTGTTGATCTTATGAACTGAAAGACATATTTGTTAAAGGAAATTTTATTTGGATTCATCTTGAAATTACTGACAAATAGTGAGAATTACTATTTAGCTTAGGAATGAGATCTCTGTTTAATTAAGAAAGGGTTATATCTACTGAGGTCGAGTTACCATGGACTGAAATTTTCAGGAATGCTTTAGCATACCAGATATGGATAGATAGAAGTGGAGAGAAGAGAAACTTGGAAGTCTTTGACTTGGAATAATATCACCTGAGATATATTTTGGTTTTAGTAATATTATTATTAATGACATGGTAGTTCCTTCATTCAACAAATATTTTTGTGCTTCAGTTATCCACAGGCATTGCCTTTGCTGGGAATTAGGGATGCTTTTGATAGTAAGAAACTCTATAATTTGGGGGGCTTTATGGACAAAAAGTTTTTGTTCAGTATCTTACAAGTATGAGCAAATGACTTGGAGCTGAAAGACCTTATACAGAGCTCAACCCTATGAGAAAAATTTTATGGCATTTCCTTTTACAGAGAAGGAAATTTAGAAGTAAATGATTTAATTGATGTATTTTTTTATCATGCAGCCAATATATGATGGCGATTATATTATGTCTCTGGAATATATCTATTCTATGCTTGATAAGATATACTATATATCATAATAGTGCAGAGATCATGATACTGTATGTTATATATTCATACATAACATAATTATATATAAAATGTTATATATAAACATGATATAAGAAACAGTTTACATGTATAATATATAACAGAGTACATCTGTGATTGATACAGAAATATACAAAGAAATATGCACACACACGAATATAGGAATGTGTATTTATATGCATGTGTGTACATGTATGAGTATGTGTTGGTAATATAAGTGAATAGATACACATATAATTATAATTCATGGAGAGAAACAATCACATTTGGAAGCATAAAATGTAGATAATGGTGGAGACACAGTATTAATAAGAAGAGAAAATTTCAGATAAAATCAGGTGTTAAGGAAAACATACTAAGTGTAGGATGCCAGTTGAGGAACAGGGATGCTTCAAGCTAAGAAAGTGAGTGATGGTCTCAAATATGTTATTGTGCTTCCTGGCCTCCTAGAAGCACATAATAGCCCTGAAAATTTTCTCAAGTCTAACAAACACTCAAGAAAGAAAGCTGTATTAAATTTTTTTTATCCAATTTAGAATGGAGACACTTTAGAATTGTTAAGTGTGTTATAAGCGTCCAATCTTCAGTATCTTCAAGGACAAAAATAATTGATTGATTCAACTCTTTTGTGAGTGTAATTGTAGGGAATACTAAAATAAAGATATGTTCTTGTTTATATGTTAAGGTAATTATATTTACATAAAAATGTCAAATTTCATGAAAAGTTGAGATAATGTTGACTAGGAATCCATCATGGGGCATGAATTCCATGATATCTGAGTCAGATTTCCACTCCTTACAAGATGTTAAAGCAGAGGGAAGGCAATGTGAAAGATGGGAAGACTGGAAGGTTGTAGTTGAAATACAAAAATAATGGTCACTGGATGATAGTATATTTGTACTATGTGTGTTATGAATTATGATAGAAATAAAATGAAAGAACGAGACTTGTCACTAATCATCTGCTTTCGGACAATTTCCTTAGCAACTTTGCCTGTTCTGGCACACAATATGAGCTCACAGAATATTTCATAAATTAATTTTCAGTGGAAAAGGACATATAACAACCAGGACATAAGACAGTTGAAGGGAAGCTGCTTGAGTTGGGCATAGAGAGTCTCCAGTAATGCAGAACCCATTGGGATGGTTCTAATTAGTAATAATTTATTCTGGTATTAAACAGAATCTCTGCTATGCTCTCTGGAGTTACAGTGAATAAATAAACCCTCCTTAAATATTTATAAATAAGTATGAGAGGGTAATCCAACAGTGAAATCAATGAAATACCCTTTCAATTTCTTTGCTATTTCCTGAATCCTTCTCGTTCTCTAGGTGGACTCTCAATCTCCACTAAGTATTCATAGACTCCATGTCCTCCTGAATTCTAAAATCATTTTCTTCTCAAACACCAAAGGGTTTAACTATTGATTAGACTCAGAATGAAACTCGGTTGCAATCAACTAATAATAATTAGAGAATAATAATTTAATCCCCATATTCTTTAAACTCTGTCTTTAAGTCAGAAGAGACATTTCATAGCAGGAAATTTCAAATTTTCCACAAATACTTCCATTTTGTGAGTTTAACTTCCTACCTCCCCACAAAGGTGAAGAATCAGAACAGAGTGAGAGTTTCCATTTTAAGAGTATGCATTAATCAAAGATGTTGTATTAGCATAAGCTAGGTATTAAAACTACCTGAAAATATTAATAGCTTAAGAAAATAAATATACATTCCTCATTTAGGCCATAGTCCAATATAGTTGGTTGTAGTCCACTGGGTACTCAGGGATCCAGGAATTTTCATCATCTTTCTTTCTCATGGTCCAGTGCTTTACAATTATTCATGAGTTCTTCAGTCTTCAAACTGGCAACAGTTATTCTGAGAAGTAGTCTTCATTTGCATACACATTTCATTGCCAGGAACTCAGTCTCGGATCCCTAACTTATCCCAAAAAGAGAGATCAGGATACAATTTGGCCACGTGCATAAGAAAAAGAGAAATTGGCTTGGAACCTGAGCCCCAGAAGCTTATGTACTGGTGTATTGAGATAAGATTGGGTGGACATATATAGGTGGAATCAAATAAAATTATCTAAGGAGCTCATTATTCAAAATCAGTGACTCCTGAATTACAGTGTATTTGTACTATATGGGTTATGATAGAAATAAAATGAAAGAAGAAGACTTGTCTCTAATCATGTGCTTTGGGACAATTTCCTTAGCAACAGTGCCTATTCTGGCTCACAGAACATTTCATAATTACTTTGCATACAATATAGAATTAGCAAGTATTAAAACCAATACCTACATGAGCTAGCTATGGCAAATTAATGTTATTTGAAAATTGTGTTTTTCAATCACCTTTACATCTAATTATTACATAGGCCACAAAAGTAAAGAGGATTATTATCTAAGGCATAAGTTTACATTTCCTGAGGTGTATTTGATTAAAACTATAGACTATGAAAATGTGCTTATTCTTTCTATTTGTTTCTCTGTACGCTACCCTCAAAGACAGAAGTGAACAAAAGACAGAAAAGTCAACAGAGATTACATTATGTCAAGTTTACTGCACAGAACCTACTTTGGGGCTGATTGCTTTGTAACTACAAGTTACAGAGAATACTATGTAAGAAGGAGGAAGGAAATGACTAAACAAATTCAACTGCTCACATTTGCCTAAGAGTAGCCTAGGTGACTGTCTCTCAGACTTTCCATATACATTGGTTAATGCTTGATATCAATATAATTCTATTACATTTTCTAAACTCTTGTTTCCATAGTATAAAAATATTTTGAAAAGAGAGAATCCTTCTTAGAATAAAATATCCTGGAATTTTAACAACTTCACGTCTTTCTATCTCAAAATATATAATATTTTCTTGCTTATTCAATCACATAGTTTGAATACTGGTCTATTTTGCTTTTCAAAGAAGTTATCAGAATGCAATCATGATGATGGGTATAAGAGAATTCAGAAATTTGTTAAGGAAAAGAAAGTTAAATTATCAAATCATGTGCATGTGGAGAATATTATATTTTCAATATCTGAAAAATATTCTTTATCACAACACGACATATAACTCAATAACGCAAGATATTTCCACATATTTGAATAGATGCCTATGTTCATCATATGGAACCATGTAAAATTGATGATATTTAACTGTTTTACCTATAAAAAGGGTTAGATAATATTGTTCACCCCTACACACAAAAGAAATGTACACACACACATTTTATTCTGTATCATCATATATTTTTTATCTGAAATGGCCCAACCAGATGGATTCATTCAACTCATAATATTGGTAAAAAAGACAGACTTTTAAAATTATATTAATTTCATGCTGACATGGCTTTTGTGAAGAAGATATTTTCAATGAATTTATGTGAGGACCAGAGTCAACAAACTATTTCTGACAAGTTTGGGGGCTTTTAATTTTTATTTACTTATTTTTATTTTTTGCTTTACATGTATTTCTAAGTGACTCAGAACTACCACTAATGGTGCAGTAAATTTATTCAAAAATCTCCATAATAACCACTACTTGTTTAAAGATTTGTGACAGATTTTCAAGATAAAAATCCTTTTGAGTTATTAAGTAATGCAACAATCTTTCAGAGTAAATTCAGAGACCTTTTAGTTACACCTACCAATTAGGCTATATGGCAGGAAAAGTGGCAAACCAAGTTTTAGCTATCAGAGGAAATGTTTTTCCGACATGAATATGCTGATGAATGACTTTTGAAGTAAATGCTTTTTGAGAAGTGCTTCCTTGACAAAATGTCACACAGAATCTCTATGGCTACCAGAAGACTTCAATTTTAAACAAGAGATGTTTGCAACACCTTCCTTATTCTCCAAATTTCTCATTTGTGTTAAAATATCCTTTCAAATTTAATTTGCACACAGCTGTCCGCATTCATGAAGACAGTCATCACTGGCGGATAATTTGTGCAAACCTAGCATATAAATCACTAAATAGGATCTCAGGGAGAGCAATGGTTGACCCTTTTCCCTGGGAACTGATAATGTCATCATCATTGTGCTCAATTTGTTGTTCAACCAAAGAAACAAATAGAGAAACAAATCCATCTATTCTAGGTATTCTTAGAATTGCAAAGTCTAAATGTTTCTTTTTTTTCATTCTTTTGTTTTATAATCTTATTGTCATAGCTAAATTTCTTTGCCAAAATTTTCCCCCAATGTATTTATTTGAAAATGTGGGATTTAGCCCTCTATGGATACAGTGAACCTTAATGTCAGTAAAGTCACTGAGGATATACTTTTTAGTCATTGAGCATACATTGTTTTCTCTCCTTATCTTCTGATCAAACCCATAACACATTTAAAATTGGAATTTTCAATATAGCATCTAAGCTGTGTCTTGCAAACATGAGTATTCAATAGCATAGATGAACTAGTTTGAACTTCATGCTCTAGCCATTTAATATTTTAGTCTCCTATCCCTTCCTCACTTTATCATGTTCTTCAGACAACTTGTCATTCCTGATTCCAGAGCTCTGTCTACTTCGTGACTGCTCATAAGTTACAGAAGATGGTTGGAGAAGCATTTCATTACAAAACTTATGTACAAAGCTCAGGGGAACCTTCAGCAATATTAAATCACTAAACAAATAGTCCCTGGTCAAATGACTCTCCATTTAACTGATAGTTATTTTACATTTTCTCTTACTTCCTCTTCTCAAATCTTCAGCAGCTTAATTTATAATATAGAAAACAAAAGCAACACCATGCTGTTTTTGCTACTATAGCTCTGTGGTGTAATTTGAGGTCTGGTATTGTGATGCTTTCAGCTTTGTTTTTCTCACTAAGGATTTCTTTGGCTATTTTGGTTCTCTTATTCTTCTTAATAAATTTCAAGTCCTGTAGAGAATGTAATTAGAATTGTGAAGGGGATTGTGTTGAATCTGTATAATGCTTTTGGTAGTATGGCCATTTTGACAATGTTAATTCTGCTTATCCAACAACAGGAAGAAGAAAGAATAGAAGAGACAGAGTCAAACCCACATAAATACAGTTGTTGATATTAGACAAAGGTGTCAAAGACATAAGTTGGTGAAAAGATTCCCTTTTTTAACAAATGATGCTAGGAAGTCAAGAAATTCATATGGAGAAGAATGAAATTTGACTCCTATCTACCATCCTGCACAGGACTCAACTTAAAGTGTATCAAAGACCTAGGTATGAGATCAAAACAACTGCTAGAAGAAAATGTAGGCCCCACACTCCAGCATGTTATAACTCAAACTGACCTCCTTCACAAGACTCCTAAAATTAAAATAAAAAATAAATAAGTGGGATGGTATCAAATTTAAAAGTTTCTGCACAGAAAAGGAAACAATTAAGAGCATGAAGAGAAAGTCTACAGAATTGGAGATCTTTGCCATCTCTCCTCAGATAGGGCATAAATATCCAGAATATGCAAAGAACTCAACCATAACACACACACACACACACACACACACACACACACACACACAAACACAATCTGATCAATAATGAACAAAGAATCTAAACAGATACTTCTCAAAAGGATAAATACAAATACTCAATGAATATATGAAAAAAAATATCCAACATATCTAGCAATTAAGGAAATGCAAATCAGAAGTATATTGAGATTTCATCTTACTCCAATCAGAATAGCAATTATCAAAAATACAAATAATAAATGTTGCTGAGGATGTGAGCAAAAATGTACACCACACCTCAGTATATATCCAAAAGATTGTATACTATTGTGGCACAGTTGCATTAATGTTTATAGCAGCTCAATTCACAATAGGTAAGCTATATATATATATATATATATATATATATATATATATATATATATATACACATGTATACATATATGCACTATGAAGTTTTACACAGTCAGAAAGAAGAATACAATTTTGGCATTTGTCAGTAAGTGGTTGGAAGTGGAGACTAGCAAACCAAGTGAAATAAACCAGTCTCAAAAGATCAAAGCTCAAATGTTTTCTCCGATATACAGAAGGTAATCCAAAATTAGGGGGAGGGGGGTTAATAAAAAAGATGGAAAAGAAAATACAGGGATAGGGAATTTCATCAAAATAGAGAAAAGATCATTTGAGTAGATGAAGGTAATTGAGGAGGAGGAAGGAGAAACAGAAAAAAAGAAAAACGTGGAATGAATCTCACCTAACTTTTGTATATACATACATGAATATAGCCCAGTGAACACCAATAGCAAGTATATCCATAACACACTAATTTAACAACAACAAAAATAACAAAACTGCAAATAAATACAAACATATCAGTAGAGTAGAGGAAGGAGAGCAGGAAGAGGGGGTTGGGGGAAGTGCTCAGGACTGAACTAGAGAAAATTATAGACCACTTTTTTTTGATAATGTAAAAATGAATCCTAATGTTATATATATAACTAAAAAGAATTTAAAACAAATGATGCAGCATAAAATATATTGGATCCCTATTCTTAAATGGACTAGCTTATCTGTTTTAGCACAATCCTTTTTATTTTTCCCATTGCCATAGAAAAATTATTCTTATCTCTGCTAAAAAAAAATCTATGTGGATCTAATACCTTATTGTTTCTTGCTTTTTAAAGGAACTGACTAATAATATGGTGTATTTTCCATACTGAATAATAAGTTTTACTCTTAATAAAGGATGATTTTTTTCTCCATCCCAAATAGTTTTATGGACATGGGGCTGGGGTTGTGGCTCACTGGTAGAGCGCTTGCCTAGCACATGTGGGGCCCTGGGTTCTATCCTCAGCACCTCATAAAAATAAATAACATAAGGGTATTGTGTCCAATTACAACTAAAATGTAAGTATAAAAAAATTATGGAGGTGTATTAACTGTAATTATTGATGAGGTTTCATTTTGTGTAGACTGATCAAATCCCATTTCTCTTTTTCCACCTCCCCCGACATCCTTTCCAATCTATAGTAATCACTGCTTTACTTTGAAGTCAAAGTCTTTTAGCTTCCACTTGTGAAAAAGAACTTATGGTACTTTTCTTTCTGTGTCTGGCTAGTTTCAATATTAAAAAAAAAAAAAAAAAGTTCTCTACTGTCTCTGCGTCTTCTTGAATGCTTCCCTGACTCCCTTAACCTCTTTAGATGCTGAAAGTGCTGTCCAGCATCATTGTTTATACTTTTCTCTTTCCATTTGTTTTTTATCCACACCACTGTGCTCTCCTTACTAAAACTCACCTTAAGAAATATTCATCGTCCATATTACCACCTTAACAAATCCAGTAGTCAATTCGCTCAGTCTTCTCTTCAATTGCACCAAATATTCCTTTCAGAATATCTAAGTGACATAACCAAACATATCAAATTGATAATGGAGTTGTAATTTAAAAATAATTCTTAAAGTTGTTCTGTTGTTAATTAACTTGACAATGTTTCTCATTTCATTATTGGAACAGAGGTAAATTTCTTGGCAGCAAAGAGACATTCATTGTGCAACTTGATCCCTAGTGAGTGCTGAATTCAAATTCCCAGCTTCAGTGGGTCTTTTCCTTTAGCAGAAATGCACTTTAACCCATGTTTTTTTTTTCTTTGCTTATTAAATAATGGTTGAAAATAAAATTTGAGGATAACTAAAGTTATCCTCAAATTTAGGATAACTAAAGTGTGAGGGGGAAGAGTGCTTCTATTAGTATTATGAAAACCTTTTTTCCCAGAAAATGTTACTTTTTATTTAAGTCCTAGGAAATTCCTATATATTGGTACATCATTTTTAGTTCACATCTTTGAAGGTGGCTCGAAATATTTCTCTTAGTATGAATGATTAGATTTAGCAAGGAGTAAGCAAAGTAATAAGAAAAGCTTAGGTTTCAAATAATTCTTTTGTAATTTTAGAGTTTCTTGCGTTTCAAACAATGCAAATAAGGTTGTTATAGAATAAATTGCTCCCAAGCAATGCAAATAAAGCTATTATGTGGCAAGTTTTTGCTTAAGCATTAAATGAATAAGAATCCAGATTCCACTTTAGAGATATAAATTCTAATTTCCAGGCAGCTTTAAAAAATTATTTTGTGTGCTGATGTAAGTTTTCCTAAGTGGACTCTCACTGTGAAGATACTGGGTTTTCTCATTTAGGATTGGTGGGACTTTGGTTATTTCTTTGTTTGTTAATATTGAAAATGTATAGAAACAACAAATATTCTAATAAGCATCCATAGTCCTACAACAACAAGTTAAAATGTTACTGATCATTTTAAAGAAAATACCTATTTAAACAAAATTTTTTAAGCATTTTAGTTTTTCAACCAAAGGTAAGTTCATGTGCTTATTTTATTTAGTACCTTAAAATAGTTTTAGAAATTTATATAAAATATATCTCATCATATGTATGCTGTTGTATAACTAAGATTTTCAATGAAAAATTGTTCTTTCAGTTCTGGTCATGCTATTTCACTTAATACCTTTGTAGTACTGCATTACATAAAATTTCACATTTATTTTTCTATTTGATATTTAGTTTTAATATTTACTGTCTCAGTAGTCCCTTAATCTAAGAGTTCACAAATTGTACCTTAAAGAGGTTATTATAAAGCATGAAAAAGTCTACAATCTCTCAAAAAGAAAAGAATGAAATAAAAGATATAGGATGACCACAGGACTGGTATGAACCAAAAGAACTAGAACAGCATTCTTGAATTCTGTCTAGACAAAATTTGAAGGAAAAATGCACCACATAAGGAGAAAAAGTTCATGTTAAAAGAAAAAAGAGAGCAGGAAGATATATCCATCTTCAGCACATACACAATTAATACTAATCATAACTTTTCACAATGTGTCATGCAGGGACGAACACTCAAGTCATCAGTATTAGGTGATGAGTCAGTTGACCATCATAAGTTGATGGCATGACAAAGCATTAATAAACTGAAATTAACACATGCACAAAATACAGAATTAGTGAAACTAGAGGACACTTACATTGGCCAAGTAATAATCAAAGGGCACCATAGATTCAATGTCATGGAGATAAAATAAATTGAATACATTTCAATGAAATTTGGACTGATAAATACAATATTAGCTAACATTTTTTTCTATCTAAAAAGACTATATTTTGCATTTCAACTAAAACATGGTTTCAAAGGAATTCAAAAGATGAATTAAGAAACATTTAGAACTAAATTGGAAACAGTGTTCTTACATGTAAGAATTATCAGTGCTTTGAAGAATTTAAGGTTTTCCATACATTTATTAATAAACACGAAAGGATAAAAATATCCAAGTGTATTCCCCTTAAAACAAAAGAAAAATAATTATCTTAAAATTAAATCAATGATCTTTAGCAATTAGCTGTAACTGCTTAGCCAGTGAGCGCTCTAAGATCTTTTTGCTGTCAGTCCATTGACTATTCAGAGATCCATCTAGAGAAGAGATTGTTGTTAGGAACCACATTTGCATAAGAGACATCAGAGGAAGACAGGAAGCCATATATTTGGTGGTGACCATGCCACAATTTGAACTCAGGCCCTCTCCTTGGGCCAGTGTCTTAACCATGATAAATATTCTCAATAAACAAAAAAAACAAACAAAAAACAAAATACTTCTGGAATAAATGAAGAATCAAAATGTATTTTTATATTTTCTTAACTTGATGAGGGTCATTCACTAAACATAACACATAAAACAAAGTAGACAAGTTAGATATATTTATTTTAAGATTAGGAACAAAATATGGATCACTGTTATCACCAATTAATGTTTTCCTGGAACTCTCCCCAATATTAATACTGCAACACAAGAATAAAATTTAAAAAGGAGATGTTAATATTAGAAAGGTATTTGTAAATTCTCAGTAAGAACAGTGTAACTCTCCACACAGGCAAAGCACCAGAATCAATAAGATACTCTGTTTATGATAATTCAACATGATTTCCATGATCAAATAACTGACTGACTTAACAAAGAATGCACAGTATATATGGGGAGATGAAAATAAATAATATGAAAAATTATGTATGATGGGCATACACATGCCCATGAATGTAGCAAATAAACTGTGTGAAGAAGACAGTACACCTGCATTGCATGTATGAATTTAGTTCAGTGTCCATAGTACATAACTAAATAAAATAAATTTATTTAAAACTTATACAAAAGAATATAGAATTATGAAAAAGGAAGACACTTAGCATAATTTACCAAACACACTTCTCTAGTAATTGAAAAATAGACTGAAAGTAGTAATAGAATTTAAAACACCATTAAAGATTTCCTAGGCCCATGTGTGCATGAGTGGTAGAAAAGTGACATCTATAATGTGGTATTACAAAAGAATTGGAGTAAGTATAAAATATTGGGAAATTAATGGTATTAGAAAATTAGTCTACAATGCTAAAAAAAAAAGAAAAAGTCAAACAAAACACCTATGCTATTATGTATTATCATGCATTTGTTTGTCCTAAACTTAGATGTGAATGTTGTTTGTAAAGTTAAAGAAATACACATATATATTGCTGTTTTATGGGTAGTAAAGAATTTCTTCAATAAAATCCAGAAAAAGCATAAATTATAAGAAATATTGAAGCATATTTGGATTTCTCAAATTAATGTAGAATTCAATGTTACAAAGACACAGTCTCCATTTTACAATAAATTTTTGTACACAGCCTTCTATGCTTATAACAATAAATAAAACTACTTAAATCACATATAATTTTTTAAATCATCATGTGATATTCTAATATAAGGTGAAATAAAATAATTAAATGCACAATAAACTACTTAATATTCGAAATACATGTGCTTAGATAAGAGTACTTTATCATCTGTGTGTAAAATCACCTTGACTTCAAAGTCAAGAGTTGTTACCTTAGGCAACATTATTTCATTGAATAATAAAATACCACAAAATTCACTGGTGTCAATGATTTGATTTTCAGAAATGGTCAATATCTCTTGGGCAGGTTTTCAATAAAAATCTTTTTTAATATTTAAGTTTGTATTATGGATCCATTTCTGTCATAATTAATTTATATTGACTACAATTCAAAAATTACCATGTAGTTTGTTTAATATTGAATTTAGTTTCAAAATCAAATAATTATAAGCTTTCCTCTAGTCAAATGATTTCCTGCTGAGAAATTGAAAGTTATGTAGAATGTCTGGTTTTGCTGGTTCCAACCAATGGCATACCAAAATAAATCTCCAAATCACTGAGTTAACTAAAAATGTCTTCACATATTTACAAAACTTCAAAGGAGTAAAATTCCCTTCTTTGAGAACTGCCACCTTAGACCAAGTTAACAAACAAATGCTAGATTGGAAAAAGCCGTCTCCTGTGTTTAAACCCATATAAATTTTATTTCTAGGCTACATAAGCCATTGTTGAAAATGAAAAAGATAAAGAAACCAGTGTTTTTAAAGTAGGCAAATGATACATACAGACATTTCTCAGAAGGGGAAAACTGGATTGGAGAATGAAAAATGTCAAACTCATTAGTAATCAAAAATGCAAATTAATGTCAACAATGAAAGCCCACTCTGCATATCTGATTGGCATCGATGAGAAGTTAGATTAGTTAATTAGCCAGGAAGGCATCATAAACAGGAACCAGTAAGCTCTGCTAGTTGAAGATAGCCTGCTTCATGCCTTCTGAAGAGCTACCCATCAGTCATTAGCCAAATTATGAATTTCAAATGACTCACCAGGTAATCACTTGGCTAGAGAATGATTCAAAATTATTCATGAAATTGTTTGATGTAGTTTTATTAATGGTAGATAAAGGCAACTTAAATGACCAAAAGGAAACAAAGAGAATGAATGATTGAAAACAAAAAGCACACATGGAAGAAAAAAATTGGGAGCGAGATGGAAAGACAAGAAGCGATAGAGAAAGACTTTGAATAGGATAAAAGAAAATTATTAAGACCCAAAAGCTTCCTGTTGGATGGCTTGAGACTTTTCCTAGGACATAAAACACAATGGTCTTTACTAAATGGGAGGATGGTGATAAAGATTTGAGGCAAATTGAGAAGATATAAATCACCATTGTCAGTGCAACTAGTGGCACAAATTTTGTTCTGCAAAAAAACAATAGATTGTAGAAAAATGATGGTTTTCCAAACATTGTGCTTTTTGTGTTCTATCGGGGTGCCACATAGAATTTATACAAGACTTTAGAAGATTTAGAGTTATCAATTAAAAACTGGCATGTGAAGATATTTCAAAATCTGAGAGTAGCACAAGCCCGGGAGTGGGGGTAATAGGGACTGCTGGAACATAGATGTAGGAAAGTTTCAGAGAGGAGACCATGTGGGTCTTCCAATAGTTCATTAGACATAGAAGAAGAACGAACAACATTGACAGAAAGAAGAAAGGAAGACTAGAAGATGGAAAAAGAACTTAAAGTATTCTGTGAATCTGCTTAGTACAGCCAGATCACAAAACACTGTATTTAGGAGCTCAAAGGTAATAGAAGAGGCAAGCATGGCAATGCTTTCCCAACAGACTCACGTCCATAACCATAGCTATGTGAGTGTCAGGGTGTACATGACTCTGAGCACAGAAATATGTGTATGAGCCTCTCTTTCTATTTCTTTATGGGAGTTTCTCTTTCTCAAAATAAATAACATTGTCTTGAACTTTCTTTTAGTACACCTCAAAAATCCAATTGTTTGGATGCAAACTACAAACTTAATGAAAGAACAAAAAACGTCTAACGTGGAAATAGAGAACAGAGTAGGGAAGCATTGCCCAGAAAGATGACTCCTTGGATGCTGAGCTTCAGTGTTTACAAAGAGTCTCTGCTTCACAATCCTTTTGTGCTCTCGAAATGTGCTGAATCCCTATTAAAAATGCATGTATATTGATGCATTTTATTTTCCACTGCCACTTATATGACCTCATTCATTGTAATTTATAAATTTCGCAAAGGAATAATATGCCAAAATTCATAAAGTGAGTAAAATTGTGTCTTTATCCAAACTGCAATTTCTTTTACCAATTAAATAATTTTACTGGATGAAATACATGGAATAATTTATAAGCCAATAAAATTATAAGAATACAAAATGTGATCAGCATAATTATATAACTTCTCTGGAATACAGTTTCTAATATTTTCTAATCTACTGAGAATTACCAAATTTTATTTTATTTTCAGTTATAAACATTAGTGTTTTAAATTTGCCAGTATGTTATATAAATGCTATTTAAGACTTGGCTGACTAAAAAGGCATCCCAGCAAAATTTCTTGTCTTGGAAGTTGTTAATACAGACCACCAAACTGTAGAGAAACAAATGCTTCTGACAGTGAGGTAGGGGTAAACCTTCCCCGGGTATCTGTTCTCTGTTAGCATGAAGACCATCATGGACGTGGACTTACCTCTAATTATATAAAACAGGCTGGGAGGATAGCCTCTTTCATCTAGCAAGTTAAGTGTTGGAAGACAGCAAAGCTTTCCTCTTAAATGTTATGAGTAAAAACTTTTAACTGCTTTTTGCTTAATCTCACATGTCAAAGAGACTTTGGGATTTTTATCTAGGAATGTGCATTGCCCACAAAATTGGTCATAGGATAAAGGGGAGCGCATAGACAAGAAGATCCAGAAAGCCAAGTTCTACCCTCAGGTCTGCCTCTGCTTTGCTTTAAAGTCAAGTCATTTTTACTGCTTTTAGTCTGCAATTTTGTTGTTTAGGAATTAAAATGGCTTTGTGTATTTAAACAAGCAGGCTAGGACTTTACTTACGCTTAAGAGGTTGGGAGATTTCATCCTAATTTAGTTAGAGATACTTTTTCTACATTTTATGGATCAGACTTGTTGGTAAAATTTTCCTCTGGGGGAAAAAAATATCCACCCCTAAAAACATTAGAAAAAGCAGAGTGGAAAATAATGACCATGAGAAGGGTACTGCTCAAATCATCATTAGAAATTCTGAAAAATAAAGCACACCTGATCTTGGATCTTGAATGGCTCTATTATCTTCATATTTCTTATGATGGAGCAGATGAGAGTTGGGGGTGACTTATTTCCGTCAGCTTACCTATCCACTGTGGAAGTACAGGCCACAGCAGGGAATGCAGAGACAAGTTCATTGAGTTGATTGGCAGAGAAAATGTGTGATGCAAAGTTTTTGGAAATCCAAGCAAGCCTTGGAAGGCAGAAAGCAGAACAACTCCCTATGAACATCCAGATAGGTAGGAAAGAGTTCAGACTCCAAAAGTCAGTATGTCCTAGTTACCAAGTCAAATGCCTGTCTACTAAAGGATGCTGCATAGATAGAAGGGTCTATGTTTAAAACAAACAAACAAACAAACAAACAAACCTGAACTAAAAACCTGAACTAATTGAATTAATTAGAAATACAACAAATAAAGGACATAATAGCAAAAGCATATTTAGAGTTTTAAACTTGTGTTGTAAGTCTGGTTTATTATAACACAAAGATGAATTTTCAAAATTTCTACTGTTGGCTTATAGCTCCAAACTCAGTTCAATGGGGAAAGACAACAAAGGATATTGGTGGACAGGTAGTGGTCTCTGCCACAATTATCTTGATGCTTAATGTTGTGTGTCCTCTTCACTGGGTCCAAGGCTGCCCAGACAGCTGACAAAACTTGTTTCTGGGTGTGTCTACAAGATCAACATTTTAATGGGCATATTAAAGTAGCACTGCCTGGACCAATGTGACCAATTCCTTGACAATCTGAGGAGAGCAAGACTGGTGAAAAAGGACAAATTTGCTTGCTGTTTGAGTTGGGACATCCATTTTTTCATGCCTTTGGATATCATAACCTGGTTTTCAAAACTTGATTCAGACTGAATGACTGAATCCAAACATGCACTTTTCTGCTTCTCTAGCTTGGAAGATGACAGATCATGAGACTTCTCATCTCCATAATTATGTGAGACAATTCTTATCAAGCATTAAATCTCCTCTCATATACATAGGTATGTGTACATATATAAACATATGTGTTAAATGTGTATTTTATATGTATACATATATATCCAATAAAATTTACAGAAAGAGACTGTTTCTTTGAAGTATCTCAACTAATGTACCTACTTTCTCTAGTTAGGTATGTAGGACATTATATCTGAGAAAGAATGGTAAAAAGTATGGAAGCAGTGACAATCTTTTTGAAAACACATGTGATCAACATCAAGGGCATATTTAATCTTCCTCACAGCATGACAAATCCAACAGAACATACATCTTTCCTTTTCCTATTTTCTTCTAGTAAAAGGAATAATTTATAAACATAATTCATATAAGCATGTTCATATGTGCGTGTATAACATAGAAGTTTCTCACAGAACCCACTTTCATTTACCTCCCCCCTTCTCCCCCTTTCTTCCTTTCTTCTTCCCTTCCTTCCTCCCTCCCTCCCTCCCTCCCTCCCTCCCTTCCTTCCTTCCTTCCTTCCTTCCTTCCTTCCTTCCTTCCTTTCTTCCTTCCTTCCTCCTTCTTTCTTTTCTTTCATTTTCTTTTCTTTTCTTGCAGGTGATTGAACCTGGCACCTCATGCATGACAGGCAAGTACTCTGCCTCTGAGCTCCATCCCAAGCTACACACTTCCAATCTAATAAGTATCACATGTGAAACACACACACACACACACACACACACACAAAACACTAGAAACTAAAGCAAAATGGCAACTGTTCAGCCTTCCAGAAACGGAGCAAACATCAATATTAGTTAAGCATAGTTTCACTTTTCACTAGAGAAAAAAATAGAAACATAAACACCCATTTAGAAACTAATGTATACATAATAGAGAGGTTTTTTGCTAATTCCAAAGGAATTACACAAGCGTAGAAATGTTTGAATACAGATGCACATTTACAAAACACACTTTGGTTATAAAATCATAACTGTGTGTTCTTGACATAGTGACAGAAGAATTTCAAGATGAGCAATTCATTTATCTGACAAATCCCTTGCTGTTGTTATCTGCTGTGAATGGAAACATCATTTATACCATATGTCACTCAACATCAGAAACACTGATTTTATATATGCATTTATGAAGCTAACCTATACATTTCCCTGAACTACTTGGTAAACCAGGATCCCATGAGTGTAAAAGCTCTGGGATGTGATGATTACTTTGGGGTATTTACAAACCCTGATTCTGTGTTGATCTCCAATTAAAATTTTCTAGGGGAACCAGATGACGAAAATGCATACTTTCCCATATCCATAAAACACTTCCTCTCAAAATATCACCATAATTATTTTTCCTCCAAAGACTGTTGCCTAAATTTAATTGCCAATACCGAATCCTTTCCAAATCAACAAATTGAATACATAAGCACGAATACTTATTTTTTTCTAACTATTCTTAATTAATAATGTTAGATTGAGAGGGGAGATGAGACACAAAGTGATCAGTGCCAATTAACAGAAAAAGGTAAGCCAATATAGACACTAATTAGCAACATCCAGCTGATTCCCACGGAAAGGGGAGACCTGGAGAATAATTTTATTATAAAGATTGCTTAAAGGGAATGCATTTAAAGTTGCCTTCTTTCTTTCCAGTTGTTTACATACTTAACTGAGGCTCTTTCTCCGTGTGTTTGTAAGAAAAATAAAATGTTAGACCAACATATAAATGAAGCTCAGGATGAAGAAATGTGAATTGCATCAGGAAAACACATTAACAAACACCACACATGCACACATATGTATAACATATTAACAGTATTGCATTCTAATTGCTTTATCTATGTGTGAATGGGTGAGAAATACATCTATCTTCAGGACTCATGATAAGTTCTTGTTTTCCAAATATATTTAGTTCATCAGTCATTGCTCTGTAGGTGCAATAGGCACTCTTATTTGTCTTCACTTCACACTCTTATTTTTGTCTTCTTTTATATCCTAATTTCTTTGAATTAACAAAGTCCAGTCAATAATGTAAATTGTGTCATGCACATAAATCAAAACAGGTTTTGTTTGTTTTGATTTTTCAAAATAATTTATTTGTATTATATAAATTAGATACAAATTAATATACATATAAATGGTTGCTCTTATTACTTACTACTATGTTATTTCATGGTAATCTTCACACTAGTATACTGATTATTTAAAAAAGATTTCTCTCAAAAGACTTAAACTAATTGAAGGCAAATCGATGCATTCAGATTCAGTCTTTCAATGACAACACCTAATGTAATACCAGAGCACAGGGACAGAACTAAATATTTGTATGTGTATATATATATATATATATATATATATATATATATATATATGTAAATACATAAATAAATTTGTTTATTTATTTATTTATTAAAAAAACTAGTTAGGGAAAATAGTAAAACATGAAGCCCATCACATTCTTGGTAGGAATCAATTGCTAAGAAGGAAAAAGAAATCATTGAGATTTCTGAATTCAGTGATCATCCTTTTGTCACTTATTCAATTGTATCAGATCTGATAATGAATGTGCTTTGATGCAGATACCCTAAAGATGCCCCCAACTCTTCTCCCACCAGTCAGAGTAGGAGCCAGAGCAATCACTACACAGTAGGGCCTCAAGAGATATTTGCAAAATAATGAATATGTGCTCAGTTAATTTTTATTCAATGTATATTTTATAAATTATAAAAGCAGAAAGAGAAATTAATAACATTTTCCAAAATGCATTATGTTAAATGTTATTTTCTTGAGCTGCTATTGGGGGAAAAAAAAAAAAGAGGATCTTCAGAGGATCAAGTTGAGGGTGTTGTATACTGTGAATTCTCTCTCAGTACCGATATAGATATGTATTAAAAAGTTTAAACCTTTTGAAGGTGGGAACAGTGGTCTAAGCCTGTAATCACAGTACTTGTGAGGCTGATGCAGGAAGATAACAAGTTTGAGGCCAGCCTCAGCAATTTAGAAAGGCCCTAAGCAACTTACTGAAACCCTGTCTCAAAATAAATAAATAAAAACAACCCAAGACATGACTCCATGGTAAAGCACCTCAGGGTTCAATCCCTAGTAACAAAACAAACAAACAAACAAACAAACAAGCAAACAACAAAAAAGAATTAAAACCTTTTGAGAGCTTACTGTATGCTAGGCACTCTTTTAAACACTTCATGTGTATTTTGTCATTTATTTTTTACATTAATTCTATGAGTTCACATTGTATGAGTAAACAAACTGAGGTACTGTGAAGTAGAATATTCTGTCTCAAAATTTCTACACTCTAGTAAATGCCAAGGCTGGATTTAAGCCTAACTAATATGAAAATATCAGGGAAGAGATCTTTAACATTGTATTTGTTGCTGTTGGCTTTGGGTAATAAAAAGCTGGAAATTATGATTTGCTTTACTCAATTTTTTTTCTAGCTTTTTGACATTTGTGACAATAGGATTCCTTTTACCCTTTCCTTTTCAAATATGGCTTCTTTTTCATTTTCAGCAGCAGGAAATACACATCACTTAAATTATGGCAAACCTGACTAGGCTCCTTTTTGAGAAAACTGAAAGGAATCAGTTTACATCAGAATAGTTTTCTGAATAATACCTATTATGTGAAATAAGGCTTGCTTTATGGCATAGTAGAGGAACAATTTTTTAATATCTCCAAAATATGGAGAAAAAATGTGTACTTCTAATTTTTTGCATGCAAGATCTGGGATGCAGAATTTGCTGCATTTTAATTAAAGTTAAAAAATAATTTTGTTATTAATATTTTTCTACTTTCGCTAATACATTTCCTTAGCATGTCTTGAGGTATTTTTAATTTTTAATTTCAAGATAATATATCAAACACGTTTTATACTTCAGTGAACTTTGGTTTCGATATTTGAAACAAAATTATAAATTACATATATGTTCAGAATTTCTATGACTTCCTGATATTAAATCAGAATTAAAACTTGTACCACTATTTTAAATTCTACTTAGTAATTAATTGTATCAAAAAGTGATTTTTCCGGTTATTAGCATTGTTTCCCAAGCTTTATTTTTTTAGTTATCATCTGGTAAATCATTCCTCATTTCAACATTTATGTTTTTGCTCTATCTCTCATAAAAGCCACTTAACTGTATTTTTGTTTTACTTTACTTAATAAATTGGAAAGTTTTGCCAATTTAAACTTCCAGTGATAGTGAAAACATTTGAACTTTTAGGATTGCTCTTGGTGTGCATATCATTCTATATTTATTCTCTATTCCTCTTTCTATTCTTATGATTTTAGGATTTTATATTATATTTCAAATTATAATCATTGTAAATGTAATTTTATTAAGTTTATTGAAATTAAGACAAATTTAATGAATTATTGATAGTCTACCACTTATGGAAAAAAAGAACTTTAGCTTTGATACTTTTTCTTCTAATTTTTATAATATTGTTGTCTCACTTTCTAGTTTTCAAAATTTCACTCACTATGAATATATCATAAGAAACCACTTTGAATTTATTGTCTTATTTGGTCAGCATAATTTCTTGATCTTCCATTATTTCTGTTTGAAGTTATATTTGAAAAGTGTTTCTGGTGGCAAATTCCCTGAAGTAGATTTTTTCTTTCACTCTTAAAATTTTGCAGCAAACACAGTTTTACAAGAACTATTAACTTTGCTTATCTCATTGTATGTATCATTCCATGTAATGGATTTCAGCTTTGGGCATTCTAATACACGTTTTTATTGTTGCTGTAGTTACCAGGGATTGAACTCAG
Organism: Callospermophilus lateralis; assembly: GCF_048772815.1. NCBI lineage: Eukaryota > Metazoa > Chordata > Mammalia > Rodentia > Sciuridae > Callospermophilus > Callospermophilus lateralis. The sequence goes on from NC_135307.1 coordinate 18,662,789, forward strand.
GGGCACTCAACCACTGAGCCACATCTCCAGCTCCATTTTGTATTTTATTTAGAGACAGGGTCTCACTGAGTTGTTTAGAACCTCACTTTTTCTGAGGCTGACTTTGAACTTGCAATCCCCCTGATTCAGCCTCCTGAGCTGCAGAAATTACAGGCTTGCACCATACGGATAGTGTCCAACTTCTAATACACTTTTGAAGTCAATCTTTTTATTCTCTCTAGCAATTCACATTTCTTCCATTTGTCTTTGGTGGATTTGTTTCACATCATAAATTTTTTTTATCTACCCTGGTTGGGATATTGTATGCAGGTTTATGTTTATATAAATTATTGAAAGTTCACAACCATTATTTCTGCAAATATTTCTTCATGTATAGTTCTTCCTTTTCTCTCTTCCTAGGCCCCATCAGATGCATTTCCTCATCTTGCTTTCACATCTCTAACTACTCTTTCATTATTTTCACTTGATATACATTCACCACCATAAAATATATGTCCACAAACTGTTCCATCGTTGCTAATTTATTTTGTATTTGCAAATATTCTGATGCTTAATCCATAAATTAGTTTTTACAATTAGATTTTCAATTCCATAAATTTCCCATTTTAATGATTTTTTCTTCATTGCTCTGACTTTTCTCCTATTTGCATTTGCTCTATTTTTCTTCGGTTTTTTATGTAACCACTATCTGAAATCACAAAGTTTTGATACATCAGACACAATTTTACATTTTTTTCTTCCTTATCCTGAGTTTAACACAAGGGGATTTCTATCTTGTTTATGTGATACTTACACATGTATTCTTATCATTTTGTGAGACTCATATGGACCTTTTTCAAACAACTTTTATACCAAAGTGTATTTAGTACTGAATTTGAATGTTCAAGAGGGCAACTCCATCTGACATCTCCCTGACCTCTCTTAAAAGGTTTGCCTTAACATGAGAACCTAAGACTTAGGTTCCCATCTAGTTCCTATACTACAGTGCTATAGGTATTATCTGTCCCAGCTATATCAATGCTTCCGATTCTCCAACTCTGCTGGCCAGACACCTAATTTAAAGTTCTTTGAATTCTTAAGATCCATGCAGAGTTTGGGGGCATTGTATTGTCAGATTCTGAATATATAATATGAGCATTAATATTTCTCATAAAGATGAGTAAAATTAAAAAAATGAAAAAAAAAATAGCCAATAAAAAAGGAAGCAAAAACAGGACTCTATGATTCAGTACCAGGAGAAGTAAATCTATTTCAAACAGAACTCACAGATCAGATTAAACTAGCTTAGTCTGGAATAAATGATCAATTGCCCATCTCAGCAACTTCCCCCAACAGAGCAACTTCCATAATATGCTTCCAACTGAAGTCCATGGGGAATGTTGTTCCTCAAACCACATACAAAATGTTCAAACTTGACGGAGACCTTCCCACACTGAAAATGTGATTCATGTTTTCAACTTGTTAGGGAACAGATTTGTGGATTTTTCCTACCGTTTCTCTATACTTTGATCCAAAAAGTAACACAGGTCATTTTCCCTAGCTTATACCAATCAGAATGATTTGCTTTTCCTTGCCTAAATCCAAGGTAGCTGGGAACTATAGTCTTAAGCATGCCTCCCAAAATTAGAATAACCAATTAATTTGATGTGATTGTAATAATTTTTTTTCTCCCATGTGCTGGAGATCAAACCCAGGGCCTTGAAAATGATGCCTGAGCATTCTACAATTAAGCTATATCTCTAGCTCCTAGTCAACATCTTCATGGTAAATTTTCAGTTAATATAATAATTGAAAAATTATTCTGCATTGGACAATATGTGAAGCTAGCATAGAAAATTTTGAATGGAAAAAGTAATGATGAAGAGCCAATTCTTAATGAATTTTAGATTAAAAAATAAATCATCATTATAATGTAATATGTTAGACTTAAAATGCAAAGGGTGATGAAAAATAATTTCATTGGAAATTGACTTGGGTTTTTACAAAACAACTAAATAAATGCAAAAAGCTATCCTAAATCAATAAGGAAGGCAATCATAAATCCTAAATCAATAAGGAAGGCAATCATAAATCATAAATCCTCATCTTTTACTTCATAAACATAATAAGTTCATGACATAATCTTAGGTAGGTTAAAATAGTATTTAAAAGAAATATATCAAATTGATTTATAGATATACTTAGCACCAGATTCATCAAATAAAAGAAAAAAATAGCACAGAAATTTTCAAAAGTATGTACCTATAACATTACCTAACTTAAAATGCAAATATCAAGAAAAAGATAGATAAAATAAATTAAAGCAAATAATTACAGCATGTCAAATAAAGCATCACTAATGACTGACATTAAGAAAATGTGTGCAAAGTGAGAACCAATAACTAAAAAAGAACTGTAAATGGAAGTAATACAAATGGTTATTATTATTAGCTAATATTATTAACTATTACAGAAAATATAATAATATTAATGAATAGATGGTGTATATTAAAGAAAATTTTATAACTCACCAGAATATTTGAAATTTTCTATTTTTTGAACTTTCAAGTTATGAAAACTCAGAACTAGTAATATTCAACAATAATACATTTTATGTACACATGGACAATAAAATTAGGGTTTATCTACATGAACCTTAAAATGCTCACTCCTATTTATTGAGAAGTTTCTACTTCTGTGAATCTAATAAAAAAATAATGTAAAATATAAAAAAGTCCGGGGCTGGAGTTGTTGCTCAGCGGTAGAGTGCTTGCCTTGTACATATGAGGACTGCATTCGATTCCCAGCACTACATATAAGTACGCAAATAAGATAAAGGTCCATCAACAACTAACTAACTAACTAAATAAATAAATAAATATACACACACACACACATATATGTTTGAAATATAATTGTAACTTCTAAGATTAGAAATGATATTAAAATATTAAAGTAGGTGAGTCATTAATCCCTAGTATTGTATTCACAGATTATTATATAGTCATTAAAATTGCAAGAATTTTTAAATTGCAGAATTAAAAAACTCAACCGTGAATAGCAAGAAGAAGCCTTGTGCACTTTGTAATCATAATTTGAAAATATGTAGCAACTACAGGTAATACATAAAATAGTGATTAATTGAAGTTAATAATTGTTTCTTTATAAATTTTAATATTTCTGCACTTAGCAATTTGTTGTTGTGTCTTTTGATGAGAAGACAAAATTTTCTTAATTATTAAGTTGAGAATTAAGTATAATAATTGAGATAGAATATTTTTTTAACTTGAGAAAAAGAGGTCAGTCACTTCCTTTAAAATTCCTTAGTTTAGTCTGAGCCTATGTTGACTTCTTTGATAACTTCTTGATCCTATAAACATTATCTTAAAATTGAAACAAATTGAATACAGTGTTTTATCTATTTTTGCTTCTATCTATTTTTATTTGTTGTCAGAGTTTAAGAAGAAGATATTTTTCCTGGTGTAGATTTAATCATTAAGTTGTTCATTAATTCTCTATGATTTGATTGCCGGCACTGTGTTATAGATGATATCAAGACAATATCAGTTTCTTAAGAAGCTCAAAACCCATGTGAGAATTTGAACAGTGTACTGAGTGGTGAGAAAGTATCTATATAGAAAGTTTGAGGGAGACATTTGAAAAATCATATAATGTAAATGTTGGTCAAAGTTCTCCAAATATTCCCCCACCCAAGTCCAAAGAAGCCTTCCATGCTTGTCTTGCCGTGTATGTAGTAGAAGAAACTTACAGGTAACTCCTCCTTTCAATTTGAAGCAACCCAACTCATTATTGGAAAGTCCCAAAAGTCTAAAGCTTATCCCCAAGCACTACTATTCATGGTGAGATAAACTTTTCATTTCTCAAAATTAATAGATAGATGACAGGCAGACAAATAGATCAATGATAGAGAGATTTGAGACACATCATCTTCAAGGTGTCTCTAGTTAAGTCTTGAACTGCTGAGATTCAACATGACACCTGGAATTTTCCTAACTCCTCTCTGCTTCGTTTTCTTTTCTGAAGCTTCTTCACCCTCTTTTGTTGTCTGAAATCTATGACTGCTATCCTCTTCTGCAATTTCACTCCTCATACAGCCACAACATCTGTCCCTTAACAACCCAAAGCTCCACTCACACATTATTTGTGCATATACTTCATTTGAAGGAAATATTGAGATAATTGAATTCACATTCCAACAAGGAGCAGGAAACAATTTAAAATTGAATGTAGTCGACTTTTTCTCCTAAAATTATCTAGCTACCCTGCTGTGACAAATTTGTCATTGTCAAATTTTGCTCTAATCTCATAAGCATATTCTTATGTGGAAACCATTCTCACCTACCCTGTGCCCAGAACATTTCACCATCTCTCTTCTTCAGGGTGTCTGACCTCCTACAATTATTTTCTGTGAACTGCCAGCAGAAAACAACAATGTAGGGATGTCTTTTGCAATATTGTTAGCAGACAGGTCATTTCCTCAAATACCAGCTGTCTCCATAAGGAGAAATCTACTCTTTATGTTATTGCAAATGCCTATTATAAAACATGTTTTCTTAATGGTTAGATTTATAATGAAACATAATATGTTACTTTGTAACTTTTTCTGTAATTCAAACTGCACATTTTGCAAAAATGTTTAAGACTATTGAATAAAATTTCTCTCCTAGCCCTAGTCCTTAGTTTTCTTTCTTTCAAACTCAGTACTCCCTGAATGTAGAAGAATCTTGTATTCTCTTTATTCCATTCACCCCTTTCATATTTTCCTGAATGCTCCACATTTAAGTTTTTATTAAAACACAATAATTAGAAATAAAAGCAACAGTCAGATAAAATATGGCTGGTATGGATAACAGTGGGATCCAGTGTATAATTAAGGGATGTCTAGCATTTAATTCAAATGAAACCAGAGTAAATGACAGCTCTTTCATGTGTGTATGAGCACAAAAAGAAGAGCTGTCAGATTTCACAAATATAAATAGAGGACACCAAGTTAACTTTGAGTTTCACATAAACAACAAATGAATGATTCTTTAAAATATATATTATACCTGTGTTTTATCTGCCAGCCTTAGAAATGAGACAACTAAAGTCTTTCCAGGGAAGTAAATAAGTAAGCCCAGGTGAGCCACTACAAATGGAGAAGATTATTGGTTTATGTGATGAACAGAAAATTTTGCCATTTCTCTACCATTTCTCACAACAGAGGAATCAAAGTGTCATGGGATACTGGAAGTTTTGGAAGACTAATTAATTCTAGCTTCTCTATTTGATTTGAAATATTTTTTTAAAAAAAATGGATTCAATTTAGGAGCTCAGGGAATTGTAGTTAATACCATTGCCCAAGTGGATCTTACTTCTTACCTAAAATTATCTGGGCCATTGAAGTAGAGTAGAGTTGATCAAGCATTGTATAGTTGTAAACGAAAAAATAGAAACAAAACAATGAAAGCCTCTCAACTCAAATTAATTTGGTTTAAGTAAACAGAAGGAAGGAATTGAAAACCAATTGAAAGGATAGATACTGTAATTCTGTAGATACTATTTGTGGCTAGATACTGTAACGCATTTCACATGATCTCTTAGGTCAGTTTTACTTTTTTAAAACTATTTTAGGGAAGTTTTTTGTTCAGTTTTGTATTTTTTTTTCTTTTTTTTTCTTTTCCCTGTGCATGCAGTGGGAAAAAAGGATCAGCGAATCTTCATGTTAATATTATTTTCTTTCAGCAGGTTCAGTAGAAAAAAGGTTCTCCTTCCAATTTTTTTCCATGAAAATTCTAATATCAATGTTGTGGAAATGATATGGACCCTTTTACTTGTTTATGCATAAACTTGTTACTTTGTGTAATGGGGAAAATAAACTGATTGGTTCTATCTAGTCCTGAAACAAATTTGGACATGGCCACAACAGAGTTCAGGGACAGACTGAAGGAGGCATGGTCTCCAAATACAAATCAGAAGGTGTCAAAGATTGATTTGGAGAAGGCAAAAACAGCAAATATTCTCTATTAGAGGCAAAATCAAAACTTGTAGGCATGGTAGTGTTAGCATGAGTGGCATGTGATAAAACTGTTTTTTTGCTGTACATGACATATGGAACAATCTAGAAGCACCCTGTAATTCTCTTCATTTGCATGAAGCACAATTGGGAAATAAAATCCACCTATTATAGAGCTTTAAAGAAAGAAAGAATAAAGTGTTCAAATACTGCATCTTGGAAAAAGAGAGCAGGTGGTATTCATGTTATAACAAGACCTGGCAGGGGAAGGTCCTTGCATTGCTGTGTTCACCTACTAAAACTTTGAAAGAGTTCCAAGTGACATTGCATTCACATAAGTATTGCTTTCTTCAGCTGTATCTTACCCTAGGCAGAGTAAGAGAGAAATTACACTGTGAACCTAAGCAAGTGACTTCAGCAACCCTGGAAGATGACCCTCGGGACAAGAATGTCCAAGGGCTTTCATGGGAAGCATGGAGTTATGTCTGGCTTGGTGAAGAATGTAAATGCAGCCAGAAGCAGCTTAAACACGGAGCACAGGGAGGGATCAAGTGACAGAGACCACAGGCATGAAGTGACTCGTTTTATATTAAAAAACAGATGTTTAATTACTTGACATTTCCAGTCGTTTGCTTAATTTGAGTCTCTCATAAGACTCTTTAAATGAATGACAGAGGTTAAAAGTCCAATCCATTAAGTTCCTCAAGTAGGACTAGAACTAAGATCAGAGTTATCCATGGGGTCAATTCACCACTTTATAAGTAGAGTGACTTTAGGTGGTTTGAAGGGACATTACTGAAGGCCAAATTTGAACCATGAATCATATTGAAAGGAGTTGATGTACATGTTGGATAGTATTCCAGCACTCTAAACAATATAGTAACTATTGCAGCTCAAAAATTTAATTGATTAAAAATGTTGGCAAAATAATCCTTTTATTTTATAAATAAAAAGATTCTTCCTTTGAGTACTTAAGCTTTTTAATCTTTCTTATTTCAAAATAATTAACTGATGGAAATTGCCATAAAAACAAAACAAGTAAAAACAATAAGGCTGGAATAAAATAAGTTAGAAAAAAATGAGATATGTAATACAAGGAAAACAGATCATGATATATACCTTTCCAAATTCAACTCAAAATCTTGGGCAGGTTACCATTTCCCTGAGTCTCTACCTTGCACATTTAGGATAATAGTAACATTATTTCAATGAGGATGTAATCATTGTACGGAAAAAGTAATTGTAAGCTGAATTGCATTAAAAAATCAGCAGGATTTCAATCTTCAATGTATTTATATATGAAAATCCAACTTTTTTCTTTATTTACTCTATTTAAAAATTGATTTAAGTCATGTTAGATCAAAATACAGTTTTCCCAGGCTGAATGAAAAAATCAATTTTTCTCCCCAGAGATGGATATTTTTTGAACATGTACCTGAACTGAATTCAAGGATAGGAGAGACAAGCATTATATTGCTAATCTGTGGTGCAGTTTTAGCAGGAAATTTAGATGGTTCTTTGTTGATAAGTAATGGAGCACTTCCAGTTTTGAGAAAGCAATAATAGAATCTTGGGTCTGGAAACATAATGATGTGTACATTAAACCCAAGAAGTTGAGGAGGGAGGAGAGATGTCAAATAACTGCAATGTGAAGATTTAGCTTGGGCATTTTGGGGAAATAAAAATAGCTGTCCAGGAGAAGCTGCTGTAAATCTGGCCAAGAGAAAGTCTTTAGCAGGTTACCATTTCCCCGAGTCTCTACCTTGCACATTTAGGATAATAGTAACATTATTATAATGTCATGTGACACTGCATGACATTCCTAGGAAGTCTGTTGGCTTGAGCCCTCATTAGCTGACTGTGCTGATGTACATAAAATGAGCATTAATAGCACTTGTACTAAGAATCTGTATCAATCAACCATTCAGTCTTTATTCAGGTAGGGACTTCCAGTTGCTGGAACCAAGTCATCTTGCTGTTCATCTAGTAAGTAGGAAGCTGGTGGTACAAGCCATAACTTATCTCATATTAATAATTTCCAGCTGCCCAGTGAAGATAGCACCCTGCAATAATCCAGAATGACTGTTGAGCCACTACATGCATTTTCTTGAGGTCATGTTTAGTGAGGAGATTCATACCTCTCTATGACAATAATAATAATTATAATCATCATTAATTACTGAAGGTGAGGTGAGACTTGTTACCAGAAAGTCTGAATTAAAGATACTAACTATGGATAAGATTAAAATGTAGCCAATGAGTTTTCCTGACAAACAGGAAAAGGAGGGACTCAGAACCACTCTTCATGTATCCATGTAATAGTGATTCCATAAGAAGAGATCTTCTTCCCTAATGCTGCTCTTGTATACATCTGCACACTAGCGACACTGCATGACATAATGAAGAATATTCTTCATGTGACATTTAAAACATCTTTCTTCTTGATAAGTAATAAGAGCAAATTCAGAAAACTGTAGCTTTAGGGAAGTGCTTCTAACAGGCACTGAAAAGAAATACATTCAGTTATTGTAAGTTTGTAAGTTTTTCAGAAAACTTTAATTGAAAGCCAGGATCTTTATTTTTATGGATAAGATAGATACACACACACACACGCACACACACACACACACACACACACATATCTACATATAATCATGGGTATGTGTGTGTGTGTGTGCATTTTATATATATATATATGTGTGTGTGTGTGTGTGTGTGTGTGTGTGTACAGTAGAGAAACAACATATATATTGTTAATGCATGCACATATGAAAGTATATATAGAGATAAATAGATAAATATTTAGTGCATAAAAAAGGAGAAAACCCGTCTGCTCTCCTTTTGTTCCCTGGTACACAACTTGTCAATGTACCAGGTGTCCTTCCAGCCCCAAATATATTGAGTGCCAACAAAAATGAAAATGCCTTTTCACAGCTAAGGCTTTAAGCAAGCAGCAGCCAGTTATAGGTACTTTGGGGATTTTCAAAGGCAGATTTGTTCTCAGGGAAACACTGGATACTGACATTTGAAATAAAGTGACATTTCTTCAGATTTGTGGCATCAAATAAGTATGCTTTAGGTTGAGTCTGGGATCCCATAGCTTTCATCACATGCATATAGTAGAGAAACTGGAACTCCAGAAAATTCACTTAAAGTAAAAGAAACCAGACAAATAGGGAATACTCTTACACCTATGAGGAGTTTCATTTTTCTCTCCCCTCTCCACTACATAGTTGGATTCCAGCTGCTATTATAGAGAGAAAAACACCACTCATGGAAATCGAATAAAAAATGTGAGGCCAAACATCTCCAGTGCCCAGTCCTTCTACACTCGCAGGAAATTGATCATGATTACATGCATCTGATCTTAATGGACAGTCCCTGCTCCAAGCTCCAGGGACGATAGCCAAAGTCAAAAGGAAAAAGCAACTAAAGATTCCAGCCAAAATGCCAAAATGCCCCGAGGAAGAAAATGTTTCCCTGAGTTAAATCTGCAGATGATTTTAACCTCGTGTTTATGTGCAAAATGGTCAATAATGTTAATATCTAAGCCCATTTTTGCTTCCAAAAAGCAATGGTATTCTAACCAAGGCAATTTATCCTTAGACAATTAACATTCTTTTAAATTTCATTTGAATGACCATTCAAAAGACAATAAAAAATTTCATTGACTACTCAAAAAAAAAGAACCCACAGAATCTATAAAAGTACTATAAATCCATGTTACTTAAACTCACTAGCTGACCTTAAAGAATATAAGCTAACTTGAAAAAGAAATTATTTTCCAAAGTTATGTTTCAGAAATTAAACAACTGATATTCTACTAAAAATATGTATACTTCAAGAATTTGGCTATTATTCGTTATGAATTCTTCACTTTAGAAACTGGATTAGGTTTCTTGATGATCTTTTCTAATGTCTGATTTTCATTTTGGCCACTGGGGGACAGTGGGCTACAATGTCCATGTAATAATTACTTTAGGATCCCTCATTCTCTATGGTCCAGGTAGAGCCACATAAGTTTTATTAACATAATGTTATGGTTTGAGCCATGTTGTCTGGAGACACTCCAAAAATAAAATAAAATAACATCCTGTTATAAAGAAAATTACTCTTTTCCTAAGTAAAATAAATAAGAGTAAAGGCTGTCAAGAAACTGTCTCTGGTTATAACCTAAGCAAAAAAAAAAAAAAAAAAAAAAGAAGAAGAAGAAGAAGAAAGAAAGAAAGAAAAAGAGAGAGAGAGAAAATTGACTCAATGTTGTTCATTTTTTTACAACAAAAAGAAATAGGAATATGAACTTTTTCTTCTTTCCTTCCAGAGAAGTGGTCTGGGAACCTGAAAGAGAAAATTAATAAAAGGATCTTACAATACAGTGGGGCATGAGTGTTCTGCTTCTACCTGGGGCTCAAAGAAAGGATACTACCACTAAGACATGCCCCCTCCTCCCCAACCTTCAAGTGGAAAATGTATCAGGATTTTCTAAGGCAATATTATGTGGCATTCACCCTTAAATTCTATGCTGTCTACTCTCATTCTCATTGTGTCTAAATGTTTCCTACATGCTTTGGTTTAGTTATGGTGTCCCCCAAAATCTCACATGTGAGACCGCGCAAGAAGATTTGGAGGAGAAATTATTGGTTTATAACCTTAACATAATCAGTGAATTAATCCCTGATAGGGATTAACTGAGTAGTAACTGAAGTGGTAGGATATGGTTGGAGGAGGTGGGAATTAGGATATGAATTTTGGGTATATATTTGTATCTGGCAAGTAGAGACCTCTCCCTCTCTGCCTCCTGATTGTCATGTGAACTCCTTCCCTCCACCACCCTCTTTCGCCATGATGTTCAGCCTCACCTTGGGCCCCAAGGAATGGAGTCAGCTGTCTATGGACTGAACCTCTGAAACTGTGAGCCCTAAAATAAACTTCTCCTACTCTATACAGTTGTTCTGGTCATGTCTTTTAGTCATGCAGCAAAAAAGTTTACTAAAACAGAAATTGGTAGCAAGAAGTGGGCTCCTTGCTATGTCTAATTTGACCATGTGATTCATAAGATTTTGGGGGATTTTAGAATTGGTCAGAGGAATTTTGAGATATTCAGCAGTGCAAGTTGGAAATGCTTTAGTTTGTTGTAAGGGGAGCTTAATGGCTGATTCTGGTGGAAAATCAGAAGACCAGAATGTCAACAGAACTATGGACAGTGAAGACAGGGTTCATGAGTGTTTAGATTAAAAGAAGGACACTATTGGTAATTGGACTAGAGGTCATTTCTGTTATGTTCTGACTGGGAAGTTGTCGACATATTGCCCATGTCCTGAGACTTTCTTTGAGGCTGATTTTAAAAGTGATGGACTTCTTAATCTGGGTGGAATAGCATTCAAGAAGTGGCATGGGTATTGTTATTAAAGACATTATAGCCACTAAAAAAACGCTAAAGACTTTACCCAGAGAAAATAATCCAATGGCTTGAGGGCATCTCGGGAGCTAGCAAGATTATACCCATCTCAGGCACAAGGGAGTGAAATTGAAAATTCTCTTGAGAAGAGACAAATGGGGACTCATTCTTTCACAAGGGGGCCTAGGAAGTTTATTTTTTCCAACATGCTCAGCTACCCAGGCTCTCAGAGGCCGCTGCAGCCAGAATCCCTAGAGGCTTGGCTACTGTTCCAGATGGTGGCAGAACTTGGTGTCAACCATGTGGTGCTTGTTTTACAGGACTGCAGAATGATGAAGTTAGAGGGTCATGGGGGCTTACACCAAGATTTCCAAGGAAGGCTTTGGAGGCTAGGCAAGGTACATCAGGGTCAGAGTCCCTGTGGGCACCCCCTGAGAAAGCAAGGTGTGGATATTTGAGGAGGAAGCTAAAGCTATAGTAGATATCCCCAGTAAAGTGGGACATAGTCCTAGGAAAACTGCAGGAATCCAAAAGAGACAAGTCAATAGGAAGGCCACTTGGTCTGCAACCAACAAGGCCACAGGGGTAGAGCTACACAAGCCCTTTAACATCTCAACGCCATGTGCCCCAGATGCCAGACATGGAGCTATAGGACTTATTCGCCCAGCTGGATTTAGGTCTGGCTTTAGTCCTATCCCTTCGTTCTATGCCACTAATTTTGTGAATGGAAATATTTACTCTGCATCTTTATATAGCAGATATTTGTAAATTTCTTTTAATTTTATAGGAGCTCACAATGTGAGATTGCCTTAAGCCTCAGAGAACACTTTGGACTTGAAATTTGAGCAATCTCCGAACTGTTGAGACTATAGGGACTCTTGAGAATGGAATAAATGTATTTTGCATTGCCAAATGAGTGTGAGTTTTTGGAGACCAGGGTAGGAATATTGTGTTTTATATATGGTGCCCCCCAAAAGCCCATGTGTGAGACAATGCAAGAAAGTTTGGAGGAGAAATTATTTGGTGATAGCATTAACATAATCAGTGAATTAATCCCTGGCGGGGATTAACTGATTGGTAACCAAAGTGGTAGGGTGTAGCTGGAAGAGGTGGGAATTAGGGCATGGCCTTGGGGTATATATTTATATCTGGCCAGTGAATACCTCTCCCTCTATTTCCTGATCATCATGTAAGCTGCTTTCTTCTGCCACAGTACTCTGGTGTGATGTTCAGCCTCACCTAATGTTTAAGCTACAAGGAATGAAGCTGGCTATCTACGGACTGAACCTCTTTAACTCTGGACTCTCAAATAAACTTTTCTTCCTCTATGTTTTTCTTGTTGGGTCTTTTAGACACAGCAATGAAAAAGTTGACTAAAACAATAAAGTAATATAAAGTATGGACTAGTGATACTGAATTTGGTTGTATAAAGGAAGTAGACAAGAACATTTTTTTAACTCTGGAATTGAGCACCACAAAAGATGGGGGAAGCTGAGAAGTGATAAATTAGTTACCATTATATGATTATATGTACATGAAATTCTTCTGATGTAGTTATATTTTATATACTGCTCAAAAAATGAGCACAGCACAAAGTCACAATATACAAGGTCAGATTAGAGTTAAATGTGCAGTCAATAACCTAGTGAAATCATTCTCAGGTTAAAACTCTCCCCTAAATCATTAGGAGCCTTTTAGATAATATTCAATAGTAAAATCTGACTGCCTCCCTCATTCTTTTTAAAACATAATACATAACCAGTTGTATTTCTCAAATCACTAGTTCAAATTTAGGCCAGACTTTTTAAAACAATGCTTTGAGGGATATTTTATTTTCTGAATAGTTCTTAATGGAAGACAACACATATTCCATCACCAATTCATCATGTAACTCTTGGGTTGTGGAATTATTTGATCTTGGAGACAGTGAATATATTCAGTAATTACAGAGTTTTCTATTAGGGAAGACAATCCCATGTTGCAGAACTAAGATCATTGGAGATTATGTTAAGAGAGTTATAAATTTTATTGATATATAGATATTTTTATATATTTGACTTGCATTTATTTTAGCTTTTTGTCACTATGACCAAAATATCTGACAAAACTAAATTAGTAGATAAGTTCATCTTGGCTCATGGTTTTAGAAATTTAGTCCATGCTTTACTGACTCTATGGCTCTGGTCCCAAGATGAGGCAGAACAACATGGTGAAAGAATGTGACAGAGAAAAAATGCTCAGCTCAGAGTAACCAGAAGGCAGAAAGAGGGAAGTAGGGGGCAGAGAGAAGCCACGGAGAAAATATAGTCCCTAAAGACACTCCACCAGTGATCTACTTCTTCTAGTCATGCCTGAAACTGCCTATAGTTATCACACAGTGTTACATTTAAACTATTAATTTATCAAGTGAGTTAATCCACTCATTAGGATACAGCTGTCATACTGTAATTGTTTCACCTCTAAACATTCCTGCATTTACACTTAAGCATTTGGGGGAATATCTCATATTTAAATCATAACATTCTGCTCATGGTCCCCCAAAAGCCTGTATTCTTTTGTCAGTGCAAAACATATTTGAGTCTATCTTCAAAAGTTCCCATAGTCTTAACAATTCCAGCATTGCCTAAAGGTCAAGTTCAGAATACTATCTGAAGGGGCTGGGGATGTGGCTCAAGCGGTAGCACGCTCGCCTGGCATGCGTGCGGCCCGGGTTCGATCTTCAGCACCATATACAGACAAAGATGTTGTGTCCGCAAAATACTAAAAAAATAAATATTAAAATTCTCTCTCTCTCTCCCTCTTTCTCACTCTCTCTCACTCTTTAAAAAAAAAAAAAGAATACTATCTGAAGCTCAAGGCAAACTCTTACCTATAAGCCCCTATGAAAATCAACAGCAAATTACATATATCAAACAGATTCTGGCACAGAATAAGCATTGCTATTCCAAAAGAGAATAATAGAGGCATAGAAAGAGCAGACAACTAAACAAGACAAAAACCCAGATGGGCTGATTTTAGGTCCTCTAGTTCAAAGTCTGAGAACATAAGATGTGCTCTCCAAAAAGCCTTGCAGTTATACCTCATGTGGTCCTTCTATAATCTCGCTCCATCTAAAGCCTGAGGCTTTCCTCAGCACAAGTTCCTGATTCCTGGTAACTCTTAATTCTGAAAGTCTTTAATCCAGTTTCAGGTTCTTTCTCCAGCTTCACACATTTCCTTCTCATGGGCTCTTCACAGGCATTCTAACACTGAAATGCTTTGCCTGACTTCCAGAGCCTTCCTTTCAAATCTGGGTGAAAGCCTACATGACCCCTTAATTTAAGCATCCCGAATTCCTGAAGAATCAGCAACATGTGGGTCAGCCTCCAGGAGAAGCACTAGCTGGGCCCCTTTGGACCCATGTCCACAGTTTCCCTGAGTACCTGGGCAACTGAACAGGGTGAAAAAATTCTTAGGGTATTGGCTTCCTAGGCACCCCTGGGCAAGTAGGGTATCCCCATAGTTACCTCTTAAACTAGTTTTCCCTTTTACCCCTTTGAGCCTTCCATGGGTATGGTCTTCCTGATTACTAAGAATCCCCTAAATCATCTTTCTTATTATCTCTATGTAAATTACATCACCTCTCAGTGATGGAGATAATCTTTTCAGCAAGTCTATCTTCCTTGGACCCAATTTTACTTGTGTTTCTTCTCTAGCCAAACTTCAAGTTCTTCAGCCATTTTCTCCCCATATTATGCTACAGATTCTCATAGTAAACTCAGTTAAAGTTGTCATTAATATCCATGCCACTTCTTGAATGCTGTACTTTTTAGAAATTCTCAATCAGATTAATTAGTCCATCACCTTGAAATTCGACCTGACAGAACAACCTGAACATGAACAAGATGAAGACAACTCCTTTACCAGAATATAACATGAATGGCTTCTAGTCTGACTTTCAGTAGAGTCTTCCTTCCTCTCTGAAATATCATGAGCCCAGTCCGCATTGTCTGCAGTCCTTTTGGCATTCTGGAATTCTGTGTTCTCCCCAGATTCGCTCACTATGTTCCGCTTCCAACATTCTAAGTTTTTCTAGACTGCATCTCCCAACTTGTTCACACTCCTCCAAAAAATCAGTTCCAAATGCTTTTGAGACACATTTTCAGGTTAGTCACCATGAGAACTTCACTTCTCCATGCCAGTTTATGTGTTACTTTTTTGACACTACGATAAAATACCTGATAAGAAAAACTTACAGAATGAAACGTTATTTTGGACTCACATTTTCGGAGGTTCAGTTCATGGTCTACCACTCCATTGCTTTGGGCCTTAAGTGAGGAAGAAAATCATGGTGGAAGGGTGTGGCAGTAAAAAGCTGCTCAGATCATGACAACCAGGAAACAGGAGGGTGAGGCGGAGAAGAGAAGAGAAGGGAAGAGAAGACAAGAGGAGAGGAGATGAGAGAAGAGGGGAAGAGAAGGGAAATTAAGGGAAGGGAAGAGAGAGAAGGAGAGGGGAGGGGAGGAGAGGGGAAAAGGGAAGGGGGCGATAATGACAAGATATAATCCTGAAGTCATGTGATCTACTAGTTCACTATCCCCTAGTGAACTACTTGGTCTAGCCAGGCCCAATTTACCTGTATCTATCTCACAGTGTACCATTCAAATTATTAATCTATCAAGTGACTTAACTCACTGATTAGATTACAATTCTTTTAATCTAATCATTTCACCTCCAAACATTTCGATATTGGGACCTTCTCACATCCAAACCATAACAAGGCACTTCATTAGTATTCAGTTTGGAAGCATTCCTAACTGTGATTTTTTTTTCCCATGGAGCTATGATCAATACAAATGTGCAGATATTGTAATTACATCAATAAACATTATTTACATTGTATACATTATACCAAAATGTATACAACTGTGATTTAGGAAATATATAGAGGGTAGTCTGATGAATTTACTATATTTTAATATTTCAAATAGAACACTATAATTTAAAAATAGGATGTATGGAGAAAGAAGCACAATATTATATGGTATTTCATACAATAATTCTTTGAATTTAACCTTTAGAAATAAGTCATAATATTAAGAACTACCAATATTATATCCTATTTATGCAGATCTATTCTGTCTGTTAATTCTGCAGGAGACTTTCCTGAAACCATAGTGATTATTTTTTATATGAATATATATTATAACATAATCTTTTTAACATTTCCTAATACATTTTCTTGCAAAATTCAGCATCTATTTTTTGTAAAGCACTTTTATTGGTAATTGCTAAGTTCAGAGTAATTCTGTGAATTGTTCCAAATCCCAAAGGTAATGAGTTCTGAATGTCCTATTTATGTAATGATTTCAAACCTACCAGCAATAGTAACAGACACCTTAAAATAATTTCTCACTTTCACTTCTACTGATTCAAGCTTGTTTACCTGGAACATCCTAATTGCCCATTTGAGGAGGAATCATTTATAGTAACCCAAAAGAATACTGCATCTAGATTAATAAAATAGACATTCAACTAGAAAAAAAAAAGAAAGGAAAAATGTTTACAAAGAAACCAGCCTCTAAAGGAAGATGCTGAGGGAAATTGTGTGGAATTTACCTGAGTCCATTTATGTATTTAAAGTGAATGTTAATGTAATAATGTAACACGTTTCCCATCTCTTTCCCTTCAAAGACATAATCCAGTTTACATCTGTGCTGAACATGTGGATATTATCTGAAGAAGGTCAAGAGGACAATAGAGGTATGGGGGTTTATTTGTCTCATTTTAAGAGTCTGGAAATCTGAACAGCATGCAAGAGTACCATCTTATCAAAGTATTTGTTTGATCTTTTTGATAATTCAACAAGTTCATAACCTGAAACCACATAGCAAAATCTATTCACAAGGTGTCTATAACATCTATCAACCCTGAAATGGTCTCTCTTGTTTCTGGGATTTGCAGATATTATCTCTCCTTCAAATGTTTTTCTCCCAATTCATTCACCACTTTTACCTGGGTGGATCTATTTGTTGCTGAACATGGAACAGGTTTATCACACACTAAATCCCAAAGAATAAATGCTGTATTTAAATTTTAGTTTCAATAACTCACTGTATATATTCTAGTCTATCACAGTGGCTTTTAGCATAGACTAAACTAGAAATATTGCATATTTTTACAAAAACTTATTTATTACCATAATCTCAATGAGAGGGGCTTCACTGTAGTGTGAATACCATGCAAGAATTACTATGGACCATCTATGAGCCTGGCTGTTGCAAGGAGTTAAGAAATCAAGTTCCCATGGTTAGTTAGGAGGAAGCTTTTCAAAATAAAGTAGTGCAACCATACACTTACTCAGTTTTGTTATGTGTAACTTACTGCTTAATTTTTTGATCATAACAATATAATACTTGAAACAATACTTGTAGATTCTTTCTTTAAGATGAAATATTTGATCAACATGTTGTTGTTATTATTGATCTGTTGTTATGTACAGATGCTACATAAGCATTTGTGTTTATATATATATATATATGTGTGTGTGTGTGTGTGTGTGTGTGTGTGTGTGTGTGTATTATAATGCTCAGATGATTTTGCCTCAAAATAGAAACTGCCATACTTTATCATTCATCAACTACATTTTTGCTTTCTATTATAAAAATAAATTTATGAGAAAATAATTTCATAGTTCATATACATTTAAAAATGTATATAATATATACCCTTGCAAGATATTCACAAAAATGGCCTTCTTTTTTATATTATGTTGCCCATATCAGAGAAGTGACCATGGTACTGGGAACAAAAAATTAAAATAAAATAAATGGACAGGGAAAATATTGTCAGTTTAATGTTTACCTTTACATTTAACAGTTAATAGAAAAATTACCTCTTTACTTTTAGCAGAAAGTGACTTATTGGGAAAGGAAAAAACTGACTTGTGACCACCAAAAAATGCCTATGCTTTAGTCTGTTGGTTGCATTTTAGAGAAACATATTTTAAGTGTCTCTGTGTGCAACAATGAAATATTGGCCACTTAAGTCCTGGGAATTGTCCTCTGTCTCAATCCACAATTTTGATTCCTCTATGATTCCACTGAGTTCCCTGGAGTCAGCTGCCGCCCCTGCTTTGTGATTTGTGACTTCTTGCTTCTGAAATTCAACAACAAAATTACAAGCTAAAAATAATATCAGCCACTACCAGCTAGAGAAACATTCCATTAGATAAGTGAAACTCATGACTTGACTTATAATTTATAAATGTATGCCTGATTTATAATTAAATGTATAAGAATTTGTTTATCAATGTAACTAAAGGTTTTGTATAAAATGGCATTTTACTAGGGATCCGTAATGAAAAATATAACCTTGCAATGTCATAAAATTTCAGTGAAAATATTTTAGGCTATTGTTAAATGGTTATCATACAAACAGGTATTTTTAAAAAAACCAGGTAAACAAAACTACAATAAACAAAAACTATAAGTGCAAATTGCTGTACTTTAAAAGTCATTGTTTCTGCAATTTGCTAAGAGAAGTTCTAAACATTCCTCAGTAGTCATGTATAGACTGCATGGACACTAACTTTTATACTCTAAGAGTGAATCACCTGGATTGCAATAAATGCTGCATTTCATTGAACACAATTCAGAATAAATATATAACCAGGCAAAATAGTGCACACCTGTAATCCCAGTGACTCAGGAAGCTGAGAAAGGAGGATCGAGAGTTCAAAATAAGCCTTAGTAATGTTGAGGCACTAAGCAACCCAGTGAGACCTTGTCTCTAAATGAAATACAAAATAGGGCTGGGGATGTGGTTCAGTGATCAAGTGCCTCTGAGTTCAACCCCTGGTAACCACCCCCCAAATAAATAAATAAATAGACATATAGATAAATAAATAATCTATTTCTTCATAAAGTTGTTTATACCCTTTAAACCAGCATTTAGAAGAAACCAAATGTTATTCCTATTAAATAAAAATTTAGAAGTCACCACAGTGATGGAAACAAAATTAACATCATGCACTTTTTATATTTTTCAAAAAAATACAAGTTGTCCTTCTTCTCATATGTTAAAAGAAATAAATATTTATTACATCTCATGTTTTTATCAATACATGTTAAGGTGAAATAATAAAAATAATATTAATTTATAAAATTAATTTATAATTTATATAAAGTCACATGTAAATTCAAGCAAAATCTTGGTGCATAGTAGACAGCTAATAAATATTTGTGAAAAAGTCAACTATATGTACATATATTAACCCTATGAACACATATGTGTGTATATGTGTGTAAATATATTTGAAATTTGAAATCATCTGTCTAGAAGTTAACACTTGAAATTTGCTTTCTAAGTTTAAAAGTTTGGTATTTAATTAGATCCCATGTTACCTGCTTTGAGAATATTTATTTGGTAACTTAAACTTTAGAAAGCATCTTAAATTTCTATTTATTGATGAATGACATTTTTTCTTCTTTTGAGAACTGTGGAGAGGTTAGCAAAAATGTGTTAATGGCTAACTGAATATCAAGCCTATTATTGTCTTACTGAACCTAAATGTAATACAGACTTGACGATATTTCCCAGACTCCTTTGCAATTGGTCATGCTCATGTATTTGAATCTGGCCTATGAAATTCACCTTGTGTGGCCTCTGGGATTCATCCATTATCATGTTCCACAGTCCTTCCTAGATGCCTCTTCTATCTTCACTCGATTAGTGCTCTTGGAAATGATGTGTTAAACAAGACAAAAGCAAAGATGAGATCTGGTTTTAAAATCACAACTATGAGGAATGGCATCCACCCACCAAGATTTAAGGTTTTCTTTTCTGGGACAGGGGACAGTGAACAATTTCCTAACCAAATGGTAAAAGGTGGTTTCTTCTTTCATTTTCTTTCTTTCTTTCTTTCTTTCTTTCTTTCTTTCTTTCTTTCTTTCTTTCTTTCTTTCTTCTTCTTTTTTTTTTTGGCTGGGATGGTGTTAAAAGTAAATTAGTGAAAACCCAAGATAATGCTTTAGGATTTTCTGAATGTTTTTGTTTTGTCTAATTGTGTAATTTTAATTAATTTAAGTTAAGCTTATAAATCTCTGTGAAGTTTCAGAAAGATATTGATTGGAATGAAATGGAATATGAAAATATGACCCCTCTGTTTATGCTAACGTGCATGTCAATACAAATATTTTGAAAACTGACAGAAGTCTTTTTTTACAGAATACTCTCCTCTTTAACTGATATCTGAACTAATATTGAAGTGGGAGATTCACAGTCCTTTTAACATCCTCAAAATAAAGTATGCCTTTAATTGTATGTGTTTCTGTAATATATGATGAGAGGTTTGAACATTTCTATGGAAACAATGATTAAGATATATGATTCTATATACATGGAGTACATGATGCCAAGAAATTAGGATATCAGGAAATCACCTAAAACACCTCAGAAATATAAGGTAATTTCTGCTTTTAAGAAAGTTGTAATTTTGGCACACTGCAACTAACTCAGAAATGTATATAACTACTTACATGAATTATATATTTATAAAAACATATATTAATTTATTCATACACACACAACACAAAAATAGTTAAAATAGAACTGAGGTGAGAATTTTAGCACCTAGAATAATTTAGATATATTTTTTTTATTTTGTTTTGCTGTAGACTGGGTTGTTGTTTCCAAAGCCTTTCCTATTTCCCTTGTTTTCTTTATTTTCAATCTTCTCTTTTGGTTAGATAATTGGTCAAGTATCTTTGATCTGCTGGACAATAGGTTCATTCCCTTTTCTATCAGGATAATTAGATATTAAGGGCAATGTTCTGGGGAAGACTTACCTCTTGATGAAAGGGAAACTCATGTGGATTAATTTTTCTGATGAGGATCACTCCTTTGCTTTCTTCCTTGAAGTAAAAAGAACATAATACTTGGAGCTACCACAGGTAACTAACAGCTATGAAAGGAAGGTCAAAAGAATGGCATAAATGTCATCCAGTGCTCCCACTGGATCAATAGTGTGTCCACTTGGGAATCATGGCAGCACTGGCTAATCGTAGACTTTTAGATGTTTTCAGAGAAATGTCCCAGTTCAGAGCCACTGAAGCAGATACAATTGGTGGCCTGCTCATGCTCCCTGACCATTTTCCAGCAACATAGCCTGACTCTCAGTTGAAAATATCTCTTTTCTTTCCCTATACACTTTCTTGGTCAACCAGAGCCTGCTTTGCCGCCCAGTTAGGGAATGTGCTCAGGAAATATGGTATCTCCACCGCTGCTCTGAAGACCAGAAGTCTCAGTCAGTGGTAGAAGGCAGCCCTTCTACTTCATCCCTCTAGTGGAATAACAGCATATACTGGTCCATAGAGCAACCCTGAACCACTAAGCTCCAGATAGGTACACTGCTAACATTCCTTGAGAACTTCCACCCTGCTCTCACAGGCTCACTCCTCTACTTAGATTCCCTAATAGCAACCTCCAAACAAACTAAATTTACTCACATTCTTGCTATAAGGTTTGTTTCTTAGAGAATCCAAAATAATACAACTTTTAAGATTAAAACTGTCTGTTACTGGTAAAAGATACACCTTCATTTTGATTTTCTTTTTAGAGTTACAAGTACTATAGAGACTGTTATTCTAGCAATTGATATTAATCTCATACTGTATGTTAGAATTTCTTTTCCTCGTATCCTTTATAATGTGATTGACTTATAATTTGTAAATGTATGCCTGATTTATAATTAAATGTATAAGAATTTGTTTATCAATGTAACTAAAGGTTTTGTATAAAATGGCATTTTACTAGGGATCCGTTATGAAAACTTCCTATTTACCACAATAATACCTTTGAAGAAAAGAGAGAAAAAAAAGGAAAAAATGAAGATAGGAAGGTAGAGAGTCAGAAAGAGGATAGAGAATCAAAAAGAGGAGTGAAGGAAGAAAGGGAGGGAAAATATATAAAAGGAATAAACAGTAGGACTGACAATTAACTTACTTATTGATTCTTGGAAGAATATTCTTATATTAAAAACAAATATCAATTAATTTTTAAAAATAAAATGAAAAATGAATTACCTAGGGATGCCATAACACAGTACCATAAATTGGAAGCTGAAATCAACAGAAATTTATGTTTAAATCCATGATTATGGTGTCAGGATATTTGTCTTTTTAGAAGCTCTGAAGACTTGGTTCCCTATCTGTCTTCTCTCTGCTAGCGATTGCCAGAGGTCTAGTTGTTCCATGGTCTATTTCTCTACCTCCTTGCTCTTCTCCTCTGTGTCTCTGTCTTAGTGTCTCAAATATCTCATTCTCATCTATTTCCAAAGGATACCAGTCATTGAGGGATTTCCCCCAATTCAGGTTAATTTCATCTGAAAACAATTAATTTATCTCTAAAAAAGCAATAAATAATTGGACTGACAAAGGTTTTTTCCAAATAACATCATATACAGAGGTCCTGGGGGGTTAGAACTTGAACTGAACATTTTGGGTAGACTATCCAACACATTATAATGGTTAAGATCAAAGAGTAACATCTGAAACTAAAACTACAACAGAATTTAAAGCTTCATCTGGGGCAACAAACAGCTGAATAGATGGAAATGGGGGATTAAATCAGTGAATGTATGATAAATAGAAGAAGCACACTCATAGAGAGGGAAAGATAGAGTACAGATGTGATGAGAAAATAATGGAAGAACAACCTTTGAATTATCTGAGTATATGAGGAAGAGCACAGAAAACAATTATAACAACTAATACTCATGGACATAATAGCATAAAAATCATGATTGTTGAAAGAGACATTTAACTGAAGCTGCACTTAAATATGTCAATATTTATGAAAAATAACTCTTGTTAAATCCACATTTTTCATTATAAATAAATCTAAACTTATCTATAGATGTCTACCAACATACCAAAAATATAACAACAAAAACAATTAATACTCAAGCCACTTTCAGGTTATTTTTTTGTATTAAGTTCTAAGAAACAAGGTAGTGACTTGAGAGATAAATTCTATAATCAAATATTTTTCTTTCCAGGCAATTTGCATACCTACCATAAGGAAATTAAAGAAGAGGAGTCTCCTGATAATGACAATAATTGAATCATATCATATCTGGAGGTTAACTGCTAACTAGTTCCACTTCTTTCCAACCAACTTCTTGAATTATGTAGTATCATTATTCCCATTTTATTTTTAAGAGGAAAGATATAAAGCTTAAAGAGGTCAGGAAATTGTGTTTATAATGAATGTTCTAGGTTTATTTTGTGGGTAAGACCACAGATATCATATCCATGTCACCCCTTTGAAAATATTTCTTAAATTGTGCACGATGAACAAATACAAATTAATCAAAATTAAAAGTTTGAGATATGTTGTTGAGTACTAAAACTATTTATGTAGTATAGCATTATTAATTGTCTAATTATAAATGTCAGTTTATAAATTTGAAAAGGAAGAAATAATATGAAAAAACCACAAGATTTTAGCAATTATATAAGAATCTAATACTATAATATAGAAAGGACAATGGGGAAAGAAAGCATTAAATTTCATTTCTACAAAGCATGAGAGGACAATATTTTTTGCATCAGATGGGTAACAGTAAAAGACAAGATCCAGAGTGTGGTCATCTAGGTACTTTTGCATTGCTATAGAATAAATTGATAAGACTTTTCCATGAAGCAACATGATAATATACAGAAATAAAGATTTGTAAATATTGACTTTAACATTTAACATTTATAGTCATAGTAAGTCTAGGGATTGGTCATATAAGCATAATCAGAAACAGAGTTAAAGATTAGTTGCTGAGATGTTTATTGCCACAATTTTTGTAATAATAAACTGTGCAAAATATGCAATATACCAAAAGTAAATGGCTGAGTATTCAAAATAGTCTTCTTTTTATCTACACTTTACACTTGCATTATCATTTTAATCAGATGAAAATAAAGCATGTTGTCTTTATCCTCTGTTCAAAATTGATATGGTGAAACAACACTAATATATACTATTTATCTTAATAATATGGAAATTATTATCCAAACCGCTTGACTTATCATAATAAAGTAAGAAAATGTTAATATGCTATTTAGAAAATCGAAGTATACGTCAGAATGTTAAAGTCTCAGAACCTGTCTTTTAATCAAAACCTGTGTAATTTCACCTTTCCAGCAGCTTCTCCCTACTCTAGGAGTGAAAGTTAGAGGAAATCACTTTCCCTGTACTATCTTGTATTCTTCCCCAAGCTATAGGATTGTTATTCTTCCTCATACCCAAAGAAAAGCTGCCAGGTATATAACCTCTTTTTGTTCTCCCAGATGGCATTAGTTGATGGCATCAGTATATATTTAAGCAAAAATGGAGGGAGCCTGTAGGGTGACCAAAATATATGACAGTATATACAACAATTCTTGAACTGAAAAATGGTAATCTCTTCCTGGGTATTTCCTAAAATCCTAGTTCCAAATTTTATCACATCTTAAATAATACATAGAATTTCACCAAATGAAATGTGTTTACCGTACCACAGTTAGATAAAACTCACTCTCCTCCCTCATTTCAGAGAATAATATTTGACAGTGATAGAACATGTTGACTGGTCAATTTATTTCATATCTTCAAGAGTAACTTCTTAGAATCTGAGCCATAAATCAGGAATCATTTACTACACTGTTTACTGGTCTATCTTAACTGTCTGAAAGGATCCTGGAACATACAAAGTGCCCAATAAATATTGGTTGAATAAATGATTGTCAGTCAGAAAATGCCACAAAATCATGGATTAAAGTGCATTAGAAAGATAAGTGTCCTTTCATGTTTTCATCAAATATTCACTGATTTCTTAATATATGTGAGATAATAGAAAATTCCTTAGCTGGGCATGTCCATAAAGAATGAACCTCCCCATCATAGGGAACTAAGAGGTCTAGTGCACATTTTGATTGCTATTGTTAAAGCAAGGTAGGAGACGTCATTCAAGAAATGGTTAAATGTTCCAGAAACTTTCTTGAAAAATGAAAATATCTGGGAAAATAAATTTCACGTCAATTTGCAGTATTTTAAGGACAATATTTTTGAGGAGTTAATGTGCTGGGATCAATATTTCAAGTGCTCCCTGTAAATGAACTGAGATTTTTACTCTCTGATTTTCATAGAGATTTTTCTAAGTAACTTTTTAACTGAGACATATTTTTTATTCATCAAATTTATTAATTAGAAGAGAAATTTATGGTACTAGCACTTTTAATATTTTTGTGTAGTAAAAATCAATTTTTTCCAAGCTCTAAAACATTTAGCTTTAATTCTGTATGGCACTGCAGTGGAAATAGTTAAAAATTCATGTTTACGATACTTTGGTGGATTGAAATACACTGTACTTAGTAAATCATCTCATTCCATGACAAAGAGGATTGTATGGGCAATTCTCCTTGTCCTATGAATAACTATCTTTGAATGGGTGTAGAGCTTCATCCTAGATGAACAGGGAAGGCTTTGTCTCCCTTTCATTTTTGACAATGAAGAAAAGTGACAGGAAAAGTGGTCGAAAACACATTTAAACCAAATGGTCATATATTGAAATCTCCTTAATGGAAAGTTTCCTGGAATAAAAAAGTCTAATTGAAATAATAAGCTATTGAACCTAGAAAGGGAGAGAAAATGTGTGGCACTTTGGGGATGCCAGTGAGCCAAATAAAATCCAGCTGAATCAAAAGAAAGACTTTTTCAGCAAGGGCTTATGCAGAGCTGCTGTGTGTTTCTTTAGGGGATGGTTACCACCAGAACCACAGGAAGACATGTGTGTCATCTTAACCTGAAGGCCACTTTCGTAATACCACTGGGAAGACACAGGCTGGGGACACGTGGATGGAACCAATTGCCATAGCAGTAACCATCAAAATGGCACAGACTACAACTGAGTCTGTCGCTTCTACCTGCTCAACCATCTGCTGTATTTTATTACTCATGGCACATCTTTTAGTAGGACCCTTGCAAAGTTGTAGACAAAGGAAAATTCACTAGTTTCATATTTCCTGAAGCATATCCTTAAACTGTGAGCTTTAAAAAGTGGTACAAGTTGATGGCTTTGGCAAGTGACTTTTAAACAGGATATCATCAATGACAAGGTTCTGAATTCAATGTGTTTTCATATCTTTGTCTAACTCAAACTTGACTTTTCAGTTGTGATTTCTACCCTCATGACTGGCATACAGGTTGAGGATGATGGTGCATGTCATGCAGCATTTTCCTCTGTCAACTTTGACTAGCAAGTAACTGAGATGCAATCCAAGAGCTGGCTTCTTTATACTGGTCATTTCAATTCCTGATATAATGACTTTTTGTAGAATGAATCTTATTGCACATGCAAACTTTTCATGTAGGAAAAGTTACAAAATAATATGTATGACTTCAATCATTTGCTGTCATTCTTAAGGTTGGAAGAATTAATATCAAATATGAGCAAACTCAGCACAACAAAGTTAAGCATGATGGATACAGAATGAATGAGGCAAGCGATTTAAATATAATCCTGGAGGCCATAAGTGACCCTGTGGTAATAGTCAATGCAATTACATTAAGCAGAAATGTATGTGTTTACAGACCTTGAAATAATAGTAAATCTTGGCTCTGACAAAGGAAAGTTCAATAGATTATTTATATGTGATGAATCTTGCTCAAGGAAAATAGACCCTTCAAAGAATTTCCTATTTGAATTGTAGAAATTAATTTGATACTTTAAATTCTATGGCCAGAGGAGCCTGATAAAGTCATGGCACTACCCTGGCCCTTTTATTCATAGTCAATTCAGTAAAGGAGTTGAAAACAATTATGAGGTTCTTAGCGGTGTAATATTAACATACTTATTTAGAAGAAGCGAAATTGTAAATATCTGCTTTTGAGCCCTAAAGTAACATAAAGGTCAGCATGACACACTGGCTTTTTCTGTACAGATCAAAGGTAGTGAACAATCCACTCATATTCATCTGTGCATTTATTGAAAACATGTGGAGGATCTGGTTTGGGAGATGTAGCTCAGTGGTAGAGCACTTGTCTTGCATGCATGGATTTTATCCCCAGTACTGCAAAAATGAGTAAAAAAAAAAAAATAAACTTATTGAACATCTATTATGTGTCACTCACATAATTGGGAATACCAGGAACAAATCAAATAATCTCTGTCCCCATGGCTTTGTCCTCATGTAGTTGACATTCCAGAATGAGAAGGCAAACATTAAAAAAAAAAAAAAAAAAAACAGAATGGAGCCCCATTAGTAATGAGTTCTATAGAGAAAATAAAAATGTAAGCAGATACAAGAGTCCAGTGTTGGAGAGTGCAAGCTTAGGTAAGGTCTTCAGGGCAGTCCTGGTGATAAGGTAACTTTTAGGCAGGATCCAAAGGAAGCAATATCATGACACAACGCCATGGTTCTCTGGGTCATTTCATTGAGCTTTGAAGGAAATCAGCCTGTTCAATCCACAAAGATTCTTTTATTTCACCTCTATATATGTGACTCAATTTATAACAGGGATGACCCTGCTTTGTCAGAGGGTAACCATTCAAAATTTGTATTCTCTGTCAAGGAAGACTAACCTGGTATCAGAATTCCAGAAGATATGCTACACCTGTGTGCACTTTTCTCAAAGTCTTTGTCTACAAAACTGAAGGATGTTTCATCTTCTGAGGTGATTTCAGTACATGGCATCAAAGCCCGTGGTCTAAATCCTTATCTCTTTTTCACTTTTTTTTTTTTTTTTTAAGGAAAAGTACAAAGCATGCCATCCTTTTCCTTAAAAAGAATGTGTCCCTTGTTAAAATATTTAATAATTCATTTCTAAAGCATATGAAAAAGCTTAATCACTTTCTCCACAATCATAAAAACTAATAGGGTGATTTTTTATTAAGAAGAAAATTGAGAGTTTATCCTACACCTCAAGATTTGACAGGTATATTCATTTACTACAATGTGAGGCTGCAATGAGCCACATTCTTAGAAAACTTCTAGTTTATATGATGCAAGTTGAGAAGAACAAATCACATAACTTGATTCTTGAATAAATATTTCTTCTAGAAAATAAAGAAAAAGTCACTGTACATGAAGTGATGACAAATTTTTCAGTTGGATGAGACTTGTAATAGATTTTTCCCAATGACGATTTTGAAATGGCAGAGACAGAAACACCAGATCTAGCAATCTTAGCATAAATTCTAATGATGGCTTTTAATAATATGATCTTGCCAAATTGATGTGAAAAGATTCAGTGTGCAATGGGTGAATTTCTAATGTTGTTAATTAATAGTTTGGATAATTGGTGAACAAAGAGTGATGGATTATTATCCTGCAGCTTTATAGTATAGAAATTTCACATATTTTGCACATCAAACTATATAAATCAACATACATGTGAGTGATAATATGTATTTGACTTGAATTTATACTGTTATTTCTATGAGGTAAAAAAGTATTTTGGATGGTAAACCTTGTAAAAAATAGGTAACTCTTTGTGTAACAGTATCTTTACTACACAATTAATGCTAATTATGACTATATCGATCCAATTATATAGTTATTGAAAAACGTTAAATCTTAAGGACAAAAATATTAACCATTTTTCTGAAGAGACTTGTTGAAGAAAAATGGATATTTTCCTAATTTGAGTTCTGAAAAGACAAGCTCTGTGACTTAGAGTTGCACACAGGAGTTTCATTGGGAGATACTTTCAGGAGAGAGCCAGAAGGGGGAGAACATTGTAATTTTACAGTGGAAAAACCTGCAGGTGCTACTTTAAACAAATGACCAAGCTTCAGGTCACAAGTAGTAAGCCGTGTTGATGTCACATGTCCCTGACAAAATGCAATGAGAAGAACTCTTCACCTCAGAGGTAATTGCACCCTGTTGGCCCCAGGCCGTGAGAAAACATCAGACAAACCCCGATTGAGGAAAATCTATAAAATGCTTGGCCAGAGCTCTTTAAAATTGTCACAGCCATGCAAATACCATAAGGTTGGAGAAATTGTCAAATTTCAAATGTAATACAGTAACTTGGATTGGACCTGATAACAGAAAAATGACATTAGTGGGAAAACTGGTAAAATTCAAATAAATTCTTTATATCAGTTTATTAAAGGCTAAACATTGACAAACATAAAGAATAAAAACAGATAGATGGTATTCAATGGCTATAAAATGTCATTTACACTAGAGGAATGGGTTAGAGATCTACTATACAACCTAATGTCTGTGGTGAAGAGAATTGTGCTGTGCACTCCACAGTGTTAAGAGGGAAGGTCTCATGTTGTGTTTTTCACACACACACACACACACACACACACACATACACACACACGGAGAAAACTTTGATAGGTGTTGAAAATATCTGTTTTGTTGATTGTGGTGATTGCCACGAGTATTTGTAGATGTCCAGATTCTTCAAACTGAATGCATTAAATATGTACACCTCTTTGTATAAGAATCATACCTCCAAAAGAATTAAAGAAAGACTATTATGTACATGTGTATTGTTTATAACACACTTTCCCTATGTAAGGGATATTGAGTTGGACAGTAGAGGCAAACAAATTCCAGCTGCACTTGAGGCTTCAAATAATTCTACAGGGAGCTTTGGGCTTCAGGTTTCCCTCTGCAATTATCAGAAAATGAAGGGATGGGGAGGGAAGAAAGAAGAGTGAGTTTTTTTTTTAAGAGATAGAGAAGAGAGAGAAGAGAATTTTTTAATATTTATTTTTCAGTTTTCAGTGGATACAACATCTTTATTTTATTTTTATGTGGTGCTGAGGATCGAACCCAGTGCCCCGCGCATGCCAGGTGAGCGCATTACCACTTGAGCCACATCCCCAGCTCAAAGAGTGAGATTTTTGTAATTGTTGGCCAAAGTTGAACTCTGAGATGGGTCATAATCTAGAGCCAGGTCACATGAGGGTCTTAACTTTGAGCTGTCAATAATTGATTCTTTGATCTGTTTGGGAAGGGATTGTTTCTTCAAAGGGAAAATGGGTAGTGGCTTGCAAGAAGACAACATTGTGTCCATTAGATATGTCAAAAAGTGTCCCTCTTCCCCACAGTGCCTATGGAGCAAAATGAGATGCCCATGGAATTAAGTGAAAAATATTATGGTGAGTGCCAGGCATAGTGTTGCGAACTTGTAACCCCAACTCTTTGTAGGCAGAAAAATGACATTAGTGGAAAAACTGGTAAAAGTCAGGGCTGTCACAAGTTTGAGGCCAGCCTAGAAAATTTAGGGAGACCCTGTCTCAAAATAAAAATGATTTAAGGGCTGAAGATGTAGCTCAGTGGTACAGCACTTCCCTACCATACACAAGATCTTGGGTTTCATCCCCAGTATAAAAAGAAAAAAAAAAGATTATGATAGAAATAAATTGCATTATTAACAGAAATTGGACTGTGAATATTTGTATATGAGTATGTATATACATTCTTATAAAAAGACTCAAATTTCAAAGCTAAAGAGATATTTAGTAAAATCTACCATTCCTTTGGGGACAGAGTAGAATATACAGAAGGGAATTTTAGGGAAATTGCTATGGACATTAGTCTCTACTCATATAAGGAGACAATTGAATGCAGTTGAAAAGGAAGAATAAAGATATTGTTCTAAAATTAATACTGAAACTATGAACATATTTCGAAGCCAATATACAATTGTGATTCTTCTTATTTTTAAAGCTTTTCCAAATTGTACTCTATTTTTATTGTTTTGGAATTTGTGTTTCATAAGAGTCGGAAATAATTTTCTTCACACAAACACAAAATTTAAGTGTGAATATATAAACTGTTATAAAATAAATAGCTCCTTTTGAATTTTTGAAATTAATGTTTTCTGCTATTAAATAGTTTTAATTACAGAGGGATTTAAAAATTGTATTGCTTTATGTTCACACTATGGAAAAAAAAATATGTCAAAACACTAAGGAACAGTGCTTGTAGTTTCTTTTTCTGAACTGAACATTCTTGCCTCTACAGACGTATTCTCCCAATTCTAAAACTTTCCTGATAGCTTTTCAAATCAACCAGTAGTTTAGAAGTGAACAATAGCTTTCCGAACAACAGGGTAGGAAATTGATGGCCGCCTTTCTCAGTTGAATCACAGCCAAATAACCTTCATCAACATTGGACTTCTCTTTACCTTGGTGTCCCCAGCTGTAAAAAAATAGAGTCTATCTTTCTCCCAAATAATCAAAATAGGATAGCTGAGAGATTTGAGAAACTTTCAATTCCTAAGAGAAAATGTTATAAGAAATTACTTGTCATCAACTTCTACATTGGGGATTATTAATCTAGTGCTCTCGGGTTCCTGTGCCTTAGCAGAGTGTCAGGGGGTCTCTGAACTTCCTAAATAATGAACTTTGGTGTGCTTATGGAACTATGTGTTGGGGGAGGAATCAATACTTCTCCCCAAATTCTTATTGTGATCTCTGCCCTTCAAATTTTTAGGGAACAGTTAAATTTGGATTTGGTTCACAAAATCCAAAAATGTGATACTTTTGTCAGATATTCCAAACCAGATGCTCCTTGTCTGAAATGCTATCTTTGGCAAGGAATTTGCAGAAGAATCAAAGGTCACACATAAGACAGATTTTACTGCTTGCATTTGATGGAATACACTCATCCTTAGCTGTGTTGCTTTTCTGAATTCCTGTTCCCCTGGGAAGGAGAACCTTCAAATGGTAATGAAAGTCTTCTGGGAATCGCTCTTTCTCCTTCACTTGTGGTTTAGCCTTTTTTATGAATATAAAGATATTTTGGAGATATATATATATTCCTTTGCACCCCTTCTTTTTGTTAGCTCACTTCTTAGGTCAAGGTCAATGCCCAAACCACGCTCACTCTCTCTTTCTCTCAGTTCACTCTGATCTAAGCCTCCTCTGAGTCCAGCATTCACTTTCAGGAGGGCGATTATCAGCACATCAGGGAGACACACCTCTCCTATACCTCAGAAGCCTGCTCTGAAATTTTACCAGATTAGGATGAATGTCTAATCTTATCAATGAACCCTGTCTCTCTATACCCAGCTGACCCTTTATATTTGAGCTTTCCATTATAATTGGACACAGCTGTGTGTGTATGCAACTCCCCTGTATGAAAAGCTTCATGGGGAGAGCAGTTCTGCATTCTTCCTGAGCCAGGCTGGTCCCTGGAGGAGAAAGCTCATCCACACTGGCACCCTTGAGGAACACAGCAGGTAGAAAAACCCCCTGTTAGGAAGGAAGGGTCTGCTGTAATATTTGTTTTTCTCTCCCAATTTATGACTCAGCCTTGGGCCACAGAGCAGTTTAAAGAATGCAGGTTGGTGGAGAACTTTATGAAGGCTGAAAGTGCACATTACAATCACAAAATTTTCAAGGCTCACAAAGCTTGCATAATTACACCGGCTGCTGGGGCCTTCCGGCACTTTTCAGCTATAATGGCAATCTGGCTAATTTCCCACTGGCTTAATCTATAACTTCAAAGACTCCTAAAGCAGTTACAGTTATTCTGTTTGCTTTTCAGGTGACCTACACTATTTGCATGGAGAAGCTAAAATCTCAGGTTGATGAATTAGAAGAGTTCTATTTGAATTTTGAATTTATTTCAAGATCACTTCTTCCTAAAAAATAATCTCAAGATTACACAGTAGTAAAATGCTTTTCATAAAAATCCCTTTTGAGAGACTGATGAAAATTTGAAAACCAACTCTTGTCTACTTTTTTTTACCTGCAACTTGTAATTGAAATACCAAATAATGTATATCCAGAATAGAAGGCAGAGAAAAAACACAAAGAGCCAGGTGCAATGGCACATGCCGGTAATCTCAGTGGCTTCGGAGGCTGAGGCAGGAAGATTTTGAGTTTAAATCCAACTGCACCAATTTAGCATGGGCTTAAGCAACTCAGTGAGACCCTGTCTCTAAATCAAATACAAAAATAAGCTGGGGATGTGGCTTAGTGGGTTCCCTCAGTTCCTTCCCTGGTACCAGAAAGAAAAAGAAAAAGAAAGAAAGAAAATAAGCAGAGAATGTAGAGAAGGAACATTATGTTATCAAATATTCCATTTTCCAGCCACAACCTCTATCAACAGTTTTTGGGGAAGGTACAGGATGCCAGGGATTGAACTCAGCTACATACCCAGCCCTATTTTGTGTTTTATTAGAGACAAGGTCTTATTGAGTTGCTTAGCAACTCATTTTTGATGAGGCTGACTTTGAACTCACAATCTTCCTGCCTCAACCTCCCTAGCTCCTGGGATTATAGGCATGTGCCACCTTGCCCAGTAAAATGTTCTTTTTCTTTAGCAACTAACTCAGTAAATATCAGATAGGTTAGTAGACAGTTGTGATTCTTCAGTACATGTAGGGAATTTTAATGTTTTTTACATATATATGTAAGTGTGTAAGTGTGTGTGTGTGTGTATGTAAACATATTTTCTCAATTTTATTTTCCTTTATTTGTTTTTATCTTTAAACAAAATATGAACAACACTGTCAAGTTTTATATTCTGTTGTTGTTTGTTCTACTTTATTTTGTGGTATTTCCCATGCAATTGCATATTCTTTAAAATATTATTTATTATGGTTGTGTAATACCTCTTTCTACAAGTAATTATAATTTATTGGCAGCAATTTCCAACTCTGAAGGCTTTATATTGTACATTATTCCATCACACTAATCCTGATTACTGTTCTCTAGAATACTGAGTCTTTCCACACCTGGAAACTATCATGCATATCAATTTTAACTCGATCTCTTTTTTAGGTTTCAGACCACAGCTTTCTTTCTTTCTCCAATATACAAAAACCAAGGAGCAACTGCCTTTATGGAATTAGGGGAAAAAGCAGAAAGACACTGGAGAGCTCTTTTTCTCTTGTTTAATATAACTCCATTAAAACTAAACTTTCTGGATAAAGTATATAATACTAAATGCATCAAGCTATTAAATAGTTAATAGTAACAACAAAGATAAATTGTATTAAATCTAATATGGAGTAAACAATTCATGTCTTAGTGTGCATTCATGTTAACATTTAAAAAATTGAGTTAACAAAGGATTGGAGGACTGTTTCTTTCAGAGTAACTGAAAACAATTAGTGCAGAAGTGATGAGAGAAATAGAAAATCACTGTAAGAACAGCACAGTAATAATCTTTCAGTGTACTGCTGAATGAAAAATCAGTGGGCTGAATTTCAGAGTTGCAGGATATCTACCCAGCGTCGATGCATTTCCTGAACAGCATTTATTAATTGCTGGGGTGCTTTTTAACACCACTGAAGAGTCTTTCATATTCTTCCTACCAGAAGAGGAAGCTTACTTCCCTTCCCCTTGACTGTGACCCAGATTTAGTGACTGGAATCTATGAAATAGCAGAAGGAATGGGAAACTCAGAAACTAATTGTATCTACAGTCAGCACTTTTTCCAAGTGATCATTGTTAACATCGCCAGTAACCAGCCATGCTGTTTTCATTTCTGCTTATGTGGAATGACAAAATTATCCATCACCCTGGTAATCTTTCTCAAAATTATAACTTTGCCTCATCAATGAAAAATATCACTCAAACTGAAAGTGAAGACATTGCAGATAGAATATAATGACTAAGACTCTTGAACAGTGCCAAGATCATAAGAGGGGAAAAAAGAAAGGAGGCTAAGAAAGAAAGAGGGAAGGATCAACAGAAAAGAAAAAAGAAAAGAAAGATAAAGGAAAGAAAAAAGGAAAATTTTCAGTTTGAAAGAAATCAGAAGAAATTTGACAACGTATTATCTTCGAATAGATTACTGACGAGCAAAAAAAAAAACATTAATAAAAAATCTGGAGAAATTTTAAACACACTGGTCATCCAGTTATTAAATATGCCCTGTTAATTTCTTTGCTTTAATGAGTATGTAATAGATATATAACATGAAAGTATTTGTCCCAACTGGGTGAAAATCTAAATGAATCTTATTTTGTTCTGGCTATTCTCTTGCCAATCTAAAATCATTTCAAAATAAACATGTTTTCAATAGTATTCTCATTGTTTGTTAAAATGGGTACATAAAGCTGTCACATGTGTTTAAATACTATAGAAGTCTTGTTAAAAATTAATTGAGATAAAACATATGCAAAAGATTAAAATTATCAACATATTGTCCTTTCATCTGATTGAACTACGGAGGGGCATGGTCCCTCCTAATCTTGTTTCCTTATGATTTAGAGATTATTTTCTGCCTTTCTTATTTTTGGTTTGTTTTTATAGGTTAGCGAAATGTAACTATTGAGTCCTCTCCAGTAATTCATTCTAATAAGCTCTTTGATCCTGTCATAGTAAAGCCAGCACACAAAGTTGTTGCTTAGGGCTGTGTCCCAGCGGACATACTTCAAAAGACCCAGAGCAAGAAAGAGATGATTTACTTATTTTTGTTCTTTTTGTATATACTGTTTCCTGCAAGTTTTACCAAGTATTTCTTTGAGAGTGTAATTCTACTAGTCACAATATAAGGAATGAGACTAGTTCATTGCCACTGTTGAGAAATGTGATGTAGTTTCTTATGAAATAGCTGTGCTTTCTGGGTATTTTCTAATCTTTCTACTAAGGTTTTATGAATCCTTAGACAGTAAAAGGAATGTGTTATAGGAAATAATTTTTGTCCAGCAATTAGCATTTTCCTGACTATGTTAGTTATCAAGATTGACTTTTTCAAAATCAGACCCCTCTCTAAAATAGATATGAAAGTTTGGGTGTGGCTTAAATAATCTTTAATCACAAAGGTAAATGGTCAAAGAGCACACATCCATGTTGTCAGTCTGAAATCAGAAAATATAAGTTTCTAGTATCTAGTTGTGTAGTTTGACAAAAAGGAGAAATCCAATTTATTTTCATCCTAAGAATGTAGCACTGTTAAGTGTTTAGAACCATATCAAAACTTCTTTTACTCATTTGTTTATTATTTTATGTACAAGTATTCTTTTTATGAAATATTAATTTTTTAAACTGAAACCATGTTGTTTTCATTTTCTCATTTGTAGTCCTTGAGGAATTTTCATAACCTTTCATTTCTCACTTTTCTTATGTGTAAAATAGAAGTTATGGAATTTTCAATCTCAAAGGATTGCTGAATTAAAATGTTTAAATGGTTGTCACTTTATAAGTATCTGTGTACTTCTTAAGTGCTAAATATTTTCTTTATATTTCTTGCACCTTAAAAAATAATTTATCATCCACAGACACAATCATTTTTTAGACAATAAAGTATTAGAATCAGCTTTGTTTTAAATATTTACGGATACCAGCAAAGCTTTCATATGAGGCTTGACTTCAGCTACCAGTGTGGAAGTTCAGCATTAGATGGCTACGTTTCAGCTTCATATTTAACATCAGAGATGCTCTTCCCCATTTCTGGGCATAGATAATTTCATTCCAAGCCTTTCTAAAGAACCTCTGGATGTTAAAGATTTCAGAATCTGTGCAGGCAAGACCACTAGCTTTGCCAGACCAAAATGAAATCATATTGCAGTTATACCTCTCTGAGAAAGTTCCTAAGCCTTTTGACATACTGATTCTTGTTTGGAAAACAAGACATTGGGATATTGTGAGGCATTACTAAGCCATCTATTACTAGAACAAATACGTGCGATAATCAACTTACTAGCAAAACAGCTTATTTTAGCTCATACCTGTAGTGTATGGTTGCTTGGGTCTGTTGATTTGGGACTGTGTTGGCACAGTGTGTCTCAATGGGAATGTGTGGCAGAGGAAGGACTATTTATCTTGGGGCAACCAGGAGACAAAAAAAAAAAAAATGAGAGAGGGGAATAGGAGAGAGGGTCACAACATTGGGCATCCCCCCAATGACCTAACCTACTCCCATGAGGCCCTCCCTTCTAAAGGTTCCACCACTGCTATGAGCATTATGATCTGGGGAGCCAAACTTAAACACATGAGACTGTGAGGGACATTCTGGAACCAAGCAAGTTATACTATTTAATGAAAGTGAATCATGGGAAGCAGCCAGTATACTGTGTGTCTCATTGTTGATATCCAACAACTCTTCATTTTCCCGAAACTACTCATTTTATGGAACATCATGTTTAGTGTCCATATGACCTACAGGAAGAATTCTGGGATCAG
This sequence comes from Callospermophilus lateralis, assembly GCF_048772815.1. Classification (NCBI taxonomy): domain Eukaryota; kingdom Metazoa; phylum Chordata; class Mammalia; order Rodentia; family Sciuridae; genus Callospermophilus; species Callospermophilus lateralis. Next base: position 18,700,304 of record NC_135307.1, read on the forward strand.
CTTCCAGGTCATATTGAGACAGGGTTATTAAAGTAGGTGATTATTAAATATATTAGGAAATGAAAGAGGTGGTGAGGTATAATAATAAAAGCATTAAATAGCATCAAAAATGGAAATCAAACCTGGATTTATAGCTTGCTAAGCAAGCAAGAGCTGTAGATGTACTTCATAATACCTCTGAATAAAGAAACGTCTGATTTTATAGAGGGTTTCAAGGGGAACAGAGGTCAGGGATCTGCTGGCTCTCAGAAGTGAGAGTATTTCATCGTCAACCACCTTTGAGCCTCTCCCATGCAGAGTCACTGGAGCCAGGTGGCTGTTGACCACTGACTCAGAAGTTGTTCTAAGGCAGGCAAATTCCTAATGACAGGTTGAGATGGGCTTCAAAGCAGCTGTGATGAAGGCTTAGAAACATGACCAAGAAAGAGTTAATTTTTCCTGTTCTTGAATTTGGTGCCTAGGACTCTGTTCCTGGTAACAGCTCTTTCAAGTTTGCATTTTTTTAAACTCTCCTGTTTCACAGTGTCCCCTCCTGCTCATCTTTTGCCTCAGTCATACACACTGAGAGAACTTTCCCTCAAACCATACCTGCATGAGTGTGTGCATGCTGGGTATTTGTGCTCTACTATCCTTTCTCCATTTGGCAAGTGGCCACTCATTTTCAAGACTCTGTCCAAGTGTCATGAAATTTTCAAGACTGTCCAAGTGTCGTGGAATTTGTGAAGCTTCCCCTAAGCCATACATTCTTGCTGAATGAAATATTTTCTGACCATTTCTCAATCCCACACTCCAGGCAGTGCTGGAAAAATATTAACACTTTCTTCTTTAGAGGTCTCATAGAACCTTGAAACACTCTTCCTGAAGTTTTCCTCACAATACACTATAGGTATGTTTACATTTATTTCTCTCTTCTCTGCATACCTACTGCACAATTACTTCAAAGGTGGCTCGGCCTTAGTGTCTCTTTTATTTTTCTTTAACCCAGTGCCTGACTTAGTGCTTATAAGTAGGTGTTGAATAAATATCTGCATGAAGGATAAATGTGCATTGCCATATCTAGTAAATAATTAAGGTATTTATTTTCACCTCGATCTACCAGTGAGAGAAGGAACTCATTTAAATAGTTTCCTCAAGTTTACACTTTTACAATTGGTAGAGCTAATAAACCAAAAATACCAGTTCAATGATCTTTTTTCCTACTTCCCCAATATAAATTGAAATCCTGCAACAGAGGAACTTGTCGAGTTAAAGGACTCAAGACACTCACTTGAGCCTTTCTCAAAAATGAGGGAAAAGGCACTACTGCAAACGGGAAGTCTGTCAGTGCCTGTGGATCCTAGGAGATCCTCAGCACCATTTCCTGAACAAGTTGGGCAGGGAGCACTTCTCCTCCATGTGGCCATGCTAGTGTATCAGAGTTGTCACTGGGTGGCTTCAACAACAGAAACTCACTGTCCTACAGTTCTGGAGGCCAGAAGCCCGACATCAGGGTACCAACATGGTTGGTTCTCTCTGAGGGCTGTGTAAATGAATCTGTACCATCCCTTATCCCAGCACTTGGTGGTTTTCTCACATCCTTGGTGTGTCTTGGTGTTTCTATCTCTGTATTTATCATACTGAAGTAGGAGCCAACGCTCCTGCAGCAGAGACTCGTCCTCACTTGACTGATTACATTCATGACAACCCCATTTCCAACAAAACAACAAGCTGAGGGACGGGGGGGCAGGAACTTCAGTGCATAAATTTAGTTAGGGAGGTCATGTTCAACTCTTAACAGATGCCAAGACTCTTTTTAAGAAAATCCAGATTGTTTACAAATGAGACATTTTGCAAAAATCAGCAGAATACAGAATGTATGGGAAGGCAGTAGAGGTGGAATCTGTGTTTGTGATGAAAGGTGTCTGTTGGCTTGTGGGGAAACTAAGAGGGAGGACACCAGGGGGCTTCAACTCAGTTCTGTAACTGCCTCAAGCATCTATGGAAGTGCCTTAGGCAGTCTCCAGGGTTGTGTATAGGACATTAACAACAATAATAAGAGTTACTTACGGTGTGTCAAGCACTATCTAAACACTCTGCCTACCTCAGTGTTTATATTTCTTCAGACAAGCTTATATGCTTATGTTAGATTCATACTGCAGATGTTGAAATCAAGCTACTGGCAGGTGAGGTAGCTTTCCCTGAGTACACAGACCATAATTTGAATTTAAGAAGCCAGGAGTCAGGAGTCTATGCCTGTACCAAATTACTTGATGTTTAGACACTTAGCCATTTGCTTCCTAACCATCTTCCCTTCTTTCAATTTCTTTCTTCATGTTCCTTTCTTCTCTTTATTTTTCCCTCCCACCCTTTCTACTTTCCTTCATTTTTATAAATTTTTAGGAGCAAAATGAAAAAAAAAATACTTTTACCTTTTACATTTCCTTTCACCGTGAAGAATTTTATCCTTTATGAAGTTAATCTGCATTGACTATCTAGGATAAATACTTTAAATTTTGATCCATGTATTTCTAGCCATGATGTAGGACACATTTGATTTTGTATTCATGGCCATTTTGACTCCATAAAGCCCACGGCACAGTCAACCTCTACACTTAAGTCCTAAGGATAAGTGAGAAACTGAACATATATTTTTTTTTCTATGTTAATATCCAAATCTAGGATCCTTCCCACCACATGATCTTCAGGGCAAAATATAAGGAAATTCTTAATCTGGTTTGTCTCCACAGCATATAAGCAGCTGTCATTATAAATAAAGTCCAGTGTCACTCTCATCAAACTTGAAATTTAACACATGCTTTTGCCACTCAATGAGGGATTTCCTCCAACACACTAGCTACGTAAATCTCCTGTTCTCCAGTGGGTTTCTTTTGATATTATACTACTATAAAAGCACATTTGGTGACAAAGACTTAACAATATAAAAGAGTAATAATGAACCTTGAAAATAGGGCTGAAAATTCCACAAACACAGGATCACTTTTCATGAAATTTACCATTTCCATCTCCCAAGCCATAATCACTACTCAAAAATCAGACATCTAGATCAAATTGAAATATAGAATAGGAAAATGAGATAAAGCTCACCGTTTCAGGTTTAGAATTAATTTCAAAGTTCTTAATCAAGAAGTTTTTTTTCTTCTCAAAAGACATTGTTCATGTATTATGTTTTTATTATAAGAGTCTACAACCAGTGTGCAATTAAAAAAAAATGTAAGTGTAACTTGATAACAAAAAGTTCACTATGCAGAAGATTAATAATAAAGAGTTATAAATATATTTATTCAGCTTATGTTTTATGCATCACCATCTTCAACTGTAGGCATTAAAAATCTTCAGTGTCAGGCCAGGAGACTATGGTTTTTCTATGCTCATTCAGCATTCAGTATTGTTAGAGGGAATGTATGATTGGTTAAGATCAAGTAGGAGTAGAAAAGATTGACCCACTGAGGTTTTGCCATGCAGACATTTATAACAAGGAATTATTTCTTTATAGAGAACAAAATAAATTATGAAAGTAAGTATGAGATTAAATGGAAAAAAAAGAATATCCAACAGTGTCTGATATCAAATATGTTATAGAGAATGTGTGTGTAATGACTTTTTCTGAAAGCAAAAATAATTTCTTCGTTCTCAAACAAAAAATTATAACTCCAAATAAATGTTTTACTATCTAATCCTTAAAGATTTAAAGATATCAAATTTCCATGTAAATTGTGTATTTTGAATCTAAAGATCAAAAGTGGAATCCTGGCTATGCCACTTCTAATCTATAGTACAGGGCTTGTGATTTAACTCCAGATCTTTAGTTACTTTAGTTGAAAATGAGATTTAAATAAAACTGATAACAGAGATTTTTGTGAGGTGACAATATTCTAAATAAAAGTAGTTTCCAAAATACAGAACATCACACATAAAGTTGGTTTCTCGTTATTCATATTCCTTTAAGTTGAACAGGGAGCCTGCTGTCTGTCCCCTCCTCCCACTTTAGAGATTAGATCTCCTGTGTCTGCTCATTTCACAACAGAAGGACTCATGGACAGGCCTCTGAAGGCTAAGAAATGTTTTCCTTTGGCTGACAGAAAAGTGTCAGTAGAACTGAAGAAGCAGTTACAATTTTTTTTTCAAGTGCAAACAATTATCTTAACTGGCAAAAAAAGTTTGGTTCACAATTTTAATTCTCAGCAAAGCTGTGGCTTCATTATTTTTATTTATGCCTTAAAAAAAGCCTTTTTGTTTTGTCCTTTATGTGACTTTTCCCTGTAAGCTTGGATATATTTTGTACTAACCTATGAGGAATTTTATAAACTGTGTATTATTTTTCTTTTCAAAAAGAAGTTTATAAGTCCCAGATACCACCTCTCCATGTGGTCATTATTAACCTTCCTTGGGGACTTTTTTTACCCTCTGTCCTCCTCCAATGTGAGGTTTAACTGGGATGGTTCTTGCATTCATAATTGAAAATTAATGATGAGAAGCAGCCCCAAACCACATCATTCCCTTTCCCCCTCCTCAGTCCAAGAAGTGTACAATGCAGATTTTATTTCAGGGACTGGAGAGGTGATTAATCGTCATAGGGCCCTGACACTGGCTTCAGATAAGTGGCGTAGTCTGGCAGTAACACAAATATGGGACACCATTCCCATTAATCTCTGAACACCACACGGAAAGGAAAAAGTCTCTATAAAGGGACTTATTATTATGAGGCCAAATTTTTCTATAAAGTAAGACTAATTTGTAGCCTCCATGAACCTATCCAAGAGCAAAAGCATTTCTACATCTACTTATAAGGAGACTTTTCTCCAAAGGAGAAGATGTAAATGGAGTGTGAGGGTAAAAATAAGAAAACAAAAGCATGAGGAAGCTGACAGTAAAATCTACGGACTCATTACCGTGGTCTGTGAGGACGAGGAGGCTGGCCGGGAGCCATATTTTGTCACCACTACAGCTGAAGCACACAGATGGCCCTCCATGCACTTTGAGGGAATGAAAGAATAGAAAGTTTGAGTTTCTGTCCCTTAGGCTAAAACAGTTATATTTGATAGTTTAAAAAGGACATACCAATGAAATTACATTTCTTGTACCTTGGATATTGTGAGGTGCATCTTATTATTAAATAAAGCTCTGGTCATCTACCTGAAAAACTCCAAATGCATCATCCTTCAGGTTGGCTCATATGTCCTTTTCGGAGTAATATGCACAGCATCTTATTCACTAGTGTTCCACATACTATGTGATTGCATTTATAGATGTTGCAGTTACCACTTTAGTTACTTTTCCTTGATCTGCTAGTAAGCTCCTTGAGGCATGGACCCTGGCATACTTTTTCTGACATCCTGGCATTACAACTAACAGATGCTCAATAAACATTTACTGTATTAAAACAATGCCATGTGTACTAGTTGCTTTAAGTCCAGATTTACTACTTTGTCTGACTTCGATTGTTAAATATATACTCTTTAGAGCCTCTGGTTCTGTGTGAGACACCTCTAATTCTTATGATAGGAGAAGGATACATCTGAAGCTATATAAACACTTGGTTTTGCATTTTATTCTTATCTAGAGAAGGTTCCTTCTTCCAAAACAGAGGAATGCAGCTTTAACTGAGTTGGAGACACAATGAAGTTATTTTAAATTAACACTAATAAGAGATCAGAGAAAATAATTAGAAAAACTCCCATAGTTTGAGTCAATTTGTAGTCGGTTTAATTTATTTTTATTTCTAAATGCTATTTACATTTATTTATATATAAGAAGAGCATCAATTTGCTAACTACTTTATTTGGTAATGCAAACCATAGGGAGTAACTTAATAAACATGAAATAAAACTAATTCAAGAGATATTGTATTACTTTAAAAAATTTAGAAGGGACATACGTTTAGGGAAAGGAAGAAGGTAGAAAATCCTCCATGCACAACTACACAGCAAGTAATATTGTCTAGAACCTGAAGGAGGAAGGAAGATGGTGAAGCAGATATACACAATAACCTTAATTCCTCCAGTTCTAGAAATGAATCGGTGAAAGCATAGCTGACCAGTGAGGTGAGGGACAAAGATTCCCAAACTCAGTACTGAACAACTTGATACCCAGAGGAACTTGGAATTCGGTTACTGGGGCAGAAAATAAGGAGAGAATTCTTTGACCCCAAACCCTGACCAGAGTTGGTTGAGGGGGGAAAGGGAATGAAGAGAGAAAGAGGAAGAGGAAAAGCTCACAAGCTTACTTATTTAACAACAGTTGAAAAGACAGAGAAAAGTTAATGCAGGATAGAAGCAGCAAAGACAACGAAGGAGAACACAAAATTCAACCCAATTAGTTCGCAGAATCCTGTCGGTCAGGGTGGTTATTTTATGGAGTCCACAGGTAGCCAATCTCCCTAGGAGTCATTAAATCAAACAGGTTCTCCCCATTTACAGAAAATAACAAATGAAACCCTAGGAAATGCCTCCAAAATAGATTATCTAGGTAATCCATCTCAAAGGAACTTTTAGTTGAAGTTGACCCAAACTCTTTCTCCCTCACAGTGGATAAGGGGAATGGGGTGGAGCTGACCCAAGAGACAAGCATTCCCAGAAAGCGCTAAACCCAGTCTAGTGGTCTCCAAAACCTCCACTGGAGCTCAGGTGAAGAAAGGCCAAGTGGCATCAAAGCAGCAGCCAAATTAGGGGCTTCTGTGCCACAGAGTGCCCACAGAAAGCCCACATTCCCAGGCCCCACAACTGCAGACAGCCACAAAGCACTTGAGTAAGGCTGCTATAAACCAACCCCAGCAGAAGACACCTATTGGTCTGAGTACCACTGCAGCCAGTGACACCCCTGAGCCCTGAGTTTGTGTTCCTGTACCCAAAAGAAATAGCAGACACAGCACCCTCTAAACACTCAGCTTTGGGTCTCTGGGCTGACTGACAAGCACTGGCTGACAAGAGAACCATAGCAACCAGGGGATTAGATCCTGTACCCATCACCTCTCAAATGATTTCAAACTGCGAGTCCCAGTCAGTTGACTAAATTCGTATTCAGATGCATGGATCCCCAGAGGCATTTTCAGAAGATGACCTCTAGCATCCAACAAAGAACCTGTACCAATGTAATGCAGTATCCCCACAAAAGGGGCTTCCCGAGAGTGTCCCAAAGACACCAGCTAATAAAGAGATAGATATTCTGAAAAAGAACAAAACATATATCCAGAAAATGAAATATTCAATGAATCAAAGTAGAAATTCAGTTAAATGCATCACCAATAGATTAGAACACATAGAGGACAGAATTTCAGGTCTCAAAAGTAAAATATATAATCTTGAAAATAAAGTTGACGATAAATAAAATATGTTAAGAGACGTGAACAGAATATCCAAGAAATCTGGGCTGGGTGTCATGACACACAACTGTGATCCCAGCAGCTGGGGAAACTCAGGCAGGAGGATGGTGAGTTCAAGGACAGCCTCACCCACTTAGCAAGGCCCTAAGCAACTTATAGAGACCTGGTCTCAAAATAAAAATATAAAAAGACTGGGGATGTGACTCAGTGATTAAGTGTCTCTGGGTTCAATCCCCAGTGCAAGAAGGAGGAGGAGGAGGAGGAGGAGGAGGAGGAGGAGGAGGAGGAGGAGGGGGAAGGAGAAAAAGAAGGGAAAGGAGAAGTAGAAGGAGGAGGAGAAGAAGAAATAATAATAATAATCTGAAATCTGGGATAACATGAAGAGAATATGCCTAAAAGACACTTTCTTAGTTGTCTTAGAAGGATGTATCAGTGTACAAACTAAAGGATTGAAGAACCATTACAATGAAATTATATCAGAAAATTTTCCAAACCTTAAGAATGAGACGGAATCCAAATACAAAAGACATTTAAAACCCCATATAGATAAGATCAAAAAAGATTGTCTCCAAAACACATTATAATTAAAATGTTGACTATAGAGAACAAGGAAACAATTTTGAAAGCTGCAAGAGAGAAACAGAAGGTCGATTTTAGAAGCCAGGCAATTAATAAATTATTATTTATTAAGAGGAAATGAAAAATAAAAATCAGAGCCATAGTATGGATGAATCTGACAAAAATAGTCAACTAAAGAAGAATCATGTCACAATTAAGCATTAGAAATAAATCAAAATATCAGGAAATAAAAATAATCTGTCTATAATCACTGAGTGCAAATAGTTTAAACTCTCCAATCAAAAGACATAGATTGGCATAGTAAATTAAAAGCAAATATTTAGAGTAAGGAAATCACATTGGACTTATTTGTTTATATTAAAATAAAAAGGACCAAAACATATGTTGTTTATAAGAAACTCATATTTCAGGCAAACATATCCATAGGTTAAAGGTGAAAGGACAGAAAAAGTTATGTCACTCAAACAGAGAAGGGGCATCTGTTCTCGTATATGACAAATAGACTTCAAGCCAAATCAAAGCAGAAGATATAAAAACATCACTTCGTATTGGTTAAGGAAATCATTCAATAAGACACAGTGATTGCAAGTATCCATGCCAACATATTGGTATAGCTATATGCATAAAACAAACTATAATCAATATAAACACTCAGATAGACTCTAATAAAATAATACTAAGTATTTTCTACACACATCTCTCACCAATAGATACATCATCCAGACAAAAACTAAGTAAAGACTATTCAATCCTAAAATAATCGTATTAATCAATGGACTTAACAGATCTGTATAGAATATTTCATCCATCAACAACTGAATTTAAGTTTTTCTGAGCTGTATGTGAAAACTTCTCAAAAATAGTTCATATTTTAAAACACAAGGCAAGTCTTAGAAAACACACAAAAAAAGAGATGATTTCTTAAATCCTATAGAATGATGCAATAAAATAAGAAATCAATAACAAGGTAAAAAACAAAACATGTTGAAATTGAATAACATGCTTTTGAATGAGGAGTGGGTCATAGAAGAAATCAGAGAAGAGATAAAAAAACTTACAAACAAATAAGAACACATACAAAGTCTCTAGGAGAATGTAAAGGAAATCTGAAAAGTTTATAACATTGAGTGGGGCTACATTAAAAAAAAATAGCCAACAACAAAAAGACAAAGTTCCCTAATGAATAATGTAATGTCACACTTGAGAGGACTACAAAGCAAGAACAAAATAATTCCAAAATCAGGAGAAAACAGAAATGATTAATCAGAGTCAAAATTAATGAAACTGAGAATAAAAATACAAAAGATCTTTGCAACGAAAGTTGTTTCTTTAAAAATATACATATATAAAAAAGATTGATTATTCCTTAACCAAATTAATCAAAAGAAAGAGAGAAGACCAAAATTAGGAATGAAAGAGGAGACACCACAGGCATTAATGAAATCCAAGAAACTGAAAATGTCAAAGATATTGACAAATTTCTACATATGACCAACCTGAATTGAACCAAGATAGAAAACTTAAACAGACAAATATCAAACAAAGTAATTGAAACATCAATTAAAACCCTTCCCACAAAGAACAGCCCAGGATCAGAGGAACTCTCAGGCCTCTAAAGAAGATGTAATGCCAAGATTTCTCAAATCATTCCTTGAAATCAAAAGGGTGGGAATGCTCCCAAATTAATTCTATAAGCCAGTATCATCCTGCTATCAAAACCAGACCAAGATAAATCAAGCAAGGAAAATAACATACCATAAAAAAATCTTTAATAAAAATTAGTGAATATCAGCGTTCAAAAGTGATGTAAGATGATTGCATATCATGATCAATTGGGGAAGGAAATTAAATAGATAAAAATAGGAAAAGAAGAATTCAAATTATCTCAGTTTGCTAATGACATAATCCTGAATTCATAAGACCAAAAATCTCCACCAGATAATATTTAGAGCTGATAAATAAGTTCAGCAAAGTATTAATAAAAAGTCAACATCTTTCCTTTATGCCAATAATGAATCTGCTGAGAATAAAATCTTTTTTAAAAAAGCTATTCTGTTCACAATAACCTCAAAATAATGCTTAAGAATAGGGCTGGGGTTGTGGCTCAGTGGTAGCGCTCTTGCCTAGCATGTGTGATGTACTGGGTTCAATCCTCAGCACCACATACAAATAAATAAAATAAAGGTCCATCAACAACTAAAAAATATTTTAAAAAATGCTTAAGAATAAATCTAGCCTAGGAGGAGAAAACTATAATGAAACTCTAAAATGAAAACTACAGAACAATAAAGAAAAAAGTTGAAGAAGACCTTAGAAGATGACAGGATCTCCCTTGTTCCTGGATAGGTAGAATTATTATTGTCAAAATGGCCATATTGCCAAAATAAATATAGATTCAAGAAAAGCCTCTTCAAAATATTTATGTATCTATATATATATCCTTCACAGAACTAAAAAATAATTCTAAAATTTATATGGACAAATAAAAATGTAGAATAACCAAAGTAATCCTGAGCAAGAAGAGCAATGCTGGAAACATCACAACAGTTATCTCAAATTATACTACAGAGCTATAGTAATAAAAACAGATTGTATGGGCATCAAAACAGACATTAAGACAACTGGAACAGAAGACAAATAGACAAACCCATCTAGATAGGATCATTTGATACATAACAAATATGCCAAAACATATTTGAGAAAATAGCATTTTTAAGAAATGATGCTGGAAAAATTGAATAGCCATATGTAGGCGAATGAAACTGGATCTCTATTTCTCAACCTGCACAAAAGTGAACTCAAAGAGGATCAAACTACTAGGAATTAGACCAGAAATTTCACAATTGCTAGACAAAAACATAGAGTTCATACTTCAAAATATCGGTGCAGGTACCAGTTTCCTTAATAATATCCTTAAAGCTCAAGAAATAATACCAGCATCAAAATGTAGAATGGAATCCCATTAAAAAGCTTCTTCATAGCACAGGAAACAATAAAGAGCATTCAGAGAGATGTATAGAATGGGAGAAAATCTTTGCCAAGTAGTTCTGCAAAGGGTCTTAATATTCAAAATATAAAAAGAATTTTAAAAAATAGCAAAACTAAATAAAAAATAAACAATTCAATCAAAAATATGCAAAAACTTAAACAGACATTTCTCAAAAGAAGAAATGCAAATGACCAACTAATATATGAAAAAATGTTCAATATCCCTAGCAATCTGGTAAATGCAAATCAAAATTACACTGAGATTCTATATCACTCCAATTTGAATGGAAATATTTAAGAATGCAAAAAAAAATGCTACATTGAGATGAGGACGTGTAGAAAAAAGAATACTTATATACTGTTGTTGCATCAACTAATTAGTACAGACACTTTGGAAAGCATTATATGATTCCTCAAAAGACCAGGAATGGAACCACTACATTCAGCTATTCTACTTCTTGGTATTTATCCAAAAGAACTAAAATCAGCATACTCTATTGCTGATTTTATTACTATACAGGTATATCATTTTGATTGCAGTGCAATGCATAACAGAAAAGTTATGGAACCAGTTCAGGTGCCCATCAACAGACAAACTGTTGAAGTCGAATACACACACTCACATACACACACACACACACACACACACACACACATATGCACGCACATACTCAATGGAGTTCTACACAGCCACAAATAAGGACAAAATTATGACATTTACTGGTAAACGGGTGGAATTAGAGAGCATTGTGCCAAATAAAGTAAGTCAGTCTCAGAAAACCAAAGTTGAAGATTACTGTCTTATGTAGAAGTTAGAGAAAATTTAGAAAAAGGAGGGTTGATTAATCATATGAATTTAGAAGGGAAATCAATGAAATACAGAAAGGGGATGAGGAGGTGGAATGAAAGATGACAAAAGGAAGGAACTGCAGAGTACAATTGACCAAATTATACTGTTTATAGTACAGTGAATTTCAGCTCTATGTATACTTACAAAACACCAATCAAAAATAAATAAGTAGGAGGAAGGTCAGTAAATTTGAGGCTGAGGAATGGAGCAAGTTATATTCCATGCATGTGGGAATATATCAAAATGAAACCCAGTATTATGTATAGTTATAAAGTACAGAAAAGACATTTTTTAAAATGGGAGTTGGCAATAGTTCTAATAAGTCATATTCTATTTAGAGAGCAGGAGAGGAACAAGTAAGTACTAGGGACTGGAGTAGAACAAATTACATTCCATTCTTGTATGATTATGTAAAAATGAACCATAATATTGTATAAATACAATGAACTAAAAAGATATTCTAATGTATATATAATTCATAATATATATGTTCTAAAGTGCTAATAAAATAAAACCTGCATAAATATCAATCATAAGAAACTGACAATATTTAGAGATTCTTGTAAGTTGTTCTGGTTTTACACCATCTCTTCCCAATAAGTAGAATCACTGTCTTTAATTTTTAAATATTCATTAGCTTGAATTATTTCATAATTTTATCATCTATTGATATATCCATATACAATATACAATATTTCATGTGATTTCAAATTGCCAGGTAAGGGAATTTATATAAGGAAAATTGGATAGTGTGTGTTTTCTTGTTATTCATGTCTTCAAAATAAATTTAATTTGTAGCTATGATTCATTCATTTTTATCACTAAACTATTTAGAATTTATGAGTACAATATTATTTATCTATTTTTTTATTTATTTTTATTCATATTCAAATTGTTCACTTTGTGTTATTTCTAACAATGCTTTTTTTAAAAAAAATCTGTTTTAAAGATATACATTGGCAAGCTTTCTTTAGGACACACATGTAGGAATTAAAAGCATCTATTTTCATTTCTTGGGCTATGGCAAACCAGTTTCTAAAGTATTCTTTTTAATTGACTTTCTCTCTAGCCTATATGAGAATCCCCATTTTTTATTTCTTTACCAACATTGAATACTATCAGACATTAATGTTTTCGCTTATCTACTGACCATATATTAATACAAAGGATTTGATCTACAGTACCTTGGTTATTGAGATGTACTGTGCTTTATATTTATTTTTGCTATATGGTTTTTCTGTTCTATGAAGTTTATTTTAAAATTTTCTTTATCTTTCTATTATAAAAGTCATTATAAAGTTCATTTTCAGATTCTCAGATATTGATTTTTAGGTAGTAACATGAATATGGTTTTTGTGTATCAACTTTGGAACCCCAAATCTTAGAGTTACTTAGGAATTCTAACATTACTAAATTTTTGTTAAATTCTCCAAACTATAGCTAAGATATTCTACATTTGTAGATAGCAAATTTAATGTATCTTTTATAGTTTCACTTCTTCCTTTCCATTTCATGTGTATTTCAGTTTTTCTGGCCTTGTTGAACTACCAAGGACAAGGTTGATAGATGGAGTAAAAGAAAAACCATTGCTTTGTTCGTGACCTTAGGAATGACTGTCTTTCACCACTAAGAAATATGTTAACTACAGGCTTTTTAGATGTGCTTCTTCTTGTTCATGAAATTCCACTTTACTCCTAGTTTGTTGGAAATTTTTATGACGAATTACTGTTGGATTGTGCCAACTGAATTTTTTCTGTAAATATTGACATAGTTATAAATATTTATCTGCTATTTTTTCCCTGAGAGTATGGATTATCTTGATTTTAGAAAACTAAAACAATTTTGCATACAGAGACAAAGTCAACTTGGCCATTAAAAAATTTCCTTTTTTAAATCTTTTATTGATTTTATTTTATTTTTATATACATAACAGCAGTGGAATACATTACAATTCTTATTACACATATAGAGCACATTTTTTGTATCTCTTTGTATAAAGTATGTTCACACCAATTTATGCCTTTGTACATGTACTTTTTTTTTTTTGCATTACAATTCTTAATACATAGGGAAGAGGGGTAAAAGGGAAAGGGAGGGAGCAGGGGTTTAGCAAGGATGGTGGAATGTGAAGCAATTTCCATTTTTAATATTATGCATTAAATGTGCTCATATTTCATTAAACATTTTCTTCTACTCAGAAGGAAGATGTTCTGTTATCTGTGCTTGTGTTTTCCCCACAACATCTGTCTGACATTGGTGTAAGGAAAATGCTGGTTGGAAGATAGTCTTTTCTATTCTCTTTCCTGGAAGAGACCATGAAGAATTGGTGCTATTTCTTTAAATATCTTGTATCAATCATCCGTGAAACAGTTTGTTTTGGAGATGTCTTTTGGAGTTGGATTTAAACCACAGAATTTATTTTAATAGTCACAGGACTGTGCAGATTATTTCGTCTTAGTTGCATTTTGACAGTTTATAACTTTTACAAAATTTTATCTACTTTATCTAAGTTGATGAATCTATCCACCTAGAGTTGGATTCCTCATTTGTTTGTTATCCCTGTAAAACTTGTGGGGTCAAAACCTTTCCCTCTCCGTATTGGAGTTGGGAAGTGATTTTTTTTTTCTTAACTGTTTTGGAGTGAATATTTTAGAACTAGTACTATTTCTTCCTTAAATATTTGGAAGGATTTACTTATCAGAAATCACATCTGAATCTCTGTAATTTATATTGTTTTTTGATGATTAATTTTGCTTTTGTTCTCTTATTTCTGATTTTGATTTTAGAGAAAGTAATGAATAATGACTTCAACATTTTAATAGATATAGGCCTATTAAAAATATCTAACTTTTTGAGTCAATTTTGCTAATTGTTTCTTTCAATGAACACTTTTATGTTGTATAAATTGTCTAACTTTTTAAAATTGTTTAAAATACTACATCATAATCTTTTTAATGTGTATATTATTCAGATCAATGCCCATTTTTTATTTCAGAGTCCACAATTGTTTATTATTTTTTTTCTGATAAGACTGATTTTATTAATTTCTTCAATGAATCAGATTTTGTGTTCATTGGTTATATGGCTTTTCTGCTTTTCCATTTGTAAGCATTTTACTCAAAGTGTTGTTATTTCTTTCTGTCCACAGAAGCATAGCAAATTAATTATACAACTATTTATATTCAACATGACACTAGGAATGACCATTTCCATGTGTGCTTTGCTTTAGCTACTTCACATGAAGTTTGATAAGGTACTATTTTAATTCAGAAGAAAATTTTAAATTTTGCCAATGTCTTTGTCACTCACTAGTTTTATCTATTTTTGCACCATTTTGAAATCTTTTTACATGATATACTTAATTATTTTGTTCTCTTCTGGATTTTTTGTTAAGATAGTCATCATTTTTCTTGTGGGTTTTCCTTGAATGTAGCAAGCCCTTTTCTCTGATTCTTTGAATCATTCTTGATTGATTTTTTTTTTATTTTAGCAGCTTGACAATGATGTTCCTGAATTTATTTGCCTTGTGATCATCTTGCTTTACCTTGACTATTTATTTTACTTAACATACCTGAGAGATCACTCTATGGAAGTATGTGGAAGTATTCTTTTTTCATAGCTGCAGAGTAATCAACTGTACATATACACGGTGGATTAACTTTAATAACCCCTTATTGATAGATATATGGGTAATTTTTGATCTTATCCTATTAAAATCTAGTACTGCACTGGAGAGCCAGCTCTTTCTATAGATTCCTGCATTTTTGCCAACTTATCCAAGGAAAGATTTTCTTTTTTTTAGTTTTTTTATTTGTTCTAATTAGTTACGCATAACAGCTGAATACATTTTGACACATCATACATAACTGGAGTATACCTTCTCCTTCCTCTGGTTGTCCATGTTGTAGAATCATACAGGTCATGTAATCATATATACACATAGGGTAATAATATATAATTCATTCTATGATTCTTCTTACCCCCATGTCCTCTTCCTTCCCTTCACTACCCTCTGCCTAATCCAAAGTACCTCTATTTTTCCCTAGCCCTCCCACCCCATTGTGAATTAGCATCCGTATACCAGAGAAAGCATTTGGCCTTTGCTTTTGGGGGGTTGGCTTACTTTGTTTAGCATGATATTCTCTAACTCCATCCATTTACCAGCAGATGCCATGATTTCATTCTTCTTTAAGGCTGAGTAATATTCCATTGTGTATATATACCACATTTTCTTTATTCATGTATCGGTTGAAGGCCACTTAGCTTGGGTCCATAGTTTGTCTATTGTGAATTGAGCTGCTATAAACATTGATGCAGCTGTGTCACTTTAGTGTGCTCATTTCAAGTCCTTTGAGTATAAACCTAGGAGTGGATAAGTGGGTCAAATGGTGTTTTCATTACAAGTATACTGAGGAGTCTCCATACTGCTTTTCATAATTGTTGCACCAATTTGCAGTCCCACCAGCCATGTATGAGTATACCTTGTCCCCAATTACTCACCAACATTTATTGTTGCTTGTATTCTTGATAACTGACATTTTGTCTAAAGTGAGATAAAATCTTAACAGTAGCTTTGATTTGAATTCCTCTAATTGCTAGAAATGTTAAACATTTTTTTCATATATTTGTTGATCAATTGTATTTCTTCTGTGAAGTGTCTGTTCACTTCCTTTATTGATTGAGTTTTTTGAGTTCTTTATCCTGAAGATTAGTGTTGTATCTGAGGTATGTGTGGTGAAGATTTCCTTTCTTTCTGTAGGCTCTGTCTTCACATTATTGTTTTCTTTACTGATCAAAAAGTAAATAGTCTTCTCTTAGGAGAAGAGATGCTAAATCCACCTCCATATGGGATTGCTATTTGTATTCCTATCACTAATGTCTGAGATGACTATTTTCCTAGAGCCTCATCAACAAATATCTCACCAAGTTATGATTTCTCCTATATCATAGATCATAAATTTTCTCTCATTGTTACCACTGCTCTGAACCAAGGGAGTACATGTACAGATCTGTAACTACACATTTTTTCATATCTTAATAATAACAAAAAGTTGATGCTGGAGATCTTTTATTTTATTGATTAACATAGTTTACTTTTCCTGGTCAATGACTTTGTAAATGTTGAATCATTGTCAATACTTACACATACACAAAGTTTGACTTTGGAGTAATATTTCATATGGATTTATTTTAGCAAATTTTATGAGTGAAAAATTGATTTCTCTAAACTTTAATCATGACACATGCATTTGATCAATGAGGCTTTCCTAAAATTTCTTCAATATTTATAGTTTTTGGATTAAGGTTATTATGCTTATTTTCTTCTATTTATTTATGTGACCTTACCCCTAGCAAATATGTTAAACTTGTCAATTATAATATTCTAGTTATATATCCTTAAATTTTATATTGTAGTGAATATAAATAGTTGTAAACGTCACTCTAGATTCAGTTAGAAATCATGGGATATTTCATCATTGATATTTCATTGTTGGTTACATTTATTATGTCAGTTGAATATTGATATAAACATAAAAATCATAGCTCACCACTAATTTTCATGTTTTTCTCAAATAACAGCCATCTATATGTACTTTGTTACCAATATTCATATCAGGATGGATTGAATTTTATCAAATGTTTTTAGCATCTTCTTAGATTATCTACTTCATATATAAGTTTTTCTAGTTTTCCTAATAATCTTACAACTTACACCAATATTTCAAAGGTTAAACCAAAGATTCATCATAGAAGTAAGCCCAGCACAGCTGTGCTATATAATTATTTTTTTTGTTATACTACATTGATTTACTATTAGTTTTCTGTGCATCTATTGATTTTTAGCATATATTTTCCTGAGATAGTTGAATAGCAGTTTTCCTGTATTTGGCACATTTTTGTACCACGTTTATACTCACTTGAAATCTGAGTTGTAATAAATATGTTTCATTTTTAAAATTTATAAAATATTTTTTCAAAGATTAATTTTATTTTCGTCTTATAATTCTAGAATTACAAGTAAAACAATATAGCACTGGCTACTTCTTTGTGGGAAGGTTTATAAGAATAGATTCATTTGTAAAAGAGATAAAGAACTTTTACTATTTTCTAGATTTTTTTTACCAAAGACCTTGTCTTTTTTTATTAGACCAATCTCATCTTAATTGAATTTTTTATCAGAGAGATATCATGCTCCTATCATTAATTTATTAGATTTTATGGTGATGTTGTTTTTTTCTTTCATAAATCTACCTTCTGAAATGAAATTGTGTCAGGCAACTTTGGTTCTTAATTATTCTTGCTAGCAAAGCCTCATTTTTTAGTAGTCTTTTTCAAAGATCTTATTTTTGTATTACGGTTTGTTTTATTGAATCTATTTCAATTCATTTTTACATATTGCTTTCTGTTTCTTCCCGATATGTTTTCATTTCTATGATTTGAATTTGTTTATATTCTACCCTCTGATTTGGAAGATCAACTGAACAGTTTTTCAGCTTTTTTAAAAATATATTAATTTACAGCTGACTATTTTCCTTTAAGCATCATAGCTTCATGATATATCTGATTTAGTATATCATCTAAATTATAATACACTTTATATCTATTATTAGTTGTTTTCCTCCTTCCCAGGGGTTATTGAAAAAGTGCAGACTTTGTTTAAAAAGAGTTTTTGTTGTTGCTTTTTTGATGCTGAGGATCAAACCCAGGTCCTTGCACACAGTAGGCAAATGTTCTACCACTGACCTTATTTTAAAAACTTCAAATACATTTTTTTTCTAACTATCCTTTTTAAGTATTGTTCTTTAACTTAATTCCACTCTGAACATAGAACATATTCTAATTGTAATGCTCTTAAAATTGGTCAAGACTTGTTATTTTGCCTTAGTATATGGTTACCATAAACAACCTCATGAACTTAAAATGCATGTGTATTGTATTCTTTATCAATAGGCAGTTATGTTATTAAAATCATGCATAAGGAATTACTTTGTTTAAGCTATTAACTATTGCAATTGTTGTCTTCCACTCCACTGTGATGCAGATATTTATTTCTTCATTCATTCATTCATTCTTTCTTTCTTCTTTTATTTAGGTACGGGGATTGAACCAGAGGTTCTTTACCACTAAGTCCAATGGCAGCCCTTTTTATTTTATTTTATTTTTATTTTATTTTGAGACATTTTCTCACTAAATTGGTTAGGGCCTGCCTAATTTGCTCAGACTGGTTTCAATTTGAGATCCTCCTGCCTCAGCCTCCTTCTTCACAGGGATTACAGGTGTACACCACTAAGCCTGACCCTGATTTGTTCATTTCTCCTTCTAGTCCTCTCAGTGTTCTTTTGCATAAATCACACTATGCAGTTAGCAACACACAAATTTAGAATTCAATATCTTTCTGGGCAATTGACATATTATGATAAAATGTTCTTTTCACATTTAGTTTCCTGCTTTTAAGGTTACTTTTGTTGATATTCTCATTTTTATCTGTTCTTTAATGTTGGTGTTTACAGGCTATTTATTTTATAACCGTCCTTTTATTTGTAACCATAAGATACATTGTAAAGGGTCTCCCTTGTAGACAATGCATTTGAATTTTTTTCCTGATAATTTTTATTTTAATTTGTCAGGACTCTAATTGAATTATTTACAGTATGTACATATAGTTTTCATATATTTGTGTTTACATATCTTCTTTTTTGCAACTTTCCACCCACTTTATTTTCCTTATGTTTCTGTTACAGACTTCCTTATAAATAAGGTCCTTTATTTATATGCATCCTATTAATTCTGGAATGTTTACCCTGTCATGGTCAACGTCCCTGATTTCAATCAGTTTCTTCACTGTACACAGTTTCCAGATAGTGCCAGAATTTATAAACTTTTATTTCAGCTACACATCATCCTGTTTTCTGTGATGTTGTCACTCTGCTTTTTAATAGTGCCAAAGCCATCATAATCATCATCTCTTCTCTTCATTTCTTCCTGATTTTGCATGGTTTTTTTTTTCTGACATTGCTTTCTTTCTACCTAAAAAACCAACTTCAGTATTATTTTAGTATGGATATGTCTTATTTTTTTCTAGGCACTTTGGGTTTTACTTTTATTAGTTGGTTTCCAGAAATGTTAACACACATTCATGTGCACCTAGTACTGTTTTTCTTTTGGTTTACCCTGTATCTTTGTACTGTGCCAATGGTACACCAGTTCAGGAACTGACGCAGCAGCTGTGATGTCTTCCAACATTGCTTCTGCCTTACTTATACTCTTGTCAGCTGAGCTCAATTTTCCACTCCCTCTCTCCCTTCTCTGTCATGGTCCCTTCTGTGTGCTGCATTCTCTAATTGTTGCCATCAAACTACTCCAGTATCATTTCCTTAGTTAATTTTCTTTTCTCTGCCATTCTGTCAACAGCTAAGCCCATCTATTTAATTGTAAATTGATATTATATCATTTTTTAAATCCTGGGTCTTCTATTTTAGTTGTATATTTTTAAGGATTCTTGTTCTCTGGTAAGTCCTTTATCTTTTTTTTTTTTCTGTCTTTTCCTAAATACAAGTAATCACAGTTTATTCAATGTCAATGCCCAATGCCTGATCTCAATAAGCACTCAAATGCTCATGGATCCAATTACGTTATTTGCTATGCTATTTGCTTTTTCACCTGGCCTTTGTGTGCATGTGTGTGTGTGTGCATATGTGTATGCATATGGATACATGTACATTCCTGTGTGTGTGTGTGTGCGCGCGCGCGCGCCCAGCAGTAATTGAATGCAGGACATTGAACAGGAACAGTAAGGGCCCCAGGCATTATCATTTGCCATAGAGGATTCACCACACCATTTAACAGGTAACTGAAGTGGTACCAAGTGACCTTGATTCAGTCAGGGCCTGAGCTGATTCTAGCCCAGTGCAAAATGTCAATCTGCTTTGGATTCATATGATCCTAAAGAGCAAGCAACTCTCTAGCACACTGAACTGAAAGATGTGTTCTTATACTCTGATAATTGATTCATTGTTTGTTTCTCCTTGACACCTACATATTTTTTTCTCTTCTTGACTATAACAGGAAGTCGTCCATATTTTCCTTTTAAGCAAAGTGCCTGTTTCTTGATTAAGGTATATACTTTATTATGTTAATGATGTATCCATTATGTCCTATTTTATTAAGTGTATTTTTATTAGTATGTGTGCTGAATTTTGGCAAATGCTTTCTTTACATCTTTGGAGATAATTATATAATCACATATTTTTCTTTTAAGCTTTATTTATGATCACATGATTAGGGACAAACTATTATTGAACTTCACCTGCATTACTGAAATGAACTATAGTTGTTTATCTTGTACTATTTTATCATGCTGTTAGATTCTATGTGCTACTTCACATTTAAGAATTTTACATTGACATTTATAAATGAAATTTATTTACGATTTAACAATTGGTACAATGTATAAATCAGTGTTATGTTTACATTATAATTTAGGAATTGTCTGTATTCAATGCTCTAGGACAAATTAATTGGCATTAAGTTTTCCTAACCTTTAAATATTTTTTGAAATCTTAGATTAAATCAGTTGGGGTCAGTGCTTTCTGGTAGGGAACTCTGTGACTAACTTCTTACTTCTCTCAGATAATTTGTCTGCTTATATTTTCTGTAAATTGAGTTTAGTTCTGAGAAGTTTTTCAAGACAATTAGATATTTAGTCTAGATTATTTTTTGACATAAAGTTTGCACAAATGCCAGATTTGGCATTTATTTATTAATTCTAGTATGTTTTACTTTTCTAACTTGCTTATTTCTCTCTATATTAAGTTTTCATTCAGCCTTATTTTCATTTTCTTTGTTATTCTTTCCTAAATTTTGAACTGGTCACACATTTAATCAATTTTGACTCATTTTTATTGATAATGGTATTTAATATTATACTTTTCTACTCATAATATTTTTAGCCATATGCCACAAATTCTTTTGGGTGCTATTTTTATTATCTTCACTTTCATATAAGTCTACACCCCTAACTATTTACCTTTAGACCCAAGAGTTGTTTAATATGTTGTTTATTATATTTATTTCGATATGGAAATGCACATTGCTTTGGATTTTTTCGGTTATTTATGAATTTCTAGTTTTTATCATTGGTGATCAAAGAATACTATTTTTAATATTTCTATACTTGAAAATATTTTAAGGTCTTTTTGAGAAATCAATTAAATAATTTTAAAAGATGTGAATGTTCCATATACACACTTAAAGAAGGCACAATCTTTACTTTTCACAAATACTAACTTTAATTGCCAAACAGATTTTTTTTTCTCTTAAAGAAGAGAAAAAAATTAAATAAATCACATTTAATTACAGAATGGGGCATACTCTTTCTTTATGTCAAATGCATTTGACTCGTAACGCAACTGGGTCAGGTTGAAGAAGTGTCCTGCAGACTTGTTTGACTTTGTCAAAACATGATGTCATTCAAAGGGTGAATGCCCAGTGTCTCTTTTATGGGGCTATAATGCAAAATCTGGGTGTTCAGAGGAGGCTCTGCATGTGGCCATGACTGTGCTGTTGGGTTCCCAGGGACTCACTCACTGGTTGTCTCTCAGCTGTCTCCTCTTTGGCCCTAAGGAACTATCTTAGCTCTGCATTTTCACCCTCTGCTTTTTCCTTTTCCCTATCAGGTCTACAGTGCTGCCATCCCTGAGTCTTTCAGGGAAGCCGACTTAGCTGCTGTGACAATCTAATATGTCATGAAAGGGTTGCCCTCAGCTCGCATTTCCTGCTACAGAATTTCTGAGATGAAATTTTGGAGTTGGAGAAATCGTGGTCTCAGCTCTCCTCCCTCACCATCCACATCAAACCCTGAGCACATCTGGTGGATTTTATTTGGGTCTCTCCTGCTTGCAGGTACTGGGTGTCTTGTGCTTGCTGGAAGCCCCAGTCTTCCCTGGCTGCCTTTTCTCTAGGTTTACTCTAGGTTTCCCTTTGAGGTCCCATTTCTGAGAATTTGGGGATTGCCTCTGCCCTGTTATCTCCCACACCAACCGTATGTGGCCATTAAAATTTCATTACAAGTTCTTCTCATTTTTCCTCCTTTGTGGATGGGCAGGCCCCTCATCCTGTGCCAGCTGCAGTAGGTGAGGCAACATGACCACACTTGTCTGGGGTGAAGGACTTCCCATTTTCTTGGCACTTAGTTCACAAGTGTATCTTTGTGTGCTCAGCTCTCGAATTAGCCAGCTTGCTGTGGTTTTTGAGTGAGAAGACTTGTCTCTCATTACTGCCAACATCTGCGCTAGGTTCCTCTAGTTTCACTTACAATTTTTTTTAATGATGATTTCTATTCTTTCTCTTGTTCCTCAATTTCTCTCTCTCTCTCTCTCTCTCTCTCTCTCTCTCTCTCTGTACTGAAAATTATCTGAGGTGAATTTTTGCTACTGTTCACTCCTTTTAAATTTCAGTCTTACTTCTTATATAATGTTACAATTTTTTCCTGAATTACAGCAACCATCTTTGTAAATCTTCTTTTCTGCAATTATACAATATTTGAGCTTTCCTAATGTGGATTGACTCTGTCTTCTCAAATTTCATATTGACTTTTTATTTTATTTTTTGGTACTGGGGATTGAACCAAGGGGCACTTAACCACTGAATCATATCCCTAGGCCTCCACCTTTTTTTCCACATTTTATTAGCGACAGGGTCTTGCTGAGTTGCTTAGTGCTTTGTTAAGTTTTTTTGCGGCTGGCTTTGAACTCATGATCCCCCTGCCTCAGACTTTCTAGGTTCTAGGATTACTGGAATGTACTACCATGTCTGGGATTCCAACATTCTTACTGACTTTTAAAAATTGATTTAACCTCTGCTTGAAATGTAAGTTTCATTTTAGTTATGGGTGATAAGATTTAGTATAACTTCATTGTCTGGGGGATGGTGTTTTCAGTGAGATATATATATATATATATATATACACACACACATTATATATTACTATATATACATATATAGTAATGTTGTAGAACTTTCAAATCTAATAATAGTAATAATGTGCACAGGATTTAAAATTAATTGTTTTCTTTTGTCATGTGTAAGTGAGATTTGTGATTTATTTTCTTTCTTCTTTGAAGAATAGATAGGATCAGCATTAAGAAATACTTGCTCATGATTTCAGAATTTTCTCATTTGCTTATTGTGATAAATACACATATATGTATATATACATATGTATATACATATATATATCGCCTTACACTCTTATAAAAAGAGTAAATATTTAAAATATTAAAAATATCATAAAATAAATAAATCTGTATTACATTGAACTTTGGTTTTTCTGTATAAAATAAAACAGAATTTATTTCCCAAAAGCATGACTTTGTATCACTTCTTCACTTCAAAGGAAGATTACTCATCTTGAAAAGAAAATAAACGAAGATCACTTGTCAGAGAGTGAGATGAATTCTGGGGCAGTGTGGGCTGGTAATAACACTATTACATGCTTCTTCAGAAGCTCACTAACCAAGCGGGTCACAGTTAAAATTTTAGAAATGAGTAGCTTGTTTACAACATATCGAATGCTACTCACATGATCAAACTGCAGCATGTTTGCCCTTCCCATCAGCTCAGGTACAGGGAACAAAGTATTTTACCTTTGTATCTTTGAGTTTGTATTAAAATTCAGTTATTTATGAGGCTGGGTTTAGCACAAATTTTACCTGAAAATAAGCACAAAAGTTAATGTTCCTTTATAAAGAACCTCTTCATATTCTGCCCCACACTTTCTTTCCTTCCAACAGAGCTTCACAGTCAGAATCCTGGTTCAGTTCTCAGACCTCGGGTCTCATCTATAAACATGGTCTGATTTATTCATTCAACACGTTTCTATTGATTACCTTCTCTGTGCAGGTACTGTGCTAGTTTCTGTGAATATGATAGTCTGCAGGGTTAAATGTCTTGGGATTCCTGTATCCTTGTCTGCATATTTAGGTTGAAGTGAATGTCTTAAATTATTATTATTATTTTTAATCCAAATCATTTCATAATAAACCTGCAATATTTTTTTCATATACTAAATAAGGGCATAATTTATAAATCAATATTCTAAACTCTATTTAATTACTTAACATTTGACTCTGCTCAGAAAACAGTATTCAATTTTACCAATTACAAGTTTTTCTTAGTAACTATACAAAGATTTTAGAATTTTCTTACTAAGTTTGCAGAGAATTTCACATTAAATTTAGTGCAAGAAAAATTATGATTCATTAGTTATTTAACGAATATTTATTATGTACTTTCTCAATGCTATACACTTGTCAGGCAATAGACATCTTCACCGGGCATAATCCTTGCCATCATAGTCACAATGGAAAAGGTGGCTATCATGATAATTGTTACAAAGGTAAAATGCACAGTGTAATAAATCAAGAAAATTCAGTAAATCTGAGTGACAGATAATTATTTCTTAAGGAAATAGCATTTAGACCATTTAGACTGATATCCATTGACTAAGAGTTTCTTGGGTAAAAAGGAAATAGTAGTGCAGTCAGAAGGGGAAACTTCTTTGAATTTTTAACTAAAATTGTGAACTTAAAGAACTGGAAATTTTTAATTCATTGTGAATCATCTATTTTTGAAATAGACTATTATTTAGAATAATTTTAGGTTCGTGGCAAAATAGAGCAGAAATCCAATTCAAGTTTCAATTCATTTTTAAATGCAAACTTTTTCAATTCAGTTTTCAAATGTCAGTGTGAAAATAAAGTCATTGTCAATTAGGCTTTATGTTCTTTCATTATTAAACACTCACTAGAGTTTTTTTAAAAATGTTTTATTTTGAAATAAATATACATTCTGAGAAATTTAAGCAGAGTTCAATAGGTCATATCTAGACAAATGAATTTTATTCTAAGTGCAATGGCAGCTAATGGAAAGACTTATAAAAGTAGAAAAATGGTAAGGACAAACATACCAGCAATTAATTTTGTGACTGCATACCCCAGGACAGATCTGACTGCTATTTCTAAACCCTGTTGTTGTAGTACAATTAAAGGCATATTTCTCCCTAAGAGTAACTATCTTATTTAGCAGGAGAGCTCTGTGCATAGTACATATGCAGGAACAAGACTGAACCACTAAAGAAAATGTCTAACTGTGTGTGTGTCTATAATTATCATGGTGGGGTATTAAGGGTGTACTGCTTTTTCATGTTTTCACCCAGAAGTGATATATCATATCTGCTCACCCTGGGCAAAACAGGTCACCGATCCACAACTAACTCCAAAGAGGCAGGGACCTACCCTCTTACTCCATGCCCAAAAGAAGGAGGTGTATGAATGCCCTTCATAAGTCTTGAAGTGGACATTAACATACTCTCTCTACAGTAAATAGAAGAATCTATGAATCTACTTATTAAGCAGTCACATTTAATCATGCTGATTTGTTAAATTAATAATGTGCTTTGAGACTGTATTGGGGCATAGCAACGTATAATTCTACATGAAAAATGAGCTTGTGCATCAAAAATATCTATGTGTAACTAGGAATGGAATATTGCTTCTTTTTGTTTTTCCTGGCCGTGTGAGAAAGAAAAGTTGAACGTGACTTATACATGAATATCCCATAATTATAATTCTATTTGGACAATTTCATATTGGCAGAAATTTTCTGCCTATAAAAATGATCTGCTCAAACATATTAGGCATTTACTATATTTGTCTCTGGGGTGCAATCACTAGCATGAAATTCACTGTCTGGTCGTATGGCTCAACTGAGGCTTATTTTACTAGCTTCCAGACAAGGGAATGGGGTGATACTCATAATAATCAAAACAAAACATGGCTTAATTATCATGTTGTTAGTCTGTGGAACTTCTCACTTAGTCCATCACCTGGATGCCTGAGGGATAAGAGGATTGATGACCAACTTAAGCCAATGCTTTTATTCAGAGATGTGGCAAGAATAATAAAATATAGCCACCATGTAGTTTATATGCATTAATCTCACTTACATCTCATAACAAGGCTGTGAAGACAGTATTATTAGTAATAGGTAAAAAGCAAATGTGAACACAGACTATTTGACTATAAGACAAGTTTTTAACTCTCCTGGTTAAAAGTTTTAATTCTTTTATTGGTCTTACTAAAGATTCATTTTTAGATCAATGATTCAGATTAAACCATTATGATAAGATTCTGATGAAATGTAATAAATAGTATTTATCCTCAAAAAAAGGTTTAAATTTCTTAAAACCTTCACAGTCTATGAAAATTAAAAGAAATCATTGATAGGTATAAGTGATACATTTGGCTTAACAATTTTATACTTTATTATTTAAAAATGTGTGTGTGTGTGTGTGTGTCTGTGTGTCTGTGCACACGCACACGTGCGTTTGTGGATGTTTCAATTCTTGGATCTAATAACTTAGTATGTAGTTATTTTAATTAATTTTTTGGAGTCATTAATACATGGAAACATAAAATGTATAAAAAGAAATTATATTTATAAAAATATAACAGTAGAAAATTCAGTAGAGGTAAAATCACTCCATCTTTCTGAGAATGGATATAAAATCAAAGGATAGTGGAGTTGAATATATCATTATATATATCATAGTTTATCCCCTTCTATGTCAGAAAGAGAAACAGATTCATTAGAAGAGCCAAATTTTATAAAAACACTAACTTCCTCAAAGTTTCAGAGATGCCTTGTACATAAATAACTTAATCATGATTCTCACCTAGATATGAAGACTTCCAGGATGTTTCTGAGATATTTATGTTGATCAAATCATAGTACTTTAAATGCATTTCTTGGTCTAGCTACACTGTGCACTGACTTAATACAAACCTTCAGGAGTACTGCTGAAGCACACCCTGCTTTGCTATAACTGTAATAGAAGAATAATTATCTTCCCTAAATCAAAATATATACTTTTGCTGCAGCACCACTAGAAAGTGTTTCATCAACCCAGATGTGCTTATAATGAATTAGGTAAAAAGCCCAAACCACCTATGGCTAAATAAAATTATGGTTTTGCAATAGTATTCTGACCCGTATCCATCAAAATGTCAAAAGGATATTAGTAGACAGCAGGCATGCAACCTGGAAATGACAGAGCAAGTATTAATCTCTTACACTGCTTGAATCTGCTTCAGGCAAATGGGACACGGACTGAATATGTGCCCAGAATGAGAAACATGGATTTACAAGGAACAACATACTTGCTTTGTTGTTGTTTATTTGTTTCTTTTACTGCTTACTATAGAAACACACCTTGACTAGTTACTTAAGCATCTGGTGATCATTGAACCTCTAGTGACAAAAACATGGACCTTGAAATTACAATCCTTGAAATCTGATTCTAGCTCTCAAGCTAATTGTTGGCTCTTGACCAAAAAAAAACAAAAAACAAACAAACAAACAAACAAACAAACAAAAAAAGTCTGAACATCACTTTCATCATAAGTAATATAAAGGGAATAGGTTACATCTACCTTCCACAGTATTCATAAAAACTAAATGTGACATATGTAAAGATTCCAGAAAGTGGTCAATAAATAGAAATGACATCATTATTATCTTTCTTTTATTTCATACTCATGTCACATGAAACTATGGCACACTAAAAAGTGAAGCAAAACAAAATAAAAGTTTGCCTTTTGAGACATTTCTAAAAGGAAGGGAAATCTAAGTATGTAAGTAAAAGAAAAGAACTTTCTGGGTCAGCTGACAGTGCCAACAGTGTGCCTGAGCATCTGGTCTGAGATGTACAATTGTCTTGCTAAAAGGGACAATCCCCGCTACCACTGCTGATGTCATAGTCTCCTGCCTCAGTCAGCAAATCAAGATAGAAAAGCCATGCATTTATGGGTGCTGAGCCTGCTAGCAATTTTTCAGGCAGTAGCTCCACATTAATATGGTTAGAAGTGAAGTTAAATGATGCTGACTCATAGATTACTTCCCTTCCAAATGTATCAGCTTCGAGGATTTAAATTCCATGTGTATACTAGTTTAACGTGTTGCAGTCCTTAAATTCCCATTAACAACTGGCTTTTCAAATTGTTCTGAGAGCTCATTTGAGGGGTGTCAGAAGGCAAAGAAAGCACACAGTTAGGAATTCACAGGCAGTGAAATCACAGTGTCTATAGCTCAGGTTTCCTCAGACCACGTTCCTTCTATAACATTTGGTGTTTCCTCCCTGTGGCCACACATACTCAGAGACTATACCATGATGTCATCTTTGTTCTTTTATTATTCAATGAATGTTTACACACACAAACACACACACACACACACACACACACACACTGGCACACACACACACAATGTAGGAGGTAAACATTAGGCATTCCCCCACGAAAAAGTGTAACTTACTATGTCATAGCATTTGGCCAATTTAAATATGTACATGGGAAATAAGAAAAAAAGGAAATGCTCCAAACTACGTGAAAAGCAATGCTTAGATTTGAAACGGTTAGGCACCTAACAGGGAAATGTATCTCAGGCAGTTAGCATCAAACCCAAGAAACATTGAAGGCAAGCAAAAATGATAAAGTTACAATGGAAGAAACATCTACTATCAGGGGCCTTATATATTTTGTTTTATTTTAGCCTCAGGATAACATATCTAGGTAGACATTATCTTCCTTTTACAGAAAGAGGAAAGGCTCAAGCACTTTATGAATACTATGCATGTAGTCTTCCATAACAAAAACTGAGCATTAGAGTACAGAGAGTTGAAATCACATTAATGGTTTAATTTGTTCATTTTCCACCTATACTCAGAGTTTCCTTTCCTACTGGATCTAATAATATTTTAAAATCAACTTTATCTATGCATAACTTACATAAAATAAACTGGGTCCATTTAAATTGTACCCACTAAATAAGCTTTGACAGATGTGCATACTGGTGAAACCACTGCTGCAATTAAGATAGAGATTTCCCTCACCCCTAAAAGACTTGTCATGCCCATTTGCATCCATGTCCCCCTTCACCATCAGACTGAGTAATCACTGGTCTGTCTGACACTACACATTAGTGTCAATTTTCTGAAATTTTATAAAACCGAAATCCCATAGTATGCACTAAATTTGCTGTGGTTTCTTTCACTCAGCATGACTTTGAGATGCATCCATATTCTTACATGTCTTGGTAGTTTGACCATTTTTGCTCCCCAGTAGCATTCCATTGTATGGGTATACCGTAAATCAACATGTGGAAATGTGGATTGTTTTCCATGTGTAGCTATTGTGAATAATGTTGCCGAGAATATTCATGTACAACCTATGTGTGAACATGTATTTTCACTTTTTGATTAAATACATAAGATGTAAACAGATTATGCTCAACATAGTTCATCTTTAGCTTTTAGAGAAATATCCAAAGAATTTTTTAAGCATAATTTCACCATTGTATACACCTTCTAACAGTGTATTAGAGGTTTTGCCTTTATACATTCAAGTCAATTTTTGTTGGTATTAGATATTAAATTGTTAACCATTCAAGAATTATAGAGAAGTACTTGTTATGATTTTAAGTTTTGTGTTGGTATTAATTGACTTAATTTTGGGAATCTTCTTATTTTCTTATTCATCAGCCACATATTTTATTTACACATTGCCAAATCGAATATTTTATGTTTTTAAAAACTGAGTTGTTTGTCATTTCATTTAATAGTTTTTTTAATATGTGATGTGAATGCATATTTTTTGTTAGATATTATATTGATAGTATTTTCTCCACATCTTTAATAGTACCTGTTTTTCTTAATAGCAACTTTAAAACAGCAAACTATTCTAATTTAAAAACTGTCTCTTGTAATTTTTTATGATTAAAAATCATACTAGAAAGTTTGTTTCCTAATACAATTTCCTCTAGAATTTTTATCAACTTGACTTTTGCATTTATATTTCTGATCTATATTGTGTTTAGTTTTGTATAATGAAAGGCATTGGCTTCCTCCTCCCTTTCCTTCTCCTTTTTACAAAAAAATAACTAATTGTTCCAGAACTATTTGTTGAATTTTTTTCTTTTTTTTATTGGTTGTTCAAAACATTACAAAGCTCATGACATATCATCTTCCATACATTTGATTCAAGTGGTTTATGAACTCCCATTTTTACCCCAAATACAAGTTGCAGAATCACATCGGTTACACATCCACATTTTTACATAATACCATATTAATGACTGTTGTATTCTGCTACCTTTCCTAGCCCCTACTATCCCCCTTCCCCTTCCCTCTCATCTTCCCTCTCTACCCCATCTGCTGTTGTTTAATTCTCTCCCTTGTTTTTTTCCCCCTTTCCCCTCACAAACTCTTATATGTAATTTTGTGTAACAAATTTTTTTTCTT
The DNA here is from genome assembly GCF_048772815.1 of Callospermophilus lateralis. NCBI lineage: Eukaryota > Metazoa > Chordata > Mammalia > Rodentia > Sciuridae > Callospermophilus > Callospermophilus lateralis. The sequence continues at coordinate 18,731,393 of NC_135307.1, forward strand.
TTATGTTGGCACTTATGCCAAAACTTGGTTGACCATACACTTGTGAAGAATTTATCCTTGTGCTAATAGAACAACATCTAGATTATCATACCTTTGTAGTTGATCTTTAAAAAAGGCATGTGGATCCTCCAAATTTGTACTTCTTTTTAAAAATTTCCTCACATTTTAGAACCAAATTATAAATTTAATTATGAAAACCCTATTAAAATTTGGTTAAACTTATGTCAATCTCCAGATGAATTTAAACATCTGTACCTATTATGTACCATCCTCCTGCATATAAGACATTTACAGCAACTTAAATTGAGCAATTTGATGGGTTTTTATAGGTGTCTTATTGTTATGATGGATATATCTCTAAAACTCCTGTATTAATGTAGGCATGTTTAGAGGTGAAATGATTGGATTTTGAGAGCTATGCCTTAGTCACTCTGTCCTAGTTTGAATGACTCCATGGTAACTGGAGGCAGATAGGGTGTAGCTGGAGGAGGTAGGTCACTGAGGACATCCCCTAGAAGGGTGCATCTTCCCTGGGGGCTCCTTTCCCCTTTCTCTCTTTGTTTCCTTGTTGTCAAGAGCTGAGCATTTTTTCTCCATTGGGCCCTTCTCCCATGAAGTGCTTCTTCATCTTGGACACAGAGCAATGGAGATGGCTTTCTATAGACTGAGACTCCTGGATCCATGAGCTCTGAATAAATTCTCCTCCTCTAAGTTGTTCTCATAAGATATTTTGTTCACAGAAATGCAAAAGCTAACTAAAACACCTATATAGAGAATGGAGAGAAGTAATGGATTAATAGTATTGACTTGTTTAGGACACATACATTTACAGAGGGGTTACATTTTCTAAGCAATGTTTTGAAGTTATTTTAACTAGAGGGGTCTTTTGGTCTTGTACATCATTTGGCTAATTACTACTAAGACTTTTACGTTTTGTGCAGTCTTTGTAATTTAAGTTTTCTTTTGCATACTTTGTTTTGCTGCATTTATATTGAAGTTTCATAAAGGCTCCAGAGCTCACCTCTAATAAAGCTTAACAAATGAGAAATGTACTCTTTCCAAAATTTGATAGCCTTTAAAAATCAGTCTATTCTTGTTTACTCTGTAGAAGATCCCCTACACATTTTTTTCATTTTTATTGTTAAAGTCTTGTCTGGGGGTGAAAAATGGTCCTTTGTAGCTTATTAGCCCATGCCTGTAGCTGAATTCATACAATGTTATATTTTTACTAAGAGCAAATGCAAATATTTGGTACAGAATTGAATATTCAATTTATTTATTGAAATGAAATTCACAGACAATATAATTTATCTATTTACTTAACAAAAAAAAGAATACAATTTATCATGCCTTCCTGATGGAATTTAAAAAGATCTTAAAATTTATAAGTCATTTGGAAGAGATATCTGACTACTTAGAGCAAAGCATGGAAATACATTGCTTCCCTGTTAACAAGTAAACACCAAATAATGTGACTTTTATAAATTGCATCAGACAGCTGAGTTAATGGGACACTCAAGTATTCTGGGATATAAGTCAAGGTAGGTATCTTCAGGAAGGGATGGGATTCAAGCTCTAACTCACTGTGGTGCATTAAAGGAGAGAGACCCTCTGTTGGAGCTGGAAAAGAGAAGTAATCTAAATGGTTAATGCATTCAAAAACCCGCTTGTTGCCATCAACCTCTTCTGGGTGTTTCCAGTAAATACAGTGAATATGGAGTGAACCTGGAGAAAGCCTTCTTCATACAAGAGAGGGAGAGTAACTGCCTCTGCAGGAAAGGCACATACCTCTGATGGACATTCTCCTGGACTATTTTAGGAAAAAAAGAAATGATCTCAAACCTTGTCACTCAAGGGCACAGAGGAAGTTCCAAAACACCTGGGAAAGGGTAAAAGTACTTCTCTACGCCTGGGGGAAAGCAGGAATTATACTAGAAATGGAGTCTAGCCTCCTAACCCTGAGAGAAAAGCATCAGTCACTCTGCTCCCCAGGATGCACCAAAGACTCAAGCTGCCAAAGATAGTTATCAAGAGGGGAAGAAAACCTCACCCCAGAACCCAGGGATTCAGGGCAGGTCTAAAATTATCTGGGCCAGAATTTCTGCTCTTGAAAGTAGGCTAATGAGCATGTGAGCACAGATGATCTACTGCTGGGAAGAGGCTACAGCTTGGAAAGACAGCCCACTGAGGAGCAGGTGGTGTGTGGGAAAGAGCCAAGGTGGAAGATGCCCACTCCAAGCACAAAGTAACGATCGAGAAACTGGAAAGTGGGTGCCCTGAAAATACCATAGTAGTTACCTCTCCCTGCAAAACAAATTATCCCAAAGCATAGTGGTTTTAAACACTACACATTTATTATCGCATGCATGCTGTGGATCTTGGAATAGGTTTAGTTTAATGGAGACAAATTTTGTTTTTGTTATTTTAACTTTGGGTCTGAAATTTTTCGGTTGATTGTCTCATAAGCACCTGGAACAATACCTGGAACCTTTGAGGCAGGAGGCTACAGTTCCAAGATGTGCCATTCATGAAACTATTGGTCAGAATCCTCAGTTCTTCTTGTTCTTGTTTAGGCAGAATCAGCCCAAAGAATCTACAAAAAGCTACTGGAACTATTAAGATAATTTTACTTCTTTTGCAGTATTCAACTTTATTTTTTTAATCAAATATATTTCTGTATCTTTTAATAAAAACTTGAAACTTCCATAAAAGAGTACTGTGTGCAGTGGAACCCTTAGGTATGAACTGAACATTTATGTGAGCTCTGTATGTTAAAAAGATTAACATGCTCCCTTTAAATAACATAAAATACACCAAGAAGATCTAAAAGAATTTACACCAAGAAGGTCTAGGAATTTATCATGTGAATGGACGGAAAGACAGAATAATGAGATATCAATTGTCCTCCAAATAACCTCAGATTGAACACAATTCCCAATCCATAAGAACCAGCAATGGATGCATTTTCCTTTTGGAATCAAGTGGCTGATGTTTTTTGTTGTTGTTGTTGTTGTTGTTGTTGTTGTTGTTGTTTTGAATATTTGATCAGACAGCAAAGGAAACAGAACAACCAAAGCAATTTTGACAAAAAAAAAAGTTTGAAAACAGTCACTGCATAATTCCAAGACTTAATAAAAGGGCACAATAATCCAGACAGTGTAGGGTTGTTAGAAGCATGGAGACCTAGATCAATGGGGGCACAATAAAGACTCCTGAAATAGACACACACATATAGAGCCAATTCATTTTTGACAAAGGCACAAGGTGATCTACAGAAGAGAATAATGTTTTCCACAACTGATAATGGAACAATAAAGATCTAAAAGCAAAATGACCTGTGATCCTCACTCTATACCCTAAAGACTGAAGCTTAACCCCTAAAATATAAAAATCCTAGAAGCAAACACAGGATAAAGAGTGTTTTTGATCTTGGATTAGACAAAAACAACTTAGACACAGCTCTAAAAGCAAAGTTTTCTGAAGAAAACACTTCACAAATTTTATGTTTCAAAATAAAAAAAAATCTCCTCTGATTTCATTGTTAAGAAAATATAAGGGCAAGCCACAAGTTGAGAAAAATATTTGTAAATGAAATATTTGCTATGATTCTTTTATTTTTAAAATCTTAAATAATCTCAAAAATCAGTAATAATAAAGGAGTAACCCAATAAAATATTGAATGCATTTTGGAGCATAAATGAAGATTTTGGTTGCAAAAATACACATGAAGAAAATGTTCAATGTTTAGTCATCAAGCAAACTCAAACACACAATGATATGCACTACATGTCCATTAAAAGCAATTAAAAATAATATTGATTAAACTGGGTCCTGGTAAAAATATGAAGTACATGGTACTATCATGTATTGCTAGAGGGTAAATGAGATGATATAGTCTCTTTAAAAACCATTTAACAGTTTCATAAAATCTTAAACATAAGCTTATCACAAAAACTATTACTTTGCTTTTAGATCATTAGCAAAAATAAACTAAAATTGATGTTCACATGTATATACACACACACATACATTATATGTAAAAGTTTATGGAGGCTTTATTAATAATTCTCCCAAAATAAAATCAACCCACACTCTACAAAGGATAAAAAGATAAACAACCAAACTTCATGCACTCAATGGAATAGTTCTCAGCAATAGAAACGAAGAACATCTTGATACACTATTGTTGTGTATCAGCAGGTAGCATATGTATATTGTGTTGAAGGTCAAATCTATCAAAGTACATGAAGAAAATTAGAGGAATTGACAGAATTGTTCAATATCTGGATTGGCAGCTACACAACTGTATTTGCTTATTGAAATTCACAGAGCTACACATTTAAAAGTCTGAATTTTAGCATATTTAATCATACCTTAATAAACCAGACTTACAAAAAATTTAAATAAACCCTGAATGGAAAATCCTAGATAATAACATGCATTTCAATATCAGTATTCACCATGACACTAAAGGCTATAATTAAATAGTCAGATGCTCATATTTATATAGTTTTCTACAAATGCATTGACATAGACATGAAATATCAATAACTCAAATACTTCAAGTAGTGTTGCCATTAGATATTTGATTTTCTGAAATAATGAACAGTTCTTGGTTAGCATGAACAAAATAAATACAACATTTCCACATTTATGTGATAGTGACATTTCTGAAAAACTCACTGTATATTACAAACATAGAATATTATTTGATATTGAAAGCAAAGGAGAATTTGATTCTTGGCCCAGAAAAGAAATAGCTATCTTATGATATATCCCGGAAACTTTTGCCAGATTCTGTGGCCTCTAGTTTCAGTGACCTTGAGAATATTACTTAAGTCTTTATGTGCTTCAGTTTCCTAATCTGTAAAATTAAAAATAGCAATATTAGCTTTTATATAAGATTTTAGTGACTGGTCATTTATGAAACACTTATGAAAGTTCCATACACATAGTAGGTGCTAAAAGAGCATTCTCTGAGGAGTCTGGCTCTTCATTGAAAACCTGTGTGTTCTGTTTTGTTTGGGTTTTATGTCTGATGGTTGGGAATCACTAAGTTTCTACCTGAGGTCCTCACAGGGGAGGGCAGACTTGTGCTGTCACCACACTAGACTTGTGCCTTGACCTTGCTGCAGGTTCTTAAGCAGTCCAGCTTCACGCCTCTGTCTACTTACCCGAGACCTGGGGCAGAGACTGTCAGCCACTTGTGTTGAGTCCTCCTTACTTGTTTCAATCTGCACAGTTGTTAAGTCAGGTTCTCAGACTGGGTGGTGAAGGGATGGAGAAAAGACAAACAGACACACAAATAGAGAAAAAGCTGGGTCCCAGTGGTTGACTACTCCTTGGTATGGAGGTAGCGCCACACAGCAACACATATTCATTATAGAGGTATAAACATTAAACAGATTTATTGCAAGAAAGTTTCTTCAAAGTAATCTGAACCAAGGTCATACATATGAGCAGCCTGATTATGATTATCAACTTGCATCCATTAACTTTCTACCCCTGAGCAACAGGCATCTGAACCTCAAGGTCAAGAACTGAATAGCTCTGTGGCTGGCACAGAACCTTCTATTGAACAGAAGGGCAACTGTGTAGATTCAAATCAAGGCCTTCACACCAACAGTTCCCAAGAGAGGCATTGTTTCAGTCACAGGACAATTCAAGGCCCATAATAAAGGGTTGAGGGGGGTCCTTGAAGATGCTTTCCATATCCTCCTGACCCATGAGACTCTTGACTTCTTTGTGTTCTGTGAGGGAACATGAAGCAGGAGGATTTGGTATTTTCACAAGTTTTAGTCTCTTGCTTGTATCATCATTTTGGGGATTGTTACTCTAATCCATCTCCCACATCTGAGAGCTCAGCAATCTCTTTTCCAGCTCAGCGAGGTTCCTGATATTCTTTTGGTTATTACAATTATTATAATAACAATTATAAGTACTATATAATTACAAACTGTTTTGTTGGTAGGTTAATCCAGGCAGAACACTGGCCCTCTCTTTGCTATTCTGGAGAGCCCAATCACTGTGTTGTGATAGCATCTCTAGCCTATGTCCACCAAATGCTAAGAACATGCTAGAATTGTGGTGGCTATGAGAAACACCCTGACCTCACTTGTAGAATGACTCCAAGCGGGGACAGAGCCCAACTCTGAAAAACAGCTCACCATGATATTAATTTTCCCCAAAGGAGTCTCTGATTCTTCCTGATTCCCTTTAGGGGATGCAGGGGAGCAGGAAAGTGGATAGCAGGCCATACTTCATCTTAATTTAATAGTTAATTAAACTCTTGCAGAAATCTTCAAATGTGTACATTCACGTTGTCTATTATTCTAATAAATTCCAACTTTTGTTACTTATAAACATCACTGTTCTTGAAAGAAAGATAATGCCACAGTTACTGCCATTCAGCAATATTCGAACTTCTTTTAAATATTACTTAGAGCATCTATTGCAGATCTATTGACATGTTTGCTCTCTGAAAACAAAAAAAACTCAAGCATTCTCTAGGGTCATAAAGTATACAGATTTTTAAAGTTTTTTCAGATGTCCTCTGTTGTACATCATCAGGTAATAGTCAAAAGTTTATGTTTCATACATAATTTAAGACCTAAAAGCAGTGGCATTTTTGAAAGGGCCGAAAGGATGGAGGTGAGGGGGGAGATAGATAGAGAGAGGGGGGCGGTAAAGGGAAGGCAAGAAGAAGACTCACTTAAAAATTCGAACAGAAATGAAATTGTCATATAATTTCTTAAGTTGTGAGGATACACAGTTTGAATAAATGGTGGTAGGCATGTAAAACTGTCAACTCCTCCCAAAAGGAAAAAAAAATACAAGAAAAACAACAACAAACCAGGTAGTTTAATAGTAGGTTTTTGATGAGGACTGCTTTTGCAAATAAATATACTTTGGGTTGCATCTGGAATTTCAGAAATACATTTTTCCACATACTTGGAATTGCTAATAATGTCTGAAATAGGCCATATTAAAATCGTTACCATGGTCCTCAGCAAATTTCATTTCTGCATTTTTTCTGTCACTGGAATAGCTTTCATTTATATGAGGAAGCACAAGAATGAGACTCGGAACACCTGGATCTCAATCTAGGGTATTCGACAGAATAGTTTGCTGTCAGATCTAGAGAGATCTACTTGTCATTCAGTCAACAAGCTGTGAATAAGCAGTTTCTAAACACGTGAACATTTTTACTTCCAAATATTAATCCATGTTAAAAAATAAAGGGGGAATGGGTGCACCTAGTTAAATAATGTGAACTAATAACATTATATGAACTAATAATATGTTCACCTTTTGAAGTATTTTCAATATGTTTACTTTTGAAAAGCTCTGAGAAAAAATCAACAGTGGTAAAATTGTAATCTGTGTGTAAAATTAGTAAAATTGTAATCTTAAATTACAAGTATATATATGTTTCCCACTTAAAGTGCTTCAAAGACTGCTTTTTGGGATACAATAATAATGGTGGTCACAAGAACTATTCAGAAGTACAAATAACCCAAATGACCAGTTAGATGTTACAGGTAAAAAAGAGAAAACAATAGATTGTGAATATGTCATTTCTAAATGAAGCAACTAAGTAAACTGTGACATGGATTGAGTCACGAGTCTTAGAATCGAAGGGACTCACTTGGAGAAAGATCTGTTCTGCATGTTTGAAGCTCAGTTACAACATCTACATATTTTTAACACCCAATCCTCCAGAAGGTGAATCTTCAGTCCCCTTCCCTAAGAGTGGGGAAAATAAGGGAAGACTGAAAAGGAACATTAGCACAGAGAAATGGTGAAACCAGAATCAGTGTATATTAAGTTAAAGGTGCCAATGTAAATTTCTTAATTTTGAAAAATGTACCATGATAATGTAAAATGTTAATAATGGAGAATCTACGTAAGTGGGTACGTGGGAACAGTCCCTACTGTATTAAAAATTCCATAACTATGAAGTCATTCTGAAAAAAAGTTAATAATGAAAGCTAAATATTGATACAAAAAGATATTGAGTATTGAATTATACAGGACTTATACTCAATTTCAAGTTCTTAATACTATAATTAGTTAAATTTTTAAGTACTAAAAGATATACACATATTCTGAAATATGTATCCTGAAAATGAACTTATTAATTACAAAGGGAGAAATAGTAGATTTATGTAAGAGAAGACCTTTTTAATCCAGTGATGAAAGTTAACAACAGAAATGGTACAAATCAATATGGCTTCCCAAGCAATAAGATACAATAAGAAAAAATACAGTGCTTCTGTGCTGTTCTTCCCAAATATGCAGGATCTAAATCTAATTTAAAAAACAAAACAAATAACTGGTCCAGAACTCAAGGTCCTAGAAAGTCTGATAATTAGTATGAGGCAGTAGGGAGTAGGGAGGTCTGTGGCAAAGCGGACAGTGAATGACTTGCTCAAAGGATCTCAAATTCAAGTAAAGAAATTTGAGATAAAAGTAATCCCCTGATGGAAACACTAATGAAAATAGCCAATGTTGACTAGGAGCTGACACCTGGTCACACCATACAGTGTGAAGGTGCAGAGGAGCGCCTCTGGAAGTAGATGGCTGGGTTTGAACCCTGTCCTTTCTATTAATGGGAAATCTTTGATCATATCCCTGAACCTTTCTGAGCCTTAGTTTCCTCAACTAAAAACTGGAAATAATAATTTATCTATCTTATAAGATTGTTGTGAGGGTACAAAGTTTGAATAAATGGTGGTAGGCATGTAAAACTGTCAAATTCTCCAAAAAGGAAAAAAAAAAGTATACAAGAAAAACTACAACAAAACCCTTCTAAATCCCTTCACAAAGGGCTAAACTGATAAATAGAAACATTAAGGAAATAGTATAAGGTTACTCTACTAATTAGTTTTTGGTTACTCATAGAACCAATTCTAATTACTACTATCTCTTAACTACTACAGTCTACCATAGATATTATAATCAGTTATATGAAAAGCACTATATTACAACACAAAAATTGTAGACAAAGTATGACCTTCTCTCAATGAACTTATAGCCTTGTGGAAGAAATTACGTGTACACAAGTACAGATCTTTTTTTAATTTTTATTTCTTCGTTTTACGTGGTCACATTATCTTTATTTTATTTTAATGTGGTGCTGATGATTGAACCCAGTGCTTCATCCATGCTAGGCGAGCATTCTACCATTGAGCCACAACCCCAGCCCTTATCAGTTTTACATGCCTACCACCATTTAGCAAAAGATGCTTCTCTTACAGAAATTAGAGAAATTTGAATTGAACATAAAGAATACTTATGAAGAAATGGGATTGGATCTGTCACTTGGAATATGTATAGAAAAACAAGAGATGTTGGCTATCTCCAATTCACTAGTTATTAATAAAGTTCAATGTTTTCATCATTTTCCCTATTTAACATCACAATGGTATGAATATGTGCTATAGTATATATATTTAATCTACAACTGCTACTATATGTTAAAATTAACTACTGCTGTTCTGACATCTGCTTAGAGAATTTTCTCACCAACAATTTCGCAGTACCAGTGATTTACAGAACAAAGCTGAGTAATCATTAAGGAATTTAATATTTATGCATTTACTTTTTATACCCAATTCAAGATCAACATTGGCATTTTTATTTCAGAATATCACCTTATTGTCTTTATTCTGGGAATTTGGCTGATCTAAGATATAGTCATATGTTGACAGTCTTGGGAAGGAATTATTTTTTTTCCTAATTATGAAAGTGAAATATGCTTATTTAAAAAAAAAAGAACTGCAGTTCTTTGAATTGAATATAATTAGAAATAAAATCACTCATAATATCATTGTCTCTGTCAAAACATATTTGGAGAGAGACTCTCCAAATAAGTATACTTAGGATTTGCATAACAATGGAAATACATGTGGCATGGTCAACTCTGTGCACATTCAAGGTGATTGAGGCAAGGTCAAGTTCTTAGAAGAAACCAGAAGAGGGCTACATGAGTTATGTTCAAACAATAATGCTTCTCTACAGATATCAATAATAAGGGTGGCATTAGTCCAAGACTGTTGAATAGATATCCTTGCAGAAGTACTACTTGTGAAAGGTTGCAATGGCCCATGCTCAAGTATGTGGTTCTGGCAGAGTCCTTTCTGACAGCTCTTATTATCAGGCAGATATATGAGATCCCCTCCTCCATCACTTTCTGTTCCTATTTTTTATTATTATTATTATCACTATTGCACTTGTTATTTTCCTAGGGATTGACAGCAGTGACTCCATGGTTGAATCTGAATACTTTCGCATTCCAGAGATGGTAACTCACTATCTCTGAGACAAGTTTTTCCAGATTTTCTCTCAGCATAGCCCTTCTATCTAAACACATGCATAGAACTCTTTTATAAATTTGGTGTTGCATTCTGCATAATGTTTTGCAATTATTTTTTTCACTTAATATGAAATTATGTGTCTGTGAGTTAATATTCATTTTGCATATCTTGTGAAGGTACTTAGGACAGGAAGGAAATTAATAAGGACCCTTACGTGTACTAGGGAACTCTACTCACTGGTTCAGGATCATATACTTTACCACCCCACCTTTACTTTGCACTAGGTTGCGATGTGTTCCTTAACTGCCTTTTTTTTTTTTTTTTTTGGTGTATTTGGGATAAAACCGTACATCAGCTATGAATATAGAACAAAAGGTGAATTTATGGATCAATAATGGGACATTTTTAAAATAATAAAAATGATTAAATATTATAGAAGTAGGAATAATTCTCTTCCTTCTCAAATAAACCTCCTCCTTCTGAAACTTAGGAATTTAAGTGGTGACTTCTCTGTCTCATTGACCTAGAAAGAACAGATGTTATAGTTTTAGAGCTCTTTGAATGGTACACATTTGATCAGCTATGTGCTGTTTACCACAAAATGTGTTTTCTTTTTTTGTTTTGAAAAAACTTTCAGGGGGCTGGGGATATGGCTCAAGTGGTAGCGCACTTGCCTGGCAAGCCTGAGGTAACAATAGGTTCGATCCGAAGCACCACATAAAAATAAAATAAAGATATTGTGTCCACCTAAAACTAAAAAAAATAAAAATAAAAATAAAAAAAATTAATAATTCAGAAATTAAGCTTTATGGATAATTGTTACTCTCTGTTCTTGTTTGTCCTTATTTTCCTACCATTGTCATTTGTACAGGTTAAAGTCACTTAATTTATTTTTATTTACTGTAGATAAACCCATTAGCCTCCATCATTCACCAGTGGGATTGGGTCATTACTATGTCCAAACTAATGAGATAGTGAAATAATTTAGGTAAAGGGCCGGGGTCCAATCCTGTAATAGAGATGTTGCATTAAAACAAAAGAAGAAACCAAGAACATGACCCCTCCCTTAGCAGAATTGAAGCAGCATATTTTGATAGGTACTTCTTCCTAATTTCTATGATTGATGAAAGTCCTTTCCCTCTCTTGCCAGAGTATTCTGGGTGATGTCATTGTCATTCAAAACAGACAGCATCCTTTTGTCCCGCAAAAGAAAAGAAGAAAGAGCTCTTCGTGAAGTTGCATAGATTTTTGACCTACAATTTATATAGTTACCAAAGTAATTAGTTTCATATTTCTTATTTTCTATTCATAATAATTATTTGAGATGTGTTATAACCTCTGAGATAGTGTTTGTGTTCTGCTAGGACCAAGTCAATATGGAATGCATATGAGGATATTTCTTTTTAATGATCTATGGGTTTGCATATTACAGATACTCAAGTACATTGCAATAATGTTAAAATTCTGTTAGTTTGTATTTCAGTTTGGTCTTTTCAAGCAAATACATTTCCAATAAAGTGTTTTGCTTCCATATGATTCATCAACTAATATTTAACTAACCTCCTCTTTTAAATGTTTCCAAATTGTTTCTAAAGAAGCCTGGTATACTGCAGTGGCTCATCAAAGAGTTTCTAAGTGAATGGAAGAATGGAAAACCAAAATCTCAAAAGATTTACTTCTTTGAACTCATTCCTGGAACAGTTTGGCCTCAGACACTGTACCCACTTCTTTAGCTACAGTATTTTTTTTTTTTTTTTGCTTTATACAGATTAAACCCTGGGTTCAAAAGTTTTTCTACTTGAAAGAATATGAGATAGATTTGAGAAAAAAATTAAAAAGAAAGAAAAAGAATCTTAGGGCCACAAAGATCCAAAATCAGTGCTCTTCAGACACCTTGTTTAACTACTTCAGGACTAGAATGCAGGGAGTTAGTAGTATTTCCCCATGTGTCTATGTGACCTTACGTTGTCAAGTATATTCCAATCTCAGTAAGTTAAGAAAGCACTTTAGTTTACCCTCCCACCCTCCAACCTTTGCCTTGTACTAAGTGACCATGTATTCCCTAATTGCCTCCTTTTAGATAGATCTTGGCTAAAACTTTACCTTAACTATTAACATAGGAAGGAGAGGCGAATGTATGGCTCAATAAGAAGACATTTAAAAAAATAAATTAAAATAATAAAATAATCAATACAATAAAATAGAAATGTATGTCTCCTTTATCATATGAAGCTTCTTCTCCTTATGTAAATTTTCCATCTCAGAATGTCTCACAATCATCCTCCACCTCTGTCTTTGTTCAAGCCAGAAACTTTAGTGTGAGATTTTGGAAGCATTAACATGGGGATTCTGGAGCTGGTGATATTCTACCTGCTAGGCAAGAGCTATATCAGGAAGTTCACTGTGAAAATTTACAGGGTTATACATTAAATTTATGCACTTTACTGTACATGTCTCATACCTAAACAAATATTTGACATGTGTTATTGTCTGAGAACCACATACTAACATCATGGCACCTGCCCATCTTCAGGTTTAGTGGACCCATAGGAGACATCATTGTACATTAAGGAAATGGCTGTGTGTCCTCATGATCATGCTATTCTTTAATCCCTAGAAAACCTGCAAAGTACAGTGAGGATAAAATTAGAGTTCACCAAATTTGTGAACTGACTCCAACACATAAAATATGACTTTGTCTATATCACATAATTTTCCTCAATCCAGACGTAGAGATATTCATGAAATAAATATGTTGCAGTATTCACACTTTAAAATGTGAAAAATAAAAAAAAACAATGATACTTTTATTCTGCAACACAAAATACCAAGCAAACATAAACAACGAAGAATATAATATATAAATATCCTCATATATTTGTGCAAGCACGTTTCTTAATAACTTGAAGCTTTCTCTAATTTATTCTTTATATCTCACTGATAATACACTAAAATAACATATCTGGTATCATTATGAAACTGCAAGTATTTTATAAAAGTGTCCAATATTCCATTTGGAAAAAAATATGAAGACTTAGGGTAAATCATTTTATGAACTGTTAATTTTGGGGGTGTTATATATAAATATTTATTCTAACTATATGTAAATTAGAATGTTAAGTTCATGGAGAGGTAGCTAAGAGTACAATAAATGCCTTAGAGCAGGCATTAGCACGGCATTTGCTTTGTGAACACATTTTCTCAGAACGTAGCTGTACTCATTCCATTCATAGAGTCTACAGTAACAATAGAAAAGTAGCTATAACAGAGACCCTGTGACCCACCAGGCCAAAATCATTAATGATCTGCCCTTTATACAAAAAGTCTGCCAAACCATGGTTCAAATCAGTGGTTCTGAAAGTATGGTCTCCATGAGTAACATAATTATAAATTAGGTATTCATTAGCTGTGCAAGTTCTTAGGCTCTGTGTAAGACCACTGAAGCAATATCTATGCAAGAGGGTTCAGAAGTCTGTTTTGATGAGTCCCTCAGGGGACTCTGGTGCACAGTAGTATTTGAGAACTATTGTTCTACAGGAAACAACGTGCTTAAGAAAAGACTAAGACAGCCAAATCACAGATAGGTCAGACACCATAACTGACTAATCATACAGCTGATAAATATTGCACTTGCTAATTCAGAAATTTTTAGTGTTTACAAAACTGCATTACAGCAGAGGACTAATATATGGCACAAATCTGCCTCTCTTCTTACTTTTTTTGCTTCCACTATTGTACCTGGTTTAGGCCATTGAAAGACTCATTTGATTATTCTTTTCTCATCTAATTTTCTTCTGGGTATCAGTCCAGTGACTCGTAACTATAAGTAAGCCCTACTCAAAATCTTTCCAAAAGAGCTCATAATATTTAGAATTAAATAATAAAGATTTTTATATATCACTTATATATAAAATATATCACTTCCACTAAAGCTAAGACTTTGGGCTTTCCCTTCATCCTAACGTGAATGCCTTCTTCATGACATCCCTAATGTTATCTCAGATATATTCTTACTGGGAGTGGTGGTGCATGCCTGTATTCCCAGTGGCTCTGAAGGCTGAGGTAGGAGGATCCTAAGTTCAAAGTCAGTTTTGTCCACTTAGCAAGGACTTAAGCAACTTAGTGAGACCCTGTCACAAAATAAAACATATAAAAAAGGGCTAGGGATGTGGCTCGGGACAAGGTGCTTCTGGCTTTGATTCTCCACCAAAAAAAAAAAAAAAGAATCTTTTTCAAATATATTCTTCTTGTATACTGAAATTTTCTCTCATAACTCTGCCACTAGCAATCATCCCTGAGTATTCCATCTAAAAGAGTTCTCACTTTTAATTGATGAATTGTATGGTACATAACTTATATCTCAATGAAGCTAATTTTAAAAGCAATGACAGATGAGGGCTTGGTATAATGTTCAGAGTCTCATGTGATTATGTTAATAACTATGTCATAAAATTAAATAAGATAACACATGAAATGTATGAAATGTTTATAGCATAGTTCCCAGCTTTTATTAATGGTTCAAATTTTACCTTTGCATTTTATTTTATTATGGCACTATGTATTATCACATATTACATACTATTATGAGTGCTATACGGTCATATTCTTATGATCAGTTGCTGGTAGCCTCCTTTAATCTAAATCCTAGAAGACATATGCTGGCTAATAGGTTACTCAACTAAGAAAAGAGAAAGAAAATTGAGTTGGCAACAAGTAGTCAATATACATACCTAAAATGATCCATGAGTTTAAATACAGGATAATGTCTTTCCAGTTCACTGAGATATTTTAGGTTTGTCACTTTAGATTTAGAATAAGAAGACAGAATTTTTCAATGCTTTTGACCATAACCCTGTCTTGCAAAAACCTTTGGATCATCTCAGCTTCTTGTGCTGCAACCACTATCTCTAACTCATAGGTACACTTACCATTTGTAAATGCATTTCAATCACCATTCAAACTATTTTATTAGTCCTGATAATGTACTCATTTTTATGAGAAAGAGATCTGATATAAAATAAATCCTAGTGTGATATTATTCTTTAAGTATCCCATGTTTGAACAAATGCTTTGTGGGGTAATGCTTTTTACTCCATTGTTAAGAACAAACTTGAAACAACAACAAAACAAAAACAAACAAACAGAAAACCACCAAAATAAGTTCTGTTGGGCCAGTTCCTCTCTTCTTAGGTTCTCTGAAGTTAGCACATTTTACTCTTCACATAAGCTTCTCTTGTATATTTAACAGTGTCCTTGAGAAAACAAAATATCATAGGACACAAAGGAAACCCCAAAGTAGTTATTTTTAAAAACATCATAAACTACTGAAGTTTAAGAACAGTTGTGGTAAATTTAAAAACTGATCTGATGAGGCTTTTCTCAAAGATGGTTTAGTCTAAGGAACCTGTCTGCATTCGAGGGGCAAGTTAATCACTGATCTGGAAATAGAAGTCAGAAATTCTCATTTCCCATTTTTTAACACTCCATTGAGTTTTATACTTACTGTGGTCATTAGTTTTGTATTCTGAGATTCTCATGTTTATCATGACTAAGCAGAAATATTTGAAAACAGCATATAAAAAGATAATGGATGATGGCCGGGAGGGATATAACAAAAACTAAAATAATAATTTGACAGAGAGCTATATCCCGTCAGCTTAATCATCTACAGTATGCATGGTCATCAATGGTATATCATTGATTTGGCAAACAAAAATATCTCTTTGCCCATCCCTCAAAGTTACCTAATCAAAAAATTATCCCCTTATCATAAGAATACACTTTGATTTGCAGTTTTCTGTTTTTTTTTTCATGCCATTCTTACATATGCATAAACTAAGACTGCCCTACCTATTCAACAAGTGCTTATGTATGATGAGGAAGGTAAAATAATTTAAGGCCTCAAGATACCAATTGGAAGAACAAGAGACCAAACCCAGCCTTCCAGACGAAAGGTTTTTTTGTTTGTTTGTTTTATTTTGTTTTTTAATCTAACACTGTGAAGTGATAACATTTGTTTTCAATAATCTAAGAGCCCTTTAATGGCTGAAACAGAAAACTCAGCTTAGTTCTACCTTGCATGTTTTTAGTACATCTCTGATATTAGAAATTTTGAAAAGGTCAAAAGGTGATGATTTTTGATACATGTACCAAATATCCAAGCTTAAGGAACAAATGACTGTAGGAACCAATAGATTAAATGGACTTTTGGACTCCACATAGATTGATAACCTAAGGGGCACTGACATGCTATGTGGCAAGTACAAGAGAATAAAAAGAATCTTTTTGGTCTAATGTTATTTCAAAGGCATTTTACTTAAACTGACACCAAGATGATTGATTTCACTTCCTGGTGTGTAGATAGAATAGATCAAATGCCATGAGTGAGTGGAAGAAAGACTTTGGTAATATGGGAAGTATCTAGGAATATTTTGAAGCCGACCATTTGTAAAGAAGACAATGCAAATTTTTCTTAGAGATAAAAAATTCTCTAAATGATAAAGGTTTTCCTTCTTCAAGGCAGTTTATAATACCAAATACATATTCAGTGTGATGCAAACTGCATATTTTTTATATAGCATATTGAATTTGGCTTGATCTTCACCTCTTGCCTACCTTCCCTTGTGGGACATGGGGACGGTATAGAAAATTTGGGGTGTAGTTGTTGCTCTAATACCACCAGTGAAGAAGGAAAGCCTAGGCATTTTTACTTGTTATATTCCAAAACACTGTGTTGAAACTATTTCCAGTTCAAAGCTTACAGAAAATTCTCTTATGTACATCAACCCAAACTTCCATATGCAAGTAAAACTACCCAAAAGATAGAGGGGGAAGAGTGACCTGCGCTGGCATGTCCTTTATGAATTTGCAGGGTGCATAATTTTCAGCACACATTTTTCTCTTCTATTATTACTTCCTCTTATGTAAATTAGGGATGAGAATCAATACTATCTTAAAATGTTGCTATAAGAATTATATAAATTGTATGCATTGTGGGATTCCTGCTTTGACACCTAATTCATGTTCTGCAGGAGACCAAGACAAAAGAAGTGCATCTAAAGGACTGCTTCTCAGATACATTGTTAAATGCCCTAAATATGACTTCAGGGTGACTTTTGCTTCCTGCCTGAATATTAATTTCTCTCCCTCCCTCCCTTCTTCTTTCCTTCCCTCCCTTCCCCTTTTTCCTCCCTCCTTCTGTTCCCTGTCCCCTTTTTTTGCTTTTCTTTTATCTAGATGCTGCATTTTTTGATATTTATTTCCTTAAATACTTTATATAGACAGAATATGAATATTGAGTTGTGATAACTTCAGTTTAATCGTCAGGACTGATGTTTTAGAGAACATGCCCTGAAATTGGGTACTAATTTTAAATGCATAATTGAACATTGCTAATTTGATTATATTAGTTTTGTAGCCTAATTTTGTACTAGACAGCTGAAGGGGTCTAGTCTTCCTTAATACCAAACATATGATACTAGTAAAGTTGAAACAGGAAGTTAAAATATCCTAAAGTATCAAAATATGCATATCTGGGGTTGGGGTTGTGGCATAGCAGTAGAGCGCTTTGCCTAGCACATGCAAGGCACTGAGTTCAATCCTTAGCACCAAATAAAAATAAACAAATAAAAATAATGGGTATTGTGTCCAACTACAACTAAAAAAAACTTTTTAAATTGTGTATCTATGAAGAAAGCAATGAACTGTAAGAGAAAGAGAGAAGGAAAATGAGGAGAAAGGGAGGGGGAGGAAGGAAAGGGAGAGAAGAGGAAAGAGAGAGAAAGGAGAGGGAAGAGGGCATACACAGGGATGGAAGGGAGCCAAACTCCTTGGTATCATGGTGCTTCCTTGGCGTTGGCAAAGGCAGTCAGGAGGACTGACTGGGTTGTGTTGCAAGGGATCAACAGGGTCGTAGTGATGACTAGACAATTTCTGTGACTTTTCAGTACTGCAACTGGCTGAGCCAGTGTTATTTCCATACCTTCCCTGCTCCTGCAAAGAGACTGGATGGGTTATAGGAATTGTTCTTGCAGCTTCTGTCACCACAAGCCACTCTTCTTGCTGCAGGATGAGGCATGGTAGGGGTGTAACAGCTGAGCGAGGTGACCAGACTCTGCATGAAGCCACCTTCTGAAGATAGATGAGGGAGGGCCACAGCCTGGACAATAAGGCACAGGAACTAAGGACAGCTTGTGCTTCGCCCCCAGCCACATCACAACAGATGCAGTGGTAATTAAATTTGGGGTGGGGAGCTCAGGCACTTACTTTCAAATTGGCTGTCAAATCCAAAAAGAGTTGTGTCAAAAAGAGCTTCTGTCTAGCAGTTCTGGCTTGGGAGGCAAAGGGTATTTAGCAAGACCCAGCAGCCAGATTGCATTTAGTACTGAGTTTATGGATCTTTGCTTAATCTCCTACTGATTTTACAAACAATGACTACTGCAGGCTGGGATCTTTGGAATTGAAAAAGCAGTTGCCCACTGAAGTCACTTTCTGATAAAAAGAAAACCATTCATAATGCAACAATGGATGTATCTGCCTTGCATAGAAACAGATGTTATCAATAATTATTACAGAAAACTATGACATTGATAGGACCTGCATTATGACTGTCTCTAGATACAGTTGAGGGGACAGACTCAGAGCAATGATATGGCTCAACAGTGAATAGAAGATAAATTCCTTTTCCCATTTTTTTTTTAACTTAACCCAAGGGTCTCTTCAATTGACGCCTCTTTGTTATAAACTTGGTAACAGAAAAACTTCATGGTTCAAAGTTATACCCTAGGGCTAACATTCACAGGCAAAACGACTAGGAGAGAATTCCCACTCCTCTCTACTCAGTAAGCTTTGAGGATTGACATGCTACAAGAGATGAGAAACCCTCCCTTCACTGCTGTTCTCCTTCCAAGTTGGCAGAAAGCTAGCAGTGGAGGTTATTCCACTTAAATTCCTAAAGTTTGTGGAGAATAACATTTGTTCTAAATCTGATAATCATCCTTGGTCAGATAATTCACTTAAAAATAAAGTTCTCAAAGATTCTGAGAGCCAGTAAATTCTAGTTGGAAAATTATCTCATAAATCCTGAGCCTGAATGCACATGAGAGAAATGTTTGCAAACTCTACAGTCCAGACAATCCTTGATCCTCCCATGATTCTGAGCCTTGCCTCCCTCCCACTTTACCTCGTTTCCATCTTTTGGCTATCTAAGCAATGTGCCGGCCCACACAAAGAGACACATGCAAACCTTTGCTATGAAAAAATGTGGAAGAACTCCATCTAGATAGAAAGAAAATAAAGTCATGTTAAGAAAATAAAGTCATGCAAACATTACCCTATATGAAACATATAAGCATTCAGGAAATAATATATAAACATTCAGGGTTGATTACACAAGTAGATAGGTTCAGTGTTGAAATTTGATGATATTATGGAATTAGTTCTAATCCAAAACATCTTCCCTGATTTGAGGTTATTGATAAGTATTGATAACTGAGTTATTTCAATGAACAAAGAATTGGAGTTTAATAAAGATATAGCAAAGAGTTCCATTTGTTGAATGTGGTCACAGTTTCTTGTATACTGAACTATGCGCAGTTCAAGATACTATATATATATATATATATATATATATATATATATATATATATATATATATTACAGTCCATGCTCAGGACAAGTACATATGTCTTTTGAAAAGATAATGCTCACATATAGAAAATAACTGCAAAAAAGTCACTGAGGATTAAAACTGAATCCTATAAATATGAGTAGGATGTTGTTATTGGGATAAGCTGACATTTTTGAGAAAACTCTTGTAGAATCTATTTAGGAAACTGAGGCCAATAACCAGGCTGTGCCTGGTTGGAATATTTTCATGAAGCCAACAGAGACAGAAAATCAAGGCAGTTCAAAATAATCCAGAGATTTTGGCCGCTACGTTTACACTAAAGCAATGTCCAGGAGGAAGACTGAGAAGTGGCTTAAATTTGATTAACAAAAAGAGAGCAAGCATTGTTGGCTCTAGTAAAATGTTCCAGGGTTTTAGAGTTTGTACAAAGAGCCATGGGTGATTTTGCATGATTTGGCTAGGATAGAAGATTTAAGAAATGATTGCAATCCCATAAGCTGGGGGGGAGGGGTCATTTGATACCTGGAGGACACCTATATTCATAGAATGAATGAAGCAGCAGGTGATATTGTAAGAAGAAGAAAGTCAAGGAGCGCAGAAAAACATGTGAAGATTATTGCTAGCAGTCTTTATTTGGAAATACTCTGAAAAGCTGAAGTGTCATGTACCAATATCTATGTGAAGTAAATTTGGTAATTTTAGTTGTTCCTTAGGAGCCTGACCTATGTTGGACATATTATTTCCATGGTCTTCTTGTGGCTGTAGAGCAAAAAGGTCAGTGTCAAGAATACACACACAAAAAAAATCTCAAACCAGAAAGGAAGGAGAAATAACAAGAGTACAAAAAAGGGCATTTCAAAAGATACCAACAAGTTTAACACATAACACCACCCACATCCTAGTCATGGCCAGTTCTGAGGAGAATCTGGGATGTTGAATCTTTCCTGTTAAACACAGTTCAAGACAAAAATAGCTATGTGCCTACTTACCATATAAAAAGAACACAAACAATTTAAGGGTATAGTTAATGAAAATGCTCCCACAGAAGCAATGTAGAAAGCAAATTACGTTTTAAATTATAGTGGAAAGAACATGTCTTTGAAATTTTAGATAATTAATTTTATGAGTCAACCATTATTGAATTCCTATAATGTTGTGGGGTTTTGCTAGTTTGCTAAGAACCTAAATTGGATGTGGCTGTATGCAATGTTTACAATAATACTCTTTCCAGCATTCACATTGCATTATGCACCTGGAACACACAGTGGAGATATCGGTGGATAAAATAGTCATATAAACCTAGCTAACACACTTATTTCTTCTATTCAGAACTAATTTTTCTACAGATGCCCAACCAATTTTTCTATGTATCTATCCTTTTAATGTATTTATCCCTGAATGCAGTCATTCTCAAAATAAGTCCTGCTGGATGGGCCTCAGCTTTACTTGGGAACTTGTCCAAATTGCAGCTTCTAGGACTCCACTCAGGCAACCAAATCAGAACTGTGAGTGTGAAGCCTAGAAATTTGTGATTTAAGGAATTTTCCAAGTGATTCTATGGCTGCTCTACAGTTTAAGAAGTATTGCCTCCCGCACAAGGTCTGGTCACATCTCAACTTGCTCTTCCTTTCTGATTCCATATTTATATTCTGTAGGGGTGCACATGCTGCCTATATCTACATGGGAATATATGTTAAAATATTTATACATACATTGCCATAAATACAATCAAGATGCTTGTCTTTTCATTTTTGTTGAATATACTATTTTATCCATTGAGTTTGTTTGTTTATTTAGGTATTTATTTATTTATTGTCAACAGAGACTGTTTCCTACTTTCATGGAATTTGGTAATTTTCAAACTGGATTTTTTTTTTTTTTTTGCCCAGTGAATATTTGCTAGTGTCTACAAACATGTTTGATTTGGTCACCATGAAAGAAACACACTGGCATCTGGTGAGTAGAGTCCAGTGATGTTTTAAACATCCTACAATGAGAAGGACACTACTTTTCCCAATAAATCTAGCCCCAAATGTCAACACTGCTGAGACTGAGAAACCTAGGTACAATCCATACTGTTTAATATAGAATGAGGCATGTATAGGGAACTAAAAATATTATCACTTTTAATATTTTAAAAATCTATATTATAAAAGGATCCATTAGTCCCTTTATAATATTTTGGGGTAAATCTGAATCTGCTGACTCATCAGTGGCAAGAGAAACTTAGAACTAGTAATCTTGAAGTAGGGTAATAGAATTTCCTCAACAGAAAGTTCATAGGAAGCAGGTAAAATCTACAAGATGGTTATGGCATACCACAAAAGTGTTATGTCATTTTATTGTTAACATATCAAATCAAATGATGTAAGAGTTTTGTGTGCTAGATACATACAAAGATCATTGTTGATAGTAATGGGCTACTTTTAGGAACTTTCACCCTAGGCTCTTTTATTGTATTTTATGAGAGTATTATTTTAGAAAAGTAAAACTCATGTGTTAATGTAATGGTTACTTGAATGTTTCTTACATTCCAAACATTAGCTCATCTGATTAGTGGTATAACTTTGCTTGTTGTTGTTACAAATGAAGACATGACCAGATTTGCTGCCATCTATCTGAAAGTAATATCCAACTGCAGGTAATTTACATGCCTGAGCAGTTAGCATATCCAAAGTAATGGTGTCTTCCTTGTACCATATTCTGCAAAGTGCCTCCTCCCTCTACTAGAGAAGAGAAAATAGGAGAGATTGGAAGAACTGACTCTCCTTGGAAACTGACAAGACGTGGGGTTGAGTGGAAGAGTACATAAATTCAGATGACCTTAGGTATCCAATTTGGAAATCTGAATTGAAGCTTCTCATTTTCCCTGACAGAGGAACTTCGGAGAAAAGACAATGAATGAATAATTTAACCACTCCCCAAATAAACAAGATGTATTGGAGCCCTATTCTCTTTAATACCAGTCCTTCATGCTTTTGGATGAGCATTCTCCAAAGAGAGAAGAAAAAGAAAACAGAAATCAAAAAGAGTTTTAAATATAAATTCCAATGGGGAAACCATCCTCCTCCTCAACAATACTATCAACTTGCCTACAAATTAATGAAATGGAATTTCCCCATAATGGATGCTGCCTGGGCTTGTGCCCCTTGCATCTCTTCAGGAAATTCTGTGTATTTCAGCAGCATATCTCTATAAATCATCATGGCTGCAAATCATGCTTCAAGAAGATCTCAGTTTTAAAGAGAGCGAATTTTTCTCACAATAAACAGTGAGGAAGAAAATGATCCCAAGAGTGAACCATAACAGTCTGTACCACAAAAGTATGAGACTTTTCTGACCAAAAAAAAGTGTGTGTGTATATATGTATATATACACACACTCATACACACACACACATTTACACACACACAAACATACACACACACACACACACTATATCTATGCCTAACTATAGCTGTCTATATGAAGAGATTATAGCAAGGTGCTCCCACTTTTATAGGTACTAAAATTCAAAACTCCAATTTTTAATTTTAACACGCAAATAATTCTTAATTTTATAAATCAGGAAAAAATACTCATTTATTATGACTTGATGTTTCTCTATTTTCATTTTTGAAGACAATGTTTTTAAATAAATGAAGAACTTAGTTTTCTCATTTCTCTTTGTTTTAGGTGATCTGCTTTCATGCAAACATTTGTTTCAGGAGTGTACCAGTATCTTGCACTAACCCCTCTGCAAATGTACCCATGTTTTCTTGTAGCAATTTGTCATTAGGCATCTCCATCAACCAACCTATATCAGCTCTACTGGGAAAGAAGCTTCCCTATTGTTACTATGTAAAGCATTCTATTTATTATGAATCTTTTTCACAGCCTTCTCTTTTTGATGTGGCAGAATCTCATTATGTAGCAAACACAGGCAGTGGAATAATGGTAGACCAAATCAGACTAAAAATCAAAATACAGCTGGGGAGGAGTAATCCTGTCACAATTTTTAAAGAAAAAAAAAAGAAAACATTTAAGCAGTTTCCAATTTGAACAGCATTACATAATTGTTACACAAAGCAACTGTGTCTAAGTGATATGGTTATTTTCTTTTGGGCCTCTTCAACCCCACAGTCCATCATGAATAGAACACTCAATCTAGGAGGGACACCAAATGGCCTTTGAACTAAAAGTTAGTACAATCCAGACACCATTTCTGTAAATGACACATCATACAAATGCAAATATCATATTAGACTTTCAAATCCAATGATCATGTGACAAGCAAAAATCAGTCACTATCCTGAGAGGTATGCCACTATTGATTCATATCTCTTGTAATGGCTTTATGTCTCTATTTGTTCACTAAGCATTTGTAACATATTTCTTTTGCAAATAATATTAGCAATGAGAAACATAGTTATTCAGCAAAGACTGAGTGATAGGCATTGCACTGTGGTACTTCCACTGGATCTAAATGCTTCCATTTCTGGGGAATTCCGTTTTAACTCAGAGTTTCTCAACTTCAACACCACAGACCTTCAGTGGCAGATAATTCTGTGTAGCCAGACCTGTCCTGTGCATCGTAAGAGATGTAATTGTATTCTTGGTCTCTACCAATAGATAGCAACAAAACATAGATATCAACAAAACCTCATTGGTTGTGGTGATAAAAATGTCTGTAAGGGTTGCCAGGTATCTCTAGGACACAAAGGGACCCCAGGCTGAACATTGCAGTTGAAAGAAAGAAAGAAAGAAAGAAAGGAAGGAAGGAAGGAAGGAAGGAAGGAAGGAAGGAAGAAAGAAAGGCCAGTCACAGAGCACCAGCATAGTTTTAAAAGTACTTGCAGGTTAACTATTATCTGCATCCCACTCTCCAGCACAAAGTTAGGATAGATATTTCTTTCTTTCTTTCTTTTTTTAAATGCGAAAGATGAAGTAAACTTGTTACAGAAAATGGCTCGTCATTTTAAAATGTCCTCCTGTTTCTCAGGAAGCATTTTTCCTTTGTGTAGGTGGGGGATGAGAAAATGAAATATATAATGACAATGCCGCAGAACCTCAGGAGAGTCCAAATCTGTTTTCCTCACCTTCTTTTGCAAGCTATGGCCACAGTTCACAAAGCTCATTTAGCCTCCTCAGTCCAAACCAAATACTTTCCCTGTTTGTTTCATTCTGTCAGTCCAAAATGCCCCCCTTTTCTGCTAACTCTAATCCAGTCATTCCATTTAATGGTTGGGTTAATCACGAGTGTCTTTCAAATCCTTCCACTTCCAACATTCATGTGAAATTCACATTTATATATTTCCCAGTCACTCATATCATCATAAATATCAAACCCATAATCCTGTTTTGGGCAGAAGGAAATTCTGGAATGCTAATACAGGTGGCAATGACAAACAGATCTGGATTGTGTATGACATGATTTATTATTCATTTCATGTGCATATGGCAACCTTCTTTTGAGTGAGTATGACAAAGAAGACCACGAAGATAGTAGTTCCTAAGAAAACACCTTCCTCAGGGAAAAAAGTTTCCTTGCCTGGGTTGTAAAGTGGTGTTGGTTTCTTAGCTTCATGACTGTTTTTGTGTCTGCGCAGTATATTTACAAGCTCAGAACACAAACTTTAATCAATGTGTTCATTTCATTCCTGGAAATCTAGGCAGATTTCTAACAAGATGGAAGGTGAATTCTGTGTATTCAATCAATGTTCCTCTGTGGGTAGCATCTTCTGAAGAAAACAGTCTGGCAGCTCTAAATTTTAGAGCTGTGACTCTTAGATTGTTGATTTTGTAATTATTAAGTCTTATAATGCTTATAACCCTGTCTAACTCAACATCTGTGACATAATCAGACATATGCATTCTGCATTAGTGCTGGTAGATAGGTAGAGCCCTTAACTGTGGGGTAATGAACAATAGAAATGAAAGTAATTTTAACTTGAAGTTGTCCTGAATTATAGCACTTGGTTTAGATATCATAAATATCAATAAACCATTCAAGCAACAAGACTATGAGGAACATTTTTTCCCCAAAACAATCTACAAAAAAGGAAGAAAATATGAAATTTTAAGAGAGAATTGAAATTTCATGAGAAACCTTTTTTATTTTTCATAATTTTGTTGCTTCTTTTTCTGAACTTTGGTATATATCACCAAAACACAAACATTTGTTTTGTGGAAATGAAGTAATTTACAATTCTCAGTCTTAGTTTCCTCTTCATTTATGGAAAATAAGAGGTTCAAGCCACTTATAGACACTATTGTGATTATTAAAGTAATTTCTAATTCTCCTTACCGTAACACCTACTTGAGTATTCATTATACTATCTTACAAATAGCCTATTATTCAGTGCTAAAGCATGTGATTAGGTTATACTGTCCTATATGATTCAGTGTGTGAGGTGCAGGGCTGAATTAAAGCCTACATCTCTCAACAGTCATCCTCTAATCAATAAAATTAACCTTTAGTACTGCTGAACATATTCTTGCTTTTGGAGCAATTTCATAGTTAGGAAGATATGCCTTGTTTTAGGTGAAACCATTGTGCCACACGGATAAATAATGAAAGAAGGTTTAAGGGAGAAGATTTTTCTTTGAAGTCCTGTGACATTTGTATTTCTCAGGCACTTGATTAATTTGGGTCTATCACTCCAGACTTTATCTTCTTGATGCACAACGATCTGTGTGAATTTCTCAGCCTACACACCAAAGCATATATTTTTTATCTTCTTTGGTAGATAGAGTTCTTGGAGCAGACATATGGTATCAGTGGAAAAGAAAAACTAAAACAATTAGCAAAGCTTTAAAATTTTATTTTTTGAACTTTGCTTCATTTTGGAATGAATATACATAATCCAGAAAAGTATAAAAACCTGGTATTGTGTCATAGTCTTATTAATCCTGACCAAACTGCCAAACGTATTATTGGCAGAATGATATTCATTGACAAGAAAACTCAAGAAATGCATCCAGATGAATTATATTAGGGGTGAGTCTATTAAAGGTGCACACATGCACACTTAACTAGTGGTAGCAGGGATTCAAAATGTATTGCAAGTAAAACAGAAATAGTAGGGAAAATGATTCCTAATTCTTACTGTATTTTTAAAATGTTGAACTCCCTAACCAATATCAATTATTTTCAAACAGAAAGTTTCATATTTTCTTCTATATTTCCTTTGTTTCAGTCTATCTCTTTCTTCCAGTGACACACCTTGAAGCTAAGTTTTCTCCTTCATTGAGTGGTTGCTGCCCTTGTCTCCAGGGGACCTCAGAGATCACCCTTTCCCTGGATCCAAGCCCTGTCCAGATGGTTGCTATTACCTGAGACTGGTTTAAAAGACCACCATTACCCTGTGGATGGAGATATTCCAGGACTGTTCTCAAAGAGCTAAAGAGACCATGTTCATTACCAAGGAATGAAAAATACCAAGCTTAAGTTTATTTGTCCCACAGTAGATTGTAGAAAGTTGCTTGAGTCACAGACCATGGCCTATACCTCCACAAAGTTCGCTCTCTGATTCTGAACTATATAGTCCTGCAGGTCCCATATCAGGTGAGGCAATAAATACAGAAAGTCACGGGTTGCTACCTAAGTGTGAGGCTCAAAGAATGGAGTTCTGTCAAGCTCATGAGAGATTTTACCTTTTATTGTAAAGAGGTCCCAGATGCATCATATATTTACTCCTTCTCCTTTACTTCTTTTTTCTACTGCCATTATTATTTTTTTAATTAATATTAGCAATTGCATATGACTGTTTTGTGTTAGATACTGTCCAGGAAATTTTTATTCATTCAGTAGCACTTTAATTTCTTTACAAACAATCAAGACAGATATTTTACACAAATGATAAATGAGAAAACAGAGAATTTTTTTACATAAAATAAAATGGAAACAAAGATTCAAGATTTAAATCAAGAAAACTTGCATTCAAAGACTGGTCTACTACCACTACATGTCTTACATTTATTCATATAGAAGGCCAAACAAATACTGTGGTTCTTTGTATTCCAACTTTGATAAAAGATCAATATTCTAAAGTGTTTATTTTAGTGTCACATTTACAGAAAACATGCCCCCAAAATTCTATAGCTTCTTCAAAATTAGAAGTATTTTTCATTTTTAATTTTAATAGCACACTATATTTCTGTCTCCGTATTTTAGATCCCAGATCCTTCAGGGAAAACCAAGAGCAAGAACAAAAATATGCAAAGACAAAAACTCTGTTTTCTGAGCACCAACAAAGGGGAATAAAGAGACTATTTTCACCTTATTCATGGAAAGAAGGTGAGCAGGGCTTCAGGTTCTCCTATTTAATTTACAAGAAGGAATTCAAGCTGTGTTTATCAGGTTAGAATCACTTGGGCCCTGCACACCTGACCAAGTATCTCACTGTCAAGTTCAAAGAGAATGAAGGGAAGAAAATCTTTCAAAAGAATAAAAAAAAAAGTGATACCTTGGTGATAAATCATTTTCAAATAAACACTGAGATATTGGTCAAGTGCATTATAGTGGGGAAAATTTTTAAAGTAATTGCCTTCAGGGTCTTCAATGTATGAGACAGTGCTAGGGTTTACTTTCCATGGTAGTTAGGAGAAAAAGAGACTATGTATTTCACTAATGAAAAAGAAAAATTCTCTAGAGTAAAAAAATATAATCATGACCCCAAAAGATAACAAGACAAGATAGTTTTAGGAAAACAGTTTTAAAACACCACAGATACTATACGACAACTAGCCATTGAACTTCCACATTTTGCATGTAGTGGAAAATGTGGTGTCTATGCTGACTGAAGGGTCACCAGCAAAGTGTCATGTTGTGGTTTGCTTGGAAGTTATAAGGTTGAATCCTATTGGGTTTTTTTTCTGGATGCCAATGAGAGAAGTTACAATCATGGCAGAAATGCTTCTCATCTGAAGGGTTTCTCCCTTATTATGGTTTCTTAGGTAGCAAGAATTTTGAGAATCTCAACATTTTTCTTTGCGTTTGGATTACATATACTATTGCAGATTCATTTTCTACAGATGAGAAATTAATAAAACTGATTAATTTACCTAGATTTGTAGGCTTCAACCCATAGGACACATAGTCACACCTGCATACTAATTTGACCAGGAAGGATATAGTTATGATCTTCCCTCTTTAATTTTAAAGTGCCATGTCCCTGTTTTCCATGAAACATTATTTTATCATAACAAATGGCTTAGCATGGATGGATAAAATAGTGAGATAGAAAATGACATATCCCCATCTATATTTATATTTCAATTTAAAAAAAAGACTATAGGCAGCAGAATACAACAGACACTAGTATGGCAGTATGTATAAACGTGGATATGAATAACCAATGTGATCCT
The DNA here is from genome assembly GCF_048772815.1 of Callospermophilus lateralis. Lineage (NCBI taxonomy): Eukaryota > Metazoa > Chordata > Mammalia > Rodentia > Sciuridae > Callospermophilus > Callospermophilus lateralis. The sequence continues at coordinate 18,760,688 of NC_135307.1, forward strand.
GAAATCTGTACACGTGGTAAAAATAAGAATTCATACCCCACTTGAATCAAATATATGAAATATGATATGTTAAGATCATTGTAATGTTTAGAGCAACTAATAAAAAAAATACGACTTTAAAATAGTGTCGTTTATTGGGTTTGAATAGGGATACAGTCACTAGGCACAATTTAATGTTTAATATTAAAGTGGAATTATTGATGAAGATGCTCACCCTCAATTGATGGAGAGACTTTGTGTATACACAGTTGGGTGGGAGGGCAGCCCTCTGAAAGCCTGTTCCAGGCTCCTTTAACACATTCTAACACCGTAGCTAGGAATTTAACATGCTCCCTTCTTTCTTACAACATCAGAGAACAGAAAGATCAACCTTTAGGCCTTTATCTCCTTCATTATCTTGTTGACACTACTTACTGGATCAATTCTAAATTTCTACTTTTCTCTTTTGGGGGCTAAAGGCAGTTGATGAAAACTCAGAGTCACTGGACTTGCTCTGCTGTCTTTGACTGAGTCAGCCCCAGAAAGTCTATCAACTCTCTTCAGAGCATGAGACAAAATGGTCTCTATTATTTCTCCCTTTGTGGTTTCTATAGAAATTTGAGTCATAGGACTCTTTGCCCCAACCTTAATAGAAGGTAAAAGGGTCTATATATTTAGAGTTTTGTCTTATTGTTTCCCATTTCTAGCAGACTAAATTTTATTGCTGGTTTAGTACTGTTAAAGTATTTTTCCTCTGTACAGAAAGCCATGAAATGGTTGGGAACATATTAATTTATATCAGCCTTTTGAAAGGCAATGAATGAAGAAGAGAAAAAAAAATTCCAAATGCAGCAAATAATACTTTCTGGGCCATTGGTCAGGATTTTCCAATTTTCAGTTATTTCACTTATTGTATAGGAAAGCATTGAGAGTAGGCACATTATAAGTAAGCTTCAGTGTATTTAATGGATCTGAAAACCCCTTGAATTCCATTTATGCACTTCCCCATTGGTATTTTAAGATTCTAATTGTGTTCCCACAATGAGTCATTCTCTATCAGTCACCAACAGTTGACAATCAGGGTGGCTTAGAATGAACATTTTTTTACCTATCAAATTAGGCTTTATATATTTAATAACTGCTAAATGAAAGACACTGACAAAAGTAATTTGATCACAATGTGGATTACCAGAGTCTGTTTCTCATTACAGAATGCTTCCAGAGGCCATTAGGAGAAAAACGGGGAATTTACAATGCAACAGATAAGCAGCAATAGGCTCAAAGTCTGCATTTTAAAGTTGACTAGAGAATCCTGTATTCCCTTTCATATAATATTCTTTAGATCTTTCTGTTCAACATGCATCAACTACCAGGCACAGTTGTGCAGGTCTTGCAAAAACTTTCATTCTTTTTTTTTTTTTTTTTATCATGATACATTGTGGCTGACTGACATGGCTCAGGAAGGTCATGTCATGTTAATAGTTTTCTGAAAGCAGTGGGCAGCACATTTAGGTAGTGAAATATCCCCCAAGTTTAACCTTGTAAGTTTTGATGACTTCTGCTTTCCAAATACCTGTTTAAAATGTCATCATCAGTTTCTTAATTATGTAGGTTAAAAATACAGAGCTATACCCACCACAAATTCTGGCTCTAGTAACTAGACCATCAAATGTAGTGTCAACAAACTTTCAAAATAGGGATCCTGAAAAAAAAAATAGAGAGTTAATGTTGTCTCACAGGACCTTAAGGCAAATAAATCTAAAAAGAAAAAGAACAGCTTTACCTAATACTTCTCAGGGGGATAAAGATGAATGTTTCTAAAGTCTAATAGAAATGACAAATATTTTATAAACATTACTGACTAGACAGGTTGTAAGAGACGGAGACCATTACAAAGCAATCATGAAAATTATGATATTTAAAGAAACATGGAATAAAATGGAAATCGGGGTAATTTCAATTCATCAGACAATTGTAAATATTTCCTTACTTCTCTGGAATGCAGTTCATCACACAAGGGAGGATATCAATAAGTAGTTGTTGATTGGATACATGACTTTTCCCCTGCTGGGCTGAGTTTTTTTGAAGGCAAAAGTTATTTATTCAGATTTTTTTTTTTTTTTTTTTTTTTTTTTTTTTGTGGACCCAGCACCTGGCAATAGAGAAAAAAAATATATGAAAAAAGTCTGCTTGGGAAGTCTGCAGAAGCAAGTAAGGGAAGAGAGAAAGGAAATGCTGAGACAACAGACCTGTTACGATTAAAACTGTCCATCAAAGTGAGAGTTAAAACACCTGAAACACTCCGATTGTCATGGACACTGTCAGATAAAAGGATAAAAGTTTTTTTTAGACAATCCAAACTACGATGCTAAATCAGTGCAAAAAGAAATAGTGAAAGATGTATCCATCATTTACATGCTCATCAGATCATTATTCTTCTGTTCCTAAATATTGTTCTATAACATCAAAACACCCAGAATCCATCCAGTTGATCTCTGACTCTAAAGTCTCACTATGGTCAGAGGAGAAATTCCACACTAACGACAATAGAATAACTGAGAACAAATATCTGATTTCTAACTTCATCGTCTGCTTTCAGTATATTGTTTGACCTAAATAGAATGACATTAAAATGCATGCAAACACAAAAAAGGCTTACAAAAATGCATGCTATTTCAATTTCATTATTAAGAATATTGTATTTATAATCTGTAGAACATAGGGCATGTAAATTAATTTGAGACTGGCTTCCCAGGAGGGCCTGTTGATTCTGATTGCTAGTGATGCTGAAATTAATTTATAAGAGAGGACTGCTTATTTCTCTCCTTGTAAGAAGACAGCAGCTTTGTGTGAATGCTTTTCCTGAGGAAAGGTGGAGCAATTGATAGGATAGAGCAGAAAAATGGGATTATAATGAGATCGATATTTTTCTTTTCATAAAACTTTTAAAAATTAGGCATGCTCTAAGAGGGAAGCAAACTTATTTTGTCTGCAAAACCATCCTTCAGGAAGAATCACAGTGAATGTGGGAGTGCAGGAATGTCTGTGGAATGCTGATTGCATTTCCTTTGGATATATACCCAGAAATGGCCTTTCATTGACCTATTTTTAGTTTTTGGAGGAATCTCTATGCTCTTCTCCATCATGGCTCTATTAATTCACATTCCATGAGCAGCAGGTAAGAGTAACTTTTCTCAGCATCCTCATCAGCATTTCTTTTTTCCTTTTGATTATAGCCATTCTGAGTGGGTGAGGTTTTACCTCACTGTGGTTTTGATTTTCATTTCCTTGATGGCTAGTGATATTGAATAATTTTTTCAGATATTTATTGGAATTCCTTCCTTTAAGAATTTGTATTTGGATCAAATTTTTTTTTGTTTTTTTTTAATCTGAATGTCTATACCATCAACAATTAGAAAATAAAATTACAAGAAAGTAAAGAAAAAAAGAAAAGATTTGCAGAAGTTGTTGCAAATCTGTTCAAAGCAGTCAGAAAGCCACATGGGCTCTATGCCTCAATGTCTCCATTGTTGTTGTTCCTTTTACCTATGACCCATTTTTCCGATTTCAGACACCTATTCTGGATGCTTGTGGACAACCTAGTCATTTTTTCACTCCTGGTTCAAGTATGCACTCCACTATAGAGCCTTTCCAGATTCTCTAAGAAAATAAATCTTTGTGTATACATTCATTAAAAAGCAATGAACATCATTTCCTCCTCCTTCGTGCTATGATTTGAATGTTTTTTTCTTTTTCAAAGACTCACTCCGGTTCACACTGAGTTCTAAGATTCGGGACATGATGGAATTTTTTTTTTTTTTGAGAGAGAATTTTTAATACTTATTTTTTAGTTTTTGGTGGACACAACATCTTTATTTTATTTTTTATGTGGTGCTGAGGATCAAACCCAGGGCCCCGTACATGCCAGGGAGCGCGCTACCACTTGACCCACATCTCAGCCCAATGATGGAATTTTTAAGAGATTGAGTCCAGTGATTAGGTCACTGAGGCTCTGCCGGCAGAGGGAACTCCCTTTAGCTCCCAGAAGAGGGGTAGCTATGATAGTATGAACCTGACTCATCCTCCACTGTCTGGCTTCCTGTATCCCCAAGGATCTCTCTTATATGTACTTTTCACATGAAGTCATCTGCCATGATACCTTCATCAGAGGCTAAACAATGGGAACATATTACATTGCACTTTAAACTGTGAGCTAATAACAATTTTTCTTTATGCAATATCTAGCCTTAAGTATTTTGTCATAGCAATAGAAAATAGACTAATATAAAATATTTTCTTGTGTTATCAGATATCACGTTTTGTTTTATTTCTTTGTATGGGGAGGGGGGTAAGGTGTGCCCAATAGCTAACAAAATTTCGGGCACATAGAAAGCATATAGGCAATATTAATTAAATTTAAAAATATGCAAACAAAATACTAAGGGTTCAGAATTAAGGATACAAGCATATATATTCTAGGGCTAACACTTAAAATACAATTTTTATTTTGAAACTATAAACATACGATTACAATTTTAATTTTTAAATAATTTAGGGACAATTAATTGAGCAAAGTTTTACATAAATATATGTACACACATATATATCCTCAATTAATTAATACAAAAATTTTATTAACAAATTAATATACATATAAATATGTAATTCCACAATATGTATATAATATAGTAATTACTTTAATCAAGGACACGTCTATGTTATATATCATATAAAATATACTTATGTACATTGAGTCTTTATGTTCTTAATTAATTGAAGAAACATTTTTGTATACTTTGGTTAATGCAATTCATTTGAAAGTTCAATGCATAAAAAATATTTCTCAAAGAATTTCTATGTTCCATGCAATATGCACAAAAAACAAAACATGCTGAAGTGAATCTTTAAATTTAAATGTGGCTTTGTTTATTTTAGATTCTAATTTACTGCATCTATTTTTGTGTAACCTTGAAAATCTGTCCTGATTATTTTCATCATTAATATGATTTAGTGAGACAATTACTGAGTTAATTTTCCATAATGACAAAAATGCCCACTCTGTTTTTCTAATTTACTGTAAACATGCACATACACACTCACACACAAAGCATAGTTCTCTTGCTTGCTTGTAAAGGATCAGGGTGCATAAAATTTGTATGGAAATCAGGGAGAGAATAAAGTAAATAGACTTCATTGTTTTTTGGTTGTTTCTTTGTCTTTCTTTTTAAAGATGTTTTTATCAATACATTATTGTTATACATAATAGTGGGTTCATTTTTGGCATAATTAAACATGTATGGAAAATGGTTTGCTCCGTTTCAGTCAAACTCATTGCTTGTTATTTATGAATTTAGATTTCTTTACATTCGGGGGTTCACTTTGGTAAGATAATACATGTGTAAAGATTTGACCATTTCTTTGCGATTTTCCAATTTATTGCTAAATTATTTTTCAAAATATTTTCTAATGATTCCCTATAAAATATCAATGCTTTGTGTTTTAATATTCATTTTATCTTTAATTTCATTGATTTTGGTCTTCTTTTTTTATTTTGATTAAAAGAACAAAAATTCACATTGCAGTGTCTTTCATCTTTGTGAATGAATGATACTCCAGTGTAAATACATACCGTTTTCTTCTTTCATTCATCCACTGATGGGCATGTACAAGGACTAGTAGAGGATGGAAAAGGGACCTGGAGAATTGCAGGGTGTATAAGAAAGAATAATAGGGAGGGTAGATATGATCAAAGCATGTTATTCTCACATCTGTGAGAATTTCCCAATGAAACCTCTTAGTTTGTATGTCAGAATATCCCAATGAAACCTCTTACTTTGTAAAATAAATATGCATGAATGGTTATAATAAAATGTAAAAAGCAATAGTTCACTCTTAATAAAGAGATTAATATAGTATAGCATTATTTTGAGAAATATATAATAATCGTATGATTGTATAATTTTTCTTAAACAGAAAAACCTAACAACATAACATCTATTTTAGAGGAGACTCAAGAAAACAACTTAAAATTGAAAATGAAACATTATATTAAAGTCCAATATACCTATTGGTTGTGATAAACTATGGACAATCTGTGCAATAACAGCAGTTAAAAAATATAACATGTTTAATACATTAGGATATAATACAAATCAGGGTGGAAGTTAATTATGGAACTGATCATTGTGGTCTTGGGATGCCACCATCATGGACAAACAAAGTCATGGCTTTAAATTCACTGAGAAACAAGTTTTCCTACTTGATCCATTATACAATGCCTGCTCAGGTCACACAGGATCTGGGCTTGGGAAGGCTTCTGTTTATTCTAATACTCTGCTATTGCCATCATAAAATTCTTGATAAGTTGGAACAAGGGGCTCCACATTTCACTTTGCATGAGAGCTCTGTATACTAGTCTACTGTGTGTACTAGACCATAGCCTAACCATGAACATCTGAAAAGCTATGATAATTTTGTCTGTGATGCAGATGAAATGGACCTGCTTGTCCAGGATGGAGAGCCAAATCAGATGTTCCTGAAATCTGTGTCCACCCTATATTGGATGGTGGTTGCTATTAAACACTCAAGGACAGAGAATCTAAGGTCATTAGTATTAGTCCTGCTGTTGAACTAAGGGACCTCAGTACAGCGGGAAGAAAAGAATATAATCCAATTAGAAAGCTCTATAATAATTCAATTGAAAATAAAATTGTATCAGGAAACATCATGATTTCTTTGGTATGGAGCAATATAACAGAAAAAGAATGTGCTTGTACAATGTAACAAAGAATAGGAAGTAAAATTGGCTCGATATACATTAAATAGTCTGTAAAAAAATTATGAGCATAAAATTAAAACAGCACAAATAGATCATGTACATATGCACAAATGACAAACAAGCCAGCAATAGGCAAATGAATCAAAACTTAAGCAACATATATGTTTAAGCAGAGTAAATTCCATTCTACAAAAATGCAGCTATGGTATAGACCATAGATTTGGTAATTAGTTAACAAGGACTGTTTCTTGCCAAACCAATTTTTACCTGTGAGACCTTAAAAGCTTATGTGTACCTCAACATTTTTGACTGTTGAATGGGGGAACATATCCCTTTTATGGCTATTTTGGGAATCAAGTAAAATGAGAAGGCAAAATGTTTATCATATTTTTCATAGTGAGTACTTGTCAAGTATGATTTGTTATATAACAACTAGTGTATCGGTTTATATTAGTTACTATTAATTTCATAAGAAAATGATCAGTTGTGTAATAAAAGATATATTCCAAATACTTTAATTGCAGAATTATTTTTCATATTTACATTCTGAAATTAAATGCCCTATGTATTAAAATAGAGAGTTAGTTACATGCATTATGACACTTATAAAAATGGGAAGTGATACGGCAATGAATATTATCTTCAGATGGGATACATTTTGGATATGTAACAGTTGTCTTCATCACCAGATAGTCCTCATGATTCTCACATACTTTATTCATAAAATAGCAAGTCATTGTTAAATATTGTGAAAAATGATTTTTCCAACTCTAGAGATATGTAATTTTTATTTTATTATTTTCTCTCTTGCTTTTAATTATTTTTGGTACATTATGATTATACACAATAGTGGGGTTCATCAATCCACATTTGTACATGCACATAACATAATTTGATCTACCTCATTCTCCAAAACTGCCCCTTTTCTTCTCATCCTTTCTCTCCCTGCTCTGCTCAACTCATCTCCCTTGTATTATTGTTGTTTTTATTATTTTAGTAGGGGCATTACAAATATATAATTATACATATACATAAATATATATGATTTATTGTGGTACATGTTCATACATGAACATAGCATAACTTGATAGATTTTGTTCCCTAGAATGTCCCCATTCCCTTCTCTACCATCCTCTCCCTTGATTCCATTCTCTGTTTTTGCTCTCCTTTCTATTTTTGTGAGATCCCACTTCTTAAATTTTTCTCCTTTTAGAATCCACATATGACAGTAAACATCAACACTTTACTTTCTGAGTCTGGCTTATTTCACTTAGCATGATGTTTTTCAGTTCAATTCATTAACCAGCAAATGACATAGTATCATTTTTTTAAGACTAAAGAGAACTTCATTGTGTGTGTGTGTGTGGGGGGGGGTGTGTGTGTGTGTATGATATTTTCTTTATTAATTCATGTGTTGATGGGGACCTGAGTTGTTTCCACAAGGTGGTTCTTGTGAATTGTGCTATTATAACAATTGAAAGTGGCTGCAACATTATAATATATTAAGTTCAGTCCTTTTGGATAAATATCAAGGACTGGAGTAACTGGTGATTCCATTTCTAGGTTTTGAGCAATTTTCACACAGCTTTTCAAAGTAGTTCTCTAATTTGCATTCCCGCCAACAAAGTGTTGGTCCCCCCACACCCTCATCAGTTATTTGCATCATTGATAATTTCCATTTGAACAGGAATGAGATGAAGCCATTGTGTAGTTTTGTTTTGCATTTCCCTGTTTGCCACCAGACTATGTTGTGCATTTTTTATGTATTAGCCATTTTTATTTCCTCTTTTTAGAAAAGTGTGTTTGGATCATTTGCCCATTTATTGATCAGGTAAATTGTTACATGATTTTGTAAAAGTTTCATCTGGAAATTAAAATATTTTTGAAATAGTATTACCTATGAAAAATAGGTAAATATACACACATGAATTCTGGATTTTTCTTATAAGAAAATGTTCTTGTGTAAAATTAATATTGAGAATATTAGTGAAACTAATAGATTAGTAATCCTAATAAGCCCTTAAAAATACTTTCTTCAAAACATTTTGTAATAATAATACCTAAATGTGTTATCTATTATATTTTAAGTCAGTAGAACAAGTAGGCAATATATAAAAATTACTTTGAATAGCAGAAGATGGGTATAATTTTGAAAAACTATAACTGATTTTTAAAAACAAGTTGATGCACTTTTAGATTGAAATATTACTAATCCTTTCGTGGGAGGCATTACTTGTCCTAAAACTGTAGAATGAAGAATGAATATGTAACCAATGAAATAATCACACAGCAGATAAAGCCTTAGAGAATCCATCAAAGAGGAAAAAATAATGAGTGGGGCACCAGACTATGAAAAAGGTCAAAAGTTGCTGATATTTAAAGGAAAATGTGTACATTTATGGAAAATTTTGCTTCTCAAAGAAAGATATGTACATTTCCTATTCTTGTCTTCTACATCAAAAGATACAGAGAAGATGCTATATGTTTTCTGTAAGAGGTTCAGTTCTGAAATTAGATATGAATGGGAATTGTGCATCTGCCATTAATTAGCCCTGTAATATGGAACATGAAATGCAAACTCATCTAGCTTCATATTACTTTTTTAACTAGAAAATAGATAAATAATTAAAAAATTTTCCCCTGACTTGAGTAGTAACTGAAATGCTATAGTACATGTAAAAATGATTGACAGGACACCTTTGGTAATGGTGATCATTATTATGCTGATCATTAAGTTGATAGACGTCATGGTGAAAACAAAATAACTTGAGAAAATAATTATCCATTGTGTGTCAACTAAAACAATGATCTCAAAATTCTCATGATTTGAGACAGAAAATATTTTTTCTTTATACACAATAGTCTCCTAGACATTAATTTAATAAATGTATAAGCATGGCTGCCGTTCTATATAAAATGTCTATTTCAGTGAACAGCAACAGGGCTAACATTAGCTGCACAGTTTCATGTATGTCCAATCTTAAAAGAAAGTAAGTATATTGGTAGGAATATAAGAGGGCAGTCTAACTATTTTACTCACCCTAACATTTCCATTGCCATTTTGTGATGGCAAACACTTCCCTGGATCTTTTCAATGTTAAGATCTAAGTTTGTTTATACAATGCTAACTTGATGACCCTGGGAAGATAGGCTTTCGCTTTCAACAGCACTTTCATAGTTGTTACTGGGGCATAGCATATTACAGTTGGATTTTTCCATTCAGGTTATTAATAAGAGCATCATCTCAATTATAACAGATACAATCAAAGCAAATGAGAAACTGTTTCACAACAATGGTCACTGTGCAAAAGTAGGTCATTTTTCTCAGGCCAGATTGACACATTAAGACATCAATTATTTGTTGAAATAAACATAATGCAAAAATAACCTAGATGTCACAGTCAGGAAAAACAAAATAGCTCCCTTTCAAAATTTTTGATCTTCAATCAAGGAGATCCAAACATTGTCAAAAGTTCATAAAATAAAAATCTACAGTTTTAATTTCAGTTTCCAAATTATCATTACAGAAATTAATATGCAATCAGAAATTGAAGCTCCTACAGGGAGGGAATCTCCTGTTTTACACTGAAAACTGATAACTCTACTTTTTCCAGATTTATTTCCCAAGTAGAACATCTTCTTTCTACATCTTATAAATTTTATCCATTCTGAGCTTTTGGAATTTTTTTGTTTCTATATTTTTATTTGTTTGTTTTTATAAAATACTCATTATATTAGGGTTCATTTTGACATATTTATATAAGCATGGAACTTAATTTGCTCTAGGTCAGTACCCAGTACTTTCCCTTTTACTCTTCCTGCCCTTCCCTTTCCTCTACTCCACTGATATGTCTTTTATTTTCATGAAAATATTCCCACGTTGGACTCCCCATCCCTACCATCTCTGCTATTTTGTTCTAGCTTCTGCATTGTAAAGAAAACATTTGACCTTTGACTTTCTGAGTCTAGTTTATTTCACATAGCATAGTATTCACCAGTACCATCCATTTACCAGCAAAGGCCCTAATTTCACTGTTCTTTATTTCTTGGTGATGCTCCATTGTGTATATATACGATATTTTATTTATGTATTCATTTGTTGATGAGTAGTTAGGTTGATTTCATATTGGGCTATTGTGTACCATGAACATTGATGTGTGGCTACATCTGTATAGTACACTGACTTTAAATATTTGGAAATATATGGAGGAGTAGAATTTTATAACAACCAGTAATAAAGCATACAAGTCAGAGGCATTCTGATATATTGTATTTTTTATGTTAAATGATAGTAACCATTAGTCATATCAGATTTTTATCAAGCTTTGATGTACAAGAGATTCACAATTTGAAGAGACAAGAAAGCTTCTGAAATATAAATAACTTTGAAAATCTAATTGAGACCCAGTGTAGCTCATTGCCATACCCAGATTCGTATAATCAAGGACAAATTGTGTTAGTTAAGTCAATACAGCCAGATCTTTGAGCAGACTTTAAAAATTTTTTTTGACAGATCTGCATGTTAAAGATAATATGATCTCATTCCAAGAAAACTTCTATTTTTCCTCTTTTCAATGCTGCTGTTTTCCACAATTTTGGTAAAGCTGATTGTTAGTAACATAGGTTGACACACAGAGGAAACTTTTTTTTTCTTGTGTTATTGGTCAATAAAAGCAATGATCATAAGTATTTATTTTATTTTTAGAATGTGTGTGTGTGTGTGTGTGTGTGTGTGTGTTCTAGTTAACAAAATCAAGTGATTTAATCTGTACATATTTATATAGAAAGATGAGCAAATACATTATTAAACATAATAAAAGAAGTAGCAAAGCATGGTTTATCTTGTAACTATTCAATTATTATAAGCCTAAGAATGAATTGTAGTGATACTCCAGATTTTCAATTTGTAATATGTGCCTTTAGAGCATAAGTTTTGGATTGGAGGATGGATACTTCTAATTTTTACACACTTTAATATCAATAATAAAATTTTAGATGAACATTTATTTTTAATTAAAAATAGGAAAATATTTAACTTCTAATTACTGCTAACATTATTTTTTAGACTCTGCCTACTATTATATGATAAAAAGATTGCCAAAAATATCTAATTTTTTTCTTTTTTCTTAGTTACACATGACAGTACAATGATCTTGACATATAATACATTTGAATCAGATGGGATATAATTGCTCATTTTTCTGAGTATACAGGTTGCAGAATCACATTGGTCATGCAATTTAATTTTTTATCCAAAGAAGATAATTTCTGAATTTACCAAAAAAAAAATCCAGAAATAAAGGGCTGATAACCAGAGTGGTGGAATATTAAACAGGAATATCGTTTCATGCAGGGAAGATATTTGAAAGTTACACTGTGAAGAGAATGTTTGAATTGTGCAAAATATGTAATACAAAATAGAAGGGGGCAGAGGCATTGGAGAAGTGTTGAAGAGATTATAGCTGTTGGACACTTAAACACAGGGATCCTTTAGGTGCTATTACTTTGGATATCACAATTAGATGAATTGTTGAGCATCAATCACAGCAAATTGAAGAGTTACAAGATTGAATTCATGATGAAGCAAGTTGGAACTTTATTGCATATTTTTAAAATTTTCTTAGTTTTAGGTGGACACAATTTTTTGTTTTATTTCTATATGGTGCTGAGGATCAAACCCAGAACCTCATGGATGCTAAAGAGCACTCTACCATTGAGCTACAATCCCACCCCCTATTATATATTTTCAGTGTTTATTGGACCAGTTATGTGAGGGTCGATCTGTGTTAATATACCATGTGTAATGAGACAGACTTGTGATGATTGTGACTTAACTGTAATGTGGGTGAGGGTCACTAAGGGGTTTTGGGTATCAGAAAGTCATCAATTAGATTCAGTTGTGCATATTAGGCAATAAGAGTAATCCTAGCTGTAAAAGTTAGTGAAGAGTTGCCCAAAATCCAACTTGGTCATTGACAGTCTTTGTGATGGATAAGCCTCAATTGGGAATACTGACCAGAAAGAAATGTGTGTGTAGAAAATCATCATGGATTGCAAAAAATAATAAAATAATCTCAAATTGAGATCAGCTAAGAGATGATCCATGAGAAAGAAACCCCAATGACATTAAAGGATGATGAGAGAATATCATAAATTAGGGGCTAGTTTCAGAAAGTTTTGTAGTAAATTTATGAGGCTGTAGAAAATAGAGGCAAAGACTATAGCAAGGTGTGGTTCAATCCTTCTTCTCACCTAGAGAAAGCTGTGGATCTTTGATACGGACATGGTAGCCATGAGAATAACTGTAACCGTGTATCCACAAGATACCAGTTTTGAGTTTTTGGACAAGGGTAATATAATTGTGAACGTCCTCAAATTTGAGTCTCTTTTTATTTTACTGTAATCTGCTCTTATATCATTTTTCTTCTTGACTTTGGGTTTATTTAGTACTTTCTTTTTGTTATGGTTTGAATATGAGGTGTTCCCCATCCCCTCACCGCCCCCCCCGCCCAGAGTTCCTGTGTTAATGCAGGAAAATCCAGAGGTGAAATGATTAGATTACAAGAACTACAATCTAATGAGTTCATCCTCATTTGAATGGACTGAGTGGTGACTGTAGGAGGGTGGGGCATGGCTGGAGGAGGTGGTTAACTGGGAGCATGCCCTGGAAAGTTGCATCTTCCCTATGGCCCCTGTGTGTCTCTCTTTCTAAGTGTCATGACTGTCAAGAGCAGACTAGCAATTCCTCTACCATGCCTTCCTGGACGCTGTTCTGCCTCCCCTTGGGCCACAGTAGTGGAGTTAGCCAACCATGAATTGAACTCTGAAACTTTGAGCCCAAAATAAGCTGTTTATCCTCTATGTTGCTTTTGTCAAGAATTTTGGTCACAGAGATGAAGACATAACTAACAAACTTTTCTAGATGCTGAAGATGTTACATTAGGTCATTGATATTTTGCTTTTTTTTTTTAATCCCTCTCAAAGCATTGTCTTAGGAACTCTCAAAATATTTAACATGATTTAGTTGTGCTATTATTCAGGTTGTGCCAACACTTCTTCCTCCATGGACCATCACATTTCTGAATCTTAGCTTTGCCCCTTTCTCCATTTGAATTCCTTTCTCCTTCCTCCCCATACTTTGAAATCTTCATGTTTTCAAAATGCATTGTATGCATTTCTTACAATTCCATGACTATTGCTCCATATATATCAATGCAGAAAGAGTTAGTATTTTCCACATGAGAGTTCACAAAACCTAGGGAAAACTATTACAACAGGGAGTATTTTTATTACAACATGCTATGCCACCATCACCATTATAACTATTACTTGTGCATCCTTTCTATTTTATGAACTTACAGAGAAGAGGATTTTTCTCACGATGTTGTACTTCTTCAACATCCAGAGTGCCTGTATTCATTCAATAAAGTTTTCAGAATAAAATAATGAATTGCAAATTAAGGCTAAGTAGAGTTACACTGGAATGTGTTTCCTATGAGAAGAGCAATAGGAATGTAATGAATGCACATTCCAATGCAGTGGTGGCAGAAGGTGTTATAGTAAGGGAGATGTACGAGAGTGTTTGAGTAGAGAGATTTGGACATTTAGAAAATATGGGACATATTGGCATATAAGCTGGTAGAGTGAGGGGAATTGATGATATGAATTTTTTTCCTTTTTTTTATACTGAGGATTTAAACCAAGGCCTCATATATGCTAAACAACACTATACCACTGAGCTGCATCCCCATCCCTGAGGATCTGATTCTTTCTGATCAATAATAACTTTGTGGGCTTAAGATTGAGGTAGGAGAGTGAGTGACCACTGGACAACATAATTTAGAGGCAAAGTCCAAGCAGGAAATAAAGTTGCTCCATTAGCTAATGCTGAAGTCTACATGCATCCTAACTTCTGGTAGAAGTCACTATTTCCAAGCCACTCCACAGAATGTTACCTTTCAGAACAATAGGAACGAGTGCTTTCTCAGGAAAATATTTGTTTACCCTGTAAGAGTTTCTTTAAGAAGTGATGAAAGATCACAGACAGACTGATATGATCTTTTGTTTATGAAAGAAAATAAGGCAAAATCTGTTCAATTTCCATTTTAGGGGTTTTGCTGCCTTTATTCCAAATCAGACTTTTAAATGCATGTTCACTGTTGTTTTATGTGCATGTGTATGTAAGAGTGTGTGTGTGTGTGTGTGTGTGTGTGTGTGTGTGTGTGTTGTGGATATGTCTGGGTGAAGGAGGAAAATTTGTATTTTGCAGAGTCTCAAGTTCTTCTTATACTTGGCTCGTAATGGTATTTATTCTTTCTAAACATACAGAAGGAAGTATCTTTGTTTTCCTAAGAGGCCCATGGAATCAGAGAGTAATCTTACAGACCAATTCTGTGAAAGTTGGCTGATTCTAAACTTCAAAAAGTAGAACCATGAAAATTTCATTTTTTGCTCTTTTTTAATTCCTTGTTCATATGTGACCTTTAAAAACAGAAATAAAATGTCTTTATGTTTCTGTCTCTCTGTCTTTCTCACACACACACACACACCCACACACAGACATCAAAAGTAAAGTTTTGGATGTCTGTATGCTCAATTTTAATGTATGCTCCTTATCCACATTTATACTACCATTACTGTTACATACTGTCTCTTCTCTGCAATACAGTTTCCAAAGGTCCATAGGAACTGCTCTCCACCAAATCTTTCACTACCTGCATGTTTCAAAATCCACCTCCTCACCCAGGAAACCACAGGTGTGTGAGATGAGGTGCTTTGTTGTTGATAGCTGCACTTTTTTCTATCCCTAGTGCTCATACAATTGAGTACTTCATTGCAATGACCCAGCAGGAACCCATAAACACCAACATAGAAGGTTTACATCACTCTGAGAGAACAAAGCTCCTGACTATAACTTTTCAAAACTTAAAATATGTTGTCAAAGGCTCCAAGAAATCCACGGGTTTCCCTATATAGTTTTAGGAGTGTCACAGAAAATTCAGTGTCTCCTACTTGGCTGGCAGGGGTAAGTCCTCTAGGTCAGTGCCAAAATCTTGCAGTGTGACAGATGGTAGATGGAGCAGACAATAGCGTACAATGAGGGATCCAGACTGGTTCTCTAACCTTTCATCACCAGAAATCACTGCCATTGTTTAACTCTGCATCTGCAGCCTATTTATGTGGGAGAACCGACTTGCTGAATGTTTATGATGTGTTGAGCCAGAGGGAGACACAGGCTGCGGGGATTTTTTTTTTTTTCTTTTTTTCCTCTGATGACCATTCCAATAACCCTGCTAAGGTCACTGCTTTTAGGTTTGGTTGTATTATTGTTATTATTGTTTAGTTGCTGTTCCCTAACGCACTTTGAAATCTGACTCTCCAAATTTAAACCTTTACTCAGAGAGTCATTTTGTCTAACTTCCTCTGAACTTGTGATCTTACAGCTGTTGGGTAAACCCACTGTCGCCAGTATTGCAACATTCACGGTATATGCTAAAAGCATGTACTCAGTTTTCATTCTTCCTGTATGAAATGTAACAAGGAAGTTAACCACCATGTGAGTTGTGCTATCCTGGGAAAAGTTCTTGCTAAAAGCATACATCTGTCAAGGGAATGAGGTACATGGAGAAATAGATTGAGTGTCTCCATTCCCAACTTTGCAACTGACCCCCTAAAGAAAACTCAGACAAATCACTTACATTTCTCCCCTTCCAGCATCCCATTTGTGAAATGAAAATGCAATTATTTATTAATTCTGTTACAAACTGGGGACATGTTAGTTGCATTCATTTTACCAAATGATCTGTCAATATGAACTTCGTTCTGCTTTCTTGTGCTACATTGAAGTTATGTTCATTGTGTTACAACAGGAAATAATTCCCTTAAGCAGGTTGCATAAAGGTTGGGGAATACAGTGATAGAAAAAGAGCCATCCTTTAAAACCAAGAAATTTTCTGGACTTATAATACGGAAGATATCTAAATCCCCAGAAACTATGAAGGTAATTCATTGAGAATGGAGAAGCAAGGCTGAATCAGAGCCCCAAACAAGAGATTGACAATATCTAACAAATAAGTGAGTTCATATTATATTAACAACCAATATGTAAAATCAAACTTCCATATTCATTTTAAAATTCATGATATATACAAATTAGTGTTACAGGCTGACAAATTATGACAAATAGTCCCATGAATCTATGTTCAAATCAATAAAATAAATATTCAATATGCTCATAAAAGCCTTCTCATGGAATGCTGTAATCACTATAAATACAATTGTTTAACCTCAAAACATAATTGGTTGCTAAATGGACTCCTGTAAGTTGCAGTTTTATGTATAATGTTTGTGAGGTTCATGTGTGTTAATGCATACAGCAAAATGTTTTAATTTTTTTGGTTTTTGGTTTTCCACAGAATGAATATATGAGATTTTATATAACCATTGTAGGTTGTCTAGAAGTGATCTGCTATACTACTTCCAATCATTTAGAAATGCTATAATTTATCTTTTAATTATTGATATTAAGCTTAATTCTACTCATCATAAATTATCTTTCAAACCTCAAAATTTTATTCATTCATTCATTCATTCATTCATCCATTCCAATGCTAGTGTAGGAATCTTGTGCATGCTAGGCCAAGCACTGTAACATGGAACTATTAATCAGTCTTCTGAACTTGGTCAGAATTTCCTTATGGCTCTAAAAAATCGATTTTAATAAATGCTTTCTGTGTATTTTCAAAGTGTATATCCGCTGACATTGTGTACAATCTTACTATATATTTGGTGATATTTTATTAATCATGTGTTCTAGTATTCTAAATCATACTGTTTTTGTCTACTTGTTGTCTTTTGTCTATCAGACATTAAAATATCAATCTAAAATTTTTATTTTTTTATTTGCTATTGTTACTTTTTATGTATCTTGAGGATACGATATAAGGGGTAAACAAATATAAGTTTTTGGTATTTTCTGGTGAATTGATCTTCTTGTTATTTAATATCGCCCCCTCTCTCTAGTAATGTGTCATTTCTTAAAGGTATTTTATATCAATTCAATTTAATTTTATGTAGTATAACTAACACAGTTTTTTTCTTTTACAAAAGGAATATATTTATCCATGATTTTTTAACCCTATAAATGAGATTATAATTAGTTTCAATATTTATACTGTTTATTTTAATGTATCATATTTTTGAGATTAACATACACCTTATTTGTTAATTGTCTCAGATTTTGCTCTATTTTGTATCTTTTTTTATTACTTAGTGTACTTCATTCACTCTGTTGGTTTAATATTAATACATCATTTCACCATAATTTTACTCATTATCCTCAACATTCCAATATCCTTCAGTTATAAAACTCTTAATATAATTTTATACTTTTACTATTTTGAAACTATTCCTTAACATGAGAGCACTGGAATTTCATTGAATCCATTCTAACTAATTATATAATCATTGTCATTCTTGGTTTGCTTGTGCTTTATTATTGCTTTATATTGTCAATATTTATCTACATTCATCTTACAATTACTCCTTGTATCTTTATTCTTTTATCACTGCTGTCCTTACTCTGTGCTTTTGCATGCAAATATCTCTTGAGTTCTCTTTTGTATCTTACCACATTTTTTTTTTTCTTTTTTCTAGTTGGCAATAACTCTTTTATCTTACTTATTTATTTATCGGTGGTGTGGAGGATCAAACCCAGGGGCTCACAACTCCAGGCAAACACTGTATCACTGAGCCACAACCCCAGCCCCACCATATTTTCTTTCTTATTGCTTCAAATTAATTAGTTTCTTATGATGTATCTTCTGATCCACTAATTTCCGTTTCAGTTTTATTAATCTGCTGAGAAACCAACTTACTAAATTCATAATACCACGTATTATTTTTTTGTGCCCTTGTCAAATTTGCATTTAATTAGTTTTTAAAATTTCCAGATGGTGTTGAAATATTTTATATTATCTTAATTCATTTAATATAGTCACAATAAATATTTTAATATTCATATCAGAAAAGGCTAGAGTTCCTATGAGTGTGTTCTAATATCTATCATTTATCAACATTTTCTTTTATACATTTTTAAATTTTCATATGGACAATTGTTTTGATTGTGTGATATACACTAGAAAGAATTGTGGCTACATTCTTCCAGAGAGACGCTCCTTTTGTTTCATTCAGGCAGTTAGAAGTTTAATTAATCTGATCAGGGACTAATGTGATTGAACTCCGAACTCTTTACTTCCTGAGGACTGTTTATTTCCCTTTCACAGATAGAACAAGGACTTTGTGTTCAAACAAAAGCCTGAGATGTTTTGCAGAGATTCTCTCACTCTCTAGAATTTCAGCCCCAATTTTAATTTTTCCAATATCAAGAACATTTTAAAAATCCCTTCTCAGGTTCTGAGACTAGCAGCTGTCACTTTGAAACCACAAAATGCTTCTGTGGAAGTCACATATTGAAAGGCTGAGCTCAGCTCTGGGCTCCTTCTATTGACTTAATTTCAGAAACACATCTTTTCAGGGTATCAGTCGCTTTCTGATGCCTTCAGTATTTTTTTCCCCCAGCATTTCTTAAGACTTTAGAGTTGTCAAAGGAGGAATGAGTTCAAAATAAATCAGTTTCCTATGTTAATAAGAGCATTCATTTTAGTTTTTGTTTTGGTTTTTAGAATTTCTAAAAAGTATCAATTGCTGAATTACTTTGTCAAAGCAGCCAAAGCAGTTTGAGTACTCACATTCCATAATAAATAGGAACAATAATTACAATGGTACAGTTGAAATAAAGAATTTAAAACAATTATCTATAAAAATTAAAAAAAAAATCTGAGGTGGAGATTTATTCTAAGATGCTATAACACTATAACAAAATCTCAAATCAGGTTCATCCATTCAAACTTAAACAAATAGGAGAATCACATTTTTAGTCAGCTAAAGAATGATTGTGACCTCTAAAAAGTTTGTTGCAGTCCTAATCCTGGGTGATAGTATTGTTTATTTATTTTACTTTTTTTGTTATTGAGAATTGAACACAGAGATGCCTTACCACTGAGCTAAATCCGACATTTTTTTTCTTTTTTAACTCTTTATTTTAAGACAATTTTCACTACGTTGCTTAGTGTTTCACTAAGTTATTGAGGCTAGCCACAATCTTGTAATCCTCCAGCCTCCTCCTAAATTGCTGGGATTATAGGCTTATATCACTGCACCTGACCTGGGTGACATTTTTTGAAATTAGAATCTTTTCAGATGAAATAAAGTAAAACTGAAGCCATCAAAGTGGTCCCTAAAACAATGTGTCTAGTATCCTTATATAATGAAAATGCTCTGTGAAGACAGACTTGCAGAAAGATAATCATGTGAAGATGAGGACAGAAATTAGTTATGTGGCCACAGACTCCTCTGGCTACCAGCAGCTGGAAGAGGCAAAGGAGTGTATAGCTCCAGAGGCTTTGGAGGGAGCAAGGCCTGGTCAACATCTTGATTCCAGACTTTTAGCATCCAGATCTGTAAGATAATAGGTTTCTGCTGTTTCAAGCCACCCAGTTGTGGTATTTCTTTACAGCATTCCTAGGAAATGAATGCATGGTCTTGTGTAGGACTTTTACATATATGTTTGAGAGCATGCATTGGAAATTGTGTACGCACTTAAAATTGTGTTTTGCATAGATTTCAGACAAATTGACATATAGATATGGAAAATGTATGGGTTAAACAAGTACATTTATGAATATCCCATACATGAAGCTCTGAATTTTGAGCAATTTCAATAAAGAATTAGAGAGGAGAAGATAGACATCACTCTTTAACAGAAGAAGAAAAAAAAAAGACATAAATCTCAGATCCACTTCTGGTTAAGAATGACTTTCAACTGTGCTGTAGAGAGGCAAGCGTATTAATTATGGTTTGTTGAAACTAAAATATGTGTGTAGGTTAATAGTTTAACAATTTGCATATGGTTTAATTCATGATTGTATTCTGCATTTTAGTGGTTTTTCTCAATATTTCCAATTATTGGTGTTTCCACTGAGCCAGATGGCCACATTTGGTAAGTGTCATTAGGATCCTGATGCTCAGAATAAATAGATCACTCAAGAAGCAGTCTCTCAGAAAGATGTGAGAGTACATAGTCTATATCTGCATGCCCTACATTACAAGTTGAAATTTCAGAGACACTTGGAATACTCCATGAAATAGGGTAGACTGACAAACAAGTGCATTAATACATGTTTACCATCCTTTACAGATAGTTGAGAGTAAAAAAAACATGTTTGGATTTTCAAAGTATCCAACTCACTAGGCTTGACTTTTCTAATATATTCAGAAGATAGAAAAATTGTAAAATATAATTAAATTTTTGCCTTTTACTGCAAAAAAATAGGGGCACACATAGGTTTTGACATTAAAAATACCTTTTGTTGAAGTGTGGGTTATTGCCTGGAAGATTATTTGATTTTTCTTCTCTTCATCTTCCTTTCTATGCCTTTCTATTTAATTTATTTTATATTATTTTTATTTTTTATTTCTTCCTCCTATTTTTTCCAAGTGCATTTTATATGGATATGCCCCCTTGACTTAGTCTTTACAAATTACAGTGAGTTTTCAGCAGGTGATTATTTTAAGTTGGCCATGACCAAAAGAAATGCTATGACACCTTTGTTAAGAATCAGATAATTTATTTTTGTACGATGACATTCTCAAGAAAATGTTATATACTTAAATCTATGACAATTTTAATCACAACCTGTCAAAGTCTCAAGCTTCTCTTATCTAGTCTATGTTAGGATGAACACTTCCTTGCTATATTTAGCCTTTGTTTCTTCTATTTAATAGAGGGGAGGAAAAAGTGATAGTTTTAAGTGCTAATTCCACTACATATTAAAACACTTCTGTATGTTTACAATTTTGGAGGATAGGGAGATAAAAATTTTTAGAATAAGAATTAAATTATGAAAATAAATCAAGTACATGTCAGAGGATTGCTAAGTCCCTCTATACGTTACCTGAATGGTCAATGGCTTCTAAGCCACCAAATCCTGAATGTTTTTTCTATAAAATCTAACAAAATAAAAGGAACACATTTATAGACTTCCTCATTGGGTCATCCTAAAAACACAGGGAGAAATAATAAAGACCACTAAAGCATTCCATGCTGATTTTAACTGACCAGTGTGAATAAGGTCCTGCTACATTTTCCCCTGTTTCAGAAGAAATTTAAAACATTTAAGCCAAAAGTTCTTGAGAACTTTCCATCAGGAAGGCCACCACTGTTACATCTTTATGTGTTGGGATATCACTGCTTGACACCATAACCCATGTATTCATGCAATTTCTCTTTTTCCTATTTTTTCACTCCACATCTGAGAGAAATATCCCTTCTTGCCTCCCATTTGAAACTTGATTTTAGAAGAAATAATGCAATTATCAGATGACAAGAATATTCTAAATATAGTTCCCAATATTTTTTCCCATACACATTTTTAATATGATTACAAATACAAAATTTACAGTCTGAAGCCAGGCATACTGTGATCTCAGCTACTCTGAAAGTTAAGGCAGGAGGATCATGAGTTCAAGGTTAGATAGGGTAATTTAGTAAGACCCTGTCTCAAAAATAATAAAAGGGCTGGGGGTGTAGTTCAGTGGTAAAGTCCTCTTGGGCTCGATTTCCAGTACTGTGAGAAAAAACAAAAATTAGAGTCTGGATAACTGTAGAAAAATCATAAAATAATTTTGAAAAACTAGAGCATAAAGTCCATGTAGATTGTAATGTTCTGCAAATAGTAGGAATTAAATAAATACATTTTACATCAAAGAAGTGACTGCTGAGGTGAAGCATTTGATGTCTCCTTTGTTTTGCCAAGTGCAAGACAGATTTCAAAGGAAAATCATCATTATTGGTGCGGAAGAAAGAGAAGACAGGACTAATATATTTGAGCACTAATTACCTACCAGATCATACACTAGAAATTTCAGTTATTATTGCACAAAATAACATATCACCTTAGATACCGATATCACTTTTTCATAGATTCAAAATTAAATAACTTAGAGATATTAAGGAGTCATCAAGGGTGGTAAATTACAGATACAGAGTTCAAAAAGAAGTCAGACTGAATGTAAAACCCATGCACTTTTCACTGTTGTTCATTTATAGCAGTATTAAAGCTATGATCTGCAAAATGCAGTATGCATATCCTAAGGGATACATTAAATGTGGTGTGTGGGCACAGACAATTTTGAGAATGTTCCCTTCAGATCATTAATTTCAATTTGTTTCCTTTTTTTAAGTCTAAAATTGAGAACACACCTGTGTTTGTGGTGTCTAGCTGCTTCTCATAACCTAATTCTTGTTTGACAATAGTTCTTCTTCTATCATATGAAAGTAAAACTCTTCTCATCTCAAATCTTACTAATGTGCATTGCCTAAGATTGTACAAGTCTCTGGTCTCCAAGCAGTTTAAATATGAGTGTTGCAGAATTCTCTATTATTCAAGGTATCATACATCCACAAGAGGCCTGATGTCTTCCCTGTTTTATAAATATTTCTGTAAAACAACAATAGAAATAGAATGCTTCACAAACCATGATGCTATGAATTCAGAAATATCATATGTTTGGCAACCAGAGTGATAACTTATCCTACATATTCGAAGAAAATGTTTTGTTTCCATTGAAAGAGTTTGTAAAAACCTACTAAATAGAGCTTTTGTAAAATATAATGAAGACAGTGGTAGTGTAGATCATTCAGTAGAGCAGGTCATTACAAAGTTTTGAACTTTATATATATTGTAGATTCCAAATATCAGAGTTAATGAAAATCTACTTAGGATGTTTGTCTGCCTTGAAAGATTACTCTTTACTTTGATCATCTCTACTAGTGAGAGACTCCTATTTACGAACATCTTGGTCTGCTACTACAACTCAAACATTTCAGTGAAAATGTATTTAAATCAAGTAAGAAATTGAAAGCATATTGCCAACATTACTGCACTGAGAAAAGGAATTTAAGTACATTGCAGTTAATGTTACTGAGTAGGCATGGTTAAATACCATAAGATTCCACTAAGTAAAAATGAAATTAACGTAATAAACAATCAGTAGGTTAGTTCTAGAAAATTGTTTGGTGTACCTTAAAGAAATGAAGAAAGTAAATAGCTCAAATTTAGTGAACATTTTGTAAGAGATATTTTCAACTAAAGCTAAGGAAAATCAAATAGATTTTCCAGCTAATAGATTATTAAAAGTAAATTTTGATGTCTGACAGTGGTATTTTGCATACCATTTATCATATATCAAGTTATACATCATTCATGTGGATAAACAATGTATTACTTTCACTTACAAAAATGTGAAGTAGAGAGGGGCCCAGCTGCCGCCTGCAAGGTAGGCAGACTGCGCGACCCGGAGAAGGGGCCCAGTGTCCCGCCAGCATAGTAGACAGATCACATCAATGGGATGAGGGGCCCAGCTGCCGCCTGGGCCTGCACAGTAGGCAGACCTGCGACCTGGAGAACAGGCCCAGCGACCCGCTGGCGCAGTAGACAGATCACCCCAATTGGAGGAGGGGCCCAGCTGCCACCTGCACGGTAGGCAGACCAGGCCACCTGGAGAAGGGGCCCAGCGGCCCGCCTATGCGGTAGAGAGACCTCCCCAGTTGGAGGAGCCCAGCCTCCCGCCAGTGCGGTAGACAGACCACTCCAACTGGAGGAGGGACCCTGCCGCCCACCTGTGCGGTCACCTGACCAAGCTCTTGACAAACATAAGGTTTCCCCAACACCGCCACCTCATCAAACACTTTATGAGAAAAACTGATGGAATTCATCTTGGAAAATCCCACCAACCCTTAAAACCCACCAACCGGGGTTGACTGGCTGGCTACCAGTGCGGATCTGCAGCGGATCAGGCACCTGGTTTACATCTCAGAGAATAAGAGTAGAGAGGCCACAGGTGGAAGCTCAAGTCCTCTCACACTGACTACCACCACCACCCTGAACTCAGAGACTCAAGCTAGGAATAGACAACGCCACCAACTGGAAGAAATAAAAACAGAGTTCTGAGAGACATTTTTTTTCTTTCTTTTTCTCTCTTCTCTCTCTCTTTTCAGCTATTCACCCAGTCTCCTCTACCCTTCCCCCTCGGGTCTTCGCAACCTCAACATATGTGAAACCAAAAATTGTGCACAAAAAAGATCTTTAAGAACTGAATCACCAGAATAATATACTATAGAGGAATTGCATATGCCCCACCTCCCTTCCCCTTTTTTATTTCTTTTCTTTTTTCTCATATTTTATTTTTCCCGCTCTCTTTTTTCTCTTCCTATCCTTTTTATTTGTTTTCCTCCCTCTTACTCTTTCTATCCCACTTGCAACCACCTAAATTTTACTATTCATAAGTAGGGTAATCTTATAAATACAGATAGGAATTTGAATCTATACATTCTTCCATAAATTACCCATCTTTTGGTTAGAGCTCTCCAAAGTTACTAAGTTAGATTAACCCCATACCCTCACTCTTTTCCCCATAAACATAACATCCTACACCTGAAATTCAGTTTGCTTCAAGCTACCAGAAATGATATGCCTTTCATGAAACTAATGACTATATTTGTAAATGATAATCGATACCAACATTTGTAGATATAGAGTCTAGCTATAAATGTAGTAATAAGGAAAACGTGTGTTTAGATGATGTACTATTGATATTGAGAACTGTTAACATTGTCTTTCTCCACAAAAGGGAGACTTTGCAACTATCAAGAGCAATATAAATATATAGGGGGAAATTCAATAACACAACAGTTTCATAAAGCAGAAATAAACGCGAGCAGTATGAAAAGACAAGGAAAGTAAGGACCACAAGCAATGCAGGTCAACTCAACTTTAGAAGAGGTAATATCTGCAGCAGATGGAATTTCAGATAAAGAATTCAGGATATACATGCTTCAGATGATCTGGAGTCTCAAGGAAGACATTAGACAGCAAAATCAGACAATGAAAGATCACTTTCACAATGAAATTACATAAACAAATCCAAGAAGCAAAAGATCAACTATACAGGGAGATAGAGGTTATAAAAAACAAACAAACAGAAATCCTAGAAATGCAGGAAGCAATAAACCAAATTAAAAACTCAAATGAGAGTACTACTAGCAGAGTAGAACACTTAGAAGATAGAACATCAGACAATGAAGACAAAGTATTTCAACTTGCAAAGAACATAGACAGCTCAAGGAGACTGTTAAGAAACCATGAGCAGAACATCCAAGAAATATGGGATAACATAAAGAGACCAAACATAAGAGTCATTGGGATACAGGAAGGTATAGATGTCCAAACCAAAGGAATGAGCAATCTGTTCAATGAAATAATATGAGAAAACTTCCCAGACTTGAAGAATGAGACAGAATCCCAAATCCTAGAAGCCTACAGGATGCCGAATGTGCAAAATTATAAGAGATCCACACTTAGACACATTATAATGAAGATGCCCAACATACAGAATAAGGAGAGAATTTTAAAAGCTACAAGAGAAAGGAAGCAGATTACATTTAGGGGTAAACAAATCAGGATAACATCTGATCTTCCAACACAGACTCTGAAAGCTAGAAGATCCTGGAACAACATATTTCAAACACTGAAAGAAAATGGGTTCCAACCAAGAATTGTGTATCCAGCGAAATTAAGCTTCAGGATGGAAGATGAAATTAAAACCTTCCACGATAAACAAAAGTTAAAAGAATTTGCAGCTAGAAAACCATCTCTTCAAAATATCCTTGGCAAAACATTACAGGAAGACGAAATGGAAAATAACAATGAAAATCAACAGCGGGAGGCAGTGCAGTAAAGGGGAAAAAATAATCAAAGAGGAAAAACAAACCATGTTAAGTAACATAAATAAACAAATATGGCTGGAAGAACAATCCATATCTCAATAATAACCCTAAATGTTAATGGCTTAAACTCACCAATTAAGAGACATAGGCTAGTAGAATGGATCAAAAAAAAAAAAAAAAAAGATTCAACAATATGCTGCCTACAGGAGACACATTTGATAGGAAAAAACATACATAGACTGAAGGTGAAAGGTTGGGAAAAATCATATCACTCATATGGACCTCAGAAACAAGCAGGAGTGTCCATACTCATATCAAATAAAATAGATTTCAAGCCAAAGTTAATCAAAAGGGATAAAGAGGGACACTACATACTGCTCAAGGGAAACATACACCAACAAGACATAACAATCATAAATATATATGCCCCAAACAATGGTGCAGCTATGTTCATCAAACAAACTCTCCTTAAGTTCAAGAGTCTAATAGACCACCATACAATAATTATGGGAGACTTCAACACACCTGAGTCACCACTGGACAGATCTTCCAAACAAAAGTTGACTAAAGAAACTATAGAACTCAATAATACAATTAATAACCTAGACTTAATTGACATATATAGAATATACCACCCAATATGAAGCAGTTACACTCTTTTCTCAGCAGCACATGGATCCTTCTTAAAAATAGATCATATATTATGTCACAGGGCAACTCTTAGAAATTATAAAGGAGTAGAGATAATACCATGCATCCTATCTGATCATAATGGAATGAAACTGGAAATCAACGATAAAAGAAGGAAGGAAAAATCATGCATCACTTGTAGAATGAACAATAGGTTACTGAATGATCAATAGGTTATAGAAGACATCAAAGGAGGAAATTAAAAAATTCTTAGAGATAAATGAAAACACAAACACAACATATCGGAATTTATGGGACACAATGAAAGCAGTTCTAAGAGGAAAATTCATTGCTTGAAGTTCATTCCTTAAAAAAAGAAAAAACCAACAAATAAATGATCTCACACTTCATCTCAAAATCCTAGAAAAAGAAGAGCAAAACAACAGCAAAAGTAGTAGAAGGCAAGAAATAATAAAAATCAGAGCTGAAATCAATGAAATCGAAACCAAAGAAACAATTGAAAAAACTGACAAAACTAAAAGTTGGTTCTTTGAAAAATTAAATAAGATTGACAGACCCTTAGCCATGCTAACGAAGAGAAGAAGAGAGAGAACTCAAATTACTAGCATACGGGATGAAAAAGGCAAAATCACAACAGACACTTCAGAAATACAGAAGATAATTAGAAATTATTTTGAATCCTTATACTCCAATAAAATAGAAGATAGTGAAGACATTGATAAATTTCTTAAGTCATATGATCTGCCCAGATTGAAACAGGAGGATATACACAACCTAAACAGACCAATATCAATTGAGGAAATAGAAAAAGCCATCAAAAGACTACCAAGTAAGAAAAGCCCAGGACCGGATGGTTATACAGCAGAGTTTTACAAAACCTTTAAATAAGAACTAATACCAAAAATTTTCAAGCTATTTCAGGAAATAGAAAAAGAGGTAGAACTTCCAAATTCATTCTATGAGGCCAAGATCTCCCTGATTCCTAAACCAGACAAAGATACTTCAAAGAAAGAAAACTACAGACCAATATCTCTAATGAACATAGATGCAAAAATCCTCAATAAAATTCTGGCAAATCGGTTACAGAAACATATCAAAAAGATCGTGCATCATGATCAAGTAGGATTCATCCCTGGGATGCAAGGCTGGTTCAATATACGGAAATCAATAAATGTTATTCACCACATCAATAGACTTAAAGATAAGAACCATATGATCATCTCAATAGATGCAGAAAAAGCATTTGACAAAGTACAGCATCCCTTTATGTTCAAAACTCTAGAAAAACTAGGGATAACAGGAACATACCTCAATATTATAAAAGCTATTTATTCTAAGCCTCAGGCTAGCATCATTCTGAATGGAGAAAAATTAAAGGCATTTCCTCTAAAATCTGGTACAAGACAGGGATGCCCTCTCTCACCACTTCTGTTCAACATAGTTCTCGAAAAACTGGCCAGAGCAATTAGACAGACGAAAGAAATTAAAGGCATAAAAATAGGAAAAGAAGAACTTAAATTATCACTATTTGCAGGGACATAATTCTATACCTAGCAGACCCAAAAGGGTCTACAAAGAAACTACTTGAGCTAATAAATGAATTTAGCAAAGTGGCAAGATATAAAATCAACACTCATAAATCAAAGGCATTCCTGTATATCAGCGACAAATCTTCTGAAATGGAAATGAGGACAACCACTCCATTCACAATATCCTCAAAAAAAATAAAATACTTGGGAATCAACCTAACAAAAGAGGTGAAAGATCTATACAATGAAAACTACAGAACCCTAAAGAGAGAAATAGAAGAAGATCTTAGAAGATGGAAAAATATACCATGTTCATGGATAGGCAGAACTAACATCATCAAAATGGCGATATTACCAAAAGTTCTCTATAGGTTTAATGCAATGCCAATCAAAATCCCAATGGCATTTCTTGTAGAAATAGATAAAGCAATCATGAAATTCATATGGAAAAATAAAAGACCCAGAATAGCAAAAACAACTCTAAGCAGGAAGCGTGAATCAGGTAGTATAGCGATAGCAGACTTCAAAGTATACTACAGAGCAATAGTAACAAAAACAGCATGGTACTGGTACCAAAACAGGCAGGTGGACCAATGCTACAGAATAGAGGACACAGAGACCAATCCACAAAATTACAACTATCTTATATTTGATAAAGGGGCTAAAAGCATGCAATGGAGGAAGGATAGCATCTTCAACAAATGGTGCTGGGAAAACTGGAAATCCATATGCCAAAATGAAACTGAATCCCTTTCTCTCACCATGCACAAAAGTTAACTCAAAATGGATCAAGGAGCTTGATATCAAATCAGAGACATGTGTCTGATAGAAGAAAAAGTTGGCTCCGATCTACATATTGTGGGGTCGGGCTCCAAATTCCTTAATAGGACACCCATAGCACAAGAGTTAATAACAAGAATCAACAAATGGGACTTACTTAAACTAAAAAGTTTTTTCTCAGAAAGAGAAACAATAAGAGAGGTAAATAGGGAGCCTACATCCTGGGAACAAATTTTTACTCCTTTTTGTATTCTGCTGCCTTCCCTATCCTCTACTATCCACAAATTTTTACACTTCAGATAGAGCCCTAATATCCAGAGTATACAAAGAACTCAAAAAATGAAACAATAAGAAAACAAATAACCCAATCAACAAATGGGCCAAGGACCTGAACAGACACTTCTCAGAGGAGGACATACAATCAATCAACAAGTACATGAAAAAATGCTCACCATCTCTAGCAGTCAGAGAAATGCAAATCAAAACCACCCTAAGATACCATCTCACTCCAGCAAGATTGGCAGCCATTATGAAGTCAAACAACAACAAATGCTGGCGAGGATGTGGGGAAAAGTGTTCACTTGTACGTTGCTGGTGGGACTGCAAATTGGTGCGGCCAATTTGGAAACCAGTATGGAGATTTCTTGGAAAGCTGGGAATGGAACCACCATTTGACCCAGCTATTCCCCTTCTTGGTCTATTCCTAAAGACCTAAAAAGAGCATACTACAGGGACACTGCTACATCCATGTTCATAGCAGCACAATTCACAATAGCAAGACTGTGGAACCAACCTAGATGCCCTTCAATAGATGAATGGATAAAAAAATGTGGCATTTATACACAATGGAGTATTACTCTGCATTAAAAAATGACAAAATCATGGAATTTGCAGGGAAATGGATGGCATTGGAGCAGATTATGCTAAGTGAATCTAGCCAATCCCTAAAAAACAAATGTCAAATGTCTTATTTGATATAAGGAGAGCAACTAAGAACAGAGTAGGGAGGAAGAGCATGAGAAGATTAACATTAAACAGGGACAAGAGGTGGGAGGGAAAGGGAGAGAGAAGGGTAATTGCATGGAGATGGAAGGAGACCCTCATTGTTATGCAAAATTACATACAAGAGGAAGTGAGGGGAAAGGGAAAAAAACAAGGGGGAGAAATGAATTACAGCAGATGGGGTACAGAGAGAGAAGACGGGAGGGGAGGGGAGGGGAGGGTGGATAGTAGAGGATAGGGAAGGCAGCAGAATACAACAGACACTAGTATGGCAATATGTAAAACAGTGGATGTGTAACCAATGTGATTCTGCAATCTGTATACAAGGTAAAAATGGAAGTTCATAACCCACCTGAATCAAATGTATGAAATATGATATGTCAAGAGCTTTGTAATGTTTTGAACAACCAACAATAAAAATTTTAAAAAATGTGAAGTAGAAATATAAATAATAATCTACATTTCAAAATCTGAAGATTAGATAATCCAGATACAGGAACTACTGATGGGAAAATAATGTTTTCTCATTGAGAATTACTAACATGTGTTATCTTTAATGCTTAACATTTACTTCATATTATTTGTAAATTGTGTTTTTGACAATAGTGTACCATTATTAAAATCCAGAAAACTTTTTAAAGTATTTTCAGACATAGTTGCAAGAAAGTTTTAAATATCATTTTTCCCATTTATATATATGGTATAGTTATACCCATATATATGCTCTCTCTATATAATTATTTTTGCAGATAATATAGTATGGTCAATAGGAGACTGTCATATATAAAATTAGATTTGAGTAAAATTATGATCATTTGTAGATTGAAAAACATTAGTTTGAATAGAAAAAAAAACAGATTTAAATGTGTGCCACTTGAAGAACTTGCTCATATTGTCTGATTATTTCACTAAATTATTTATAAAATTTTGACTCAGCTATTTTAGAACAAAACCCTTATCTCATTTTTCCATTCAATTTAAATTTATTTTAACTCAGACATAAAAACACAAAAAGTTTCAGTACATATGTATTGTGGTTTTTTAAATTTCTTCTTTTTAGGTATATATGCCAATAGAGTCTATTTTGACTTATTATACATACATGGAGTATAACCTCCAATTTTTTTTTATACATGATGTGTAGTTACTGGTCATGTATTCATGTATGAATATAGGAAATTTCTGTCCTATTCATTCCACTGTCTTTTCTATTACTACAACTGCCTTCCCTTCATTATCCTTTTTCTAATCAAATAAATTATATTCTTATCCCCCAACAATTTAACATTAGAGAGGACATTTGGCCTTTAGTTTCTTGGAATTGACTTTTTTCACTTAGTGTGATAGTCTCAAGTCCCATCTATTTACCAGCAAATGCCATAATTTTGTTCTTCTTTATGGATGAGTAATATTCCCTTGTGGATATATAACACATTTTCTTTATGCATTCATCTGTTTAAGGGTACCTAGTTTGGTTCCATAGCTTAGCTATTGTGAATTGAGCTGCTATAAACTTGGATGTGGCCACATCACTACAATATGCTGATTTTAAGTCCTTTGGATATATGCAGAGAAGTGCATTAAATGGGTCAAATGGTAGTTCCATTCCAAATTTTCTGAGGAATTTCTATACTGATTTCCAGATTGATTGCAGCAATTTTGCAGTGCCATTAGCAATGTATGAGTTTGGCTCTTTTCCCACATCCTATCCAACATTTATTGTTACTTGTAGTCTTCATAATTGCCATTCTAACTGAAGTGAAATGAAAACTCACTGTAGTTTTAATTTGTGTTTTCCTAATTGCTATAAATGTAGAACTTTTTAATGTATTTGTTGGCTAATTGTATTTCTGTTCTGTGAAGTGTTTATTTAGTTTCTTTACCCATTTATTGATTTTTGGGGGGAGTATTAAGTTTTTTGAGTTCTTTTTATATCCTGGAGATTAATGCTGTCTCTGAGATGCAGGTGGCAAAGATTTTCTCCCATTCTATAGGCTCTCCCTTTGTGTTCTTCATTGTTTCTTTTGCTGTGAAAAGGGTTTTTTTTTAGTTTCATGCCGTCTTATTTATTGAGTCTTGGTTTTGCTTCTTGTGCTTTAAGGGTCTTGTTAAGGAAGTCGATTGCTAAACCAAAGTGATAGATATTTGGATCTACTTTTTTGTGCATAGAAGGTGCGGGGTCTCAGTCTAATGTCTATGTCCTTGATCCACTTTGATTTGAGTTCTGCACAGGGTAGATGTAAGAGTTTAATTTCATTTTGCTACTATGGATTTTCATTTTTCCCAGCACCATTTGTTGAAGATTTTATGCATATGATGCAATTTATGCTTATGATGCCTTTATCTACTCTGAAATAGTTTTATTTATGTCCTTTGTTTTGGGTCTTCTATTCTGTACCATTGGCTTTCATGTCTGTTTTGGTGCCAATACCATGCCTTTTTTGTTACTGTGGCTCTGAAGTATAATTTAAGGTCTTGTATTATGTTGTCTCATGCTTTGCTTTTTTTGCTAAGGATTTCTTTGGCTTTGGGGCCTCTTATTTTTCCAAATGAATTTCATGACTGGTTTTTCTATTTCCATGAAGAACACCATTGAAATTTTAATAGGAATTGCATTAAATCTAGTATGGTCATGTGATGTTTATTTAAATCAGGGTAAATGTATGAGCCTCCTCAGACATTTATCACTTCTATATGATGAACACATTTAAAATTCTTTCCTCTTCTTGAAATATGTGCATGTATAAATGTCTTACAATGAATACATATTACCATAATGCATCAATTAAAAAGCAATAAGCAAATAGAAGGAAGACAATACAGTGAAAGAAAGCAGCCAGATGTAAGAAAGATTAGTTAAAAAAGATAGAACCAGGGATTAAAATTGGAAAAATTATTTTATATGCATTTGTGAATATGTCAAAATGAACTAGATTATTATGTGTAACTATAATGCTCTAATAAAAGCATTAAACATATATACATAACATTATTGCTCTTTATACTAACCCCATTGGGCCATCACACACCAGAACATCTTACTGCTATCCACCAGTAACAGCACCTATTGGTCAATCTCCCTGTGTTCTTTTCCCACATTCTCTCTGGCTTAAGGAACCTCTTGTCTACTCTCATTTTGTATGCAATCTACTTTTTTATATTATGGTGGGTAAAAATTTATAAAGACGTTTGTATTCATTTAGACTTCTAATTATTAATATAATAATGTTATTTCAAAATGTTAGTATTTACTATGCACTAGAAATTATCTTCTTTGTGACTTTTTAAACTAAGTATAAAAATTGTAAGATGATACATTACAATATGCGAGGGATCCTCTGATATTCAAAAACATTTAATTCACAGTAGCCAATTTATAGAAGCAGCCTAGGTGTTCATCCACAGATAAACAGAGAAAGAAAACGCCATCTATATACACAATGGAGTTTTACTCCACAATAAAGAAGAATGAAATTGTGGCATTTGCCAGTACATGGATGGGACTGGAGAACATCATGAAAAGTGAAATAAGCCAGAATCAGAACGTAAAGGGTTGAATGTGTCCTCTCATATGCAGAAGCTAGAGAGACAGAAAATGAAAGAAATGGGATCTCAAAAAATGTAAGAGAGAACAGGAGAGAAAGTCAGTCAAGAAGGAGGGAGGAGCGGACAGAAAAGGGAGGAACTGTAGAATGAAAGCAAATAAATTGTGCTATGTCTACGCATTAATACTTCACAATGAATCCCCCCCTTTATATATAATTATATTGCACCAGTTAAAAATAAATAATAAATGAAGAGAAGGAAGAATATTATGGGATCAGGGGAAGGGGGAGGGAAGGAAAAGATGGAGGGGGTACTGGGAAATGAAGTGAAACAGATTATGTTATGTGCATAAATGAATATGTCACAGTGAATCTAGCTTTTTGTATAATTATAATACACTAATAAAAACATGATAAAAGTGTCAAAGGCAAACAAAATATATTTTAGTGGGTATTTAAGAAAAATGAAAAGCAAGATTCTCCTGTATTAAGCAAATCATAAAACGTAGCTAGTGGACATGGGGTTTGCTTGAACCAGAGGCCATGATACATAAGTGGCTGCTATTGAGGCCCTCAGATGTCAGAGCAGAGCAAGAAACAGGAAAATATTCTTGGTACTCAAACCATGAAGCAATTGAATTTTAAAACATTCTTTGAAATCTTCCTATTTTCTATTCAATTGGTATTCAAAGAAGATTTAAATGGGGAGAGCTATTTGCTCAAGGGCATGGAAACAGTTCACCTTCATCTGGGTATATTGTAGTGTGGACTGAGAAAAATAACATTATAATAAATAACATTAACTAGACTTAGTTGTCATGGCACCTCTAATGGAAAACTTGTTTTGCTTTTTTACACCGAACTTTCTGTTTATTGCTAGAAATGTACAAAGTGTATATTTAACCCATGTACCTTCTGTATTGGAATAATTTTAATAATGTACTTTAAAACTGACATTTCCTATAAGTAGTTATAGCGTGCACTATCTGAAGAACTCAGAAATATTTTTTCCTCATTTAATTATGCAAAACACTCGTGCTGACTTGACAGATATTCTCAAATAAAATTTACAACTCAAATGATTGGTGAGTCTTAGGGAGATGCTTGTGATAATCACAGTATTGAACATTTGTATTTCAAAAGTTTATTTCCATCCATTTCTTCTCTTGTACTACAAAGCATCTTCATTATCTCATGAGACAGGTCCACCGGAGTCACTGATGGCCAAAATCTAACTGGAGCCAGCCAGTTTGGCCATGTGGTAGCTCCTGCATGAGAACTTTACTGGGCAGAAAGACCACTCGTGGACAGGGCCATCTGCTTTTTCCTTTGCTCCACTGGTTACTGTATTTAATGTCTCCAAGAACTTTATTTCCCTCATCAAGATGAAGGTTCTCTAAGTAGAGAAGTTAAGAAATCCAGTCAAGTTCACCATTATGAAGCAAGTGTCCCTGAAATTCATATGTTGAAGCTTTAACCCCCTCTGTGACTGAATTTTGCCTGTAAAGTTGTAATTAAATTAAATGAGATCATAAATTTGGAAACCTTATTCAGTATGATTTGTGTCCTTACAAGGAGAGCCAAAAAGACACAGGAGTGTCCAGGAAGCCCAAGGACAATATGGCCTTGGGCAAGCAGAGAGAGAGGCCCTGGAAGAACCGAGCCTTATGGCACCTTTATCTGAGGCTTCTCAGCCCTAGAACTATGGGACAATTAATTTCTATTGTTTAAGTCACTACTAGTTTGTGGTGTTTTGTTAATAGACTAAGATGACTAATACTGTTAAAGGCAAACACCAATCCTAATGTCACTTCTTTATATATATATATTATTTACTTATTTTTATGTGGTGCTGAGGATCGAACCCAGGGCCTCGCATGTGCTAGGCAAGCACTCTACTGCTGAGCCGCAACCCCAGCCCCTTAATGTCACTTCTTAATAATTTGAAATTTAGGTCCTGTTAAGTACTTTGCTATTACTTAAACATTAATCAAATTAAAGATAATCTCATTAGATTAACAAGCAAATTTTTCTTTACATAAATCCATCCACAAAGGTTTTAGTCCCTTGCCCCAAGTTACACAAATATTAAGTAACTATTATGATTTTGATATGAAATGCCCCTCCACCCTAAAGTCCTGTGTTACTGCAGAAATATCCACAGGTAAAATGATTTGATTATGAAAGCTCTCACCTAATCTGTCCATTTTAGCTCGAAAGGAATAACTTGTGGTAACTGTAGGCAGGTAGAACTTGGCAGGAGGAGCCGGGTCACTGTGGCTGTGCCCTGGTCTCTTTCTCATGTGCTGTTTCCTGTGCCATGGATAGAGAAGGTCTCCTACTCCCCACCTTTTTTTTGCAATGATGTTCTGCCTCTCCTTGGGCCCAAAACAATGAAGTCAACCAACCAGAGACTGAGACCTCTGAAACCATAAGCCAGAACAAACTTTCCCTCCTCCAATTTGTTCTTGTCAGTTACTTTGGTTACTTTGCTTACAATGAAAAAAAAAATCATAGAATCATTTCATTATTCATATTTTTCATGATTTTCATGTCATTTTGCAAACCCTTAAGGCTCTTATGAAAGTGACCAGGCATTATTTAAGGCTTTCAAAAACCATGTAATGTTGTAAAATTATTAAGAATCCAAATCACAAATGTGTAAAATTCCAGAATTCATGTTAAACGACTAAGATGTAGTTAAATCGAGTTTTATTTAGGGAAAAATATAATAATCAAATATGAATAATTGAGTTGATAGTTAAAGACCTTCTCTGTGCCAAGTTTTTAGATAATTGAAATACCTGAAATCAAATTATTCTCTAATTCAGCATAAATGTTGACAAGAGATACCATAAACTGGTTTGTGCTAAATATGGCTACTGTTTGGGAGAAAAAAGCTCATAAGAACTTTTTATTTTTTCATTACTAAAAACCAGAGCAACAACTTACAAAGTTTCATAAAAACTCTCAACCATGTTTCTTTCTTGACTCTTGGCTAACTGTCCATTTCTGTAATCATTTAACAAATGTAAGAGAGATAATAATTTGTAATATGAAATCAAATATAATTTAATGTCAGTAAATAAACAAATTATAAGTATTTTCTATTTAAATTTGTACTTTCCCACTGTGTTCTAGCAAGGCTTGACTGGATCTCTGCTGATGGATTGGGTTCATGGTCTGAAATTCTGCTAATTGAAGACTCAGGTCAAAAGCCATGCCTATTTATTTTTCAATTGTACTCAAGTATCCTCAAAGTCATTGAATAAAATTAAAGTTTACAAAATGTTATCAAATCTCAATAAGGACTTGTGGTTGTATTTTAATAAAAGGGTTAATGTCACATTTATCATTATGTTATTTCCTTGCATTATTCTTCTTCAAAATGTCACCTCATTCCAATGAATATGACTGGTCAAGTCCTCTCTGTCAATAGGAAAGCAGTTGTGTTCTGTCCCCTCTCACGTAAGGCCTACGTAGCCTGATGGGAGGCAGCAGAAGATTGAGACAACCTGTGTTAGGAGTTAAGGTGACAGCGAGATTAGTGAAACCAATCTGCAGCTGGGTCTCAGCAATCTGAAACCTTATAGCATTTTGATTATTCATTTGCATTTTTACTTATTTAGTTTTTGCTTGTGCATCTATTAATTTTATTTGGGAGCCATAGACAGCTTCTCCTGTCTTGCATAGCGTCTATGAAGGGCACTAAAGCTGCCCTGAAGCCAATTCAGTCTACTTTCATATTCACTTAAATCAGTTGGAAATAAAGTCTAAAGAGGTCATTTGAGATTTGGTTGCTTTTTTTAAAAAATGCATAATAAGCATACTCAAACTTCTCATCACAGGTTCTTGAACTTCCGTCCTTCTCTCAGAAACTGTAGGGGTCATTTCTGTCATATGTTTCCTGGAACAGGTTTGACATGGGGTGGATTAGCGGGAGTCAGCTTGGCAAAGCCAAGAAATCGTCCCTGATGTAATGTACTTATGCCAGCAGTAACTCTTGGCTTTAGACTTTTACCTCTGCTTCTTCAGGGAGACAGCAACTGGCTATAAGAGCATATTTTGAATCTATAGGAACAGTTTGAGTTGGAAATATTAATAGCACTGAATACATTTCTCTGCAAGCTGGAATTGGGTGGCTTAAAGATTGAGGTAAGGAGCAGTAGAATTGAAAAGGGATATGTAAACTCTAACTTCTTTTTTTGTATAGTCCCAGAGCTGGGGAAAAAACTACAAGTAACTAACAATGACAATGATAATGACAAATAAGATGCCTGCATATGGCCAGCAAAATCTGAAGTAGTGAGTCTTTTAAAGAAGAAAATTGCCAACTCTTGAAGCTCTAATCATCATCAGGATGGTGTTTCAATCAAAGACAAAAAATAACTGTGGATAATATAAGGAAATTATGACCTGAAACTCATAGATCCTCTAGGGGCCAGTGAGACCAAGTTTCAAGGTTCCAGATTAAAGGAAGCTTTTACAGTGCAGTAGAGTTGGGAGAGGCAGTCATTTATTTATGTTGGAAAGAAGACACCACAGTCTGTCCCAACAGTACTCTCAGTGGTTTCGATGTCACTGAAATCTCCTAATTTCTATGCTGTATGTGAGACACAAGATTCCTTCTTCTAAGTGCCTCAACAAAATAGACAGGTTGTGATCCCCACTCTTTCCTATGGCTAGTTCCTGATTTACTATTATTGATGGATTTGGATAGAGCCTTCATCATCTTGTGTATTTAACCTGCATAGTATGTCAGGAAAAAGGTATGTACTGTGTTATTGTGGTTCTTATTAAGCCAGATGTGATAGGGGAGATCTGGCACCTTAGCAAGGCTAACTTCCACCCAATAATTTAGCAAATCAGGGGCATACTTAGTAAGCACAGAAAAAAATTGATAGACAAGGAAAAAGGATGAGATATAGATGAAGAAGAGCAGGTGCCATCGGAAATGACACATCCTGAGAAAGGCTGTTGGGTGATATTTCAGTTCTCTTTCTACTTTTCAAAATGCCTGCCTGAGTTAAGGTTCCTGCTGTTGGATTTCCAGGAGATTCTTATTGATGTCCCAGACAAATGCTGTTTTATATAAACTTGGGTGAAGAAAATCTATTTTCAGTCTGTTAAAGTCTAAGTGGAAAGACTTCTATGCTTCTTCCCACAAATCTCCCATATTCTTTGGGCTTCCTATATAGCATAGGTAACAGAGACAAATTATAGTAAGGGAATGTTAAAAGTCTCCAGAAACAAACAAACAAAAAAAAAATGGGAAAGATAGGGCCCCTCAAAATGCTTCCACCAGGATTTTGCCATCTTCTTGCTAGCATGGACTTCTCTCTTCACTTCGCTTTCTTTTCTTTGTACAGATAAACTTCAAAAAGGGATAAGAAAAATTATTAATAATATTACATCTAGATTTCACTTTAACATTTTAGACACAAAAAAAGGGGGAAAATATGTTTTATCTGCTTTAAATCCCAAATATTGGTGACATGGTTTACTGATCTAACTAGCATGTCTATTCCTAGGACTGTCACCAAAGTCAAGGCTGTGGCTTCTATGTTTGGCCTATGTTGGTACAAGCTTTCTTCCTTACACACATATGGCTAAGTACAGGAGATAGCTCCTAAGTCCAAAAACATGTAAGAGAACATAAAAGCCATTATATAATCATTATCCAATGGTAAGAGACTTAATGAAGTGTGTTCTCACTGGTTTAGTATATCCAGTAAGAATTGGGACAGAGAGAGCTAAGTATTCTTCCACTGGGTACCACATTCTTCTTAAAAGTTGTGTTGGTTTGAGTAAGTCAAATGTCTTACAATTAATATAAGGATTTCTAACTTGAGTTTTAGAAGTCAGAATCATACATGTAATTTGGGAATGACTGATTCTACTCGAATAACCACCGTCTGGTATGCAACTATGCATTTAACTTAATTATAGTGATATCATCATATTAAAAAGGACTCAGAATTTTTCATGCTTTTCCTCTAAAAACTTGAGAAAACTCGACTCTTTTTGCTATTAAAATATGTCTCCATGTTGGTATGCATTCAGATTTCTTTTTGAAAGCTGTCCATCATTTTACATCTTCTATGTCCAACTGTGCCTATGGTTTTATTTTGATATTGATAAGGGACATGTATTTTTCTATAATTTGGAAGAATGAACATCTTCAGGATTAAAGTCGAATGCAGCAAGAGATCCATCCTAGGGAAACAGCCTTAGTGACCTTATGTGTTCTGCATGGTACAAAGCTGTCCTGGTAACCACAGCTCATGTCACATGTTCTCTATTTAATCATTCCTGCAAAGTATGCCAGAAAAAAAGGGGACACTGGTCCGACAGTCAAAATGTCTCAGTAGGCATGACATTTCAACTAGTCTTGAAAGAAAATCCAGACTTAGGTAGAGTAATATAGCTGTTACTGAGATGGCAATATCTTGGCCAGTGGTACATACTGGTGTAGCCATCTGTCTTTCAACATTTTCATTTTGTTTTCATCTGAAGGCCAAGCAATTAACTAAATGTTGATACAGAACTACAATTGAAGAAAATGAGAATCTAACAAAACATCTTAAATTCACCCCCAATTTTGCTAATGCATAGGAAAAACTAGTTAAGTTGGCTTTTGATTGGATATAATTAAAATTCTGTAGATCACCATTAGATCCAGAAATTTTACAGTGTGGTTCTTTTCTTTTCTCTTTCTTTCTTTCTTTCTTTCTTTCTTTCTTTCTTTCTTTCTTTCTTTCTTTCTTTCTTTCTTTCTTTCCTTCTCCCTCCTTCCCTCCTTCCTTCCTTCCTTCCTTCCTTCCTTCCTTCCTTCCTCCCTCCTCCTCCTCCTCCTCCTCCTCCTTCTTCATTTTTCCTGATAAATCCCAAAGGAAAAAGCTCATTCAGAAGGGGTAGGAAAGGAGTAGAAAAAATAAAGTAGCACAATTGGATCATGTTGATTAAGCCCAGCAGGAAGGGGAACAGAGGTAAGGAGGCACTTGAAGTTAGATTTATGGTTTGAGATCTCAGCACACCATAAAGAAGCTGAGTTTTGAATATTAGGTTCTTTGTCTCTTAATTTTTGTAGAATGCAAGAGTTGAAATTATAGTACGTCTCTCTCTAGGCAGCTGGGATCATTCTGGGAAGACTTTGCTGCTTTGATCTAGAAAAACCTGTGAAAAAAATGAAAGAGAGGCCACTCCTTGTGTTCAACACATGGCCTTGTGTGGGGTGTTTCAAGTTCTCCGCCCAAACACAAGATAAGAAGGGACCATAGGATCAATGACCCTAACAATGCTGAATTTAAAATATATATGAAATACAACAGGCTTTTTTCACAAATTATGAACACAGGGACTGCCTCCTGCAAGCTTTCTATAGGAATAGAGATTCACTGAGCTGATGTTTCCGCTTAGGCCCCCCAAATAATCCCTTATACATCCACAGAAAAAGAAGAGCAACCAGGGCAAAATAAAAGCATGTGGAATAATGTTTTACATTTAATATAGCTTTTTTCCCTCAATAGTAAAAGATTTGATATACAAAGACATAGATCTAATTATATTACTCAAAATTGTTTGATATAAATCTTAGAATAACAAAGTAAATTCAACAATGAACACAATAAATCTAGTTAGAACTGAAATCTCTGTTGATCCTTAGAAGCTAGGAGCTAGTTTTTTTTTTTTTTTTTTTTTTTTCCTAATGGGCTCAGGAACTGGGTAAATTTTCTATAGACACGGTGGTGGTTTGTTATTTATGTTCAGGTCCATCCTTGAAATATAACAGATTTAGAAAGTAACAAAATTGTGTAATTTCTGTGGTCCAGAAAGATACCACATGGCTTTAATATTTCAATCTATCCCAGACATTAGTCAGAATTTTAGTGCCTAAAATTCTCCAATATAAGTGTTCTTTCTTGGGGTCAAGGAAGTTGTAACAGAGTCAAATCATTTATGAATACTATAATTCTGATTTTCAGGTGAATATTTGGAGATATTAGATATAGATATATACACACATATATATGCATTTAAAAAGTAACCTGTAATTAAATTATCTCCAAAGAATATATACATATATTAATGGAGGGGATAATTCAATGTCCAATCTTATTTAAATGTAATTCCTATAAGTCCTGTATGAAATTTTCAATCTTTTCTCATGTTATGCTCAATATATATTATTTTTAAAATATAGTAATCATCATCATCATAATGAAATATCAACAGCTATCCCCAACCTCCCTAAATTCCTATATCAAAGGAAGATAATTTTTCAAGTACACAGTTCATAATAAATTCTTAGTGACCAAACGACATGAAAATAAGAATTCCTTTCAAATTTTCCTTTTAACTTACTCTCGTATCAGATAATTTTTATATATAAAAAAGTTACACATCAATAAATAAATGGTCTAGCATTTCAAAAAATCTGAGCATTAACAAATGGTATTATATGAACACCTACAAAAGGCATGCATACTTATGCCTTTATCATGTTTCTTCTTGGCAGAGAAAACCCTCCTAACAGAAAAGATATAATTTTATATGTTTTGTATAACCATTATGGTTGCACATTTTTAGTTAGCAGAATTTGAAGTTGTCATAGTTGGGAATTATTCAAGAGGCTTATGAATGTATCATTCAGTTTCTTTTATCTGCCTTTGCACAATGAGCATTGCTGTGTATCCTAGTCTTCCTGGGCCCATTTTTTGGGAATCTCTTTTCCCAAACCCATAGAAGCACTGGGTTGTAACTTATTGAGGAAAATGTATTTGCAATACCATTATAGACAGCTGTGATCCATTTTTATATGAACAATGCCATCAAATTATATTGTAATGCATGTTTCATTAAGCACAATAGCCATTTTCAAGTGTAAATTCAAAACATTTCCCATTATGAGTTATTAAGTATCCCAGGTTAGGCCCACTTTAAAACAGGCTTGTAAAGTTTGTAGTTGTATCTGTGCTTATCTGAATAATCTAGCCCATTAGGGGTTTCAAATTTATTCAGTAAAATCAAGAACACAGCTTCAATAATGTCATTCCTATTTTGCTTGGAGCATAGCCTAAGCTAAATCATCATGGGACTAATCAACCTCGACAAATTTTGGCAGTTGCCCCTACTTCTTGGATTTTTTTATACATTTTGGAATTGGTGGAATTTTAGTAGCCATTGTTTGCCCCATATTTATTTGGAATACTGAAATAAAGTCATAATAACTTTTCAAATAAACATGGACTTATTCTTTTCAGTGGATAGCCATGGATTAAGATGTTACCTTGATATAAGGAGAGATTAATTTGGAAAATTGTTTCTCTTCCTGCTCTACAATCAAAACATCTATAAGAATTTTTTTTATTTTCATGTTTTTAACTAACGCCAATATCTAAAACGTTCTCCAGTCTGACATCAGATGACATCTCTTTTTAACTTCCTGGCCTGAAGATATGAATCTCTAAAAAATATTCACTTCCACAGTGGACTTTGTCATCTTTCTCCAAAGGAACATACAGCTCAGTGGGCATAAAATCAAGGTCCACCTTCAGTCAAAATTCAGGGAGCTCCAGGTACACATGGGGTGAGAGCAGGAGAGGTTGGATAATTGACGGCTGACCTTAGGTTACAGCAGATCACAGAGAACACTCACAATGGGAGGCCAGACGGTGACCCATGCTGGACTTTTGTTGCAGAGTCGCTCTATGGGAGGCACTAATATCTCCCCAAAACATTGAATCTGGTTTATTGGGTTTTCTAACTGGTTACCTTTGTCTATCACAAACATTGAATCTAATCTATAGGGTCTTTCTTGAATGTATCTACCATCAGGAGTATCCCCTTGACACACGCTACCACTCATGACCATTGGAGCTAAGACACACAAAGAGTCTCACAGGGAAGAATTTGAAGAATTCAACTGGACATCACTGTCCTCTATAAAATCCTTACTTTCAGTTTTTTAATCCATCTGTAGAAAGAAACAGAATGAATTATAGAAACGTTTGTGACTATCAGACACTTGATTTGATAATATTCTCCTTTTGGACAATAGCACTCCAGTGTGTCTAGTTTATCTGTCTGCTCTTGAGTCTTACACTTCTTGATTCTTAATACTTGTCTCCTGCATCCCATGTAGGCTATGAATTTGGTTTCTCTCGTGTGAAGTGTGCTGGCTGAGAAATGCAACGAAAAATCACATGACACAGAAATAATTTTGAAACATGGGGGCAGGATGGCTTTGTGACCTTAAGGGTCCTGCTTCCATACTAGAAGGAGAGAGAGAGAGACAGCAAGAGACACATTTGTTTTATTTACATGGGGGAACTTCAAAGGC
The DNA here is from genome assembly GCF_048772815.1 of Callospermophilus lateralis. Classification (NCBI taxonomy): domain Eukaryota; kingdom Metazoa; phylum Chordata; class Mammalia; order Rodentia; family Sciuridae; genus Callospermophilus; species Callospermophilus lateralis. The sequence continues at coordinate 18,805,140 of NC_135307.1, forward strand.
TTTCTACAGAGTGTTCTTAGCCAATTAAGGTAGGAGTTGGGCTGTCCAGTTCTCAGAGGGTCATGCCCAACTCCCTAGCTTTGAGATCAGTCTTCCTAGCCTGATGAAGATAGAGGTCACTTGCACTGCTCAATCCATTAAGTGGGAGGAGCCACAAAATATCTTGCAATGCCAAACCAAAATCTCTTTGGCTCCAAGGCTGAGTGAAGACAGTCAAATAGCCCACAGTCTGCACATTATGTGCCATTCTCAGAGATGGAGAGACAAGTAGTGTAGTATATTAGCAGGATACTCAGAATGCCTTGTTCCCCTTCTTAAGAATGATCTCACATGAAAGGCATAGATCCTGACAGGAATTCCATCCATGGAATCTGAGCGTCTCCCTGAAATCACTGTACTTCAGAGATTAAAATGTCATAGGAAGCAGATATCCAACGCATGATCACTAAATAAGCAATTAGGTCATTTTTAAAACCTCTCTTTTCAGACTTCCCATGTTTTTTTCTAAAGCCCTTTCCATTACCACTCCCAACATCAAAACTCCTTACCAAAAGAGTTCTTTCCTTAAAATAGAAATCTCAAATGGTACTCCCTGTTTAAAATGTTTTACATTTCCCCAGCCACTCTACAGCAAGTTCAGTGATGTACCTTGGCTATAAACATTAAACAATTGGCCTGAAACAACTATATTATATCGTTCCTCAATTTCATTTTCTTGTTCTCCATCTTCCCATTCATATACTGCTCTTATTTTTAATCCAAAACATGTGTAGTAGCCTGGAAGTGTCATGTTTATGTTCTGTATGTGTATCTTTTGATACAAGGCATGCTCTCTGAATAATGCAGTTCCTCTGATTTTCCTCAGGACGGACTCTCCGTTCCAAGATACCTCCTCTAGGAACGCTTGACTGACTCCTGCTGGGCTAAGGAAAGAGTTCACCCAATATTATTTACAGCATGCTCTTATTTGGTCATGGTATTGTCATCCTTTATCACAGAGATTTTTGCATGTTTGTATCCCCTTAGTTCACGAACACCTTGAGAGGAAAGAATATGATTCATTTATCTTTTTGTCTTGGGGCAAAGCACAATCAGGACTTAATAAACAGAATGAGTGGGTTTTTATTAAAGTCTACATTTCATAGCAATTCTACTCCCTCTAATTCTTTACATAGGAAAAAGGACATTCTCTAATAAAAATGAGATCACAGGCCTAATTTAGAATCCATCTTTATTCTGTATTTTTTCCCTCTTATATTATTTGTAGTGGGTAGAGTCTGTTTACACATCCAATGTAGGTTTTATTACTTTACCATCCAGCATAAAACTTAGAGTTTATTAGCCATTTAGTAATTTAACAAATCATGACAGAACATTCCAGGCATCATCAGGCTTATTGATAATGTCGAAAGTTAGAATGAGGAGACAAGTGTAGCTTATAGTAAGTGAGATAATAATTTTGAGCAGTTCTGTCATCTTCCTCACCTTTGACTGTCAACCACTTGTATTTGTATCACCAAATGTTTTTCATTTCTTGCTTACCCTTCTAATTAATGAACAGAACTAGAACCATCATGATAAAGAAAATGACAAGTGGTTAGTACATTGAAAATAACTGTTAAAGAAAGAGTGCAGTTATTCTCATGAGAAGTGAAATGGGCAGGAATTTTTGGTAATAGTTGAAGATTGGTAACGGTTATTTCAAGTTTCTCATGTTCTTTTACTTGCAATAAAACGTGTTGTATTTCAAAAGTTCAATCTTGGTGTCATAGTGTCATTTTTTAATTATAAAGCAAAGATTTTTGTTTTGTTGGCTTATTGCTCACTTAGAGAATGAAATAATAAATTTGGTCCCCTTCTCATCACTTGAAAACACCATTCTGAATAAAATATACAATTTTAACACATCTTCATTTTCATAATTATGTCTTTGTTTAAAAAAAAAAGAGATTTATTTTTTCTCAACAAATAATATTTGTGTAAACGAGCATACTATTTCTGGCTTCCTAAATTCCTTGATTGATTATAAGATCTATGCTTATTGAGTCTGCCATAAACTATGATGAACATATAATAGCTTACCTATGTAAATAACAGGTACTCCTTTAATAGCAGATACTACTGTGTTATATATGAAAAATTTAAAGACAGTAGAGAACATACCAAGCTTATATCTCAGATGGAATAACCCTGAGGAGATTCAGGTATTTTCTTGGACTACTGGCAAACATTGTCTATTTCTCTATTTTTGCTGCTCTCTTATTGCTAGTTGAAAATTCAAATTTTTGTACTAACTTATCCTTGGAATAAAAACAAAATGAGAAATGAAAATCACATAACCTTAAACCTGTAAACCCTAAACATTACTGGACTGGTTAAGAACAAACCCTTTCTCTAAAGCAGAAAACAAGAAAAAGGGACAAGTTACAATAAAGCCTAAAGAAGGCTCAAGAGGGTTTAGGGGTTCTCCACAAGATACTTCATATACACAAATGAGTCACTAAATCATTAAATGACACATTGCCTGTTTAGTGAGTTATTACATCTTTATAAAAATATACATAGTGTGTGGGAGTGTGTAGCAACATAAGTTAAAAAAAATAAGTCACAGAGAAATCCAATATAACTTTGGTCAATAAGTTAAACCTTTGCTTGTTTTTAAGTAAATTTTTTGTGTATGATATCAGAGTATTCATATGTGATAGACATTCTAGATTCACCCTTCATACTTTTTTTTTTTGGTGCTGGTCCAGGGCACCACGCACACTCTGTATACATCAATATTTGTTTTGCATATGACATAATTCTGATCTAGAAATAAGATTACAGGTTACATGACTTTCAAGCCAGAATGTCACTAGATTGCTTTCAGGCAGACAAATGATTTAACAAGAACCACAAACAGGCAATTGATTTCCTGCTTGTCCATATCACCTTGACTCAACCATTTACAAAATTATGCATATTAGCAGCAGGAAGATAGCCATCAGCATACACATAAAAATGGCTCTTCAGAAACAGTCCTGCCAAGTTAAAAGCTTTAAAATGTTTCCAATATTGTCTCATCAAAACTTCTTTCTTACTTCCATACCCTCCTTCATACATGGATCTGTATTTGCCATTATCCAGTTCCATATCCTCTTTTTATTGCCTATGTGACCCATGAAATCAATGTTGTCTTATTCAACAATAACTGGACGGTATATCATAATGGAAAAAAACAGCATCATAATATTTTTAACAACATCCTTTTTGAAGCATAACATAAATGCAAAAAAGTATAAAAATCATAAGCATGTAACCTGATTAGTTTTCACAAAGCAAAAACACTCATGTAAATAGCACCCCAATTGAGATACTGTCATATTTTAATACCTATAAACATATTATATTTATATTTAACTTTGTAAGTGAAATTTCATTTTATGATCACACCAGAGTGTTCTTGAAGAGGATTGACAAAACCCTAAATTGCTTGAATAATCAAGCCTGCATTCAGCATTTGATTACTCACTATATTATTCAAAAGCTTTCAGTTGAGGCTGAACAAAGAAAAATGGATTAAAACCTGCTCTGAATCTCCTTTTGTACATTTCCACTTCTTCATTTATAAATAATCATATTAGCAGTCACAAGCCTATATAATATCCACCTAGAAATATTTATTTGTGCCTGGACTTACTTGGTGCTATGCTAGTAACTATAATTTTATATTACACATTGTACTTCTTGATCTTAAATTTTCTTAATTCTGCAGAACTAAGGTAACGAAAATTTTAGGGAATAATTTAAGAGTGAGTAATTAGATGCTCTCTGCCTTTTCAGCAGAGTGATCCCCCAAATTTGACTCTCATCTAGCTTTCAGTTAAATATATGCAGTAAGTTCCCATATGTCTGCCTTCTGAACCATCTTGGAATTTGCTATTAATAGCGCATTGGTTAATTTTCTACCCGTCCTCCATCACACTCATCTCTTCTTACTAAAGTGGAGGTTCTCCATGAGAATAGCTCCTCAGACTGCAGTTTGGAGTTCTGACTGTTAGTGGCATACACAGATTTATAGAGGAGCACACAAGATAAAGCTCCACACAGACAATTCTGAAGCCTCTACTCGCTAAGAGAGTCATCCTTGCTGATTGGCTTCACAAGGAAGAAATCTTCCATTTACCCGTGTTATTTCATTACAGTGAATTGCTTTATGCATATATGTGTTACTCCTGTGTCTAGATTTGAGGAAGAGCTTGACTGTGGTGCACCAAAAAAATACTGCAGTAAAAGCCTTTGGACTTACCGTGCTGCTTTACAAAGAAAACTGAAACTCCTTTACCCTCTTCCTCGAAAGAATCCAATCGCCTTGGGTTTTCTTGATCTGCACATTGAAGTGTACTCCCCAATCATAATGTGATTGCATTTCCTCCAGAGTTTTATTCTACAGTATGTACTATCACTATTTTATTTCCCCATGACAAAATCTCAAAGATGAAGGTTAAAGTAGACTTGAGTCATCAAAGGTGAACTCCACCATGATTGTCTATGCCAGTTAAGGTGTTTCCAAGTCCTAAGAATTTAGAGGTATGAAAACATTTCCTTGGATAAATCATTCTCTCCCTTTTAGTAAAAAGCCTAATAATTTCTGTGATACCAACATCATGCTCCCAGAGTACAGTGGCTATCTGTATCCACTGTAATTAAGAAGAAGTAAAAATAGACCAGCCTGCATGATACCTTTTTTGAAAGCAAGGGAAATATGTTCCACCTCTCCTTGATGAGTCTGGGTTAAATGAGTTACCCTATATTTTTAATAGATTTGCTCAACTCCTGAAAAATTCAAGAGGACTATCTGATTGCACTTTTACTTGAATAAGTCTCTCCTTTGATATATGATTTTCAGCAATTTTCAACTTGGGCTAGCATCTCTGTATGTTTCCATCCTCTCATCAGATTCAAAGCTCCCTAGTGTTAATAGTTTCAGCTGGTACACAAAGGTATCCCCCTTCTATATGATGCTCATAATAAATAGGTGCTCATTAAATCTACATCCTTTCACTCATACTGTTATTCAGATCAAGTAACTTTATATCCTCCCTGAAAACCCTAAATATATCCCAAAAAATTTTCCGGATAAAACAATATTTTTAGAAAATACTTTATTTCAGAGGCTAAAAGAATGGTTAGATTATTGAATGAATCTGGAATTTGTTCAACATTAAGATGGTAAGAGATTTTTCTATCAATGTTTTAATTTATCACATTATAATGTCTAACTAACATAAAATTTCAAGTGTTTAAGACTGAGAATTATGTTAGGGATACAATATTATATTGGGGACAATCTAAAGGAAAACAGGTTTAAACATGCATAAAACATGATATACAAGTCTTGATTTTCAGTGATTAGCAAGATGAGTCACCTATGTCAAGGAAAAAAGAAAAATGCATGCTATAGCTATGCTCTTACAGTGTTTATATTCTTACAAGGCAGAAAAAGGTACACTGTAAAAAAAAGAAAAACAAAAAAACAAACTAGCAAGGGAGTCAGTGTGGAAATCCATTACTACAAAATATAAAGTGAGGTCACTATGCAAAAATGTCATGCCCAAATGTGAATTAAAATTAGCCTTATTTTGTTTAGAACTCACAAGAAATGTCTAGCGACTGTTATGAATTAACGAATGTTCAGGCAGCATGACACCTTTGCTCCTGAATTTCCTCCACCATAATTTCCAAGATGTTTTCTCCTTTAATGTTTCCGAAGAAACCTTATTGTCTTACCTTTTGTTGCTTAGAACACTTTCTGCTTTGGTAAGAAAAAAAAAGAAGAAGAATTTTAAGCTCATTTGTTAAACAGCTTTCATTTTAAAACTAATGATATGCCACTGTAAGAAAAATTGTGATGACAACTCATCATAAAATTAGAGGTTAGGAGGTTTCAAATCAGGAATTTTGTCACTTTCTTGATAAAATAATTCTGTATAGGCCACAAAAGGAACAAATCAATGTTACCAAATATTTACAGTGTGCAATTTATTTTTAGGTGTAGTTTGAAAACAGCACAGTGAACTGGAAAATAATTACAATTTCTTTTGAAAACCTCCTTTCAGTTATGAATATTGTGAAGATCTGTAATGCTTTTTCCCCTCACACTGTGTCTCTGAGCCTTTCATAGTGGGAATATATTTAAAGAGAAAACTGAGCAAACCTAAATGAAAATGTAGAAAGACTGATGCTTCTTCCACATACAGGAGAATTTATAGTGTAAAGAATACATTGATTTGCAATTCTTTTATTTTAGAGTGTTGATATACAAAAATACCATAAGATATAAGAAAACATAATGGAGGAAATAATAACAAATAACACTTTCTAAATGCATAGCTTAGCATGGGGAATATAAACATAAAATTATGAGAGCAGTACCAGGTCCTGACTCGATTGACTGTTATTCTTAGTCATCAAAGATCTTGGGGCATTAGACAATGTAGGTATCTCACAACAGTTATAGGTCTTCAAAATCTGAGCTGAGAAAAAAAAATCACTGAAAACATACATTTATTAATTTGCCTACATGAACATTCCATGAATTAATATAAAAAATGTCCTGGAGTAGTTAGTAATGTTACTTGGCAGGGAAAAAAAATTGCAAATCTCCTTTGAAGGGATTAAACTCTCGGAGGTGCAGGTGAAAAGTCTCAGATGAAAAATAGAACAGTTGTCAAAACAAGTGAAATTATGTTAGAAAAATATTAATTAAATAAAAGTATTAAATGTTGTATTAGGTTAAAAAAATTAATGTACAATAATAAGTCATTAATTTGGAAACAAAATTGTATCCAAAATATTATGAGATTCTAATATGATGCAAAAATATGACGAAGATAATTTTATATTTCAATAAATTACATATGCCTTTCACAAGCCATAGCAGGGTGAAAAGTGAACCTATAGCCATCAATTTAGAAAAAAAGAAATAATAAGGAGTAGGTGTAATTAACAACATAAAGTAACATCCTATTTTAAAATGAAATATATCAGTAATTTCATACATGAAAAAAAAATGTATCACACTAAAGATTAAGGCAATTAGGGCTGGGGATATAACTCAGTTGGTAGACTCCTTGCCTTGCATGCCCAAGGCCCTGGGTTCAATCCACCCCCCATACATACACACACACACACACACATACACACACACACACACACACAAAGATTAAGGTAATTAGCTACAAAATTGAAAATTAATTATATTCTATTTACTAGAAATACACTGTCTTGTTAAATATACAGAAATGTTAAAAGTAAAAGTATGATAAAACATAAAACAGGCTGGGAAATAGAAAATACTTTACATGAAAAAAGAATGAAACTACATAAACTCATGGGATGTAGGTACAGCAGCAGAAAGCGTAATCTATGCGATTGCTCATATGGCAGAGCAAAGGCAGCAAATTGAAAGGCAGATGCTGCTGCTGGTGACTTTTCCTGCATTTGAGAAGCCCAGGATAGTTCTGGCAGATGGAACCAAAAATCAAATTTAAAGTTCACTATGTTATGTGCTAATTTAAAATCAGTCTCATCACGTCTCTTCTGTAAAACATCAATTATTCATCAGGAAAGAAAGAAGACTATATGAAATGAAGGCAAAGAAATATTTGAGAATGTATTCGTGTGACTCAGGATCTGAACCTTAAATCCTGCTGGGTGAAGATGGCCAGGAGCAGAATCCTGGGCATCTGTGCCTAAGGAGACTCTTCTTGCCTGGATGAATGACGTTGCCTGAGGATTACCCAGAAATGGGTGGTATTCTTCCTTCACTCATCCCCTTAATGTCTCTAGACCTCTGTAACCAGGGTCCTGTCCCAGTTAAGTGAGGTAAAGGGCAGAGTCAGGAAGTCTGATTCAGAGAAAAAAGCTTTACAAAATATTGTAAAATTTTTCTAATTTATATTGGCAAAAAGATGGAACCTTAAAAAGTGGAAAAAATACTCTGAGGCTATCAAACCTAGTATCAGGAGTTTACACCTTCAATCATGAATGTAGTGAAAAAGATGCTGTTAACAGAGAAGGATTTTTATGACAGCTCAAAGGATTCTCATTATTTACCTAGTTAATTGGTGACTTTGGATTTTAAAGATATTCAATATTAAATACATTTGAGAAGGAAATTCCTGTGGATTTTGAGGAAATAGGATAGTTGGAGAAGATTAAACCTTTGGGATTGGCTTAACTTCCTAAGTAACTCCTTAACACTCTCCTGAAATTACTCTAACCAAAGTTACCACGTCCAATTTCACTCAGTCATTACCTTAATTGACCTGTCAATTTTTGACACTTTGAATATTTATTTGAAGCCTTTTTTCCCCAATAATTCAAATTCCATCTTAGAATTGGTCCCATAGTGTATACAGCAATACAGATATAAATAAATTGAAATCAGATAGCAAATGAACACAAATTTCAGGACTTTAGCTTTAGGTGAGGTTAGGCACCAGGAATGTATTTGGGCTCAATACTAAAAATGAAACCGATCTTCAAATTCTACATTATTAAAATGTAGACAAAAAATAGCATTGACATTGAGAAGGCACTCAGTAATTTTGGAGTAAATTTAACAGAAGTACTTGTTTTAATGGTCATAAAGAACTGAAATTGGCTAGAACAATATGACTCAGATTGTGCTTAGATATCTGATTTTAAAAGGATAAATAAAAGTAGAAAAATGTTCTCTAATACTCTGGGGTCTTCTCAAATCATGGACTTTGGTGTGTTAGGTGCTACCTCCCTTTAATACTCATCTCTATAGAAGAATAGCAATAACAGTTGGAAAACTGTTTGTTAAAACTGAATATTTCTCCTTTAATTAAAACACATTAAAGATATTTTCTTAAATACATCAATAAATTTAAAAAAAAAACTTTATTCTAGCAATTCAAAAAAATTATGAGGTCTTTTCCAACCCAAGGTGAAATGTAGAACTGTATAAAATATAATTCTTTCTTCATTCTTGAATTGTTGTTATTCAAATTCATTATGAATTTCTTGAGATGTGTATCATTAAAACTTACAGCTAAACTGCACAAGGTAAAATCAACAATGCTTCATTGTAAAAGATTTAAATTTATAATATCTTGAACTGGGATACGTTAGAATGGTTACAATTCAATTTGTAATATTTAAGCATCAATTTGTTTTCAAATATTAAGATGTAGTCAAGAGATGAAAAGTGGGAATGAATTCATAATGCACAGTTAAGATCCCATCTGGAAATGGCATAAATGAAAATGAATGAATTAAATGACCTTTCTTATTTGCATATTTTAAAACTAACCAGAAACAGACTGTTTCAAATTACTTCAATTTGAATAAGTTGTATAACCTTAGAAGTTTGCATTTCAGAACACTCCATTTTATAGAACAACACACCATGAGACTTATTTTGTTCACAGATTGTGTTACCTATTCTCAAGTAAAGGCACAATTTTAGAACTCAGTTATAACTTAAGTGAGCATTAACAGGTTCTATAAGTATACACTTGCAAATTGCCATGTTCACATGTCCTTCAAATAGCCACACTCATGCTATTTGTAGGTGTATAAAAAGAATTCTACCAATAATGATTAGCATATGCAATTGCTTTTTGTGCCAAAACTTCTTTTGACAATGGGAGTTTATAACATTTATACTGTTGTTAGCATATCACATTGAGAAAAGCTGCCAAATTTTTCATAAGCCTCAAAGCTGGCTTCAAGTTAAAAAAAATTATGCAGACTGTCAGAAATAACCCCTTCAACATTTTTGACAGGAGATATTTCTGCTTTCTCAAATTGCATTAAAATTTCTATAAAGATTTAAGTAAGCGGATAAGATGAAAAATCTATAAATACTTAGAAAGAATACATGGACCATGAATGGTAAGAATTGTCTCCAAAGAGGGATGTCTAAAGGATTAGTTTGTTAGAAAAACCAGAGGTAAGGAAACTGCAATTCCAAATTCAAATCAGTTGGATACTCCAGATGTGAGAGTTTTTATGTACATTGGGAATTTAAGCTTAGAGGCAATGATAAAGGAAGCATGATCAAACCATAGTAAATTATCAAAATTATTAATTAAATGTCACCTATGAAGAAAGTGAACACTCTCCAAAATTAGCTCTCGATATCTAAAATAGATAGGAGTTAACATAAACAAAAACTTGGGCAAAGTAAAATGCCATCCTCCAGGGTGACATTTGTGTCATATCATCATTCAAACACTTTTGAATTTTGGATCATATTAGTTTTCATATTTTCAGCTTAAGCCTGTTCAATCTGCATAATGAAATTTGTTCATTTTAATATTCTCTAGAAATTAATTTCTCTAGAACTATTTTCTCTAATGTTCTTTAGATGTGTAGTTAATACTCATGATTTTAAAAAATCTTTTAGATTTGTTTTCATTATTTATAGTGTATAATTAATGAAAGCAATCTAAGTATATTACAATTTTTGAACTTTTGATAAAGTAATTTAAAATGTAATAACCAATTTTTTATTATCTTTTTCTTTGATGTGGAGGCTTATGGCTCATCCCTAAGTATCAGGAGGGTGATAGATACGCAGATACAATTTGTTTGTTTGTTTAAGCAAGGTAATGGCAATCAATAGCTAAAAGGGAAAGGGAAAAGATAATACCAGGGGATATCAGTACACTCAAGTTTGGACTTTTGGAAGAGCATGTATCTCAAACTCGGTTAACCAAAATATGGCTTCTACAATACTTACTTGGGCCCTCGTGTACTCACAGGTATGCATGTATCTCGGGCTCACTACCTCAACACAGCAAAATTATAGACATTCTGGTATGCAAAATGAAACCTAAGAAACCCCTGACTAACAATGATATAGGTTTTTTTTCAATTCCAAAGAGCTATTAAAAATGCTAATAAAACATATTTGAAAGGATAATTAAAGACATATTATTTGCTTGACATACTATATTGCTCTGACTTGTAGGGCTGATTTAACTTAGAAGGAATTTTATCTTGGTATCTTCACTAGTATTGATATCTTCTATCCACCATCTATAGGATATATATACATATATATATATACCATTGGCTATTTGATTTACTCATTCATAAATATTTATTTTGTACATACTAGGCCTACTAGGTAGAAATAAAGAAAGATTATACAACCATTGATTGAAATAATTAATACTGGGATGGGAAAGCGATAGGAAGAAATGTTGTCATGATGTCATGAAGAACACAGTTTCCCCTTTCACTTCATGTAAAAGGTTAAAATTAATGGACTCAAAGTTTTGAAATATATAAACACTATGGAATGACTAAATTGAGCTAAAAAGCATATGTATTAGCTTATACCCATAATTTTGTGCTGAAAATACTTGAAATCTAGTGTTCTAGCAGGAATAAAATGTTTCTATGAATGATAGCAGCCATGATGTAAAATAAATCTCTTGCACTTAATTTTTCTAATTGCCATTTCTTTCAAAAGTGTCTCCTCAAGTCTTGTGTTGCTAAACTTCTGGGAACTGACATTCTAGTTACTGTCCACCTCTGAGTCAAACTTTTTATATATATATATATGACTCAGATGGAGTGGTATTCGTCTTTCTGTGTCTGGCTTATCTTTTAAAATAAGTGTTCTAAGCTTATCCACATTGCTTCAAATGGCAGAATAATTTTATTCTTTTTGAGGGCTAAATAGTAATCCATTGTGTGCACATATAACAGTTTTTTTTTTTAATCCATTTATCCATTTAGGGACACTTAGATTGATTCCACATCTTTGTTATTACAAATAATATTGCAATGCACATGGACAATAAATTATCTATTTGACATACAGATTTTATTTCCTTTGGACATAAACCTGGAAGAGTGAAATTGTTTGATCTTATTTTTTTTTTCCAATTTTGAGGGATCTTCCATAGTGTTTTCCATGATGGCTATACAAATGGAAATTTCAACAAGACATCCTTGCCTGATTTTTTTTAAAACATTCTTCATTTTTATGATAATAGTACTTCTGACAGATGTGAGGTTCTATCACTATGGTTTTAATTTACATTTCTCCAATGATTAGTGATATTGAATTTTTTTTCATACCTATTGACCATTTGTATGTCTTCTTTTCAGAAAGGAATATTCAGTTTCTTTGCCCATTTGCAAATCTGTAAAAGTTTCCAAATTCTTTTTTAGTAAAATATTATATATAGGGCTGGGGACATGGCTCAGTGGCAGAGCATTGTCCTCACACATGTAAGGCACTGGGTTCGATCCTCAGCACCACATAAAAATAAATAAACAAAATAAAGATATTGTGTCCATGTGTAACTAAAAATATATTATAATAATTAACTTGAGGATAATTGACCTATCCAACTATAGCTGGTTATCTTAATTCTCTATGCATCAATATTTTGCATATTTAATAATGACAATTGTTTCTCAAATTGTTTCTGTTATACATAGGAAGTTCATTACTTTTTCCTATTTTGTCTAATGTAGAAATGCTTTTAGCTGATTTTTTTTGTCTTAAATGGTATCAATCTTTTAAAATGTTTACAGCTCTCAAAAGTTGTGGTAAAAATAGTCAAACATGGAGAAGAAATAAAATTATATCATATTTCCATAGAAAAGGAAATGACCAGTTCACATAAGTAAGTAGTTTGTAAGCAAAAGCTTGATTGCTTTGGCACCACAGAATAGAGTCTGTACATCACATTAGGTCTGGGAACAGGGCTTGGCCTGGGGTCTGTGAAGCACAATTTTCATATAATTGAAGAAACAACTGTAGTGTATCATAAGTGTCAGTGGAGTGTTACAAGTTACAATAGAAACCATTTATCTGGTTAAATAAAGAGAAGAGAATACAGTTGGCTGTGTAGCTTTCTGGAAAGTTTTGTGGTTAGCAGGCTAACTTTGCCATCAGCTTGGTTAGCAAGTTTGGGATATTTGCATTTTGTAGTACAAAGACAAGGAACTACAGTATTTAAAATGTTTTTACAAATAGTAATGTCAGCTAAAATGACTTTTCCCAACATTAATGGTGACAGGATATCATTTTTCTTTGTAATTCTTTTCAAAAATAATCATAAATTGTGTTTCTCAAGGAAATTATATGGAAACCACAAAAAGAATACATAAATAAAAGTTTGATTTTATAGAAGAACATTTTTATTCTTCTTTAAAATGTGTTATTGGAAAAATTTGTAGATGTTATAAAATATACTTTAAACAGTTATTAAAATTATATACATACATTTTATATGTATAAACTACAATTTTTTTTAGTTTTGGAGTTTACAGTATTAATATGCTTATGGTGAATACAACCTTACATATCCAGGTTATTAACTAGTGAACTATTAAAATTGATGAACGGGTTATTAAGATCATATTTAAGCAGATAATATATTGGTTAAGTTTGGTTGCTAGCTTTGCAATTCCTAGGTTGGTATGCTGGATTCTTTCCTTACTAGATGTATAAACTTAATCAAGTTGTTTAACCTCATTGTGCTAGAATTTCTTGATCAGCTAATGTGTAAACAGTTAATATTTCATGTTTCTGTGCCAATTTAAAATGATGTACATCTAAATAAATATCTGAGCCCTAAAGAAATCACACATGAATCCTGCCTAAGAGATGAGAGATGGAATAATTATTCAAACAATAATAAAAATAAGTTCATAGAATAATGGTTCATCACAATCCCCTCTGATAAAAGTGCCTTCAAGATGTATCCAAGCATATACATTCAGGCAGACACATAGCATGTGAATACACACATGCACATGTGTGCATACACATAATATACAAACAGCAAAACATTGGGGGTTGTGGTCAATGGTACCTGTTCTTTGGTTGACCACAGTGTGGTGGCATATTAGAAGTGGAGATATTTGGGTTATGATGAGAATAAATAAGAAATAATCAAGGGAGTTAGGGAGCAATGGCATAATTAACAGTTAACCTAAGAACAAGTTAGTCACATACTACAGATGATAAGTGTATTATATATTTCAAAATTGCTAGAAGAAAAGATTTTGAATAGTTCTACTACAAAGGAATGACAATGGTTATGTATATAGATATCCTTATCTGAATTGAAGATTATGCGAGATATATATATATCTATATAATATATATTATATAGATATATATCTATATAATATATAGATATTATATATATATATATATATATATTTATATATATAATATTGTACCACATAATAAATTCACATGATTGATATGTGTGAATCAAAACACTTTTTTTAGTACAAAATATTTAACCATCAAATCCTAGAATTATGAGAAGGAACTGTGGGAAGAGGAAATTTGTATCACTAATGCTAATCATGTGTCACTTAATGATGGACATGAGCTCTTAGAAATGTATTTCTATACAATTTTGTCATTTTGAGAATGTCACAAGGCATACTTATACCAACTGGGATGATGTAGTCTAGTAAAGAGGTAGATCATGTGGTATACCCATCATCGTACCTCTGGTCCATCATTGACTGAAATATCTGTGTGTGCATGATGGTAGAGGTATATGCTTTTGTGATGGTGATTTATTTTTATCATACTTTTATTTCTGGGATTTCAATTGACTAAGGAAAAATGGGTCACATCTTCAGTCACAGGCCATATCTCTGTGTATAAATGTCTTTGTCTGCTGGCCTTGAACTGAACTCAGCCTTCTCTTGAATTTTTATCCTGGCAGCTGACACAGACCCAACTGTTTGTGTGTGTTTCAAAGGGGCTTCTTCCTCACTCCATTTTCTTTCTTGTATATGTTGTTTTGAATAAGCTTTTTTGGGCATTCAACTGGTTATTTTCCAACTTGATCTATTTTAGTTTATTTATTTATTTCACACTGCTTGAGACTGAACCCACAACTTTAAGCTTGCTAGCCAAATACTCTACCACTGAGTCATATCCCTAGTCCCCATTCTCTTTCTTCTTTACACTTAAGTTTTAGTTAATCTACCATTTGGAGCCCAATTATTGTCATTGTTGTAGTAATACTTTTGATTCTCGCAGTTTCCCCCAAAGTACAGCATTAAGACTACAGCATTGTAGACCCAAGTCTCCAGATTATTTTATTTACCAAGAGTGAAAAAGGAAGTGGAATGCAGCACATTCTCCAATCATGCTCAAGGAATCCATCCTAATTTTCTGAAAGAAAAAAAAAAGCTAAATTATAAATGATACCAGAAAATTCATCATTGACTTTTCGCCATATTTCCAGTGACAGGGGAAAATACTCATGTACCTGCACACCTATGTACAAAGCACAAACACCCATGTTTCAAAATCATAACTGGATTGGATTTTACTCTTTGCTAGATAACTTTCGAATAGTAACTAGCAGAGATGCTGGTCTATGGTAAATGTAGTAGACGGTTATGTAGTAGACGGTTATTAAATGTTTGACATGCAACAGACAGCAGACAAAGAGTAGGATCCAATAGACCTACTCCATGTTCTTAAATAATTAAGGCTTCTTAAAAATCCTAATGCCATATTTCATTTGACCAAACAGAAAAATATGAAAAAGAAATCTATTTTCAAAAGCGGAAATAAAATATAAAATATTCAATAGATTTGATTTATTTTTTCCCCTACTAGACAGCATAGAATTACACTGGGTAAAGTAACCCTATAAACTCTTCAAATCAATATCGATTCTCTGTTTGAAAATCCTCTGACTAATATTATATATTAAATATCCTAAAAGCAACAAAAGAATCCATTTTTATTTTGTTTTCTTAACTTCTCTACCCTCCTTTTGTTTCTTTATAAAGAACAGAAAAGACACTGGTATTTTTTTTTTTTGTCAAAGCGTTGGCACTGAGATAATTGTTAATATATGGTTATGACCCAATGTTATATTGGACTTTAAAAATATGAACATTTTTGCACAACTCAGTTATTCTGAGATGAAAATCCAACAGAGAAATTCTCCACTAAAGTGAACATTTCCTAGTTCAGAATATGTAGTTTTAGAAAAGTTATGAGGAAATAATTTCTGATGAACTTATTTGAAAATAATTTGATCATTCATTAAGCATGATGTCTATGGGGTTACATTTATGTTTCTGGTTTATAAATATTTTAAAACTGCACAAGAGATTATTACTGCACTAAAGTAAGGATTTTTAACCTTTATTTTCAATTTTTTTGACACAGACAGTGACAGAGGCTTTTACTGTGACAATCCCTTCAGACCTGAAATGAAAGATGGAAATACTAGAAGTACAAGAATT
This sequence comes from Callospermophilus lateralis, assembly GCF_048772815.1. Lineage (NCBI taxonomy): Eukaryota > Metazoa > Chordata > Mammalia > Rodentia > Sciuridae > Callospermophilus > Callospermophilus lateralis. The sequence goes on from NC_135307.1 coordinate 18,821,421, forward strand.
TGCTTCTCTTGCTCATGTCTAGGGAACACTGGGAATATGTACAGATTATGTGGATAACCTCAAAAATAATAAAAAAAAGAACTTCTACTCTTCAGTTTGAGAAATTTTTCTTGAGAATTCTTAAATGCAGAGGCTATTATAGGAGATGTGAACATATTAACTCTTTGACTTATTTTTTATTTCCACAGTGTAATTGCATCAATGATAGATTTAATTCATAGATATGCCATATTCCTGAAAATAGCTTCTTAATTTTATTTGTTAAGTGCATATGTTTTTATGTCTTAAGTATCTGTGATATCTTTCATATCTGCATCTCCTATTAAGTAGCCAAGAGCCAAAAGAAACCTTTCTAGGCTACAGGTGGTCTTGATTTGTATACTCTCATCTCTCCCACTAGATTTTAGTGACCTTCACTAAATAAAGAAAAAATATTAGTGACCTTAAATAAGTAAAAAAAGCTTCATAGTAAGAGGAAGAGACAGAGAGAAAGAAAGATTCAGGGTTGAGGGGAAGGAAATACATAAGGGCTTGAGAGATTTTCTTTTCAGTAGTTCTCACTTCAATTGAAATAGTTATATCAAATTATAAATTAAGAGTTTTAAAGGGAAATAAAAATGATTATTAATTCAAGGTTTTTGGTTTTGTTTTTTGGAGTGCTACGGAATCCAAACCCTATATTTATTTATTTATTTTTGAGATAGTGTCTTGCTAAATACTGAGGCTGGCCTCAAACTTGGAATCCTACTACCTTCACCTCCCAAGTGTCTGGAATAATAGGTATGTACCACTGTGCCCAGCTCAGGCAAATGTTTTGTACTCAGATTTTATTTATGTTATTTCATGACTATATGGAGTTTTTTCATGTAACAAGAAGCAATGAGGAAATGGTATGGTCCACTCTCCCAGCTCTGCCTCCAATACATATAAATAAAAAATAAAATACATCAATAAAAGCCGACCTAAAATGTGAGAAAGAAGATAATCTGGAAGACAAAGGAGCAGAAGGGAAGCTAGATAAGAAGAAGAAGGGAAGAGATAAGAAGGAGAAAAAAAGTGAAGTTGGTGAAGCAGAAACAGGAGCAGGAGGGAGAAATTACCTAAGGCTTAAACCAGAAGAGAAAACGATGCTGGAGCAATCAGAACTGGTTCTTGCTCAAGGCACCAAACACCAGGCCTGGAATTTTAACACCCACAGTAACATAAAGAACAAGAGATTCAGCTGTCATGGACTTACAAAGTTTGGAATTCCATTCACTTCATACACCCAAATCATGCATGTGTTTCCAATAGGATATAAGAAAGTAGTCCCAGAGATGCCAATGAATAGCCCAGAGAATCAGAGTGAGAGCTTGCCATTCATACAAGAGCTGCATGCTTGAGCGCGCGCGTGTGTGTGTGTGTGTAGAGTGTTAGTTGTTTCATGATATGAAAAGTGTGTGTGAATTTACCTATGTATGAGTATGGGAAACATGTATATTAAATAAATAAATAATAGACAAACAGTAAATAGATAGACAACTAGCTAGATAACCTAGTCCATAACTCTCAAAATTCCTCAGACCTAGGAAAAATAACAAACTATCTAAGGTCATTTTAACTTCTTGAGTAGACACCAACACTATGAAAAAGCAAATGAGGCACAGGTTGAACTCATAATCTAAAAAAATTAAGTAATTTTAAAGAAGAATAATATTCAATTAAATAAGTAGGAAAAATATTTTCCAAAGATAGACAGAAAAATGGAAAATTAAAACAAATAGGAAATGTGTGAAAATAAAATGTTCAAAGTTATTATGAGTAAACATTACATGTGGAAAGATCCAAACTATAACTTCAGTACATTAAAAATAGAATTTTTGCTATTAAAAACTGAATGGATGGTATAAACAGCCTATCAAGCTTAAAGCTGAAGACAGAATTGCTTAACTAAACACTAGATCTGTGAAACTCTTTTTTAGAATGCATCATAGTTAAAAACAGATGGAAGATATGAAAAGCTAAATGAATAAGCCTGGAGGATAAATTATAAGGTCCAAAATATGTCTTATAGGAATTTCAGGATAAGAAAATAGAAAGCATTGTGAAGAAAGAGAGAAAAAAAAAAGGTGATATTTCAAGAAGTACTAATCCAAATACCCCGAGACTACATAAATTTACCAACTCAGGAAGTACACAGATAGAAACTTACATTTATACACTTAGGAATGAAACTAAATGTACCCCCAACTAAAAGCAAAATCTTAGATGATAACAAAGAGAAAAGTGGAGAAGCAAGATATGTTGATCATTGGTAAAACATTGAGGTCAGAGATCCAGTTATTTTTCTGCCTAAAGAAAAATAGAAGGGTTATGAGTTATTACAAATCATACTTGAAAAAAATTTAAAGGCTTTGAATCTGTGACCTCCAAAATTCTGATATTGAAACTTAATGGCCATGTGACATTATTAACAGGTGGAAACTTGACCAGCATATTAAGTTACAAGGACTCTTTTCATGATGAAGAGGATCAAGACTTTCATCCAAGCCCTTTCTCCCTCTATCTACCTCCTACCCTGTACAGACACAGCATTTCTCCCCTCCAGAGACAGAATAGTAAGGTGCCACCTAGGCCAAGACACTTCCAGACAAATGTATGTCGTAGTACGTTGATCTTGGACTTTTTATCCTCCAGAAATGAGAGAAATACATTTTTATTTTGTATAAATTACCCTAACTCAGGCATATGTTTATAGCAGCACAAACTAAGACATAAATTCGGTAAGAAAACCCCAGAAGAAAAGAAATGATATAGAAATCCAACTTGGAACAATAAAATGAGCAAGCAAAAATTAACATAAGTAAGCACTGAAAGTGATGTGCACCTGAAAACCAGGATTCATTTGTGATGGAGAAAGAACTCAGAGCAGTGCAAAGGGTAACATCAATGAAATGAATGATATGAAGAAGTGAAAATATTTTTAATGTTCAAAAAAATGTTCTTTTGTTTTGAATAAACTGAGAATTACAGACAATTCTTGAATTTTGTTTCAAGGGTACTTGTCTAAGATTTAATGGGAACTAATAAAGTGTAAATGGTATGTGCGACACAAGATATCAGCTGTGAAATGTGGACTAAAAAATGAATAATTAGAAGCACAAATTAACTAAAATGAATGGATATGACAAAATCAAGTGTTGACTACACTCAATTTAAAAATTGAACAAATACTTATGGTTGAAATGATGATGGTTATAATAATGGCACATGGATAAAACTCCAATTTTATGAATTAATTTTTCTAATATTTGAGAAACAAATATCTCCTTTCATGTATGTCTAAAATTTCCCAAACATAAAAAAAAACAACTTAGGACTTTCAGCTCATTTATGCACCAATTTTTATATTGTTGAATTTTAGCTGCTAATATTTTACTTTTATTTTTGAAATTGTATCTGAGAAATATTATTATAATTTTTTCTGTTTCCTTGATAGCTTTTGGATAAAGATCATTATAACCTAATAAAGGAAGTGAGAATTATTTTCTGTTTTTATAATACATGGGAGATTTTGTATTAGATTGGCATTTTTTTTCTTTCTTAAAAGTTAGAGAATTTGCTGATGAAATTTTCTGGATGTAGAGATCTTCATCAGATTAAAACAATAGTGGATTCAATAGTTTTAACAGTTGTAATGCTGTTAAGATCTATTTATCCTTTCCAATTCAATGCAATGAATTTTAAAATATGTTCACAATTTATCCAAGTTGTTAAAATAATAGACTTTTTTTTCCTAATTCCCTCTTATCTCTAATGTCCTTATGATATATAATGATGTTCTTTTTGAATTTTGATATTAGTGATTTGTTACTTTTTTGATTTGTTTCCTGAAAACTCTTGCCAGGAATTTATTTCATTTTTTTAAATTTATTTTTTAGAAATCCAACTTTTATATTATTGATTTCCTCTTCTGTATGTTTGCTCTACAATTCAGTAATTTTTTGCTTGTTTATTTATTATTTCTTTAACCCTTCTCTCTTTAAACTAACCTAATCTGGCTCCACTCTCAATTCCTAGCTCATAATAACTCTTGTCCCTTTCAAAAAAATCTCCACATTGCTCTTAAAACTCTTGTGTAATTTCTTGATGGATAGGAATGCTAGGAGCATCTTTCACAAGTCCCCTAAATCCCTTTATGTTTCCTGAGTGATAGGAGCATCTTTTGTTCTAAAGGAGTGACTTCTGATGAGATCCTGGACAGTTTCAGAGAAAGCACATGTCACCAGAAATAACAAACCATGATGAGCAGCCTATGACTAACTCAGCCTTGTCGCCAATCTCTGGATGGGTAGAAGGCTAAAGATGAGTTACAGTAAAACACACTTACGTGATGAAGCTTCCATGAAAATCCCAAAACTCTAAGGTTCGGAGCGTTTCTGTGTTAGTTCACATGACTATATGTCAAACTTCATGGAGACAAAATTCCTGCACTAGAACTATTCCAGACTTGCCTGATGCACCTCTTCACCTGGCGGTTCTTCTGTATGCCTTTAATGTTCTTTACAATAAGCTGGTAAATACAAGTCAACATTTCTCTGAGTTTTCTTAGCTTTTCTAGCAAACTATGAAATCTGAGGAGGGATATGTGGAAACCCCGGACATTGCAGCCAAGTCAGAAAGAAGAGTCTCCAATCCTGGCAGCTGGTGTCTAAGGGAAGGCAGTCTGTAGGAGGAAGCCCTTAAGCCTGTGTGGAGTCTAAGACTAGCCTCAGGCAGTGAGTATCAGAATAGAGTTAAATTTTAGGATACTCAGTGGGTGTCTGAGAGCCACAGTGTTGGTAGTTGTGGTAGTTATCTCCACACATCTGGTTTCAGAAGTGGATAAGTAGAGAAGCAGTTTTCTTTCACTAATTTATAAAAATGAATATTTGCATATTGATGTTAAATCCTGTGATATTCCTCTTTAAATTGTAAAATAGTTTCAGTAGATGATAGTTTTTAGACTTTTGGCTATTTCACCTACAGGGTCAGGGTCAGGTCATCTGGAAATGAAAAATGAAAGCAAAAAAAAAAAATTTTTTTTTCCCAGTTGGGATTGCTTTTGCTTTTTAGCTTTTTCTACATTTGTTTGGCTCCTTGTAAGGACACTTCTCCAATGCAGTGATGATACCTACTGACTTCTTTAGAAACAAGGTAATAGATGACCTTTAGAATGAGAGGTTGTGAGAGCATTCTTGCATTTATTTACTTTCCTGTCCTTACTTGATCTCAGGGAGAAGCATGTGGGTTTTCAACACTCATTATGAGAAGTATTGTAGATATTTTTTGTAAGTTGGAAGAACTTTCTATTCTTATTCTTAGTTTGTTAAAAGTTATCATGGATGCATGTAAGGGTTTTCAAAAGGTGTTATGCATGTATTGATAAAACCTTATGGTTTTGTATATTATTTTGTTAACATGATGTATTCAATTAATATATTTTTAATATTAAACTAACTTTACATTACAGAGCTGAATCAATTTGACCTGATTTAATTTGCACATGTTTTGATTTGACAATTTTTTGGCAGGGATTTTTGCATCTCTATTCATAAGAGGTTTGGGCTAGTTGGATAGTATTTTCTGTCTTCTAGTAATATCTTCTTCCTTTTTTTTTTTTAAAAAAAAAAACAAACCTTAGTGTTAGCATGCCACTTTCCTCTTAGAAGGAATAGCATATGAAATCCTGGTATCATTCTTTCATGACAATGAGTACAGAATTCTGGGTGAAGCCACAGAGCCTTGTATTTAACTTATGGAAAGATTATCAATCATGAATACAATATTATTATTTGTTGTAGATCTATGCAGATATTCTAGCTTTACTTAATCATACTTACTATTTTTTACATCTAGAAAAGTTTCCTTTTTTTAAATACACATTCTTCAATTTAATGTCAACGTGTTATTTGGCGTATTTTCTTATAGACTTAATTTCTGGAAGATCAGTAGTAGGATCTCCATTTTATTCCCAACTTGTTAATGGATATTCCCTCTAAGTAAATATTAAACAATTTTAATTGTGTATATTTAAATTTAATTTAAATTGAAAAAGTTTAAATTTACGATGTTTTAATTAGGTGGACTCAGAGATTAGTTGTTTCTTATATACCTTTTATCTTATAGAGATCTTTTAAGTTATAAATTTCCCTCTAAGCACTGTTTTAGATGTATGCTACAAATTTTAATACATTCTGTTTGATTTTTGTTATAACAAAAATATTTTCTAGTTTCACTTGTGATGTATTCTTTTAAGCCTTGGTTATTTAAAAATATTCAATCATGATCAGAGAAAAAACTTGATAGGAATACAATTATTATAAATTCATTGAGAGTTCCCATGGTGTGTCTTTCCTGGATGTTCCATGTGTCTGTTCTGCAGTGATTGGGAAATGGTATTGGCATATCGGTTTGGTTACCTTTCCTAATAGTGTCTTTGTAGTTCACATCTTACATTCTTGTGGATTTTCTACCATAATTGGTTTATCCAGTTTTCAGAGTGTGAGACAATGAATTCTTCAAATATTTTCATTTTTTTAAATTCTATAAGTTTTGCTTCATGTATTTTTAGAATGTTCTGTTAGATGACTGTATGTTTTATAAAGTGTATCTTCCAGATGAATTGATTTTTTACCACACTAAAGTGACTGTCTTGTGTATAAACACAATTTTTCCCTAATGCCTCTTTTGTTTGATGCTAGAAAAGCCACTCTAGCTCTCTCGAGGTTGCTATTTGCGTGGTGTATTTCCTTTCATCTTTTTGGTTTTGATTTATTTATATTTTTGAATATAAAGTATTGCTATAGTAGGCAGCATATATTTGGATATTTGTTGTTTTTATTTCATTTTGTTTTGACTCTCCTCTGACAATCTCTGCCTTGTTTTTAAATTTTTGGTTGTAGTTGGACACAATACCTTTATTTTAATTATTTATTTATATGTGGTGCTGAAGATCGAAGCTAGTGCCTCACGCATGCTAGACAAGCACTCTTCCGCTGAGCTATAACCTCAACCCCAGTCTCGGCCTTTTTATTGAAGTTTTTAATCTATATAAGTTTAGCATCATTATTCATTAATATTGGATTTATATCTGCCATTTTGCTATACGTTTTCGATGTACTTCACACTTTGCCCACTCTGTTCCTATTATATTGCTTATCTTGGTATTAAACTGGAAATTATATCATGTGTTTTTGGATGAATTATTTACTGTATATTCCAACATATTTTCTTAGTGATTGCTCAAAGAATTATAATGCCTTTCTTGTCAGATGGAAAATCTTCTATTTATGCGAGAATTGTGGGGTTTTTTTTACTATTGTTGAAAATTATTCTTTTTAGATAACACATTGTGGAAATCTATATTCTGATTTCTCCCAACTTGATATTTATTTCTATTTTTTTGTGGTTGTCTGCTTCTCAATATACTTGAACTAAACTGTCAACTGTGTGGTTACTGATATCAACTCTGTGTGGTTATTTGATTTTTATTTTGTTGTTCTTTTGTTCTACAAATTCTTGTGTGTGTTTTTAAAATTGGCGCTTTGGGGTAGTTCTTGAGTTAGCTTGGCTTATTCATCTTACACTGTTTGTTAAAGGTCCCTTTCAAATTCCCTCAGAGTTTGTACTTGGAACCGTCATGATGTTTAAGTAGGGTTTTCATATTTTAAAGTAGGATCTTTGTAGTTTGCTCAATACATTTCAAGTTTGGCAATTTATAAGTCCATAGTAGATAGCACATTTTACATTCTCAAGGCAAATTCAGTGATTCATGGAGATGTTTCCAATGTGCCCTAAGTCGGCAGGTAGCATTGTGTGTGTGGCCTTGTGGCAATGAAGCTTCAGGTCTTTGTGCCATGCCCTACACCACCAGGCAGAAACCTATGCTGACCACAGAACTTATGCACCATAGCAGAGCAGCCTTAAGGTAAAACAGTGAATTCCCTGTCAATTTTGACTGAATCTCAGCAGATTTTCTTAAATTCATGCATTTTGTTCATCATATAATCCTGATAAATTTCTAGAGTATTTACATGGTTATTTTTGACAATTCAATTCATTCTCTCTCTCTCTCTCTCTCTCTCTCTCTCTCTCTCTCTCTCTCTCCCCTCTCTCCCTACTTTTTTGGGGAGAGAATTGTCAATTTCTTCAGATTACCATTTTAGAAATTCTATATTGTTGTTTTAAAGCTGACTGACATTCTATTTTACTCTATGTTGTTATGAAATAGAATTTTTTTTTCAGTTCCTCAGTTGTATTTGAATTGAAGCTGTTCTCTACATTGCAGGATCGGTATAGACAATATTATATTTTATAGCAAAATATATTAAATTTAAAAAAATATCGTTAACTATATTTTTTCACATACCTTGTGTATAGAAGAAAAATACTCAAAATCTTCTGATTAAATTCAAAGTGGCTTCAAAATTATTACTTTTTTTTCTTTTGTCTTTCTACTGTAAATATCCAATTTAGTTTAATTAAAAATATACAGAAGACTTCTCTATAATCTACATATATATGACCATTTTTTTCCACACTATCTAAAATAGCCTCAAAATCAGAATACTGAGACTTATCTCTGTACTTAAATAAAAACTGGGCAATTTTCACCAGCATCATTATTATACTGAAATGAACAATGGAACTGGAGAGAAAGGTATCTTTAATAATCTAAACTGTTAATCAAGCTTTTATATTTTTGCTAATGTGGGTGAGAGACATCATATTATGATAAGATGGCACTTGTTAATATATAGAAACAGGACTGCAGCACTGCTTTGTCTGGGTCTCTATGATTTGTTGACTAAAATAATATCTTCATGATAATACCAAGTGCTCTTTTGCTATTCAAACAGGATTGATGTAACCCTATTGTATTTGGTGTCACTCAAAACAGAATTACACTGCCAATTCTTTCTCAACTCTTATGCTTATTATTTCTTAAGTAGAATTTATAATTCTCAGACTTGCAGGAATTAAACGCTGGAATAGTTTCAGGAAAGAATGAAGAACTTCATAAGTGATAATGCTATTGAATTTTTAGTTTTCAAGTTCAATTATCAAGTTATTCACTCACCCATTTATTCAGTCACCCAGTTCTTTGAGCCATTATTCAGGATGTGAAACTTAAACAACAACAACAACAAAACTTGAACAAAATTTTGCATTTAAAATTAAACAAGGAAATATTTGCTACATTTTAGAGTGTGTAAAATAATCGAAACTTTCTGGAAGGCATTTTGCTTCTAGAATTTCTTGTGCAGCCTGCAGAGACCAGCTCCACACATTCCAGCTTTGCTTCTATTTCCAATACACTTAGTTAAATTGCCAATGTTGTCAATAACAGCTCACAGTGGTTTTTGATATAAGAATTTCAGCCTCTCAAAATGTCTTATTCAACAAAAAAGAGGTTAATGCACCTATTTTGTGTTAAGTGTAATTCTAGATTTTTTTTTTACATATTGTAAAATGTCTTTCAAATTTCCTTTTTAAGTAGAAATTCTTTCCATGAAGAAACTGAGCGTCAAGAAATTAAATAAGCCATCAGAGATGATTTTCCAATTGCATTTTTAATTTATGCTTATGCAATTGGACAACCCAAGATCTCCCTGTGTTTATGTTGCATAATAAAAATTAGTAGCGCTTCTATGGTATGCATGTCCATATTCTGGCCTTTCTAAGATTCTTTGTACAGTTATTTTACTCTATCATTGAAGTAAAAGTTTATATATAAATAATCTGAACTTACCTCCAAATCATATCTTAAAGCATTCCAGAGCTTTATATCCCACCAGAATGATGGCTATCAAAAATCAGAGATATTTCCAGTTCTTTCAGAATTGGATTATTCTGACTATCCAATTTATTTGGAAAAGTTCTCAATTGGTTTGTGTAGTTTTATAGTTTCTATATACTTTTATCATTATTTTATTTTAAAAATGTTATTGGGAGCACACTTGTAACCCCAATGGCTTGGGAGATTTAGGCAGGAGGATTTCAAGTTGAAAGCCTGCCTAAGAAACTTAGCAAGGTTCTAAGCAACTTAGTGAGACCTTGACTCAAAACAAAACAAAAAAAGCGGGTGGGGATGTGGATCAGTGGTTAAGCATCCCTGAGTTCAATTCCAATACAAAAAAAAATATATATATATATATATATATATATATATATATATACATATACACATACATACACACACATACATACATAAATGCATATATATAATATAAATAATAATATTAATTATATATAATATAAATATAAATATGTAGACACATTATAATTACATAATAGTGGGATTCATTGAGATATATTCACACATGCAAATAACAAAAATTGATCAATTTCATCCCCAGGTACCACCTCCTTTCCTGATCTCCTTTCTCTGCTGGTTTGTATTCTATAAATCCTGTTTACTAACAGTGTTATGTCATCTTCATGCATTTGCCTTCATACATCTATTCCCTGAATTACACTGATATTAGCAACTTTTTCACATTTGTCTGTGTGTGTGTGTGTGTGTGTGTGTGTGTGTGTGTGTGTTATTTTGGACATTTCATTATGTATTTAAAATTTACTAGGATCTGTATTTTTATGATAAATAAAAGATCAGGCTAACAAATCTGTTTCCATTTAGAATGACAAAGCTAAAGTCTTGTGTTCCAACTTGACAGTAAAATGCAGATTTCCTATTAAATGGGGCATCTTGTATTTTAAAAAGCTGAATAAGGTAACATTTAGGAAATCATTCCAGTCAGTTAAATAGAGCAAAGGGGAACATTCAATACAAGAATATTCTTGGATGTATTGCATTTTAATTTGGTTTTGAATAAGATTCATTTTCATTTAACTTGCCAATATGTTTCTCAGTGTTTTATTCTCAGATAAACAAATGACTAAAGGCATGTTGAGTCAATTACTCTCATTCTGTTCCTAAACTGGCATTGATACAGTAGCCGGATGGAAATGGTTTCATGCTTGCTTATACATTAATGACCAATCATGCAAAAAATTTTGCTGTATCCCTATTTCTTTGTTTCTATGCATGAGAAAATGGAGCTGATCAGTTTCCTTCTGCATGTTGCTTTGCCTTTTATGGAACCCACTGTCATCCCAATCAACAGGAAACTCAGCTTCGTATGTGCCAGCTCTGTTGGAGGCTGAGTTATGGCATGAAGGAACAAAAACTTTTCAGTGATTTTTCTCTGTCTTGGGATACCCAATAAATGTTTGTAATGTGTGGGGCAACATTCCAAGTATGGCATATTGTGACTTTTCGGTGGTAAGCATGTTGGTATCAAAGTATTTATCAACAGTTTGGTCCTCATGAACTTTTGTGGTAAAGCACCTGGAGATAACTCTCTTGGAGGCCTAAAAACTGAACATTGAAATTTGAGCAGTGAAGCTAAAATCTCAAACCCATATTTAGACCTTGCTTACGGAGACAAATGTGTCAACTTGAACACACTACTTACATAGCACATACAGTTGATTTTCACCTCCAAAATGATAATTAACTACCTTTTGTAGGGCATTATGATTATTAAAAGTGTATACCATCAAATGAGATATCATGCTCTCTCTACTATCAGGTAATACTTTGCTGAGAGGAACTAGAACCTTCCCCTTCTCTGGGTATCGAGCTCTCTCTTGATGCACCAATCATAAGATTCAGCCCACCATTCTCAAGTAGAACTTTCCCCATGAACGTGTGATCCTGTGTTGGTCCCTATCTGTTCCCAGAGATTCCAGCCCCACTTCACCATGTCCTCATAGGTGCTGTGTCCTAAATATACTCAAATGCACAAAATCCATCTCAGGTGGCCACCTTAGGAGATGACCTAAGGCACTATCCATTTCACTTGTGAAATACCTGTTGACTCTTTTATCATCACTACCTCCCTGTTCAGCCCTACATGTACTAATGGTTTTTATGGAGCCTATACAATAGATCTAATGTTTAAGGACATCTATCAGTAAATGCATGTATAACTGATAAATCCCAAACATTTAATCAAACCTATGTATGATATTACTTGTAATGATTCACGTGCACTGACTCAGTCCCCATCACAACTCTATAAGGTGGGTGCCATTTTTATCCTCATTTTCCAAATAAGAATATGGAGGCAGTGGAGTCGGGGTTTAAAAATTACATATTAGCCCTTGGACTGCAGAGGTCATCTTTCTTCACCATTCTCAATTTCTGCTACCACTAAGCTGAACGTCTGCTTCTCTGATGTCGTGCTGATTTTCCTATGTCCACAATCTTTGAGTTTTTATTTTTCGTATCTCCAGTTTAAAAGTTCTCTAATGTGTCACTAAGACTCCTGTGATTCCCCTATAGAAGCAGGCTGAGACTGGAACTTTAAGTCTCCTGACTTCTTCCCCTTCATTCTCCTGATGCTGTGCCCTTATGGATTGTTCCTTAGTAAATCACTCTAACACAATACTCATCCAGGGGTTTGCTTCTGACGAGCAGAAGTTAAGCACAGATTGTTAATTATTACAGAGAGATTTCAAGGGAAAATAAAGGACATCCATCTGTGAACAGCAGTGTCCCTCTGGGTAAGCAATGAGCATCTCTAAAAATGAAGGTATGGGGTAGTAGCTTGGGCTTGAGGAGGGTGACAAAATAAATAATAAATAAAGAAAAACTCCAGTAAGAAAAAAAAAATAGTAGGAACAATTTCTGAACATTTGAGAAGGCCTATGTGAAGTAGAGCTTCATAGGAATAATGGAGGCTGATGCACAGACTATCATAATTTTAGTCCTTTCTGTATAACTGCTTGATTAAAAATTGCAACAACAACAACAAAAACCTTTCGGTAAGTAACAAAAACCAGCCTGACAGTTTTCCTTTTAAAAGCATAGTAAAAGAGAAATTTTAACCTTAAGATATCTTAAAGTTTACAAGATTTTTTATATACCATATATACTTATTAGATATTTATTGAATGAGGAAATAAAAATGGAAACAGACAAGATATACTTTAGATATACAATATAGACTTTGATTGAAAAAGTCGCTTGAGGCTGGCATGGTGGCACAAACCTGTGATCTCAGCGGCTTGGGAGGCTGAAACAGGAGGATTGAGAATTCAAAGCCAGCCTCAGCAACAGTGAGGGGCTAAGCAACTTGGTGAGACCCTGTGTCTAAATAAAATACAAAAAAAGTTTTGGGATGTAGCTCAGTGGCCGAGTACCCCTGAGTTCAATGTCCTGTACCTCCCAAAAAAGAAAGGTAGCTAGAAGTTGGGCATAGTGGAGTGCACCTGTATTTCCTGCAACTCAGGAGGGTAAAGCAGGAGAATCACAAGTTTGAAGTTAACTTCAGCAGTTTAGAGAGACATTGCCTCAAAGATTTTAAAACTAAAATAAAAAGGGATGTGAATGTAGCTCAGTAGTAGGGTGCCCCTGGATTCAATCTCTGGTAATGAAGATTAAAAAAAAGATAATAAGTCTAAAAAAGGGTAGTTAGTTGGATAGAGAAATACTGCCAAATGAAGACAGATGAAAGAAAATGAGGTTGATCCCGATTTCATAGTTATCATAACTGAGGAGGTTTAAGTTTTCTTTGAGTGTTTTACCAAACCAATTTCAGTATGGAGGTAACAAGGAGGATGTAAGATTAATTGTGGGCTCTGCAGTTTTAGGGATATACATTAAGTGACCTTTTTCAGTAATTTCCAAAGAAAAAGAAAAGACCTCCCCTACACTAATGCCATGTCATGAGAAAAGAAGATGACTATGTTTTGAAAGAAGAAACCTATCAAGTCAAACAAAAGTCCCAAGTAATACGATGTGTTTACTTAGCATCAACAAGTATTCGGAGCACCGTTTATAAGAAGTCACAATTACGGGAAATGACCGATCTATTGTTTATTTCTGAAGATTACAACCCAGCTGGGAACAGGAAGGAAGACCACAGACATAATTGAGTTCATCGGTTTGCTTTATTTGTCTGAGTTTTGCTCCTTTACCACTCTGGCTTCTGCCCTTTCTTCTCTGTATCCACTCCCTAGGAGTCACTCCTGACATCAACTCTTTGATCGATAACTTGCCACTGTCTTCATCCTGGACCTGCTTCTGGAAGTCGCAAGCTAAAAAATAACATTAAATAATACAGAGAAATTTGAGAAAAATATAGGAAATGAATTAGGAAGAAAATATTGGACATCATCTAATTTCCACCATAAATATCTCAAGGAATATGGTCCTCATTCATTTTTATCACATTCAAAATAAACAATCATTTTTAATGATATAAAATATCCACCAACGACTGTTCATCATGATTATTAGTTTTTGTTCAAATCAGACACTATGTGAAATTCACACATGCAATTGGTTGATGTTTCTTTAAGTTTCTTTTTATTATAAGTTTTGTTCACTTTATTTCCTTCTTGAATTTATTTGTTGAGGATGCTGGTTTGTCTGTTTATAACCTACATTTTATTATTATCCTATAATCTATATTTTATTATTATATTTCCCTGGTGTGGATTAACATGCTTCTTTACAAAATAGCAGTCATCAATTGAGGCTCAATCAGATCAGGTTTTGGTTTTTTGGTTTTTTTCCTGGCAAGATTCTTTCATTGGGAGTCAGTATGTTCTGAAAACACGTGGATTTTCTTTATTATTTTGTTAATAGTTGTTGGTAATCAGTACAAAGATTCAAATTTTCATATATAAGTTGCAAAATGACCATTTATGATTTTATGGTATTGTCTTAATTTAGGAGATGAAACCCTCATAAAGAGAAAATTCCCTCCATTTAATATCTTGTTTATCAATTGTATAGTATTTGTCACAAATGAAGTGCAAATAAAATACCATAGCAATTGTTGGCATCTCTGGAAATTTAAGGGAGAACCCACTACTACAAGTCATTCCTTCAATATATATATGTTGACAGTATACTATATGGAACTTGAATACTGAGACAAATCAGTGAATAAAACAGGCTGTGTTTAAGTGTCAGAAATAGGAGATACAATAATCACACATGCATACATCCATATGTGCACACACACATGCACATTTTTGAAGTTGACAATTTGCAAGTTACAGTTGGAGAGGTGGGCTTGGGGTACCCAGGAACATTGCACATTTCAGCACCTGATGGCATCTCAGAATGAGATGCTTCATTTAAGCTTCGAGGAAGTGCAAGAGACCATGTACACCCATCTGGGTCAGAGCGTGTGCAAGGTCTTGGAGGAAGATGTAGCCTAGAATATTGGGACATAGAAAGGAGGCATTGTGACTGGAGGGGTGTAGACCAGGGGAAAATGAGCAGGAGACAGGTCAGAACAATAAGGATAGCGGGAGCCGAGTACAGAATATTTAAACTGCCAGAATTTGACTTTTACTGATCAAGTGGGAACAGTTTGAAGTCATGGAGCAGGGGAGTGATGTAACTTTACAAACTGAAGGGATCACCAGAGCTGACATGTGGCAAAGAGACTGTAAAGGGCAAGGGGGGTAGCATGGGGACTTGTTAGAAGGTGATTGCAACAATCCCAGCCAAGGCCAGGCTTTAGCAGTGATGGTGGTGAGAAGGGGAGAGATTTGCCTAATTGAGAACTTGCTCCCTGCCAACACCAGCATCTGGCATGTCGCCATAAGTGCCCAAGGGAGCCAATTGCACTGTGTCCAGAAGGCACTAAATTTTAGATTCATTTTGTATTTCCAATTAACCCATTCTTGCTTATTCAAGCAAGCTATTACTCGGACAGATGCACACACATTTGCCTTTGAGCTTTTGAGGGGCCACTACCTCGTGTTCATTCTTGAATGTCTCATGAGCACGTGGCCGTCCTTTAGCCTGTCTCCTCTCTGCTGTGGCCCATGTGGTCATCCACCAGCTCATCTTCTCATCCCTATCTTTATTCCATACTCTGTTTTCATCCTTCTTCCTCAAGCCCTCAACACCTGTCACTTCTCCTCACATCTCATTCTTCATGATTGAAGTTCTCAATTTTTTTCTGTGGTGAGCTTTGCATTGGAGCTTGCCAAATTACCCCTTCCCACTCATCTGACCACGTCATCCAGAATTCAGACACACTGGTGCACAATTACACAGAAATTCAGGAGGAAAGTACAAATTATATCATAAATATCAGGGTTGTACAATGACCATTTATAATTCAGTCCCCTCTACCTTCGCCTAAGATCTCTGGAATTGGACCAGTTTGGCAGGAATTTTAATAAATAATCACATACACAGAAGCAATGAGCTAAGGTACAATGACTTTTTGCCCTCAGATGATTATTCTCCATGTCAAGGATTTTTGCCAAGGAATGGGCCCCATCAATTCAAAGTAACAAGAAAAATATTCAGAAAAAGACAGGAATTAAGGTTTATGAATACTTTTTTTAAACCTAGAGTTAGTAGCAAAAGGGCATCTTAAAGTTTTTAAAAAAATCCATGCAACTAATTATAAAACACATCACACACACACACACACACACACACACACACACACACACACACATATATATATATATATATATATATATATATATATATATATATACAGGTAATAGTGCAAAATGCTGTTGTTTGAAAAACATACTCAAGACTTATAATCAACCAACTACTATGATCTCAACCTCTAAAGTGAACAGAATGAAGATGTTCATGTGTCCTTATCCACCTTAAGCTTACATCTGAACTGTGAAGCTCTTGAAAGTTGATGTGCTCAGCTTCAGAAAAATACCAGACCACTACTCAATTTATTTTTTCCAATTTTTTGTGTGACTACTAACATTTAAATAGAAAAAAGGATGATAAATATGGTAATAGCCAAGCTAAAGTCAGAAAACAAGAAGAGGAACAGGGTACAGTTTGCTGACATCCAGCCATGTGAGATAATAATACAGTCAGCACTCAGGTGGGGCACAAAGCCAACCTTCTCAAACTTGGATTGTTCATGTGACCTCCCATTTAATTGACTGTTATCTTTTCCAAATAAGTAGTCACCAGATGTAGTTTTAGCATCGTTTTCAAGTTCTTACAAATAAGGTACTTTATAGTTTGGAAAGCTGAACAAGGTCCAGAGAAATGGCTTAGAATAAAGTGACAGTAGAACAGTGGTGCTCCAAACTTGGGATAAATTCCTTGATCATGGACACTTTGACTACAACCTGTGCACTTCCAAGTATTTGACCAGTGTATGAAACATACTTTGTTATGAGGTCACTGCATTCTGCTGCACTTATGACAGAGTCCTGTAACTCTCCAGTATAGTACACAATAGTTAGCATTCATTTGGTCAATGAGATATCTATTTAATTAAAACTGGCTTTCTCAAAGAGCTGCAATATATTAAGAAGTTTCTTATATTCAGAAAAAAAATAACTCTAAGGCTTCAAAAAAAAAAAAACTTAGGCCATTTACTTCATCTTTTTTTTCTGTTCCTTTTCAAATAGCTCCTTATTTAACCCCTCGACTTTGTAGAACACCTTCTTCCAGTTTTGTTTATGAAGCAGGAAATATGGCTTTGAATGACTTTCTCATTTCATATCTTATCATTCATATCCCCAATAAATTGTTGCTCCAGTTTGTTGGGCTCAAATGCAAAAATCATTGACCCCACTAAGGTTTAATTCCCATCACTGAATCAGACATTTTGTGATAGCTCTATAGTGTTGGTGTTTGGGGTATCCTTATTATTAGTCCAGCTTAAGATAGCACACTTCTTGGAAGACCAATAAATTCTGATGAAGAAAAAAAAATTAAGTTTTAATATGATGACTTCTGCTGCAGTAATGAAAGCACAGAGGAGAAATGTAATTCTTAGAAAAACGAGGTGCTGAGGGTAAGCTGAAATCACTATTTAACCTGCTTTCCCCCCTTATATCCATTTTATTTTTCCCCTTTTTCCCCTATTACATCTGTATCTTTTGTCCTTATCCATTTTATGCTAATATACAGAATACCACAAACTAGGGAAAATACAAAACATAAGTAGTTTATTTGGCTCACAATTTAAAGGCTAGGAAAGGTGGAGGGGCCACATCTGGTGAGGGCTTCCTGCTTTGTCATAACATGGAAGAAGACCTCACCTGGTGACAGAACAGAGGATGAAACTGAAGCCTCAAGCCCTTTATTAATGGGTTTGAATCCCATTATAGGGTGGAGCCCTAGCAACCTAAATTCATTTCATTTGTCTCCACCTCCCAACATTGCTGAACTGGGAATTAAATTTCCAACACGTTAATTTGAGGGCCAAATTCAAACCTGGCAGCATCCCAGAATACCTTTCTACATGGACAGTTGTCTCCATACCCATCCCATAAACACACTGAGCCAAACCAATAACTCAAGTGATTGAGAACCATTGTGTAGAGAAAATATTTGTAAGATTTGAAACCATAGGAAATATAAACTTATGACTTACTTCTATTACATACAAAAAAAGAAGTTAAATATGTTTATTTTTTTTCCATTTTAGGAACAATTTACTATAATTGAAAAGTAATACCTTTCAGTAATAATTAGTTTTGGTAGAGTCAAACAGTAGACAAATAGGATGACTTTTGGAAAAAAAATACAATGAAGATGATAAGAATTACCTTGTCATTCCATTACTACTATAAATACTATGTGTTAATATATTAGTGTGAGTATTCTTTGGCATATTGGTTTTAATTGAACATGTTTTTCTGCTGAAATTAATTTCCCAAAGATATGCACTACAGCTTTATTGATAGTTACTTTCTTAAAGTAGTTTTTCCCCCCCAAAAAATTTAATAGCTGCCAAGCAGGTCATTTTCCAAAATACACACAAAAATATACATAATGTAAATTGAGGCAAGAGACAGCAGTAGGTAAAGTCAAGGAAGAAATACAACAATTTGCACTCATTTGGAAAAGGAACTGGCAAGGTGACAGTGGTCAAGAGTGCATCCCACTGAAGTGAAACTTGCATAGCTGCTTTCTCTATGTGGAATTCCCTTCAGGCTTTCTTGAGACAGGTGTTAGAAGAATGTATGTGGGGTTCATTCCGGAAAATGCATAGTTAAGTTATTGTCCCATTCAGGTCAAGAACTGGCTCAGGTATTTTCGTTTGAGTTTTAGATGTTTCCATGTTTATTTACGACACAGAACAACAACCAACTGTCTTCCTCTCATGGAGATAAAACAACATGTTCGCTGAAGACAAGGCATAAAACTGTGAAATTCTTAATCTATGATTAGTCACTTTGTTTCACCTTAGTCATCTTCCAAGAAAGAGTAGTAGATCACCTTCCCATGGTTGAGAAATTCTAGGGCAATCTAGCTTCAATTCCCTTTACGAAAGGTGTAATGAAATGTTTCATGGACTGAGAATGGAGTTCCTGAGAAGTTGGTGAACCAATCTGGATGAAGAAGAGGACTCACAACTAGAAATGATGGTGGAATGGGAGAAATCCAGATTCAAGGTTAGATCAGGACACACCTGTTCATGGTACCGGATGGATGCTGGCCCATGTGTGGCTGATGGTGAAGCCCTTCTGCTGCCCTGGTAGCATAGTTTAGTTTTTGTTTTGGTGCATGTATGTGATTGTGAGTTTTATGTGTCTATCACATAGATCAAGAGATCCCCAGATGAATGGCAAAGAATTTTTTTCTGGGTGTGTCTTTGAGAATGATTCTGGAAGTTGAGAGCGGACTGAGTAAAGAAGATCTACTCTCAGCAATGTGTTCAGGTGTCATCCAATCTGGTGAGGACACAGAGGAAACAAGTGAAGGGAGGAGAAATTTTCTCTCTTTGTTGTCTACATCTTCTCCTGACTTTAGTTGCTAGAGCTCTACGTTTGGAGTCTTCATACCCAAGATAATTAAATCATTGCCACATACACGGTCCCCACTCTCATGCCCTCCAACGCTTCCTCATCACCAGTTTGTGGTTCTTTCTTGTTATACTGATTTACACCCCATCCTTTTCTGGATATCCAGCTTATCCATGGCATGTTGTGGAACTTATGGTACTCTATATTTGCATAAACCAATTTCCAAAATATTAATCTCCCTCTCCCTCTCTCTTTACATCTGTGTATACACACACATACACACACACACACACACACACATTTGTATGTGTTGATTCTGTTTCTCTGGAGAACTCTGATTAGAACAGTGGACAATCCATGTTCAAATCAATGTTCTATCAATGCCAGAGAATCTTAGATGAAGGAGTAAGTCAGGGAATTTCAGTATCTATGCAATTCTAGTGTTCTATTGCATGGTAGGGTGACTTTAGTTAATAATGTTGTGTTTGCTATTTCAAAATAGCGGGAAGAGAAGATTGTAAATGTTCTCATCAAAATAAATAGCAAATATTTGAGATGATGAATATAATAAATGCCCTGATTTGATTACCACACAATATATACATGTATAAAAGCATCACACCATAAGCCATTAGTAAGTAAAATTATTATGCATCAATCAATTTATATCTAACTGAATAAATAGCTAAATAAATATGTACTGCATGTATTTATTTATTTATGTATATATGTATGTATGTATGTATGTACCAGGAATTGAACCTGGGGTGCTCAACTATTGAGTCATATTTTATTTAGAGATAGGGTCTCACTAAGTTGCTTAGGTCCTCACTAAGTTGCTGAGGCTGACTTTGAACTCATGATCCTCCTGCCTCAGCCTCTAGAGCTTCTGAGATTGCAGGTGTGTGCTATTGTGCCTGGTTACATTACATGTATTAAGCATGGATTGTTTCTTAGTTTTCAAATAATTAAAAGTTATTGACAAAAGTTTCTGACTATGGATTAAAAGATTGTTCTTCTTCTGATGGCAATTTGATGAGCTGAATTTTCTGAAATAACCTAACTCACAAGTTTATTATGAAAACTTAATTGCCGCAAAAAAAAAAATTAAAAAATCAAAAGCATTTTAATTAAAGAATGTAATGTGGTACAAAAATTACACTTTTAGTATTAAGGAGAAAATGAGAATATTATAGCATAAAGAAAAAATGTTTAAATGTGAGTATTCCTCTTGTACAAAAATATTATAAAGCCTTGTTTTGAAATTAAAATATACATGGCAAAGTGATGATTCACTGAACATAAAATCCTCAAAAATAATTTATTTATCAGGAATACCTATTCCTCTTCCATACTTACCTTGGCTGCTCATGATGCCAGCTTCCTGGCCATACTCCAGACCTCTGTCTTCTGAAATCCTCTTCTATATTCCATTTATCACAAATTTATCCTGATCTCCATTTCTATTTGTATACTTTTAGGCTCTTGGTTGTGTGAGATGACATGAGTTAAGTTGTTTTAATTTTCTTCCTCTCTTTTTCACCCTATCTTTCCCTCTAACCCTCTCTCTTCTACTTCTCTTCCTCATTATTCTCCTTCCTCATTTCTTTCCTTTTTTTTCATCTTCCTTCTGTTATTCTTTCTTTCTCTCTTGAAGCTGGAAAGCATTTTAAATTATTTTTAATAATTGTGTATAAATTATTGTAAATGTATCAAGTCATTCACCGAATCTCCCTTATTCCTTTGTGTAATGTAAAGGACTCTGGAAAGGGAATATATATATATATATATATATTCTGGCTTAACTAAGCTAATCTTCCTTTCATAGTGTTAAAGAGAGAGAGACCAGGATCTCCCACATATGAGCTTCCTATGTGCATGTGTGTATGGAATGATGCTTTTGATATATCTCCTTTCAGTTAACTCTGCTGATTCTGGAGAATCTCATTTGCATTTAAAGATGAGACCCAAGGACAAGATGTTTTAAGTGTCATGACTAAGCTCATAATAGTAATTAATATTTGTTTTGGAACTGATGACAAAACATGCTGTCTTCCAATATGACAATACTTAAAGATTTGGATTAGAGGTGGCTTGACATCTAGATAAAAACAGAATAGGTATGAGGATGTCTTTCATTTTTTTTAGCATTATCCAGCTCTTGATTGTCATTCCTATTATTGCAGCACTCATCAATTCTCCACATTTGCATCCATCATACCAGTTGTGTAACACAATTTAACTGTGTGAAATAAACTCTGTGTTTCCCAAATCCATCTATATCTTTATCCTAGGCTGTGCATTCCTACTGATTATCTGCTAGTGCCTCTACCTCTTCTGTACTGTAAAAGCACAAGAAAAAGAAAACTTTTAATCAATATTTGTTTTTTAATATTTTGAGCCGGAAATATCTGTTTAGTTTAAAACATTCACAAAGTCATGCAGCTAACAAGAAATAACTATTGAAACACAAACTCCATTAGAATACAGTGAACTTCATATTTTATTTTGTAGGAATAAAATGTAAACTAAACATTGTCTCTTCAGGTAACGATGGAAATTCTTTCAGAGGCTTATTCCAGTTTTGTTGAGACTCATATACCTCATGTGCACAGAAAACCCTGAATATGCATATGTATCTTAATGCAGAAATTAAGTTCTTAGTAGAAAATCTGTTGATGTAAGTGTATTTGAGCTTTCTTTCATCACCTACATTTGCCATGATGTTCTGCCTCACCTTGGGCCCAGAGGAATGGAGTTAGCTGTCCATGGACTGAACCTCAGAAACCATGAGCCAAAAGGATGTTTTCTTTCTCTAAATTGACCAACACACCACCAAACACAGGTCATGTCTACAGATAAATATTCAAATAATATACTATTATAGTTCAACACTGGTCATACATTATTTATTTACTTAAAGATTATTTTGTTTAGTATACTCTGAGCTGTTAAAAGACACAGAATATATCTGTTATCTTTGTTCTGTCACAAAATGTTTTGCCATGTTTTAAAATATCATATGTGTTCAAAAGAAATTTGCTTTCCTTCTTTTTCCAATTAACCACATCATCCAAACCTTACACATATACAAATACACACACACACATGAGTATACAAAAAACATGCATGAATATAATAGACAAGGCACCCAAATTTATTAAAGGTAAAAATAGACCTTCACTATCTAATTTGCCTGCTAAGGCTGCCATCACCAAATATCATAGACTGGGTAACTCACACAGCAGAAATTAAGAAGCTGGCTGTGTTGATTTCTCCTGGGGTTTCTCTGCTTGGCTTTCAGATGGCAGCCTTCTCGTGGATGCTTGCATCCCTAGTGTCTCTCTCCTCTCTTCAGGACAGCAATCATATTCACTTTAACTGTGAATGACTTCTTAAAGACCCTACCTATCTCCAAGTGCAGTCCCATCAGGATAGCACTGGATAGGGTTTCCCCCACATCTCCATTCAACATGGATTCTAGGACATAATACAGTGACAACAGTAATATAAAAGGAGTAAGAACCTTTATATAATCATATTATTCCTGGATATTTAATACATGAAAATGTAGACATTTTGGCATAATTATGGTTAGAGAATATTATGTTGTTTATATAATCACACATTTAAAATGCATATCACAAAATCTCTCTAGAATTACATTCTATTGATACACCAGAGATTTGGGAAATAGATTTGGGAAATGCAGAAGAATGTTTAAGCAATACTTTATTTATTGAGAACATCTCATACTGTCTTCTGGCATTGTGTTACTTTTATTTTAACTGCTTAATACATGCTTAAAAGCAATATAATTGTTTTTTACCCTATTTCAACTGACCACACTGTGACATGAGTGTAAAATGCGAAACATAGACAGCAAGAGGGGAAAAAAAAAAAAAAAAAAACGCTTGCTTAAGAAAGAATGGGCTGTTTTACTTATAAAAGGAAACGTTTATTGGTTCTAACTATTCAGCATTTTAAGTACCATATGTTTATGCCAAGAAGCAAACCTCTAGAATAAAAGAAACTATGTTATGTGGGAAGCCCTGCTATATTGGATTGTGCAGGAATTGCCTAGATCATTCATAGATTTAGTTAACATCCATGCTTAAAATAGCATAAAATAAAATAATGCTGATCAATTATTATGTATCTTTTTTATGAGCCAAGCACATTTTTTCAATAACTCCAAGGAAAAAAATATTATTATTCCCATTTTGTAGATGAGTAAGTTTAACTACTTAAAAACTCAGGTTTTACATCTGGTGTGAGAAGAAGCTAGGATACACACACAGCTCTTCCAGCCTTCAGTGTCCTTCCTCCATCCTTCTTGGCTCATGCAGTGTCCTGCAGTTTGACTTTTTCATGTTCCAAATATTATAAAACTTTGCCTTGGTGATTAAAAGTCAAGTTCCATAAAACTCATTTAAAAGATTGAAATAATGAAAGGGAATCAGAAGGATATATTTTTATTTGTTTATAGTCAGGGAGGTAAATTATGTAGTTCTAATAAATAATCTGTAACCTTTCTATACCTAAACCAGATTCACATTGGCAGATATTTTTAAACCTCACTGAATAAATATCCAAGAGCTTCTTACACTCCTCAGACACTGTGCTTGCTCTGGGTCATGTGTCTAGTTCAAGCTGATGGGCTGCAAATGGATATCACCATTTTTGAGCCAGTGAACTTTTGGGAACTGCCAGTTTCCTCTCGTTGTTCAATGGAAACTATGCAGGGAGAAAGCAAAACCACATGATAGAAGAATACAGAATCCCTAAATCAATATTAGGAGATTACCTGGAAATCCACTGGAACTGTTGCAGAATTTATGTTGGTAGAAATAAGTGCCTGTATTTTCAACCCAATCCAATGAATAAAGACAAAGGGAAAGAACTTATGCACAAAGTAATGGATCCAAATCCTGAAGTAAAACTGAATCAACTAGCATGATTTCATTTGGGGTAACTGAGAAGTGACCATCAATATTTTAAATAGAGGGCAATTTATTATCAGATATAATTTAGGTATATGGTGTCCTCCAACAGCTTCAGTGTGAAACAAAGCAAGATTATGAGAGCCTTAACCTAATTAGTGGGTTGATTCACAGATATGGATTAACTAACTGGGTGGTAACCATAGGCATAGGGTATGGCTAGAGGAAGTAGGTCACTGGAGACATGCCTTTGAGGTTTATATTTTGTCCCTGGTGAGCAGAGCGCTCGTTCTCTCTCTCTCTCTCTCTCTCTCTCTCTCTCTCTCTCTCTCTCTCTCTCTCTCTCTCTCCTTATTGGTGACCACCTTGTGAGCTGTATTTCTCTTCCACACTCTTTTATCTTGATGTTCTGCCTCACCTTTGGCCTAAAGTTATGAAATCAGCCAACCATGGACTTAACCTATGAAATTGTGAGCCAAAATAAACATTTCCTCCTCTAAGCTAATCTTGTCAACTGTTTTGGTCAGAGAAACACAAATAAAAGGTACTCTAGAAGGTGGGTTATTGTAGGGTTGTCTATAGCAGCATGACATGTGACCCTGAATATCAAAGATGTCATGTCTGTTTTAGAGGAGTAAAATTTTCATGTGATCCTGTACACACTCCAGAAAAAGAAAAAAGAAAAAAAACCTTTATATTTAGTGTCTGGTGTTGGATTAAATTTTCTTGCCTAAACTCAATAAACTTAGGATTCTGCCATCAAGAAAATGTAAATAAAGTCCACCAGTAAAGAATAATGTCTGACAGTACAAAAGATATCCAAAGAGTGAAAGTAGGTAGAGGGGAGTGAAGGGAGGGAAAGGGATATGGTAGTAGGAAGAATGGTAGAAAGAAACAGACATTATTACCTTTTGTGCATATATGACTGCATGACTAATGTGATTCTACCACATGTATAATCATAAAAATGAGAAATTATTATATATATATATATATATCAAAGTGTATAAGTGCATTCTACTGTCATGTACAACTCATTAAAACAAATTTTAAAATATAGAGAAAAATAAAATGTTGAAGTGTTCTCTCATCATATGCACCCAAATTCAAATGCAATTTTAAATTCAAAATGTATCTAATGCTACTTTATCTTTAATTTTTCTGTTTATTTCCAGCAAGTCAATATATTATAATAGCTTCAAGTCTGATACACTGAATTCATCAGTGCAACTGAGGAATAAAGAGTGCTTCTAATGGGAGTAAAACTTTCTCATAAAATTCAACTATTGGTTATCTACTTTTAAGTCATAAATGGGTTCCACAACTTAGTTACTGGTTTTCAAATATTTCTAACTATTATACTATCAACTATTCGAATTATTAAACTCTTTTTAAGTTTATAGTCATTGTGTTGGTATCATGTAGAAATTCCCATATTCTGAAACATTCACTTTTAAAGATAAGAACATGTGGCTATTAGAGGCAAAGTGCATTTAGGTTTAAAAATGGATTCTGCTCACTCTCCAATATTCCTGTCAGACATTAAGAAAACATGGCTGAAAAATGTATTCTGCACTTAAGAAAAAATAATATTTGTTTCATGTGAGCTTAAATATAATTACATATTATAAACATGGAAGGAGAAGGGGCATGAAGTAAATACTATTATAAATTCTAAGAATAATCAAACTTTAAAGTGAACAATCTTGTTTTCTGGCTTTTAAAATTTCATTATTTTCTGGCGTGATTTCTAAGAGAACCCAGCATAAGAGTCCTCCACATGTATGCTTTTTAAGAATTCGTATTAGAATTTTCACCTCTCCCAAGTATGAATTTCAATGATTGGTGCTAATGTGCACACAAAAACAGGTGGGTTATTGGCTCTTCAGAGTCACTGGAGCGAGGAGTGGAATGATGTGTGAAATGAAAAATCTGACCTGAAGCTTGCAGGGAGTTGGAGAGGATCATGCTGCTGACCTGACAGGGCCCAGTTAGTGCAGAGAGAATCACACAGGTGTGTAATAAGAGCTCTGTGCGTCTCAGGGCCTGGAATGGGCAGGCAAGTGAGCTTTAATGAGCTGTTTTATACCTGTCCCTGTGTCAGTACATCTTTCTTCTCTGTCTGGCTACCCGGAGTTGTAACAATTAATAGTCTCTATCTCAAAGTGAAGTGTTAGGTGAGGAAATGGACTGAATGACTGGAGCTGAATAAGTCAACTTTACCTCCATTTTTAGGAGTTATTAGAGAGGAAAATATAAAGAAGAAACAATTGGGGAAAGGAATTAGTGTTTAGAAATACTAATTTTAGCCTCCTCCCTCTGTTTTCTATGAAGATCAAAAACCTACACTTGGAAGAAGCCCATTTTGATCTTCATTAACCTGTGAAAATAAAATAAATTACTAGTAAATACACGCCCATTGTATGTAACAATACTGTATTTTTTTTTTGAATGCACACAATAAATGAGACATGTAAGTGTATTGAAGAGCTTAAGTTCTTTGTACAAGGTTAGAATTTTGTTTCAACATGTCATAAATATTAAGAAAATCTTTCCAGAATTGACCGACTAGAGAGGCACAAGGGATGGAAGAGAAATGACAGACAACCACTGTGCAAAGACAATCTGAAACAACTGGATTCATTTGGT
Organism: Callospermophilus lateralis; assembly: GCF_048772815.1. NCBI lineage: Eukaryota > Metazoa > Chordata > Mammalia > Rodentia > Sciuridae > Callospermophilus > Callospermophilus lateralis. The sequence continues at coordinate 18,848,819 of NC_135307.1, forward strand.
TGGGTTCTTGTAATCCCAGAACCTCACTGTACTTATTCTGCTTTGGGACAGTGATGGTAATAATTAATATTATTAATTAATCGTGTTTCCCCAGTATGAAGCACCTACTGTCTCCCCAAATTTTCCTTGGAGCACAGATAATCTGATTTCTAGTTTTAATTGTCACAAATTGGTTTGGGCGTATGTTTGAGGAAAAGGTAAATTGGCCCAAAATGTGATTGCTTGAACATTAATCACTAGGAGGAGACTTACTTAGCAGATATAGAAAATATGGAAAACGAGTACCTGACGACAATTTTAGGAAGCACGGAGACACAGCAATGGTACAGACTCCAGGGTTCCTTAGTAGAGAGGTATCTCAATTCCTTTACTTTTTTGTAAGCTTTACGATATATTTAGCCTCTTTTCAAGGGATATCTCCCCTACCCCCATCTCTTCTACACGTTATAACCAGGTCACTCCACCATTAATCCTGACTTTACATCATTTTATTTACCCTGATATCATCTTAATAGCTCAATTTCAAGTGTTTATCATAGGAAAAAATTCTTATGAGTATCTTTAAGTGTACTATTCCAATGAATTCTTAAAATACCTCCATAGTAGACACTATGGCTATTTCTATTTTCCAGATAAAGAAATCTGAAATGAAAGATGCTGCCTATTGAGTCTGACTTCTTTCAGCAGGGAATTTTATCTTCTAAAACTCTGACTGCCCTACCTTTGTCTTCCATACAACATTTTAACAATACAAATGAGTATACAGATAACAATGCTCACTTATGGACTGCACAATATGTTTAGGACACAGTTGAAATGGATGCAAAGATTGCCTTACTTCTATCCACAAGATCACCTACATTAGTACACACTGATATTACCTGTACCATACAGACGCAGCAACAAGGAAAAGAGAGATGAAACTTCATCTCCAATATCACATGGGTATAGATGAGAAGAACTGGGCTTTTAGGGCAAACAGCTTGGTCTCCAAATACCTTCTAAAGGAAAGGTTTTGCTCTTGCCTTGGCCCTGGTTGTGAGGTTGGACAAAGAAAGCCCTGGACTCAGGTTAAGTCAGTTTCACTCTCTTTTGGACCCTAGTCTCAGAGAACATAGATGAGTTCTTTCAATTCTGAAATCCTCTTTTGTGGTCCATGTCTCTATTACATATGCTAAATTTAAGATCCGCAGAGTCAGAGGGAAGGAAATGGAAAACAGAGAACTTAAGCAGAGAATGCAAAATTAATCTTTCTCCACTTATGCCTCAAGTCAAGAATAAATTAAGTCAAAAATGAAGAGTTTTCTCAGAGAACTTCTGGACGAAGTTGACCTCAGTGGTGTGGGAAACTCTAACACCACCATCAGCCATGTCACACAACCTCTGAAGACAAGCCTGTTTAATCAACTACACTCTTCAGCTATAAAATAGCTAGACGCCAAACTACGTTCATATTATCCTTAAAAAGCCCTTCTTCTCAAATCCAGCAATTGGTTTTAATCTTACTAATGTAAACAAGCAGTGGCATGATTAAATGCCATTAAATTTATTAGTGAAGTGCCAAAAGAATATAACCTTCTTGTAAAGTGTTTTCCCAAGTTGTCTTTGTCCAAAGTATACTTAACATTTTGTCCCTAACAATTTTCATAGTATTTATCTATGATAAGAGAACTCAGGTGATTCCTAATGTAATGTTCATGATGAATTTAACATGGTACCACAAATAAAAAGCTTTCACATATTAAGAATGACAACTAAATTGATTTACAGGTACATTGTTTATATAGATACATAGAAACCATTCCATGCTCAATTTTCACAATGTAGAATGAGAGAGAAAAAAATAAAACAACAAGAAAACAACATTAAAAATAACAACAAAAAGAACACTTACTTTTTATTCGACTAATGAATAAACCAGTAATACAACCTACAACTCTACTTTTTCAGTTAGTTTTTTCCATTGCCCATGACAAATATGACTTGATATAACTAATTACTTTTTAAGCTACTAAATATACAAATATATCATGACAGTAGATGACAAAAATTATTAAAAAATAAATTATATTGCTTTTTGTCTGTGGGCAATGATATTATCAGCTAACAAAACAGAATGCAGCTTCTTTCATCTAAGACTTCAGGCAACCTGGCTACAATGTACTTTGGGCTGATTGGAAAGAGCTATTACAGATAAATTGATAAGTAGGATTGTTTAAAGAGGATTTATTGCATTCAGAAGTCCTAAGGAAGGGATTATATATTTAATTATATAGCAAGCACACATTAACTGAGCTTTAGGGAAATAATGATTATTAGGAACAAAATGGAGACTACAATATTTATAACAAGAGGGATGGTAATAATGATAATGAAAAGAAGGAAAGCCAGTCTCTGTGTTATCTATGTTTTCTCTGAGTTAGATTTCACAGTGACTCAGAAAGGAAGATGTGATTAACAGCCACATTTTAAAGATGAAGTAAGTAGAATATGAGAATTCGTGATTCTCCAGCTAATATACAAAGCCAGGCATATAGCTCAGGACTGTCCATTTGAAGGGCCTCTTATCTTCTGCTAAGCTTTGGCTTTCTACCAAAACTATGCAGTTATAAGGTGGTTACAGACAACAGAAAAAAAAAATTCTCCTTGAACAGATTTGCACCAAAGACTACCAAGCATGATTTACACAAGGGAAAACACAAAAATATAAATTGTCTTTAATGATTATTTCTCTATGCTAGTTGATGATTGCTGTGTTCCTATTCCTTTGTTAATGCACTACTATTAAGAGATTAAAATGATTAATTTCTGAAAGTCGTAACCTAATTAGACCATCTTTGCTTGAGTGGAATGATTGGGTGGCACCTGTTGGCAGATGGGACATGGTTGGACACAGTAGGTCACTTAGAGCATGTCCTTCAAGGGTTCATCTTTCCCATGGCCCCTTATCAATTCCCTGTGCTTCCTGGCCACTATAAAGTAAACAGTGCTCCTCTATCACACCCTTCCACCACAGTGTGCTACCTCACCTTTGGTCCAGAGTAATGGAGTGTGTTATCTATGGCCTGAGTAATGGAGTGTGTTATCTATGGACTGAGACCTCTAATCTCTTGAACACAAATACATTTTTCTTTCAAACAAGCTGTTCTTGTTGGATATTTTTGTCATGGCAATGCAATAGCAGAGTAAAATGTAAGGAGTCACTAAAATGAGGAGTCACTGCTGTGGCGAGCCTGACCATGTGGTTTGGAAGCCTTTGGAGCTGCTGTGTGGGAAGAATTCTGGAAAGTGTAGAGATTATAACATAAAAGATTTATAAGTTGTAAGTAAAACTTCATGGATGATTATAGTAGGAGCTCTGAAGTCCAGAATATGAGTAGGAATGAGGACTGAGCTCAGGAGGTTTCTTTGGGAAATGAGGACTCTATATGAATTTAACTAGAGGCCACTCATGTTACATTCTGAAAAAAGCAAGTTGTGTATATTTTGTTCATTTACTGAGACTTTATGTGAGACTGAAATTAAATATTTAAAGTGATAAACTAACTAAGCTGGGAGAGAAAATTTCAAGGCAGTGCAGCATTCAGTCAGTGGCATGAATACTGTTGGCTGTTTTTAACCAAATTTACTATGAGGTTTGTGAGCAGAAATTTGAGCTAAAGGATTTTTTTTTTAAGAATTGCATTGTGGCCAGAAAAGTGCTGGAAAAACTAGAGCTAAGGAAGATATGCTTCTTAAAGAGATTATAGCTACTAAAGTGATGCTAAGTATGTTACGTGGAAACAATAGAAAAAGATGTCTTGATGGCATTTCAGAAATTTGTAAGACCACACCCACTGAAAGATCCAGGGTATAGAAGGAAAATTCGTTTGAGAAGAGATCTTGGAATCACCCTGTTCCCACAAGGGACCTAGTAATTTGTTGCACCATTCTCAGCTCACCTAGGCACTCAGAGGCTATTGTGGTCATGATTCCAGGGGCTCAGCTACTGTAAGAGCTGTCAACAAAGCTGTCATCCAAGTAGTGCCGGTTCTGTAGAAATGCAATATGCTGGACTTAAGTCTCATGGAGGTTTCCACTGAGATTTCAATCAGAGTCTGGCCAAGATATAGCAGATGAAGAGTGCTCCTGATAGGGCAGTATGTGAAGCTGTGATATTGAAGCTGAAGTTGGAATGGACACCCAGGAATTAAGCAAAGCCAGTAATATGGAGCATCTGCTAAGAAAAGTTGCTAGATACAGAGGAAGCCATGCTAGAAGAGAGGTCACGTGTGGTGCAACTGGACAGAAATGAAGAAGTGGGGCTCCCCAAGTCTTTTAGAGAGCACATCTGCCATCTATGTATTCTAGATGCTGAATAAGAAGTTTTAGGACCTGTTTCCCTGGCTGGTTTTTTTAATCTGGTTTTGCTCCAGACCTGTATTTCTGAACCCCCTTTCCTTTCTTTCAGAATGGAAATCTTTACTCTGTGCCATTTTATATGTGGCTTGCTTTGGGATTTTACAAGGGTTCACAGTCAAGTGTTTACCTTGAGTCTCAGAGGAGATGTTAGACTTGGAATTTTGGACAATGCGGGAACTCTTAAGACTCTGGTACCCTAGGAGATGAACTAAATGTGTTTTGCACTAGGAGATGGACATGAGCTTTTGGGTACCAGGGATGGAATGTAAAGGTTTGGATATGAGGTGTCACCAAAAATTCCTATGCCAATACAGGAATATTCAGAATCACAAAGAGGAGTTGTAAGAGTTGTAGTCTAATCAGTCTATCCTAGTTTGAATGGAATGACTGGGTGGTAGATAGGTGGGTCATGGTTGGACAAGGTGGGTCACTGAGGCTTACCCTGCAAAGGTTCACTTTCTCCTCTATTTCTACCCCTTGCCTACCATAAAGGGAGCATCTTCCCTCTGCCATGCACTTCTACCATGATGTTCTACCTCACCTTGTGCCCTGAGCCAAGGAGGTAGCTATCTATGGTCTAAGACTTCTGACACAATGAGCCAAAATAAAATTTACCTTCAGTGACACAAAAGCTGACACAAAATTGTGATGTACAAACATGAAACTGCAAAATGGAAAAAAAAAAGTAAAAAGAAACTGGAATCAATGAGAAAAGTCTTAGCATTCATGACATTTCTTTGCATTCAGACTGGGTGATGGATGGCATTTTTCACAACTGAAGGATTCAGAAAGCCATTAATTACTAAGGAGAGATCATGAAATCAGATAGAAAATAAAATACTGTATGCTTTAAAGTTAAAAGAAAATATGAATATTATTTTATCTACTCTTCACTCAATTCTTGAAAGGTAGTGAGCTAGAGATTACTGATCTAAAAGTTAATATCTTGAGGATCAGTGAGTTTCAATTAGTGGTAAAGCCTAGACTGGAAATGAGCTTTTCTGCAGATCAGCAAATTTTCTTTTGTTATCACCCAAGTCACAGAAGAAGCATGTTATAAGTGGTGAAGGAGAGAAGACAGGAATGTGTGAGTAATGAAAAAAAGTGGGAATAGAGGTAGTACTGTAGATATACAAATGTAGTAAGATAATGAAATGTTTTAAAGAACATGCAAGTTTTCAGAAATGACTGAAGTAAGAAAGAGAGAGAGAGAGAGAGAGAGAGAGAGAGAGAGAGAGAGAGAGAGTTTTGTAGAGGATAGTATAAAACGCACCATACTCATCTTTGGACTTGCTTTTTGGACTCTGGGATGTCCCAAAAGGCCTTTGTGTTAAACACTTGATCAAGGGCATGATGTATTATTGGGAGTTGGTAGTAACTGTAAGAGTTGGGTATGGATGGGAAGAAGTTGGCTTACTGGGGCTCTACCACTGAAGGTGTTAGTGGGGTCTCATGGCTCCCTCATTCTCTTTTGCTTCCTGTCTGCCAGAAGATGAGCAACTTCCTTTTTCCATATGTTCCTACCATTATGAACTGCTTAGTCACAGGCCCAAAAGCAATTGGGGCAAGCATCCATGGACTGAAAACAGTAGAACTATGAACCAAGCTAAACTTTACCTCTTTTGAAGTTGATTACCTTTGGGTATTTTGTTAAAGTAATGGAAAGCTAACACAGGAGTCATGCAAACTGGGGTAAATATGATAAGTCATTTTACTTCTTGAACATTCTTAATTTTAAAGTGAGAGTATTGATACTTCCATCATCAGAACTTTTGTGGTGACAGTAGGAATATACTTGAAAATACATAGGACATACATATAAACAACAATGACAACAATAAAAACAACTCTCCATGAAGATAAATTGATGTGGTTACAGCCATAAATAAAAGGAAATAGAAACTGTGTTTTAAGTTGGTTAACCTGAAAGCAACATGAAAAGGAGAGAACCATGAGACATTGAATGTGGAGTGGAGGGAAATGAATGTGACATACCTTTGGCATACACAATTCTACCACACTCTATAAAGTCCTCTACTGGTTTTCCATCACATTTTTTTAATAATTATTTTTTAGTTTTCGGCGGGCACAACATCTTTGTATGTGGTGCTGAGAATCGAACCCAGGCCATACGCATGCCAGGCAAGCACACTACCGCTTGAGCCACATCCCCAGCCCACATTTTTTTTTAAATTCAAATCTCTACATCCTTTCCTACTGATGCATACATAATGTGGCTCCTGAATTTTCCTCTAGGAGTACCTCTGCTTTCCTTTAGTTCTGTACTATTGAGCCACACTAGAATTCACCGATTTCCTGCTAGCCAGTCTTCTTAGAATCATCTTTTCCCAAACCTATTCTCAACTTAAAGGTTATTTCTTCAGATAAGACTTTACTGATTTTTAGTCCTATAGAATCTCAATAGCTATTAAAATTTTAATCATATATTTAGTTATACTTTTGATTTAATCATTCATCAAAAGAAAATAGAAAATAATTCACTAACAAGAATTAAGGTTCTGTGAAGTACAGTGGCTCTGGATGATAGAAATAAGAAAAATAAAGAAACTCTCTCTTGAGAAAGTTATAGCTCTCTGAGGGAACTGAAACATTTTCAGATATCAATACAAGAGATGCTGGATTGTCACATAGAAGGGGAAAAAAAATCTCTTTCAGAGTTGGCATAAAGCTCTTGCCTATTCTAAAGCCTGGAGAGGAAACTATCAAGGGATTTACTCTTTAAAAGCTTTAGAACTTCCATAATTGTTCTTTAATCTAAATAAATAAATAAATAAATAAATAAATAAATAAGAAGCTATCACTTCAGTTCCTCAAGTCTGTGATTAATGATTAATGATAACCACACATGGGTGTGGGGCGGAAGGCATCTCTCCTTGTTCCTTTGTGTCTGTTTTTCTTCTTTGCATTTTTTGGTGAGAGTAAGTGGGGTGTGTTATGACCCAGTGGTGTTTCAAAATCAATGGGAAATGTGCCACATTGAAGGATGTCAATGTGTTGCATATGGCTTCAGCTTTATGTCCAGGACGCTGTTGTGGGAACCTCATTACAGTATGAAAGATCAGGCTGTCACTGATTCTGTGTGACGCTAAGAATCCCCCCTATAAACAATCCATTTGTGAGAAAAAAACAATTCTATTCAACCCAAAATAATTTAGAAAATTCTTACAGAATGAAATCAGTTTTTCAATCAAGCATGGTATGCCAAGAGGCATACAGTTGGATCTGAGTACACTTTAGATAGATGACCTACTTATGTCTTGTACAAGATGAGTTTAAAATAGATCTGACATGTTAAAATCATTTAAGAAATGTAAAGATTAGAATGTCTTAATAAACTTAGAGAAAATGCCCTAAAGTCACAGTCATTAATTTCATCAGTTTCTATTTTTCTTTTTCTTTTTCATTTGCCACAAGAAATAAAAATGCAGAAGACACATTTCCTGCTGTGCCCATGGATATGACATCACTGAAAAATAGCAAACAGACAACAGATTGACTACTGGAAAGGAAGATGTTGTGTCCAGGAATGTAATGACAAAAGAAGGCTTTGAGGGATAGGATTTGGAAGAATCACAAAAGAAAGAGAAAATATCATTGTGAAGTTACATCTCTCAAAAAAAAAATCTTTTTAAATCAATCAAAGATAACAATTTTTGGAGATAATCATTTTAAGAGTAATTCTGGATGTACAATGTGCACACTCAATATCAGACAGACGAAAGGATACCTCTGGACTATATTGCTATTCAGGTCAAGAGTTTTATTATCTCTCTGAATAGACGTTTTCTGACCATCTATTCTAAATAAGAAAACCATTTATCCCTGACTACCTGTCTATTATGTTGTTACATTACTTAGATGCTTATTTCTGGTTATTATCCCCCTATTTCCCAGCATGTGTGTTCTGAGGTCACAAACTTTGTTGGACTTATTCACAGGTATATCCTTAACTCACAAAGTAGTGTGTGACATATAGTGGGCAGGGTAGAAATAGTTACAATGGATGACTTAAAAATAAGATAAGGGAACACATGATAGATCTCCTAATAAATCATAGTATGTTAATTATGTGCTTAGGATTTATTATTTTTTTGCTTTTGTTTTTTGTTCCTGGAGCTTAAAACATTCTTAATGGATCTTTAGTAAAATATATGATAGCAGTTAAAACTTAAAATGTTAAAGTGCTGGATCTCTTTCATTAAAGAGTATGCTGATTTTTCTGATTCCTCAAATCAAAATTAGACAAAGTAAGCGTGAATAGCAAGATATCCTTGGAGACTGAGCAATCTTTGAATTTTTTAATTATCATTCATTCATGCATCCAATTATTCATTCTTGTATTAATATTTTTGAGTGGCTGATGTTTGTCATTGTCTTAGTAGGTAATACAAAAAGTAAAAGTCCTTGAGACTCAGAAACTAGTAAGAAGAATCGTCAAAAGAATAATATGGCAATAGGGTTGTATACAGTGAACTGTGAGAGCACAAGAAGTTGACCCTAACGTGGTGGAGGTGGCCAACGAATGATAACCAGGGAAATATGGGCAGCAGAAAGGAGAGCCAGGTCAGGCTTGGAAATGTCATCTTTTGGACAAACAAGAAAATTTAACTCTGGAAGCCACCTTTCCAAACCTGTTCCCCCACCCTATAGATTATAGTTACTTAGGTTCAACTGCAGTCTGAAAATATTAAATGGAAAATCCCAACAATAAACTATTATGAGCCCTAACTTGCTCTCAGTAGCATGATGAAATATCTGCCTGTTCACTTCATCCCACCCAGAATACGAATCATCAATTTGTCCAGTGTATCCACACTCTATGTGCGACCCACTAGTTAGTCACTTAGCTACTATCTCAGCTATCAGATCAGTCATCACAGTATCACTGTGCTGTTATTCAATTGACTCTTATTTTACTTAACAATGGCTTTGAAGCATCAACATAGGGATGCTAGCAGTTCTGATGTGCCCAAGGGAAGCCATGAAGTGCTTCCTTTATATGAAAAGAGTAAAGGTTCTTGATACAAGTAAAATTCTTTTACTACAAAGAAAAAAATATCATATGTTGAGATGCTATCTTTGAAAATGTAAAGAAGGAAAAAAGAATTGGGTACTACTTATGCTGTTGCATTTCAAACTGAAAAAGCAATAGCTCCTGTAAGTGTTTAGATGAAATTGCAAAGACATTAAATGTATTCGTGCATGCAGTTATGTAGAGTGAAAATTATAGCACACCTAGGGTTTGGTACTATCCACAGTTTCAGATGTGCTTTCGGGGTCTTTGAGCATATACCCTGAGGATGGGGGAGACAACTGGAGTTGTTGTGATGGAGCAGGGTATATCAAAGAATGATAGGAGATAAGACTGGCTGGGCACAAGCAAGAGTCATATGACAGGAGACATTTTAGGCATGCTCACAATATGTAACACACATTTAAATACTATTTACCATCCAACACGACTGAAGCTATAAGGATAAATCCAGTATCCCACAGGAAGCAGGAGATTGAAAGGTTAACTGGCTGTTTCAGAAGCAGCCTTCTCAGAATGGCAGTGCTCTCCCATGAAAGAGGGCTTCTATATTAGGGTTATCCAGATGAAGAGAAGATGTAAACAGGATACATAAATGAGGATATTTCACAGAGACTGAAAAATCCCACAATCTGCTGTTTTCATACTGGAGACCCAGGAAAACTGATGATATAATTCAGTTGGAGACCAAAGGCCTGAAAACTGGCAGCAACAGGTAGAAGGCAGTGAACTTGTCCTTTCTCATTCTTTCTGTTTTGTTCATGCCTCAAAGGATTGCCCCACCCCCCACTGATGAAGGCAGATCTTTTCTACACATTCCACTAATTCAAAGGCTCCTCCCCTCAGGAGACAGCCTCCGGGCACTCCCTGGAAATGGTGTTTTACTTGATATCTGGTCAACAATTAATCCAGTCAAATAGACACATAAAACTAACCATCATCATCTTCAATATTCCAGCCTGTCCAGTTTCAGAAATTTAATTTGTTTAGTTCATCCAGAATCCTATTTACTTTAGGATGACAAAATTCTTAAAAGACAGATAATATGTCCAAGTTGACAGAAGGCTAACAACATTAACTTGTCTGTATGTTTTCTCCAGACGAAAGTTTAAAAAATAAAAAAAGGGTATTCCAATTGTATTGATAAAGACACTAAAATGAGTTATTATAATCTGCCCCTTCAATTGTGGAGAAAAAAAAGCAAAATAGAAAATTAACTATGTATATTGTCATAGTCATTTGAGAGAACTAAAAATAAATTGATGTAAACTACTCTTTGAGTTCCTTTTCTGAATTTTTATATTAGGCACAATTTTTCTTAAAATATATTTTTCTTCTTACTAGGCATGATGGCATACAGCTGAAATCTCAGCAACTTGGGAGCCTGAGGCAGAAGAAATGAAATTTGATACCAGACTCAACAAATTAGAGAGGACCTAAACAAATTAATAAAACCCTGTCTCAAAGTAAAAATACAAAGTGCTGGGGATGTAGCTCAGTGGTAAATCACTCCTGGGTTCAATGCCCCATACCAAATGTGTATATATTATATAAACATGTGTGTATACTTATATATGTGTACACACACACACACACACACACACACACACACACATATATGATATGTATACACACATAGCTTTCAGACAACACTAAATTTTCTTGGACATGGAATTCTTAAGTTTCTATGAAGGGAAATTTTTCCAAGATAATAATAATTGTAAATAATGAATGTAGCATATAAAACTTGTCAAATATTCTTTGAATGTAAATATGAAGTGATATTTTAGCTAAACAGTTACAGTAAATACTTGATATTTTAATGGAGATAAGTTCATCATTTTATACATATCATTGACATTGATCATAATATTTTTCTAAGCCTACTTTTGAACTAATGATAAATTATTGACATATACTTGCAACTGTTATTGTATCTTGAATTTGTTACGCCTGGCAATATACATTCAAAGACTTTGTTGAATATCTGGGTTATATTCACAACTCCTTAATTATGAATATTATTGGAGGGTTATCTTTACATGTGAATATGTGGAAACTTTTTAAAATTTTTGTGTAATAATGTAAGTTCACAGAAGTGAAACGTATGTTATATTGGCATGTATAGTCTGATGATTTGGAATTAAAAGTGAACATTATTACCTTCCAAAATTCATCTTTTATGCAGAAATTTTCCCACATTGTGATGAAAATCATATTAATACTTTTGCCAATACTTGTCTCTTTGATAGGCAAAATTATTTTGCCTATATATGTGTGTATATATATATATACACACACATATAACCTTGATGAATAGTAAAACTGAATTCTTATTACCATTAATTATCCTCACTTTTTCATGTTTTTTTCTTTTGGGTACCAAGGATTGAACTCAGGGGCACTCAACCACTGAACCACATCCCCAGCCCTATTTTGTACTTTATTTAGAGATAGAGTCTCACTGAATTGCGTAGCACCTTGCTTTTGCTGAGTTTGGCTTTGAACTCGCTGTTCTCTTAGCCTCCAGAGATGCTGGGATTATTGGCTTGTGCCACTGCAACGCAATGTATTTTCATCTTAACTGTATCTTTATGTTACTTCTCTGTGTCTTATTGAGAGACTAGTTTTGTTATTTTATTAGTGAATTCTTGGACAACTGCTATTGAACATTGTAATGTGCCTCTTTTCTCTATACATATAACAGAGAAGTGAGAAAAAAAAAACAAACTTCTGACAAAAACAAATATAAATACATACACATATGTAACACATACACATACATATATACATAATTTTGAGTTTTCTCAAACAAAGTATATATGATTTTGGAGGCTGAGACAGGAAGATTGCAAGTTGGAGGCTAGTCTCAATAACTTAGCAAGGCCTTAAGCAACCTAGTGAAACTCTGTCTCAATTTTTTTTTTTTTAAAGAGGGCACTGGAAATGTGGCTCAATGGTAAAGCACCCTGGATTAAATTCCAGTACCTAATATTTATAAAAGTAAAAGATAATGATGTCATTCCTGGTGTGTGTGTGTGTGTGTGTGTGTGTGTATTTCTTTTCATGGAGTGTCTCCCCTCCTAATTATAGGTGTCTGTACTGAATCAGCATTCTTCTAAGCAGAATATTTTTGATGTGCAATAAAAGCAAAGAACCAAACCACTGTTTAAAATTCCCAATTATTCCCAAGGTACAATTAAAAAAAATATTCAGAATGAGTTCAAGTTACCTCCACTAACCCTGAGTATGCTGTGTCATCTTTATAGGAAGAGATAAGCATTGTGCAGTAAGCAGGGAGCATCCCATCACCAATGTCATCAGCAGGATTCCTGATGAAGATGAGGGAATTTGCATATCCTATTCTGCTTTAATCCAAAATAAAAAAAATATATAGGAAATTGGTTACAAACAAACAAACAAAAAAAAGGATGATAAAATGACGTTACCTCTGATAGCCACTTAGAGCCACAAGAAGCCTGGCTAATCTTATCCTAGGCACAGTTCGCAGTTAGGCATAGCAAAGCAGCTTTACCACAGTAATAACTAATCAGAATTCCTATCAAGGCACCCTTCTGATATTCACCTCTAATTTAATTTGAGTCTTCTCTGATCATAAAATATCAACATCGACTCTTCCCACCTAGATATTTTTATTTTATTTTGATTGCCTTTGCCCTTGATCTTTCAAACAAAATCTAAATGAAAAATCTCAGAATATTCTCTCCAAAGCCAATTAGGTTATTTTGGAATGGAATACAGATGAGCACCCAGGTTTTAGAGTGCTGGGTCTACCCTGTCTTCAGGAAGCATCTCTTGAGCTGTGACAGATGTTTCTTACAGTTATAAAACACAAATGAGTCTGAACATCAAGAGATACAGGAAAAGTGAAAACTTTAAATCCAAATACAGAGAATTCCAAGCAAACTGGCAAACTCTTTGTCTAATCATTATCAGGGTGACTCTTAGTAGCTATTTCTCCCCTGGTGAATGAATCTGCTCAAGACCTACATCATTCAAAGAAAAACATCTGAAAATGCAGTTATTTTTTTTCTTCTGCCTGTAGATTTTTACCTAGTCAAAAACATTAAGAAAGAAATTTTTGTGTGATTATTTGAAAATATGTAAAAATAAAAAAAATATTTTCTAGAATGAGTATTTGCTATCTCAGTTTAAATAGATTAATTTGACTTAGATTCTCTTGTGTCTAATTCAAGCCATCTTTTTTTCAAGTGAAGACTCATTTACATATAGAGACTACCTTGTGGGTAACTTTTATATTCAAATAATACTTTAGGGAAGTTCACAAGCTTTATAAATTTTAAATCCTTTAAAGGTCAGTAATCTTCTTGGTCCTAAGAGAGAGACAATAACCGCTTTGAAAGCACATGAAATTACTTAGGATGAAAAGAATTCTGCCATTTCTGGGAACAAATCTAAGATTATAGTATGTAGCACATTTCTTATAGCAAGGCCAAAGAAACAAGAAGTGGGGGCCATGAGACCTCAGTCATTACTAAGAATGTAAACCCAGATGGGAGGTTTGGACATCAATGGATCCACTCTTTGCTCTCATGACATTGGTTTGGACTAGATAGTAGTAGACAAATCTTAGCTTCTCAGTATCAAAAACATATTTTAAATCCCCCATAATTCACACAAAATTTCACAAATTCACTTTAAGGGTCAAACAGTTAATAGATCTAGATTTTTCTCCTCTCTTCATGCTCTTTGGAGTAGGGATACCATAAGCCATGGTACTCTATGAGCTGTCTTTGTAGAAAGACTTCCCCAAAATTACTGAAAATAAAATAAACCAACCTCAGATCAAGGAAGAACATTTACTTCCGTAACTCTGTGACCATTCTGAAAATTTAATAAAATAAAATCTTTCTGTTAATGAAAAAAATAGACATTTAAAAAGCATATGAAACAGGTAGAAGCATCAGTAACTTTGAGTAAGCAGAAAGTTTGTTTATTTTAAAGTATTCATTTCTTTCTTTATTCATTCGATTATTTCTTCATTCACAGAACACTAGAAATTTCGGCTGTTAAGGCTTCCTGTCTGAGAGTTGAGGTCTTAATCTTATGCAGGTAGCAGGGAGCAGGATAGCTAACATAAAAGCCGATATTTGCTGCACTGTTTGAATTACGTGGTACTGTGTTAATTTAAAGGTTCTGGCTTTAACTTTTGTGACCTTGGACAAGTCACTTAATCTCTTCAAAAGCTTTCCTTCTGTGAATCAATGGGAATAACAGAAGCATCAACTTCACCTAGTGACTGTGAGAATTAAATAAAATAACTTTTGTAGAGCAATTAAGCTAGCATTATTAGGAAATGTTCAATAAATGTTTGCTAATTTCATGACAGTTACCCAGAAGTAGGTTCTTTTAGAAACAAAATGTTCTACAGGTACAGAGTATAAAGCTATTAAATCTTCATGAGGGATTAAGAAACAAAAACAAGGAACAGCTGAACTTGTTAAGCAATCCAGCAGCTTACTGATTGTGAATATGTAGAAATATTTTCTGAAGTGTTATCTGTAAATTAACCCCTTCCTGGCCTTGGCCTAATGGAATTTACAAAGGGCAGCAAACAATTCTGGTTAAGGCAAGACTTCCTTCAGTTCTTAGTGTAAAATCATCGTTAGAGACATTTTCCTCTTTTACTTCTTTTTAGCAAATTGTAATGGCACAGATACACTTTCTTGACTCAGGGTTGCATGAATCTTCAATTGTAAAAAAAAAAAAATTAGTATTTGTGAAGCACAATACATCAAAGCACAATAAAATGAGGTTTGCCTGTATTTAATTTTTTTCTGAAGGGACAATTTATTTCCTGTTTAGAATTTGTTCTGCAAATTTATCTCTAACTTTTGCACACTCTGATAGTCCCTAGGCAAGACCATCAACTATCTCCCCTACTGTAGGACATTTTAATTACAGTGTTAAGTATAATGGTGGCTTGCATTTATTCTATATTACCAAGTATAATGGTGGTTTGTATTTATTCCATATTACTAGGTGATAGCTATTTCCCTATTTCCATGTTCATAAATTCTCAACTAGCCCACCAACCCCAGAATTTAGTCATGCTTTTAAGATGTCTACAACTGAACTAACAATGTTTTCTTACATTGTTTAAAACTGATTCTGAAGTTGTTTGGCAAAGAAATGTTTCCAAAATAGTTTTTGAATTGGGGAACATTCCAGATAACTTCTCATGAAGATGGAGATAAAAATGTCACTCAAATGGCAGGTTGTTTTCAAGAGCACATTACTTTATATCCCAACATTCTACAATGAATTAGAATTCAATGAACATTCCATTGACCGGGTAAAGCAGTATTAGATTTGAAACCATAATCCAATCTCGACAACGTGCACTTTCAAAGATGGCACCATGTATCTCCTTTTCTAAAGAAAACAGATTCTTTCTGTTTCTTCGAGAGACTGTGCAGGAATTTTCCACAAGGCCTGCCTTTGATGAACTCTGTTAGACTCTGGATGACTAAAATTACCTTCTTGTAGAATGACTCCCAATCATGTGGTCTTATTTTATTATAATTATCATTATAGCCCTGGCTAGGGGGTTCTGCTTAGTTTTCCAGAGTTATAATTCCCTCTTGACTATGATTAAACTGCCTTTGGATTCATAGGCCTGGAAAATTTAAACAATCCAATTTAATGAAAAACAATTTTCATAGCCATCTGGCAATGGCCTGAGTATATCTAGAAGTTAACTTTTTGCATATTAAACTTCTAAAAGAAATAATTAAATCAGCTTTTCTGATGGCCCACGTGGATAGAGACAGCTCTCTCTGTTCCCACCAGCCCACTAATTTGTCTATCTGTTGTCCTTCCTTAGTAGCTTTGCAAAAAAGCACTTCATTTATATAAATTATAATCAATGGGGAGCTAAGTGCTGAGAATTTTAGAATAGCCTCTTGGGTAAGTTGGATGGTTAGAAACTAAGAAATTAATCTTATCTGCTTGGATTCTTTCATCAAGGCAAGATTTAAATCAATTAATTATAATTTAGAAAAATTTTCAAAGCTAGAAAGCTTTCAAAATGAGAATCATGTTCAGATAATTAGGAAGAAAGTTCTTGCTATTTAAAAACATAGCTTCCCAAAATGCCATTTTGCAGGTTCCTTAAGTGATTCATAACTTTTTCATTTCTTTTCAATTTTTCAGTTTCAAGAACAAAGCCAAAATTGTGAAAAGAATCATTTGTAGATTATTGTGGTTGAACTTTCTAAGAGTAGCAGCTCAATGTCTCTTAAAAACAGAAAAAAAAAAAAACCTTTGTCTTGTTTTGAATTCTTGACACTGATTATGGATTGTAGAGCTATTAAAAAACAACCTTGAGCTGACTTGTCCACAGCTCTGTAGTGACAGGGCAGTGGGACAGGAAGCAGACAGGTCAAAGAAAGTGCCTGGAGACATATAATTTATTGGGAAAAGCATACAAGCTGTCAGAGACTACTTCAAGAGTTCAGTGGCAACAGGTTGACAAGTAGCACTTGGGTCCCTGCCAGCACTAGATGGGCAGTGCCTCCTCTCCCTGAAGGGGTTCTGTCCAGTGGCAGCTGGCTGGAAGAGTAGCATGTCTCCTCTCCACAGTGCCCTTAGTTCCACTCCCATGGCCACTGAGAGAGGGGTTTTAGGTGAGGCTGCAGAAGCAGTGACATCATCTACATGAGCTCACTTGTCTGCCCAGCGACTCTCCTGTCCTACATGCAAGAACGCAGCTTTTGACAGATGGCATTATCTGTGCTAGTTCCCCGTGTGCATGGGAGAGAGCCAGTGCCCTTCAAGGTAGTATATATTTGGACTTTCTGGCCAGGCTAGATCTCACTGTTGCATTATTTTGGCCAGGAATTTGGGAACAGGAAGGGGCATTCAGGGACAAGATATCTTACTGTCCCCATTCATGTTCGGGATGTTTGCATGCCTTTCAGGAGAAATGTGAAAACAAAAATGACAAACAGACCAAAAACCCACCCACTAAGCCTAACATATACATCTGTTTAGACTATTAGTTGAGAGAGCCGGTAAATTAAGCCCCCATTACACATTTTATTGGAACCTTTATGAACGTTCAGACATATAAAAAATGGAAAAAATAGTAGCTACCCAAATACCCTTATTGACTACATCTAATCAGATGGTAAGAGCAAGTGGGGACAAGGTTTGCTTTGTACTCAAACTTGACCTGTGTCTCTTCTATTCCTCCTTTTGCAATTTTGGGTGTGACTATAAGGCACTTCATTGATAGTTCTCACTTTCTAAATAAATAAATGGATGATGGTACTCTGGGAGATTACTGGATCAAGTGATATAGAACTTGTTTAGGAGACAGTATAGAAGCAGATCCTTTGTACATAATCCTTTGAATATCTTTTTGTGAAGTTAAGGGTACTGAGAGATGCTTCCCTTGAACAAATATAGGACTTATGAAAACAAAGAATCCACCTACTTTACCACCCAACTCTTGACAATTTTAATGGAAATAATTGGATTCCCTGCAATCCAAATGCATTTTATCTCTGTTTTAAAGTCAAAGGTATTCATAGGTTTTAACATTCACAGGTAGCCAATATCCATGATAATGATGCTGGCAAATCTAAACCACAACACACATTTGGAAGAATCTTAATCTAAAGCAATACCAGCAAAACATTTGATTGAGCTGACAAAACATTAGCTATTTAAGCAAGTAATTAAGCTAGTGCAATCAACAGAAAACTCTTTTAGGAGTCAATGGTCTTTCACAAAAGAAACAAATCTACAGTTTTATATTATTTTATAATATTCTGCAGGCACTTTTTATTTTCCCTTTTGGATTTTACTCTTGCAAAGCTATTAATCCTGGGAAAGCAAAAAAGAAAAGACCGCGTTCTGTCCCTGCTGTTTATCACTTTCCTGAAATCATAATCTGCTCAGTGCAGCTATAATCATCTCGGCAGGAATTAATTGTGATGTCACAGAAGATTATGACATTAAGTAGGAAATAGGCAGCAGGAAACTGAGCTTTATTAGGAGCAAAGTTCTCTCGTTCTTCTGAAAAGGTAGGTTGTGCACATATCATGCCTCTGTTTAAGAATGGCATCAAATTACAGGAGTAAAGAAAAAAAAATAACCAAGACTGTTAGGTTTCATTATATCAAATCTTCATATTACTTTTAGGGCTTAATTTTAGTGATTCATTGAAGTCAGATATTTTGTTGGGCAATGTACTAGAAAGGAGATAGATAGATAGATAGATAGATAGATAGACAGACAGACACACACACATCATTTTCTTGTTAAATTGTTTTTTATCACAAATTCTGATTATATCTCACAAACATAATGGCAAATGCATCAGTGGTTCTAGACCTTAGCTTCACATTATAATCACCGAGAAAGCTTGAAAAGTTTCTCATGCCTGGCTCCTCCCCCAAGCTTCGTATTTAATTGTCCAAGGATGAGGTCTGATCAATGGGAATTTTGAAAGCTCCCAGGGGAGCTCACTTTCAGTCAAGGTTCAGGACCACTGTTCTGTATCACTATGCTCATAAGAGACAATTGTCATGGAAATATTTTTTTTCTTCTCTCATGGGCTCTTCAGGTTGAAATTTAGGAAAAACCAAAACAACTCTTATCTTCTGGGCCTGATTTTATCATCTGAGCCTATTTCCTGAATATATTGCACAATTTTACTTAAGAAGGCACACCATTTTATGGAAGAGTTGGTGTGAGAAGAAACCTGTGCATGATCTCTTATCCTGAAAGTAAAAATTGGTTAATTGTAACAAAGAATAATGTGCCATGAAAACTCCTACAAAAAGGTTCCCCCAATAAGTGGTTTTCAAATCAACAACTAAGACAACAGATGATTTGTTGGTGAGCATTTGTGTCACCCTAGGAATTTCCAAAACCCTGTGTGAAGCAGGTGATTTGAGAGGAAGAATTATTGGAAGAGAGCTAGATTTCACCCCCTTAGTTAGTACACATGATTCAATCCCCTTTAATGTCTACCACATACAATATGTAACCACAAAACTCCAATAAAAATGGGAAAATATACTAGAAAACATGAAGAGCCTAAAGAAATGTAGGAAATATTTTCCCTGTCATCCCCCAGTCAAGAGCAAATAAAGGAAATAAGAATACACATTCCACCGGACAGTACATATAGGCAAAGCAATCATGGCCACAGGTCAGGTCTACAGGGTCTGAATGAAGTAGACAAGATGCCTTTTCTGGGGACATTCATGTCCTGAAGAGCTTGAGTTACAATTCAACTTAACTCTTTCCCTGAGTTAGGTGACTCCATGCAGTTTGCAATAGTGCAATCTTTAATAACAAATCTCAAAATGATGGACCATCTCAGACTTCCTAATAGGAGCAATACTTTCTTAACCCTTAGAAACTCTGCCTAAGTCAGTCAGGGTGGGGATGTTCAGATAGTCCATTCTTCAGAGAGCATGTCAAACTGAAATATCACACCTGATTTCTCTCTCTCTCTCCCTCTCTCCCTCCCCCCCTCCCTCCCTCCCTCCCTACCTCCCTCCCATATTTTCTACTAATTACTAGACCCACAACCAACAGAGACCAACACAATAGGGCTACTTATGTGGAAATAGATTTAGTTTTCAATGGATACAGAACAAACTTGCCCTAGGACTATTAAAATCAGAATTTATTTTTTGAAAAATAAGAATGGAGACATTGTGTGTGTGTGTGTGTGTGTGTGTTAATTATTTTAAATGTAGCAGACCATATGGATATGCATATTTATATGTAAATTATTATGGCCAAATTAAAAACTGAACTGATATGTATAATATTTATAAGAACTTTTGATTTTTCTGGGCATACATGAAGATCAAAGATTTGAACTGAGCCAGTAATGAAAAAATACCTGGGGACAACCAAATTGAAGAGGCAAAGGAATCCAAAAGAAGAGGCAACAGGAAGGCATAGCAGAGTCGACATGGTCAAGAAGGAATAGGTGAAGAATTAAAAGCCAGAATATTTAAAATTATATTTATACAGTTTGTCATAATATACATCAATGTAACCACCACTATTATCACCCTGCTAGAACTACAAGTGGATTGCAAATATTTTTCTTTATAAATAATGTTTTAGCAAAATAAATATAGACATTATGTTTGAACTGGAAGATCTTGCAGAATACAGAGATAAGATACACACACACACACACACACACACACACACACACACACACAAATACTTTTTGAAGAAAAGAGATTGAGAGATCGAGAATTTAACAAATATATGAAGTAGAAGGTCAAAATGACCAAAATCAGCTTTGTGGTTTCTATGTCTGTGTAAGAAAATAGACTGCAGGCAAAATGCCTGGCATTGCACATGGCAAACAGTAAGCTTGCAGTAATAATAACCATCATCACTAGTGACTTACTACTAGTGACACAAGATGGTTATTATAAGATGTCACCCCAATATGAAAATGTATTTGAAGAAATACCATATCCCAATTCAGATGATATTAAGTTATGGTGTAGCATGGTATTCTGGAATACTTGGCTTAATTGCAAGCTATATTTGGTATCTAAGAATGCTCAATTCCAAAATACTGAAAAGGAAGGTCCTACTTGCTTATTTTGTTCAAGCCTCTACTTATCCCTATTTACAAAGAAAAAAAAAGTTAGATTTCTTTTGAACTTAACGTTTCACTTGATAATAACATAGCAAGCAGTGTAGGAAAAAACTTGGTATAGAAATCTAGATTTCCAAAGGCACCTTTATTTTCCAATTTCAATATTTTTGCCCCTGAGGAATGAAAAGACAGCAGGCTATTTAGTGATGTGGATGGGGGGAGTGTTCCATTATTCCTCTTTGTTCTGCTGTGGAAATATCCTGACAGGGTACACTCCTTTTTGCACTTTCTGCAGATTCCTTTTATTAAACAACTCTTAATAGCCTACTCCTTTGATATATTAAAACAATAAAAGTAAATCTATATCTACTACAAAGATAAATTGTTCCCAAATCACATTTTCACCTTCATAATAACACTAGAAAAAATAGTGATCAGATTTCTTATTAGTGAAAATAAGCATTTTAATAAACTGCTCAGTATCTCCTAGGTATGGTAAATGGCTG
This sequence comes from Callospermophilus lateralis, assembly GCF_048772815.1. Classification (NCBI taxonomy): domain Eukaryota; kingdom Metazoa; phylum Chordata; class Mammalia; order Rodentia; family Sciuridae; genus Callospermophilus; species Callospermophilus lateralis. The sequence goes on from NC_135307.1 coordinate 18,870,414, forward strand.
CTGCTGTTAGAATTAGTCTCAATAATGTAATAGATGCCCATATAAACCCACATACCTAAATGGAGCATCAATTAAACAGTCTTTAGTTGACCTTAGCATAAAAATGCAGACATTTAAAAAGCCTTGTAATTTTTTATTTAATATCTTGCCAGTTTTGTACAATTACAAATAGTAAACTCTGCATCCCCTCTGACCTTTCTTTATACCATACACCATAGCCAACAAAACTCTCCATTCTAATATTACTAATCTGAGGACAAAACATCTTGTACCATTCTATTCCTGAAAATAGAATCTTCTGACAGTATCCAAGTGAAGTGTAAGTAATTATTCAGCTTATGTAACCCTTTGTTTTGTTTCTCTATTTATGTAAAAATAGATTTAGCTTTAAACAAATTATATTTGACAGTGTATGTGTATGTATCTGATTCTGTAGTTCAATATTAAGTTGCCTACAGTTTAAACATTCTGATTAAAGCACAATTAGTAATAAATTTTAAATATAAATAAAACAAATCAAAATGATCAGGAATGATTTGAGTCATATCTAATTTCTATGTCCTAATTATCATTCTAATAATTTATTATAGCACATAATTATTTTATTAATAGTATCAATTTTCTCTATAAATAATTAAGAAATATATATATCTCCATATATATATATATATATACATATATATATACGCACACACATACAAAGTATCATGATAATAATTAGCTACACTGAAGTCAGATATTCATCATAAGAAATCTCATAAGCATATACAAAAATGTCAATATTCATCTGAGCAGCACAAAGGCTTTTCAAGAAATGTAATTTAAAATCTAGCAATTATTATTAGAGAAGTAGATTCAGATAACTGAACTCATTAAATCAAGTGCACATGATCTTGACCTACAAAATCTCAAATGTTTATTCACAAAATATAATGCACTTTCTGTAATAATTGCAATTAGTAGCTATGTACTCAGTGTACAAATAGCATAAATATATATGATTAAAGATGTACTAAGTTGGAGGTCACTAAATTATCAAGAGAGATGACGATGTTAATCATAACTAAATATGCCACTACCTAAACTAGTAAAAAATTTCCTTCTACTAGTCTTCTGTTAAGAAGAAAAGGTCTATGGAGAGTTGTTTTTTTTTTTTTTCAAGCAAACAGAAGTTCATTAGCTAAAATGTTTTTGAGGTTTTGGTTTGCTATATTTTAATCTATTCTATCTAATGGGTTTACCGATTATTTTGCTTCAGTTAATAACCTTCTGGTCTTTCTTTCTACAAATGCAGACATACAGACATAGTAAATTGGAGGCCTTGTGGTCTTTGTGGCCAAACATAAATGTTATAGTAACAATGATGTATGGATTTCACATTCATAACTAAGATGTTATGTAGCGATTAATTAAATTCATTTCTTATGTTGTGAAATTGATATGGAGCATCTTTCCGTACTTGTTCATACCACCATCTGGTTATCAAATACCATGTGGCTTGTGTCAACACTGGTGGGATTGGATAGTTCTGCTTTACCTTCCCTTGGACCTCCACCTGCAGACTTCCTGAAATAGCCTACTTGATTTAACATGACAGTTTTCTCCAAGAAAAAACACCAGTGTTGAACTTATGCATTGGATTTTTCAAGGTGATTTTTGTAACTGAACAAAGAAAATTAATTTGAGACAGTAGTTTGCATATATGAATATCTAATGCACCAATGGAAGATGGACAGTAGCATTATATTTACTTACATATTTCCAAAGAGAGAAAGGGTGGAGGAAGGGAGGAATCCTGTAAACTATTTAAAAACTATTAGCTACTGTATTTCTTTCCCATTTATTTTGGAATGTGCAGTGATCCCACCTCTGAGCAGCCCTTCATTCCCTCAGTTCACTGTTGTCCCACAGACTATGCTGTGACTGACACAGTATTAAAGGCTAGGGGTTCTGGGTTCTTAACTGTGCAAAACCTCTATCTTACCAGGTGGTCCTTGGCAGCTCCTCACTCCTATGAGTTGGCTAGGGAACCAAGACTAGGAAATCCCAGGGTTATGATATTTCTACCTCGCTAGCAAGTTTTTCAATTCCACGGGTCATGTTACTGTTCAATTCTGCTAAATCTATTAGCTTTATGGGAGTATTGCCTGATACAGTGCGGAATGTTCTGCCTTTGGCGTTCCAGGAACACAGCAGGGAAATTAGCTTCTGCTTTAGCTGAATTCTACCTTTCTGCAACCAGGAAACCATGGCTCATATTAGAGGAAAAATTGGTATTTAATTTAGACTATAATATAGTCCTGAGCTCTCTGTGATGCTTTCTATTTCCATTCTTTTTCCCTTGGATGAACTGACATGAGTCTCATTTTTAGAATGAAAGGCGAAGAATATATTCAGTTTAGACTGTCACAGCAAAGCAACAAAATTATATTTCAGAATTATCTTCTTTTAAAATAAGCCTTTTAATTGACAGTGCAGTATTGTATATTAAATAATACAACATCTTTATGTATCATATTAACATAGTATCTTAAAACCTTGACAATTCTTACTAACATTGCATTTATTTGGCAGTTAACTATCTGTTTAAACCACACTTTTAAGTAAGAGAATATTTTGGTAGCAGATATTTTCTCCTGCTGCATTAATAAAGAAAATAATAATTTGCTCCCTATGTCATTCAAATATTTCAGGAACTTTCAGTAAATACCTGAATGTGTGATTTGACAATGATCTAAATTTGATCTAATAAGTACTGCTATATGGAATGATTTTTCTCTTTGACATTCAGAACACATTATGGACATATTTATGAATCAAATATTCAGGCATGCTAGTAAAACTTACATATTTGTTTATGCTCCAAAATTCTCATTCTTTTATGGATCAGAAGTTTACTTGTGATTCACACAGTTACACTGGATTTTTTAAAACTTGATTTATGACTAGAATATTTATTATACCTACATCACATGATATCCAAAAAAAAAAAAAAAGGTACAGGAAAATCACACCATCATTTTTTGACTTAATTTAAGATGATGATTTTCTCAAAGAAAAAAAATGCATTTTGATATCTCATATTTTGTTATTCAAGGGGACTTTATAAGTCAAACAGATTTTAATTTTAAGCAGAGAGTTTTACTTATGAAAAGAAGCAACAGAAGATAAGCCGCAGTGTTGTGTTTAATGACACACTTCCAAAGGAAGGAAAGAAAAAGGAAGTAAGAAATAAAAGACATCACATGAACTATTAAACTGCTTTAAGAAAGTAGAAATGCTCATACCACAAAAACAAAACAAACACAAGCTAAACTCTCTTATTTTGTATTAGATTCCTGAAGTCATTATGTATTCAACCAGTACAGGTTCACTTTTTCAAAGCACTGTGTGCTAATAGTTCCACTCCCTGTTCACTCACTCACAGATCACTTCTGCTTCATGATTTCTAGTTACAGAAGAAAAAAAAAATCCCTTTCCATTTTTGTCAGAATATCAGTCCCAGAATTTTCCAATTTTAGCTTCCAAAAAACCTTTGAAACATCCCTTTATTGTTTGTTTAGATGGCCATACTTAAAAAAAAAAAAGAAAAAAAAAATGGCCTTTTTTTTTCTTAAACCCTGAACTATTTTTTGTTTTTTAAAATACCTAAAAGATGAGTCTTGCGGGTGTGGAGTGAAGTCCAGTAACTTCCCTAATGGCCAACAATGATCTCTTACCAAAGGACCCCTGTGCCTTCTCTATGTCCACAATTCCAGAGAGGAGGAGGAGGAGGAGTATGGGGGCACAGACAGGACAAGGAGGAAGAAAACCATGAATGTGAAACCAGCAGTTGACAAGAATGATTTCCTCAACAAGGAAAAGTCTCTGGCAGTGCTTCTTATTCTATTTCTGATCCGGGATTATTTTGTTGTTGTTGTATCTTGTTTGTTTGTTTGTTTTCTAATCATCCTGGAAATAAGGAGCTCATTTTCTAAAAATAAGTATTTCTCACAAAAGTTTTGCATAAAAAATACAGTTTCCTCCACATAGAGCTCCCAAAGTTGACATGCTTGCTTGGCAAGTTTCTAAGTACCTATGAGCCTGATTCAGTATTTTCTTATTAAAAGACACTGGTCCATGGTCACACTGAGGGCCCTGCACTGGAGGTTCAGGAATTCTCTGAAGGATGTGCCCATAAAGCAGGCACAGATCAGGTCCGTGTCCTGCTCTTGTGCTTGATGGCACTTTTTAAGTTTTTAATACATTGGAAGAAACTTCCTCTGGCCTTTACCTGCCACCTCATTCCCCAAGGTGAGCTGCCATTACCAAATTCACCTTTGCAACCTTCTCCTGCCATACTACTTTCTTAAAGGCTGCAACAACAGACATCAAAATATTTCAATTTCATTTTGCCTCAAAGAATTTTCCACATTTATGAACATGCCATCGCAACCAAAGAGTCTACAAACCAAAGAGTTAACAGAAGACAAAATACTTATATTTCATAATAGATCAAAATTTACTCTTCTTATAATAAATAGTTCATACTTTGATAAAATGGGTTTAAAATACCTTACTGAATAAGGTACACCAATATTAAAGAAACCATATAAGATTTTTATACTTGGTTCTTATTTCATCTAATGAGATATTTGGTCATCCTAGAAAAACATTCAGTTATGCTTAATAGAACCAGGTTCAATAACTCCTAATTCAGGACATGCCAACACATTAATCATTAAAGAGGTTTCTATAAAAACAATGTATTTAATCTTTTGTGTTCTGCGATTAACATAGGGCTTTTTGTCTTCTTCTGTTAGGGGGGAATAATAATAGGATAGGCGTCCTGATGCAGCTAAGAATGAGAATGCATGCAAATGAAAGATCTGGAAGTTGAAGATCTACAAACAGAGTCCCAAAAAGTCATCGTTGCTTGACAAGTTTCTAAGTACCTATCAGCCTGTTGACTTAGATTGAGGACCTCAATTTGAAACTCAGATTCTTCATGTGGCTCAGAAGGGTTTTCTTTTTTTTCTTTCTTTTTTTTTTTTTATCTGAATCTGCCTGCTGCTTCAACCCTTGTCAATTCTTTCTCATCTTTATGTTTCCTCTCAGCAATTAAGTTCTTGGGTTCTTCACCTGTCAAGCTATTTCCCAGACCTTTCTTTATCCTTGGATGAGTAGGGTGGTTCATATGTATATACTGCACATCATCTTAAAATCATTAACATGTCATTCTGATAGTGTAGTGCTAAGTCCAGTTGACAGGATGATTGTGGAGACCCTCTGTTGGTGGAACATGTTCATATTTGCTTGTAAGCTATCTTTTTTGTTTGATATATTTTAACCCTGCTCTAAATCTTGAAATCATCACTAGTACCAAACCTTTAAGATACCAAAATGATCAACCTTTGAATACAAAAATTGCTGAATCTCTCCTTGCTGGGAATTATTTAAAGTTAAGATTTAAAGGACAAAATATTCATCAACTCTACTCATGCAGCACATTTATGTCACTTCTTAACCACTTCTTCACACAATTAAGAGATGGTAGCAATGCTTTACCTAAGCTCAGAAGTGCCTGCTCTGAAAGGTGAGCCTACTGCATTTGGCTCCCCCATCAGATTGTCTTTTTTCCTGCTGGACACAGGGGGCTCTGCAGAGAGGTTTGGTGGGAGGCAGTTTTGTAACCTTTAAAGGGATGCTGGACTATTTCCTAACTACAGGTAAATTTTGGTCCTAAACCTTGTCCTAAATGAATTTTATTTTTATTTTATTTTTATTTCTTTTTTTTCTTTCTTTATTTAGTCATACATGACAGCAGAATTAATTTTGGCATATAATACATACATGGAATGTACATGCATCAATCATATTGTCTATTCTATTCTGCTGCCCTTCCTATCATCCTTACTCCTCCCCTCCTCTCCCCTCCTTTCTCTCTATCCAATCTAATGTGACACACTTTTTTTTCTTTTTCTCATTACAACATCATATATGTATTCTGTATAACAATGAGGTTCTCCCTCCATCTTCTGTGCAACTCCCCTTCTCACTCTTTTTCCCTCCCACCTCTCTTCCCTATTTAGTGGTAGTCTTCGTCTCATGCTCTTCTTCCCTATCACATTTTGAATCACCCCCCTTATATTAGAGAAGACATTTGGCATTTGTTTTTAAGGGATTGGCTAACTTCACTTAGCATAATCTGCTCTAATGCCATCCATTTGCCTGCAAATGCCATGATCTTGTTATTTTTTAGTGCTAAGTAATATTCCATTGTGTATAAATGCCACATTTTTTTTTAATCCATTCATCTATTGAAGGGCATCTAGGTTGGTTCCACATTCTAGCTATTGTGAATTGTGCTGCTATAAACATTGATGTGGCTTTGTTCCTGTAGTATGCTCTTTTTAGGTCTTTTGTGTATAATCCAAGAAGTGGAATAGAAAGGATAGCATCTTTAACAAATGGTACTGGGAGAACTGGAAATCCATATGCAACAAAATGAAATTGAATCCCTTTCTCTCACCATGCACTAAAGTCAACTCAAAACGGATCAAGGAGCTAGGAATCAGATCAGAGACTCTGCATCTAATAGAATATAAAGTTGGCCCTAATCTTCATCACATGGGGACAGGCCCCAAATTTCTTAATAAGACACCTATAGCACAAGAGTTAAAACTGAGAATCAACAAATGGGACAAATTCAAACTAAAAAGTTTTTTCTCAGCAAGAGAAATAATATGTGAGGGGAACATAGAGCCTACATCCTGGGAACAAATTTTTACCCCTCAAATATCAGATAGAGCTCTAACCTCTAGAGTATACAAAGAACTCAAAAAGTTAAACAACAAAAAAGCAAATAACCCTATCAACAAATGGACCAAGGACTTGAACAGAAACTTCTCAGAAGAGGATATACAATCAATCAACAAATACATGAAAAAATGCTCACCATCTCCAGCAATCAGAGAAATGCAAATTAAAACTTCTCTAAGATACCATCTCACTCCAATAAGAATGGCAGCCATTATGAAGTCAAACAACAATAAGTGCTAGTGAGGATGTGGGGAAAAGGGTACACTTGTACACTGCTGAGGTGACTGCAAATTGGTTCAGCCAATTTGGAAAACAGTATGGAGATTCCTTGAAAAGCTGGGAATGGAACCACCATTTGTATTTTATTTTTAATATGTTAAGAAAAATTATATGCAGGTGGATTTAGTATGTAGACGTATTATATATTTACATATTTATTATAAAATATATTAATGATAAAATAATGATGTTATTAATAGAGAATGAATATAATATTGTAATATGCAATAAGTATATTAATTGAAAAGCACAAGTATATTTTCCCTCCCCCATGTAGATATACACTATTATACAAACACAATGTACATGTATTAGAAGTTATAACTAAGAATATAAAAAGTGTGAAAGAAAAAAACCATCAAATGGATTCATAGAGATGAGCATAGAGTTTTTCTCCTTTGACCAACTATGGTCATTTCATGGCCGATTAACTATTAAAAAAATGACCAACTAACACCCAGCTAAACATCTGTATCACTACCACAGAGGGTCTGAAATCCCAGCCTCCTATGGAAAACATTTGACAACTGTTAGGTATATTATCTCTCTTTGCATATTTTTCTCTGTACATTCATATATATATGTGTGTGTGTGTGTGTGTGTGTGTGTGTGTGTCCTTGTAAAATAATATAACTGAGTAATTTTTTAATGAAATTATTTTATTATATATGCATGAAATATTTCCCTTAATGCCTAGCTGATTCCAATATTTCTGTCTCAATCCTTAAAGTGAAAATATAGTATATCATAGTATGTATATATTACAATGAAGTTAGCTATATTTTTCAGTATTTACTATTACAAACTAGGATGAAGTTTAGTTTATCACATATATTTTGTGTCATCTATATCTACTTTAAAGTGACTATTCAAAAAATGAATTGTTGGATTTAGTTCATGGACTTTTTTACCTTAAAAATTTCTGTAGAGGAGAACTTAGAAAATTTAAGCAGCTCAATTTCCAGCAATGAAACTGAAGATGCCATCAAAAGCCTACCAACAAGGCAAAGCTCAGAACCAGATGGAGTCTCGACTGAGTTCTATTGGACCTTCTCAAATTATTCCTTGATTTAGAAAAAAGAAAGACCCTTTCCAAATTCATTCAATGAAGGTAGTCTCATCATGATAGCAAAAGCTGACAAAGACACAGAAAGGAAAGAATTCTTCATACCAATATCCCTCAGGAATCATAGATGTAAAAATTCATAATAAAATACTGGAAAAACACATAAAAACGTATTAAACAGGTGGATCAGCACCTCAATTCATGATCCAGTAGGGTTCATCCCAGAGCTACAAAGTTTATTCAGCATATAGAAATTATTAAATGTGATTAATCACATAAATACACTTAAAAAGACAAAAATTACATGATTATCTCAATAGATGCAGAAAAAAACACTTGATAAAGTATAGTGTTCATTAATGTTCAAACCCTAGAAGAACTAGGGATAGTTGGAATATACCTGAACATCATAAAAGTTATATATGCTACACCCAAGGCTAACATCATTCTAAATAGACAAAAATTGAAAACATTCTCTCTAAAACTCAAAGAAGAAAAAGATGCCATCTTTATCACTTCTATTCAAGATAGTCTGGGCAACTCTAACCAGAGCAATTAGACAGAAGAAAGAAATTAAGGAGATATGAATAGGAAGAGAAAAATTCAAACTATCTCTATTTGCCAATGACATGATTTTATATTTAGAAAACCCAAAAAAAACTTCACTAAAAAACTTCTAGAACTCTTAAATGAACTCAAACAAACTAGCAGGATATAAAAGTAACACCCATAAACCAATCATATTTCTATATAATATAGGAACAGTGATGAATGCAACACTGATGAATCAATTGAAGCAGAAATTAGAAATGACCTCAAAAAAATTGGTAATCAATCTAACAAAAAAAGGTGAAGGAGCTCTACAATGAAAACTACAGAACAGTAAAGAAATAAATTGAAAAAGACCTTAGAAGATGGAAAGATCTCCCATGTTCTTCAAAACGCAGAATAAATATTGTCAAAATGGCCATACTATCAAAGGCATTGTACAGATTTAATGCAATTCTTATTAAAATTCCAATGACATTCTTCAGAGAAATAGAAAAAGCAATCATAAAAAAACATTTGGAAAAATAAGAGGCCCAGAATAGTCAAAGCAATCTTTATTAAGGAAAGTGAAGTAGGAGACATCAATACCTGACCTTACATTATACTGCAGAGCTATAGGAACAAAACAGCATGGTACTGGCACCAAACCCGACAGAAAAATTGTACAGAATAGAAGATACAGAGACAAACCCACATAAATACAGTTACATTATACTAGACAAGGATGCTATAAACATACATTGGAGAAAATATGGCCTCTTCAACAAAGGGTGTTGGGAAAACTAGAAATCTCTATTATTCTGTTATTTTTATAATGTTAAAATTTTAAACATTAATTTAAATAAGATTTCAAAGTAACCTTGCACACTCAAAAAATCGCCATCTGTTTTAAAGTTGTATATAATAAAGATTTTAATCACAAAGTAGTGGTTTGGGGTTTTTTTTGTGATCTGAAACTGACAAAAATAGCATGTATATTTAATATTATTACTTTAACAATTAAGTCTCTCAGCAATTACAGTAAAGAGTAATAAATCTAAGATATCATGGCTGGGTATGTATACATTTAAAATGGGTAATAAAAACATTTTGGAGTTATAATCTATAATTCCTCAAGTACAAATTCATCCAAAGGTAAGCAAATCTGCACTGTGGCATCTTATTTATGACTAAGTTAATGTGCATGAAAAATTTCAAAGAGCTATATAATTATATAATTCACCAATATAACAAACAATAAAGGAAATATGGAGCTGGAACCGTTATTTAAACATCATAATTGGTAGGAAAGGAAAGCTCAGAGTTTCACAGAGGAGTCACAGTCCTTTGCTATGTATTTTCTACCTTGTTAATGTGCACCTTGAGGTACAAAAATGAAAAACATTCCTCCTAATGTCATCTTCTAGTGTAGGTAGGGAGAATGAATGCACGGGCATTTGTAGACATTATGTTCATAGTCTCTGCTGTTGAAGCATTACTTTATAACAGGATAAATTCTCCTCCCTGGACATATTTAACATTTGATTTATTATTATTATTATGAGAAATATTCTTCCTATTTCTTTTCTGTGCAATCTTAACTTTGTTTGGCTATCAAAATTTGCAGTATCCTTTGTCTGTTGAGGGACCTGGAATGGTACCAGTGTGACTATAAAATGGTTCAGGGCAACTCTGTGCAGCCTCTGATTTACCAGGTTGTTTTATGTAGTGAGAGATGGTCCCTTACTGTTGGTGCAGTTTGGCCGCATGGCAATGCTATTTGATTCAAATGCAGGGGGAGGCAGGGGTAGCACATTTCTCCTTCTCTTTTCCTTGATCTTGTCATCTTCCTCTAGTTGTCCTCCCTTTGAGGTCTCTCCAGGGTCAGGACAAGGGAGTAGAAAGGTTCAGGGGAAAGAACAAAGTCTTGCATGCCTCTTGCTGTTTTTCATCTGGCATCAGCCCATCTGTGGGATAGATATCTGTGTTCTGCCTTTTTCTTGTGTGTTGTGCTTTTATTGCCTCTTAGATTTTGCACAGTTCAGAATGTCATAGAAAATGCTTTCTCCTGGCTGGCTCCTTCATACCTGGTCATCCTGGATTCCCCATTCCATCTTATAGAGACTCTCCTTTGTCAACACCTTTATCCTTCAGATGTCCTTCTTGAGGGATACTTTTCAAGTGGTCTAAGGCTCATCTTCCAATCTTTGGGTCTGTCAACCCCATAGGGAAACTCATAAGTCCTTGCCACATCAATTTCTGCCAACTGGTGCCAGGGTCCTCAGAGCTCCAGCCAATTGCATGTTCACACGAGGCTTCCACAGATTTCCTTTGGAATGAGGAGGTGGGGAGGATATGCCAATAATTCTCTCCCAAGGTATTTTTGCTAGAGGGTGCATCCATCCAATCTAATCACCTGCAAAGTTAAGTTGGGAAGTTGGGTGGCAGCTACATCTTCCTCCTGAATTCACAATATCCTACCCAGCACGGTCTGCAGTGACAGTTCTCCAGCTTCTCTGTCTTTATCCAAGTCCCAAGACATAAACACACTTCACAAAATGACTTGGATTGCTTCCCACCTTTTCTGTTTTTTTTTTTAATCTGTTCTAAACATTATTTTATGAAGTAGGAGTTATTTGTTCCTTGAGACAGTAATATCACTTGTTCTTAAAACAGCTGTGTCTGTTTACTTTTAAAGTTAAATTTTTTTTCTTATCATTTTAATGTATCCTGGAGTTGTTTATCTATTCAGGTTTTCTAGTTTGAGGCAATTTTATTAATTTTAAGGGCTATATATTTTCTATATTTTATTTTTCTTTATAAAAATATTTTAAAATAATTGTAATTTTTATTGAATTTCTTCTTGACATAAAAATTTATTTAGAACTTGCAGCATATGTGTCCTTATTCCAGCTAAACACATTTTTAGCTGTTTTATTACAAACCTATAGGTAGAGTACTAAATGGTATCATTTGGCATAGAGAGCATAGTTTCAACTTTGAAGTAATGTTTGTCTTCCTTTGTATTTTAGTTCATTGTCAGTTTTGTATGTTTACATCTTTTCGGAAAAAAAAATTACTGCATGTGTTAGCGGGTAAAAGTTCAATATGTCTTTATTAGATAAAGCCTTTGAAATATGGTATAATTCTCTAACCTTCTCTTATCCTCCTTAATTTTGCTGTATTACTTTAAACATTCTGAAATAAGTGTGCTTGATTACTCCATGTTGATTCTTCAGTATTTTCTATTTCATTCCTCTTCTTCTTCTAGGTTTGTATTTTTGCCTAATTTGAATTAATGTTCTAGTAACATATTTAATTATGGTTAAACCGGATATAAAACAAGCATTTTCTACTTTAACACTTTTTTAACTGTGTGATTCAGTAGGTTTAATTACATTTGCAATGTTGTGCAACCATGGCTTCCACATTTCTCTGATAATATTTTGAGATAGGACATGTGGGAAGTAAACATTTGGAATACTGGTGTATCTTATGAAATGTCTTAATTTCACCAACTTGGTAGCTGTTTTTGATATCTTTAAAGGTATTTTCCTTTACAAATGTTAATCTGCTGCTCTACTGACACTTCATGTGGAGTGTACAGTGGGGGTGAGGTTGCCTTAACTGGGACCACCATAACGAGATACCGTGGATTGGATGGCTTAGACAATAAACATCTATTTCCTCATAGTCAGAGTGTGATACCAGTGTGTGTCAGCCTGCTTGGGTTCTTGTAAGGTTGCTCTTTTTAGCTTGAAGACAGCTATTTTCTCACCTGGTTCTCATATAGCTCTAGCCTCTTCCTGTACTTGTAAGAACAATCAGAATATTCATGGAGTTCCCAGCACCATAGCTTTATCTAAACCTAAAACCTCCAAAACACCCCATTTCCAAAACCATCACACTGGGGGTTGGGACTTCAACATATGAAATTTAGGGTCACACAAATATTTAGTAAATAGCCATGTTTGAATAATAAACTAAATCCAGTTCATCTTCTGTTCATTTGTAGGGTCCTCACCACCCCCACACCCAAATTTCTCTCTTTTTTGATAGTTTAAAGTTTGTTACCATGGATTTAATGGAGCTACTGGGGGTAGGCGTGTGTCCATGCTTTGTAAATTATTTGCCTTAAATAGGCCCTCATAGACGAGTCATGTATTTCTTACATTCAACAAATTATATTCCATTATTTTGTTGCATAAATCTTCTCCTCAGTCTAAAGTAGTGTGTGTGTGTGTGTGTGTGTATGTGTGTGTATATTTAAATCACAAAATGAGTTTTATATGGATTCAAACAATGTTCTTTCCCATTTTCCTGAGAATATTAAAATAAAACGTTAACATCTGTTATATTTCGTTGTTTACTACAATAGTTCCATCATTTACCAAGTTCCTTTACTTTTCATGCTGTGGGCTTTTTTTTTACGTGTTTATAAATTGTTGATTGCTGGCTCATTTCTATAGCTGGAGTCTCTGTCCCCCAAATTCCTGACTCTCCTTCCTCTGAGTTTCTGTTAGCCAGGAGGGGTAGGATTGTAGGACTGCCCTGGTGCCTTCAGATTTTACAATAAGATTGGTGGGAAGAATGCAACCACAGTCAGTTATTACCTGTTGTCTTCCACTAAAACAAAGTACTTTTATTTTATATTTTCTTTTATGAAGAACATAAATTTATTTTTCACAGTTCTGGAGGGTGAAAGTCTGAGACCAGGTACAACCAGGGTGGGGTTCTGATGGGGTCTCTCTTTTGATTTGAAAATTGCAGTCTTCTCCCTCCTTCTTACCTGGTGTGAAGAACCTGGGTTCCTTCATTAGGACACTAACCCCATTCATAAAATTCTACCTTCAGGACACAAGTAGGGTTTTGATATATGAATTTGGGAAGGAGATAAACATTCAATCTGTAAAAGGAAGTGATTCTTACCTTTTCTTCTTTGGGTTTTGAGTGCTGTCAGTATTATTTGCATTGGCCAGACATTCAGTATGTGCCTTTCTTCCTTTACCTGCTTACAGATTCAAAAAGCAGACCACATTGAAGTGACCAGAGGCCACATGGTGTGAGTGTTGAGAGGTATTTGAAGGATGTGAATTTGTCTTCCATGTTACCCCAATTAATGATGCTGTAAATGACACAAGGACTTCTCTGACTGACATGTGATAGTCATGGAGCTCTCTCTCTCTCTCTCTCTCTCTCTCTCTTCTGATAGCATTTTGCAGCTTTACTTATTTACATACATTTGTGCTGCTGGCTCCCTATTCAGCCTAGGCTTTTCCTGCCTTCTGCCTCTCAGGATGTTTCCAAGTGTCCTTCTCATTAAGGATTCGTATTATGGTATTCCAAGAAGTTATCAGAGTATTTGTTTAGTTTTTGTTGTAGCTTTTAAGTAAAGGGGTCCCCAAAAGCTTATGTGTTAGACAGTTCAAGAAAGTTTAGATCTGGATTAGATTATAAACCATATAAACTAGTCAGTGAATTAATCCACTAATATGAATTAACTGAGTGATGACTATAGTTAGGCAAGTAGGGTGTGAGTAGATGAGGTAAGTTACTAAGGATTTATATTTTGTCCTAGTGAATAGAGCTCACTCTCTCTGTGCTTAACCTTGCTGTTCTACCACAATGTTCTGTCTAACCTTCAGCCCAGAGCTACGGAGTTGAACCTCTGAAACTGTGAGCCCCAAATAAACTTTCCCTCCTTTAATTGTTCTTGTCAGCTCTATTGGTCACAGAAACAAAAAAAAAAACTGACTAAAACAGTTTTGTTTCTCTAAAATTTTAAAAACATTGCTTCTTTGTTTTAGGAATTTTAAAGAGGATGGAGAAATTATGTTCATACTTTCAGTTATTATATTTTTGAGCATTTCAAGCCCTTGTGAGCCAATTAAATTTTTTTGCTAATTTATGCAATATCTCCATAATTGTCAGTAAAGTTTAATATATTACTAATCATCATAAATCATTTTGTAGTAGAATTATGGTAATAAATCCTGAATTATAAAAGTAAAAAGTGGACACTAATGAACTTTAAAATTCTGTTAATACTAAAGGCTTGTCACATCTTGTTTTCATCTTGCAATTTTTTGTTGTTGTTGTTCCTAGAAGGCAATCCTAAAAAAAAAAAAAAAAAAAAAAAAAAAACTGAAAAGAAAAAAATCATAGCTATAAATGTGCTTTACACCTCTAATAAAATTCTATAGATATTTTATTTTAGAAAATTGAACAGACATAAATAGTGTTAACTCCATAGTAACAAAATGCTTTGCTTCCTCAAGTTAACATTCAGTTAAATAAATAAATAAATGGGATGATATGAATTTAACACCTATTTTTTTTAAAGATCCTTGGTCTTACTTCTACATTTCTGATGCACAGAGATAGTTATGCTAAAGATATATGTATTTGCCAATATAATGAAAAATCAACAGTCAACAAGCAGTTCTTTTTCAAAAACTAAGAGACAAAAGAACAATAAACAAATCCATCCTGTGACAAAGGTAAAATTAAAAAGAAGAAAAATATGATGATCACAACTGAGTAAAAGTTTAACTTTCCAGAACCATCATGAATCCAAGTTGCACAGTCAACCAATCAAAAGAATAAGATGAAAAGTTTGTTTAGTATTCCCAAATCTATTATCCCAAAGAAAGCCACTGCTTTAAAGAAATTGTTATGCATGTTTAATGGATTGAGTGCTTGTGACCCACTCCCCAAAAATTCATACCTTGAAGCTCTAATTCCATTGTGATCTTATTCAAAGATGGGACTCCTGGGCTTCATTGGTCATGAAACTGGGTTCCTATTGAATGAGATTAATGTCCTTATAAAAGGAACTGCAGAGAGGGGCTGGGGTTGTGTCTCAGTGGTAAAGCTCTTACCTACTATGTAAGAGTCACTGGGTTCAATTCTCAGCACCACATATAAATAAATGAATAAAATAAGGATCCATTAACATCTTAAAAACAAAGGAGGTACACAAAAATGTGTTTGTCTATAAATAAATATACTTTACAAAAAAGGAAGTGTAGAGAGCTCTCTCATCCTTTTTTATAACTTGTAAGGATGCAGGGAAAACACAACAGTTTGCAAACCAGAAGCCAGTCCTCACTAAGACCCAACCATGCTGGCAGTTCATCTTGGACATCTGACCTCCAGAGCTTTGAGAAATATTGTGTTGTGTATAATCTACTATTCTATGGTACTTTGATAGAGCAGTCCAAACAGACTAAGCCAGTATATAGAGTAGTATCCAAAATGGACAAAATTATAGAAAAAAAATGTTTGACTTTTTATTTAAAATGCCTTCCTGTCTTTATTCATTTCCATGACTGGTTTTGCCTACTTTGTTATTTATCACAAGCCTCCACATTTTGGAGCCCTATGGAAATAGTTGCACCTATTTAGAAAAATTTAATAAGAAGATATAAGGGTACAGAGTATTTGACATACTTAGCATTCATAAAAATGATCTGGAACAAGATCATAAGAAGATTGACATGATAATAAGCATGAAGAGCTCTAGAACCAAATTTTACATTTCAATATGCTGTTGCTATAACAAGATATGCCTTCTCAGCCCATATAATTATCCAGAAGATATCTCAACATTAGTGACTTGTGGATAGGGCACTGGGTATTTGAATGAAGTTTTCATCTGTAAAGAAGAAAAAGATTTTTCTCTGGATTCTATAACTAAGTGGATTAGTCACAATATACAGCATTCCCACCTGCTGTCTGGTTAAATCTCAAAACCAGAAGCGTTTTCTGCCACCAGTAAAGAAAACCATGGTCAGCTTCCTTAGGCCTTCCTGACTACCCAGTGATGACAAGTATTTATGGATGCTTGAATTTTTGATGGATATTCAAGAAAAATTGACAAGGAGTCAACATGTACCTTCTATCAAATTTCACAGATAAACTTTTTCACTCATCAATTATATATGGCTGTAAAACTAGTTTTTATTTTAAGATAGTATTTACTGATAGTTTCTTAACAGACATCTTTTTTTTTTTTTTTTTTTTGCATTGAGCCTAGGAGTTCACACATGCTATGTATGAGTTGTATTTCTGAGCTACTACCATCCTCCTAAACAGAAGATTTTATTTCTGTTCTTACTTTTGAAAAACAGTGGTTCTATATATATTTTCATCCACACCATTTATGAATACATCTAAAATTCTGTCTTCATGTGTCCCTGTATGCATGCATGTATATTTCACGCACTGTGTGAGGGTTAATGACTCTGCTTGGAGGATTTTCCTCTGATTTAAGAAAATATACATCAGTGACCCATGTATATATATATAAAACTTCTTGTAAAGAAATGCTCTCTGACTTTTTTTATGTCATAATAATAAACAATTTCAAATTTGTAACTTCATAAATTGCAGAAAATAATCTTATGAAGAATGACACTTTATATATATCATATTTCTTGTCTGTTCAAGAAGTAAGACCACCTCCTGAGAAGGACTATTATGTATTCCCAAAGGCTTTTGAGTAACTAGGAATTTTGAGCACTTCAAACAGAACTTCTTCCCATATAACTTCCATAAGAAGCACTGCAATATTTCACACTGATTTTATTCCAGATCCTTCTTTCCATCCTTCTGGAATTTAGATACCATGTAATCACTACCTCATCTTAATATATTTATAAATCCAGCAATATCTTTGCTCTTCAATAACTTATTCAACAACAAAATAGAATTCTGCTTCTTTCACTATAAAGTTTCATAACCCTGATGCCATGATATTTGAATCCAACATATCTTCAAAAGTATTCATAAATTTAATGTTTGGCTGTTGAAAATCTCTAGTATTGTTTTCAACAGTGTAAATCTTTAAGAATAGCAACCCTGTTCAATAACCACTGTGGCAATGTAATATTAATGACTAAAATTTACACTGTGTTTAATTTCAAAACCACACCTTGCAGTAACTTCCTTCCTAAGGAATTAACTCATCAATATATATATATACACACACAACAAGGCTATTCTGATATACTTTATTTTAAGTGAAAAACATAGTAATGAGCAATAACATCTCTGTCTTCCTGATGTCTTAGTTAAGGCTGCTATAACAGAATAGTGTAGACATGGTGGCTTAAACAACAGATATTTATTTCTCACCATTCTGGAGCATGGAAACCTGAGAGCTGGTGCCAGAATGATCAGGTTCTTGGCGAGACCTTCTTCCTAGATAATAGATGGTTATTTTCTTACTATCACATATCAGTGAGAGAAAGCTGTATATAATTTTTCTTTTGTTTTAGTGATGTGAATTTCATCACAGGGCCTCCATATTCACATCCTCATCTATCTCTAAACATCTTCCAAAAACTCTACCTCCCAATTCCATTATCAGCTAAGGTTTTAGCATATAAAGTTTCAAAGATACAAACACGCAGTTCACTACTCATGAGATGTGAGAAAATAATAACATATTTCCATATTTGGTGTTGTACATTATTTGAGACAAAACCTGAAAAAGAGAAAGGAAGAAAGACAGGGGAAAAGTCAGATATTCTAAAGCCTATTCAAAACACTACATAAAAACACATGGATGCATTATAGAAATACAATAAGATTTGGAAAACACAAATGTTATACTGCCAGAATGTAAATGTAAAGTGGTTATTGGGTGAATTCTGTAGACAGAGTCAGTTTTAATGATTTTTACATACTACAACTGATTTCAGGTTTTACCATGGAGCGTTCAGCCATGTATTGAGTAGGAGAGTTGGGGTATTGGTTTTATATTGAGTGAAATGAGGATGTGTGAAAGAGGGGTGAACCCATGGGCAATTAGATCAGAAGAGAGACAATTGGAATGGTTAATGTAAAAATTAATGCAAGTCAGAATAAACAGATTGATTTTAAAAGTAGACTCAAAAGAACTGGCCAGTTAAGGATGAAAAAAAATGAACCATACTGAGTTTACCAACACAAAAGTGAGTGATGAAACTTCAAGAATAATTTACTTTTAAAGGGAAATAAGAAAGCCAGCCTTCGCTGAGTTGAAAATTGGTTTGAACATTGAGGAACTGAAAGGGTGTGTATGTTTTAAACTAGAACCTTAGGGTGATTAAAGTTATGCATGATATTGGTCAGACTAAGATGGTGAGCAAGGATGGACAGTTTCCTCCCTCCCATAAAAACTGTCTCAAGAGAAATGGAGAGAATTATGAGTCAGGAAAACTGATCCAGAAACCACATGGAATTCTTACAAGGGCACATAAAATTTGAAAACTGATGTGGAGGGGAGTAGGCAGCTTGGGTAGAGTATGCCAGATGCCATGTTCAAAAGAGATTAGAAAATAGACTGAAAATCTTGTGCATTTTTCTCTTTAAAAATGAAATAAAAACCTTTTGTATCTCAGGAGAAAAAAATTAAAACAGCCAAAAAATAAATCCACACTGATATTGGACTAGTTGATTGTAATCCTGGAGGCAGAAATACAGTTTAATAATATATTCAGAGGGTTGATGGAAGATTATACCATAAGTACAATTTAAATTTTTCTGTTTATAAATAAGAATGCAATAAGGATTTTTTCCACTCCTTCAAAATCTAAGATTCATCATGTAAAAAAAAAAAAAAACAAAACAAAAAAAAACATGTTTTGAAATGCCCTTTGAAAACATCCTCAAAAAAGGAAAATTTAATTAAAAAATATAGTTGAATACATAGAAGCAATGAAAACAGGGTAATTTATTAATTGTACCATGTTTCATTGTAATTTTTATATTATATTGTCTCTTCAAAGGCATAGGACATAAAAATATATGATTAATAGAGTAGAGAGGTATAACACCAAACTAGTGGCTTCCATCTTTTAACAACTCTGATACAGGCCATACATGAACATACATATTTTGTAGACTTTTCTATGTTCAGTGTCTATGCTTACTAACTTAAGTGTGCACGTGTCTATTTTTCTATTTTCAGTGTTTATATAGTAAAAGAGCCCACATATGTATCTATCTTTATAAACAAATATTTAGAAAATGACACATCTCTTTTCAATGTGTGATGCATATTATTTTCAAATTCTACTATGTTAATTTTTATAATGATGTTATTACTAAATTTATTTCCTAAACTCTAATGGAGTACAGAACTCATGATTTGAAACTCAAAAATAACAAACAAAAAGTAATTGTATAATGTCATAAATTTATCTTATTTAGAGATACAGATACCAATTATATATGTTCAAAATCTTAGTTATAGCATTTTAGAAGTTAGAGATTAATACATTTCAGGTTAACAACATAAGAATACAAATATACCATATTATGATTAGGAATATAATAAAAACACAATTTTAAAAAAATGAGAAAAACAACAGGCATGAAAGGAAAGATGAGGAGGAAAAGAGAGAGGAAGGAGGAGAGCAAAAAAAAGAAGGAAGAGAAGAAATTAGCAACGTGAATCTTACAAATGAAGCACTGAGAAAAGCATAAAGACATTTGATAAAATATTTAAAAAATCTGCAATATTTCTCCATTTAATATGGGTAGACTATGTGATTTGAATTAAATTTCCTGAAAACATATATAAAAAGTGAAACAAACAAATCCTTAGCCTAGAACCTAATTAAACAGTGAGGAATGCCCAGTCAATATCAAGGAGAGAATGAGAACCTAATAATATGAATTCAACCTGCCTAGAGTCCCAACCTGTCTTCTTGTAAATGGTTTGCTAGGCTTGAAGAGCTTCAAAACCAAGTCTGCGAATAGGGTCTCGACGGTACTAGGGCTGGACACCTCAGAGAACATTTTCTAACCTCTTTCTGAATTTCTCTCATTGCTTTGTCCATGGGACCAAAAAGTTTAGGGATCATTTTGGGTTGACTCTAGCAACTAAAGGGACAGAAGGAGGTCAACCACAGGGCAATCAACAGTGGAGGTCCAGATTGGCATTCCTATTGTGGGTATAACACCTGAAATGCTAAACTCAGGCACAGGATTAGAAACTTTGTCAGATCACTACAGAGAAGGGAAAACCCCACTGCCTTTTCCAGGGCTGGAGATATGGTAAAATCCTGCCTGGAAGTAAACAATGTCAGTAAACTGTAAAGTAGGCACTGAAAAAAACAGATCACCTATGTATATGCTTGCCCACTCTTCCCTATAAAAATAAGTTAACCTGATTCTCATCATGAGATAGATAAACAAATAGAAATTACATTTTTCAAAATAACATAAAATACTGAGGATCCTGGCATAAAAGACAGGAAAGGGGGAGGAGGGTTGTTCTAGATAAAATAAACAAGAAAGTAATAAAAACTAAATGAACCTCAACAGATAATCTCTTATTGGATCCTGGGTTGCCTTTTAAACGACAATGCAAATTACTAGGAAATTTGGTAGATTTTATGAACTATACTAAAATTATAGTCTCTGGATATGATAAATTGACGTTGTTTACACAAGACAATGTGGTTATGGGTTTTTGTTAAGAGATACTACATATTTATGCATGAAATGTTCTGGTGTCTATGTTCTGCAAAATGCAGAAATTCAATAAAATCTTTATAAAAAATTCCAATGTCATGTGCCAAAGAAATAGAAAACAACCCTAAAATTCCTATGAATCCACAAAAGATCTCAAATGGCGAAACAATTTTACCCAAAAGAACAAAGTTGATTTTGAAATATTTTACACAGCTACATCAATACATACTAATACTAAATGATACACTGATTAATGAAACAAAACAGAGGATCTAGAAATGAACCCCATGCATCAAGATTGGCCAGACCAAAAGGAAGGTCTTTTCAGTGAGTGGCACTGGTGAAACTGGACTTTCAGTTGAGAAATGATGACATTGGACTTGTCTCACATTCAACTCAAATGGATTTAAGACATCAGAAAATGGTCACCCACCAGTCACTAAATAGTACATTAAAGATCTTAAAATCACTTAATATCACAATCTACTATTCTTGATTTTAGTCATCAATTATCTTAAAGCAAAAATGTTGGTATTTTATGTTCCTTGTCTCCAGGAATTTTCTTTTGAAGAGCAAAAATTACATATTTCTGAGGACATAAAGAGAGAAATATGATCACTCTTCACAGTTAAGATTTGGATTGACAAATTACATCAACAAATATTTTTTGAAATATAAACATCAAAAAACAGGCCAAGTTTTCAGTGGAATTTAGTTGGATACAGTGAAATAGCTAAATGAAGAATCTGCTAACAAACGTGGAATTGTAGAATGTAGGAAGTATCATACAAGAAATGAGAGAGTCAGAGGACAATGTCATCTGACAGGGTAAGAGCTCCTCTGGGTGTAATGTGCAAGGTCTTTCCCACGCTTTACACACTTCATCTAGCAATTTGCTCAGCTAAAGGACTTTTGTTGTTCTGAATTCATGCTTACTGAGATGATTTTGTTTTCTCAGTAGATTATAAAAAGAAATTGTTGATTTTTTAAAATTTGTTCTAATTATGTATACATGACAGTAGAATGCATTTTGACATAAATGGAGCACAATTTCTCATTCCTCTGGCTTACATGATGCAGAGAAAAACCTGTAGTGTAATCATACATGTATACGGGTAATAATGTCTGTCTCATTCTACCATCCTTCCTGTCCCCACAACCCCACTCCTCCCCTCATTTTTCTATGCACAATTCAAAGTTCCTTGAAGCTTCCCTATACCACCCCCACACTCCCTATGGATCAGAATCCGCTAATCAATTGGATTTTATTTTTTTATTTATTTTTTTTTTTAGTATTGGCTTCTTTCACTTAGCATGAGGCTCTCTAGTTCCATCCATTTGCCTGCAAATGCAATAATTTCATTTTTCTTTAACTCTGAATAATATTTTATTTTGTATATGTAACATATTTTTAAATCCACTCATCTATTGAAGGGCATTTAAGTTGGTTCCATAGTGTAGCTACTCTGAGTTGAGCTGATATAAACATCTATGTGTCGCTATAGTATGCTGATCTTAAGTCCTTTGGGTATAAACTAAGGAGTGGGATAGCTGGGCCAAATGGTGGTTCCTTTACTAGTTTTCTGAGCAATCTCCATAGTGCTTTTCCAAAGTAGTTTTCTAAGGAATCTCCATAGTGCTTTCCAAAGTAGGTGACCAGTTTGCAGTTTCACTACCAATGTACGAATGTACCTTTTCCCCCATATCCTCTCACCAAAACAGACATGTAGACCAATGTTACAAAATAGAAGGTGCAGAGACAAACCCATATAAATATAGTTATCTCATACTAGACAAAGGCACTGAAAACATAAATTGGAGAAAAGATAGCTATTCAACAAATGGTGCTGGAAAAAATGGAAATCCATATGTAGCAAAATAAAATTAAACCTCTATCTCTCACCCTGCACAAAAATCAACTCAAAGTGGATCAAAGAGTTAGGCACCAGAACAGAGATCTTATGCCTAATAGAAGAAAAAGCAGGCCCAAATTTTCATCATGTCAGTTTAGGTCCTGACTTTCTTAACAAGACTCCTAAAATGCAAGAAGTTAAATTAAGAATCAATAAATGGAATGGATTAAACTAAAAAGTTTTATCTCAGCAAAGGAAACTATAACATGAAGAGTGAGCCTACAGATAGAAAAAAAATATTATTTACCATGTGCACCTCAAGTACAGCACTAATCTCCAGGATATATAGAGAACTCAAGAAACAACACACACACACACACACACACACACACACACACACACACACACAAATAATAATAATAATAAATGGTCTAAGGAACTGAACAGACACTTTACAGAAATATAATCAATCTATAAACATATAGAAAAATGTTTATCATCTCTAGCAATTAGAAAAATGCAAATCAAAATTACTCTAAGATTCTGTCTCACTCAAATCAGAATGGCAATTATCAAGAATACAAGCAATAATAAATGTTTACAAAGATGTGAGGAAGTTGTTGATTTAATGTTTCTTTAAAGAGTAAAATACTAGACAAGTATTGGTGAAGAAAAAGGCTGTGCACATAATGGATAAAGTATGATACTTAGGCATAATAAAATTTTGCTTCAGTGGTCTTCAAGTGAATGGAGATTCATGATCCTAACCTTTTCCCATTTTTGCCTTGGGAGCTCAGCATTCAACTAGTGTATTGGAGACACTAGTCACATACTTACTTAGCTGTTAGGGTTAATGTAAGACGTGGAATTGGAGTTCAAGAGTGCTTCTGAAAAACTGAACTGATCTATGTAATAGAACTCAGGACAAAGGTTACCTAGATAAAGCTACCTTATATACAGCAGTCCAACTTCTAGATTTAAATGCAAATTAAATAGGGTGAGGCTGGGTAAGGAGGAGTTGGAAATAAATTGGAGATTATCTGAAAAGGGTCTTTTGGTTCCAGACAGTGTCCTTGAAATGCTATAAAGCCTAATAGGGCGATGGTTTTACAGGTGAACACAATTGTCCAAACTCATCAAACTGTACTCTAACACATGTGGATTTTATGGTGTGTATTTTATTCCTCAATAAATATGAGTGGTCATTTAAAAGAAAAGATGTTTTAACTATTGCATAAAATTACCTTAAATTTGGCAGCTTAAAATAATTTCACTCATGCTCATAATTCTGTTGTTCAAAATTCTGGAAAGCCAGATGAGACTGAAGCCATCTAAGATTGAACTAAATTCTATCCAGGATCACTCACTCATATATCTGAATGCTGATGCTCCTGCTGATTCAGAGCTGAGCTGGGGTTGTCAACCAGCATGGGGCCTTATCAACATGACAGAATCAAGCAGCCAGACATTTTTAAATGGTGGTGCAAGCTAGTTTCAAAGCTAGTTTCCAGGGCAACATTTCAAAAATACCATCACTTATATGACCCAAACCACATAGTCTCACTTTTACAACCTGAGAAGAGTAATGGGAAAGGATATCAATTTCAACTCTCAATATGAATAATGTCAAAAATTTGTAGGACTATGTTTTTTAGATTATTGCGTTGAATCTGTTGAACAAAAGATATTTACATTCCTTCCATAAGCACAATCCACTCATATAAACACATACCCGCCACCACCTCTACCACTGCCACTATCATAGTCTCACCCTATGAAGTTATCAATTCAATCTGAATATCTCAATTTTTTCTTTTTGGAGAACAAAAAGTTCTGTATTTGTTACTACTGCAACATAGTAATTACCCTAGATAGTAGTTAGTTTTGTTTTTTGCTTTTCTTCCTTTCTCAAGAATCCAAAGGCCATAAGTTCGCAACACAGAAGAAAGGAGATAGTTTTTCATTTTGTGCCATGTCTAAGAAGACTCAAAGGCTGGTCTTCCAATGACTGGACCCTAAACTAATCTGAAAGTTCTTTCTTTCCTGTTCTGGAGTCTGGGATAAAGAATGCAGAGACTGGTCCAGTGAAGATAAATGAGAGTAGTTACTTGGCAGCACGTCTCCATAGGGCTTGGCTTGCTCACAGGGAGTTAGAGACTTTCCATAGCAACTCAACACTCCAAGTACAAGTGTCCTAGTGACACATCATGTTTGAATAGTCACTCTCAGTATATACAGATCACTATATACCAATGATCCAGTGTACTGGGGAGCGGATCATAGGTCCTACCTCTGAATAAGGACAGTGTTAAAGAATTTGAAAGCATATTTTAAAACATCTAAACAAGGGGCTGTGTTGGGAGTGGGAGATATTCCTTTTATGAAGGAGGAGACAGCTGATTACTCTTTCAATGAGATGCATACTACAATGTTAATGAGACAAGGTTAGATGTCTAACTGTGCCAAGATTGCCTTACAGTTTCTTAATGAAAACCACCTCATCACTGGGAGCAATTAATCTTGATATTACAGGTCTTTGCTTTGAGAACTTTCCCCTACTATATTACAAAATAACTCTGCATCCTGAGAGAAAGTGTTTTGACTGGAGAGTTGTAAAGATCACCTGAGAGCAAAAGCATTTCCAGAAGTTACTGAGGAGTACATTGATTAGTGGAAACAACTATCTAAATCCTTTTCTTTTTTATTCCCAAAGAGAGTCTAATAGTCTGATCAAGAAAGTAGAAGAAGCATTATTATTCTCACTTTGTATGAGAACAATTGAGGCTGTAAGAGGTTAAGAATCTCAAAGTTTGGGTCAAAGTGTCTTGGCATGAGGATTTGGAATCTTGATAATTAAAACCTGAAAGTGCCTTATACATGTTTTTAAAATGTGAATTTATTTATTTGTAGCAGTTAATAAATATCATTCTCAAAATTAATCTGGCTTGGGAATTAGGGGTCAATGGCACCTGAGAGAATCTTCTCTCCTAACCCAGTAGTATTCAAGTGTTAACGCCTGATCTTATTTCATAGGGTCTAGCCTGGGAATTTGTGTTGGTGTTCTGAAAAATACCTAATTCTTATCTTTTCTTTCCCAATTAGATCATTTAATTATACAGCCAGTTTGGTTAGCTACATGTTGGTTGCTTCATGATAAAGAGAGCCAGTGATAACCTGTGTCTGTAGTATAGTTGTAATGAGCAAAAATCAGAGTAACACATATTGAAGAACTTTTAAAATGAATAAATAAAGACCCGTTATTTGTCCAAAGCCAATGAAGGGCAATCTTCTGAGATAAATTAGTCAATTTTCTGCGTTAAAAAATAGTTACCATGGAAACCTTTTATGATGATATATATTTTTATGTTAGGAGGAAACATAGATAATATTCACCTTGAAAAGTTGAAACTCAGGCTTTCCAGAGCTTTCCTTTGGAGCTGTGCTTATTTTCCATGCTGTGATGTAATACATTTAAAACAAAACCACATTTATTTCTCTTGCTTTTACATGATCTTAACAAAATAAAATGATATAATAAATTAATATAAATTCAGAATATTAAAGGTTGGAAAGTTGGAGGCATGTTACCAGAAAAGAGCATGTGGATATTCCACCTGAAGGAAAGGGGATTTTACAAATCTCACTGTGGATGTGTTCATTCTATTAGGAAATGCAGCACATTTCCAAATTTCATTACACTTCGCAGTTTCTAAATGTGGTTATTTCATGCTGTGTACTCAATTTTTGTACTATTGAATTTATTTTTCTCTTAGATAATTACCAATGCTTTAATTGATAGCAGCATATTATTTTTCTTTTTTCTTTAAGAAAATCTCCTTCAATATATTCTAAATCATAAAATACTCTTGATGCATATAGAAAAAACATGAGCAGTATGAGTCTAAAATTTACATTCAACTAAAAATAACATAGAAATTGTATTTTTCTTTTGATACTAATTTAAATACACATTATTTTGTAAAGATTGCTATTCTTTTGCTATAAACTGATGGAAAATGAATGAACTTGAAGAGCATCATATGGTACAATTTGAGAACAAATATATATTTGACAGAAAGTGTATTTGAATGTGTCAGTTGGAATAAGGCATCAATATTTTGATAATCGTTAGAAATACCTGAGCTCTTAATCTTTTTTAAAAAAAAATCAAACTGGAAAAGGAATACAGACCAGTTTCCTGAGTTCATAAATCATGGCCATTTTTTAAAGCTGATGCCCAGTTTTAACACCTTGATATCATCCAATCAGTCCTTTTCTGTAATAAGTCATGTGAGTGACTTTGGAAAAGATAGTTCCATATGTTTTAGACATCTATGGTTTTGAGGTGAGGTTTCAGTGAGAGGAGTTCTTGTCTCCATGCCAAATACGCCCTGATGAGTTAAGATGAACAATCCCACATCTTGTTTTTCCTGATGCGGTGACCATAAGTCAAACCTCGCAGATGGATAGAATTCCTGAGACTCAGTTTTAGGAGCCAGACCTGACACTATATCCTCATGCTATAGGGTGTGTACTCATTTGTTTAGCAGGCCTTCTCCCCATTTAGGAGTAAATCTCTGAGTTCTGTTGCTTCCTTAAATTATTTGCAAAGGATTTTATCTCTTGTTTCAGGCCCAAACGTGTATTGCCTTCATCTTGTATTATTACCTGTTATGGTTTCGATAAGAGGTATCCCCTAGGCTCATGTGTAAGATAATGCAAGAAGGTTAAGAGAAATGATTCGGTTGTGAGAGTCTTGACCCAATCAGTGAATTAATACCCTGACAGGGGTTAACTGAGTGGTAACTGAATTGGTAGGGTGTGCCTGGAGGAATTGGGGATTGGGAGGCAATGATTTGCGGTATATATTTGTATCTAGCAAGTGAAGACCTCTCTCTCTGCTTTTTGATCAACTTGTGAGCTGCTTTTCTCTCCCATTCTTTTCTTCATGATGTTCAGACTTCCAGTCTCTAGGTATGGAGCCTATGGTCTGTGGATTGAGACCTCTGGAACCATAAGCCCCCATATAAACTTTTTCTCCTATACAGTTGTTCTGGTTGGGTCTTTTAGTCACAGCAGCAAAAAAGTTGACTACAACATTACCCATAGTAACTCTATAAAGAAAAGCTGTTGAAGGAAACTAACCATAAAAATCTAAGAAGACCTCGCTGGATGTGTTCATAGTTTTCCCTCCGTTAAAATGGAGAACACTGGTTGACAGATGTACACAGCCTTACCTGAAGGTTCTTAAAACTGAACACTTAGTAAGTGTTCAGTTTCCATTCACAGCTGCCTACACTATTGTACTCTGCACCAGATGTTAGAATTAAGTAGAAGGGTAAAACACACTGATAACACAGTTTATCTGCTCTTACTGGCCAACAGTAATCTAAAATTTTTCCTTAAGATGACATCATTTGTAAGCATTCACCCCAAATTTCATTTAGAAAATTTCTAATAGAAAACTTGCAGAAAGCCTACTCCTTAGAAAAATCAATTAGAGTTACATTTTGGAAAAAAAAAAGAAAAATGCTATTCTTTCTCTATCTATAGAGGCAGAAAACTGTAACATTATCAGGAGGACTTGGAGCATAGGTTGATGTACAGACTCCATAACCGCTTAGGGAAGAAGACATTCCCAGCCTCAAAATCAAACTAAGGACCTTTGAGGGATTAAAACCCAAATTGTGAGAAAGATTGGAAGTACCAGTTTTCTGGGTTCTACAAGCAGTATTGGAATATTGGAGATTAGGAGTTCCACTCTTCTGGTATATCAAAGAAAAATGCTTGTCACTCTTGAGGTATCTAGATCAAAGATAAAACTTAGAGGAGAGGCTAAGTCTGTGCTTAATACTCTTTGCATTTATGACCTGTGGTAGCTTCCAGTCAAGGGAGATGGGAGGGCAGAGATGGAACATAGAGAATGAGAATTTACCTAAAACATTGTTTCACTTAAGCTTCCCCCAGAGAAATAGAATCAATGGGAGAAAATAAATTGGTTTATGTGATAGTGGCTGATAGTCCAAAATCGGTAGAACAAGATGTCAGGTTGGAAAATCTTGGGCAGGCATCAATGTTGAGGTCATGAGGCAGAATTTCTTCTTGCAAAGAAAACTCTGCTTTGTTCTAAGGCCATTTAAATGAATAAATAATACCCACCACATGATCAAGAATAATCACTATTACTTAATGTCCCTCACTTATAGAATGTAACAACATCCACAAATTACCTTCACAGCAATATCTAGCTCTGTGTTGATTGAATAACTCTATATTAAAGCCTAACCAAATTGATACATACATTTGTTTACCTGGCAGTAGACATACCATGATCAAGAATGGGTTTTTTTCCCAGGTTAAGACTTATCCATTTTACACTGCTGTGCAGACCTCTATGATTCCCGAAATGTGGGAAACACAACTGTGTGATTCATGGTAGTGCGGATCTACATTCTCACTTTCCCAAATTAAAAATAAATAAAATGTAAGCATCATAGACACTTTCTGCATGTTTAGTAGATTAATGCTATTATTATGTAACCTTGGACCAAAAGCCACAGATTTCCAATTCAAATACCAGAATTAAATATTAATAAAATAATGATTGTATAACCACAAAGTAAGCTGAATAGATAGTTTTAAAATTTTCTAATATAAAATGCAAGGCTTATTCATTTAACCACTTTTCAAATGAATTAGTTCCCTGTTTAAAAAAAACAAAAGTCAGGTTCAGTGGCACATGCCTGCAATCCAAAGACCAGGAGGCTATGACAGGAGATTTGCAAGTTCGAGGGCGCCTCAGCCTGTTTTGGTGCCAATACCATGCTGTTTTTGTTACTCTTACTTTGTAGTATAGGTTAAGGTCCAGTATAGTGATGCCTCCTGCTTCCCTTTTCCTGCTAAGGATTGCTTTAGCTATTCTGGGTCTCTTATTTTTCAAGATTAATTTCTTTATTGCTTTTTCTACTTCTATTATGAATTCCATTGGGGTTTTGATCAGAATTGCATTAAATCTGATTAGTGTTTTTGGTAGTATGGTCATTTTGATATTAATTCTGTCTATTCAAGAGCAAGGTAGACATTCCCATCTTATAAGGTCTTCTTTGATTTCTTTTTTTTAGGGTTCTGTAGTTTTTATTATAAAATCTTTCAAATCTTTCGTTAAGTTGATTCCCAAGTATCTTATTTTTTTTGAGGATACTGTAATTTTTTCCTCAACTCCTTCTCAGAGGATTTGTCACTGATATATAGAAATGCCTTTGATTTATGGGTGTTGATTTTATATTCTGCTACTTTGCTGAATTAATTTACTAGATCTAGAAGTTTTCTGGTGGAGCGTTTTGGGTCTTCTAGATATAGAATCATATTGTCAGCAAATAGTGCTAATTTAAGTTCTTCTTTTCATATACATTTCCCTTTAATTTCTTTTGTCTGTCTAATTGCTCTGGCCAGTGTTTCAAGAACTATGTTGAATAGAAATGGTAACTCATAGTGGAGTAGAGAGGGGGAACATGGGAGAAATAGATGAATTCTAGATAGGGCATAGGGGTGGGAGGAAAAGGGAGGGGGGAGTGGATTAGCAAGGATGGTGAAATGTGGTAGACATCATTATCCAAAGTACATGTATGAAAACACGAACTGGTGTCAACATACTTTATATACAGCCAGAGATATGAAAAATCTTGTTGTATATGTGTAATAAGAATTGTAATGCATTCTGCTGTCATTTATTTTATAAAAAAGTCAATAAAAAACTAAAAACTAAAAAAAAAGGTGCCTCAGCAATTTTGTGAGACCTAAGCAAATAAGCAAGACCCTATCCCAAAATTTAAAAATAAGTAAATAAATTAAATGACCTGCAATGTAGCTCAGTGATAAAGTATCCCCATGTTCAATCCCAAGTATCAAAAAAGACAAAGAAGGAGCTGGGGTTGTGTATCAGTGGTAGAGTGCTTGCTTTGTGCAAGTGAGGCACAGGTTCAATCCTCAGCACCACATTAAAAAAATAAATAAACAAAGTTTAAAAAAGGAAGAACAAAAATAAGTTCCCTCTTACACAAACCCATTCAGAGACAGAAAGAATGAAAAATTTGAGAATATATGCAAGCATATTGTCAAAGGCTAAAAAGTCCTTGGTAATAGAATTCAAAATGCTTTACACTTAATTTGGGTTTCATGTCAAAAGAGGAAAATGCAATCTTGATAATTTAAAATTGGGAACTCTAACAATAATTTTTGCCATATTAACAAATTACAAATGAAAAATAATCATGTTGTCCATAAGTTAAGTAAAAAAACAAAACACTTGAGAAAATTCTCAACCCATTCTGGATTCTCTTAGCAATTCAAAATTGATGGAAGCTAAAACAAAATGATAAAAAGCAAATTTAAAAATTCTCTAGTAAACATCATGTTTTTGATAAAATGATAGATTTATTCTTTCTAAAATCATGAACAATATATTTAAGATCACTTAAGTTCACAGTATTATTTAACTCTAATCTATAATTTTTAACTAGTGCTGTAATACAAGAAAAGGTGGGGGGAAGTAATCAAAAAGGAAGACTCCAACTAATTAATATTTCCTGGTGATATTTTTGATTATGTAAGATTATAATATTGCTACAGATTATTTAAATTAACGATATTAAATTTGTGTAATGATCTGTGGAAATCTTTTGTGTATTTACATATAAGTAAATACATAATAAAAAGTTAATATGAAATGTCCTTTATAGTAGAAGCAAAAATATAAAGTATCTAATTATTGGAAAATAGGGGTCTGCTAGAAATGTGGCGATACATTGTGAAGAAAATTATGAAATGTCATTTTCTGATATTAAAACAATCCTAAATAGACTTGTAAAAATACAGCAGGGCAACAGACTCAAACTTCAATAATTGAACCACACTTACATGGAAACTATATACATAGGGGTCAAAACAAGGACCTAGTCAAAATTTGGTTAGAGTGAAAATTTATTATCTACATGGGAGTGAATTAAACCAAATCTTTTTTGTATACCAGACATAATAATCAATTTCACATGCTCAGAGCACTTAAACTGGAAAGCCAAACTTAAAACTATAAATATTTCATATATTTTCACTTATTCAGGATAAAGTGGAAATTTTTAAATTAAGAGATAACCAATGCAAACTGGAGAGAGTGATTAACTTAATTGCATTAAAGTTAAATTGTTCATACCAAAAATGTATTAAGAAAATTGCAAAATCATGCTGGTAGTGACGAATAGTTTTTGTATAGTTTAAACATTGAAATTTATGAAATAGACATGGAGTTTTATATGAGATACATATTTGTGTGAAATTATAAGAAAAAATAAAAGAGGCCTAAGCAAATATTTCAAGGTACTGCTTACTTTGGTCTAAAGGAAGAAGGACGTACTGAAGAATATATATGGAAGTTCTAATATATTACTAATGTTCAATTCATTAAGTTTTATAGTTTAGGTATTTCATTTTAATATTAATTTCAATACCACATATATGTATGTATACACATAGTATTTCATTTGTTATTGGTGTTTACATATTGTAAATATGTACAGTGAAACCTATACATCTTAGGCATAGAATTCAGTCAATTTGTGCAATTGCATATGCCTTGGTAACACACACACAGCTGTATCAATATATGAATATTCCTGTCATTACACAATGTTTATCCTGCCCCTTCCCAGGTCATCATCAACCCCCTAGGCATCCACTGCTCTGAAATATTTCCTCCTACATTAGTCATGGATTTTCAGAAATTCATATAAAATATCACATGTACTTTTTTTTAATCCCTGCTTTTTAAACTCAGTGTAATATTTGTGAGGCTCATTGATGATGTTCCATACGTCAAAAGTTTGTTACCTTTTCTTTCTGGGTAATGTTTCATTTGTATGAAATCTAACCATTGCTTATCCATTCTCTTCTATTTTAGAGATTATTTCCATTTTGGTTCTAGTAGTTTTGGGTTGTTTCAATTTTAGGGCTTGTATGGAAAAAATGGTATGAAGATATTTTACTTTATAGGAGATTGCTAGAATAACTTCCAAAGTTTTCTCTCTCTCTCTCTCTCTCTCTCTCTCTCTCTCTCCCCCTCATTCGTACACACACACACACACACACACACACACACACAATTATTTTGTGTGTGAAAGAGAGAAATTAATAATTACTTCATGTCATTGGCATTAACATGAAGAAAAATTGATTTTCCACTTACTACTTAATAGAAAATATGGCAAAAGAAGACTTGAATTTGAGTTTTTAAAAGACTAATTTGCAATTTGTGAAATTAAAATACAGATCTAGACAAGGAAGTATGACATGTGTGTGTAGTTCAAAGGGGAGATCAAGGCAGAAGGTGCAGCTCATGATGGTTTTCTGACTGATATATTTAATATATTTAAAATAAACCTATTTTGCTGGATGAGGAAAAAATTTGGCATCACAGGACATATATTACCTGTGACACCGAAGATTGGATGAAACAAAAGACTCAAAAGAGAGTAAATAATAAAGAAAGGATGTTCAAGGTCACAGCCAAAGGCAACTCATTGATGAGAGAGTTAGGAGATTAAAAAACTAGCCAAGAGTTTAAAGAAAATATCTTGAAAAACAGGAAATGTGGGAATGTTCTGTACTCTGAAGCAAGGGGCGGTAAATTGTATTATTGGCCTGTTTCAACAAGTTTCTCTGTATTTGTTGCCTTTTTCATGGAATTTTGCACCTCCCCTTGAGGGATGGAGACATTTATCCAGACCTTGGATTTGGTTTGGCCAGTAGAATGCAGTAGAAATGTGAGGAGATCAAGGGGCCATTTCCA
Source organism: Callospermophilus lateralis (assembly GCF_048772815.1). Lineage (NCBI taxonomy): Eukaryota > Metazoa > Chordata > Mammalia > Rodentia > Sciuridae > Callospermophilus > Callospermophilus lateralis. Next base: position 18,904,249 of record NC_135307.1, read on the forward strand.
CATCTAAGGGGTTAAGAGGATGTAATGTCGTGTTCTTGATCATTCATGTTCATCTTTCTTTAGCAGGAGAACTTGTTTGGAGGGGTCCACGTATCCCAGAACAAGGAAGATGTGAAGAAGACTTTCCCAACTCCCATTTTCTCATGGCCTTTTGCTCTTAAAAAAAAAAAAAAAAAAATTTGTATTTGGGACCTACTCTACATCCAGAATACCATCAAAGATCTCAAGTTAATTGCATATGCCATGTTCAAATTCCCAAAGAGGGCACATTCATAGAAATTGGGAGTTAGGACTTCTATTTCTCTTTCAGCCACACAGTTCAGCTTGAGACATGTGTTAATGTTATCTTTTCCTGTCCAATGAAATATCCTTTTTTCACGGACAGAAGCCACACTTACTCATGTTTTGATATCCAAGTAAAAGCTTTGGAATCACTAAATATTTGCTAAAAAGTACTCTGATTTGTATTCAAAGACATTGCAAAGATATCTATCATAAGTAAATAGTTGTATATTCTAACACCCAGGAATTCTTTGCCTTCCTAGAGTGACATACTAAATCTGCTCTCTTAAATTCACTTGAAGAGAGTCTTCTGATTCTGAAGAGCCATTTTTCCTCCCCCATACTCAGTCTATTTCAGCAAACATTAAAAAAAATAAAAGAATCTCCTCCAAGTCAGATATGATCTTTGATATGAAAGGACATAATAAATTGAAATAATTACGTAAAATTTCTAATAATGCTTTGCCCTTTTATCCTAACGGTAATCATGAGTCCACCTAACAAAGAACCAGACATCGTGGTGTCTCTTTCATTAAACTTCCTTTGTCCCCAAACATATTGCTTGGTGTGCTCCCTTGATTTATTTCCTCTCTCTTTTGAAAAGTTCTGTTTCATTTCAGAAAAGATAATAGTGAGTTTCTGTAACATGCTGTTCCTGTTGTTAGGTAATTATTCTGTCTGGAAAAAAAAATATATAATAGACTTTTCACAAAAAGGCTATTCAACCCATGGTATTTTACCATGAAAATCAACAGTCTCAGGAAAATGGGAGAACTTAAGGCAGAAATGAACACCTTTTTTCCTTACCTGGTTCTCTGCTTTCTTTTTTTCACATATCTAGCAAAAAAAAAAAAAAAAAATCAGAAAGGAAAAATGAAATAAAGTTTTATGAGGCAATTTTTTAGTCTTCCACAAGTAAAGTAAAATGAATATAAAGCAAATAACATAATGCATGGTTATTTTCTTGTCTAAGAGGAATCCATTTATATAATAATAATTAGCTAGATGCATCCTTCATCACCATAAAACAAGAAAAATGTGTAAATAGTACAAAAATTATGTAAATAGTAGAATTAATTATACAATTAATTATATTCCATTTCATATATAATTTTTTAATTCATTAAATTACTAACTAAATTACAATTTCAGAAGTTCTTCCTAAAATGATGACATGTGTATCTTCTAATTCATATATCTATTAAAGGATTTAATATAGCTTTGGAATATTCAAGCTTCTCTTAATGTTAACCCCTGGCAACCACTAGACTCTTTGCTATCACTAAAATTTTAGGTCTATGAAATAAATGAAATCATTCAGTATCTGACCTGTGATTATTTTGTGTTGTTTTTGCACCAGCGCAAATTAAAACCAGAGCCTCATGCATGTTTAGACACACTACCAACGACCTAAGTCTTCACCCCTGTTATATGACCTTTGAGGTTGGATTTTTTTTTCACTCAGTGAAACATCCTTGAACTCCAGCCAACCTTCTGTGTATGGATAGCTGTTCTTTTTATTTATAGGATACTATTTTATTGTATGGATAGATGATAATTTGTTTCCAGTTTGGGGCAATTACAACTGATCTGCAAAACCTAACAAGCAGAAACAAGTTGCATCCAGTTTTTTGTTTTGTTTTGTTTTGTTTTGTTTTGTTTTGTGTGTGTGTGTGTGTGGACATAAATTTTTCATTACCTTAAACTAAATATCCAATACTGTCTTTGTTTGAATTTTTTTCTAATTTACAAGGAAATAACAAACTCTTTTTTTCTTATTAAGCTGTAGTTTAACATTTTAGGGAACTGCCAAATAATTGTTCCACTTTACATTACCACCTGTAATATATGCAAATGACATAAACTCATTAGTAATTCACACACATATATATAACTTTAACTTTTGCATATATACAGTGTTATTTCACTGCAGCCATAATTATCACTTCTATAATGGCCAGTGATATTGAATATCTTTTCATGGAATTATTATTTATGTATATATCCTTTTTTATAGTTTTATCATTTTCTTGCTATTGATTTTAAACAGTTTTTTTTTAATATATTCTGGCTTAAAGTACTCTGTCACATAGGTGGCTTGCACATATTTGACACAGTTTATAGCTTGTCTTCTATTCTTTACAGAGTCATTTTCAGGGCAAATAAGAATTCTTAATTTTCTGATCATTTCTATTGAATGTAGAGAGCTATATAATAGAAACTTGACTTAGTATGTATATTTTATTGTTCAACATTCATGTGTCTTTTTACATACATCACTTTTTACATATATCACTATAAACACAATAGGGAATTGTAGATAACTTAGAACAAATGAACAACTAATAAACATTCTTAAGATTTTAATGATACATTGGCAAGTTTTTTTTTTTTTTAAATCAGGCTTTCAATGTAAGGTAAACATATTGGCTAATACTTGTAGCAATATTTTTCATGTAGGTATGTGACATTTTGACCTTTAATTACTGACATTTTCAGCTAATTGGTTTTAACTATATTTAAAACATTTAAGCCAATTTTGTTCTAAAAGGCATTTTATTCCAAGAAATTATTTTAAGATAATACAACCATAAGACTAATTATAACATAAATCAGCACAGTTTAATTTATGCTGCATCACCCAACACAGATGTTTGACAGCTGGATGAGTAAAATAAAAAGTTGCCCTTAAAGGGAACATAGTCAGACACAGTTTGAGTTAAACTTCTTTAACATGACACCCAAATACAGTGTGTCTACCTGAACACCTCAAAACTTTTGACACACTGTTATATTTAAGGAGGACAATAAAAAACAAAACCAAGAAGGTTATTGAAGAAAGGATTTAGAATGTAGTTGATTACAGCATTTCCTAATTGCAGAAGCAGGACATCTGAAGAGCAATCAAAAGATTCAGAATAATGAAATCATTGTGCCGACATTCACAGTAAGAATTAAATGAGAAGAAAATTTCCTAATTTTGTATGCAATCATTTAATTTTTTAAAGCAAAAAAAAAGTGTAAGCAAGATGTAAAAATAACACATAATTACATTGTTGATAGTTAATGGACATTATTTGAATGTCATTTACAGCTGATATTTTCTTTTCCAACATTGTATAATTTTAGACACAGAAAGGACCCCAGAGATATTCTAAATCAAACCAAGAGCAGAAACATTGTACTTATAGGAGAATAAAAGACTTGTATCATATTGAAATGATTAATGAATCCAGAATGAGGTAGTACCCCATTGGGGTAATCAGGACTTGAGAAAGTTAGTCAATTTCCCTGTGTCTCAATTTATTCAACTGTAAAGAGGGAGGACAGCTATACTATTCCATTATGGTTGTTGTGAGGATTATATAGGTTGGTGTAAGTAGAACATGGAGAACACAACCTGGTATGAAAAAGTGCCATGTAAGAATTAATGGCTTTAATTATTTTTTCGAGTCATACTAAATGTGTTAGCCAACTTTTCATTGCTATGGAAATAGTACCCAGCAAGAACAATTTAGACCTAGGAGAAAAAGTTAATTTTGTGCTCACTGTTTCAGAGGTCCCATGGTTTACATGGTCAGCTTTGGACCTGAGGGGAGGCAGAACATCATGGTGAAGGGTTGTAGTGGAGAGAGGCTCAGAAAGCAGAGACAGAGTGAAGGAGTCAGGGACAAAAATATATAGTCCCCAACATATGCTTTTAGTGTCCTGTCTCCTCCAGTACCTCCCTACCTGCCCATACTTACCACCCAGGAATTCATTCCAATTATGAATCCATCAATTGGTTAATACATAGATTATATGAAAGCTCTTATAATCTAATAATTTTCCCTTTGAATATTCCTATATTAACACAGGAATTTGGAGAAACATCACATATTCAAAACATAATGCTCTGCCCTTGCCCTCAAAAGACTCATCTTTCTCATGTCCATATCCAAGAATCCATGTATTTTTAACAATTCCACCATTGCACAAAAGTCCAAATCCAAAATCTTATCTGATTCTCCAGGCAAACTCTTTACTGTGTGGCCCTATGAAGATCAAAAGCAAGCTGTGTACATATAATATGTAATGGCACAGAGTAAAATTTTCCTTCAAACAAGAAAAGAAAGTCCATACAGAAGGGATGGGACCACAGAAAGACAAAAATCCAGGTGGGTGAACAAGTCCTGTATCCTGTAGCTCCAGTCTAAGGTGAAGTGTATGTGAACTTTAAGGGATTGGGCAGCCCTGCCAACTATAGCCTTATTGGTTGCAATAAAGGTGGCCTCTCTCTTAGGCTGGCTCTCGGGAACCAGTAGCCTTCCTTGTCAGACTTACCACATTTTTGGCATCTCTTAATTGTGGGGGTCTCCACTAATGTTTTTTCTTTTTACTCACAGCTTTACACATCACCCTCTCAGGGGCTGTATGCAGGGATTCCGACTCTCTGAACTTTGCCTGGTCTCCTAGGCTTTCCTTTGAAAGTTTGGTGGAATTCTTCATGACACCTTAACTCCAGCCCACTACAGAACCAGCACTACATGAATGTTGCCAAGGTATGCTGACAGCTGGAGCAGCCGGGTCCCTTTGGACCACAGCTGCAAATCGCCTGAGAACCTAGATCTTTGAGTACAGCGAAACAAATCCTGGGGAAACAACTTTCTAGGCATCCCTGTGGAAGGAAGTAGGGTTCCCCCAAGGTCTCTTAAGCAAATTTTCACTTCTACAACCTTGAGCCTAGAATAGAGTCATGCTGATTCTTGATAATCAAGGTATCTTTCATAGTCTCTGTGCAAAGTATTTGCTTTCTTCAGTGGTGGTAATCTATTCAGCAATCACAACTTCCTTGGCCCTGATACTACCTATAATTCTCTGGTCAAACTGAAAACTCTTTAAATTTTTCTTTTCTACTTTTTGCTCCCAATTCTCAGAGTATATCCAGCTGAAAGCTGCCAGCAATATCCTTGCCACTGCCTGAATGATTGACTAATTTAAAATTTCCTCTGTTAGATTAATTAGTCCATCATCTTTAAGTAGAACCTTACACAGAGTTTCAGGACATGGACAAAATGTCTAGTACAGCTCTGATAATCTAATCAGTTCTCCTCCTTCATTAACACAAGTGGTGTTGACAGACACCTCATATCCAAACCGTTACACTAGTGTTCCTTAAAGTTTCTTGGACTAGGCAGTCTTCCATGCCATTTCTATCAAGAGGATTGTTATTATTTATATGTGAGGTGTCCTCCAAAAGCTCATGTGTGAGATAATGCATGGATGTTCAGAGGTGGAATTATTAGATTATGGAAGATGTAACCTAATAAGTGGATTAATTCACTGATATGGATTAACTGGGTGGTAAGTATAGATGGGTAGGATTCAGCTAGAGGTCTCTGCACTATGTGCAATGTTCTGCCTCATCTTAGGGCAAGAGGTATATAGTAGGTTGACCAGGGACTGAATCTCTGAAACCATGAGTCAAAAGACATTTTTTCTTTCTATGTTGTTCTTGTCAAGTCTTTTGGTCATAACTGCAACAAGGATGACTAAAATATGGATCACAACAATGTTTGCAATCAATACATTGCATTAAAATACTTTTTCACAGAAAATGAGTTTGAGTACTGAACAAGTATTTCACCAAATTTGCAGAAAAATACTTTTAGGCATAAACCTTTAGAATTTTACATATGAAACTTGTGCCATGTTTGTGTATTAAATTAATAGGGGTAAAAGTAGACAGACCAGCATGGGAAAAGTAGAATCTCAATGCTGATTGTCAGAGACCATGGACAGACTAATAGCATTTCCATTAAGGTACTGTGCGGTTTTGCTAAATGACTTATCCTTATTGAACCTCAGTGTCCCCATCTATACAATGAAATAATAATGGAGCGTATAGCAAAGAATACCAGAGTAAGAACTGACACCCAGTTACCATTAGGGGAATGCAGATGTTTCATGTTAGGAATTTTTGTACATATATAATAGGTACATAGTAATAATAATAGGTGGATCTATGTTTGTGGCTATAGGTTAGACATTAAATGTATCACCAAAGTCTATGTGTTACAGCCTTGATCCATAGTGTGTAACTATTTAGACGTAATGGAAATTTTGATATGTGAGGCATTATGGAAGGATTTTAGTTCATGAAAATCATGCCATTAGAGTGGATTATGGGAGCCCCTTTCTCTTTTTTCTTTTCTTTTCTTTTCTTTTTTTTTTTTTTGTGTGTGTGCTTATCATGTGAACAGTTTGTTTCACCACAAAATCCTGATGTAATGTTCTGTTTTTACCAGAAGCCCAAAGTGTATGGGGCTGCTCATACCTTCATTGGAACCTCCATATCTACATGCTAAAATAAACCTATTTTCTTTATATGTTAATTGCCTCAGGTATTTCATTACAGTAGCGGAATGCCAAGTAATACACTGGAGCCATGAATTTATGTAATTTTGGAAACTTTTTTTATAGAAATTCAATAGAAAAATCAATACATGTTTGAGGGGATTACTAATCACAAAAGGAAGGGTAATTTCCAGAATACACATGAGAGAAAGAAAAGGAAAAGGCAAATAAAAGCTGAACAGAGCTATTCTGACCAAAAGTTACTTTGAACATTTTAGACAATTCCTAATATAGGGAAATAGTTTACTGGCATATGGCATTATCAAAGGTGTTTTGAGGAATGGATTGTTCAGAAAGGTTATTATTAAAATGTTTGGTAAAACCACAGTGAACTCAATAGCAGACAGACAGGATGCTTAATGTCAGATGTAAGAATGCACTGCCTGCCTTCTTTCAAGCCATCTAGCTCACCTTCACAGTCATACCTCAGCAGGTTGACTCAAGGGATCTGCTCTTGAAAAGTTCCAGACTTTGTTTAATGCCTATTGCCACTGTCTTTAAATTTCCAATCCTTTTAGAAAGAGACCTTCTATGCTGTCATTTCACAGTAGGCTCTATAGATTGTGTAACTCATTCTGTTTCTAGGTGTATGAACTGCTAGGCAGGATTGTAAATTGTATTTTTTCAGAGATCCGCTGAATCAATTAATGCAAATACTGTAATTAAAAACCATCCTTTTTTTTTTAAGTGAACTTTTTTGGTTCTTTTTAGTTATACATTACAGTAGAATCCATTTTGGCATAACTATAAAAGCATGGAATATATCTTGTCCTAATTCAGAACCCAATACCTCCTTTTCCCCTTCCCTCCCCTGCTCCTGGCTCCCTTTCCTCTACTACTGATCTTTCTGCCATATACCCATAGTTTCTTTTATAATTTAGATACACTTTGAGTAAATATCTTGCATACATTCGATCAGTTGGTAGGCATGTTAATTGTTTTAGACAATTCTAAATGCAAAACATAATATATATATATCAACAAGATACCTCTTTTAAAAATTTTTGACATCTAACCCTTGGATAATCTCAATCCAGATCCCTCAAGATACAACATCTATTAATAAATTACTCGTAACACATGTAGAGTAGAGTTGGGTGGTGCCACCATTTATTTCCCCAGTGCATGTTTGGGCTGTTAGGATTTATTTAGGAGTCTCTTATATGATCTACAGAGAACACATGTTGCACACTGATCACTCTTTAGTTTAATTTAGCCCAGATTGTGAAAAAAAAATGTATCCAAATAAGACTGATTTTTTTTCAAATAAATTAGTCTGGTTTAAAAATCTTAGTTATGAATATTAAAATAAAAAAAACAGCTTGGGGCAGATGGGGGGAAATAAAACCCACAGTAAATGGATAGAGTCAACTTTGGTTTTGCCATGCATACAATGGCTGCAATGCTCTACAGAATTGCTACAAAAATGAAGGTTAACATCGCCAGGCATGATAGTGCATGTCTGTAATCCCAGTGGATTTAGGAGGCTAAGGCAGGAGAATGGCATGTTGGAGACCAACTTCAGCAACTTAGGGAGATCTTGTCTCAAAATGAAAACTTAAAATGGTCTGGGTATGTGGCTCAGAAGTTAAGTACCCTGGGTTCAATCCCCCCGTATGCCCTACTGCACCCCACAAAAAAATAAAACAAAAAGGTTTTTGGTGACTTTTTACTATCATGTCAGGTGTTGACTAAATATCTGCAATTTATTTAGTGACCTCACATCATTCTATGACCACAATGCCTAACAAAAAAAGCAGAAATGACACTGAAGCAATGGCAGTGAGATGTAGTTATACAAAGTTTTACATCCATATCTTTTATTTATTGATTGGTTGAATGAATGATTTTGTGGTGCTGGATATTGAACCCAGGGCCTTGTGCATTCGAGGCAAACATTCTACCAACTGAGCTATATTCAAGGCCCCTTTTATCTATTTCCTGATTTTTCAAATGTAAACATCATCCATTGGGTCTCAGTGATAAAAGACATTGATTTAGCTCATTTACCTTTTTTCCCTCATTTTCCTCCTCTACTATGCTGCCCATTTTTATATTTGCATAGTCTAAAATGTCCTAATGTCACCATTATATCTTTTATTAATGTGCACACACCTTGATTGTCCCACTACTTTCGTGAGAAGTTTTTCACTCTCCACCACTTGAATGGAGGAATTATCAGCTAGCACTTGGTTCTGCTTACTCTTCTTTATCCGTTATATTTTCTGCCTACCAAATGTCATTCTTCAGTTCTCTTGTGCGTGTGTAAGGGTAATGGTCTTAATTTTGACAATAGGATGAATCTGAAAATTAAACATTATTCCAGCCACGTAAATGATGTTCATTCAAATGAAAGTCTGAATAAACTTATGAGGCACAAAAGAAAACCCAGTGTCACTACAAAGGTGTCAGAGAAAGATCAGCTTTAAAGGGATTCTTATTTTTTTGGTGATGCAAAATGATTTCCCTTTTTATTTTTCTTTTCATTTCATTGTGTTGTAAATTGCCTACCTGCTTTTCTCTGAAGTCTGTATCTTTTGACATATCACTAAGAATGCTCTGTTGTCCAAATTGTACCATCTGCTTCATGGAAGTTGTCTTCTTGGGTAAAACATCTTTCTTGTAATACAGTGACTGGTCAATCCCAGTGAGCAGGATGCAGAGATGTACAACATTGAATAGGTTCTCAGTTTTATTTCATGTTTTCTCATTTTTGTAATGCTGTAGTTTTTGTTTCTCTCTCCTTATAATCTCAGCAATACTTTCCTTACAAAGAGGTATTTTAAGGTAACTATTTTTGGTCTTTGCCATTTCTAAATATTTTTTTAATCTTTAAATTTTTTTCCTTGATTCAAAATCATTTTTATTTCAAAATAATTTTCTATTGTTTTTTCTTCTTACTATCCTGTTTATGAGCAGCAATTCTGACCCCTTTATATTTCCATATCCTTTGTGTATAAACTGTCTTAATGTTTCCTTCAAGAACTAGCTGCAGTTTATGAAGCCCATGCACAGGTCTGCCTGCATTTATACTTCTAGTTTTTCAGTAAGTCCTCTTGCTACAAAGACATCTTGCCTCACTTTGGCTCTCCAACATTTCCTATTTTTATTGGAATACATTATTTTCTTTGCTTCATTCTCTCCTTCCTCACTTTTTTTCAAAGTCCTATAACTATAATTTTAATCAACTATCTTTCTGCTTTTTAACATAACTCTCAAGAAGAGTGTCTCAATTGGATTTTCAGCTTGCACATTTATTTCCCATAATTTTGCCCATAATTTCTTAATCTCTACTTGCCTCTCTGTTGTATTTGTCTATTCTTATCTATTTAATACATTTCTCTAATGATACTAATCAGAATATATTCAGATTTTCTAGTATGTTTGACCTATCTTCCTGTTTGCCAGTCTTAATGTTTTTTTTTTAGTTCCCTGATCTTTTCTTCAGACGGACATTGCTTCTTGGGTGTCCTTTTGGACTGAACCATGACAACAGTGGTAGATTAAACTAGCCTCGAGTGCCCTGTGCTACTACAGAGCCAAGACTGTTTCCCAGTTGGCCTAAATATTAGGCGGGCCTGCTGCAGGCAAAACTGGTCCAGAGCAGAAAGTGATGATTGCCAAGTGTCACTTCAGATGGTGGGAGCCAAAAACAGCTAGGGCCTCTTCCAAATGCCAAAAGGAGTCAAAGAGCTAGAGAAGTTCCCACTGTCACTAGGAAGATCAAAGATGGTTTGTCACTTTTAATGTTGTGTTCCTGTCCCAGGACCTGGGGGTCAAATATCAAATGATCCCAACGCTAGGGGAGGAAAGGAGGGACCTAGGGATTCTCAGAACTGAGGACTGAGGCCAGAACTGACCCATAGTTGACTCCTCAGAGATCTCTCCTGCTCCGTGATCAAAGGCCTTCTCTCTTCTCAGCAGCCAGTGGTACAGCTGGCAACTCTGTGAGCCCCTGCTGAGAAAACACTACACCCTGGAGTCTTCCCATCAAAGGGGCATCCCCAGATTTTTTATAGGTAAACATTCTCCCTCATTTCTGGAAGCCCAGTAAATAGTTCTGACTTAGCAATGAGCTTATCCCTTCTCCTTGATGTTGCAAGATAGTGTATGTTCAAGCACATGTGAAAGCCATCCCATGCAGAGTAGCAATTGAGGTAAGATAGCACAATGGATTACTTTTTTTCTAACATATTTTCTGACTGATGACACAACATCTGCATCTATGTATATGAAAACACATTATATATATATATATATATATATATATATATATATATATATATATATATAGTGTGTGTGTGTGTCAGGTAAGATGATACAGGATAAGAGAATGAAAAAAATAATGTTCAAAGAGCATTTCTTGAAGAGGAGATAGACTGAATTTGAAATTTGAAAAGAAAGGTCTATCAGATAGATAAGGTGAATGAAGCGAACAATGTGTGAAAAGCTGTGAGATGTGAGCTATTATAAAACATTATGGAGGGAGTGATAATTTACCAGAGTGTTCAGCTTCATCTTTAGTGCTTGGCAAAACTCTGCTGCACAGTGTTGGCTCCAAGCTTCAGACCTAGGAACTGTTAAAAGGCCACATCATGGCCGTTTCTGGCAGACCTAAACTTGTATTTAATCAATAATGTCAGGACTGCATTGTCTCAGCTCACACTAACCAGTTCAATTACATCCAGTAATACTATCAAAGCAGCTCATTTTGGTTTAGAGTAAGCATCCCAATAATGACATTTAGATGTACATCAGCACTCTGGATAATTCAGAAAAATAACTTTAAGTATTTTTCTGTAAAAACTATATCAGTTGAAACATAAGTATGTATCTTTCATTGCAAAAGTTAAGTATTCCAATAATTAAAAAGTGTTGATTAACAATGAAAGAAGTGGTTAAATAATTTTTGGAAGAACAACATATTTTTCTAAAACAAACTATGTTTAAACAATTTTAAATTGTTAAAGATTGATGGAAGTTAGATCATCGAAGTTCAAATCTCAATATGATTATTTATTTTTGTAGCATTTATAATATTAAACATAACCTTTAAATGTATAATAATTTAATTTCATTAACTCAAAGAATTTTAAGGAAATGTTTCTGTTAGAACTAAGAATTCTTACCACTTTGAAGAGGTAATTTAACACTATACCATCCATGTCACTTACAAATTTCATAGTAAATATATAATGTCATGTATATGTATAACATCAAAGATAAATCATATTTGATCCAACCTTAAAGAATAATAAAATAAGAAACATAAAAAATTGTCAGAAAAAAATGAAATCGTTTTTATGGAACTATACATATAAATGACAATGTAACAACAACAACAAACTCAAATGGATGGTAAAGATCCAATAGCCATTAAAGTTTATTATCTGCTCATGTACTGATTCAGGAGGGTGTTCATAGGCAGCAGATGGCTTGACTTCTTCTTCCCCTGCCAGACTTTCTTTCTGTATTTTGGCTTCCTAATTTCCCCAGAGACATTATGAGTCTCTAGCAAGTGGAAGGAGAGAGGGAGCATGTCAAGGGTTGGGGTGGATACATTTACTTCTTGAAGTCTTAACTTGAAAATGCCATACATCATTTCTCTTATACTTCCCTGACATGTATAAAATAGTGACACTTTAAACTATTCTACTATTTTATATTACATACCACATATTTTTCCACAGGTAGATAAACAGATTGTTCTCTCTCTCTCTCTCTCTCTCTCTCTCTCTCTCTATCTATCTTTCTCTCTCTCCTTTTATTATTATTTTTTTCAGCTTTTCAGCTTCATGGACTAATGAACTTCATGGACTCAACTTTTTTCCTGCTGTACTTACTTACTGAGAGATAGGTGACTACTACATTTCCCAGAGCCAATGAGAGAATGAATCAGATGAAAGGAGAATTTAAATAAGAAATAATTAATACAAAAAGTGTCATGTAATCATCACTGAGTATGAGTTGTTTAGTGACCACTAACTTAAAAAGTTAAATGTGTATCTTTCAGTTGAATGTTTAAAAAATAATTATAGAACAATTTATATATAACAGAATTAAGGATCATGAGTTGAAAATGGTGATTACTTTCTACATATTTTTAATATAGCCAAGGAAGAGCCATATGACATTCAAAAGAGATAGGTCATATTAATTCTATTTCAGTATAAGATTTTAAAAAGCAATAAAGGACAAACTTTTGTTTGGTGAAGAAAATTCTTGGACAAAATAATTAATGCTGTATGTTATAGGCTATATTTCCTGCTCTTGACATTATTTACTAATAATGGTTAACCAAAGATAAACTAGTATCTTCCATGTAACCACAAAAGACTCCAGAGTATGTCTTCTTGGTCTTCATTCTATCACTCTACAGCAAAGACATTGTAATAAGTGTTATGAAATGATGCAAAGAGGCAAGTGAACATTATTAGCATATCATTATCTTAAAACCGATTACTGCTACATTGTCATACTTCTGGCCCCTTAAGTTTATATATAAATTATTCAGATACATTAAAATATTAGAAATTAAAGCAAAGCAAAATAAAATGATGAATGATTAAAATCGTAAGTATGCTCTCCACAAAATATTAAAAAGCATTGGCCATCTAAGTCGTAAAACTTCACTTTTGTGCTCACATGGGTGAATGACCTGATCTTCCAACATAAATCACATCTGAAATCTAAAAATTGACTACACCACACTTAGCCATTTCAGAGAGAAAGAAGACATAATAAGTTGACCACAACTATCAGTAGTGCCTGCCCTGTGGTGGTGGACCCAGCACAAAAGTTTTGTAAATTGATGTTTTATTAATAGTGCAAGATATAATGTAGGAACTATAGGAAGAATTTAGTATTTGAGAATGTTAAGAATTTTTTTGTTTTTGCAAGTTGATGTGGAATTGAAAAATTTGTATATTAACATTTTGATAAGACTCTTATATGTAATCGTACAGGATTTTAAGTTTATTTTCATTCAGCAGAAATTAATTCCAACCATGAGGATATTTAGCTTCTGTCTTGATTCTCCCTGGACATTGACGTTAATATGCAACTTTTCATATGTGGTCAAAATGTATACTGGCTAACTCTCTCTTTACCAAATAATAGCTAGTTAAAGGAAGAAAGAAGATTAAGACAGTGTTAGAAAATCAGCCTGGTTCCAAGATATAGAGGGCATGGTTAGCCTTACAAAGAGTTTGGAATTTACCCTCAGCATAATGGTCACGCCAAGTAAAGAGTTTTAATGTAGAAGAGAAATGAGAAGAGATATATATCTGAAAACACTCATTCATAATCTCTTTTTTGATAGTTAGAAATTTCACATTTCAAATATGTTGTTCAGACCTATAGTGCTTTTTACCAAAATCCCCTGGATTCCAAGGGTTAGGTAAAAAGTCTGTGAGTATGCAATGTCCAAACATTTATGCTGTAGACCAAAAGTATCTTGTAAGATGAAGTCTTAAATTTATGATATTACTCTCAAGTCTCCCATATTTTTCTGATCAATACCATTGAAGCTCCTCTGTCAAACTAGATATTTGAAGGCATAAATGATTCATAAAAACAGACTATCTCCCTTACAAAATTTCCATTTGAAGGAACATTGTTTCAGACAAAGGTAAGATGGGATGTAGCTGTAAGAGTAATGAACCATGTGTTTGGGCTTGTTCAAATGTTCAAGATAGGTACCATTTATTATCCTGTAAAAGAGGATTTCAACATTGAGGAGTTTGAAATCACAGAGGGGAGATGACCTTTGTACTCTGAATTCAAGGATTCCTGTGATGAATTTGGACATAGTATTAAAACTCAAATGGAACACAGTAAAGAGGAAAAGATATAGACATGAAATAAAACTGTATTCTACATGAAAGGTTAAAAGGAGAAATGTCATGATTACTTTCTCAAGAACTTTTTCCTTTCCTTCCCATTACTTTGTCCAAGGTGTCTAAAAATCTCCCTGGAGACTCACAGAGTTTCCTGCTATTTCATTTCTCCTGAAGGTGCGTCCACACATACAGAGCCCTCAGGTCTTAACAGTGGCCAAGCATCTCAGAATTTCACTTTTCTTTCTTGTTTGCCAAGTATCCTTGTGAGTAAGGGTTGTTCCTTAGGTTTACAATTTGGTGGATTTGCCCCTCATCATTTAAGTCGTCAAAATACTGGTGGTATCTTGTAAGCATTTTCTGCATTATTTTGAATTATTACTTATCTGGTCAGGTGTGATGATGCCTGTGATTAGACTTGGAAGAATGAGGTAGGAACATCTCATGTTTGAGGCCAGCTTGGGCAACTTAGCAAGAGCCTGTTTCAAAATAAACAATAAAAGAGGGCAAGAGACGTAGCTTGATGGCAGAGCACCCCTGGATTCAATCCCCAGTAACACACACATACATGCAAGAATTTTATGTGATAAAACTTTATTTTGTTTTGTATCTAGGCAAAATTACAACTATTTTAACAAAATTCAGATATTTTCTCAAATATAATCATGTGGCTATATTCATGACTATCATTTAGTCACAAACCTAAATTTTTAGCAAAACTCTGTAACTAATGAAACCATATTGTGCTTTTTAATTAGTCTGCTTTGGCCACAGCTCAAATTTGAAAGTATGGCTTCACATATGACTTAAAAACTCTAATAACAGTATGCCAAAATTTAACATCCTTTGTCATCCAAAAATATATGTTATCCACATGTAACTTTTAAAGTAGTTTCCATAGTATTAAAAGATTAATATGATCTAATACACACTATTTGATCATCTGATCAGAGCTAAATTTAGAATTATGAAAGTGACAGTTATGATTTTTGGACCTCAAGTGCAAGTTTGAATATTCTCTGTGACTTTAAGATGTAAATTACCTATTGCCTCCGCTGATAAGGGTTTACATCTCTGAATCATGATATTAGAACAGACATACAGCTCCTGCTGCCAAAAAGTGACAGAGTTCTGGACATTCCACATGCCTGAGCGATGGCTTCATCCCATATCACAGCATCTGCTTTTGGTAAAGTTCTTGTAGTTTTATAGCACATTGCAGTCGTTTTAGAGAAGAGAGAAAACTTTGGTCAAAACAGAATTATCTGTAATTTTCATGTAAATTATGTTTAAGAGCACAAGGTTTTTGCATATTTAACATATATCATCACTAAGAGATGAATGGTTTACTTAGCAATAATATTCTCCTAAGTCTTCAGTGTAAGTGAATTTATAGGTTAGTGGTGGTTTCCACAAATAAACACATGATTAAAACACTGTGGCTATCTCTCTCTCTCTTGCTATCTATCTATCTACCTTCCTATCTATCCAGTAATATCACAGCAGAGAGACAAGAATCCCAGACTCAATTTAATTAAGTCTCAAGAAATAATTTCTGAAAAAAATAAACTAAAAACAAACAAACAACCGAAACAAACCACACAACAGAATATAACGTAAAAGATATTTTAAGAGATTAAACTTGGCAGCATCTAGTTCAATTTATTGTGTAGACAAGAACATTGATATTTAGGATGATAGCTCATTTTTAATGGAAGAATCCATGTTAGAGCTGATAACTTTACCAGCAACTGTGTGTTCCAGTTCACCTCAAACTACTTCATTGTCTATTTCCTGAAGTTGCTCTACCAGACTTGATTTCCAGTCATCAGTGGCCATAGAAGGGTGGCATCTACAGCCCAGCCTGCAGTTGGTAGGCAGTACTGAGAATGAGGGTTTGAGGAACATACAGCACTGACTACCGTAGAAAAGCCTAAACCACCATAATAGCCTTAAAGCTTTTCATTTCTATGTCAGAAATTTCTCTACACACCCCAGGGAGGGGAAAGTCAACAAGACTTTTGGACAGAATGGCTGGATTTCATGGTAGTTTTGGGAACCTCCTGTTTGAAGACTTTGTCAGTTGGCAGAGGATCCTGTTCAGGGCAAGGGATCTCTCCCTGGGTGGCAGAGAAGGAAACTTCTGCAAAAGCAGGTAATGATGCCTCAGAGGAGATGCTTATTTCAGTTTATGAAATTTGATCCAGATGCTTTAACAGACGGAAGTGAGAACATAAAAGAACAGGAAGCAAGGAAGACCACCATGGCATGGCAAAGGTCCAAGAGAATAGACCCCCGAAACCAAAGTGTTGGGAAAGTGAGCGAAATCTGTGTTCTTCCTATCTAAAGAAAGAAACACAGCACGTGGGAGCAACATCAGTGGTGGACCTCCACTTCTGGGGATTCTAGGATTTCTACAGGTATGAGAGAACATTCCTGTGGTAATTTGTTGTCTAGATTTCTGAGACTATTTATGTATCCAGTGAGGGCCTACGCTGGTTCAACAAAGGCAATTTCAGCATGAATGAAGTGCTTTTATTTGTAAATAATGATTACTATGTACAATATAAATAAAATAGTAGATACCATTTATTGTGACAAGCCACCAGGGCTCATTTTGCTGTTCTTTTCATCAGAAAATAATACTGCAGGCGTTTTACGAGATATACACATTCTGTTATTTTTTTTATTTTGTTTTTTTTTTTAATAAAGGCAGATAAAAATGAAGGTAGGTTGAGGTTGAGGCCCCTCAGATACAAACACAGTTAGTAACCCAGGAGCTTGTTTTTCTGGACTTTGTTAGCATATTATGCTCATAGCAACAGAACAGCATATCTGAAGAGTATATTTCAGGCTATATATTCTTACTTTTGATTCTCCAGGTCCCCAAGCTCACTTTTGAGAGGACAGAAAAGACTTCTATAGCAAAGGGATACGACAAAGGGATACAACAAAGGCATCCATGTCAGAGCACTTTGGCATAAGGTAAATGTGTTTGTCAGGGTTCTCTAGAGGAACAGAAGCAACAGGAAACCTAATTATAAAAAGAGAATTTAGCAGGTTGGCTTATGTGACCAGAATATGGACAGTCCACAATGGCAATTGGCAGGCTGGAGAGCTGGGAGAACCAGCTAGTATCTGTACAGTCCAAGAGGCTGACAAGAGGGATCAATAGCTCTACCCTAGTCCAAGAGGAAGGCTTCTGGAAACTCCCAGGAAAATCACTGGTGAGGTCTGCTTTGGAAGAGTGAAGAAGTGAGAGTCCAATATCCTCAGGCAATGCAGCAGCAATCAAGAACTCATTCGATAAAAGAGAATAAAATCATGGCATTGCAGGTAAATGGATGGAGTTGGAGAATATAATTCTAAGTGAAGTTAGCCAATCCTCCCCACCCTCCCCTCCCCAAAAAATGCCAATGTCTTCTCTGATATAAGGAGGCTGATTCATAGTGGGGTTGGGAGGGGGAGCATGGGAGGAATAGACAAACTCTATATAGGGCAAGGTGTGGGAGGGGTCAAGGGGGTAAAACAGGTGGTGGAATGAGATGGATTTCATTACCTTAAGTACATGTATGAAGACACGAATGGTGTGAATATACTTTATATATACTCAGATATATGAAAAACTGTGTTGTATATGAGCAACATGAATTGCAATGCATTCTGCTGTCATATATAACAAGTTAGAATAAAAAATAATTTTTTTAAAAAAAGAACTCATTCAAGAAGAATCAAGCTTGTGTCTGCTGCTGCTTCTTTGTTCTTCCAACTTTTATTCCATCCAAGCCATTATTCTATTGGATGGTGCTCCCCATGCTTAAAAAGAGTCTCTACTTCAGTTGGCTACTTCACATGCCAATCATTCCTAGATACACCCTCATTGACACACCCATAAGCCTCTGAATCCTTAGCTTCTCAATCCAATGAAGTTGACAGTCAGATTACAAATGCTAAGGAGAGTCCAGTCTTTTCAGTTCAGCACTTGCTTTTCATTATTATTTTTATCTAGTGCTATTGGAGATCAGATCATTGTTACAGTTTTGT
This sequence comes from Callospermophilus lateralis, assembly GCF_048772815.1. NCBI lineage: Eukaryota > Metazoa > Chordata > Mammalia > Rodentia > Sciuridae > Callospermophilus > Callospermophilus lateralis. Next base: position 18,922,809 of record NC_135307.1, read on the forward strand.
TTCTTCCACCTTTCCTACCCTTAGGATTCCTATTATCCCTGCCCCTCAAACCTTAACAGGGAAGTGGAGAATAATGTTGAGTCACACATGAGAGATGTTGGATACAAGTGAGTTCGGGACTCTGTGTGTGGGGAATAAAGGAGTTAAGTGGTCTGAGGAGCTGTAAGAGGAAAGGGGAAGAAATAAAGGAGAAAGTCTGAGTACAAAAGCAATAACATAAGGTTGGAATGCCTCTGCTATTTTAAGCAGTGTCTAAAGAGTATGCCCCAAACCAAGATAGGTAGCAAATCAACAAACAAAAGACAGCAAGTAAACACTAACTAGGAACTCCCGCTTGCTCTTCACCATTCTGTGGATATGTTGAGTAACATGCAAACCCCATAGTAATTCTAAGACTACTTTCAATGAATTCCATTCATAAACAATCTTTGGAGAGGTGCCTTTTCAGAAGCACGTGAAAATGAAGAATATTTGGAGCATTAACCTTCTGTAATCATTGGCTATCATCTAAGGGCTCTGAACTCTGAACCTAAACTCACTCGCAGCTAATTTTGAGCCCTCTCTTCATAGTTCTGAAGACAGAAAAAAAGTATTTTTGTCTCGATATTTTTCAGATTCTTCTGTGATATGAGGGAGAGAAAGTGATAACAGACTTGATATGTTTGTGGGCCAATTAAATGAAATATTCCTTATAAAGCATGTAGCAAAATGTTTGGCTCAAAGACAAGATCCAGGACATCTTAAGAAGTCATTTTTTTTTTTAAATCATTGAGTGTTAAGAGGCAAGAGTTTCTAACTCCTAGCTTAATATTTATGAATAAGGAAATCCCACATACAGCCAAATTGCTTGAGCACGAAAGATAATCTCCAAATTGTTAGATGAATTGCAATTTCTTTAAAATAAATTTTCCTGAGTTCACAGATTGGATGAAATAAACTTTTAAATAATGTCATCTGAGTTTTCAAATCGAAAGAATGAATTACCATAAAAGTACTGTCTTTCACTAAAATATTAAGACTAGGAAAATATGGTTAATTGAATGTATGGATAATTCAAATTTATCATAATATATTTCATTTTTGTTCTGTTAATATTGCAAGGAAAATTTTAGTCTTTGTTGCTTTATAATAAATATAGACATGTAAGTAACTCTAAAAGTTTCTTGAGTGATTCATGATCTTAGAAGTTACCTATGTGTTCCTCATGGACTTATACCAAAGATACAGTGTTGTTACCAGGGAACTGAGAAATTCTATTGATACAGAATTCAGGTATGTACAAATCTCAGTATCTCCAGATCTGATATTATTTATATCTTCAGAGAAAGAATATTTCAATCAGATAAAAGGGAGTAGTCAACAATAAATGTATATAACATGATTTGCAGAGGCAAAAATCAGCAGTTTTTATTTTGGTACAATCCACAGATTTTCTAAGAAAGTATAACCATGCGATAGGATCCTAATTAGAGTAAGTTACACTCTATGTGTGTGTAATTTGCCAAAATATATTCTACTGTTTTGTATAAATAAAAAGAAAATTTAAAAAAAAATATATTAATGGTGCTATTGGTAAAATATTTCTGGAGAGCAGAAGATCATCTCAAGCCAATTCTAGTATAGTAGTTGCATTCTTTTAACTGTGAGGAATTTTATATAAACTCAAATTATCATGAGATTGCCAAATAGGACAGAGGTATTAAAGGGTTAGTCTAAAAATGGTCCTGTGCTAAATTTATTCTCATTGTTTTAACCTATTATGAAAATAGCAGGTTATTTTGCTTAAAAAGTTCCTGGTCCATATGCCTGAAGTGTGCAAATTAAAAAATCATATTTGGGGGTTTATATTTCAGTCTATGTGAACCTAGTTGATGTGAATATTACTATGAAAAAGGAATTTGTTCTCAGTGAGTACACATGCTAATAGTGATCATAAAAATCTGAGTACTGGATCTTGCTGGAGGTATATGACAGATCAGCTAGAGCTTCTGGAAACCTCCAGACCTGAACCAAATTTCACTGAGCCACTCATACTATCCTCATCTTACAGGAAATCTATTACCAAGTATTATTTAGTCTCTTAGCTTCGAAGTGTCTCATAAGCTATTGTTCCCAAATGTCTGTCCTGAGTACAAAGCTCCTGAGCTTCAGACTTGTCTATTCTCTCTGAGATGTTTAGAAGCATCTCAGCATAATTGAATTAAAAGAGGACTTTCACTCACCATCTCAAGCCCTTTCTACTGCTTTTTTCTGTCTCTGTGCATTGCCTGTGGTTTGAGTGTCTCTCAAAGTTTCATGAACTAAAAGCTTGGACCCCTATGCAGTAACACTGAGGTGGTGAAACCTTTAAGAGAGGGTCCATATGGAAAGTGTTTAAGTTATTGCAAAAGAAAAAAAAAAAAAAAGCAAGCCTGGTTCCTGAACTCCTCCAGCTTCATATATTGTCATGTGGTCCCTTCTACACTTACTTCTGCCATTTTGATGCCATCATTTACCATGATTCTTTTACTAGAGGCCAAAAAAGATAAAGCCACCCAATCTTGAACTTTTGACCTCCAAAACTATGAGTTAAATAAATGCCTTTGCTACATAAAGTACCCTGCTACCAATATTTTGTTACAGTAACAGAAAATAGACTAAGACACACACTAAAGTAAATAACAATATTATTCACTTAATTGCTCAAGTCTAAAACCTGGGAGTCTAGCTTTGATTTTTTTTCCCTCAACCCTGACATTATAGAAATTCCTATAAACTTTATTATTTTAAACATTTCCTAAAACACATCTATTCAGGTCTCTCCCAGTCCATTGTCACTTTTATTGTGATAGTCTCGCAACTGCCTCCTTTGCAACCACCCTTCCTCCACTCGTAATTTCTCTACATAATAGCCTGGATAATGTTTAAAAACTGTGAGTGAATCATGCTATTTTGAAGCATCCAAGAATAAGATCCTCACTCAGAAGAAAATTGAATTATGAGCCAATATGCCCCTGTCTGCTTTTGTAACCTCAGTATTCTACTCAGCCACCAAGTACTAGGCCAATTCAAGTGTATTTTATTTTATCTCGTTTCCTTAAGTTCTCAATTCTTTTACTTGTTGATTCTTTACTCCAAATTCTTTTTTCGTAGATCTGCTTTTTTATCATCTGAGCCCAAAGACTATCCATTTGGTGGTCTTTTCTGGTTAGTAACCCAAAAGCAACATTTTACATAACATAATAGTTTGTTTCCTTTTCTTTCATTTTACTCATGCGTGTTAATTGTATGGACTAGTGGGTTTCACAGTGGCATAGTCATATGTGAATATAACATAAATTGATCAATTTCCCACCCCAGGGTCTCCCCTTGCCCCTCACTCCCCCACCTTTTCTCTCTGTTTTGCTATTCTCCCTTCTACTTTGATGAGATCTGCTTTTTCCTCCCCTGTCCAACTCTACCTTCTATGTAGGAGAGAAAACATACAATCTTGTCTCTCTCAGTCTGGCTTATTTGCTTAATGTGATATTATTCATTACATTCATTTTCCTGCAAATGATATAATCGCATTCTTCATTATGACAGAATAAAATTCCATTGTGTATGAATAACACATTTTTCTTTAGTCATTCATGTGTTCGCGGATACCTAGCTGGTTCCAAAGCTCAGCTACTTTGAATTGTGCTGCTGTAAACATGAGGAAGGGTATACATCTCATAGTATGTGGCCTTTAATACTTTTGAATAAAAGGAATGGTATAGCTGTATCACATAGCTTTTCTTTATAATATCCACCACAAACTCACAGGTTCTCCTCTGTTTCTTTCTCAGAAAGCCAGAATGGGTGCATTATTATGATTCATTATTGCTTTCTCTATATCCAGAAGGACAAATCACCAAACTATAGAAGGAACTTATAAGAATTTGCTGAAAGCAGAAAATACAAGGAAAAACAGATTTTTAAAAGATGATTTAGAATAGTTTTTTTCTCTTTTTTCTCTAAGTCAAGGCCTGGGCAGGAGTTCAAAGTGCCATTAATATACTATACCAACTGTTCAATAGCACTACCTCTTTAGAGATGTTTAGAGATGCACTTTGAATTTATAGAGCTCTCATGAACTTCATTTTGCATTTATACTCCATTTATTCTTGTAGGGTTTTCAGACGAGTAACAAAAAGTACATATACATAGAACAGTAAGGTGGCTGAAAACTACATATAGATTTTCCAGGTAAAAGTTTTTATTATCTTGTGCAATTTATTAAGAAAAATGGAGTAAAAAATTATTCTAAACTTTTCTAATAGACTATTATTGTTTAAATGAACATTTTACAAAAATAAACATGAAAATGTTACCCTAATTTAAAAACTGTGATATTTTTTATTTTGGCTTAATTAAATAAAATGTATGTGAAGACAAAGAAACCTCACTATGCAACCAAGTTTCTCACAAATGATTTGGAATCATAGTTAAATCATTCAACACACTGTGGAATTATACTGCCATATTTTATTTTTCAAGATTTAACCTCTGACAAGACAAATTATTTCTCAAGGGTCTTGGCAAAGACCCATGAATAGATGTGATCTGTGGCAGCTCTCAATGGTACCTTCTGCCGAAATAGTTAAATTGAGAATGGAATTTAGACAGATGCTAAATTGTTCTTCTGTGTCTCTGATTAAAATTAAAAGGAACCATAAACCAACTTTTTTTTCTTTTCCTCATTTTTATTTTATTTTATTTATTTGTTTGCTTATTTGTTTGTTTGTTTGTTTGGGGTACTGGGATTGAACCCAGGAGCATTTAAGCACTAAGCCACATCCTCATCCCTTTTTTTTTTTAATTTTATTTTTTTTTTAGTTGTATAAGGACACAATGCCTTTACTTATCTTTATGTGGTGCAGAGAATCAAACCCAGTGCCTCACACATGCTAGGCAAGTGCTCTGCCCCTGAGCCCCCCACCCCCACCATCCCTTTTAATAATATTATTTTGAGACACAGTCTGGCTAAGTTACTGAAGCTGGCTTTGAAGCAGGATATTTCTGCCTCAGCTTCCTTAGAGGCTGGGTTTAGAGGCCTGCATCACCTTTCCTGGTCTAAAATCAACATTTCATTTAGACATTCAGCTCTAATTTTACTGTATTTTTTTCTCTTTGCAGATCTAAACTACAGCTCACATAAAAGTGATTTTCTCCTTTACAATCTGATTTTATTTTCTTCTTCTAAGAATTTACTTTTTCAGAGTCTGGATTAATTAATCTGTGGAGTTCCTTCTATAAATTTGTCCACAAAGACATTGTTGGAGAATTGACACTAACAAAATAACCAGACTTTAGTGGGTCCAGAATAGCTGCTTTGTGAGATTTTCTGGTTCTGCATCCTGGAAATATTCTGATATTTATTTTTATCACTGGTATTTTGACCTCAAAATTTAGACCATTGTTTATACTTTGAGTTTTGTAGTCCAAATGTCTACCTTTTAAAGTTCCCTCTATTTAAATATAGAGGCTATAAATGATTCATCTTTGAAGAATTCATTTTTAGCTGAGTAGGATTTGATACACAGAGTTGGTAGAATATAGTGCAAAAAGAAGCTTAAGTGTACCTGACTATATCAGAAGCAAATGTTTATCTGAACAATACCAAAGAAATTGGTGCAAGGAACAGGTGAGAAATAGATTTAGTTGGTTCTTTCTCTTGTTACACTATAAAAATTTGTTTTATTCTTATTTCCCTTCTAAACATACCCCTAATTAGTTGGGGGTGTCATAAAGTTGCAAGTAGCAATTTATTACAGGAGAATTCTGTAGGTGATGTATTTTACCCTCTCCACTTGTTTATGAAGGAGAAAAGGAGAAACTGATTATAGACTGAAAAAATGTCCAGATAATAAGTGTCTCTATGTTTATATATGTATAGTATTTATTCTTTGTTTTTACAAAATGTTACATGTTTGCAGATCAGGTACTAGGTTTGTTAAGCTTATTCTCTGTTTTGTTAATAGACAATTCACCGTGGAACTTCATTAAAAAAAATGGAAGGAGAACTTTCGTAGTCACTCTTCAAAAGTTGTCTCTAAGCAACATGAAAAAAATTGTCTATATTATTCAAAAGCAAAGAAAAAATTCACTTGGAAGGCAAAAACAAATAGCATTTTGTTTCATATTTATGCAGTGTGTCTGGAGAGGTTTGATGACATCTTCATGTGTCTATCCATGTTCACATTTCTCATTTTTATTGCTAAGAGAGAAAACAAAACCTGTTCTAATAATTCAGAATCTCCACTTCTGACTACATGAACCTCTGGTATTATGCATGTGACCCTTACTTATCTTGAGCTGTCAATTTGGGGGGCATGTCAAACCACACATATTAGGCCTTTACATCATAAAGCAGAAGGATAATTTTTAATTCATTTTTGTATGAAATCCTCACTGGGATATCCTGTTTCATGAGTATTTTTAAAAACTAAACATGTGAAATAAATTCACATAGAAGAGTTATGTAGTTTAAAACTCACAAGAGTAGGCTTCACAGGCAGACTCATTCTGTCTGTGTGGTTTTGCTCACTCTGCTGTTATGCAGTATTTGGGCTTTGGAACATATTTTATGATTTGCCATTATCCAAGACATCAGGATTTTTCAAATGATATTCTCACCTTCTTAGGGATGGAGAATGAAATAAAAATGAAAAAAAAGTTAGTTACATGGGGTAGATAGTGGTGGGTAGTTATTCAGAGCCATCTCTATATAGTTCCATTTGGGGGGGTGGGCAATGAATTTCAAAGATTCATTTCCTCTGAGCCATGTTTATAGGAGTGTATTTCCTGGAATGGATTAAATTGACCAAAAACTAATGCAAGCAGAGTGAAGAATTAACAGGGTCTTAAAATCATTTTATTTATTAGTGGTGGGTAGTAAATTCAGAAATCAATTCTCTACCCATAAATCAGGACAGAAAATTATTTTCTTCTGACTCTCATGAGTGTGTAGTGTGAGATACACATATTAACATATTTAGTAAAGATGTAGTTACATTAAATAACTGTCAGATTACCTCTGATGGTTATTTATTTTTTGACATCTACAAATAGTCATCCTAAAGAATGAAATGCTATGAAGGCAGCTTAAGAAAATGACTTTAAATGGTAAAAGTAGATGAAACCAATATAACATTAATTGAACATGAGTATTTATATATATATATATATGTATATATATATATACACATACATACACATATACATTTATATGTATATGATAACACATAAAATAATTGATATATTATTGAAGGATGCAGAGTATGAGATACAGAGAATTTTAAGTGATTATAGTCTATAAAAAGGGAACAATTCTCATGTTGTCTCAGAGTGGGAAATATTTTGCTTGTCAATCACTAATGGGGAATGAGAAGGGAGAAAAATATCCTATAATTACTTAGACTACTTTTTGCTATGGGATCTATACAAAAATGTGGGACATCAGTAGACTATGAATCTTACAGTTTCAGAAAAAACAATGTATGGTTTGGTGCCAAAGTTATGAGATGTATTCCCAAATTAATACAAAAATATAACCTTATTGTACAAATCACCTTCTGCCTTTCTTACAATATGCTATGCTAAAAGAAGGTGGTGCTGGTGGCTACGTTGAGTATTAATCTGTGCTCCAAACCTGTTGACAAGATGTATGTGTGGTCAGGACCGCAGGAAGCTTTGGATCTTATTTTGAAAGTCTCATTGATGCTACACACAGTTTTAGATTACCAGGATAGTGTGGTTTCATGGCAAAGATTTTCAATAAACTACAAAAGAAACAGCTTGACGGGGAAGCACAGTTTCCTACAGTGTTGTCTGAAGCAATGGAAAATAAAGTAAAAGAAAAAAGCAAAGTGCTCATTAATGTATCAACAAAAGGCAAAATGGAACAAAGATTTACCAGAACTTTCTAATAAAAATATAATGTGAGCTAAAAAATATGATCCACATATATAATTGAAAATTATCTAGGAACCACGAATTTTGTGACAAATTGAGTGAATTTTAATACTATAATTTTTTTACCAAATATTTCAATATATCACTTTGAAATGCATTAAATGTAAAAAAGTTATTAATGAGACAGTTACATTTTTTAAGCCATCTCTCTTAAATCTGGTGTGTATTTTGTAGTTACAGTACATCTCATCTTAGACTATCCAATTTTGAGTGCTCCATAGTCACATGTGGTTAATGGCTTCCAGAATACAACTGCTCAGTTTTGGGTAGGTCCTTCTGCAATTAGCAAGACACTGGAGGGAATGAGATTGATGGCACATTTTTCCCTCCCAAACTCCACATGTTGTACAAATGATGCATAGTCAGAAGTTTCACACAATAGACTTATATGTCTGTCACTTTTGCAGTTGGGGAAGAAGTCTCCAAACTGAAGAAAGAAACATGGGAGAAGAATGAACGTATACTCCTGAGAAAGCAAACGTAGTTGAGGTTGGAGATACACAAGGGACCTGAAAACCAGAGGAGAGCCAAAAAATGTGTGGGGTTCCTGAACTTCCTTTGGATTCAATGCCTTCTGTATCAGGTGAGCATCTGCTGCATGTCCCTCATGAGATCCAGATGATTTTGTAGTCAAGATGCGTGTTTCACTCTTGTGCTCTGGACCTGTAGATGGAGCAATGGTGCTGTGTGGGCTGTTGATCTTCTACAATTCAGTATAAATGGTTCAAGAGGATGATGAACAGATATTTCAGTGGATCCAGGCAATCCCTGTTGATGCTCTCTGTCCTACTGCAGTTATTCAAAGTTCTTTTACTCTCAAATGTGCTCTAGTTTGGAAGATAAATGATATGTTCAACACTCAAGCAAACCAAGAAGCAAGGGACCAGGGACACTCAAGGAATCCCATGCATAGCTAAGGGTCAAAGAAAACAGATGATTTCCCAAGGTCAGTGCAGATGAGAAAAGTTGGAAAAATTCTAATTCCTTAATAGTTTCATAAGAAGAAGGCACTAAGCCCACGTCTTTGTACCTAAGTCAACTTATTTCTAATGATTTTTTTTTCTTTCTTCATGCATCTCCTTCTCTATGTAATTTTTTGTTCATCTGAATCCCAAAATTGCTGTCACCATTAATAAAATTGAGTAGTTTAAGATTACATAAGCGTACTTTCTGGCTCTTGCCTCTATCCTGAAATTTCTTAAAATTATCAGACTTATTTATTCTGAACTTACATTTTAAAAATAATATTTGCAAGAAAAAAACTCTAAAGTGGTATATTAGCATCCTCACCTTGTATCCTATTTTTTTAAAATAATTGTTATTATCTTTTCACTGACCTTTATATGGTGGTAACTTTAGGAGAAATTTCAGATTTCCAATTAACTGTGTGACTAGAGCTTTATAAATGAGGAATGATTTAAACATAACTTGATGGCATGTAAAAGATTATAGTAAACTATGTACTAAAGTTAAAAAAAAAACCTAGCTATCTGGAAAGTATTTGTTTATAGAGGAACATAAACAGCCTGCATTAGGGAAATTTACAAGAATGTGGGGAATGATCAGAATGTATCTAATGTATTTATATGTGGATATAAAATATATAATTTATTATATTGATTTTCCGACTATCAAAGATGCAGCACTCACAGTAACTATACTTTCCATCCCAAGAAATGTTACGAAGATTACTTTATTTTACAGTGCATGCATGAGTCAGGATGGCTGAGTTTTATTATTTTATTTACTTTTGTTTTTAAAGCCATCAATAGACGCATATAAAAAATCTTCATTGTCTACAATAAGGAAAAGCAATAATTTAATGAAAGGGGGTGCTCTTAAGAAATGATAGTATGTCATTATCAACACTTGTTTTTTACATTTTGAAAGAGATTTCTCAATCCTGGATATTTATTAAAGTCAGTTTTTAACTTTTCAGAATTGTGAGAAGGTTGACTGAATCCCCTAAAAAGCTCTTAAAAGTCATACCTTTTTATGACTTTCAAGAATACACATACACTATAAATCTGAACATTTGTTAAATTAGTTTTTAGTAAATGTAGTGTCAAATCAATTTAAATAAATACATAGTAACTTTTTAAAAACCTTGAATCACTTGGATGCTACTGAGGTAGATAGAATTATGCTAAAGCATTTTATTAGTGGTATTTTATATCAAAAAATTTTGTAGTGCATTTTTAACACATCTACTAAACTCTACTTGAGATTAAATGAATGTCAATGTTTTTCCCTATTTGCTTTTTTAAATGTTTTCTTTGCAGAAATTATATTTTAAAGTAATTCAAAGATGCTTAATTCCTAAACACATCTCTATAAAAAACATTTTCTTAAATGACTGTAATATTCTAATCACGCCCTTAAGTATTACATTAAAAATTGCATACCAGATATATTTTACATGCTTACTATAGTATTTTTCCAATCTTTTTATATAATGAGACTGACTTATATTCAATCCTCCATACTGATTCCACATTTGAGATTTATCTGATGGTATTCTCTTTGCCATTTAATTTCTTCTACTCTTTTTGACATTTGGTTTTAACTTGAAGTTCTAGCCAAAAGTTTGGTTGAAATCATGTTCAGGAATTTTGTCACAAATACTTCATTGGTAAGGCCATGAAATGCATCTGATATTATATTAAAAAGAAAACATTACATTCTTGTTACATTCTCTTTCTGTATATATTTAAATGTTATTATGCAAATTTGCAAACATATTAAGAAGTTGGTAGAACAATTCTATGAATATTATATATGCATATATTAATTTTATAATTTAATATGAATTCCAAAGAAATTTATGCATTTCAATGCAATGGTACTATTCTGAAACCTAAATACATCTTGCTACTTCAGATTTTTGGTTTGTTTGGTTTTTGTTTTTGTTTGTTTGTTTGTTTGCTTGATGAAACTGGTTACATACCTTGCAGAATTGCCTCATCTGAATAGGGCTGAGTGTACAACTTTGGTACCTTTTAACATTTTACTCTGCATGTTCTGCATATTTTCTGTAAATTGGGTGTTACATCTTGAGTCTTGAAGAAATTTAGGTTTAAATTTATTTTCGTAAAAGTAGTCACAGCAAGCTATATAAGGATGACACGACAAATAAGGCATGTGTGTGAGAGTTTAAAAACATTTTAAGATGTTGTTAGTCATTGATCAAGGTTGTATAGATGATCCGATCCATAACAGATTCAGAAAGCATTGAGGTACTGGTACTCTGTGTTCTGTTTATTAGTCAGAATGCACATTTAAAGATGAATTTCCTCTCTTCAATTATTTGATTAGATGGAGTACCATATATGAAGAAAAGACAGTTATATACTTTATTATAGTTTCTTTTTTAGGCTTGTATATTTGTTATTAATAAGAACAAAAAGTACACAAAGATATTTAAATAAATACATAGTAACTTTTTAAAAACCAAATGGGCTGTGAACATTAGTTACCTCACGAGGTGAGATAGGGAGAGATGTGAGGTTATTAGGTTTTAAAGGTTTTTTTCATATTTTATTTTGTTATCTATAACAGCATAATGCATACAATACATTATACATATAGAGCACAAATTTTCATATCTCTGGTTGTACACAAAGTAGAGTCACACAATTCATGTCTTCATACATGTACTTAGGATACTGTTGTCCATCTCATTCCACCATCTTTCCAAATCCATTTCCCCCCTCCCCTCCCTCCCTTTGCTCTATCTAGAGTTCATCAAATCCTCCCATGCACTGCCCTCTCCTCCCCCACCCCCACCCCCAGAACCATATTATGAATTAGCATTCTTAGATCAGATAAAACATTTGGTATTTGGTTTGGGGAAACTGGCTAAATTCACTTAGCGTTATAGTCTCCAACTTCATTGATTTACATGCAAATGCCATGATTTTATTCTCTTTTAATGCTGAATAATATTCCATTGTATATATATATACCACAGTTTCTTTATCCATTCATCTACTGAAGGACATCTAGGTTGGTTCCACAGTTTCTCTATGGCAATTTCTTTTGCTCTTCTTGTTTTTCAAAATCAAGGTTCAGAATAATAATATGGGTTTTTTTCTTCCATAATATGTTGATTTTGAAACTCATGAAACCTGGGTTTTTGATCTACTGCAACCATTATGCTGTTTGATATTCAGATTGAACCATCTCTGTCAGGTAAGAACTTTTTCAGGCCATGTTCTGAGTCAAAAGTTGTCTTTGACAGTTTTGTTTATTTTAAATATGTCAAGATGTTCCTGATAATTATACAGAGTTAGAGACAGAGTCAAAGGTATAGAGATATAAATTATACCCTAAATTTAACATTATTTCTTCAAGGAATCCTATTTTTTTTAATGGGAGATAGTATAAACCTTGAAATTAGTCAATTATCCAAAGAACAATAGATTCTTTTAGTAGAAAATGGTATTTCAAAAGCATGATCATTATATTAGGAGTACCCTTTGATTCTGATTGGTCGTCATTTTTTTTTGATAAGTAGATCCTTGACCATAGTGCATGCATACATTTATGCTTATCCTGAACTGTGTAAAAATGGGAGTTCAGACCTCCATATGTAGTGACTTAACTTGTGGCGGGCACCTCTCAATAAACTTAATGCTGTTCTAATCACCTATATAACCATCATTTATAGTCTTACAGACTTTACATATTGATTGCACACAGCTATTTTTTCTGTTGATCTCTCTCTTACTTGTTGAGGTTCAAGACATCAAATTTTATAGTCACTTTAATTGTCACTGCACTCTACAGAAATTCCTCAGGAAGAGTTCATGAAAAACACACCTGTGTCCCTGAGTCCTCATCACAGTGTTTGGAGTTCTCATCCTTGTAGGACACTTTAGAGGAATAAAACATCTGCAGCTCACTGTTTCCTTTTTGGGAAGATTAAAGAATCTTTTCTGATTCTTCTAAGCTTTGCTATCAAAAGTTTGAAAGCTGTGATATTTTTTATTTCCCTTGATTGTTTTGTCTTGATATCCATGGAATCACTTTTTTTGTTCAAAGTCTAGTAACTACTAGAATTGGTATAAGAGTTGGCTATTTTGATCAATTTTACATGCTATGTGATGTATTGTTATATATTAAAATTTAAAATCCTCCTATATTAAACAATAATGAATAAATAAACTGCACATTTTTTATCATTTATTCTGATCCATTGACATTTCTCATTTTGAAGATCTCAGTTATATAAATAGTAAACATTTTTGCCTATATTGTGCATGTAAAGAGACATATACTAAAAGTAATCCCTCCAATATTTGCTATTGTGCATTTATTTTATTTTGATTTAAATCATTTTTATTATTTTTATATTTTAGTAAGTAATCAGTTGGTTGCTTGTTCACTCTTTGTTTTCTTCTCCGTTTTCTTTATTAGAGTTATGATCATTTATCTCAATTTAGTTATTTCCAAAAGCTTTAATCTCTCTTTTCAAATGTTCTTCTTATCCTAATAATATCATTTCTTAGCTTTCTAATTTTGGTGTAAAATGACTTGCATAGTTTTTATCATTTTCCTAATTTGTTCACTCACAGTAAATGCTAATTAAAATTTTAATCTATTTCTGGTCTCCTTTTCTTCTTGTAAAATTACTATGAATTTCAAATTAATAAACAACCTCTGTTTTTAGACCAAGCCTTACAAAGCATGTACAAAAGAAATGTTGGAAATAGAATTCAAAATGCTGTATTAATCACCTATAAAAACATATTTCAAATATTAACAATATACTTATATGAAACATAATTTATAGATATAAGGAAATAGTATGCAGAGTGCATAAAGTGAAACTATATGGTTTAATCACTTTATGAAAAATGTTGAAGAGGTATTTGTAGCAATGAAGCGAGAGTTAAAGGAGATTTCTTAAAATCCAATTTGAAGGTTAATGTAAAGGGTCACAATGAAATAAGGTAGTGATTTAGAGATAGTTTAGAGGTAGCCTTAGAGCGGGACTTTATGTGTCAAATCCACCCTGCCTCCTTTTGTGTAAATAAAGTTTTGTTGAAGCTTAGCTACATCCATTTGTTCACATATTTTCTGTGGATATTATGTACTGCAATACAAAATCAGGTGACTATTTTACAGGCCATCAGATGGCCTTCAAAGACTAAAGTATTTACAATGTAGCACTTTACAGTGTAGTTGGTTATTTTTAAATTTATAATTGCCAGAGTAACCCAATACTATTGAACCTCTTTGTTTATTGCCCCATAAGTTCAACTGCATATTGCATGGAAAATAACTTTATATTTTTGACTGTTGTCTAATGACTGGTTTGTATATTTTCCACACTATTGATTCTTTCAAAATTTTTGCATTTAAGGATCAATGGAGATACTTTACCAATTAATATTTTTATAGATAGTATTCATGCAGTATTTTTTCATGCAATTGCTGTTTTTAAATGGAGCACTCAATGACACCAAATATTACATTGCTGATTCTTCTTTTTTTCCCTGTATGTACTAAAACTTCTTAAAACATTTTGAAATTGTTAGTAAGTAAGCTAGACAAACAGACATGCATATTAAATTATGTACAAGTCCTATTGCAGTAGTTCAGAGTTCAGCTTTAGGAACAATATTTCCAAATTGTCAAAAGTACAAAATTAAAATTTGTTATAGTACTTAACTCTGCAGTATTTTATTCCTCAAGTTTTCATCTTAATTTGAGGTTTAAGAAATCAAATTTTATTATCTACATATGCCTGTATAAACTGAATACTTGAAAAGTAGAATCCATTAAAGATAGAATTCCATTATGTTTTGCATCTTAAATACCCTCCGAATAACATGTGTTAAAGGTTTGCTCACCACCTTCTGACACTATTGGAAAGTGGTGGAATCAATAGACATTGGAGCTGAGTTGGAGGAAATTAGATCACAGGGGTGTAATCTTGAAATGGACATTGGAACTCTAGACCCTTCCTTTGTCTTGTGCTTTCCATCTGTGAGCATGGGCTGAAATTTCTGAAACCATAAGCCAAAACATAAAACGACATGCTTTATTTTAAGGCTGGTGTGGAATGCTGAACTAAATTCCAAAAGAGTAACCAACATTTCATATGTGAGCTTGAAGCTGTGATGGCTTTTACCCTGACAGAGCACTTGTTCTAAGAATGAATACAGGAGGAAGCTATCAGAGAGTGAAAAGAAAAATTGCCCGAGAGAGGAGAAATCAGCTAAGTTTTAGTTGACAGAGGAGGCTAGCATGACATATTGGAATAAGGAAAAGGCCTGAACACAAGTACAAATTGCCCAATCAGACAATTCAAGCTTCCCTCTGAAATGTGCCAAGGAAGCAGCAGTGAATAGAAGACATTCATTCCTGCACATTAGGTGACACTTGTAGTCAGAAAAATTGCTGGAGTTAAATGCAAAAAAATGAAACAAAACTATGTACAACTGAAGTCAAATAATCCTTTATTTCACATACCAGCAACTCCAAAAGGTGCTCCAGGGAACCAGGTTAGCCACAGGTCTAATTATTTTTCAAATCAATCTAATAGAAGTGGTATTACAGCATGAGGTTGACTCAATTTTAGAAATAATCTGTTTGATTGTTTTTTTACCCTAACTGACAGGTGAAGGGAAAGACATATGCTCTCTGGGGGGGAGGGGGAACACAAACAAGTCTATACTTTAATAAGCACTATATGTCTTTTTTTAGAACTTATGAAATACAAAAAAAAGTCAAGTTATGAAGAAGTTGAAAAAATGTGTCCCATATAAAAATAGACTTACTGGACTTAGGGGACATTAGTTTGAATTTTTATTTTTCCTATGGAGGTTGAAAGATAGATTTTACAATAACTTAAAAGAACACTTTAGAAAACTAATTGAAATTTTGAAAATAATGAAATGGAAACATTGATAATAAGAAAATATCTAAAAAGACTGGAATTAACAATAAATTAGACACTGTGGAAAAAAAGTCAGTGAACGTGATGGCAGTTTGCAAAAATTATTAATAAAAGTAAAGGGAAAAACTTTAAATGAGCTGGGCATCAATGACCTATTGTTATTGAATAACATCAACAATCTTCTTCATGTGTAATTGGAATTATATAGCAGAAGAAAGAAACTATTAGGAGAAAAATGAATAGGGAAGAAATTCCAAATTTGAACAAACACATAACACTATATATTCAAAGACACTAGTAAAATTATAAAGAAAAATCAAACAGAGAATAAATAAACATATCTGACTACGTTATTGTTAAATTTAAAAAAAGAAAAAGAAAAATTAAGAAGGGTGACAGCTGTCTCCTCATTAGAACATTGCAAACAAGATGTCAATCGAATTATGCTTTTAACATTCTGAAATGAAAAACAAAAAACAAAAAAAACAACAACAATAACACAAAAAATACAAAAATAAATTCCCAACTGAAAATCAGAGAGTGAAAAAAAATGTATTCCTAAAAGGAAGCCAAAAAGTATATTTTTACAAAAGCAAGATCTGTAATAATTAGCCTCCTTGAGACTTTCAGTATAAAATACATCCCATGGTCTACTTTCTGTGGCTAAGATTTGGTGCCCAGTTGTTTAGCCAAACACTAGTCTAGACATTGTGAAGGACATTTTTAGATGTGATTAACATTTATATTAATAGAAATTTGATTTACATAAATTTGATTTACATCAAATGACTCTTCATAAAATAGGTGAGCAACATTCAATCTGTTGAAGAACTTCGACGTAAATTTTGCCTCACAGCTGTAACAGAGAAACTCTACCTGAATTTCCAGCCTTCTCAACTAACTACATAATTTGAAATTATAGCTAACATCAATTCTTAATTGAATCTCCAGCTTTCTTCCCTACTCTGAATATTTCAGATAAGCCAGATTTAAAATTATGTGAATAATTTTTTAAAATAAATATCAATTAATTGATATGTAGGTAGATGGGTTGATAATGAGGAATATTTGGAAGTTTTATTCTTTTGATTTAGTTCTGCTCTTACGGAATTTTCTGAAAAACATAAAATGCAAAAGGTATTTTCCAGAGAAACTATGCCAGGTAAAGATGGGGCCTTGTAGAAAAAATGACTAGTGTTGGAGTAGTATTGATGTCAATAAATGGAAACTTATATTGTCCCTTATGAAAACAACAGGGTGAACCAAAATAAATAAATAAATATACTGGGTATATAAAAAATAAAGGAGTAAAATGCAAGGCTATGATAGTAGAGTGGATCGATGGTCCTTCTGGAAATGTGCTTTTCTGACACTCTTGCACTTAAAATGATAGCTGTTAAACCAAGACAGTGAAATTGTTACAGAAGCATATTGCAATCCTTGAAGATACATTCTAAAATACAAAGATGTGTGTCTGAAAGTCAATTGATTAAATAAATCACTCAAAAATGACTCTAAAAATTAGGGAACAAAAAGGATCTAAGGAGAGTTGGAAAATTAAAAACAATTAGAAGGATGACAGACTTAAATTCAACTAATATTAATGAAATCAAAGGTAAATGGTCAGACTATCTAACTAAATAGTCAAGATTGTCACAATGGATGAAAACAAAATCAAGAAGTAAATTCATGCCTTCCACCTGATACTCAAATTAACTACAAAACCTAAGAGAAAAGAAAAACATGGGAAAAAGATGTAATGTGTAAATGGTAACCAAACAAAGCAATATTATACGTTAATTTATGAAAATATATGTGATATATAATTATTTTATGTAAGCATAATACATAATTATATAAAAATACCATGTATAATATATATACAATTATTTATAAAAATATAACAGTAAAACACACAAGATATAATGTAGGTATAATTTCATATATATGGATATGAATGTATAATATAGATCATATATTCATGTATGCTATAATGCATATATCATATGTATTCTATATTATATATTATATAAGAAGATATATAATATGTGTAGTATATATTTCATATATAATGAATTTAATATATTATATAGCATGTGATTGTATTTTTTTAGAAAATATACATTTTGTAACAAAGGTAAAGAACACATTTTATAATGACACAAAGGTCAGATAATCAAGAAGATATTTCATCATAATGATTGAGTGATTATGTAAAGATCAAATGCTTCCTCAAATGTAAGCCAAATAGCTGGGCATGGTAGTGCACGCCTGTAATCCCAGCGAATAAGGACACTGAAGCAGGAAAATTGTAACTCACAGACAGGTTCAGCAACTTACTGAGGTCCTAAGCAACTCAGCAAAATCCTATCTCTAAATAAAATATGCAAAAGATATGGGGATTTGGCTCAGTGTGCCCCTAGGTTCAATTCCAGTATAAAAATATAAAATCATATCTATCTGTGTGTATATCCCAAATAATGAGCAGAACTAAAGAGAAATATGTGGAAATCACAAGTACATGCTCAACAGATAAGGATCTAGAATATTTTAAAACATTTTACTGTCCAATGTGACCTGATTAACATATATAAAACACTATTGGCAGAGTTTGTTATTTTCCAGTGCATAGAAACCTGCAGAAGTATGGACCATATGTTGTCCATAAACAAGTCTCAGTAGATTCACAAAAGTATGGTTTCTGACTACAATGGAATTAAAGTAGGAATGAATGACAGTTTCCTGAATATTTGCAAATTGATGCACATGTTTCTAAATTAGACTATAGTTCAAAGAAAAAATGTAAATCGTGACAAATTTTTCAAATTAAAGTTATTGAAAACAGCTATACTAGAGCTTAGAGATAAGTGTACAGCTTAAGTTAATACTTTACAGTAATTAGGCACGAATTAAATTGATTATGTATTATGTAAAAATTTAAAAAAAAATGGTAAAATAAACACAACATACAGATTACTAATGATATGAACTTAAAAATCAATTAAATTAACATAATTTGATTATTTAAACTTAATTTAATTTCTAACAAATAGTTAAGCAAAAGAGAAAACATTACATTTTGATAGCATTATTGAACAAAAGAGATCATTACAGATTCTATAGGTTTTAAAATCATAATATATCATTAACAAATTTATTTTAATGAATTTGGTTACTTAAGTAAAAGCTTACTTGAAAAACACAAATTTCGAAAATTTATAGGAAACCTAATGTATCTACAGCTATTAAAAAAATATACAAAAAGAATCCTACTAAATAATTCCCTACTTTTGTTTAATGGATACAGAATTTCAGTTTTGTTGGGTGAAAAGCATCAATGGGGACCCAAGAATATGAATCTACTCAATATCAATAAACTGTACACTTGAAATGGTGAATACAGTAGGTTTTATTTCATGGACGTTTTACTGACTCTTTCATACATTGTTAGAAATAGGTAAGAAGGAGAAGAAGAAAAAAAAATCTACCCAACACCATTAGAATAGAAAGAAGGAGGAAAAGTTCTTAACTTTTTTGTAAGGCCAGAATGATCTTCATGTCAAACTTTGATATGAAGATCATTCTGGTCTTACAAAAATAAGAGAATAAGAATAAAATAAAAAAATAAGAAAATAAGAATAAATCACTGTCTTTGGTATACTTTGATGGAAATCTCTCACAAAACATTAGCAGATCAAACCCATTGATATGTAAAAAGGTAACACATCATGAACAAGCAGAGCTAACCCCAAAATTGGAAAGTCGATTTTTTACTGAACAATGAGAAGAAATTACACAATTATTACAAGAGATGCTGAAAAATCATTTTATAAAATTTAACACACACTCAACAAAAATTCACACCAAACTAGGACTAACAGGATATTTTGTTAGTCTTTTGAAGTGCATCTAGAAAGGATTCTAGCTAATGTGTTGCAGGAAAAAATATGATTAAAAAATCAAATTTCTTAAGCATTTCTAGTAAACTTTATCCTGGAGAACATATCTGATATGATAAAATGACAAACAAAAAGATATAAAGTGAAAAGTAAAAAACAAAACTCTTTCATACTCACCTGACATGATTACTTACATTAAAATTTAGAGGAATATACAGAAATTTACTATTAACATATGAATTTGTAAGGAAGGCCACAGATGTTAAGTTAATATATAAAAATTACCTTCTTAGGCACTAGTGATAAACAACTGAAGACTTAAAGACTACCATCAAAATACATAAAATTTCAGGGAGTAATTTTATTAAAATTATGCAAGTTTATTTGGGAGTTTACTGGATATGAAACCAAGGGTGCTCTATTTTTCAGCTATCTCCCCAGCTTATTATTATTATTATCATTATTATTTCAATACAGGGTCTTTCTAATTTTCTCAGGCTGGCCTTAATTGTTATCTTCCATCTTCCACCTCCTAAGCCACCAGGATTATAGTTGTGCATCACTGTGCCTGGCAATGTGAAACTATTATAGTTTAAAATTTACAAAAATAATGTGGAGAAAAGTTAAATGAAAAATAAATACAAAATTAAAGAATCAATATTTTTTAAATAATTTTTTTCCAAATTTAATCTACAGATTCACCGCAACTCCTTTTAACATAATAGCAAGTTGTTTAGGATATCATAAATTTATTAGAAATTAAAAGAAACTAGAATAGCATAAACAATCACTGAAAAGCATATCAAGAAATGAGTTCAATTAATTTGTACAGTAAATAAAATAGCATGATGTTGATGCATTCACTAGTTAAACATAATTAATAGATGAGAAAAAGACTTACACCTACGTGGTAAATACATGTTTTCATTATAAAGAAACAATAATCATTGATAAATGTGGGATGCAATTTTGTGAATGTATTACAAAAATTTTTAAAATGATCACAAGTCACAGCAAATACCTACCTTGTTTAGAATCTAGAAATTCCATTTTTAGGTATTTACTGAGGAGAAATGAAAACACATGTTCACATGATGACTTCAAAATAAATAATGTTTATATAGAAAGAAAAAATCTCACTTAACAGACAAACCAAAAGCATACAATGAATTAAACATGATGAATATTTATTTATCTTGCAGTTAACTTTAAAATGGGTATCCCTGATTGGACAGCAGCTTTCCCATGACCTTTCATTCTGAGATTTAAGACTCATCCATCCTATGTTTTCCAGCACCTTCCATCTGTGCTTCAAATATCTTCAACTTGTTGTGTTTCAGATTTGCTATGCTCATCTTCCTCTATCAGAAGAAGTAGGGAAAGGAGGATTGAGCCGGGACTTTTCTCCTAGCCTAATTCTAGAAGTGGTATCAACCCCCTCTGTGTGAGATTGCCCAGCTCTCTGGCAATGGCCAAAGAAAGGGCATGTACCAATGGGGAACATAGTGTATCTGTGGTCTAACACAGAGGAGGAAATCCCTTTAGTAGCCACTAGTAATTTTTACTATACAAACATGGTTCCTATTCAATCCAAGTTTTACTTTACAACTAAATTTAAATCTTAATTTTCCAATCTTTTAAACTAGGAAATCAATAAATTGAAGATGTTTATAAATAAATGCTCATGCTTAGCCTGTTGTAGGAATGCCATCACAGAATTTTCCTTAAGTACATCTTCCAGAAAGTCAGAAGGTTCTGACTGCTTCTCTGATTGGAGATCTAGGTCACTCATTTATTTCCACCTATTTTCATATGGAACCTTTCATTGTCTGAATAACTGTCCACCTGCCTTCATCTAGGTGTATGCGTGCTTTTCATTCTAATTGACCATCAACTTTTTTGTCTTACTGCACAGACTTCAGCTTTTCCCAAAGTGTACTGTACTTACTTGATGCTTCCTTTGAAAATGATCTGAACTTTAAATGTTAAAGTTTTCTTCTTATGCCATCTATCAGGATATAGCCACCTTGACATTTGCATAGAGCAATTTCATCTTGTACCTTAAGAATTCATTGAATCTTAAAGATGTGGGCAGTGATACCCACATGACTCAGTTGAGAATTCTGTGAGAATTCTGAGCAAGGGATTTTGCAGTGAATTGTTTCTGTATACTATGAAAATTCCAAGTATGTTGTCTCATTTATTATGCATCTTTGAAAGACACAGGATATTTTAAAACATCAAAATATTTGTAGTCTTCCCTTTGAGTTGTATTTTGAATATGGGCAGGTACTCACTGTACTTACGTTCTAGAAAACTGTATATGATTTACATTTAAGGTGAGAAAGTGGGGAAGAGTATTGTCAGTAAAGATAGGTCGCTGATATCAGAAGGCATGATTGCTAGAATATACATATCACACATCTACTACATAAGCAATCTGAGGCAGAGTGGGTTAAAGAATTCTCCTAGGGAAACTGAAAAATATTGAGGACATGATTTCAACACATGTGTCTTCCTAGATCCAAATTCTTTTATATTACTATTCTGCTAAAATGTCTCTAGTTCCAAGTGCTGCATTTTAATGTATCTCATGTAAGGTGATACTAGAATGACATTTCACATGACATATGAACATATACCTACTTCATGTTTTCACATTTATTTTTTCTCCTCTTTATTTATTTGAAAGGACAGAAACCATTAAGAAGGTGCCCAGTGGCTCATGACCCTTCAAATTGCAATCTCTACAAACAGTGCCCTCAATTTGGCACTCTTCGTTGCCTTCTGAGTATTTATGAAACTAAACATTTCTGCAATCTTTGTACTGAGCATTTGAAAACAACTTTGATTGCTAATAATGCTCCTCAGTAAATACTGGACAAAGGGAGTTTCAACTCTTAAGGTGTAGCTGTTTTTGAATTGCCTTTGTGCCAGAGAACTCTACCTTAAATTGCTTTTAACATAGAAAATATACACTGTCTTCCCTCACATAATTCAAAAGTATTTTGAAGTTTTATTTTTCAAAAAGAGAAAAATGAGAAAGAAACTATGATCAAGTCTTTGAACTCTGTCCAGGGGAACATGATTTGAAAAGTTTTGCTATTGTTACTTTTTTTTCCCTGCAAGTGGAAGGATCTATGGTACCAGTATTTGGAGAAAGTTAGCTGTGGTTGCTGTAATAAATATGTTTGTGTGGTACTTGGATATCCTGTAAAGGGCAAGATTAAATTGCAGAGTGAGGTGAAATGTAATATCTGGAGCAGGGCTTGATCTTAAATAGCTGGAATACAATTTTTCAAGGTAACTATTAGTCCCCAAAATGTTATCCATTGAACCTATTCTCTCTTAGTCTAGGAGATAAATTAGATTATTGTTTCATAAATTTCATTCATTCATACCTTATTAATGTAAATAATGTCACTGCGGCTATTTGGAGCATGTCCAAATGATGCACCTGTCACTAGTTCAGTTCTATGAGAAGTCACTTAGTTTTACAATATACTCAGGTCACACTTTTAACTTACAACCTGGAGACACAAAGAACAGGCAGTAATCTGTGACTAGGGGAAGATGCAAACTTCTCCATTCTTTGATAAAGAAAAAAAAAACTAGTTTAAAGTTATATTTCAATCATGTAGAACACAAACTGGCAGATACGTTCCATAAATATTTGCTTAATGAATATAAAACAGTAGAAATGTCATTGATACATTGAGCACATATGCACTGAGCTCTTGCAATTTGAAGAGATACATTTTGATATAGTCACTGTTCCTTAATGGTTTAAAATCATGTTTTGATAAATAAACTGTCTTTGGAACTCAGAATGTAGCAGTTAGTGAATCAAACGGTATACCCACTGATGCCAGAAACCTTATCAGAAGTGTTCTGAGTGTGGATAAAGGAGGAATTAATTCTACTTGCAGAGAGCTTCCAGGTAGCCTAATCTCACAAAAAGAAGAGTGCACGGGACTTTAAAACTGTAGAAAGGGTAAGTTTGAAGGAATGGAAGTGATGAGAAAGCTCATCTCCTACGGGACACATGAGTAATTCAGAGGTTAAAGTTCTACAGCATAGAGCTTAGAGACAGGGAAGAAAAGGAAAGGGAACAGTAATCTAAGACTTTCTTTTAGGTTTAAACTAGATTAGTGAATTGTGGAATTTGCAACAGATTCTAAGATGAGACTTGGCATGTTCATATTTCTGTTCCAGAGATAATCCTGGCAACAGGTGAGAGATGATATAGAAGAAACTAGAGGCAAGATAGTCATAGGAGGCATCATCTCTGATTAGATCCAATGTTGTAAGGATTGCATTCAATGCCCCTTCAAATGTGGATTATAATTTGCCTACAAGATGTTGCTAGAGATATGAAAGATTAATGCATAAGAACTGAATTCAAATGGGATAAGGGCCAAGTTCAAGTGGGAATACTTTTTCTTTCTATTTTGCATTTACTTCTGTACTAGAAATTCTAGAATAGACAAATTAAGATTATTTCATTTCATACTACAGGTGGTCCATGACTTAGAATATTTCCACTTGTGCTTTTTTTTTTTTTTACTTTAAGATGCTGTGAAAGCAGTGCACACTCAGTAGATATAGAAAATTGAATTTTGAATTTCCTAGGCTATATATAGGCAGTATAATATGCTCTCACATGACTGGGAGGCAGCAATTAACCACAGCTCCCACAGCAGGCAGAGCAACCAACACTCTAGAGTATTCTGTGATGCTAAGCTATGATGTGCTATAGGTTAGGTTTATGAAATGCATTTCAGTACTTTCAACTTACTGAAACCCCATTTAAGTCAAGGAATATTAGTATGTCAATCTTCCAGATGTTTTTGAGGAAAGGAAAGTTTCAAGTACATATCCATAAAAAGATATATAGAAAATTTGAAGGGAAAGACCCAAAGATAGGCCTGAGCTTTGCCTGTGGATGGAAGAATAGCACACTCAGGGAAGGTGTGCATCAAGTTAAAACTTTCAAAATCAACAAGGTTAAGGGTTTGTGTTTCATTACATAGTTAGTGGATATATATAAGATATTTTTTCATTTTCTGAAAAAGACTTTGACTTTGGATGCATTCAAAGAAGATCCGAATTGACTCAAAGTATCAAGTATGTTGTGCACATCTTTTCTGAATCTGTACGTGGTACCATTGTTATCACCTGCACAAGTGAATGAAGACTAGAAATTTGATAGGGTTGGATTTCTCCAGCATGACTGGAGTGAGGACTTCCTCCTAGACTTCTCTCTGCTTACAACTCCATGGATAATGTGGTCCTCACGATTTTCAACTGTTAAGTAGAAGTCACTCTACTGCCTAGAACAAAGGAGTTTTACCATGAAGCTGGTATTTTGCCACAGCATGTTTGAACCTACTCTAATGAATCTCTATCAGAGATTCTACAAAACTCACCAGAGGAGTCGTAGTTTGGCATATTTGGTTCAACACATACATTATAATAGTTTCAATGTTTACTTATTCTACTTCCTCTATACACATATTTTGCAGAAGGCCAGTGGGAATTCCCAGTCCAGCTATATTCTCAGTGTAAATAAAAACACATGCATGAAAGAATGGTGGGTATTTTTGGCTCTAGGGTTATAAATTTTAGTATGGCAAATTGGTTCCTTACAAATTCAGAGCTCAAAAAAAAAAAAAAAAAAAGACAACAAAGCAAACAATTTTGGAAACAAAACAGCTAATATTCAAATATCCACAATATTCAGGTATTTTCATCAAATTCAGATTGATCTAATTTTTAATGTGTTTATTTATTGTAGGATTAAAATGCAAAATCTAGTCTCCATCAACTTATTCGACTTCTTATTCCTGACTGGGAACAACCACAGCAAACATGCCAATACTTGATAATCAAATACTTTTTAGCCTTACAATTAAGGTAGATTCTGGTGGAAATTAAGTGATGTTTAAGTAGATAGACACAAGAATACCACACAGGCATATATCTACTAAAAAATAAACTCACCAGTAGAGAGGTTGACCCGTGGGGAGAAGCCCATAGACCTAAATAATTGCTTTTTGGAGAAGTTAATAGGATGCAAACACCTATTGATTTACTGATAATTAGATATTAGTAACTGTTCTGCATGTGAGGAAACATTGAGCAATAAGCCAAAATAACTAAGAAAGACCATGATTTGTATTTTGGCATCATATTATACAATATTATAAAATAAAGTTCTAAAAAGAATATGGTGTGACTGGAATAGCAAGCCTCTGGGCTCCAAATTTTTATTATTAATATAAAAAATGAATTTTTAAAAATTCAAATAAATAAATCTCTTCTGAGAACTGAGTGAAGTTGATCAATAAGAAAATGTTTTAAAAAATGAGAATGAAGCCAAAATCATAATCAAGAAGGTAATTTGAAATGTAGAGCCATGAAAATCTATTCCCAGATATTGAAATGTAAATAACAATTATACAAACATTATAGTAATGTTAAGCATAGTAGCATATAAAATGGCAAGACCTTATGTATATGTGCCTGTTTAAAAACACAACATCCATGTATTTTTAAAATGTAATACAAATGCATACACACACTCAAGTATACATAAGTTCATAGACAGATAACAGCAAAGGATATTTTAATTTTTTCCATATTCAAGAAATCATATCATTGAATAATTTCAATAGCAACATTTTTAACAACTCCTAAAGCCAAATATTTTAATATAGCTATAAAAGAATTTTAACTTTATATGAGTAAAAAGATATTCAAATGCATTAAACATAAAAAAATATAATTCAATTTTTTAAAAATATGCACATTTTGGAAGGTATGCAACATATCCTAATAATTCAGAGATTTTCTTCCTCTGAAAAAACTTTATAGATGTTCCATAGGGGGAAAAATAATTTTACTGTGTTTAGTAAAGAATAGGAAATATGTGGCTTTCATGTGCCAATTTTCACCTGAAAAAATTAGTCATATTAAATGGGAAATAGGTGAAAAAAAGCTGAAGTTGGTGTCACACTTAGATTACCAAACATACACCTAGCCACACAAATGTTTTCATTTCATTTTATATCAATTAATTTTATGTTTTTAAAACATGTCATATTATTTAATAGATTATGCAATTACTAATTGAATTGATAATGTTCACCCAGAAATATCAGAGCGACTAATTAAACTGAGTAGAGAAGGAGTATAAAGGAGTATAGATAGGTACAGGTATATAAATATAGATATATATGTAGTAATAAAACATGTACTGAGAAATACAGCATTAATTTACAACTAGAGTTTTGATAAAGTACTCTTGTGACTGGAATAGCAGGTCTCTGGGCTCCAAATTTTTTATTATTAATATAAAAATATGAATTTTTAAAAATTCAAATAAATAAATCTCTTCTGAGAACTGAGTGAAGTTGATCAATAAGAAAATGAGCAAGTAATATAGTCTTACTTTGCAATCAGGAACTCTTTTCATTTCTTATAATTTTACTCTTAACATTCACTTGCCCTGAGGATTAAATATCTCTATCCATTTCTTACTTATGCACTAAAATCAAATTCATGTCTCATGGAGGTATTTTATTTTAAGGGAAAATGTTTATGTAAATGGAAAAGTTACCAAGTTTATACAACAAGTATCATGGTGGGTAATCAACACTAAAACAATTCAGGTAATATTCATAGAGAAGAAAGCACATTTTATCCCCAAATTATTATTATAAATGCTATTTCTAGGATAAAGTGCCTCTGTTCTTGCTTGTAATTGAAAGGGCAAAACAGTGTTACTACTGCAGGCTGCTTTCCAGATGAATAGAAGCTAAGAAAATATCAGAACTTTTCTAAAATACCAATTGTGACTGAAATTATGATAATCTTGGGAAAATGTCAACATGAATGCAGTCAATTGTGTTTTCTAAAAAAACATCTCACTCTTTTCATCTAGCACCTTTTTTTTTTTTTTTTTTTGGATGTTTTGCTTTCAGGAAAATAAGCTAAGATGCAGTGTTCTGAAATGACAGCTAGCCAAAATACTGGACTAGTTCTAGAAGCACATTGAGCTTCAAGCAGATTACAAAGCTCATTTGAGCCTGACCCCCTGTGTTGGTCAAGCAGTTACTGCAAGCTGGACATGGTGGTAAAAGCCAGTAATCCCAGCAACTCGGGAGGCTGAGGCAGGAAGATTGCAAGTTTGAGGCCACACTTAGCAACTTAGGGAGGCCTGAAACAAGCTTATCCCCAAATTATTATAACAAATAACTGAGACCCTGTCTCAAAAGAAAAATAAAAAGGCCTAGTGATGTGGTCTGTGTTAAAGCACCTTTGGGTTCGATCCCTGATATAAAAAAAAAAAAAAAAAAAGGAAGTGACTGCAGATTCTCTTTCATTGTGATAAGGTTACATCATAATAGTGTCATCATAAGTTAAAAATAGTGTAATTCAGAAGTGCCATTAATATCCCTAACCTACAAAACCTCATAGCTAGCCACACAACATACTGTAGAGTATCCCCAGTTTCCCTTTGTGATCATGTGGCTGATTGGGAGCTATGAGCCATGGTCATATCAAGTGAGTGTTGTCATATTTGTAAGAAGCCAGAAAAATATCACCATTCAGAATTTAAAATTCAAATTCTATTGAATTCATATTGCTTTGCACCATTATTAAGTTGAAAAATTTTAAGCCAAGTCATTCTAAGTTGGGACAGTCTGTCAAGTGTTGTTTTTTTTTTTTTCCTACTCAATAGCTCCCTCATTTTAAGTCTATAAAAATACCATTATTAAATTGTGTGGAGGGAAGACACCTCACAGTGTTAATCTCCAAAAACTTATCATGGTAATATATGTGAAAAGATATTTTTGCATTGTCTATTTCAATAGATATATGATTTCACAACTCCCATCCATTATGTTCAGTTCTACAGTATCAACAATTCAGAGAGGGTAAAGTGAATATATTTTAATTAAAATGGGTTCTCATCTGTTCATAACCAACTGGATCTTGAAGTCACTTATCCTCATTTTATCCATTTCTGGTAAAAGAAACAAACAAATGAGCTCTGCTTATATAAAAAGGCTTTTACATAGAACAAATATAATTATGGATATAAACTATTTTGAAAAACGTAAGGCACAATAAAAATTCAGGATATAAGGACTGAATCATAATACAGTATCTTAGTCAATATACCCAGAGAAAAATGATCACGATTAATCCATCAGTGTCACCAATTGTACATGATGCCAAAACATGAGATTGATTGTTCCTACATTTATTTACAAATATCCAGATGTCTGGAATTAGATAGGCACATTATTGACCTTTTTAAACAAAATAATCTGGAGATGTTGGCAATATTGGCAATGTTAGTCAATGCTGAGCCTGACTTTATCCCTTAATGTGGTTCAGATGTTTCCAAGTGTTAACACATTCACTGAATTACACTCACAGAGTTAATGAAAATATTATGATCCCATAAATACAGCAAGTCAAACTAGCACCTTCTTCTCAGTCCTTTCTTTTTTTTTCAAATCGAGAGTGGTGAAGCACAGCCAGTTGTTCCAACATGTGGATGAATGTGGTGATGGTAGAGCCCAGCACTAGCCAACTCTTAGCATTGCCTGTGGAACTTGGCTTAATGGCTCCCAGCCTGAACAGACTTCTTGATTTGAATCACTATAGATAGCATGAAAAGTCCCTTTGTTGGATTCTAGTTTTTCTTGGCTTTCAGTAGCACAGCATGAGAGGGATAAAATTTGGCACTCTGTATCTAAGCTGTCATTTGGAAATTTCAGATTTGGATTCTCTTCTCAGCATTTAGACTTCTTAATTCAAACCATACTGTACTCCCTGAGCACTCAAGCCTTATCCTCCTGCAGAGAGGGAAAAAAGTGAATCCCAAATGGCACCTGGATCACCATAACACCTCAATACCCACCAGAGCAGCAAAGGGATTTTCAATGACAGCATTCCAGACATCTTCTAAGTGCCTAATTATCCTATTAAAATTATAAAACTTAAACTTTTAGTGCTCTCTTTTGTTTAAAGTGAATCAAACTCAATCACTAAACTAATTTAGACCTGTTGACATCACTCTGCTCACTACATTTCCACATGATGATGGACCATTTCTTTACCAGAAAATGAATATAATTCCAAAGAACGTGATTCTGTGCCCATTGTCCTGTAAAAAACATATACTTGAAACAATGCTAGTGACTGCTGCCCAGAAAGCATTATATTAAAACAACGATGATGATAAATAAACAACAAAATATCATAATTTTATTCAAGAAAATGTCTTTCCCTTTAATTTTTTTTACTTCTGTAAGGAACATCTTGTCTTACTGTATAACAATTTCACAGGGGTCTACAGTTTATTTTAACTTATTCTAATTAATAAATGGCATGCATATAGAAAAATGTTCAAATCATAAGTGCACATCTTGAAGTTTTCTTAAAGTAAAAATCCCTATAAAGAGCTAGCACTTACATCAACACTGAGAACACTACAACATTAGAAAGTCCCTGTTTTGTCCCTCTTGGGGACATAGTTTCATAGTTTCAAATTAAACTAAAATCTTCTAAGGTTAGTTTTGATATTTTTTGAACTTGACAACATGTATACTTTTATGATTAGCTTCTTTTGCTAAACATAATTTTTATGACATTTCTGAATATTTATGAAAAAAAATTTCTCATTGCTATAGAAAATTCCATCTAAGCACATATCATGATTGATTTATCCATTGAATTATGGTAGATCTTCTGGTGTGGTTTTGCCCATTATAAAAATGCCATTGATACTTTAAGCACTTGGCTATATGCATGCATGTGGAATCTACAAAGGTTTGGGTATGAACATACATGTTCACCTTCATTAAATAATATCAAATTGCTTTCCAAAGCACTATTTTACAAATTTGACCAGTGATATGAAAAGAGTTCATTTTAAACAAAAGAGACCACTACCAAACTCACACTCTACAAAATCTTATGATAGTCTATCAATTATTTTTACTATTCTGAAGAGCATTCAGTAGTAAATTTTCTATGTGGTTGAATCTACTTCATCTAATAACTAATGAAGTTAATAATCATCTTTCCCAGCGATTATAATTCTATGTTCATTGAAGGAATTTTTGTCTTTTTGCCTACTTTCATGATTTTGGACTAAGAATGACATATTCCATACACACTTATTTAAAAAAATTTTTCTAATGCAGTTTTATCTTCTGATCAAAATTGATCAGAAGATATAGAGAGTTCCTAGGAGTTTCAGTCACCTTTTCTACTCTGTGATCAAAGGACCTGACAAGAACAATCTTACGGAAGAGTAAATTTATTTGGTGTCTAGCGGTTTCAGAAGTTCAGTTCAGAGATGGCTGACTCCATTCCTCAAGGTCTGAGGGGAGGCAGAACATCATGGAGGAAGGTGGTAGAGGAAGCAGCCTGAGACACGGCACCTGGAACAAGAGAGAGTTCTGCTCAAAAGGGCAAAAGAGGCCCCAAAGTAATGCCCCCAGGGATCCACCTCCTCCAGCCAAACCCCATCTGCCTACAGTTACCACCAAGTTAATCTCTATCAGGGGATTAATGCACTCATCATGTCAAACCTGTTATACGCCAGTCATTTCACTTCAAAATTTTCTTGCATTATCTCACACACCAGATTTTGGGGGACACCTCAAATTCAAATCATAATGCTAGGTATACCCTGACACTACAAATGTGCAACCTTCCCCACTATGTTCATCCTGCAGTCAAATAGTACATCTGTTACCATCAGTGAAGATACATGAATCCTTCATTTACACACATGGTCATAGTTTTCTTTAGGTTTCACTTTTGGTGTTGCACCTCCTCAGGGTTTTGATACCTATACACTGGCCATTATCGACCAGTTTATAGTATGGTAGAGAACAATGCAAGAGATTTGTGCTTACCTTGTCATCCCACCCTCCCTTTAAGGACTAGGAACTACTATTCTTTTTAATGTCTCCATAATTTTGCCTTTTCCAGATGCCATGTAGTTGGAATTCTACAATATGTACTCTTTTCATATTGGCTTTTTCCACTTGTAATTTGCTTTCTGGTTCCCTCCTTTTCTCATTTATTTTAGCTCATTTATTTTAGTGTTTCATATCCCACTGTCTGGATGTACTGGTTTATTTATCCCGTCACCTACAAAAGATCATTTTGGTTGTTTCACATTTTGTCAATTATGAAAATAGTTGCTATAAAAGTCCATATGCAATTTTTGTACAAGTTTTATACAGCAAAAAATATGTTTAGTTTTCTATGAAACTGCCAAACTGTCTTTAAAGGCGCTGTATTGTTTCTTATTCTTACCAGTAATGAATGAAAAGACTTGTTGTTCCTCATCTATGCCGGTATGTGGTATTATCAATATTTGGGTTTAAGTTTGTATTTTTATATTATTTTTATTTTAATTTGCATTTTTATATTGATGGATAATGTTGTCCATGTTTTTATGTATTTTACTTCCCATTTAATTGTCTTTGGTAGCATTTGAATTCATGTCTTTGCCCATTTCTTATCTGGCTTTTTACTTGTTGACTTATAAGTATTCCTTGTATATTTTGGATAACTATTTTTATCAAATGCCTTATTATTATCTTCTACCACTCTGGGCCTTTCAATTTCATTTAATTTTCATTGTTTTTTTCATTGTCTTTCACAAGGCAGGAATGTTTCAGTGAAGTCCAGCTTGTCAAATATTTTTTCATGTATTGTGCATTGAGTGTATATAAAATGTGATTATCAAGCTCAAGATCATCCATAATGTTTCATATTGTTAAGGATTATGAAGATTTACAATGTTACACTTACAGATATAATCAATTTTGAGTTAATTTTGGGAAATATGTTTTGACTCGCTTCTTTACATTTAGACATATGGTGTTGTAGTACCATTAGTGGAAGACAAGATGTGTATGCTAACGTCTCATCCTTGCTCCTTTACCAAAGATCCCGTGACCATATTTATATGGATGCATTTCTGGGCTTCCTATTCTATTCTGCTGTTATAGCTGTATGTTCTTTTACAAATATCATATTATTTCAATTATTGCAGCTGTATTGTAAGACTTGAAGTCAAGTAGTTCCATTCCTCTGCTCTTTTTGTTTTGTTTTGTTCTTTTTTAGTGTTTTGTTGGCTGTTCTGGGTCTTATGCTTCTTCACATAATTATTGAATAAATTGGTTAAAATGTACAAAATAACTTGCTGGAATTTTGATTGTAATTATGCTAAACCTATAAATCAAATTAGGAGGAAATGTATCTTGACTATAATGAATGTTCCTATCCAAGGACATGAAGTGTCTCTCCATGTGTTTCATTCTTTGAGTTCTTTTATTAGAGGTTACTAGTTTTCCCCATGTAAATCTTATTCATATTTTGATAGATTTCTACCTATGTATTCTTTAAAAGTACTAATGTAAATTGTATTTTATTTTCATTTTGAATTTCATTTTTTTTCATTTCTGGCATAAAAGATAATGATTGACTTTTTTTGTAGTTGTAGATTGAAAGAATGCCTTTGTTTTATTTGTTAATTTTTTTTATGTGGTGCTGAGGATTGAACCCAGGGCTTCATGCATGCTAGGCAAGCATTTTGCCACTTTTTTTTAAATTTAAGTGTATATTCTCTAGAGATTATAGTTTAAATTTTCATTTATTCACTATTTTAGAAATTTTGCTTTGCATTCCTAACTACCATTATTTCAATTAAAATTTTAAACATCATTATTTCTAATTTCAGGAAGATGGCTAAGAAGGGTTTTTCTTATTTACCACATAAATGGATAAAATAATTCTTGACACTGTACATAAAAAATAACATATTGAAACTATAAAACAAGACTATAAAAAGCAAAATTTCTCAACAACTGAGACCCTAGGAATAGCATGCTGATTAACTCTCTGGGGTTTCTTTTTATCTCACCTATCATTGACTTAGGGTGAAAGAATCAGGGAATATGAATATGTCAATAGATACAGATAAAGAAATTTTAAAAAGACCACTTTAACTAGATAAAAAAGGGCATCTTAGGAAGACAGAAAACTATGAGATAATAGCCACTCTACTACAGTCATAAACTATACAAAAATTTCTGTGACCTACCTTTAGCCATTTAATGGAAAGCTTACTGTGGAGCCTATATTTCTATTCTTACAGTATAGTAAGACTTTCATCAAGATGATACCAAAAAGGCAAAAGTGAAAACTTTCACTACTGCCTAACAGAGTTGAAGTAAAACATCTCCCCACCAACTAAGTTGTCAAATGGACCACATAGGGAGAGGGGATATGGTATCTTCAACCATTCCAGCCAGGAAGACATCAAAGGAACCTGGAGGGAGCCAATAATTTTGCCTTCAAATGGGGAAACAAGAAGTTTGACCACCCTCAGGTATCAGTAGAAATCAAGTAGAAAACTTGAATTTGTTCCTACCCCTGGGTGACAGTTTCTTCTCTTCCTTTGTAAAAGAAGCATCATAAAATTTCAACTAAAGTAGGTTGAATAAGATCCAGAGTTTTATAATTTAATAACCAAAATGTCTTAGCTTTAACAAAAAAAACCTTCATTGTACCAAGAACCAGGAAGATCTCAAACTGAAAAAAATATATAAGATTTATATTTTTCAACATTGAGATGACAGATGTTTTAGAAAAAAAAATATTTAAAGCAATCATCCTTAAAATGCCTTCTGGAGTAATTACAAACACTCTTGAAACAAAGAGAAAATGTTGGCAAAGAGTGAAGAAAGAACTAAATGGAAACTTCAGAAATAAAAAATATATATATATACCTGAAGGGCTGGGGATGTGGCTCAAGCGGTAGCGCGCTCACCTGGCATGTGCGGGGTGCTGGGTTCCATCCTCAGCACCACATACAAATGTTGTGTCCACCGAAAACTAAAAAATTAAAATTAAAAAAGATACTCCTGAAAATTTAGAAAAACTCAAAAAGTGAGTCAACAGCAGCATCAAAATGAAAGAATAATCTGTTCTTGAAGAGAAGTTATCCATTCCGAACAACAGAAAGAAAAATGCTGTGAACCAATGATAATAAAAAGGGCCTCAGTGTTCTGTAAAACTATAACAAAATATGTAACATTTGAGTCATCAGAAATCCAGGAGATGAAGAGATGGAATACAAAAATAAAAATGATGACTGAATATGTGCCAAATTTGAGAAACATGTAGATTCAAGGAACAAAACCAACACAAACCGGATAATCCACCAATGTACATATCAGAAGCTATCATTGTAAAATTTCTGAAAATTAAAGAAAAGAAACATAATTAAGAAATCATGAAAGTAGAGAAAGAGTAGACACTTAAAAGGAAAAATAATTCCAAAAAAATAGTATATTTTTCATTGGAAATTCTAGAGACTAGTGAAAAGAGGTACATGGTTTTTAGGACCAAAAGAGAAACCTATTGGTCTATG
This sequence comes from Callospermophilus lateralis, assembly GCF_048772815.1. Classification (NCBI taxonomy): domain Eukaryota; kingdom Metazoa; phylum Chordata; class Mammalia; order Rodentia; family Sciuridae; genus Callospermophilus; species Callospermophilus lateralis. The sequence goes on from NC_135307.1 coordinate 18,958,069, forward strand.
ATCTTACATCCTTCAAAAGCATCCTCAAGGAGGAATGGGCAAGCATGGCATTCTTAAAATGAGCAAAAATCAGAATTGTTATCACCAGATCTATCCACAGGCAATGACTGAAGGGAGTTATCCAATCAGAAGGGAATTTTGAAAGAAGGAACTTTGGAATAACAAAAAGGAAGAAATAATGCCAACAAAAATATGGATAAATACAGAATTTCCTCCTCTAGTTCTTTTAAAAGATGAAATTGACAAAGGTCAATTGACAAAGGTCTAGCTTGACAGACAAGTACCGAACAGAGATGACAGGAATTACCAGTTTCAGTATTGAAGCAAGGCAAGGCACATTGCTGCAGATACTGAACATGAATTTCCCAAATTATATAAAATGAACCAATTTAAAAACAAAAACAAAATAAATAATGAATAAAATACACACACACGCACTAATAGTTATTTGAATAACCCTGTAAATAGTAAGACAATTGCATCAGGAAGGTAGTAGGTTGTAGTTTGTAGAAAGTGATATTTTTTTTCCTTAGGTTTTTTGATTTTTTGAACATTGTGGGATGGAAATGTTCTAAATGTGGACCACGTAAATGTCAATTCCTAGGTTGAAATAGTGAGTAGTTTTGCAGTAATTTGCCATTGAGGAAAACTGGCTAAAGTACAGGTGGACTCTATATTTTTTTTCCAAATTTTTTTTTCATAATATGTGTTGTAGTTAATGTATTTAGGCCATTTTGAATTTGATTATAGAGATCTTTCAGCAGCTAAATGACATTTTGCAATATTGTTACTGTCTCATTTTATCTTCTCAGAGATTCAGAAAATGCATATTTTACAGCTTTCATGAATCTCATCTACTTCCTGTAATTTTCCTTTTTGTTCCTTTTTTGTTTTCTCTCTGTCTCTCTTTGCTTCCACTCTGATTTGATCTAGATATTTTCTATCCATCTACTTTTGGCTCATTAACTGTCTATTCTTCTTTTCTATTTCTAATCTAATAGTATGATCTTAAAAATATTTAAATATTATTAAATTCAAACAATTTTTTTGATTTAATTTTTTTATAGTAAAAAGTAAAAATAGCCATTTGTCCTCAGTCTATCAAATGTATTCTTTCATTCTATCATTACAGGCTCCATACATGGTGAATTTATTTCACTATCTTTTTTTTTTTCAATTTTTTAACCATATTGTGTGATAAGATCAATATTTGGATCACATAATTCTTTATCTATTATCTGTTTTCCCCTTGAATTTGAAGGAGCCTTTTTTTTTTTTCTTTTTTCATACTTGGCGTTTTTCTTAGACACTCTGAATGACCTATTTTTCTTCAAAGTGTGTTCACTATCTTCTTAGCAAGACAAATACAGAGAGGCTGATCATTTTAATTCAATCAAAAGTTAAACTGCATTGGATCTGAGATGTAAATTTAGCAATGTTCTAGCTGCTCTGAATCTCCCTGCTTGTAGAATTCTAGCTAAGATCTTGTGGGTATTATACACAGGAGCTCTTGAGCCTAAAGAATCCTAAACACTAATCATTGTCTCTTCAGAATCTTGACACTGTGAAACTTTTTTTTTTTAAGCATTCTACTTGGTTTTTAAATATTGAACTCTGAAGATTCGAATATAGGCACATGTCCTCAGGGACAATTCTGTCAGATGTTTCAGCTCAAATCTCTGTGTCTTCATCGCAGAACTCCAGCCCTGAAGAATCTCAATGTGCTTCTGCATTCCTGCCAGCTTCTCTTGCAGCAAAATTCGCATCAGCATTTCTAAAAGCATAGTCAGAGGGTCCCAACCCAGAAAACATCTCTAGAATCTCAAACTCTCCCAAGAAAAGACAATCCCAATCTTATAAGAAGTCATAGGTGTTAAGAGCAGCAGGCATTGGTGTGCTACATTGGAGGACTATCAAGTGTCATCCCAATGCTGAACATGCCCCCTCAGGGTGACAAAGAACACTTTACTGATCTGACTGGGTACCAATTCCAGGACACTGAGACTAAACTGGCTTATTATCATCAGTAATGCACGTTGTCATAATTATTACCCCTTAGATCTCTAGATGCTGTGAGCTCTTTTCCTTTTTTCCTAGCTCACCTCTCCTTTCTCTACTTTCTGTCTTTCTGTTCCAGTTGGGTATAACCTCCTTTCTTGGCTCAATGATTTTTAATCCCATTCATTCCAGTGGCTTAGCATACGTTACACCATGCCTGACTCAAGTCCCACCCTCAGGTGAATTCTTCTGCCTTCTCAGAATGACTTTTATTTACACATGGTACATTTTCCTTATCGTTCTGGTCACCATTATTGTTCTCCGCTGAGTTCATCTACTGTAGAATCCCTGCTCCCATACTTGTCAGTATGGGATGCTCTCATGGATGTCTGAAACTGCAAGGAATATTGAGCCCTATTTGGACACTTTTTTTTTCCTATATGTGCACACTGATGATGAAGTTCAACTTATAAACTAAGAAAGAGATTAGTATCAATAACCAATAAGTAACCCTAATATGCTATAAAATGTTATATGAATATGATCTCTCTCCTTCTCTCTTTCAGTCTCTCTCACGGTACTCTACTTACCTTTCTTTTTCTTGTTAACCATAGGTATTTGAACCATCTGAAGTAATCCTTCAATTCAGAGAAGATGTGCAGTATTTACTTATATTTTGTCTTCCTCTTTAACCATTAAGTGACAGGTTGCACTGACACCAAAAAACAAACTGAACACAGAGCACAGAACACCAAATTGAAATTTGTGCTAGCATGTAAACCATAAATATTTTTTGAGTGACTCAGAGAAAGAGGGAGAGACTGAAAAAACTAAGACTCATACACTGCCTTCATCCCAAATGTGTGTGTGTCTCAAAAGACCTGGAGATAAAGAAGTGCTGAACCTCCCATGAGGAAGAGAGAACACCTCCTACCTGCACTGAGCAGGGGGTATTGGAGTTTTCTTTCCTCAGACTCAAACTGGAGCTCCAGCAAGATAGTGCACATCCCAGTGGCTCGGGAGGCTGAGACAGAAAGATCATCTCAGGAATTTAGCAAAGACAGCCTCAGGAATTCAGAAAAAAACATAAGTAACTTCACAAGACCCTGTCTCTAAATCAAAAATTAAAAAAAGATCTGAGGATGTGGCTCGGTGTTTAAGTGCTCTTGGGTGCAATTCCTAGTACCAAAAACAAACAAAAAAAAACAAACAAAACCAAACTTTTACTGGAACATTGGCTCTCCTTCCCACCAGCTTTCAGAAAACGGGGATTTAAAGCATTACCTCTCCTTGTTCTCAGGTCCTTTGACTCAGAGGTGAGCTGCACCACTGACTCTCCTCATTCAGTATTCAGTTACCCACTGTGGGTCTGAGAACTTCTCAACCTCCATACTCATAGAAGATAATTCCTTATAATAAATCTACCTATTTATCTCTATCATCAGTTGCCTGTTTTTTTTTCTGTTTCCAGGAAACAGAACTCACTAATAACAAGTTCTCCTCAATACTTTTTGATAATTTTCTAAAACCAATACTTTCATTCATCTGTGCTTTCATTGGTTTATTTTCATTTTTATGTGATGCAAACCTCAAATATAATTAAGTCTTTGAAACTAATATCTTAAGGTGGTTTATATGTGTATGCTTCTTTCTTTGTTTTTCTATAATCCTTCTCACCCAGGAATAGGGAATGTGTTTTGTGCTCTCTGCTCAAGCAAGATGTGTAATAACGTAGAAGACAGAAATTATTCATGAGTCTAAGATGTCTGTTTTCCTCAGAACCTCAAGACGCTGAGATTTCATTCAATATTCTGTAAGAGAGAAAGAAGCAGAAATTTTCTTTCTTTATTTGTTTATTTATTTTTGGTGGTACTGGAAATTAAACCCAGAGCCACTTTACTACTGAGCTACATCCCCAGGACTTTTTTTTTAAGAGACAGGATATTATTAAGTTGCTGAGATGGCCTTAAACCTCTCATCCTCCTGACTCAGCTTCCTGAGTACCTGGGATTATAGGCATGCACCACTGATCCCAGCAAGAAGTGGAAACATTTTGAAGAGAGGTCAGAGCTTCTTAATCAAGAAAAGGTCTGTTTTCTTATTTGTTCCACTCTTTTCCTGTCTTTGTCTTGAGAAGGAATATTTGCTTGCAACCAAGCTCATCAGTGATTTCCAAACCCCAGGTGGGGCACAGACTAGCAAAGCCAGCAGACCTGAGGGAATGATGGAATAGCAAGTCTCTGGTGGCTAAGACAGATGGCCTACCACGGACTGAAGGTACTGCTGCATTGTCTTAGTCCATTCAGGATCTGTGCTATTCTGGCGTGCAAAGGAACTTTTGAGAAAAAATGAAATCACTTTCCATGGTCCAGAATCAAATAAGGAACCCACAGCTTAACCCATGCTAATGTAAGACTAGGTGTACTCTCTACAACATGCCATGCATCTGGATTTATGGACTGAATTCCTATTTGCATTAGAGCCTATTCCCCACAGAAATGTGATCTGATAAATAAATTTGCTCTTCTCTTTCACAACTTTGGCTTTAGTTCTTCTAAGCATCCTTTCAAAAGACTAGAAACTCAACAAAGCTATTAAGGACAACTGATTAGTTAAACTAGATTGTGCTGGTTGGGTTCAATAAAGGCTGGTGATGACACATAATGCTCATTTAATCAGACTTCAAAGTTGACAACCCAGGGATAAACTAATTAAAGTTCAGTTTTCTTTGAATACTCATATTTCAGTCTTTCTGAAAGCTCGGAAACAAAATAGTATTTGGCTTATTCTTGATCAGATACTATTATTATTACATGCACATGATATTTACAGAACACTTACTCTAAGCTTTGGAACTAGAACTAGAAACAATGAGTCTGTACGGACATTTGTAAAAATGAAAGTGTAGACTATAGAAAACAATGTTGTCCCTAGAAAGTCAGAAAAAAAAAAGACATCAAATTCCAGGAATTCACATATTTACATTATCACTGCCATGAAAGTAAGCTTTCTTTTTCTTTCAAATGGGCAAAATAATAGGCTCACAAAGTCACTTTCTGATTACTCTTTTGTCATTTCTGGTTTTCAGGGAACTCATCCTTTGTTAAAGCTGCTGGTGACAAGCACATCTGTTTACTTCTCAGATCTAAAGTGTCCAAGGAAGGTTTGGGGATTTGAATACTTTCTTCCTCTGACCCCAAGCAAGGTTTGTAATCCCAGAGGACACTACTTAATATTCCAGGGAAAGAACAAAGAACAAACGCAGAGAGGAAGAGACAGAACACACTCAGAGAACAATAGAAAATAAACCAAGATTCTGGAAGAGCAGAAAGAAGCTGAATTACTGAAATACCTGTGGCTTTTTGAGTCTTTCCACACAGAAGACTATTCTGCTCTTCCCACTGATTTCCATTCAGGTGATCCATCATATCATCCAAAGCTATTTCATGTTGCAGATACCTGAAATACTGTGAAGGACACATGGTGCTTAACAAGCAAGTACTCGTCCAGTAAAGGTGTGAGGATGCCTAGCTTGTGATGGGGGCTCAGCATAATAGTGAAAAACTCAGGAAAAAAAACAGAAAAAGAAATGAAAGAATAAGAACAAATAAAAGATAAAGGAAAGTGAACACTTTTTTTTAAATTCAATTAGGTTAAATCTAAGGTCTATTGTTAGTTATTCTTTACTTGCTTCAATTAGTAACATCTATTAAATGTGACTATGGCAGGCATTATAAAGAAACCTGAGATTTTTTAATCATATAGTTAGAGATGAGGAATGAAATAATATCATCATCATCATCTTAGAAAGTTATATTAAGGTTGTTTAAAATATGGAAATAAACATTGGTTTAGGTCATTGTTAGAAAGATTCTAGTGTTTTGCCAGTATTAGAAGGAATCCTTGAAAAATAAATATATAATATCATCTAATGTTGGTGTTAACAATAGTGATAACATCAATGACAATAGCAGTTAGTTTTTCCTTGGTGTCAGAGAGAGAAACCTTCCTGGTAACTCCAGGTGGAGAAATGATGAGTTTTGATACCTTGAATTTGAGGTATTTTTGGATCATACTTGAGGGACATGAAGTGGTACATGGATGAAAAAAAAAAAAAAACACCAGACTTAAAGCAGATTTAGAGTGGAACAAAAATGGATCATTTGAAAGAACCACGAGGAAGACCTACATTTAAGAATTTCAAAAGAAGCTCAGAAAGGAACAGTCAGAAAAGCAAGTGGAAAGTAAAGGAGCTTTAACGGTGGCTAAACAAAGAGTAGCATGAGAGGACCAGTTCACATGTCCAATGTGATAAGGGCTGACATTTATCAATCGAACTGGCCATAAGAACATTATTGGCAATATCTGCCAAAGCAATTTCAACAGAGTCAAGGCAGAAGCTCTAATGCAATGAACTAAACACCAAATGAGAAACAAAGAGGGAGTTGTCATTTTAAAAGCTTGTCTAAAGAGGCAAATTGGATGGAACATCAACCACTGGAGCAAGGGAGTCCTGTGGTGTGACTGTTCCTTAGGTTTGAGGACCTAGGTAGGGTGAAGAAAAGAAGGCATTGGCAAATCTAAACCTTTGAAGTAAGCTCCCAGTCTTCTCTTCCATCTCTATGAGGATGACTGAAACATTTGTAACTCTGATATATAAATTCCCTGCTTAAATGCAGGCTTTTAACTATAATCATTGCTCATTGTCTGTGACTGGACACTATACAAGTCACTGGATCAAAACTCTAGTGTTACAAAAAAATGTAGAAAGGGCTGGGGTTGTAGCTCAGTGGTAGAGCACTTACCTTGCATGTGCGAGACACTGGGTTTGATGCTCAGCACCAGATAAAAATAAATAAATAAAGATATTGTGTCCATCTACAACTGAAAAAAAATACTTTTAAAAAATAAAAGAAGTTTTAATTTTGCAGACTAAAGTTCTTGCTCCCCTTGTGTTGGTGATTTCAACACCTATCCCATTGCTCATTCCAGAACATGAATGAAATGACAGTCTGCTCTCTCCTATTCTCTCCTTTCCTCCTTGAAACAAGTGAAAACTATGAAATTACCACTTACAGTGTTTTGAGATCGATTCTCTCTTCTCTGACAGTAATCTAGATGAAGTCATAATGATCTGTCTTCTAGTTTCCTCAGACAACCCTCTGAGTCCTTGCACTTTGGGTTTCTCTAACCTACAATCTAGTTACCTTCCCATTATTAAATGCATTTTGTGAAAACATAGGTTTTATGAAGCGTCCACCCCAAAATCTGGATGATGCCTGGTTACCACGGAACAAGCCAAATTTTGTCACCCACATTCATTGATATTATGTTATTTTTTGTTTGTTTTAACAGCTAGGAATGGAGACAAGCAGGGAAGGATGGGAAAAGAGAAGTGAGAAGATATGAAGTAAAGTCTTATGGTAGAAAAAGAAAGTAAGGCATTTTTTTTATCCTCCCAATTCAGAACAACCAGAGCAGGAAAAGAAACAATTAATGGGAAAATAAAAGAAGTAACATGTACTTAGGAAACCTTAAAGTACTGACAATCTAATGATGGTGATTAAGAGTGGAATGAGGTGACCCGAAGTCTATATCATCAAGGCTGAGGGTAGGGAAGCTGGTAGGAAATAAATAAGAAGATTTAAAGAGAATCAAGGTGTGATTGGAAGATTTAAAGAAAATCAATACTATACTGAATTAACATTTTGCTAAAACTTGATTTTTTAAATATTTTTATATCTTGTACTTTTCATCATGTTGCCAGAATCACCAAAATTAATATGATATACAATTAAGAGTCATTTATTAGAAATATGTCATAAATTTTTTTTTACCCCTATTAACATGAAATCTAACTTTTTGTAAATTTTGAATCTTCCCATTTCCTGCTCTTTCTGCTTGTCTATATTTTGGAAAAACCTTATGACGATTCATATGTTCTTAGAGCCATTCCCTTTGGTTCTCTCTAGCAATCACTCTGTTGCTTCTTAGGACTTTCATTTTTACGATTCCAAATGATGTATATCTACTGAAACAATTTGGCAAACCACATTATTGGTAAAACTCTAAAAGCATATCTGTTAAAATCAGAAAAAAAGTTATTTTTTGCTACATAAATATTACACATGAAGTTCTAGCCAATGAAGTAAGAAAAGAAACAAATGAAGGCAAAATTAGGATTGAACAGCAAAAAGCTATACATCTATTAAAGGATAACTAATGTTAATAATCCATAGCATCTATAGGTAAAAAGCAATGACTAATACCACAGTTCATGAAGGATGCCATTTAAAAGAATTAAGAAGATTGGAAAATGTGACTTAAAATAGCCTCTTAACAATAATAAAACATCTGAAAATCAAATTGGAATTAATGTAATAGAAGAAATGCAATTTTTCTCTGCAAAACAAAAAAATGATTCTATATATTAAATCAGTTAAAACAGTTTATAAGTAAAAGTAATTGACATTATAAAAATACCAGTTTCCCAAATCAACATATAAATTTGATTTCAGTTCCAATTAATAGTCCAGTAGATATTTATTATTGTACTTGAACTGATTCTAAAATCCAAGCAGACAAATTAAGGCTATTAAAGAACACTTAAGAGAACATAGATGTAGCATTGATTCTACTATATAGCAAAGTTAATTATATATATATATATATATATATATATGTGTGTGTGTGTGTGTGTGTGTGTGTGTGTGTGTCTGTGTGTGTGTGTGTGTATGTGTACACACACACATATATGCTTAAAACAGCCCTGCTTTGGTTCAATACAAATAGAGAAACAAAATAAAGTATCTAGAATTAGAATCATGCATATATAAAATATTACTGTTTGAAAAGATGGCTTATAAGTGCTAGCAAAGAATGGGTAGACCATGATGTGGCAAAATGGGAAATCTTTTGTCTTTAGGATAAAATGTCAATTTTTACTCATGTCATAAAAATAAGCATCAAACTAAAAATATAAATTTTAAAAGTAAAATTTAAATTTATAAAGAGTAATATAGAAAATATTTTTAAGATTTCATGTAGAGAGATTTTATTAATAAAACTCACAAAGCACAAATCATAAAATATTACTATATTGAACCACACTAAAATTGTTGGGTTTTTAATGAAAATAAACAGTACACTCAGCATTAGAAAACTGTCCATAGGCTTAGAAAGGATATTGAAATGTATAAGGGTTAAAAGAACTACTACACAACACCCATAAGGAACCCCTACAAGTAATGAAAAATATATGTTAAATAATACAAATATATAATGTGTATGACCACTCAAGACATAGAAATGAAAACCTTAAAGATTCTTAGTTATATGAAGAATTGCTCAATTTTTCTGACTCCAGGGAAATTCAGTTTAATACCACACTGTACTAAATAAACTAGTAGAAAAACAAAATTCAAGAAATCAAAATAAGAATATATAGAGAAGTAAACTTAAATACCTAGTAATATCGAAAGGATCACCAACAAATTCTCAATTAACGAATGTAGGAATGAAGAGGAAATCTTTTTTATTCATAAATCGGAATGATAAGGTATATTGATTTTCTCTGTAGCTGAAATTGTTCATAATGATACTTTTTAAAAGTCATCTTTAAAAACTCATGAGCTATGACTTGGAGGAAAACAGTAATCCTATGACAGGAAAAACTGTAGCAGCAGAAGTAGGATCTCTCTAAGTTCTCTCTGTGGGAGAGCAGGTTCACAAGGAGTCTGATTCCCTGAAACTTAATTTCACTTTGGAGAAGCACCAAGATGCTCTTGGAAGTGACTCAAAACAACTCCAGGATTATTGAACACACATTTTTTTTAATGTGTCGAAAGTAGGTATGTTATTAACATTTGCCAAAATAGACATCCATTACCTGATGTTTGTTCAAATATTGTTTTACCATCTGTTTTCTTATCCATTATTTACACTCCTATTAACAGTATCCCCTCACGGTATGAAAACATCTCTATTGCTGAGACAAACATATTTTAACAGACACAATGTTTACCTTGTATTTTCATAAGAAATTGATACTAAAAATAGGACTTAGAAAGCTCAGTCTTTGTCAGTCTTATTATAACTTTTAAATTGTTGACAAATTTACCAGGAAATATGCAACAACATATTTTGCAATACTAACATGAAATGTGTGTAAATATTTTCACTCTCACCACATTGTATATTAACCTGCATTCCTCTTCATGATTTCTACTGAATTTAAGGATTTAGCCAAATGATGAGCAATTGTATGCCCAGTTTGTAGGGGCAATCTTGCTTTAATGATTTCTGGGATTTTCATTCAGTTTAGCACATCTTTCTTTTTAGATAAAAATGTATTGACATAAATCATATTTATACATACTATTGTTCTGGTTTGGATTTTAAATGTCCTCTAATTGTCACATGCTAAAATCTGGGTTGCCGGTTTGGCACTATTGGGAGGTAGCAGGACCTGTACAATTTGGGCCTAGTGGAAGGAAAGTTAGGTCACTAGAAGCATGTACTTGATTGTTGGGAACGCCACCCTTCATCCTCTCTTTCTCTTTGCTTCTGGGCTACCATGAGGTGAGTGTCTTCTCTCCTTCACATACTCCTCACCATGATGTTCAGCCCTACCACAGGCTCAAAGTGACAGGGCCATGCAATCATGGACTGAAATTGAGTCAAAGTGAATCTCTTCTTCTTTTAAGTTGTTTATCTCAGGTATTTTGTCACAGTGATGAAAAACTGACAAAACTGTATTTTAAATAAAGCATTATTATTTTATGACTGTATTATAGTTCTCACTATTATATTACCATAAATAAAAATGTATTTATCTGTACTTCCAGTTTCTCATATGGTCTCCTTAATAATGTGGCAAAATTAACTACACTAAAGAGAGCTCTCACTTTAACAGATGTTTAAATTTCAAAGATAATCATATTAGTCTTCTTTTAAGTGGAATTTTGTTTTTCCCAGGTCAATCATAATTTTAATAAAAATTTCCAGAAAAAGACAAATTTTAAAATTTAAATTTTGTGCCAACCTACCTACGTAGTGTGATAAAATCTTATGTTGTGTGGCATCATTCTATCTGGCATGTGAATAATCTCTTTTGCCAGTACCTCCATGCTATACACACTACCCATCATTAGTCACGTAAGAACCATCTTGGTTATTAGTATAATATACAGGGATGACTACTACCCACTATTCCTATTACCAATTGGTAGTCTTAGATCTTATCCCTCATGAGTAAGAGGGGGCTGCTCTAGTAATAATGCTCCCTTCTCTTGTAAACCTTTTTCCCCAAGTGAGGGACTAACAACTCCTCTTACAGGACAATATGTTTAGCATTTAATTAAAAGAAGTAGCACTCTCAAAAATCAGCACCCAGGGAGAGTTGACCCTTCCAGATCTTCACCTTAGCTGGTCACTTTTTAACCAGACAGAAAAGAAATTGTCAATAACAGAGGCTGAAATAATCACAAGTATGCCTGGTCACTATTTGATGGCTCAGTGGTGGATATGGACTACTCCAGATTTAGTTTGTTCTGAAATGGGTGAAAATGCAGACTGAGCTGTTCAGTTGTAAAGCATACTGATTTGTCTGAATATAGTTGCTATGGTGATTGTGTGTGTGTGTGTGTGTGTGTGTTTTGTCATTTCTTACATGGCGTAGATCAATCTATTGCTATTTATTTCATTGTGTGATTATACATTTTTTAAAGAAAATTTTGAGAGAAATGTATTGAGAGAAAAATAGGCACTGAATTTCCTTTTCTTGAAAAAGTTGTTGATGAATGTATATTTTGTTCAACTGTCAGTTAACCTTTCCCACGCACCATCAGGAGTATGGTGATATTTATTACTACTTGAAATCGAAAAAAGAGTCAAATTTTCATCTACTTCAAATGTCGTAGTTGTTGCTAGGCGTAAGCCTCCAAGAAGGCACCCAGGGATCCTGCCTTCTGGAATATAGTTCTTTCCAAGTGAAGGTTGGTCAGTGTGAAAGGGCAGAAATGATGATATGTCATATAAGTAAACACTGTGGTTTACTTCTGGGACATTTTTTTCTCTCTTGATTTCTCTTCTTGCTCTGGGGACAAATGGCTGCTATGGGACAGAGTTGTCACAAAGTGAGGCTGAATCCTCTAGCCACTGATCACATAGGAACTGAAACCTGCCAACTATTGTGGAAGTAGACTTGGAAGCAAATGCTTCATGCTTCAGCCCTAGGTGCATCTTGGAAAAATTGCAGCCTCTGTCAACAGGTTGATTTCAACATTGTGAAATACTGAGCCAGAACCATGAGTGGTCAACTGAGATTTAACTGCTTGTTCCTGGATTTCTTACTCTCAGAAGCAGAGGTGTTTTACTTAAATTTGAGAGTAATTTGTTTTGCAGCAATAGATAATCAATATATTATTTAAATAAGAATGTGCAAAAACACAATTAGTTAGGAGATAATGCTACAGAAATTTCATTTCTATGCCTTTCTGTGAAACTTGACATTTCATTTGCATCCAGTGGTTATTCTTCTAAATAAATTTCTCTTATTTTCCATTTCAAGTTTTCCTGTGAATGCACAAGAAAATGAATTTATATTATTAATTCTTTGGATCATTGGCAGAATAATTTTGCAAACAGGTAAATATGCCAGTTTTATGTCACCATATGATGTAGTTTAAATAGAAAATCAGTTAATATTAATCATGGTTCAACCTTTAAATTGTCTTCAAGAAATTAATTTTTAAAAGTTTGTTTTCATAAACAGCTCACAGTGAATATCATCATAATTCAGTTAAACACTTTAACAGTTGATAAAATTAATTTGATGTGACAACGTGCATATTTATTCAGTTTAAAGCTTAACAAACTAAGAAAGTTATTTGGTTTTCTAATAATGAATCATATAAAAATTTTAAAAAATTGAACATAAATGTACTGAAGAATTAAATTTTTGTAGACATAATATAAACTTATGCCCAGAGAAGCTATAGAAAATCTGAATACAACTATTTTATTTTTCAGTTTATAGTAATACATACATTAATATGTATTTATATATATTAAATATACTAAAATATATATTAAATATTAATATATTATGTATTAAATATATTTAATGTATATTTATATTAAAGCAATTTGTTGGTGTATGGTTTTACTGTGAGGTGTCTCCCTTAAGCTCATGTGTGAGACAATGCAGGAGGAGAAATGATTGGGTTATATAATCACCTGATGAGATTGATGGTAACTGAAGGCAAGTGGGGTATGGCCGGAGGAGGTGGACATTTGGGGGCATGGCTTTAGTGTATATATTTTGTGTCTGGCAAGTGGAGTCTCTGTCTGCTTTCTGATTATCTTGTGAGCTACTTCCCTCCACTGTACTCTTCTGCCATGTTGTTCTGCCTCACCTAGAGCCCTGGGGTATGGCGTCTGCTGTCTATGAACGGAAACCACTGAACTTGGGAGGCTCCAAATAAACTTTTCCTTGTTTATAATTGTTCTGGTTGGGCCTTTTAGTCACAGAAGTGAAAAAGCTGACAAAAACAGTTGGCTAATAAATGTTCAAAAATTATTTTATTTTATTTTTTGTTTGTTAATTAGGGCATTATAATTATACACAGTAGCTGGGGTCATCCAAACAAAATCATACGAACTTGGAATCTGACCCAATCTTTTTCAGTTGCTGTTCCTCCCCACTCACCTGCCTTCGATCAGCCCCCTCCACTCTGCCAATCCTTCCCTTGCTCATCCATTATCCTTCTACTCCATTGATCTTTTCTATATCTTTAGGATATCCCAGCTATTCCCATTTCTTTCTGTTATTTTGCTCTAGCTCCCATATATGAAAGAAAACATTTGACCCTGGATTTTCTGAGACTGGCTTATTTCACTTAGCATGATGTTCTCCATCTTCCATCCACTTACCAGCAAATGGAATACTTTGATTTTTCTTTAAGAATGAGTAAAACTCCAGTTGTTCATTTATACCACACATTGTTAATCCATTCATCTATTATTCTCATCTGGGCTGATTCCATAGTTGGACTATTGTGAATTGTGGTGCTATAAATATTAAAGTGAGTACATTGCTATATGCTATATGCTGATTTTTGTTCCTTGGGATAAATACACAGGAATGGATTAGCTGGGCCACATGGTGAGTACGTTTCCATTTTTGAAGAATCTTCATACTGCTTTTCAGAGTGGTTGTACTAATCTGTAATTTCATCAATAATGCATGAACGTATTTTTCCCCCTATATCCTCACCAGCATTTATTATTATTTGTGCTCTTGATATTTGCCATTCTGACTGGAATGAAATGAAATGATTGTGGAGTTTTATATGCATTTCCTTGATTACTAGAGATGTCGAATATTTTTTTCATATATTTGTTGGCTATTTGCATTTATTCTTTTGAGGAATGTCTGGTTATTTTACCATTTATTGATTGGGCTATTTGATTATTCAGCTTTTATTGGAGTTAAGGGTTTATTTAGTTCTTTGTATATTCTGGATATAAATTTCCTGTCACAGAAACAGCTGACAAAAATATTCTCTCATTTCATATACCCTCCCATACTGTTCTTAATCTTTTCCTTTGCTGTGTAGAAGCTTTTAAATTCGATGGCATCCCACTGAATAATTCTTGGTTTTATTTTATTTTTTTGGGGTGGGGGTGTTGTTAAGGAAGTTGGTCCTGCACTAATGTGCTGGGGGGTGACAAACAACTTGCGTAGATTGATACAGCAGGAGTGGAAGCCGTTTATTGTAGGACAACAGAGGTATTTATACATTCCATGCAGCTTATCTTAATTAGCATAAAATAGAGACAGCAGTCAACCAATCAGGAATCTCCACACTTAATGGCTCACTGCCGTTACTTCACAAACCACTCCCCCTGGCATTTTTCCAGGCGCCATCCAGACTTGTTTACAGACTCTAACACTAATATGCTTCAGTGTTGACCCTGTTTTAGTTTTGAGTCTAATTATTAAGTCATTGATCCACTTTGATTTTTGTACAGAATGAGAGAGGAATCTAGGCTCCTTCTTCTACATATGGATATCCAGTTTTCCCAGCATCCATTTTTAAAAAGGCTATATTTTCACATATATTTTGGGTCATTTTTACAGATGGCTGTAAGTATGCGAATTTGTTTCTGTGTCTTCTATTCTATTCCATTTGTCTTACTATCTCTTTTAATATCAATACCTGGCTAGTTTTGTTACCATAGCTTTGTAGGTTAATTTGAGATCAGGTATATAATGCCTTCTGAATCACTCTCTTATTCAGAATTGCTTTAACTATTCTGGGTCTCATATTTTTTCAAATTAGTTTTAGGACTGCTTTTTTTTTCCTTCTAGTTTTGTAAAAAATATCATTGTTATTTTGATGAGGATTGCACTGAATCTTATATTGCTTTTGATCACATATTCACTTTGACAGTATTAATTCTTTCTATCCAGAAAGTTTTTTCATCTTCTAAATTCTTCTTTAATTTCCTTTTTCATTGTTCTATAATCTTTCATTGGAGAGATCATTTACTTCCTTTGTTAAATCAACTTCCAAATACTTTTTTGAGGTATTGTGAATGATATAGTTTTCCTAATTTCTTTCTCAGCAGATTAATTGTTGAAGTGTATGAAAGCTATTAATTTATAAATGTTGATCTTGTATCCTGTTATTTTGCTAAGTTTATTTATTATACCTAGAAGTTTTCCAGTGGATCTGGGTATAGTGATGCATGCCTATAATCTCAGAGCTTGGAAGGCTGAAGCAGGAGGCTCACAAGTTCCAAATCAGCTTTTGCAACTTAGCAAGACACTGTCTCAAAAAAAAAAAAAAAAAAAAAAAAAAAATATATATATATATATATATATATATATATATATATATATATGAATGATTGGTTGGGTATGTGGTTCATCAGGTAAATTCTCCTAGGTGCAATACCTGGTACAAGAAAGAAATAAAGGGAGAGAGGGAGAGAGAGAAGGAAGGTGTAGGGAAGGGAGAGAAAAAGAGAGAGAGAAAGAAAATATTAAAAGTAAAGTCTTCTGGTAAAGTTTTTTGGAGATAAACTTTGACTTCTTTTTTCCTATTTGTATTTATTTAATTTCCTTCTTCTTTCCATTTAGTATGATGTTGGCTTTGGGTTTGTCATATACAGCCTTGAAAATGTTCAGGTAAATTTTTTCTATTCCACGTTTCTTCAGTGTTTTTATTTTAATATTTTTATTCAATTAATTAATTAATTTATTATTATTATTATTATTATTATTATTATTATTATTTTAATATGGTGCTGAGGATTGAACCCAGTGCCTCATGCTTGCTAGCCAAGCGCTCTAACACTGAGCTACAACTCTAGCCTCTTCAGTGGTTTTACCATGAGTGGGTGCTGGTTTTATCAAAGGCACATTCTGCATCTGTTGAGATGATCATCTGAGTCTTGTTCTTAGTTCTGTTTATAAGGTAAATGGGTTTATTGATTTGCATATGTTGAACATCCTTAAATCCCTGGGATGAAATCCACTTGATGTATTTTAATGTTGTCTACTTTATTAAGATTTTTGCATATATGTTCATTAAGGACATCATCTGTAGTTTTCTTCCCTTGATGTGTCTTTGTCTGGTTTCAGTATCAGGATTATCCTGGCTTCATTGAGTATATTTGGGAGTGTTCCTTCCCTTTTAATTTCTTTGAATAATTTGAGACAAACTGGTGTTAATTCTTCCTTAAACATGTGGGGCAGAACTCAGCTGAGAATCTATCTAGTCCAGGATTTTTCTTTGTTTTAAGCCTTTTATTTGTTATTTCAATTTCTCTACTTCATATTGATATGAGTATATTTAGATTGTCCTTACCTCCCTGGTTCAATTTGCCAGGTCATATGAGTCTAGAAATTTGACAATGTCATTGAGTTTTTCCAGCATTGGATAATTTTTCAAAATAGTTCCTAGCCATCCTCTAGTTTTACAAAGTGACTGTTGTGATATCTCATTATTCATCTCTAAAAGAATATTTTTAAATGTTTTAGTGCTCCTTTTTAAGTAGAAACTCCTCTGCTGTAGAGAAAATAATAAGTACATAATCATACTAATTTGGGAATACTTCACAATGATAGTGTAGGCTAATTCTGTTGATCAAAGATAAAACCTTTGGCACAGAATGACACTTGAATAGTCGGAAGTAAATGGTGTTAAAATAAGCATGTCTCTATTTTGAAACATTATCTATTTCTATAAATGTGTATTAAAATCCATAGCAGAAAATGTTTTGAAATGATTTACAATTGTTTGTGCACAGAAACTAGGCAAAACATGAGTTTGAATTAATGTTGGTCTAAATGTAGCCACATTTAATAAGCTGAGATATAGTTCTTTTCTTTTTCCATTTCATGGAGAGAGGTTAATGCTTATGGTAGGTTTCATTTGCTTTTTATAAGAAATGTCCTTGGCTTCTCATTGAGACTCAGAAAAATTTAGAGTGCTTTTTGCAGCATTGAGGATTTGTAAATTCAAAATAATGTACATAGTGGGAGATAAAAAATTATGAAACAATCTAGAAGAGGAGTAAGTATATGTAGAAAGAAAAAAGAAATTCTTATAGAGCTGGAACTTGATATATTTGTATTTTTCCAAAGAGATTTTGTCTTTATAACAAACATGGGGACCTTAGATAATGTTTTAAAATATGAATCATTCCAAGGAATCTTTCCCATGTAAGTAATGGGTCAAAGAGAAATGTCTTATTTTTATTTGTTATTAAAATTTCTTTCTCAACCAATGAAATACAGTATACGGGTAAGTATTGATTAGGTTTATCCTTTGATTGGCAACTGAAAGAATTGCAGCTGTGGATATACTTTTTTTTCCATGAACTTCTTCTTCATCAATGAATGTAAGGTTTTGAAACTATTGATTAACAGAATTGAAAGGAAAGAACTGTTATGCGATTATGTTTTCCATATCATGCATCTTTTTAAAAAACAGAGTAAATCATTGAAGTGAATACTGATTTTTGTTTTTTGTTGTTTTCAAAAAATACTTATGAACAGATTAAAATAACAAAATAAAGTATACTCAGACACAGTTGTCTAATTTAATTTAAAAAGTACCAAAATACCTGGTAACAATATCTTACTCTTTAAAGACTACTATCATTTGCCCTATGATTTTAATCATCTTGATTTTCTTTCAGTCTCATTCCTATATCACTTCTGGCTAGTTACATGGATAGGTTGGGAATCCTAGTAATTTGTTAATGGGAAACAGTATCTTTACATCTGTCAATCAACAACAAAGGTATTTAAGAACATATTTATTTTCTTATTTTTCTTCTTTGACAATCTACAAAACAGAGGTGCAAGGACAATTTTGTTGGTACCCTCCTGGTATGCAATTAGGAATCTTTTAAGAGATTTCATGATATGTCTGAAGCAGTCCATGAAAGAGATTAAAATCTATGAAGAAAGGTAATACTTCATTTTCCAAAGACCTCTTGTTGAGGAGAGGTCATTAAAAAAATTATAAAGGAAAAAAAAGCACTTTTTGCAGTATAGTTAACATTTGACATGAAATAAAAAGCATTCAGGCCTTTCCTATGCAAAGCGTAGGGACTCACACAAACAATAATATACTATATACAAAATATCATAAAGAAAACTTGCCCACAGCCCTCCATTAATCCCCTTTGGGTCTGACAACTTTGACGGGAACTTAAGTTGACCTTGATCTCCAGGGGCTCAGGGTTTGTCTGGAAATGTCATGAAGTCCGGGTCCCTCATGGGAATTTCCAACACTGCCGCCTCCAGTCTCAGCTGGAAACCCTCTAAGCAAGGTCTTTCCTGTGGTATTTCAACATTTTTCACTCCATCCTCTGAAAGAAATGGAAACAAACCTAGTCTATGTTTATTATAGCCCTAGAAGGAAGGTTAAATTTCAGGATCATTCCTCCAGGAGGTGAAAGGTCACTCTGGGAATGAAGAGAAATGACAAAAGTTTTTCTCATCCCACTGTGGTTCTTCATCAGCCTGACCTGCACATTGCAAACAGGGATTGGGTTGTAGGCAACACTGCATTTGTGCAAAGGAACATCTTTCCATAATTGTTTTCTTTACATGTACACGTATATTTGTTTAGCATGCAATAGCAGACTCCAGGAAATATGAAATAAATAATACTAATGATAGTTGTTATTTATAAGCAAATCACACCAATCTGCAAAGTAATGTATTCAAAGTATATTATCAAAATCACATTGTCATTTCAGGTACATAAAGGCAACTAAATGTTACTTATTGTTTTTGAGACATTGTAATAAGAACCAGCTCTTGTTTTAATTTCAAGTTAGAACTGTTTCTTGGCACATAAGTACAGTAGAAAAGTACATTTTTTGTCTCTGTGTGTGTATATGTGTGTTATCTTGAATGATTCACACTCTTCTAAGTGGTAGTGAGACTGTGTCATCTTGGCTTAGCAAACAAGGACAATATAGAGTCTTGGGATCAAGTCATTTGCATAAGAAAAAGTAGTTACTGAGAGTAAGAACCACAACCTAGTCAGATGCCATGGCACACAACTGTAATCCTGTGACTCGGTAGACTGAGGCAGGAGGATCACAAGTTCCAGGCCAGCCTTAGCAACAGAGTGAAACCCTACCTCAAAATTAAAAAAAATAAAAAACCTAAAACAACTGGAGCTATTTTTAAGTGGTAAAAATACCCCTGGGCTAGGTTCAATTCCCAACACACACACACACAAGCACACACACAAATCACAACTGGAAATAAAGTCATGTAACTTTATGTATGTGGTCTAGTAATTCAGCAAAATATCTGTTATATTATTTGCATAGAATTAAAATTCCAATTACTTTTCTTCAAGATATGCAGAGTTGGCATAATAGAACACATACACCTTTTATGGCAACAAGCATTGTAAGTCATTGGTAAATTAATGGGAGAATAATAATCATGATTATTCTGAAAAGGAAGGCATACTGTATGCTGAGGTGGTGAGATAAGAGTACACAGAGGACATTATTTTGATTCACTTTCCACCTTGTAATAAAACCTATTCCACACTTGCTAGCAGGACATAGGAAGACACTGAAAAAACTAATAATATAGTATCCAACAATTGAACATACTTACTTCTTACCAAGACTATTAAAATTCAATCAATTGTGCAAATCCTAACAATCACTCTGTAGCTCCAGAATGATGTTATCTTTATTTTATGGAGAAGATAAATGTGTTTGTGCTTTAAAAGGTAACATCACATAAGATGTGGCAGAAAGTGGAGCTTCACAACTGAATTAAGCCCTGACTGACTCAATATCTGGGAATTTTAACTACAACGCATTTCATCAGATGTGAAAGAAACAAAACAGAGGGTAAGTTTGCCTTGTAAGTATAGTTTAGTAAGACTGAGAGACTGACTCTTCCACTGACTCTAGTGTGCAATGAAAGTAGATCTTCAAAAACATCAGTAAGCAAGTTACTTTTTTAAAGCAAATAGGATGAATCAGAGACTAAAGGGGAGAAATTGTCTTCATTATGAAGTCAAGATCATGATTCTTGTGAATTTATTTAAGCTGGATCCATTTAATTTGCTGTAATAAATATTCATAATTAAATGTCTTGGTGTTGTATATACACATCTTAACCGTCCTTAACAACTCTAAAAATAGAACCACGTGATTACAGTAATCAATTGTCATTTTTATACATTCTGTAACGAAAAACAAAAATATCTTTTCTTGCAATGTTTTTAACAATTCTGTAACTGAATGTTTGCCCAAATAAATAAATAAAGACTCTACTGATACAGAAGAAAAATTGGGGAACTGAGAGATCTCTCATTCTGGCTCTGCTTGTATCTTACATTATTTGGGCTGTATTTCCTAAAGGGTTTCCCTCATTTGTGAAATGGAAATAATATTAGAACATGCTTCATAAGACATGAGATAAGGCTGAATGAATTTCTTTATTTCTGTCTCAAAGGAATATTATTGAGAAAGTCATAATATCTACAGTTCCTTCCTTATTGAGATGCAGTCTGCCAAAAGGAGAGGGAAAAAAAAATGCAAAGAGACATGTGAGAAGAGAGCAAAGCAGAGTGTGAGCTCTGGGTAGGACCTGATGCTGAATCTGGTCTTATCATTGGCTATTCAGACTCCTCGTTCTGAGAACAAACCTTGCCTTCCATATCACCCTGTACAACAAGCTGGAACCTCACACATGACTGACAGAATCCGTCTCTTTATAGCTAGTTCCAATTGTTTTGGAAATCTGCAGACACAACTATGCTATCAGCATTTTATTCGCCAAAGGAAATCAGTATATATGTAGATATCAAAATTGATTTAACTTTTCATTTCTCTTGAGCACACTGGTCTTCCCTGCTTTCCTCCACCAGTGCGAAGTTTTAACACTGTACCCAGGAATTATCTGATTTTGAACATGGGAAAAGAAAGTAAGGAAAATGAAGCCATTTGGGAACCTTTCTATATTATTAGACAGAAAATTACAAGTGCATGAGAAGTAATGTCAAACAAATTATTTTGAGGACTACTCTCTTAGAGTTGTCAATCTCAGACTTTAAGAGTTGAACTTTTAATTATATACTTTTGTTTAGGAGTTTTAGACTCAATTTCTCCACCTCCCACATGATAATTAGGTAAAATAATAATGCAACTGTATTTTCAAAAAGACCTTCAGCTATGTGGTTTTAGAAATCAGAAGTTAATGATATCAGAACTTTCAAAGGACTGGGGCGTTTAACTAATTAGAGGCAACCAACCAACCCATTCTTCAATCAGTGTTGTGTCTCCTCTTCTTGATTAAAAGAGTTAAACTTGCAGAAAATGTTTTGAAATTAGGAAGATATCAATGTCTCCCTTGTATATCACATTAATGGGGAGAACAAAAAAATGAGATAATTTTTCAGATGAAAGCACTGCAAATAAATAGAGCATTTGGATGATCATCAAGTAACCTTTCCTGTCTCTTTCATGTGCTGCTCTGGGAATGTATTAATCTTTAAAACCCTCTTACATTATAAATATCGCTTATGGCACAAATCATGCAAATCTATCCCCCTTTCATTACTTCAGAGTTTCCTAGGTCAAGAGTTATCATTCAGACAACATCAACGGCTTCAACTAAACCGTAATATATATCTATGTCAGTTCACATTCAAATGTGTGATGGAGCACCATGATAAATCCCTCCTAGCCTTTGGCAAAAGTAGTAGTATGAGGTTCTGTTGAGAAAAAAAAAAAAAAAAAAAAAAAAAAGCTTAAGTGCACAGTTCCCAGGAAGTTAAGTAAATAACAAACAGTCCCTATGACCAATGAAATTGCAAAGTAGCAGGATACCTTGTCAGTGGAGTCAGGACTAAAGTGTGTTATAGAAAACTGTCCTACAGTTACCCACTAAAGAGGGTGGGAAAATTTTCCACTCATAACAAGCTGTCAAGGTGTCCCAAGAGAAACAATACAGCACAGCAAAATTCATGATAAAATGGAATTTAAACACACTAGAACGGCTGAATAATAATTTTATGGAACCTTCATGTTAAGAGGCAAATGTTCTCTGAATGTTTACTTCTTCTCCCTGGCCTCCAAAGAGGCACATACCCAGTGGAAACACCAGATACCATCATCAAACATTTCTAATGTGTTTAATCCTTTCTGGATTGGTAAATTGAGAAGGCTGGGCAGCCTCTCCCTTAAAATGTGAGTAGAATTTGAAACTAAAATGGAAAACAGTGTAATTCATTGACCAGTCTATCTTCAGGACAATTATAATGCATGTACCTGCTGCCTTTTTAATATAATTATCCTGGAAGTCCATACACTTCTTCCAGGTATGTGATTCATGTTTGTGGATTACTCTTGAGACGTTTCTCTAATAATAAAGACAATTCCATAAGAACAAGCAAGTTTTACTCAAAGTTAGTATAACCCAGCCCACCACACATTACCTAACTTGGATTAGAGAATGGCTGACACAGCTATCAGCCACTGTCCTACACTTCACTGGGCTGACAGGTTTTGGTGTCACCATTTCGGAGATAAGAATACTGAAGTTGAGGAATATTAAGGGTAACCCACTGAGCACAGTGAATGGAACTGGATTCCAAGAATTCAAGGCTACAGACCTCTGATGTCAACTTAATATGGCCTCCAGGGAACCATCATGAAATACACATTAAAGGACAAAACTTACCCTCTTTGAAGATATTACAAATAATTTATTTAAGATAAATACCACACTAGATTTCGGAGCAGAAACACCCTCATTTGAATAAGTGCCTAGTTGCCACCAGTTAAAAATAAGACTTGTGTTAGATGATGTACGGTGTGGTACCATTGTGGAGGAAAGAAGCCTATGACCTTATATGTGCATTTCTTGCAATTCCTCAGATGGTTCCACACACAAGTCAGTGCTAGGAAGAATTTCTTTTTTCCAGTGATGATAATATAATGGTAACACATGAAAATGATGAAGAAAAATAGCTTCCCTTTGTTAGTTATAAGCTAAACATAAACATGGCTTGTTAGATGACATGAAACAAAAACACTGGCAGGGAATTAATCTTTGCCCTTATGTTTGTAGTTGGGGAAATAACTGGAAATTTGGAAGGCGAAGTTGAGTTAAATGTTGTCCAAAATATACAATAACTAAGGGGCTGGGGTCTGTTTCTACCAAAGCTTATCAGTGCAGTAATTTAATTTATTATAAAGAAGATAAACAGGATTGAGTTTGCCATTCTACCCTTAGGAGTCGGGCTACATCCCAACAGTCCCTTTAAACACAACTACATGGCCTGGGAAGAGATTGTAGCACTCTTGATGAAGTTCAGAGATGTGACACAAAATAAAGCAAAAGTAATAGTCAGAACCTTTCTAATTAGTGATTGACACATAAGGTTAGTCCTTGTTTCCAATTTCGTTACTCCATATGGACCAAAAATACAAATGGAAAGACATATGATTTAAATTTGAAGCAATTAATCCATAACAATATAATTATTTTCTGAGATACACACCAAATTCATTGCAGTATTCAATTTCAGGGTCTTCTCAGAACTATATACAGTTTTAACTCCAATCTTGGTGTTGAATATTGCATACGTTGAAAATTCTACAAAAGCTTTTGGCAACAATTCCTCTTCAAACTCCTTGAACTTGAATTGATGACTTTTCAGTCTTACTTGAAGGAGTAGGGCCTGTTTGATTCTTCAACGTTTGATGTGAATCTCACATCACATGAAAAACAAATATCCTCAAAAGTCTAGAGTTCAGTCCTTGACCCCAGAGAGTTTTTAGAGAGAAGCAATGAAGGACTAGATGAACAAGTCTCAGAAGGCAGTGACATTTGGGAAATGTTATTAGGTCTCCATCCTCTGATCCTCATCCTTGATGGATAAAAAGAACCAAGGTCCATTCTCCTTCCTGACCACCTCATTCGTGAAATTGCTGCAGCCTACCACAATCTGAGATCCTCTACTTACAGACTTACAGAAACTTTTCCTTGGTTGTGTGGCTCAGCAACTGTTTGGAATTTTTCCTCAGAAAACTTGGAATGGAACCACCATTTGACCCAGCTGTCCCATCCCTCAGTTTATAGCTAAAGGACTTAAAATCAGCATGCTACATATAACATCAATGTTTACAGTAGCTCAATTCACAATAGCCAAACTATGGAACCAAATTAGATGCCCTTCAACGGATGAATGAATAAAAAAATATGTGGAATATATTTGCAATGGAACATTACTCAGCCTTTAAGAAGAATGAAATTATGGCATTTGCAGGTAAATGGATGGAGCTGAAGAATATCTTGCTAAGCAGAATAAGCCAATCCCAAAAAACCAAAGGACAAATGCTTTCTCTGATATGCAATGCTAATCCACAATAAGAGGGTGGTTGGCTAAGGAAAAATAGAGGTACTTTGGGTTAGACAAAGGGTACTGAAGAGGAGAAAGGATATGGGGGTTGGAAGGACAGTAGAATGAATAAGATATTACTACCCTATGTGCTTATATGATTACACAATCAGTGTGATTCTACATTGTGTACCACTAGAAGAGTGAGAAACTGTACTCCATTTATGTGTGATGTGTCAGAATGCATTCTACTGTCATGTATAACTAATTAGAATAATTTTTAAAAGTTTAAAAAATTAGTTTCAGTGATCTTAAATTAGGAGATAGTGGGTCCTGGAAATCAAATGTTGGGTACACTAAACATTCACTTACTATTTCTGTTTACTTGAGCCCTGAAAAAGTAGCAGGAGAGTTTTTACAAAACCTAAATAAAATTTATGAAAATTTATGAAAGTTAAAGTTAGTTAATGGAAGGAAGAAATAAAGTTAGAAAAGAAGGAAGGAAGAGAGTGATGGAGGGAGGAAAGGACTTTGCAGTCTACTCCTATAGCATTTCAATAATTGTTGAGTTACCATAGAAATGAAATATTCCATAAATACTTAATGAAATGCATAAATAATTGCATTTTCTCAAATAGGACCACTATATTTATCAATATCCATCTATATTTTTAGTATAGATACTAATATGTTCCAGAAAAGACAGGAGCTGACAATGGAAGGTATATTGTTAGCATATTACCAGATAACACTCATGAGAAACAAACTTTACTATACTTGTTTTTCAACAGCTGAGTTGCTAATGCAATATATTATTATTATTAATGAAAAAGATGGGCAAGAGTGAAAGAGGAAACACAATAATTGAAAATAAGATCAGACAAGGGAAGAGGAAAGATGGGGTATTGTTTTTGTTTTATAAGTTCATTGAAACCTATGTAAATATTATCATGTCTTGTATCAGATGAAAACTATAAAGACTATTAAAGCAAAAAATTAAAAGTACTTGCTTCTTGGTCTGGGTGTGAGTGTGCTTGTGTATAATTAAAAAGTTATATATACACATGTGAATAGGAAGAAAGAACTACATGCATGCAGTAAATTGTTTATAATTAAATATTCTATCATTTTTTTTAATTTTCAGAACATCTGGGATAGAATTATTGCTTCTGATTATCCAATACACAGATTGGAAAATGTTTTCTTTAAAGGCACAATTAATAAATATTTTAGGTTTTGCATGCCAGGCAATCTCTGTCTTTACAAATCAGCTCTTATTTCACTTCACATACATAGTCCACAACAATATATAAATTAACAAGCATGACTACATTCCAATAAAATTCTATTTAAAATAGCAGGCAAGTACTCAAGGTCTGGTCCATTAATGTGAGTTTACTAACCCTTGTTCTTGAGGGTAAATAGTTTGTCTTAGATGCTAGGTAGGATAGACAAATATAAAAATAGAAAGCATTTTGCTGAATATTTTTGTGTCATTTGCATTCTGAATGGATAATCACCTCCAATTATGACTTAAACCAATAAAATAAAGAATTCATGCACATATGTCCTGATATTTACACATAGTTCTCTAGACATTTGTAGGCATTCTCTAAATTTTATTTTACTTTCATATGTATGTGAATTGGATAGGTTATATTCTCTGTCACATGTGAAAAAAGGATACGATACAATTATAGTTAATCAATATATGCCAAAGAAATCTGGATTTATTTTAATGTTGGTTCATTTAGATACTATTATTTTTTAATTTTCCCATATAGAGAATTTTCCTTTTTCCACATTCTCCGCCATCTTGGAAATCTGCTCCCCACTTTTTCTAGTTTTATGTCACACACCAGTTCTGTGAAGAGATTTTTTTTAAATATTTATTTTCTAGTTGTAGGTAGACATAATACCTTTATTTTATTTTTATGTGGTGCTGATGATCAAACCCAGAGTCTTATGCATGCTAGATGAGCACTCTACCTCTCATCCACACCCCCAGCTTCTGTGAAGGGATTGTTTCTGCTACTTTCCTACCAATAATGGTTTCTTCCTAGATCTTACATAACATATATTTATAAGATGTTCTCAATCATATAGTAATTATTCATTTTCATAGAAAATAAAATAACTTTTCAAAACCAAACCATGTTTTCTCCATATTTGATTTTTTAAAGCCTACATTTTTTTTTCTCTTTTTTCATGCTTGTAATTACTTATTAACTGAGAAGAAGAGAAAATGACTTTGGAAAAGAAAAGAAAAAAAAATCATGAGTTAAAGATGAAAAGAAATAATAAGAGCATTGATGAAGGAAGGGCTGAATTCAACTTATTAACAATGTGTGATATTTGAAACACTCTGGATAATATTATTCATCACTCAGTATGTACAAGACAACAGCTTAACAGATACCTTTTAAAAGAGGTTAAATATAGAATATCACTGCTAATCATTTCATGTAAAATCACAATAAGAAGTGTTCAATACTCTCAAATAGTGTATTTGTGTGTGATATTAATTCAAACAATTGATTGAGAATAGAAAAGTTTTTGAGTATTTTCCTAGTAAAATTATTTTCCAAGCCAGATAAGTTTACTGGTGTTTTAGATAGTTTTTCATTGCTGTGACTAAAACACTCAAGAAGAACAACTTAGAGGAGGAAAAATGTTTATCTGGGGCTCATGGTTTCACAGGTTTACAGACATAGCCTACTCTTTTGCTCTGGGCTTGAGGTGAGGCAGAACATTATGGGGGTTGGGTCAAGAGGAAGGCGTCTGCTCCCCTTCTGTCAATATGGGATGCTGTGATGGACACCCTCCCTGGACACACCCGGTCCAACTGCCCTACCTATCTACAGCTACCACCCAGCTAGTCCATTCAAACTGTGATGTATTGATTAGCTTATAGCTCTTGCAATCACCTCTGAATATTCCTGCCTTAAAAGAAGCTTTTGAGGAACACATTGTATCGAAACCAGAAGAATGAGCAAAGTAACTTACTAACTAAATGTCATTTTTTATTATATTTAAATGGACTGAATAAATTTACATACTGCCATATTTTGGATCTTGAATGCCCTCCAAAGATCAATTGCTTTCCTGACTTTGGTGCTTTGGGAGGTGTTGGGTCCTTTCAAAGCCTCAAGGGAGGTTCGTAGGTCATTGAGATGTGCTCTCACAGGGCACTGGAGAACCCAGCTTCCTTTCTCTTTCTTCCTTTTGCTTGCTTGCCATTAGGAGAGTGGTTGGTTCTGCACATGTGTCTCTCAGCTGGGCAAACCCATCACAAACTGGAAGCTTTAAACCTGTGAGCCAAACTGACACCTCTTCTCTTTGTAAGGTGAACGGCACAGTCATGGTTACAGAGATGAGAAGCTGGCAAACACACATTCTTAATCACATTTTATGTCTTCTACTTCTTTCTTCCAATATTATCAGCTAGGTCGAACTAAGATGAAGAAATAGTAACTCAGACTATCTTTAATAGAAATATTTGTCATTATTTAATGAGCATACAATCATCACATATGAAAAACTCATTTACCTTATCAAAAAGGGTTTTGGAATTCAAGAAGTGAAAATATAAAAAAAATCCTGTCATTAATTCTATTCATATTCATAGTCATATGCATATACATGTATATACACACATATGTGAGTACAAGTATAATTAAAGAGGACTCTGGAAATACAGATATATACATTCATATATTTGCAGATGTACAAGTATGTGTGTATATACGTATATATACACACACCCATTCATGAACATGCATGTATGTATTTATATTTTTACCCACATTTTTCTCATCTTTCTTACTTTATCTTAGGTATTTTCCAAATGAGAAAACTTTATACTAGACAGATAGCTAAATGCTATTAATTGTTGAATATTATGAAAATAAAAATTGCAATAATGGAAAGACAACAGAATCTAAGCTTAAAAAAATCTTACAGTAAATCCTTTAATCCCCCCCCAAAAAATCCTAAAATATATATTGAAGAAGTGTTTTTCCACCTTGATACCATATTGTAAATGAGTGCTAACAAAATCATCTTATTGGTTTTACCTACCATTCAGATTCTAATTTACTTGAAGCAGTCAATATATCAGATGTGACCAGAATGTGACCAGAAACTTGATGAGTATAACTTGCACAAAAATTCAGCACTCACACTTACCCTTCCCTATCTGTGTGTTGGGATTGTATGCATGGCAGGATCTTCATTTGTTTTTATGTTTTTAGTTATCCTAGTGTTCTGCAGTAGAGGTGTACAGTAATCATTTTTTTCTTTTCAATGAAACTGTTCTAACCTCCTCGCGGATGATCATAAGATTTCAGTGGATAGGTGACTTCCGAGTAAATCTGGGTATTAGAGAGTTCCCTGGTTGCTATCCACACAGGTTGCCAGCAGCCTTCATCTCATTCTGCTCCCAGAAGATGTTGAGTTGGCAGTTCTTGGCTTCCTGCCAATCACCCTTCTCAATGCTCAGGACATACATTTGTGCTGAGCCAAGGTGCCTACTCTCTCACATGTCAAGCCTTTTTATCTCTTCTGCCTTCAATGATTTTTATGGATGAACAAACCAGGTCAACAAAGATAAGCCACTGTCACTTTCCACTAAGTCTTCCAACTTTTTAAGAACTGCCCTGTAACTGAACTTCTGCTAAGAATTTCTTATTAGGACAGGGACACAGGTTCTTAGCAAAGTTTCTCTGCACTGGAAGAGAGAAATTGGAGTTCTTGTTTCAGACAGTTTTACTACTTCCTTGACCATGGGAAAGTAATTAACTTCTTTAAATCTCAGTTTCTTCATTAAAAAGTGAGAATATTTATATCCATCTTGCTCACTTCCCCAAATCCTAGGGAGACTTAAATAAAGTTGTGTATGTGAACATGGTCATAAACTATGGAGCACAATAGAATAAAAATGAACATTGTCTTTTTTTATGAATCCAACATGATGCAATAAACCTCATTCTTTATAGATCCATACAATACCACATTGTAGTTTCAATGAGTTTGCTTTTCCTTTCGCCTTTGAAATAAAAAACTCCCATTTAAATGTAGTGTGTGTGTGTGTGTGTGTGTGTGTGTGTGTGTGTGTGGTGGGAGGAGTTAGGAAAGTAAAGAAACAAAACTCTAGGCCCAAGAAAATTAATAAATTTTTAGTCTCCTCTTCCTAATGCTATTTTATATGTCCTACAGTCCCATTAATATCACTGCCAGTGAACCCAAGAAATTGTGCTTACTTTCAAAAACATACATCTGACAGTCATGTCTGATCTAACATCAAGATACAGTGTCAAAGAATATTTGCATGCCAGCAAGTGAAACACAAAATAAAATAGTTATCAAAGTTGATTTAGCTCAGTACAAAAGATAACAAAACTAATGAAAATAATAATGAGATATTAGATTAGTTGACCTAATCCATGTAACTGTTCACCACCTAAATAGACCATGATGAATTCTATGATTATATAAGATTTAATTTAATGTTTTTCACCTTTATTATGGTATAATTCACATGTAAATTTCATACATTTAAAGTACATTTTGGTCAAAATAAGTCACAGGAATATACTTTTAAAAAGATATTTAGAAAGTGTATCTTTATTACTTTATCTCTGCATCCATCTATCCATACTTTTGCTCATGTGTCAATCCTTCCTTCCTTTCATTCATGTCCATATTCATATATTTAATAACTGTTGAACAGTTCTCATGGGCCAGGCACTGTCATAGGTGCAAGAAACATAATGATAAACAAAAGAAATTCCCCATTCTTATGCATACAAGAGATCATGGAAAGATGGATTAATAACATTTCGAGCCTTTGGAAGAACTTTGTATTTTATTTTGAGAGTAATTGGGAAATCGTGAAAGGTTGTGAGCAGGGAACTGATGTGATTTCATTAATATTTAACCAGCATTTCTTAAGATATTGATTTAAAACTAAACTGACTAGCATGTGTACTATTGCAATGATCCACCTCACCTGAGAGTTGACAGTGGCTTAGGCTCAGGTACTAGAACGCCAGAAGTACTGCAGAGAGGCCTCACAGGGGGGATGGTTTGAAGACAGATTGAATAGAAATTGTCTGCCATGTTTTTAGCTTCCAATCTTTATTCTAAAAGATTTAAAATTTAGCATAAAGTCTCAAATACTTTAATTAAAATATTCATGTTAGCGTACAACATAATTAGCTTTATTCCACATATCCCTTGAATATGAAGTAAATTCGAACAGCTGGGTCGACCTGAATGTACTGTACTTACTATCTTCTGCATACTCACAGTTTATATTTTATTCCATTTTCTTGCCTCTATATTTCACTCAAATATTATACACTGCATAACTTTATCTTGGTTTTAAAAACAAAACTAAAAGTCATTGATACTTTGACTCTTGAAGAAAATTTTCTTTCTTTTTTTCTTTTTAACTCTTGCACTTATATGAAATCAAAGCCTAACAGCGAGCCATTTTGCTTAAGTATACTCTAGGAAATATTCTTGTCTCCAGTATAGGTAATTATAATTAATCATAATACTTATCTCTTCATATTTTTTCTCACTCATAAGAAATGTAACATTGATAAACCCATATTTTGTCTTCAGCATTTATCTATTTAGAAATAACATTATGAAAAGTAACATTCTGGAAAGACTCATGGAAGAGTGAGTTTTATTTGAAGGATATTGATGTGATGTTTTACCAGATCTTGAACATGTAAAACTTACCAGTCTATAAAAGATGAAAGACATTTTCCATTGATTCGAACATAGGCAAATACATAAGCCAATTCAAAATTAATATAGTAGTAGCATAATCACATAATTTTAGACACTGAATGCAAAAGTATTTGCTTTTGATTTTGCTTTTCCAATAATTAAAGCTTAGTCGTTTTTTTCTCCATCTTGTACAAAACACAGCAGAAGAGAAAATAACAATGATATTCAAGAGAAAGCAGAGAGGTAGCTACGTGGATCTTATTATTCACCTCTTTTCAAGAACATTGTCACAAGTATTATTTTCACTTTAAATAAATCCATGTGATTTATTTTAGATTCCCATTGAAAAGTCATAAAAGAATAAACACTATTTTCTTTCACACAGAAACTTGGAATGGATTTGACTTTTCTCTTTGAGCATGGAGTGGAGGGCTGTGTGAAACTTTTTTTCTTATTTCTTTTTGCTATCTGAATGTATTTACTGAAGTGATTTTATAAATCCTTAAAATCCTCCTAGGTCACAATAAGGGAAGCATTGAAATGCAAAATTATTTTCTTTCTTTTCTAATTCTGACTATCAAGAATCAATTTTTCTTTACTTTTTTTTTCACATTACAAAAGAGCCACTTGCGTTTACCTATTAATTTCTATTATGAACTGCTGCACTGACAACATTTATTTTTTCCCAAAATCTATTTGGTGACAGTTAGATTTTAAAAGACACTGTATCAACCCATTTATCACTGAGAAATGGGGAAAGATCTCTGAAAGCCAAGTGAAAGTGTATTTTTGTTTGAAACCATAGGTCTAAACCATAAAATGCAGGAGTATTCCATCTGTTTCTTTCTGCCCAGAACATGGAGGCTGTTACAGGATAGCTCTGCATGCCCATCCCAAGGACTTCTGGGAGCTAGAGTTTCCCAGTCCTCTCCACCAGGCTATTCCGTAGCATGACTATGATGACTAGAACTCAGGATTCTTTCTCATTTGAAGACTTCTTAATTCCTTTTATTTGCACAAAAAGCCCAGGCTGGACTTGCTCTTGCATTAAATGTGCTGACACCCAGAAAGAACCATCCTTAAAATACCTCATTTCTTTCTTTAAATATTTTTGTTAGCAATCCCAAATGCATCAGGAACTTCAGTTATAACATCAGGAAAAACGACTTTTGAATTTGGAGGTTTAAAGGAAAGTTTCTTCCAACTTATAAACTCTCTTTTAGAAAGCCTGTGAGGTATTTTCATATAAGCATTCAACAAACACTCCAGATTTTTCACATGCCTCCAAATATTTTCTCCCTAAATCCCAAATAAATATTATGTATCAACTTCATTGGTCCAGAGGGTGCACAGATTAGTCAAACAGTATTTTTGGATGTGTCTATGAAAGTGTTTCTGGATACAATTAACATTTGAGTCAGGACCCAAGCAATTCGCTTTCCCTAATAGGGTGAACCTCATCCATTTCTCTGAAGGCACTGATAGAATGAAAGGCTGAGTAAGAAGGAAATTTTTGTATCTGACTCTCTTTGAGTAAAGACATAGTTCTTATCTTTTCTGCAGTCTTAGACTCAGACTGTAACTCATACCAGCAACTCTCTTAATTCTCAGGGCTTTACACGTGGACTGGAACAATACTATTAGCTCTAGCAGGCCTCCTATTTGTGACTACAGATAGTGAACTTCTCAGCCTCCACAGTCATGTGAGCCACTGCTTTCCAGTAAATATCTTTATGTGTTAGGGAGAGTAAACACACACATGCGTGCACTCACACACACATCTCTTTATACATACCTATATATCACCTACTAATTATTTTTCTCTAGAGAGTCCAGATAAATATAAGAAATATTCTATCATTTCTCCTAGAATTAAATTCTGACAGTGTTAGTCACATTTTCAAAAATATTGTATAGTTCTTCAAATAGTTTCTCACATAGTTCCACTAAATCATAGCAATTGTTATTACTTTTACTAATAAACAGCAATGGTTGAAGACTGGTGAGGACTTGTCTTGCCACTGAGGGATGGCAGGTAAATGTACTAATTGTATTTTAACAAAAAATGCACGTGTCCAAAAACAATGCGTACATTAATATTGCTTTAGTGAAAGTTTGTTTTTAATAATTGGAATGCAATGAATATTTTTTTAAATTTACTGTCACTTTGCAAACATAAAGGATATGCCATCTGCTTTGTGAAAACTAGATTGACTTTTATCAAGCTTCCTAGATAATTTGGTCTGAGGTAAGTCAGATTAGTTTTTCAGTTTTAAATTAAATCTCATTTGATTACTCTTTTCCATATTTTTGAAAGGTCATTTGAGTTATTACTCAGGCTAATTGATGTTCATGACATCTCTGAGTCAAAAAGCATTCCACATTAGAAGCATTCTTTGCTTCGAGCTTCTCCTCATTAATAAGAGAGAATATGACTGCCTGCTAATGCTGGGAATAATCATAAAAAAGCAAAGAAAGAAAATGTAAATCATATCTCATCTTTGCCATCAGCAAATACACAAAATAATAGTTCATTTTTGTTTATTTTTTGGTAAGTCAAATTAATATATAGATTTTTATTTTCATAGTATCAACATTCTTCCTACTAACACTGCAAAATAGAATGCAACACCACAATTCTGCACATCTTTAAAGGAACAAGTATACATATTGATGATATAAAAAAACTACTTAAAAATGCAAATGTGAATAGTGTATGCCCATGGAACTATTTATTTTATCATGTTCTTTATGCTGAAAAGCTGAAGACCAAACAATAACAAAGCAAACAAAAGAGGAAGATTATAGATAACTCTACAAAGAAAACTATTTTAAAAACAGATTTGACACATAAAGCAGGAAAACTTTTTCTAAAGTAATACAATTCCTAAGAGAATGTCTTTTATACCTTCAAATATTCCTCTGCTCCTGTCATAGTAACACCAAGGTTACCCACAGAACTCTTGACCTTCCAAAGTTCTGGCAGAAGTTAATCAACAGTCTCAGCTTCCTGATGGAGTAGTTTCACTCATGATCAGAAGAACTCTGGAAGCCTGGCATGTAATCATGTCATTATGTATCTCCTAGGACCTAAAGAATTCATAAAATTGGATATCAAGCTTCTTTCTCACAGAAGACTGGTGAACAAAAGTCTGATGAGAAATAAGATCCCTACATAATCTCAAAGTCTCCTCTCACAGTCTGCTTATTAATTGCAAAGCAAAGAGTAGAACATTTAATGAAAAAAAACAAAAACAAAAAACAGGCAGATACTGCCTTTCCCAAGTGGTCAAGATTACTTGCATGTGTCATGGGATAAATGGAAATGGTGTGCCTTCTGATATACGGCACTGAAAATGTTATGATGTATTTTTTTTTTTTTTTGGTATTTCTGTCTCAAAATTGTAGAACTTGAATATGATCTTAAGCAAATATCAGAAAAACCTGAATTATAAAAAAAATAACTAGGCTACCTTCTTGAAAATTTTCAAGTCTTTGAAAAACAAAGACAGAAAAATACTTCCAAAGAATATGTTGCCATGTAAAGTGCATTTTGTCATGTATTACGTTTCAAGAAAAACTAGGGCAGGAGAGAGGAAAGGAGAGAGCGAGAGAGAGAACACAAGAGAGACATCAAATATTATAACATATAAAAACCTGACCAAAGATGATGCATTTTGAACCTTTTATGAAGGTTTGGATTAATTTCAAACTAAAAAGAAATAAAAACTATTGTGCACAAATAATTGTTTTTCTTCCATGTTGCAAAAAATAAAATACATAAGCATTGCTAGTGATTCTAGTTGGAATTGCAGCCTGAAAAGGAATTTTGAAATTTGTTGGCTCCCTCCTTCTTCCCTATTAGTACATTTTAATTCTTAGAAGCTAAAGATACTTAAGCATACACAACTAAAGTCACTAGCTCATGTTCATACAAAGATGAATACAAATAGATGACTCAGAATCTCACATATTTTGTAAAATTTTATTCTTTCCTTACTATATTTTGATATTCATGAAGAAAATATTTGAACACTATATCTCTCCTTTTATGCTTTCCTAACCTCTAGTACAAGATGTCTTGTGGAATAGACATTTACAAAATGATGCATTATGGCTGTGCTACTTCTTGGTAGTCTCCTATTGGAGCTCTGTGCCTTCATCCTTTTAACAATCATCAAATGCTTGTTAGGATATTTTTCTTTCCCAGAAAGCATACTGAACACAAACATCACCTCAGCTCTCCCTCATCTCCCTCTTCAAGACACAGTACTTACCTCAGGGGAAAAACAAATCCTGTGTGCAGAAAGTTAAAATAGAAAGCAAGCAGGATGGAAGAATCAAAATGTAGAGAAATACCTGAGAAAACAATGAATATTTTGAAAATTCAGTGAACTGACACATTATGTGACTAGTATACTACTTCACAACTAAATTTAAAACTAAGACAAGACATGGGCTATTACAGTATAGGACAGTAAAAATAATCTGTACTACTAGTTTACAGGCTAAGATTAAAGCAAACAGATTTTTCTTTTTCTTTTTTTCTTTACTTTTCTATTTTTATTTATGTATTTATGTAAGTTGACCTAGGAAACCATTTTAACACCACTTAGGTTGACCCTCTGCTCTTTGATTTCCACAGTCCTCACCTCTTCCTATTGCCCATACTGAACACTTCATCATTTATAGGCTGATATTTAAGTGCACAAGCTCTACTTTAGTAGGGGAGGTAAGCGAAGGACACACATAACCATCAAATAAATTTAAAGATTTTAAATTGATGTGTTTTAAAAGTATTTTTAAAGTATATTCAGATGACAGATTGCTTTGAGCTTCAGAGAAATAAATATAATACTTCCTAGGTAGACAGAACTTTTTACAGGCCTTGAAAGACTTTGATGAAGACAGGTGTATGTACTGCTCAAAAGAACAATAAAAGTAATAGGAGATAATCTCTGAAAAATCATTTTCCTTCTTTGTACATTTCTTCTGAATCTATTAAGAATTTCTATGAGGTTTTAAAAGATAATTTCAGACATGAGAATGAGTCTCCTTGTGTTATTGTAAATTTTGTGTTACATAAATAAAACTATAGGATTTTATTATTACAGAATAATGAACCTAATGAAATGAGGTGGAAGAAGAAAAAGGAAGAAGAGGAGGAGGAAAAGAGAAATAGCTGCAGATGATGTCATTTCTGTTTCTAGATGTCATATCTAAACCCCTTGGTAAAGCAGGAGCCCAGGACTTCCTGTTTTCTGGTTTCTACAAGTAGGGATTCCATTCTGTTCCCTGCACCCACTCCAGAGTTTATCAGGTCTTGGTGAAACTGTGGACTTTGTTCAGAGCAGACAAGAGATAGCTAAAGGACTAAGAAAAAAATAAAGTCCTTCATGATTTTTGTATTATGTTTCCTTTCAATTTATTTTCATTTATTTGTTACAATATTTCAATCTTTATTATGGTCCAGAAAAAATATTAGTACTATTTATTGTCTCCTTGTATACTCGAAATATTGCAGGCACTGAGTCTAGATGTCATATTAGTAATTTGCTTTGGCTGTTTTCCTCCTAAGAACTCCATATTCAGTCAGATACTTGTTATCAAAATTATTTTTTCATTTTTGTAATTATTATTCTACTTTTATAATCAGAGAGTGCTACAAAGCCAGTACTCAGGATGTATGAAGAGAAAGATCAAACTGGATTCATGACAGTAGGTTTGTGCAGCTCAAGCAAATAACAAGAATCAATTCACTGATTCTGTGCAAGTCTTTGGTGATAAATATTAAATTCTGAAAAACTAAATTTTAGTTATTTGATAATAGTTTATTCTCCACTTAATCCTGAAAAATTTGAATTTCCAGATTTCACTTCATCAGAAAATGACAAAGCAAGTTTGTTCAAGGAAAATTTGTTCATGACTGTACATAATTTTTATTAATCCTATAGATTCTAATTTTAGGTAGAAGTTTTGAAGCCTGGTATTTATTAATAAATTGAAGATTGAATAGATAGTTCTAAAAGGATCATGTGTAATAAATACCTAAGAGGATGTTGGCAATAGT
This sequence comes from Callospermophilus lateralis, assembly GCF_048772815.1. NCBI lineage: Eukaryota > Metazoa > Chordata > Mammalia > Rodentia > Sciuridae > Callospermophilus > Callospermophilus lateralis. The sequence continues at coordinate 18,995,794 of NC_135307.1, forward strand.
TTGTATTAAGAATGTCTTGCAAAGGCTCATATATTAAAGGCTTTGTTAACAGACTATGGAGCTACTGGAAGGTGGTGAAACCCTGAAGAAGTGGGACTTGTTGGGAGTAATTAGGTCCTTGGGGCATGTCCTTAAAGGGGATTGTGGGATGCTGGCAGCTTTCTCTCTCTTTTTTACTTCCTGGCAATGAGGGGAATGTATCTGCTCCATTATGTGCTTTCAGCATGATGTGCTTTCACAGACTCAAAGCAACAAGGACAATCAATCATGGACTAAAACCTTTAAAACTGTTAGGCAAAGTAAAAGTTTTCTCCTTATAATTTGATTATTGTGGGTACTTATTACAATAACAGAAAGCTAACACAACATTTTTCAAGTTGCTTTTTTTTCCTGTACATATTACAATAAATTAATACATTCAATTAAAATTCTGGCAGCATTAAACTACTATTTCTGACAGTATATTTGTATGTAAAATGGTAATCGCTAATTAATCACATGGGGGGAATAAATTCTAATGAATTTCAAAATATGAGCTAAATTTCACTATTCGCTATGAATCATTCATGTCTTTCAGCCAGCTACATTCTCATTCCATCCACATAGACGTAGATAAGGAAAAACATACACATCAGAAATATAAATGTATACATGACTTGAGGATCACTAAGATTTTTATTAACCTGAAATGCCAACAAATCTGTAGTTAAGTATACATGATCCAGGGCTCTTTGTATTCTCATTTAGTTTTAGAAACTAAAATTAATTTTAAAAAAACCCTATAATATAAAGATCACATTGATATAAGAAGTCTTAGTGTTTGAAAGTTCAGTAAAAATGACTATGGAAAGATGAAACAATGCCAATGAGATAAAAACATTTGTGAAATGTTATCTCCAGCCAATATGTGTCACTGGGGATAACAGAAATAAGGCAAAGATTTACATTCTCATTGTTCTTACACCTTCTTCTTTCTGAGAGATCAGACAAAATGTTATGGAAATATTAGAAGACAGCAAAATCGCTGTGGTATTTTCGCTCTTACAACCATGGAAAAATAAACATTTTTCCTCTTTCTTGCTTGGCATGATTTCCTTGTATTGGGGTCTTGGATCACATCTAGTAGGGATAAGAAGAATTCCTTTTAGTCATTGTTTAAAACCAACCTTCAAAGTCTTACGAATACAGTTTGTTTAAAAGGGACAGCTGAACATTCCAGATCAACAGAGAAAAATAAAATACATTCAATTGTCTCTGTCATTCTAACATAGAGAGACAAACGCAAACCTTTATATTCACGGTGCCCGCACAGAGCTCCTACTTTCTATCACTTGTCAATTAACAGAAAGACCACACCTTCTATTATCTAAGGACTGATTTTTTAACTATTAGCAAGTATATATATATATATATATATATATATATATATATATATATAGTTAAATATTCTGAATTTCTCAAATTCTCCATTTTGAATTTTTTTTTTCAGTACTGATTTTGTCTCTTCAACTCCCTTGAATGTAACAGGATATATTACTGTTGATGTTGATCTGGTCTATACCATTTGTACCCTCTGTATCTTCTGAATAGTAAAACTAATATTCAATAAGGAGGTCACCAATTAGAGATGCTTACTAATTATTCTAAACACCTATTGGAGTTTCTTTAGGAAGACCTCTCCCTCATTGTTTGAACGCATTATACTTACTTTCTAAATATTTTCATAAGTATAGTGAAATTCATTTTCAGCAAATGTATAAATAATTAAAACTATACTTTGGCAGTTTATTTAAGTGTGCTTTATGTACTTACATAACAAAGCTTACAATTTTTAGCCCACGGTTATATGATAAATCAAATAAGAAACAATTAACTTGCACTGAGGGTCTTCCTTTTGTTCCGTGTTCCATCTTTCTGACTTTCCCTTTGATCTGTCCTTCCTTCACTCTAAACATTTCTAATGTCACTTGAAGTCTATATAACTAAATAGAAAAGAATCTAACGAATTGTAATATTATGATTATAACTTATGCTTATTTTATCATTTTGTCTCTTTATATGTTAAACCAAGCAAAACATGATCATTATAAAGTGTTCAAATAATACAGAAGTAACATTCACTGGTTAAGAAATTGCTCAATCAGTTTTTGTTTGTTTGTTTGTTTTTTGTTTTCTTCTGTGACCAAAAACTTGACAAGAACAACTAAGAGAAGGAAAAGTTTTTGCTTCAAGTTTCAGAGGTTCAGTCCATAGTGAGCCAAACCCATAAGTCTGGGACTGGGGCAAGGCAGAATGTCATATAGGAAGGGTTTTGTTAAGGAAAGAGGAGAGAAGAGAGGAGAGAGAGGGAAGGGGAAGGAGAGCAGGAGAGGAGAGCAAGAGAGCATTCTCCATATCAGGGACAAAATTAACCCTCAAAGTCATGTCTCCAGTACCCTCTTTTCTCTAAGCCACACCCTCACTGCCTATAGTTACCATCCAGTCATTTCACATCAGTGAATTAATTCACTGATTTGGTTACAGCTCTCACAATCTAATCATTTCACCTCTGAACATTCTTGTGTTTTCTCACACATGAAGGAAACCTTCATATCTGGGTTATAGAGAACACTTCATAGCCAAATCTTGGCAAATATTATAAAATTTTGGAAGTATGTCTTTTCTGATTTTTTTAGTCAATTTCCAATTCAAGTAATATTTATTAAACACCTAAATTGCATTGAAATCTGACAAATCCAGAAGAATGAGACTGTCCTTGTACTTCATAATGCCAACCATCTAGTATGAGGAAATAAATCTATTTGGACTAATAATGTGTATGTTATTTAACAAAGTATATTGGAGAACGTTTAAGCATCAGAAATAACAACTAAATGACAATCTAGTGACACATTTCTATAGAAAATAAACATAAATTTCAAATTTAGGAACTTGATCTCTTTCCTGCAGCTCTGCCCTCCTGATTTCTAACCAACCATCAGCTGTCTCTCTGTAGTCAAGGAGGTACTAAGAATCAGGGTAGATGATGCTTCAAGATGAAAAACAAGTATATAAGATTGATAGTGCTCAGATCAAGCATCAGTGCAGGACTGTTCCTCTCTCAGTGGAAAGAGAGCCTGAAGTGTACTTCCAGGTGACATGTACACACTGAAGAAAGTATTTAGGAATAGATTCTAACCTAAAAATATTCAGAAAAGCAAAAAACTCAGTGTGAGATACCATGAAGAGGAGAGATGCTGTAAAGGAAAACCTAACAAAGAAACAGAACACGAATAAGCATGACCCATGGGAAATTGAAATTTTCTTAACAAGTCCATCCCAGCAGCATTATGCTTCAAATCATTTCAAAATTAGGAGCAGAAGGATGGGAAGGCAAGATGAGGGGAATAAAATATTCTAAACTTATTTTATTGAGGTGGTAGAGAATAATATGTGGAGATGCACATATGATTGAAAGGATAGATGAAAACTTTTTATTTCAAAAAGAAACTTGTCAAATTTTACCATTAAAAGACAAATGTGTTACAAAATAGAGCTCACTGGTTTTAAGAGAAATACACTAATGTGTGCAAAACTGAAACTCTGGACCTCTATCCATTGGCCTCAGCTGTTTCTGATACTCATTCCTGCCTGACAGATCCATCACAGAAAAACCACAGGGGGTATTATTGTTTTTCCAGTTCTGAGTTCAACCCCATTGTCCCAGCCAGCTGATGATCACCCACAAAGAATTAGGGGAAATAAGAGCTGTGGAAAGGCTGAGGGTGATAATGAGCTTGCCTGCTGTGCAGATTAAAAGATTTCAAAGGCTAAGCATGTACAACTTTGTGTTTATTTATTTGTATATGTGTTTGATTTTTGGTTAGTCTCAAGATAGCTGAGACATTCTACATCAAAATGAGCCCTGAAAAATAGTTCCTTCAAAATGTCATGCACATAATCATTTCAGTTATTCATTTATTTGAATCCACAGTCAAGGACTAAATAAGGAATATGCTTTGTTATTAAGGGTTTCATTAATCAGTGCACCCATGGGGACATTGACATTTTATATATCAAGAAATTACAGACAGAAATAAAGTAGTACTCAAACATGCACAGAATGACCTTAACAGAGCATAGATGAAAGTTCTGGAGTTGATAAGAAAATTGAAAAGAATCAGGGATGATAAAAATGAAGGGAAAAGTAGGAGAGAGCTGTCTTTAAAATTTACATTTAGACCCTCACCAGTTATAAAAGGCTTTGACAAGCTACTAAACATGCAATAACTATTCCTGACTGTGTCAAGCTCTTTCTCTTCACCTTTACCCCAGGCCTTGGATCCCTTATGTTATAAAAATTTTAATATTCAGTAGTGTGAATTTTCTAGCATTGCCTTATCAATTTCACCATATTGGTGGCTTAAAACAACAAAAACCTATTTCCTCACAGTTCTAAGGACTCAAAACCCTACACTGATGTGTCAGCAGGATATTGCTTTCTTGGAGAACTCCCTTTCCTTTCTCTGAGCATTGCTGGTCCAGCAGGCACATTACTCGGGGGTCTCTGTTCCTGTTCCATTATGGTGCTCTCTCTGTGAGTCTCTTTCTCTGCATCTTTTCTCCACTTCTTAAAAGAAAACCATTCATATATGGCTAAGGGACCACACCATTACAGGACAATGTCACCTTAACTAATTACGCCTACAATGAACCTACTTTCAAATAAAGACACATTTTGAGTTTCTGGGAAAGACTTGATTGTGGGGCGGTATGGGGGCGATACTATGCCACCCACTAGATGAACTAATTTAGCTCCATGGAACTTTGTTAAGTCACAGCCGTTGGCTTTTAAATACTAACCTCTAACAACGGAATAAAATATTTTTGCTCCTTGTTAAAATGATTTGGAAAATGGACATTAAGGGAGTTATCTCTAAGTGGAAAGCAAAGGGCAGAAAGGGCTGTCTTGGGGCTTTAAAATCTTACCATTGATGCTCAAATCCTTTCTACCTAATTGTTCACTCTAAAGAACAGGCATATATCCTCAGGTCACCCTCTTACTCAAATGAATAGAAAGCAACCACATCAGAGAATTCACAATGGCACACAGAATAATTGCTTGACCCCATTGTTAGAAAGTCTATAAAGTGCACTTGCAAATTGGCAAGTGGAGTGTGACTGTCAAAAACGAATAGTAGATTCACAGGAAAGTATATCAGATCACAGAGGGTTGCGCCCATCATCAATGGAGACTTACAGTACTTCTGGGCAGCCAGAAGAGAATGTAAGCATGACACTTACATCTTTCGCAAAAGTGTCAGTTGAGAAACAAAGCCTCTGCTTTCCAGGCAGGATCACAATGGGTCTGCTGTTCAAAGATGGACCTAAGGATCATTAAGCCCACAGAGAATGAATGATGGATTAAGGTCTACTTACTCCTTAAAAAAACAGAATCCGAAATGCAACAATGAAAATCTTGGCTTCCAGTACCTAACTGACAGTTATTAGTCAGCATTCTCCCAAAACTAGGGAGAAAAAAAAAATTTAAAAAAAAACACAACATAATGCTTGCCATTTATAAAATGGTTCTCTTAGAGTTTAAATTAAGAAAAATAATTGAAAGAGAAGGAAATGTAGGAGGATTGGGGCAGGAGTTTTTGACAGAATGAGTTAGTTTTGGCAAAAAAAAAAAAGAAAAGATTATTCCAGAACTCTAGTGACAGTGACTATTACCAAATGCTTTGACTGCCTTGTTGAAATAAATGTTTGTTTGATTGGTGCGTTTGAAGTTGGAACTGAAAAATGCTCCTGTTGGCTGATGTTTTACAAGCCTCGCTTTGGGAGTTCGGCATCTGTCAGGTGTATCAGAACAAGGGTTGTACTTATATTAAGCAGGAGAAAAATTGTCTCTAATGAACTGCTAGCATCAAGTGTCCATGAAGTTCTCAAAGGAATGTTTGAATCAGGAAGGAGTTCAAAGGCTAATATGAGTTTTTGATTATCTGGGAAAGCTATTCACAGAGGAAAATGAGATTGAACTTTTTATGAACAAAACTATTTGTTGAAGGCATTGTAGGACAGATACTTTGCTAAGTGCCTTAACGACCCTGTGTTCAATATTTATCACCCCCTTTTCAGGTAAGAAAAGCTCCTTGTGAAATAGTGTGCCAGTAGCCAAACCACGAGTTAGAGAAGAAACTGATGAACTTCCAAACTTTTGCATTTTACCTGTTCTAATGCCTCCTCAGAAAATGAGCTAAAAAAAAAAAAAAGGATGTAATGCCTGCTCCTCTTTTTATAGGCAGAAAGATACTATAAACAAAGTGGTTAGGTTCTTGTACACAAATCACATAACATTGCATTTGAATTTGTTAAAAACAGAAAAAAAAGCAACAAATAAGTAGAAACTGCAAAAGAACAAGTAACAAAATTTCCTTTGTTACTAATTCCTCATAAGACCGCATGCAGGTATTCTGACCATATCAGAGAAACCATTTTTCCTTTTTTTTTTCCTTCTTGGAATAGTAATGAATACAGTCCTAAATTCTACATACATAGAAATTTAAATGTCTCTGTGTAGAATCAGTATTGAATTATTATAGAGATAGTGGGCTCCTGAAACAGAACCACAGATGCAGAGAGTTGATTTAATCATACTCTTCTGTTTATTGTTTTTGAGCATTTCTCATCTTTAAAACTGCCTTTTCCTTTGTCTTCTGCTCCACTTACTTCTCTGCCCTGTTCTAAGTCCCACTCAGATTTCTTTCATGTATGTTATTTAATACTTCTGTTAAATACTACATGATGCTTTGTATTAATGTGTTTTTTTAAAAGAAAGAGTGAGAGAGAGAGTGAGAAAGAGGGAGAGAGAGAGAGAATTTTAATATTTATTTTTTAGTATTTGGCGGACACAACATCTTTGTCTGTATGTGGTGCTGAGGATCGAACCCGGGCCGCATGCATGCCAGGCGAGAGCGCGCTACCGCTTGAGCCACATCTCCAGCCCCTATTAATGTGTTTTTAACCTACTATACTATTGTCTTTCTTAATTTTCTCACCCAAGCTAGAAATATAAAGAATTTTAAACATGCAATGGAGTTACAGGAATTTTACCGTGAGTATCCATATATCCATTACCTAGATTCAACCACTAGTATTTACTGTCCATCTATTTATTCCTCTATACATCCATGAATATTACATATTGGGATTATTTCAAAGTACATTACAGATATCATGAAAATTCTGCCTACATATATCAGTACCTAGAGTTTAATATTTGTTCGTAGTTTTAACATTGATGTAAAATCTTTAAAAAGAATGATAGGCACAAATTGTAGTTGTTCATTTGCTAGACTTTGGCAAATTCAAACATAGGCCTGTGTGACCCAGTACCCCATATAGACATAGAATATGTTCTTTCCTTCGGAACGTTTCTCCCAGGATTTCTGCCAGAGATAATGACTTTTCTGATTTCTTCTCCCTTCTGTGAGCTTTTCCTGCTTTAGAATTCTCTATAATGGATTCTTACATGCGTTCTTGCAGATGAAGTAGATTTCTCTCAGCATCATCTAGCATATATTTGATTTTTTCTGCTATCCTATGGCTTATTGTTTTCAGGTTTTTCTTACTGCATAATTTCTACAGGTCAATCTTCACTTTCACAGATTTTGTCCTGTGCCATTCCATTCTGTTACTAAACTATGCAGTGAAATTTTAAATTCCTGATAATGCATTCTTTAAGTTAAAGAAATTTTGTTACTTGTTCTTTTGCAGTTTCTACTTATTTGTTGATTTTTTTTTCCTGTTTTTAACAAATTCAAATACAATGTTCTTTCATTAATTGAGCAGAGTAAAAATAGATGCTTTAAAATTCTAATTCCAAATCTGGGAACATATACATATTGTTTGTATTTGGTTACTTTTCTCCTCTGAGAAAAGATTACTTTCGCCTAATTCCTCACATGTTGAGTCATTTACATTGTCCTGGACGTTAGGAATATCATGTGGTGGAGTCTCCAAAATTTGTTACAGCTCCAAAAGCTTTCTGTATTTCTGTATTAGAAGGGAAATAACCCGGCTGGACTAATATTCACACTCTGTCTCTTAAGCAGAAGGATGAACTTCATTTCAGCTCCTCTCACCTTCAGCTGAGCAGCTTGAAGACAGCTGTCCCACAGGCACCCCAGGGGGCCCAGCCAGGGGTGTGGTCATACCTCTTGCAGAAATTATCAACCTCCCAGGCTCTCTGGTTTCCAGGGCTCCCAGCTCACTCTTCAGTTCCTGTGATTGTCTGGAATTCTATCCTCTGATTCTTCTAGCCAGAGAAACGGGGGCTTTACTATCAAACTTTGTCCCCCTGGAACTAAACTTTGGCCTGATCTCAGGTCAAAAATCATGAAAAGGAGAAATCATGCTGCACAGTTGTTGTTGTTGTTTTTTTTTTTTTTCTTTCAAATTTAAACTCTCTTTCCAAGTCTCTGTGCTTTGGTTTATTCCTCAGTTTCTCTGGATTAACATTCAGTGTTTGCAGTTCTTATACTATAAATGACAAAATTTAATTTTTATATTCATCCTGCTCTGTGTGCAAATAGTTTGAAGCTTCGGACTGCTTTATGAATATTGCATATAGAAACATGCTTTACTCATCTTTTCCCAGAGCAAGTTTTTAATACTCAAAATGATGTTTATATATTTGTATAATACATTGACTTCATAAATATTTGAAACATTTTTATAAACAGAAAAAGAAAAAAATATATATAATACTACCAAGTTTCTCTGCTGTCTATGTAAATATCGTTTGCAGTTTTATTGCTCAGTATTGACAGCACATTGGTGCTAACATCACAATAGCAGTCCTTTGTTAGGTTACTCAGGACACTGAGGGTGGTATGAGGCCAACAGGGCTATTTTCCTTCTAAAGTTTTATTACTTTATGCAATATTATTTCCTTATATTCTCCTCTCTCTGTACTTCCCTCTCTTCTCTTTTTCTTTCTCCTTACAACACCAAAATAAATTTTTATAAGCTATTTACTAATCATCATGTATTTTATTGTTTTTACCTCTTGAAAGATGTGTTTATCTTCAATTAGATTTTTTTTTTCTAAAAGAGCTTGTTTCTTCCAAAAACCATTTTTATTATTTTGGTTTCTTATAATTATACATAATATTACAATTGATTGTGGCATATTTTTTTACATGCAGACAAAAATCATTAGAAGAAGTATCATGGATATTTAAGATAATAAAATAGTGAGTAACATAATTTTATCAATCTCATTCCTCCGTACCTTCCCTTTCCTTTCCCTCCTCTCTCCACATTATCTGCTTGCTGTACTTCACAGATGTCTCTTTTATTATTATTATTATTGATATTATTATTTTAATTTGTACATCATAACTATACATACATATAGGAAGAGTTCTTTGTGGTATATTCATAATTGGACATAGCACAAAGTTTCAGATTTTATTCCCCACAAAGGTTGTCCTCTTAAAGCAAATTTTTGAAATTTTGTATGTCCTGGAATGTCTGGAATAAAATCTTATATACTGCTTATATACCAGCCAGGCCCAATGGTACATACCTGTGAACTCAGGGACTCAGTAGGCTCAGGCAAGAGAATCACAACTTCCAAGACATCCTTGGCAACTTAGTCAGAGCTATCTAAAAAAAAAAAGAAGTGTTCAGGAGCATCTGGGGATGTGGTTCAGTGGTTAAGCACTCCTACATTCAATCCCAGGTACAAAACAAAAAAAATCTTATACATGAACACAGTTTTGCTAGATATTGTAAACCAAGGCCAAAGGTATTTTCCCATGTTTCAAAATATTACTCACTATTTTATTATCTTAAATATCCATGATAGTTATTGTAATGATTTTTGTCTGCTTTTCAGAAACTATCTTTCTTTTCTTTAGGTTTTATTATCTTATATTTAAATATAGCGTGTCTAGATATGGGGTTCCTTTCCTTTTATATTTGAACTTCTTTAGTTTTCTGATGGTCTATTCTTCATTTGTTAGTTTTAAGGTCTTAGCACTTATTTCTTCTTTTATTTATTCTTTTTCACATTTGTTAATTACTTTTCTTATCCTCTGGCAATACATTGACACTTGTACTTCTATATCCCACTCTCTGTTTATCCCCCTTATATGTATTTACCCTTTTATATAAAGGCGCTATCTCTCTGCACTGATGTCTTGAAAATTTCTGAAATATGATCTTTGATTTCACTAATATATGTTTATATCCATATTGTGATTTTCCAACTTATTGGGTTATTTGTTAAATGTGGTATTTTAATATCACTCAAAAACACTGAATCCTTTATTTTAAAGCAACCTTCTCTCTATGTCTCAGGATATTTATTATACCTGTTTTAATTTATTCATCAGTATAAACCATTCATATTTGTTCAGTGATATTACTTCTTTTTCAGTTAGCAAGCTTTCAATCCCCAATTTTCTTTCCCTGTGAAAATACTTTTATTTTCCATGAGAATATCAAGAGTTATGATAATCACTTAAAAATAAATCACTGGTTAAGAGATATTTGTGATTTCTGACTGGTTTTGGTTTTCAGTTACCAGGAATGGTTTATACATTGGCAGTGCTTGTGTGATACAATTATTCTTTAGTATCAACTTGGGATTGGTTCCAGAATCTTATACCAGATATCAAAGTCCCTGTATGGGGACTTTATATAAAATGGCATCATATTTGCATATGACCTATAACATTCTTTCATATACATTGAATCATCTCTTTACTACTTTTAATATTTAATACAATGCAAAGAGCAAAAAATAGTTATTATAATGTACTATTTCAGGAATAATGACAAGAAAATCTGTACAAGTTCCATACAGTTGCATTTTTCCACATATTTTTGATTAGTGGCTGGTTGAATCCATGGATGCAAAACCTATGGATATAGAGGTCTGACTATACTAGTTGAAAATGATTTTATAACACCCTGGGGTGAGTGCACGTCTTCTGTAGTGGACAGATTACAGCAGCCTGTTCCAGATTCTGACTTGTGCAGGTGCTAGTAGATATAAAGGAAATCATAGATCTCAGAGGCAAAAGCAAATATTCACAAACTGCCCTTTACCACTTCTTTGTACTGTCTTCTCATTAGATAGCCATAAAAATCTGCAATACTTTCCGTGTCACATCCTCGCCATTGCTCCCCTCAGAGATAAGATTCCCATCACTGACAAAAAGCATTCTACTGTACCTCTTAATAAACTTTTTGTCCTTGTCTCTGCTCCTTTGAGAATTCAGTCTTGACATCAAGAACCTTGGGCTTATTCTGCTGTGTCTGCATCTCAGTGTGGTGAAGGGTAGGAAATGCTGCATCCAGGGCCATGTGACAGAGAGGACAGTGTACACCAGCTTCTTGGCTCTTACGTCATGGCATAAGAATGGCCTTTGCCTGGAACATTTTCTTATGAAAGAGTAATAATCCTTCACAGACAATGCATGTCAGTCACCTTTTGCGGGAGGGGGCAGGGATCTTTCTCAGTTTTGGACTTGATGTGTATTCATTTGTTCGGCTGAACCATGTGCATCAACACAACATTGCCATCTTCATTGCTTCCTCTGTTTGTGGGGATCTTATTCGTAGCACAAGAAGGATGCAGGCCAACTCCCTTCTAGGGGATGGCTCTTGGGCAATACCTTCTGGCCAGTGGGGACTGAGAGTCTCTAACAAAGATAATCTCACTGTTTCTTGGCTCTGTGGGTGAAGCATTGTTTCATCCAGAGGCTCTATGAGTTGTATCTCTTTTGGTAATGCCAACACCTACAAACAACAGACCATGCAGTTGGCTGACGTCCTGAGACTGATGGTTGATATATAGATAGACAAAATGTGTCACTTCCTCCACATTTTTCTTACCTCACACATTCCTCAAATATTTGCAAATTCATACACTTTCCTTTAAGATCTCTGATATCTCCAAAATCGGTTCAGAGCGAGTTTTACTAGATTATGTCTAGTATCTATCTTCTTATGAACTAGATAACATAGCAAATGATGTGTTTTTCTTTTACCATTGTGAAAAATGTTATGACTTCTCATCACTATCTGTAAACATTTTATAAATACTGATACATATATTTATCATAAATTATGAAAATCTTCTCTTATCTAAAATGCATTTCAAATATCTCTCTTACTAGTGCAATAGTATGTAATTGGATAAATACACTGTAACTAATTTAATCATTTTCAGAGGATTTTTAAAATTTAAACTGCTTGATTTATTTAAAAATTTTTTTATAAATGATGTTGTGTATCGGCATGGACTAGTTTGCTGTACCTGCCATAACTAATTAGCATAAACTCACAAGAACATTGAGATACTATGTAGAACATCAAGAATGTTCCAGGTTAATACCCCAATCACAGATAAAGTTTTTTTCACAGATAAAGTCTTTCTCTCATAAGGCAATGTGCCAATCCCAGAGACTGGGGTATGTTATCATTAGGGGTCATTATTCAGCTTATTATATTGCAATTTAAATTTTGTCTATAATTACTTGCAGAACCAGTAAGTCAAGATAAATGTGTTAAAGCTTTAAGGCCCCCATATATGTTGTTAACACATTTTACAGTATCATAATTCTTAAGTATATTCTGTATAAAATATATGTATTCATCCTTTCCATTGATGATTCCATTATATTTTATATTGAGGGTTAAGACATTAATTTTATCTTTTTGGTTACTAATGAGGAGGAATCATTTTCTATTTTCTTATTGATTAAATTTTAATATTTTAGGTGTTATTCCTACTGTCAACTTTTTTTTCCCTAATATGTTCTATAGTTTATAACATTGGTTTATTGGCAGGAGATTCTAACATTCACATAACTGATCCAAACTTTTATTTTTCTTTGTTTTCCCTCACTTTTAAGTGAGGGAATTTTCTTTTCCCCAGACATGAGGGACATCAAGTATTAATGTTACTATCCTCAGTTTTTATTTAATTATATTTTAAATGAACAATGATAATGTACTTTTCATAAGAGAAATCAGATACTGGCCTCATTCACAAACTCAGTGAATAAAAATGTAAGGAAAATGTTGGTTTAAGTTTCAGTTGCAATAAAAATGGCATTTCCTTTCTAATCCCTCTAATTTAGTACTTAAAATGGTAATCCTGCCCATATTTAAAAGAATTAACTTTGTAGTGCTCAATTGACAATTAGTGAGATATAAAACATATTTCCCACTTGTAATTATTAGTCTCAAATTCTTTTCTAAACATATTCACTGAGTTCTTGTTATCTGTATATTCAGGGTTGAATTTTACCACCCCCAAATACATTTGATGAAACTGACATTCAATGTGACTTTATTTGGAGAAGGTCCTCTAAGGAGTTAATGAAGGTTAAATGAGGTCACAAGGTGGGTTCCTAATTTGAAGGGATCAGTATCCAAATAAAAAGAGAAAGAGGCATCAATGAATTTTTTCTTGTTCGCACACAAAGGAGATATATAATAACAGGATGAGAGGGTCACTCCCTGAAAGCCAGGAAGAAAGGCCTTACCAGAAACCACCCCCTTGGGTGGAAAATTCCAGTCTACAGAATTATGAGGAAAATAAACCTCTGTAGTTTAACTTACCTAGTCTGTGGTATTTTGTTATGGCATCCTGAGCAGAGTAATACACTTATTGCAGGTAATAGAAATGCAGTCAGGTGCCACACAAAGATGTTGCAACCAATGACGTGTCAATTATACAATAATGGTCCCATTAAATTATATAGTCTACTGATATAAGCTTCTTAATTTGTGTTAGGTGTACTCCATGATGTTTGCACACTGACAAAATCACCTAAGACTACATTTCTAGGAATACGTATATTTAAATAATTTCTTGATATTTATATAATGACTGTATATTTAAATAATCTCTTCTGACTTTTAGGACCTTATAGTTTATTTGGAAGTGTGGAATACAAACATGCTCATCACTTAATAAAACACACATGGTGTGTTCTCCTCTGGGTGTGCATTCATATGCTTGATTCAGTCATGGTTTCTGTTTGTGTACAAGTGTATGCTGATCTGCTTCTTTAGTTTTTCCTTCCAGCTATTTCTAACCACATGGTAGCCTATTCAATTTGTACTTTTGACTTAATTTGTATTAAATAAAAAAAAGACATTCTCAAATTTGAAGAGGAAAAAATAAGTTACTTTGATAGGTTATAAAATATGTGTTCCTGGGACATATAAGAACAATATCTTTGGAGAATAAAAAAATAAGCGACAGCTGTAGCATGTTGCCTACCTTAGTCATTTCCCTAATATTTCTCACTGTGATGAAAGACATTTGACTCAAAAATCAGTTCTTTAAATCTCACTTCTTTAATAATGTCCATTTTCTCATTTCCCACTGTAGTGTTATTGGATTCAGAACAGCCGCTCTGCACAGAATCATTTATCTGTAAGCTAAACCAGCAGATTGGAAGAGTTTTAAAATATGAAATCTGATTAGGTACCTTTATGGTAAATGACAATCAGATGGAAAATATGCTGAGAAAAACATACTGTGAATATGCTCCAGTAGGTGTCATTTTCCTTAAAAGCAGAAATTTCATTGCCAAAGCAAGATAGGATAAATTGTGATGATATCAATCCTAGGCTCTAAGATTACTAGGAAGTTGTTTAAAATCAATCCCACTTTTTTGAAGAGAATGTTACATAGGATATAATAGACAGAGCAAAAATTATGAATCACAAGTTATAAAGTGGATTTATGGCCAGTTATAATAATTATAATGACAGGCTCTTAGACAGCATCCTTAACTTCCAGAGCCTTGGTTTCTGCTGACTACTTGGATGACTTGTTGTAAAGTAGTAGTAAGCTATAGTTTACTGAGTAACACAAAGTGTGGAAAACAGAAAGAACTCTAGGTGTTTCTATCAAAAAGGGATCTAATACAGAGAATTAAAGGCTTAGGAAACTGTTGAGAGAGCTTGGGCTAGAAAGGTCAGAAACTGCTGCTAGGATTCTGGAAATCATGAAGTGCAAAAATGACTGTCAACTCTGAGCAAAGGTCTAGGTATCAGGTAGGATGATTCACATTCTGATATCAGGAACTGACTGGCAAAAATTGACTGTGTGCCATCTTTCAAAGCCCTCAGACCTTCCCACTGAAGCCAGGGAAACTTGCCATCTCTTCCATTCCTTCAAAACCTGAACAAGAATTACTCACTTGTAGGGTATAACTTGCAACCCTAATGACAAGAGATCTAGAAAAAGAAGTTTCCCTGCTTCAAGCTCCTGCAGCAGATGTGATGATGAAGAACAGCTTAGGAATGTGTCTAAGATTCCAACAAACAACTGATAAAGTAATTCCACATAGGAGACCCTCACCAGTCTAATCCAATCTACCTATTAGTTTTGTCTTCTTTACCTGTAAAATGCAATTTACTTTGATTTCTTAACACTGCATCCACCATAGTTCAAGATGATAGAGATTTTCACTAGTTTTCAACTTTCTACTTGGCTCAATGTATATGATGTATAAGTTTGATTATGCTGTTGTTATAAACAATCCCCAAACACAGTGTTTTTTTTGTGTGTTTTTTTGTTTTTTTGTTTTAGAGAGAGAGAGAAAAAATTTTTGTAATATTTATTTTTTAGTTTTTCGGTGGACACAACATCTTTGTATGTGGTGCTGAGGATCGAACCTGGGCCGCAAGCATGCCAGGCGAGCGTGCTACCACATGAACTACATCCCCAGCCCCCAAACACAGTATTTTAACCCAACAACTATTCATTTCATGCTCACTTTATATGACTCATAGATTTTCCAAGGATTATGCCACACATGATCATTTAGGGTCTTGGTCTGACTGGGTGAGTCCTCTGGAATATTCAGCCTCTGCCATTGCCATAACATGAGGAGGAGGAGACTACAGAATTATTCATAGGACATTTGCTGACTAAGCCCAACAGTGTTATGGACCCATTCAATTCCAAGAAATATAATGAATAGAATACTTGGTGAAAACTACTCTTTATGTCATACCTTACAGAATCAGATTTATACATTTCAGCCTGCATAATATTTATAAATTATGAATCAAATTGTATCTCTCCTCTGCTTAAAACCTTTGGAGCTACTCATTGCATGTAAAATAAAATGGAAACCTTTTTGTTACTGCCTACAACATCCTCGAAATTCCAGAGGATCAACTTTTAAAATCCTATTTCTTATCACTCCTCCTCTGGCTCACCAAGGTCCAAGATGTGAATTTTCTTCCAATATGTCAAGATGGTTACGGTGCAGACATTTTGAACCTTCTTTCCTTTCTGACCAGACTTGTTCTCAAAACTCTTTTCAGGATAGCTTCTTCTTATTCTTCAAGACTTTGAATGTCAACCTCATGCTTTACTCTTAGTATAACAATGGTACATCATTTTTCACAATCTACACATTGTTCCTAGGTTTATCATTTGTCTGCAACATCATGAGAGCGTGAGGTTAAAAAAAAAAATCATGAACACAAGAATCATTTCAGCCTTTATTATTTGCTTTGTCTTCAACAATAGATAGCACTCTGTCCAAGTAATAATACACCATAACAGCCTATGTGAAAATACAGATCAATCAGTTGGATTTTTTTTATTATTGATCAAAATAAATTTTTAAAAAGTTGATAAAATTGAGGTGATATTACAGATGTGTATTAAGATAAGAATATCTCCATATTTACCTTTTTTTCAGAGTTGGTTAAATTCAAAACTCCTATATATTTTCTCACAAAAGAATACCGTCTTCTGTCTGTACATCTATAATTTTTTACACACAAACATACAGAGGTTTAAAAATTAGTATGATAACTGACCTCAAGTAGAAAAAGAAATCAGTTAAACAAAAAGTCATAGATTTGCTATTCCAAATTCATTGGGCCTCAAAATACAAATTGCTATATTTAGCAATTAGTATCTGTTAAGAACGTATCATTTCTTTGTAATAAAACAGTTGATTTTTTTTATTTCCCTCTTTATATCCATGCCCTTGCTTAGCATAGCACTTAGCCATTAATTGGGTTATTAAAGAATCATCTGGAAGGTCATGGCAAGTAGCAATTGCATGAGTTAGTACTAAACTCAGTCATCCTTAGCATTTTGTTAATGAAATGAGGTTTTGTGATAGAGAAGCACGAACACATATTTGGACTCAGAAGAACTTGAATCTTAAGGCCAGCTCTGCCTCTTTTAGCTGTCTCATATTAAATTTGGGGTCCCTAGATTTTTCATCTATATTATTTCAAAGTATTAAAAGAATGTCCAGGACATTCTTGAGCAAAGTCACTATCTTGGTGCCTGTCTCAACAAATATTAATAGTCTAATGGTATCAACCAGATATCAACTGGAAAGTATTTATAATATAGTAAAAATTAATGATGTCCAAAGAAGAAATCTGTAAAAGACAAACATTTTTCCATGTACTTCAAGGTGGTGGAGTTTTGCTTTTAAAACAAACTTGTAAAGCACAAGAGAAGCTATTCATCTGAAATTGAAAACAAACAGCTGGTTCCAACATGAAAAATATGAAGTCCAGGCCTGGGACACTTCAGGACATAAGGACAAGACAAGCAAGGTTAGGGTTAGGGTTAGGGTTAGGGTTAGGGTTAGGGTTAGGGTTAGGGTTAGGGTTAGTCATGCTGAGACTCCATGACTCTGGGAGAGAATAAACTTTTGGTGTAAAAATAAGACCTATTAATGACTATGCTTTGAGAAGTGGTTTGAAGTCTTTGGCAAGTATTTACATGCATAAGTGAAAATTTAAAAAAATAAAAACGATGAAGAAGACATGCTTAAGAATTGGAATTAGATTTATTAAAAACTGCCAATCTTTAAATTGTTAGGCAAGAGAAGTAGTAGGAGAGAATACTAATTTAAGATGTATATTAAAAGTAGATATTAAGAAGATATAGTAATATCTTTTAATAGTTACTATGGGTTTCACTTTTAGGGGAGCCATAAAATGAAATGTATGTATAAATTTTCTCTCTGATAGAAGTGGTTTGCCAATAATTGTTTAATAGATGGGCCAATTAAAATAATACAAAAATGAGAGATGAGATTAAGCACATGAGTAATTTTTGGTGCCACATAAATTGATTTGATTATATGCCAACAAAATATCAATGTAGATGAATTATTCGCTACTTACTCTTATCTGATTTTGTGTTGTGATTATTTAGGGAAAATAATACTTTCCCTAGAGGGAGTTGAGGGCATTTTGGTGTATGAAGTTAAGTTGTAGTCACTTTTCCTAAACTATTACTGAGAAGATAAAGTTCTTAAACAACATAAAACTGTTCCATGACAAAATGAGTTTAGGAAATGCTGAGCTAAAGAAAATTACAAATGCTTTGGCTGAAGCTTTGATCAGCTTTCCGCATCCCCAGAGACTGATCTCAGAGAATAATGGAGCATGCAGTATTGTGTAGATCGGTCGCGCCATAGAATATACAGTAGTCTGTGAAATGTAAATATATCCTGCAAACTACAAACCATGAAATAAACATCTTTCAGAAACGTAGGACATAATGTTACTCTCTTGTGAGCACCGAATTTGAGTTTGTTTCTTTACAAGTTTTAAGAAGATTTTTGTCACCAGAAATGTCCCTAGGCAACTCCGAAGACATGTGTTAAGCGACAACTCACAAGGCATTGAGATAAAGAGCTTCATTCAGCACAAGGGTAGATTGAGCCAGCATCAGAACATGTCAACCTAATGGCATAAGAGTACCCAGAGATGGGACTGCAAACTAAGTTCAGGCAGGTGCTCCAACAACCTTCAGCTTTGAGTTGAGCCCACTGTGCTCCTAGGGTAAACTCTGTGTCCACAGGGAACACTGAGTTCATTTACTTCATAGTGTACTGTGCTCTCCTTGATGTTCAAATACTTACCTTTCTGTTAGTCCATCTGTATTGTATGTCCTCCCCTTTAAATCCTTCCTTCTTCATGAGGCCTGCCATGAACTTTTAATGTCCAGTCAAGATCATCATTTACATCACTGAAATCATTTGCACTCATTTTGTTCTTGTGATACCAATAATTTTACTAAAAACAATGAGCTGTAATGTGTAAATACACATTGATTTGTGCACTTATTTATTTCTCTCTTTTTCATTGAGATCTAAGTTCTATAGGGCACTAAAAAATATGCATGCAGTGTCCATGACTGTTTACCCATGTGCTATGCATAAAGAAACCACCTACTGAATCTTTAAAGAAGACATGACTGTCCCTGTGGAACAAGGGAGGACTGCTCAGGAGGTCTCAGAGACAGGCTTCCTGATTCTGCCTCTCTCCTTTATCAGCTGTGCTTCCTCTCTCAAATTCTATATCCATCTCTATAGAACTGTATAATTTGAGATTGCAAATAAGAACAGCAACTGCATATGAGATTGGTATGAATTACAGTTGGGAAACTTCTCAGTAGGTTTTAGGCACTCAACAAATATTGGCCTAATAAACACTGATTTTCTTTTCTCAGTCATCTCACAAGATAGCAAAATTTGATTTGCAAATAATTTTGAATTACCTGTATTCATTCAGTGGAATACCACACTTAGGCTCACTGGAAAGCCCCTTCAGCCCTAGGAAGGATCTCTACTGAGTCTTAATCTCCTCTCCAGATTCCTATTTCATGGGCAGGGCCAAGTTTCATTAGGTAGGGAAAGAAAGGCAAATTAATTTTATTTTAGTCACAACAAATAATCCTGCAGTCTAGAACTTGGGGAAACAAATGTACACAGAGCTATTACTTTTAATTGATGTGAGAAGAATATAGATGTCTAGTTCATCTCCTTATTTTAAAAGATTATGCAGAATTTGGGGGGCTGAGTTTGTGGTTCAGCAGTAGAGCACTCGCCTAACATATGTGAGGCGCTGGGTTTGATCCTCAGCGCCACATAAAAATAAATTTTTTAAAAAGGTGTTGTGTCCAACTATAACTAAAAAAAATGAAATTAAAGCAAAGATTATGAAGAATTTAAAATTAATAGAATCAAGTACTTCAATCATGGCAGAGAAATAAGTTCAGGCCTTTTGAGGGAAAAATACCGAGACAAATAAGCTCTTGCCCTCACATCTGTCCTAAATCAGTGACTCCTTCAAACTCTCCCTGCTTTATTTGGCTGTTCCTTCTTTTAATAAACATTTACTGAGAATGTGTTATATGACAGAAACAAAGGAATAAAGCAGTGAAAGAAATACAATCCCTAAGCTCAAAGAGTAGTTGAGGAAGCAGAACTGAGCATCAAACTCTGGGAGTGAAGAAAGCTTAATTTTGGCCTGGACTGAGAGAACACACACAGCCACTCTGCCAGCCTGAGTCCCTACACCAGGCTACTTAGCACCATTCACAAGCACCAGAGACTTAGTGGACACTTGATAAATCAATCTGTTTGATCAACTTAAAGTTCATAAAATCACAACTGGAAATCTGTCAAAAAATATAATTTCTGAACATCTGCAGGAAACTATTTATATTTTCATGAACCAACACATATTTATATTTAGCAAACATTCATCACATGTTAATAAGGAGCAGGATCTTTCATTTTAATTTTCACAACTAATGTAGTAAGCTCAGAGAAGGAGGAAGTGACCTCCAGTGGAGTAATATCATATAAGGAGGTAATTATGTTCTGGAAATGTGAAGGTAAAAATCTAAGATTATGGCAGCATGAGATTCCAAATGTAATCCCTTTGCTTAATGCTTTTACTTTCCATATTATGCAACATTTTATACTAGATAGGTGACAAAAGAAGGATTTATGAGAAAGGATACTAAAGTGTATCCTTTTGACAGAGAAACCACTAAGAAATATAAAGCACCTCATTTTTGAAACTCCATAGATATTACTAAGCCCTTGAAGACTTTTCAGGACACCCTCTAAAAGCAGAAAAACATTCTTGATATTACTTTTAATGATTTGTAATATTATCTAATATTTTAATATTTAAATCAGTAAATTCATTACACTAAAATCTATTTTAAATAATCCATTTGAGATTTAAAAATAAATTGTATTGAACGTAGAATATTAAATAGGATTAGAACACTAAATTCAATAGCATAACTATGATTAAGTGCATACTGTCTTCTTTAATTTAATTTTATTCCAGGCCAATAATTTTCTGTCTTTGCATATATGCTATCTTCATATTTACAGATGATCAGGGCCACGGAATAAAAGACTCATTTTATGTGAATCATATTATTAGGAAAGATGCATACAAAATGAAGCTGAATTATCTTAGTACCTCTAACATTTTATAATTCATGATACTCTGATAATTTATAAAAGTTGCTTAAACTCTCATACCTGTCTGGGGAGATTCAAATAATAAACCTAATGAGAAGATTTCTTAAAAGACCTGTCTTCCTAATCATGTGGTGACTGGAGGTCTTTGAAACACATCTTATTTTGTGGATAATGTCTATTCATAATAGCATAGACACAAAGTTAATGCCTTGTAATTTTGGTGTGAGAACTTTTGTCACTTTCACCTGTGATTTTTACCTGACACACCAAATAATTTCCTGAAAGCTTAGGAACTTTTAAAACAGAAGGCATCAGCTCCTGTTTCCCAGGATAACAATTTGGAGTGAAACAGAGTGAAAAACCATCACCATCCAGGGAAAGGATCCCAGAATAAAATTTGTTGAGTTTAGGGAAACTGAACTAGTGACCCCAGATCCATTAGGCTTAAGGATCCCAGCCCACTGAATCCAGCCACCAGGAACTGGCATCACCAAAGGGTGCACAAAATCCGTGGAAGGAGGCACTATCCATCTTTAGTACCGACAGTGACAGTGAACAGTGAAGAACAATGAAAAAGTGTCCAAACTCTGCTTTCTCTCTGTCTGACCTCAAAAGTTACTCTCTAATTAGGCAAATGCCTGAAGTTCTTGGACAATTCAAGGAAGAATAAAGGTGTTCTGTGACGAAGCCCTAAGGAGGCAGTTTTAGTCGGCTTTTTCATTGCTGTGGCCAAAAACCCTGACCAAAACAATTCTAGGAGGAAGAGTTTTTTTGGGGGGACTCAAGTTTCAGAAGTCTGAGTTTGTAGATGGCCAGCTCCATTTGCCCAGCGCACAGCAAGGTAGAAGATCATGGTGGAAATATGGAGGAGGAAAATGTCTCAGGACATCACAATCAGGAAGCAGAGAAACTCTCCTGACCATGGACAAAATATAAACCCCAAAGATTTGCCCCCAGTGACCCACTTTCTCCAGCCATACCCTCCTTACCTATAGTCACCACACAGTTAGTCCTTTCAAGTGGATTAATGCACTAACTGGGTTAAGGCTCCTGTGACACAATTATTTCACCTATAAACTTTCTCCTGTTGTCCAACATATAAGCTTGTGGGGGGACACCTCACTTCTAAACCATAACAGGGGCTTTGACCTTTACTTAGAAAAAAAAATGCTACTTTATTCATATGGTGAGTTTATGGAAAGTAAGCAGGTGAGTAATGATCAGGAGCAGTTTTATCACATAAATTTTGAACCATTCCAATCACTTTCCAGAGGCAACAAAGAAGGCATAAAAACATCAAGTGGTTTATTTAGGATCACAAGTGACAAAATGGTTCAGTGCTTTCTCTACCCACCAGAGCTACTTCCAAATTTAGAATAAAAAATGAATTACTTTTTAACCATGGAAAAGAATATATACATAAAAGATAACCTTGATAAATGAATAACTTTCTCCCATAATATTACAATTAAAATATCATATTCACAATGTATGTAAGATTATTATTTTTTTTAATTTAGCACTCATTTCAATGCATCAATGTGCATATTCACTAAAAGTAGAAAGATCTACTCTGGAAATTTTGATGAGTAATAGGTGTATACACTAATGACACAAATACTGATATAAAAGATCATGTAAAAGAGGTCATTTGATTATTTAATTCATCATTTACTTAAAAGGAATTTTCTTTTTGCAGAGGTAAGTATTCACTGTAGGATTCTAGAATAAAATGACTCAATGAATGCCTTTAAAATTGTATTGGTTATAGAATGGTCCCATTTGTTAACAAAATTTTATTTTCATGCCCACTCTATTAAGTAAATGTTAGGTGAAGTGCTAACATTTACTTGATTGTTAATTTACATCTGTCTAACAAGACAGGGATCATTTCATATGTGGGCTGGTATTCCATAAACTGTATTTCTCAAAGCAAACTAGGATTTTCCAACCAAGATATTTCTCTGCATGGTCTATCACAAACATGAAAGTATTCCTGAAAATATTTTTCATGGATACTAATGAACTCAAAGTTATTGACCATTTAATTATCTACCAGGGGCCAATTACTCTAAATCAATAGACATAAAAAATTGGGTAACTTCTTAATATTACACTTAGAAAACTGCAATCATTAAAAAAAAAAGTGCCTTTCTAATATTTACCATTTTGGGTGCATTTTAAGATTACACATTTTTACTAATAATTAGGTTCAAAATGAATTATTTAACAAGCAAACATAATAATAATGATTTAGCAATCATGTCTTTTTTATCAATAAATATTTTATGTTCATGGAGTTGCTATTCAATAAAATGTTCAACAATTGTATTGTTTTACACATTTTTATTCCATTTGAAAACAGGTTAAAATATATTCAAGGATATGTGGATGTGTCTCATTTATTTCACACTTGTGATTTGAACAGTATTACTGGCTCAGAAAGGAGAGACTAAAAGAATGGGAATTGCTGCAAGTTTAAAAAAAATAATAAAAGTTTACACAGCTTTGACCTATCTTGATGGACTGAAGGGATGACGATGAAAACTGTAATCTTAATAAATCTCCTGCAGCTAGAGGTTTAAAACTCATACTGTTTCAAATTAGTAAGGACAGCAATATTTATTTGCTGCTGAATTCCAGTCAGCATGGCATTTCAGCAGGAAACACTTTATAAGACTTAAACTTATGAGTAGCAAACTTGAAAACTCGTGTTAAAGAAAAGGAGCAGAAATTAAACACAGTCAGTGACTTGCTCTAAATCAAAAAAAGGAAGCAAAAACCAAACTTTATCATTTCCTTCTCTTTGTATTTTTTCATTACCATTAGCTCCTATTGGAAAATAGTAGTGAATCCTGGAATTAATGGTGTACTTTATAAATGTTCCAAGAGCTTAGAAAGATCTCTCTGAATATAAGATTAAAAAGTTGTTATTCTCAACTACAGAAGAGGTAGCTTGGGTAATGTTTCCAGTTGCTCAAAATTGCATGCTGTATTCATAATACTAGGTGTGCTAAGAATTGATCAGACAAGGTTGTTGGAGGATGGGGTATCAGTCAGCGGTACATACTGGTAGTGAACATGGGAACCACCTGTGGTCAGCTAGAATGGTCCTTATGTAGCAAGGAGAAGAAATATAGACAATGTGGCTGGACATGACCTAGAGAGAAAGAAAACACTCATGACACCTCTCGTGTATTTACCCCCACATTTATTCCATTATCAAGACAGGAAAGCATTCTAGAGTCTCCTGTAATCTCAATGGCTTCTTGTCTCAGTTTTTTAAATTGTGTATCATTACCTTTCCCAATTAAGGAACATTCCAAAAGCAGTACTTTAACCTCATTCCAACTATTGTTAGGCCGCTTCTGACTTTAATGCCTTGGATTTTAATACCATCTCTCTCTATATAAGTTTTAAATGTATAGTTTCATTTCTATCTTCCTCTTTAGATTCATGTAGAAGGGGGAATCTATTAGCTATCTCAAACTTAATACATCAACATTGAGCCCTTCATTTTCTACCCCAATACCTTTCCATTTTTAATAAATAAAATCACCATTTATCATGTTAGTTAACTTTCCATTACTGTAACAAATTCCTGAGATAAACCAACTGATTAAGAGAAAAGGTTTGTTTGGGCTCCTAATTCAAGAGACTTCAGTGCATGATTGGGTGAACACATTGCTTTGGGGTCTCTCGTGGGGATGTACAGCACATCAAAGTAGGAGTATGTGGCATAACAAAGTCATTTTCTTCATGTGTAGGACATGAAGAGGAAGAAGGGCCTGAATTCCCACTTTCTTCTTCAAGACTAAAAGACCTCACACTAGATCTCACCTCTTAAAGTTTCTAACACCATATACCACCTCCCATTAGCAGTGAGCTGGGACCAAACCTTCAACTCTAGTACCATGTTCCTCAAGAAACAAACTGTAGAACAGCCCTTGGTTTCTTTCTCTCTCATACCCCATAATTTATCCACAAGCAAACTCCATTTGTCTTACCTTGATAATATATCGCGAGGCACATCACCTTCACGACTCTGCTACACTCCACACCACCATCATTTCTCACCTGGGCTACCACACAGCCATCTTCTTGGCCTCCCTGCTTCTACCTGTCATTCCCTACAGTCTGTGATTCACATTGTCCTGTCAAAACCCTTCAATCTTGTTCACTTATGGTAAAATACAGAAGCCTTGTGAGGTATAATTGCTGGCTACATTTTCAATGTCATATCTAACAACTTCTCCACTTGCCAACCTCACATCCTTGTTCACCTTGAGCATGCGAAGCATACTACTGAATCAGGGTATTTTCACTTCCTTCCCCTTTTACTTGGCATATGCTCCACTCATACAGCTCTATAGATCCCTCATTGATGTGCTCATTTATTTATTTCCTGTCTTCCTTCCTTGAAGGTAAGCTCCATTAGAGCAGGAACTTTATTCTGTCCTGTTGGCTGCTCTCTCTCTAGCAGTTAGAGCGGCACCTGCCTGAATGCTGACTAAAGGCAAGAAGGCATGAAGATAGAAGAACCTGGAATAAGAAAGGAGAAGAAAAAAAATGTAAAAGGAGGAGGGAAACGAGAATAAAAGGAAGAAAAAGAGAAAGGGATTAACATAGTAGAAATTTGGCTCTTGGTTATACAAGGGGTCTGGACAAATTTCTTCCCCATGAAGTCTAAATCAAGGTTCAACTATATAAGGCACTTATGGAGCAAGGGTTTGAATTTGGAACACCTTTCAGTCAAGCCACAGCTAGCTAGATAAGCAAAGCCAGTTTCACTGGGGATAGTTGCAGAGTGTAGGGATAAATACGGAAAGAATCTAAGAGGTTTCACCTTAGCATTCTATTTAAAGGAGAGAGTTATTGAAATTCTACCTCAAGATGACAACCATAAGGAAAATCATAACAATATTATTATTTATGGTACTGAGTACTGTATTGAAGATGGTGAGGTATTTCATCAATTAATTCAGGACTGAAATACTGAGGTATTTCATCAATTAATTTTTGAGTCTTTACCGTGTGTGATAAATAAATAAGACAAATGTCTCTGGTCTCAAGACCCTACTTTAAATCAGATGCTGTGATGTTTACCTGTAATCCCAGAGGCTAAGACAGGAGGATTGCAAGTTCAAAGCCAGTCTCATTAATAGTGAGACACTAAGCAACTCAGTGAGACCCTGTCTCAAAATAAAATACAAAAGAGAGCTGCAGTTGGGGCTCAGTGGTCTAGTTCTCCTAAATTCAATCACTGGTACCACCAGAAGAAAAAGACAAGAGAGAGAGAGAGAAAGAGAGAGAGAGACCATACTTTAAGTGGGGAAAAGTGATAATAACATTAAATAGGTTAAGAAATTTTAGTTAATGGGTAAATGCTATAAAAATAAGCCCTGAAATGACGTGTGTGCCTGGATGGACAAGGGAGACTGCCTTTGGATGGAGACATTTAAGCTGGCATATTAGGGCTAAAGTGGGATTAGGACACAAGAAAATGAAGAAGGGTGAATAATGTAAAGTCTCTGAGGTGAGGATAACAGTGGTGTGTGCTCTGTGAGTAAAGACAAAAGACTGTGGCACAGGAGAAATAAGAAAGAAGAGGAGAAGAGTGGGAGACAATGGACACCGCCTATTATGAAAGACCCACAAGCCATGGTGAGGAATTTAAATTTTTTACTAAGTGAAATTAGAAAGTTCTTAGGGACCATAAGCATTATTTGATAAAAGTGAAGTGAATCTAAGCAAGCTCAATCTTCTCAAAAGAACTTTGAATAAATAAGAGCAAAATGTATTGCTCTTTACTAAATTTCAATATGCACAGAGGAAAATTGAGAGAGGGACAGAGAGAGAGCACAGAGACAGGACTTATGTACTTCATTTAAAATCACAGACTTGTTTGGGGTGGAGCCAAGATTCCTGCCCCAGGTTGCCCAGTTCCAAACCCTCTATTTCCCCTTTCACTGTGGCATTTGGAAAAGGAGAAAATGTTTCATTCCCCAAAGTTGTTCTCAGCAACTGAAAAGGGATGATGCTGAGGAGGATAAATATGGCCCCAAATGAGGCCAGATAAATTTACAGCAGGAATTTTAAGGTCTAATTTTGAAGAAATTCTCATTTTTCACCTCAGCATCCATTTTCTCTTCACTTTTCCATTTTTCTACTTTACTATTATTTTCTTGGAAATTCTTTGTATTAGACTAAATTTAGCACCTTCAAGTAATGACCTAAAGGACATAGGCTTGAGTGCTTAAGGAGAAAGGCTAAATTATCCATGAAATTAAAAATTCCTTTTGGCCTTAGATATCATGTTGATCATTTAATACAAATGGGCCATAACAGAGCTCTTGATTGCCATTGTTTGAAAAAAAATAATTCACCCTCAGACTTTCCCCATCTCACAATCCAGTACCACCATTCTAACCCACTGATTATGATAAGAATATGATCCCCAATTTCTGATACCTACACTCCATACATCCAACTCCTGATAACATCCTGTTGACCCTACCCCTAAAATATATTCTAAATCTTCCTCATCTTTCACCATGACTCGAATGTAAAACATTTTATTCCTATTCTTCCGGAATAAACTTAAACCAAGTCACTGTGATTTTTTTCTTGTCACATTATAATCGCTTTCTCTTTGAGCATCTTCATTGAATTTTTAGAAAGGAAAATCCATCCTGATACAAAAAGGAGAGTTAGCCCCAATGCCACAAGAGTTGACCAAGATTCTGCATGTGTCCAATTTGCTATCATCCAACTGTACAAAGCAAGCATAAGTCCAAGCTGAAGAGCAGACTAGACCAGCTACTGAAGATACAAAATGAGTTATGGATACCTGTACAGCAAAAACTTGTGGCCAAATTGCAATTTGTAGTAACCCTTAATTATGATCCAATCTCTTTATTTTGATTTACTTTAAGCGACCTTGCCACTGCTGCAATTTTCATTTTGTTTCATACCAGTTTTCAAGTAAGCTATCAAAGTGCAATTATCCTGCTCTTCCTTGGCTTCTTCTAACATGTCAAGTTTGTTTATACTTTAGGCTCCTTACACCAGCTCAAGACTTAACAAACCATTGCTGAGAGCCAAATCAAGCCCACTGCTTGATTGTGTAAACAGTGTTTTGTTGGAACATAGCAACAGCCATTCATTTTTGTTTCTTTGATGACTAATTCTGTGCTAAAACAGCAGAGTTGAGTGGTCATGACAGAGGCTGTCTGGCCCACAAAGCGTGAAATATTCACTATCTGGTTCTTTATAGAAAATGTTTGCCAACCCCTGAGATAGCTGGTCCTTCTACTCAGGATTCTTTTTTTTTTTTTTCTTTTATACATGTTTTCCCCTTCCTTTCATTTCAATTCCTTGCAAAATGTATTGCTCTTTAGAAATATTTTTGAACAGTCCATACAAAACTATCCCAATAAAATTATCTCAATGTCTAAATTTATATCTCAGAATAAAAATGATTGCCTGTTTGATTTTTGAGATTTTTAAACTTCATTGATTTGTATGTTATCTCTTCTTATTGGAATGTCTTTTCTCTAACAGAAGGAAATTTGTTATGGTTTGGATGTGAGGTGTCTCCTAAAAGCTCTGGTGTGAGACAATGCAAGACGGTTCAGAGGAGAAATGTTTGGAATGTGAGAATCTTACTCTAATCAATGAATTAATCTCCTGATAGGGATTAATTGAGTGGCTAAAAAAGGTGGCAACTGGGGGGGGTGTGACTTTGGGATATATATTTGTATATGACAAGTGGAAACCAGTTTGTTTTCTGATCATCATAGGAGCTGGTTCCCTCTGCCACACTCTTCTGCTATGAAGTCCTGCCTCACCTTAAGCCACAAGGAATGGAGCCCACTGTCTATGCACTAAGAACTCTGAAAACACAAGCCTTCAAATAAACTTTTCCTCCTCTACAATTGTTCGGGTTAGGCCCTTTAGTCACAGCAGCTAACAAGCTGACTCAAAGAAAGTTGCTTGGTTTTCATAATTTCTTACAATGCCAGATGTATAGGTGATTCTAGACAAATACTTATTGAATGAATGGACAAATAAATATTTTTTAAAAAACCCATGTGTTTCAGAGGAAATATCTTACTCTAGTTTTACTTACTTCTCCAAGTTTGTATTAAAGAAGCAAAATAGTATGAAAAACAAATATTCAGTTAAAAGACAAATTAAATAAATGAAAGGGTTACATAAGAAACTTACTCAAAAACAGGTCCCAAAATTCCAGCAATATAATACCATAATGAGGTTAGAAATACTCTTGATTGCAGTCTAAAATATTTGATTAGAGTCTATTTCAACTAGTCAAAATATGCTAAGGTAACAAGAATTGAGTCCAGTTTCAGTGTCTCCTCAACTAAATTAAATGGGGGAAGCCCTGTGATGTAGAGAATGAATCTGTAGCTCAATAGCTGACCCAGGTGCTGCAGATTCACAGACATTGATAAAATGTCAAAGTTTAGAGAAATCATGTTGGCTTTCTCATAGGTCCTGAGCTGTCATGGAGTTGAGTCATTTAATGGTTGCATTGCTATAAGCACTGACTTAAAAGTAATATGTCTATGCTAAAAATGGCAATCTATAAAATCAAGCCAGTGTTTCTCTCCAATAATACTTTTTAAGAGTTCCATCTCACTGTGAAGAAAATTACTCAAGCAATAATGCATTCATTCATTCATCCACTCATCTGGGTAGTTATTAAAAAGCAAAGAGATTTAAGAGACTACCCCACTCCAGATAGTGAGCTTATGGTTGAACCTCAGAATTTTCATTGACAGCTTGGCATGATACCCATAGCCCTATTTTCCTCCACACCTGAAGGAAAATAAAATACCTTATATAGTCAGTATATAGTTAGTATATAACATGTGTTAGACATGGGAAATAAACTAAAACAAACTAAGGCTCTTACCACTGTGGTAAAGTTTCTAGATTTGTGGTTATGTGGCTCATGTCAAGATTTTTTCTTCAAAATGAAGGGCATGACACTGTAATTCATAAACTCATAATGAAAAGAAGAGGTAAAATGTTTGAAGTTTTGGGGGTAAATGTTTAAGTGCCACTGTACCACATTTTTGTGTGTTGAATCACCAGTGAAACTAGAGAAGAAAGAGAAGAAGCAAGTTCAGACTCAGTACATTTCATTTAGGCTTTAGCACTAGGAGAATCACTTCTGATCAAAGTATTTCCAGCAAACATGGGTCCTTCTGTTAAGTCACAAGAAGGGGATCACAAGGATCATTCCCACTTCTGAAGATGAGTATACAGCACTAACCTGACACACACAACATCTGACATGCTAATGAGTCCTGGATAAGACCTAATGTTTGACTTGGTGACACCAAGCAATTATTGAAACTATGCTGTCCATCACGAATAAAGTAATCTGATCTGTGTTCCAAAATCATCCACTTTGCCATGACAATGACATTTCACTGGAGTGGAAATGATATGACATTGGGTTACAAAAGATTCTGAAGGTACAAATCAGTTGCCTGAGTTGCCTTGGATTCCCACAACTCCTAAACCAGAAAATTTCTCTTTCTATCCATGCTTATTGCAATCTGTGGGAGTTTGTTATAAATTGAGTAAACAAAGAAAAATTATAGATAAATTGAGTAATAAAAAATATTAGCTAATAAAAATACAGAAGGTATTCTTGGACCACCTGAAAGTAGCCCTATACTCAATAAGAGCAACCATTGGTAAAATTTATGCAGCAAGAAGAAACAATGAGAAGGAAATTTCTACCGTAATACAGTGCAGTGACTGATACTAATCTAGATGATCAGTCAAAGTAAGTCTAAGACACAATAGTAATACTAGGAAGCTCTGGGGAAGATGTATGTGAATGTACACCATGCAGTGAGTTTTGGGTATGAGTCTTATTATGTCCTCTTCTAAATACCCACAAAGCCATCTGAAAAGTCATCCACTGCAGAAATGCCAGTAAGGAGACCTCATTCTGTAGCTGGTACAAGCTTACTTTCTTGTCGCCACACCCCACTCCATACTTACTCAATGGGCTCATAAATATTATATTGATAGCAAAGGTGGGTATGATCCATGTATTTCTTCTCTCAAAATGAATACTGTCATTTCTTACAGCCAACTTGTTGTGTTTGGCTGACTAATGATTCCGAAGTACATCCTTGTCCTAATCCCTTCCAGCTGTGAATATTACTGTGTAAATAAAAGAAAATTTGCAGATATGAGTAAAGATCTTGATATAGTGAGACTATCCAGTACTGGCAATATAAAACACTTCTAGATTACTGAAGACTGAAAACCAAAAGGTTTTACCTGTTCTTGAATTTTGGATCTTGTTACATTGAATGTCTTATTTCACAGGTAAAATATTTCCACAAGGAGATGAAATAATGGTTCTAGTGAAATGAAAGGTGAGCCCCGTCCCCTGATCATTTTACATTCGTTAGATCTTTGAGGGTGTTTTATCCTGTTAGCATAAAGGAGTATGTTTGGCTCTGAGGGACATCTCTAAGGTGCCCTTTAATAGTTTTATCACAAGTAGTGAATCTTAATGGAAGATGAAAGTATCGAAATACTTGTGGAAGCAGTGATGGCTCAGTACTTTCCAGAAGGAAGTTTGGGTTTGATCAGCTGAAAAATCACAACCATTGAAGATTTGGCTTATTAGCAAACGGACAAAGAATGGAGAGTGGCAAAAGAAATAATTATTACCATCCACGATCACAGGATCACTGCAGAAATAAGAATAGACTTGCAGATTCTTTGTCCTTGTTTTGTTATAAATGCATTGCAATTATAAATTATTTTCTCTTTTTCTTTCTCCTCATGTAGGCAAGTTTTGTTTATTGTGTTTAATTTAAAACTACAATTCACAATTTAATCATAATTACATTTATAACTTCAACAAACTGTTACAGGTTAATTAGAGGAGATTGTGAATAAGAAAGGAATGACAATCTCCAAAAACAGACTCTATTTTTGGGAAAAGGCTGAACTCCTCTTCAAAGGAACAGGATTATTGCATCATATGAAGGAGGATATTGTTTGCTTTGGAAGTTTAATATGGTAGAAAGAATATTTGAATTGACTAGTAGATTGCACCATATAATTTGTTATCAACTCAGAATGATATGTCCTCTTACAATCATCTATTCATCTTAGAAAGAAGTTAACAATTATATTTTTCAGTCTCCTGTCAAATGATATTGAAATCATGCCAATGAGGGTCACTTAAACAACTTTTGAAAGATAGAGGAGGGAGGTGGCCACTCTGTGGTTGCCATTGAGGGAATATGTGAGTCACATGTGTGGTTTTCAGGCAAGCTCACATGAATCTCCTGACTCAGAGCTGTAAAACACTGGGACTTGTGGGAGCAACTTTTATGTAACTCCTGAGCTTTATGGAAGCCTCTCTCTGCAAGATGTTGTCAATTCCGTGATTCCTTATAACAGTGAGCTGAGGTCATACTGAAGAGTCTTTTTTGAAACCCTTGCACTTCTTGTTCTGATAATTTTATGACACTATCAGCAACTTCCTTGATCTTTGCTGACCTGACATTTCCATGGTTTTGAAAGATTTTTAATGCTCTATATTTCTATTTGAAGTAATGAAAGTGGCTCTCTTTCCCTGAATGATCTTGGATACTACTGTGTAATGAAGACAAATAATTAAGCAAATAAATAGAATAATCTCATGTAAAATCTCTCATAGAAACATAGTATAAATAAAAACTGAGAAAAATTATAATTATGAAGTTTCTTAATGTAGTCAGAAATTGATTTTATACCCAAAAGATAGTGATTTAATGGATGAACAATTAATGAATGAACAAGTGACTGAGGCTGGATGCATAACTAGGAATGATCTAGACAGACAAGGATGGAAAACATGAGGTTATAACAGATATTAGGAACTGGCTCCTCAATACCCATTTGAAATGCTTTAAAGCATATTTGGGAAGCAGAGAACAGTAATTCTGACTTCTTAGCAACTTGGACTCTCTATGATATTTAGGCAGAAGCCAGTCACATGAGTAGTGTGTCACTTTGCTACTTAATTGCCTGTGGGAGAAAATTCAAGTTTGGGACTTTCAGGTGGCTGGGCCAGATCAGATGAGAAACAGCTTCACTTCTGGACACTGAAACTGTAGTATTGACCTCTCATTCTGCTGCTCTCCTCATAGAACAGATGGAATGGTTCTCATGTACAGGTCTCTGAAGAAGTTTGAAGAATGTTGCTGAAAGATCAGCCTTGAATCTATTTATTTAATCTTTCTAATAATTTTGTATTATCTATATCTTTTCATAAATTTGCTATTTCTAAATACAAATTCTCACCAACTCCCAAGTCTCCAAGCTGAGGCACTAAATTGGAAAAGCATACCATGGAGCCTGATGTAGAGGAGGAGTTAAGTACCTCTCTATTGTTGAGGTGTAGATGGTACAAGAGGCAATAAGGCTGAGAGATTCAGGTACCACAGCGCTGAAATTCCTATCACTGGACATTATTCCATGATGTTTTCTGTTTCTAAAATGTATTGTTTTTTCTTTGCTTACTTTAGTCAAGTTTATATTAA
Organism: Callospermophilus lateralis; assembly: GCF_048772815.1. Lineage (NCBI taxonomy): Eukaryota > Metazoa > Chordata > Mammalia > Rodentia > Sciuridae > Callospermophilus > Callospermophilus lateralis. The sequence continues at coordinate 19,029,692 of NC_135307.1, forward strand.
ATACAAATACATATAGACTACTTCCACTTATTATGGAAAAAGGAGAAAAATACAAGTTAATATTAAATAATAGGCACTGGCTAACTACAAAGATTTTTCTTTTCTTTTCTTTTTTAACCAAGATTTGGTTACTGGACCATTTCATTAGAACTAAATGAAAATCTCAGATCTGTAATCAGTTTCAACCTATCATACTTTAATTAATTTCTTCACCATGCCTATTAATTTGTAAGATCTCTGTAATAAAGGACAATTAACAAGTTTTCCTGGTGTTCACACATTATCCTATTTTGCTACCTCAAGATTTAGAACAGTGGTTGGACTACAGTAAACCCTTAATATTGGTTTGTAAGTGAGTTAATGAAAGGACATCTCCAACTATTTGATTCAAGGGAGTCCATTCTTGTTTTAAATTTCTGGAAAAATTATTGTCAATGTGATTGTCAGAGCATGTAGTATTGCTATGCCATTTTGCACAGTCCCCAGATATAAGACAGTGCTTTGCTTAAAGAAAACACTCAATGCATTTGACCAAATTAGAAGGGTAGCTCAGAGATGAAGTTTCTTGGTCAAGTGGAAGTAAGTATAAGAGATGCTATAGTGACATTAGTGTAAATAAATATTGTTTATGGTCCTCCAGAACTATAAGACATAACTTGTGAAAAACTACATTCTTTATGAAACCTGAATTTTAGCCATTTCAAATGCATTATGTTTGCTATCTATCTATCCATCTATCTCTATCCATCCATCCATCCATCCATCCATCTATCCATCCATCTATCTATCTTTCTGTCTTTTCATGTACCTCATGGCAGGGACTATTAAAGGAACTCTGTATGTGTCATAAAATACTGGTCAGTGTTTTATTAAAACATCTCTTCCTGGATGACTCAGCTAATTTAATTACCCAGAACCCATCACCCTTGATTGAACTGATTAATTTAAATTTCAGGAACTTCTGAGAACCTCTCTACTACTACACTAAAAAGCTGAGTCACAGTCCAGTCAGATGATCTCTCTTGTAAATCTTAAATGAAATTATTTGACTCATATTATTTTAGTTTTCCTTCTAAAATTCTAGCTTTATAAATAGCATGGGTGCTAAAGAATATTCTCTTGATGACTATGTATTGGAAAATATTCCTTCCTCTATTTTAATAATCTTTTATCTTCAGCAGTCAGAAATATTAAGGTAAAACAATTCCAGCTGAAAACAAATTGAACCTAACTCTAAAGATCGAGGCACCTGTTCACAATTTATATTTATTAAAGGCTTAAAAGAGAACATTATGATCAACCTATTTCATTTTCTCTGACCCTTCTTATGAGTCAAACTCTTTATATTACAAAGAATGGTGACATTACAGAGAATAATTCAGGAGGAGTATATACAGGGCATAGGTTTGAGGCTTCAGGAATGACTCAATTCAAGGGAAATAGAAACCACTGCCTGGGCAATGACCCACTTACCATTATGTGGAATAATCAATGGAAATTCAGCCAAGATATTTATTACATTTTTCTTATTATCAAAGATCACATAAAGAAGCTATATGATACTTTAATAATCTCTAAATTATGAGCTTGGGAGGCTGAGACAGGAGAATCAAGAGTTCAAAGCCAGCCTGAGCAATGGCAAGGTGCTAAGCAACTCAATAAGACCCTGTCTCTAAATAAAATACAAAAAAGGGCTGGGTATGTGGGTCAGTGGTTGAGTAGCCCTGAGTTCAATCCATAGTACAAAAAAAAAAAAAGAAAGAAAAAAAGAAGAAGAAAAGAAGAAGAAGAAGAAGAAGAAGATTAAAAGTCATTTTAAATCCCCACATTTCCAAGAGGTGATTGGCCCATCCACATTTTTTAAATTTGAGTAAGTACCAGGGACTATGAGACATATACAGTGTGTTGTGGTACTTACATGCCAGGAATTTAGACTTCCTTCTAAATTGATCAGTTCACTGACCCCAAAAAATAAATACATCCTGACAAGCTGTGGAGAGTCATCTAAGAAGATGATCCCACTGGAAATTCATAAGCTAGGGAGTTAAGAGTGATATTTTCATGAGTGCCCTCATTCTTCTTCTCCCCTGCAGAACTGAAATTTCAATAACAATTCCATACCTACTCCACTCATCCAATTTCTCATGCCCTGTACCTTTCAGCTAAGTACTTTCATAGAAAGAATAGAAAGCTATCAAAGCAGACCACTTATCTTTCTCAACAACAAATTCACAAAGCTATTTTTCTATTCCAATAATATTCTAGTATTTTCTCTTCCTCTATTACCCTTAAGGAACAATCGCTTTCCTTTCTAACACATTACTTTCATCTATTCTTTGGATTTGAGGATTGATCAATCTATCTACCAAACATTGCTCCTACATAATTTATCTATTTGTATATTTATTTCGAAGGAATAAACTCCTTAAGTTAATTCATTAGCTTTTTAACTCTTTGCTTGTGTTTTCTCTGCATTTAAATTCATTCATTTATTTATTTATTGCAAAATTCCTTTACTCCTCTTTACAGCCAGTCATGCTCTCAGGATTGTATTCAGATTTGTAGGATTATATATAATATATAATATACATATATTATATATTATACACACACACACGGGTGATTTATCAGATTAAAAATGTCTGTGTTTTGAAGTGAAATCCAAATGCTGATAATACAGAGACATCATTGCAGATCTTTGATGTTCTTTAGGATCTGTCTCCTTCCAGTTCACTGCAGTGACATTGACAGGGTGTGGTACTCCAGAGCTTGCACAAAAATAGCAGCCTGCATTTCCATCCAGGCAACAGGAAATATGATAGGACAAAGGAAGAGGTTATTATTTGGCAGGACTCATTTAGGAACACATTCTGTGCTCTATCGCCCAACATTTCCTCAAGGGCTAGATATTAATCTTAAGGCCAATCTAAGATGAAAAAAGAAAATATGTTCCATGTACTCATGAAATTTGCCCTATTTGCAATGTTTAGTTTCTATGGAAGAGGACATGTGGAGGTAGCACTGAGATCTCTACCACACTTCTGTAAGATATGTTTGACCTCTCACTCCAGGTTACTCCATTCTCTCTTATCGGGCAACCATCCCACTTATTCATTGAAACTTTTCTTACAGAGGTCACCACTGATCTGTTGTTACCAACCCTGCTCATCCTTTAATTGTCCAACTAGTCTTCTCAGTAGGACATGAGACAGTGAGTGATCAGCTCCTTCCTGGGAGAGCATCTCTTGTGACTTGTAGGACATGAAATTCCTCTGATAGGCATACACTTGTTTTCTACCTCACTCTACCATACTGGTTCTGCTTTTTTATTTTACAAACAGTTTATATTGGATTTGCCTCAGAGGTACATTCTGAGCCTTCGCTTCACTCTTCTCTCTGTCTCAAAGTTATCTCATTCATTTATATGGTAGTATTAAATAAATACACACACACACACACACACACACACACACACACATATATATATATATATATCAAAATTCCCACGTGTATTTCTCCTTAACTTCAAAACCATATTCTACTGTCTCCATGACACTGCAAATCAATCATCTCAGAGGTACTTCAAACCAAAGAATTTCTGAGAATATCCTGTCTTCACTACAATAAGCTCTATGTGAATCAAAATCCCCCATTATGATTTTCTATAATATTCTGTTCTTTCTTTAACAAATCATCATAATTATGTATTCATGTATACATTTACTTTTTTTGATATTTATCTTCTTCTCCTCAGCTCTCTGCCCACAAGTTAGGAGGACTGATTCTTCCTCACCAAAATATCCAAAACTCCAAGTACAAGGCCCTGCATATAGTAGTAGTAAGTATTTGCTGAATTATGAAGTTAGTTAACTGGTGATAGAGCAAATTTCATGAGGAGCCTCCATGAAAAGTACACAGTGAAAATGTGTCAGAGGAACGAGTTAAAGTTCAAACACAGGAAATTATTCCACAGGGGAAGGAGCAAGAGCACACAGCAGGACAGGAAAACACCATCATAAAAGAAAAATAAATAACCTCAGGAGAATGAAATGTGTCCGATAAAATAACACAGGAGACGCAGATCGTGCAAAGGGACTTTATTATAAAGATTGCAAGCTGGGCAACACAGTTCTTACAAGCAGACATGATGTTAAAAACAGAGAGAGTCTGAATGCTTCATATCACTTTTGTGAGAACAGAGGAGCAAATAGATGAAGGTGGAGAATTGCTCACTCAAATCCTTGCAGTAGGACAAAGGCCTTGGGTGGTCACTGATACTGCATGCATCAGCGAGTTGCTGTGGGATTCATTTCACCTGTTAATAATCTGAGATCAAAGTCCTCCCACTCAATTTTTTCATGCTCCTAAAAACCATGAAAATGACTTCTTGTTTTAATTCTCCATATAGTAATAATGGATTCATTATTAACATTCACTAACATTCACTCACAACTCACTTTCTTCTAGGGCTCTTCTAATACTTTATTCATATCAATTGTTTTGAAACCTATAATAATTTTATGAGGAAAATAGTATTGTATTCCATGTCTTACAGCTGAGAACTGACACACAAAGAATTGAAATAATCTCCTTTGGGCCACAAGAACAGTCAAAGAAACTGAATGTGAACAGCCCTGATTTTAATAACCAACTTCTTAATTACTAATTTGTGCTGCTTTTTACTTGATATATTTCTGAATTAAAAATGTTTTTTAAAAATATTCAAATATTTGAGAGAAATCCTGATAAGCTTACTAGGTAACTAATAAACTTGTCAAGCACAGGTCGTTCACCTGAGCACTTACAGAAGGTGCACTATGAAGCATCATCTTCACTTCTCAAGACTTCTTTGCATTAGGAAATCAACAAACTGTCATTCAAATGAGGCTCAGTGCTTGAACAACATCACAGCTAACCAATAATTAGCATCAGCCCAATTGACAAGCTGGAATTTTTAAATCTTCCCAGCAAAATAAAAATCTATCAACATGAAACAAGGAGAAAACAAGAGAGCATTCCGTAAATGTATGTCAGGGTATGGATGATTAGCAATAAAAAAAATATATATATATATACACCTCCAACACAAAAGAAGTCTGCAAGGGAAGTGAGAATTTGAGTCAGTTTTATCTATGAGATAGATTTAGACAAGTCAAGAGAAACATCAGAGTGGAGAGGAATATGAGAATATAGTAGTGACTTTGGGGAAGAATAGATGAATACAATAGTGACGTGTTCTGTGGATTGAAATAGTCCAAAAAGAAAGAGCTAACCCTTGGTTAGGAAGAAGGGCATGGTTGAGAGGCACTTCGGACCATCAGAAAATCTATAGTAGCTTTTATTAACTATTATATTTTATTTATATAGCATCAATAACAAGTTCTTCTTACCTTTGGAGATTTTTTTTAAAACAAGTATTGGCAAAAACTTTAATGAGTTTTACTGTTTCCAGTGATAATTAGCCTGACCATATGCCGAGCCTATTGTTCTTTCAGTTAAACTGCCTTTAGTGGAAAGGGATTGTCAGCAGGATCCAAAGACAAGCCACAGCTGGGCGAGTGACTGTGACCATTGTCTTAGCATATTCAGAGAGCTTTCCTCCCTTACCCACCCCTGCCATTTCACAGTATCTGTGAGGAGAAGACTTGGACACATGGGATTTGGGATCAATTAGTGTTCAAATGTTCAAAAATCAACCATCATTTCTCTGACGATCTGTGAAGTTTATTTAAATCCCTATGTACTATTTAATAATTTAAATATCTAAAAGTGTGTCATTTGATTATATTTTGTGTGAGAACTACAAAATTGATGTAACTTGATGTATCTGTCTCCCCTATTAGACAGTGTTTCATGAATGAAGCCAGAGCCTGGTCATTTTTATAGTATCACTATATACTCAAAATGTCAAAGGCCATCAATGAATATTTATTGAATTCAAAGTGAACCCAATTAAAGCAAGGCAAGAAAGATCTTAAAACCCTCAACATATTGCCCTTTTCAAAACTCAGGGAAAAATATATAAAAATGAAAGGGATTTCAAATGAAACAAAGATAAATTTGGTATTATAGATATCAAGATGACATAAAAGAAGTATCAAAATACAGAAAGAGCTCAGAAGAAGGTGTGATTTAAATTTCTCATTTCACAGGAATCAAAAACTCAGAAAGGAAAGTCACTTTCCCAGGAAATACAGAAATTAGTGTTTCAGAGCAGCGGTTACAAATCAAGGTTTCCATGATCTTGTGTGTGCTTAGCATGTTATCATATGCTGTACTTTGAGCTTCATGTAAATTTGGTTTAATTGACAACCATTGAGATGAATATGAGTCACATATTCTGTCCACTTTACTTGGATATACTGAGTCAGTGGGTTTTGTATTTTTTCCTAGTTGCACTGGACATTGGATTGTGTGTATGCAGAAAGAATTTTATTTACAGATCACCTCAACACTCCACTTGGGTTCCCTGTTCAAATAAATTTGACCCAGGTATAGAAATTATGTTTCTGTGATTTCTCTATTCCTTTTTCTTCTTTACCTACTTATGTCCTCCTTTCTCCACTGACTATTTATTCTTTGGTTGTGTAAATAATTTTTATATCTTTTTTCTTTTTTAAGTGAAATATTTCATTCTTGTATCTTCTATCCCCAAAGTACTAGCTAGATAATTTTTTAAAAATTATTTTTATTTGTAGATGCACACAATGCTTTTATTTTATATATTCATTTTTATGTGGTGCTCAGGATCAAACCCAGTGCCTCACATGTGCTAGGCAAGCACTCTGCCACTGAGCCACAGACCTAGCCCAAGTTAGAAAATTTTTGAAATATAAATTTCTCTATTTATTCTCTACAAGCAGCCATTATTAAAGCTTATAAATAATATGTTCACCTAATCTCATCTTCTTTGCATTGCCAAAAATACATTTCTTATACATAGCTCATACAATTTTAAAATGCAAATGTTTCTTTTCTTATCAAAATAAGATACAAACTAAAAGTGACAGTTTCAAAACTGGAGCCCCCCACTGTAGTTACTGGAAAAGTCTCTCTTCTTGCTATTGGGATTTTTTTTTGGTACCAGGGATTGAACTCAGGGGCTCTTAAGCACTGAGCCTCTCCCCAACCCATTTTATATACATATATATATATATATATATATATATATATATATATATATATACACATATATATATGTGTGTCTCACTAAGTTGCGAACAGGCTTGCTAAAGTTGCTGAGGCTGGTTTTGAACCCTTTATTCTCCTGCCTCAGCCTTTGGAGCTGCTGGGATTACAGGCTTGTGCCACCACTCCACGCTCCTCCTGCAATAAGAGATTCAAACTGGGTCCTCAAAGATACTCAAAGCCATTTATCAAGTTCCTTATTATTTCTATATATTTGCCATGATTTTTAAAATTGACGCTTAATTTTTAAAAGATATATGAATACAAAATCCAAATGCTATATAATAACCTGCCTATAAAACTCATGACACTCCTTCATTCCTGCTTATCACATCACACAGTTTAAGTGGCATATTTCATAAAAGATGACCTGGCTGGGACCAGGAATCCAGCCTGTAGCTGGTGATGTCTACCTCCCCTAATCCAAGAGCTAACTACTGTTTTAGAAACAACATTAAAGGCAGGTAATATATGTAAAAATACACTGATATCACTGAAAATGTTCTACTTGGTGATTTCAAAAGATGCAAGAAATCTTCACTCCACTCAAGTTACAGAATATTTTCTTCCTTTTTGTTTTGTTTTTGTTTTTGTTTTTCAAAGCTCTCCAAACACCTCCAATGACCCTCAGTCCCTCCCATAATCCCCCAGTTCCCAGGAACTATGAGTCCACTTTTTGTCATCATGAAGTTGCCTTTACTGGAATGTCCTTTAAGTGGAGTCCCAGAATGTGGAGAATTTTGAGTGTAGCATAGTTCTGTCAGCCTTTTTCATCAGACTCATTACATTTATAAGTGTATCGGTCTTTTGATCTTTGGAAGAACTGATGGTATTCCATTCAACTGGTATTCCACAGCTTGTTTATACATTCACCTGTTGGTGGAAATTGTATTGTTTCATTTTGGGACATAATTAGTGGAGCTTCTAGGGACATTCAAGTACAAGTCTTTGTGGGACAGACATTTCACTTTCAGTTTCTCTTAGTAAATACCAAGAAGGACCATTTACCTTTTCCTCTAGATATGTATAAGGATTCCATTTGTAAATCCTTCCTAACCTCAGTATTGCTTTTCTGTTTCCTCTTTTAAATCTAAGGACTTTAATCAGTTTGTGGTGATAACTATTTTGGCTTTAATTACACTTCCCTGATTTCTAAAGATGACAGACAGTCTCTTTAAATGTACTTTGGGATCATTTATATGCTTTCAACTATATATAGTTGATTTACATATCCTGGAAAAATCCATTGTCAGATATACGTCAAGTATTTTCTCACATATTCTGGTTTGTTTGTTTAACATAATCTTTCATAGGTTAACAGTTTTAAATTTAGATTAACCCCAGTTATTTTGTTCATGGTTTATGCTTTTATTCATTTATTTATTTTTAATCTAAGAATTCATGAACATTCGTAATAGCAGAGATTTTTTTTTCTAAATTCTCTTCTAAAAGTTTCAGACTTTTAGTTATTACATTGAGTCCTCTAAGTTACTTAACTTTTGTGAAGTAAAGGCTAAAGTTCATTTTCTCTCTGTTCATTTATAAAATTGTTTCAACATCATTTCTTATACATTCATTTTCTCACTGACTTGCCTTGGAAATTTGTCAAAAATCAAGTGACTCTATCTGTGTATTTCTTATGCTGGTCTGTGGATCTGTGTGTTTATTCTTACCTCAAAACTATACTCTTTGGATTACTGTGATTTTAGAATTTTATATTAAATATTGATATCAGGTAGTATCTATCCTTTAACATTGCTCGCTTCTTTAGAAATTACTTGAAATATTCCATATCTTTCATTGCTCTGTAAAATTTAAAATCAGTTTATCAATGATTAAAAAATGGCTACAATTTCAACTGGAATTGCATTTAGTCCGTAATTAAATTTGAAAATAATTGACATCTTAATGATACTGAGCTTCTTCAATCCATGAACAAAGTGTATCTCTGTGTTGATTTAGGTCTTCATCATCTCTCAGTAGAATTTTCAATGTACATTTATTGCACATACATTTAAAAATTTACCTCTAAGCGTTTCATACGTTCAATGTTGTTTATTTGAAATTATATTTTTTGTGTTTTTTCTTATTATTTCATTAGGATATGGAAATTTTATTGATCTTGAATATTAATTGTATACCCTGCATTATTGCTAAATAATAAAAAATATATTTTTAATTATTTTCTACATTTTATAGGATGCTTAATGTATTCATATATATCACCTATGAATAAAAAGGGTGACAACTTTCATCTAAATCTGTGTGGCTGTAATATATTTTCCTTACTGCAAATGCTGGACTCTTCATAACAATGTTGAATAAAAGAAGAGAAAGGATATTCTTTCCTTCTCCTTAAATGTAAGGTGAACTCTTTTTCACTATTATAGATATCCTTTATCAGGCCGAGGAATTTTTCTTCGTGTTTTGTTTACTACTTTTTTTTTTTTTTTTTTGGTACCATTAATTAAACTCAGGGGCACTTAACCGCTGAGAGCCACATCCCCAGTCCTATTTTCTGTATTTTTATGTAGAGACAGGGTCTCACTGAATTTTGGAGACCCTCCCTTTTGCTGAGGCTGGCTTTGAACTCACAATCTCCCTGCCTCAGCCTCCAGAGATTCTGGGATTATAGCCGTGTGCCACCATGTCTGGCTTATTTTCTACAATATTTTATCATAAATGAGTGTTGTCAAATATTTTTTCTCCACTTGATGATATGCTTATTTTTCCTATATATTAATTTTACATCATTTATTAGTTGATTTTCAGATATTAAACTAACTTGAATTCCTAGGATAAGTCCCATTTGGTCGTTTATATAATTGGATTCGATTTGATCATATTTTGTTTAAGAATTATGTGTCTGTGTTCATGAGTAATATTAGCATATAGTATTATTTTCTAAAAATGCCTTAATGTACTCCTGATAATAGAAGGACCTTGACTCAAAAAAAATTGAGCGGGAAGTACTTTGTCTCTATGAATGATTTTTTTTTTTCTCTGTGTGTGGGATTGAACTTATTTCTCTTGTAAATTTTCAATAGAATTTTCCCATGAAAGATTTGGACTTAGAGTTCCCTGAGCTAAGGTTTTGAACCTTTAATTTATTTCATATATAGGAAGAGCTTTAGTAGAATAATGGCCTCTCAAAGATGTCCCAGTTCTAATTTCTGAATACTGTGAATATGTAGGACTATGATAGCAGTTAAAAGTCAGTTATCTTGTGTTAAGGTCTGTAAACAAGTCAGATTGGCACCTGTTATTTTGCCAGAGAAATGTTAGAGTCTGTAAACAAGTCTGCATGGCGCCTGGCAAAATGCCAGAGGGAGTAATTTGTAAAGTAACAAAAGTGAGCCATTAAGTGTGGAGATTCCTTATTGGTTGACTGCTGTATCTATTTTATGCTAATTAGATAAGCTGTGTAAAATGTATAAATATCACTCAGATCCTACAATAAACGGCTCCTATTCCTGCTGCATCAACGTACACAAGTTATTTGTCACCCCCCGGATATTCTGCTGCAGCCGGACTGCGGCAATCTTGGATTATATGGGTAGGTGGAATATGTTCAGATATGTCCTTAAATGAAAAGGCAGACATGCTAGTGAGAATGATGCAATTTAAGAAAAACTCAATGTTAGTTAGCTTTTACTTGTTGTGACCAAATGACTGACAAACACACACACAAAATTCTACTATAAAAAAAAATTATTTTCTGCTCATGAATTCAGATATTCAGTGCATGGTCAGCCAACTCCACTGCTCTTGACCTAAGGTGAGACAGACATCATGGTGGAAGGGCACGGTAGACCAGTGCTGCTCCAATTATGATGGCTAGGAAGCAGAGAGAGGGGTGAAGTGGCTAAAGGAAAGAAGATCCCTTCTAGGGCATTCCCCAGGGACATATCTCCTCCTGCTATGCACACCTCCCTCCAGTTATCACACAGTTCATTCAAACCAAGATGGACTGATTAACTTATAGCTTTCATAATCTAAATGTTTCACTTCTCAATGTTCCTGCATTAACACTGGAGTTTGGAGGAACACCTCATAGCCAAATGATAACAGTACCCAACTGATCATACTCCCTTTAAAGACAGATGAAGAATCCACAAGCCAAGGAATACAGGCATCTGCTAGAAAACTAAAAAAGACAAGGAAAAGCTTCATTACAGCTTTTGGAAGACAGGTTGCATTGGTGGCACCTTGATTTTAGCCCAAAGAGACCCATTTTGGACTTCTGATATAAAGAGCTTTAGAGGATGTTTCTCTTTTAAGTCGGTAAGTTTGTGATAGTTGTTATACCAAAAATTAGAAATGTAAGAGCTCATTGTATTTTCTTTTTTTAAAAACATATACTTTAGTTGTAGGTGGACACAATACCTTTATATTACTTGTGTTTATTTTTATGTGGTGCCGGGGATCAAACCCAGTGCCTCACACATGCTAGGAAAGTGCTCTACCACTGAACCACAACATTATATTTTGTATTACTTCCTGTGTACATTTTGGCAGTGGTGTCTGTCCAGTAATTATTCATTTTATTTACATTGTCTAATGTATTATGAAAAATGTTAATAGCACTTATTAACTTGTGATGATTACAGGGTATATACTGATTTGCTTTTTTTCATTTCTGTTATATAGCTACTTGAATTTGTTCTCTTTATAATGAATTTTATAACTAGAATTTTACATAAGCTTTTTAAACTTTTCAAAAAATGACGATTTTATTGAGCTTTATTGTATTTTTCTGAATTATTTTTCTCTGCTCTTGAAATCTTATTTTCTTTATTTTATTTCAGTTTAATTTGCCTTTCCGCTTTCTAGGTTATGAAAATAAAGCTTTGCATTTTTGACTTAGATTATATTTCTTTCCAATAGAAGACTTGAAAGCCATTGTTTTCCTACAAGGTGCTGTTTTACCTGAATCCCACTAATTTTTATGCATCATTGTTTCATTTTCATTTTTTAAAAATAGTGGCTAATAGTCCATAGGTTGTTTAGAAATTAGCTAGTTAACTTCTACACACTTGGTTCCTTTCACGATATTTTATGTTTTATAATCTAATTTCATTATAATTAGAAAACATACCTTAACATTTAATTCTTGAATCTTTTCATCTACTGAAACTTGTTTTATAGCTCACAGAATGGTATATTCTGGAACTTTCTATAAGAGTCTGAAAAATAAATGCTTTTTCGCCTGTTGTTAGATGTTATATTCTATAATGAAAATAGGTTTACAGGAGTTGGTCATGTCTGTCATGTCTTATAACTTTACGGATTCTATGTCTAGTTAATCTACTTCAATATGAGGGGTTCATTCTCCAACTATAATTGTGGATTTTATTTATGTCTAATGAATTCTGGCAGCTTTTGTTTCATTACTTTTTTTAAAAGAAAAAATATATATATATATTTTTAAATTATAAAAATTTAAATTATAATTTTAAAATATATATATATATATTAAATTATTAATATATATTAATTATAGATGGACACAGTACCTTTATTTTGTTTATTTTAGTGTGGTGCCTCACACATGCAAGGTAAATATTCTACCACTGAGCCCCAGCCCCGCCCCATTTTTCATTACTTTTGATGTGTGTGTGTGTGTGTGTGTGTGTGTGTGTGTAAATAATCATTATTCTCTCAGGATATACTGATCTTTATATCACTATCACATGTTCTTCTTTTTTTCCTATAGTGCTTCTTGTTTTGAAGTTGATTTTGACTGATATGAACATAGTCAACCTACATTTTTAAGCTCACTTTTGTTTGTGTGGTATATGTTTTCCATCCATTTGCTTTATTCTTCTTTATTTTAGTGCCTAATGAGCATCTGTATACATAACATAGTTTTATCCTGCTTTCTTAACCCAGCTAATGAAATCTTATGATATATGAATTTTTAAAAAATATTTTCTAAGTTGCTATATTTACATTTTTCTTATCCTATTTTATTTTGTATGTATTCTAACTTTTGCAGCCTTCTTTTGGGTTAATCAAACATTTTTGTTGCTCCATTATATTTCTGGTTATCCTAATGCAGTCATGCTCACTTAACAATGGGTTGTGTTCTGAAGAGTGCAACATTGCATGGTTTTGTCACTGTAGAGTGTAACACAAACTTACTACACTCTATTAGTGTGTTATAGTCTCTTGCACATCGAAGCTCTGTGGCACTACCAGTTGCTCCTGGTTTACAAACTTGTACAGCATATTAATATACTAACAGCTCCAGTTAATTATAACACAATGGTAAGCATTTGGGTATTGAAACAGGAAAGTCATAGTAAATATACAGAATAAAAAAAATATACACTTGCATCAGGCATATAAAATGAATGGTGCTTACAAAACTGAAAGTTACTCTGGATAAGTCAGATAGTAAATACAAAGGCCAAGGACATTATTGAACATCACTGCAATAAATACATTTGGGCTCCACTAAATTTATTATTTTCATTTCTTTCTTCAATGATAAATTAACCATCGCTTGCTGTAACTTTTTGCTTTATGTGTATCACCATTTTCTAACAGTTTGACTCTTATAATAACACTTGACTTAAAATTAAAACATACTTTAAAGTAATATAAAATCATTTTTCTCTTTTTGTGTAAGATTGTATTCTATATTAACCATATATTTTATTAATGTATCTACTTTTAACTATTTTTCTTAAAAATCATAACATAAACACATATTAACTTAGGCCTAATCATCAGTACCACCAGCTTCTACCTCCAACTTTTATCTCACTGAAAATTCTTCTGAGGCACTAATACATATGGAGTTGTCGCCTTCTATGATGGGAATGCCTCCTTCTGAAACATAGCCTAGAGGACCTGACTGAATCTCTTTTGAAGAGAAGTTACTCTTCATGAATACTATTATTAGCTATGCCTGAACGTTGTTATGCACATATTACTATAATGATATCTTCATGAATTATATTGTGCAGCCTTAACCTATCCCAGCTAAGGGCTTAAATTAGGTAAGAACTGTATGAATGTGTGTGTATGTGTGTATGTGTGTGTGTGTATATTTTTTTAGTTTCTTGAAGTCTAAAGTAAATTTGACTTTAAAGAATTATATTCAAAAATATGATATTAAATAAAATCAAATTTTCTTATATGTACTATAGAATAAATATCATAAGTCAACAATGATAAATTAAAAACCTCAGAGAAACCACCATACATGACTTTTCTACTTGAGAAACTGAAATAGATATTCAAAAAGTAGAAACTGAAATTGTTTCAGAATCCACATCCCAACAAAAGTCATGCTCAGAAACCCTGCATTTGACTAAGAAATTCTGTTCAATAAGCAAAGCAGTAGATCACAGAGTTCAGATTCAGCATTCCATTAAGGCAATTATAATCTGCAACTAAGTAGGACTTTCTAAAAAATGTACAATGGATAGTTGTGAGTAAATTCTTGACAATATTTGAATAAAATACAGCTGTTAATGTATTTCTTTTCAGAATAATAAGAAGAGAACAAACTGACATCAATTAAGTGCCATTCCCTAGTCAGGGATTTAGATACAGATATTTGAATTATTTTATTCTTGCATAACTTATTATGTTCCTATACAAACATAATTGTACATTTGTATAATTTATAAACCTCAATTAAATTGCCTTTATTATCTTCTCTAACAATCCTTGAAAAAAAGTAAAGCATACTCTTAACTTTCAGTAACTCAAAACATGCCCACTTGTATTAACCTGATTAAAAATTTAAATTCATTTTCAACTACAAAGATCTTTCTGACCTTTTTTCCACCTCCATAATCACACATTTGCTTTTGAGTCTACGTCCCTGAGGGTTGTATGAAACTTACTATGTGACCCTTCCGTTGGTCAAAAAGCAAATTGTTTTTTTCCTGCTAATAGAGTCATTAAGGGGTTCTCAGGGTTACTTTTCAGGACTTCCAGGGAACCTCTTTTATCCCCCAGTCTTTTCCTTCTATCAGTTGTACCATCTGCTACATGGGTTAGGGTGTCCCTGACCATAAATATGGCTTCCTTTGGAATTTGAGAGGACATTCCCCTCTCCAATGACATTCCTCTTTGCAGAAGATGTGCTGGTTGTCTTCAAGTCTCTGGGTTCCTCATGAACCTCATGACCAGAAGAGCAGGTGACTCACCAAGTTTGTGGTCCTGTTTTAGGGGTGCCCAGGTGTCCCCTGTTCCTGACCGACCTCAGATGGAGAGTATCACAATATTTTCTGTCCTTTTACTTTCCTTGGCTTTGGCTTTCAATATGCCAGTTCCCCTTGTTTATTCAAATTCCATTATTAAGCTCCACCCTATCTTTCCTGCAGGTGATGGCTAATGGCCAGTTCTTTAGAGTGATCTGTTTCTAATATTAAAAAAAAAAAATCTGATCCACTTTATTAGATCTAAGTCTATCTTTGTCAGAGAGCTGTATCTAAGAATACTTGTTAGTGTCTTTTCCTGACTCTGATTATAAATGATTCAGAGAACAGCACAAACTGCAAATGACAAAGACTTAGAATAGCCATAGTTGGAATTTTGACAAGAATTTAGCAATGACATGTAAATTTAGTTATTTTCCAGTGTACGTACCATTTCAGAAAAACAATTCTAACTGACAGCACTATGCCAGGACCATCAGAATTTGATAGATTAAAATATGTAAGTAATTTTTTCTTAATTATTTCCAGCTTGCTCACACTGTTTATTGTTTTTCATAAGATTTGACCTTTATAAACCTTCTGTGACTTGTTTATAGACTTTCTGCAAGTTGCTTCAATCTATTAATCGTATCTTTCTTTTTTTTTTTTTTTTTTTTTTTTACACTGAAAAGAACACTTTATTTATTTATTTTAGTTGTGAATGGTCACAATATCTTTGTTTTATTTATTTATTTATTTATTTATTTTTTAATTGATTTTTATTGTAGGTTGTTCAAAACATTACATAGTTTTTGATATATCATAGTTCACACTTTGATTCAAGTGGGATATGAACTCCCATTTTTACCCCATATACAGATTGCAGAATCACATCAGTTGCACATTGATTTACATATTGCCATTCTGGAGTCTGTTGTATTCTGCTGCCTTTCCCATCCTCCGCTATCCCCCCTCCCCCCTCCCCTCCCCTCTTCTTTCTCTACCCCCTCTACTGTAATTCATTTCTCCCCCTTATATTTTCCCTCCTTTCCCCTCACTTTCTCTTGTATGTAATTTTGTATACCCCTGAGGGTCTCCTTCCATTTACATGCAATTTCCCTTCTCTCTCCCTTTCCCTCCCACCTCTCATCCCTGTTTAATGTTAATCTTCTTCTCATGCTCTTCTTCCCTACTCTGTTCTTAGTAACTCTCCTTATATCAAAGAAGACATTTGGCATTTGTTTTTAAGGGATTGGCTAGCTTCACTTAGCATAATCTGCTCTAATGCCATCCATTTCCCTCCAAATTCTATGATTTTGTCATTTCTTAATGCAGAGTAATACTCCATTGTGTATAAATGCCACATTTTTTTTATCCATTCGTCTATTGAAGGGCATCTAGGTTGGTTCCACAGTCTTGCTATTGTGAATTGTGCTGCTATGAACATGGATGTAGCAGTGTCCCTATAGTGTGCTCTTTTTAGGTCTTTAGGGAATAGACCGAGTAGTGGAATAGCTGGATCAAATGGTGGTTCCATTCCGAGCTTTCCAAGAAATCTCCATACTGCTTTCCAAATTGGCCGCACCAATTTGCAGTCCCACCAGCAATGTACAAGAGTACCCTTTTCTCCACATCCTCGCCAGCACTTGTTGCTGTTTGACTTCCTAATGGCTGCCAATCTTACTGGAGTGAGATGGTATCTTAGGGTGGTTTTGATTTGCATTTCTCTGACTGCTAGAGATGGTGAGCATTTTTTCATATACTTGTTGATTGATTGTATGTCCTCCTCTGAGAAATTTCTGTTCAGGTCCTTGGCCCATTTGTTGATTGGGTTATTCGTTATCTCATTGTCTAATTTTTTTAGTTCTTTGTATATTCTGGATATTAGGGCTCTGTCTGAAGTGTGAGGAGTAAAGATTTGTTCCCAGGACGTAGGCTCCCTATTCACCTCTCTTATTGTTTCTTTTGCTGAGAAAAAACTTTTTAGTTTTAGTAAGTCCCATTTGTTGATTCTAGTTATTAACTGTTGTGCTATGGGTGTCCTATTGAGGAATTTGGAGCCCGACCCCACAGTATGTAGATCATAGCCAACTTTTTCTTCTATCAGACGCCATGTCTCTGATTTGATATTAAGTTCCTTGATCCACTTTGAGTTAACTTTTGTGCATGGCGAGAGAAAGGGATTCAGTTTCATTTTGTTGCATATGGATTTCCAGTTTTCCCAACACCATTTGTTGAAGATGCTATCCTTCTTCCATTTCATGCTTTTAGCCCCTTTATCAAATATAAGATAGTTGTAGTTTTGTGGATTGGTTTCTGTGTCCTCTATTCTGTACCATTGGTCCACCTGCCTGTTTTGGTACCAGTACCATGCTGTTTTTGTTACTATTGCTCTGTAGTATAGTTTGAAGTCTGGTATAGCTATACCGCCTGATTCACATTTCCTGCTTAGAATTGTTTTTGCTATTCTGGGTCTTTTATTTTTCCATATGAATTTCATGATTGCTTTCTCTATTTCTACAAGAAATGCCGTTGGGATTTTGATTGGCATTGCATTAAACCTATAGAGAACTTTTGGTAATATCGCCATTTTGATGATGTTACTTCTACCTATCCATGAACAGGGTATATTTTTCCATCTTCTAAGATCTTCTTCTATTTCTCTCTTTAGGGTTCTGTAGTTTTCATTGTATAAGTCTTTCACCTCTTTTGTTAGGTTGATTCCCAAGTATTTTATTTTCTTTGAGGATATTGTGAATGGGGTGGTTGTCCTCATTTCCATTTCAGAGGATTTGTTGCTGATATACAGGAATGCCTTTGATTTATGCGTGTTGATCTTATAGCCTGCCACTTTGCTGAATTCATTTATTAGCTCTAATAGTTTCTTTGTAGACCCTTTTGGGTCTGCTAGGTATAGAATCATGTCATCTGCAAATAGTGATAATTTGAGTTCTTCTTTTCCTATTTTTATGCCTTTAATTTCTTTCGTCTGTCTAATTGCTCTGGCCAGTGATTCGAGAACTATGTTGAACAGAAGTGGTGAGAGAGGGCATCCCTGTCTTGTTCCAGATTTTAGAGGGAACGCCTTCAGTTTTTCTCCATTCAGAATGATGCTAGCCTGAGGCTTAGCATAGATTGCTTTTACAATGTTGAGGTATGTTCCTGTTATCCCTAGTTTTTCTAGAGTTTTGAACATAAAGGGATGCTGTACTTTGTCGAATGCTTTTTCCGCATCTATCGAGATGACCATATGGTTCTTATTTTTAAGCCTGTTGATGTGGTGAATAACATTTATTGATTTCCGTATATTGAACCAACCTTGCATCCCAGGGATAAATCCTACCTGATCATGGTGCACAATTTTTTTGATATGTTTTTGTATCCGGTTCGCCAGAAGTTTATTGAGGATTTTTGCATCTAGGTTCATTAGAGATATTGGTCTGTAGTTTTCTTTCTTTGAAGTGTCTTTGTCTGGTTTAGGAATCAGGGTGATGTTGGCCTCATAGAATGAATTTGGAAGTTCTCCCTCTTTTTCTATTTCCTTAAATAGCTTGAAAAGTATTGGTGTTAATTCCTCTTTAAAGGTTTTGAAAAACTCTGCTGTATACCCATCCGGTCCTGGGCTTTTCTTAGTTGGTAGTCTTTTGATGGTATCTTCTATTTCCTCAATTGATATTGGTCTGTTTAGGTTGTCAATATCCTCCTGGCTCAATCTGGGCAAATCATATGACTTAAGAAATTTATCGATGCCTTCACTATCTTCTATTTTATTGGAGTATAAGGATTCAAAATAATTTCTGATAATCTTCTGTATTTCTGAAGTGTCTGTTGTGATATTGCCTTTTTCATCCCGTATGCTGGTAATTTGAGTTCTCTCTCTTCTTCTCTTTGTTAGCGTGGCTAAGGGTCTGTCGATTTTATTTATTTTTTCAAAGAACCAACTTTTAGTTTTGTCAATTTTTTCAATTGTTTCTTTCGTTTCGATTTCATTAATTTCAGCTCTGATTTTAATTATTTCTTGTCTTCTACTTCTTTTGCTGTTGTTTTGCTCTTCTTTTTCTAGGATTTTGAGTTGAAGTATTAGATCATTTATTTGTTGGTTTTTTCTTTTTTTAAGGAATGAACTCCAAGCAATAAATTTTCCTCTTAGAACTGCTTTCAATGTGTCCCATAGATTCCGATATGTTGTGTCTGTGTTTTCATTTATCTCTAAGAATTTTTTAATTTCCTCCTTGATGTCTTCTATAACCCATTGATCATTCAGTAACCTATTGTTCATTCTCCAAGTGATGCATGATTTTTCCTTACTTCTTTTATTGTTGATTTTCAATTTCATTCCATTATGATCAGATAATATGCATGGTATTATCTCTACTCCTTTATATTGTCTAATAGTTGCCCTGTGACATAATATATGATCTATTTTTGAGAAGGATCCATGTGCTGCTGAGAAAAAAGTGTAACTGCTTGATGTTGGGTGGTATATTCTATATATGTCAATTAAGTCTAGGTTATTAATTGTGTTATTGAGCTCTATAGTTTCCTTATTCAACTTTTGTTTGGAAGATCTGTCCAGTGGGGAGAGAGGTGTGTTGAAGTCTCCCATGATTATTGTATGGTGGTCTATTAGACTCTTGAACTTGAGAAGAGTTTGTTTGATGAACATAGCTGCACCATTGTTTGGGGCATATATATTTATGATTGTTATGTCTTGTTGGTGTATGGTTCCCTTGAGAAGTATGTAGTGTCCCTCTTCATCCCTTTTGATTAACTTTGGCTTGAAATCTATTTTATTTGAAATGAGTATGGACACTCCTGCTTGTTTGCGAAGTCCATATGAGTGATATGATTTTTCCCAACCTTTCACCTTCAGTCTATGTATGTCTTTTCCTATCAGATGTGTCTCCTGAAGGCAGCATATTGTTGGGTCTTGTTTAGTGATCCATTCTGCTAGCCTGTGTCTCTTAATTGGTGAGTTTAAGCCATTAACATTTAGAGTTATTATTGAGATATGGTTTGTTCTTCCAGCCATATTTGTTTATTTATGTTATTAAACATGGTTTGTTTTCCTCTTTGATTATTCCCCCCCACCTTTACTGTACTACCTCCCGCTGTTGGTTTTCATTGATATTTTCCATTTCCTCTTCCTGTAATATTTTGCCGAGGATGTTTTGAAGAGCTGGTTTTCTAGCTGCAAATTCTTTTAACTTTTGTTTATCATGAAAGGTTTTAATTTCATCTTCCATCCTGAAGCTTAATTTCGCGGGATACACAATTCTTGGTTGGAACCCCTTTTCTTTCAACGTTTGAAATATGTTATTCCAGGATCTTCTAGCTTTCAGAGTCTGTGTTGAAAGATCAGCTGTTATCCTGATTGGTTTACCCCTAAATGTAATCTGCTTCCTTTCTCTTGTAGCTTTTAAAATTCTCTCCTTATTCTGTATGTTGGGCATCTTCATTATAATGTGTCTAGGTGTGGCTCTCTTATGATTTTGCACATTCGGCGTCCTGTAGGCTTCTAGGATTTGGGATTCTGTCTCATTCTTCAAGTCTGGGAAGTTTTCTCGTATTATTTCGTTGAATAGATTGGTCATTCCTTTGGTTTGGACCTCAATACCTTCCTGTATCCCCATGACCCTTAAGTTGGGTCTCTTTATGTTATCCCATATTTCTTGAATGTTCTGCTCATGGTTTCTTAACAGCTTTGCTGAGCTGTCTATGTTCTTCTCCAGTTGAAATACTTTGTCTTCATTGTCTGATGTTCTATCTTCTAAGTGTTCTACTCTGCTGGTAGTATTCTCAATTGAGTTTTTAAGTTGGTTTATTGTTTCCTGCATTTCCAGGATTTCTGTTTGTTTGTTTTTTATAACCTCTATCTCCCTGTATAATTGATCTTTTGCTTCTTGGATTTGTTTGTGTAATTTATTGTCGAAGTGGTCGAAGTGGTCTTTCATTGTCTGATTTTGCTGTCTAATGTCTTCTTTGAGACTCCAGATCATCTGAAGCATGTATATCCTGAATTCTTTATCTGACATTCCATCTGCTGCAGATATTACCTCTTCTAAAGTTGAGTTGACCTGCATTGCTTGTGGTCCTTTCTTTCCTTGTCTTTTCATACTGATCGCGTTTCTTTCTTCTGGTAGCCACGCCCCCGTATCTGGTGCAAGAGACCTCAGTCGTCAGCACTGGTGGGTGCTGTAGCTGGGAGACCCGCGCCGCGCGGCTCCCGCCGGCTCCTGCGTCAGCGCCGCCTCAGCTCCCGCCAGTTCCCGTGCCGCTGCCACGGTTCCCGCCAGCTCCGTCCGGCTCCCTCGCCGCTCCTGCTAATTTAGAGTCCGCTGGGAAGGAATCTCTTTGGCCGATCTTTGGTGACTTCCCCTCTCTGCTATGGCGGGCCCCTGGCTCCTTGCAGGAGTGACCGAAGGGAGAGGTGGAACTGGCTTGTCTCTGGTCTGATATAATCTCTGGTTTTAGATCCCAGTTCGCTAATTCATAGAGGCTTGGTTAGATTTCCTTCCCATCCTCTCAAGGTGGGGAGCCCTTTCCTGGGTGGGCAGGGCCGTTAGCAGAGCCGGAAGGGCACGTGTCTTCTGTCGGGCCAGGCGGGGACCCTTCTGGCTGCGCTGGGCCGCCGGGGGCTCCCTCAGCGCCAGGCAGATGGCGCCCGCGTGGCTAAGAGCCGGGTGGGGTAACCCTTCGCAGAGCGGGCGGGCCGCCAGGAGTGCCGGGATGGTGGGAGCTGTCTGCCGGCCGGGCAGGGACCCTTCTCGACGAGCAGGGCCGCTGGGGGTGCTTGTAAAGCCGGGCGGCTGCCGCCGCGTGTCTAAGACCCAGGCGGGCGGGGTGGCTGTTTGCAGGGCAAGAGCGGGACCGGCAGGGTAGCCGGGATGGCGGAAACTGTCTGTTGGCCGGGCAGGGACCCTTCTCGCCGAGCAGGGTCGCCGGGGGCGCTTGTAAAGCCGGGCGGCTGCAGCCTCGTGGCTAAGAACCAAGCGGGCGGGGTGGCTGTTTGCAGAACAAGAGCGGAATGGCGGGAGCTGTCTGCCGGCAGGGCGGGGACCCTTCTCGCTGAGCAGGGTCGCCGGGGGCGCTTGTAAAGCCGGGCGGCTGCAGCCTCGTGGCTAAGAACCAAGCGGGCGGGGTGGCTGTTTGCAGAACAAGAGCGGAATGGCGGGAGCTGTCTGCCGGCAGGGCGGGGACCCTTCTCGCCGAGCAGGGTCGCCGGGGGTGCTTGTAGAGCCGGGCGGCTGCAGCCTCGTGGCTAAGAACCAAGCGGGCGGGCTGGCTGTTTGCAGAACAAGAGCGGAATGGCGGGAGCTGTCTGCCGGCAGGGCGGGGACCCTTCTCGCCGAGCAGGGTCGCCGGGGGCGCTTGTAAAGCCGGGTGGCTGCCGCCGCGTGTCTAAGACCCAGGCAGGCGGGGTGGCTGTTTGCAGGGCAAGAGCGGGACCGGCAGGGTAGCCGGGATGGCGGAAACTGTCTGTTGGCCGGGCAGGGACCCTTCTCGCCGAGCAGGGTCGCCGGGGGCGCTTGTAAAGCCGGGCGGCTGCAGCCTCGTGGCTAAGAACCAAGCGGGCGGGGTGGCTGCTTGCCGAACAAGAGCGGAATGGCGGGAGCTGTCTGCCGGCAGGGCGGGGACCCTTCTCGCCGAGCAGAGTCGCCGGGGGCGCTTGTAAAGCCGGGCGGCTGCAGCCTCGTGGCTAAGAACCAAGCGGGCGGGGTGGCTGCTTGCCGAACAAGAGCGGAATGGCGGGAGCTGTCTGCCGGCAGGGCGGGGACCCTTCTCGCCGAGCAGGGTCGCCGGGGGCGCTTGTAAAGCCGGGCGGCTGCAGCCTCGTGGCTAAGAACCAAGCGGGCGGGGTGGCTGCTTGCAGAACAAGAGCGGAATGGCGGGAGCTGTCTGCCGGCAGGGCGGGGACCCTTCTCGCCGAGCAGGGCCGCCGGGGGTGCTTGTAAAGCCGGGTGGCTGCAGCGGCGTGGCTAAGAACCAGCCGGGTGGGGTGGCTGTTCGCCGAGCGAAAGCAGGGCCGCCAGGGTAGCCGGGATGGCGGGCGCTGTCTGCTGGCTGGGCGGGGACCCTTCTGCCGCGCTGCTCTGGGCCGCCTGCCGCTTGCAGAAGCGGCGGGTGGCCGCGGGATTGGACTCTGAGCCCGCGCTGCCAGTCAAGTTTCACTTGTCTGGGGCAAACTGTCACGTCTAATAAACTTACTAATTCTCGGCAGGTCTCCTTTCAACGGAATTTTGCTAGAAGATCCTCAGTAGGTAGAATGTAGCTGTTTTAATTGGTGTTTCTGATCCCGTTAATGTGGAGATATTGAAAGTGCAGCTTCCTCGCCGGCCGCCATGTTGGATCCCCACGTATCTTTCTTTTTAACAATCAAGTTATAAGACTATAATCTTTCCATACAAAATCCTTCCTTATGTATTAGTATTCCCCATCATTTTTAACAATTTCAATCAAATATATAAACCTGTGTGTATGTGCATATGTATATATGCAAACATATATAAAACTATATATGTGTTATAGTTTTATAACTTTTTAAAAAATTTACTTGTTTATTCTTCCTGTTTTCTTCCTTAAATTTACATTTGCTAACAATCCTATGAGATTTTAAAATTACTTTTCCCATAAGGTAAAATATGATTTCTATCAGTTTGTTTATTACAACACAGTTTTTCTTGTTTGTAATTTTTACACATAACTCATGCTATTTAGAATTTTAACAGATATAATAGACACAAATATATTGTAATTTTATAGATTTTAAGAAGCCCAGAGTATCTGAACTTATATTTAGCAATTAATATTACAGTATTTTGCTTATTTATAAATGACTCAACTGTTTCTTATACATTAATAACCATTTATTCCACATATATTAGCCCAATTTATATCATTCTTAATAACTAAATTTTGGGGTCTTCAATAAGGCTAGTCAGTTCTCATATAAACAACTTTTCAGCAGGTAGAGAGAGGTTATCTAACTTTTAGTTAAGCAAGAAATCTTATAAAACCAAATATATGGAAAATCAGAAGACACAGTGACCAATATTAAACTTATCTATATATTATGTTTCAAATTACATGAATCTCGAAAAACATTTAGGTCCATGTTTTCTTGATAAATCAGTACTCGTTTATTTTTAAGTCAATTTGGTGCCATATCAACAGTACAATATGCAAAAAGATGCATGTAGACAGATACATATGCACTCACATAAACACATTTAAAACTGAAAAATTACCCACGACACCCTGAAATAACAACTGTACATAGTTGCCCAAGGTTCTGCTAAGTTTGCTGACATCAACTTGATCCTCCTCTATCCAGGGGCCCATCTTTCCCATAGGTCTTACCAGGGCTTGGACATGAGCTGCAGTGCCTGACCCCACCCTCTTGTGCAGTTGGACATTTCCTCTTCCAGTTCCCCACCTTCCAATAATGCGGACAGTCATGTTGATCCAGGATTCACAGCTCTCATTGGGTAATTTTCTGGTGCCTTTTTAGTTACCAGAGATGATGACCGCATTAGGAGGGCCACATGTTATGTCATTCTCTTTGATCTTTTTCATCTGGGCTTCTCTACCTAGTAGGTTTGGGTTCTTATCTCAAATTTTTGTGACATCCTTCAGATGTTTGGATTGGGGTCCATAGGCCTAGGGTGCTTGGAGACCATTTGTACTGAGGTCAGGTATTGTTTAAAAAAAAAATCAATCTTTGTCTTAAGTCCCTTCAGACTTAAATTGAGCCTAGCTAGCAATTAAATATCTGAAGGGTCTTTTGGAACACCCAGAATGTATCATTCTAACACATTTACCCTTTACTGAGAGGAAAAAAAATGAAAATATCTTGAAACACAAGAGAGGTAGAGGAGTGAAATGGAAATCTTGTGTTCTTAGAAGCTACTTTTCATGGTACCTTCAGGCCAGTTCTTGGACCCCCATAAGTATAGAAACAAGAGAGGCACAGATACTCACTAAACAGAGATCATATCACATTCAGAGTTTCAGAAACCAAATTAGAGCCCACAGAATTTCATAAACCAAAACAAAAACCATATAACCATTCCGTAATTCAAAATGGAGTCTCTGGAACCAAGAAAAGAGACTGCAGGAATGGTGTGAATAGCCCACAGTCCAAACCAGGTGACTGAGCCAGTTTCATCACAAATAACTACTGTGTCACACAGAATATACCAGTGGGCAATCAGGATAAAAGAAAGACCATAAAACAGAGAACACAGATGTGGGGGAGGAGCATCTTTTGGATGGGGAGGATGCACAGGCTGTGGTGGCCAGCACAGTAGCTACCAGATCCTGACTGATCTGGAAGCAGCAGTTCAGGCAGCAATTTGTTATGCACAATACAGGTGTACACTGACTGTCACACTTGTTGGTTCTCTTTTAAAGAACTTCTGAAGGGGGATCATTTTCTATAGGTTACCAGGATGTTACCAGTTGCCTGAGGGTTTTGTTTGTTTGTTTGTTTGTTTGCTCAATTTGGATAGAAATCACAAATAAGCAAAGTGCAGCTCCCTTATTGCTAGCAGCTCTGGACTTCACATGGTAGCAGCTCTCATCTATTAGTATGAGCAGCTCTCATCATGGCTCTTCTAGAAGCCAGAGCCAGATACTACCTAAAACTCTCTGAACTCTCCCGGCCACCCAAGCTAGCAGTTTCCTGCAGCTCTTCATCTCTCTGCTGTTCTGTGGCTGCTGGCTGCCCTCTGTGTTACTGCTGGCTGCCTTCAGTGCCAATAGCCCTTGGTATTATCAGCTTTTAGTGCAACCAACTCAGCCTACTCTTCTTGAAAGAGAAATCACCATGATCGGGCAAAATAAATCAACCTGAAAGAATTCTTATTAAGATTTATGCTACAGAATAAAGGGAAGCTATCCATACACTGTTCTGACAAGGGGAAGGGGAAGGCTACTTAAGTAGACACACATACATACATACTAAGTCATGCTCACCCATCCAACTAACCTGCCAACTTTCTGTTTAGTCATGGGTAGGGGAGGGGTGCCTAATAGATGGAACTGGGAACAGCTTGAGTGGCTGCAGAGGAGGGACATCATACAAAAGGGTTACAGAGTGCAGTCTTCTGGAATGAACCCTATTACCCAAGCTGCTGCAGCCAAAGCAAAAATCTTTGTCAGAAACTTGACACAGCTATCAAAGATGGAAGAAAAAAATCAAAGTAAATCTTGGGGAGCATTGGGACCTTCTCTCTAAGTTTTTAGAGTCTCAAATCTATTAAACAACCATTGGTAATAAGGTAGATTATTTAATGAGCTAATATATACGAAATCACTTTTTAAAAAGCACACAAATTTTAAATGTCACTATACATTGTCAATCCACATAAAGCTGATGGGTTATCTCCTTTGCTTTTTAAGGCTCTTTAGTTAGCTTTTATATGTATCTTTGAGACAGCAAGCTGTTTTGGCTTTCATGGTGTTCTAACAGAAACAATGAGTTAGCCTCTTGGTGAATGCTGAGCCCATAAGTACAACCAGGAGAGATTAAAGGTGTGAAGGGCAGTTTATTACCTGCAGTAGGTCAGAATCTCATTGGGATGATTCCCAAAGCAATATTTCCCAGGAAAAAGGAAGGAAAGGCACTTCACTGGGGAGATGTACGTGTATGGATACTGGAGAGCCATGTCTTTGCCTGCAGAGGTAGGTATATTTCCACACTAGTGCAGTTTGAAAAATGGTAGGTGTGAATGCCTCCTGATAGAAAATTTAGCATTGTAATGAAATTATGAGGAGCAAAATTTACACTTGGTCACCTGGAAGAGAGCCTGGGTGATTTGGGCTGTTGTAATCCAGTTCCTTGTGGTCTTCCTTAAAGGGCCTTATCTGAAACAAACAAACAAAAATAAAAAATGAGCAAATTTTAAAGAAAAAGATAAACAAAAAGCAAACAAACAAAATCTTAAAGGGATGTGAGTGTTCATGATGGGAGGCAGAGCTTCTTTCTCCACAAGCACAGCTGCCTAAACTAAATAAGTTCTTGACTAGCAGCTAAGAGTTTTATAGATGAGGAAACTGAGAAAAAGAGCCATAAAATTAATAACCTGTTGAGTTCAATTACAGATGTTTGGGATTTGAGTGCATTGCTTTTTAAACTGCCTCATACAGTTTTAAATAAAATATGAATCCTCTTGACTTTGACTTTAACCTCACCTAATAAATAGAAGTTCCTTTTAGAATCTGAGGGCAGCAACAATCTCATTAACTAACTCTGCAAGACAGAAAAGCTCCTGGGTAGTTTTCATGCTGATCAGAAACACAACATGTCAACCAAAATAAAAAGTACCAAAACAGAATAGAGAAAACATAAAAGAATAAGTATAGATGATAGAGCAAAGGAAAAGAGCCCTGTCTGGGTATGGTTTGAAGACTAAGCTCAGCATTGGTGGGGAGATGATGATAAACAGGAATGAGATAATTGGTACTGCCTATGCCACTGGATTTACTGGAAAGGTAAAAATAAATCTAAATTGAAACGACTGGTAGTTGAAATGGAACTCTGATTTTTGATACATAATGACATTATGCCTAATGCAAGTGTGAGTCTAATGAGAAAGCATTTTGAGGTTTTGTTGTTTTGTTGTTTTGGGGGGGGGTGGTACTGGGGATTGAACTCAGGGGCACTCAACCAGTGAGCACATTCCAAGCCCTATTTTGTTTTTTATTTAGAGACAGGGTCTCACAGAGTTTCCGCACCTCATTGTTGCTCGGGCTGGTTTTGAACTCATGATCCTCCTGCTCATCCACCTGACTGCTAGGATTACAGACATGAGCTACTGCGCCTGGCAGAGAAAGCACTTTTAAATACTAACTTTCATTTTTATTTATTTATTTTTATTTTCTTTGCATCCAAACAAGTTGGAGACTGGCCAAAGGCTACTTATTGATCAACATCTTTGGAGAGTTTCTAATTAAAAATTCTGATTACATGACTCCAAAGAAGCCATTGTATGAATGTTCATAAAGTGTTCCATATACTATTCAAAGGTTTCTCCTCTTTAATCGAGCTATTCTTCCATTGAAAGCAGACATATACAGATTTTATGATGAGCAATTTTCCAAATCTTCCTTGATGGTTCAAAATATAAATATGTAAATCTGCAAGATAGAATGGAAGGCAGTAAAAATCTTACCTTTATATAGGAAAAGGCATTTTTAGTTGTAAATTGACTTTCTCATTTTACACTTAGGAAATAAAAAAGAAAGAAAATTAATATATATTGACAATTATAAAGCATTTAGTTAGAAACTTGAAAGGGAAGTTCTTTCACTATAACAACACACAAAAAAATGTATGCAGCAGAGATAATAAAAGTGATTATTGGATTGGATAAGTAAATTAAAAATCATGAGCCAAGATTCATATCCCAAAGTCACTTGCATTTAGAAACTGTTCCTTTAAACCCATCACTATCCTGCCTCCCTTTCCTCTTCTTCCTTCACCAGATAATCTTAATTGTAGTAATTATGAATTAATTTCTTGTTGCTTTTTGGTTTATTAAAAAAAATAATATCTACTCTTAAGTAAATCTAATTATTTTGTATTCATTTATAAAATCAGGGTAGAGAAAGTTTAAAAAGCAAAACATTAGTGTTTAAATAACAATCCCATAACTATATGGATCCACTCGTTAACATTCCATCAAGCCATCTCTGTAAGGAGACATATAACTTTCTTGGAGTCAAAGGATTATTTAAATTATAGAATTAGGAAATGCCACTCACACACCCTTGATTTCCAGGGAGTTCAACCCCTTAAACTGAGAAGCTCTACTCCAGAAGAGCCAACTTTATTCTTCAACTCAACACTACTATAAAAGCTATTGTTATACTCTGAGTTTACAGTTTTGTTTGTTTGTGCGACATTTTTCAAAGATAAATGATCAGGTGGCCACACAAATCAATAGGGCTTAGCAGTTGAGATTGTTACAACTGGCTCAGCCTGAAGAAAAAGAAAACTGGATCCTAATCTCCCACCACATTCAATGGAGAAATCCTGATAGATCCAATAGATTAAGGACCCACGAGTGAAGAGTCAGACAATACCTTTGATAGAAGAAAATGTATCATGACCTCTTGTGATATAGGAAAGGCTTTCTAAATAAAATCCACAAACACTTAACTATAAGAAATTCAATTACAGTTCAAAATAAAGGATTTCTCTTACACAAAGGACACCAAGAATAGAGTCAAGAAACAGATGATAAGAGATAATGCCTATATAGTGCTCACTATGTTCCAAGAAGTTCTTATAATACTTATAAAATTATTCCTGTTTTGCTGATTTTTTTAAATGGTAGTTAAGTAAATTGTCCAAGATAACCTACCTAGTATATGGACAGCCCATGCTCTTTTCCATTGTGGCTTACAGTTCCCCTGTGTCCAAAGGTAGAAATTGTGTAATATCAAAGAAGGATCCAGAATGGATCAAATAGGAGGTACAAAGAACTTCTGCAAATTATAGTCATCAACAATTATAAGAGAGATTAACATTTCAAAGGGAGAAATGAGCAAGGCTTACATGAAAGCAATTTACAAAGTTTAACCATTAAAACAGATTCCACATCATGTTAGCAAGCAGGGAATTACAAACTAAAGCAATAAGAATGTATTGTTGTGTACTTCTGATCTGTTGATTTTTTTAAAAAAGCTGGAGAAGTCAAGTTGACTCAGAATGCAAGATCAATGCTATATTTGTAGTGAGATTCAATTTTGTCATCACTATTGTGGATAATCATGGGAAAATATTAAGCCAATATAAATATTAATTTATACTTGGTTACACATCCCAAAGAAAGTGTCACATAGGTCCTTCCAAAGAAATGAATGTAGATGTTAATGACAAGTGTTGGAAGCAATGTAGTTGTCCTATTATTAAAGAAGTATGTTAGTAAAACTGATAGGTACTCATCAGAATATGCATCCCAAGACTAGTCACTATGAATAAGACACTGTGTTGTTGCTCTTTAATAAAATGAAATCCATCAATGTCCACTCTTAACTAAATAAGATTGCTTTGTAACAAGACATAAAAGGAATCCAGACAGGGCTTCAAAACATACCTAGTATAAGCCATTTCATGTTATTGTACAGTGACATGG
The DNA here is from genome assembly GCF_048772815.1 of Callospermophilus lateralis. NCBI lineage: Eukaryota > Metazoa > Chordata > Mammalia > Rodentia > Sciuridae > Callospermophilus > Callospermophilus lateralis. The sequence continues at coordinate 19,060,182 of NC_135307.1, forward strand.
GTGGCTTTAAAGAAGGAAATAATGCAGAGACAAATAAATTAACAAAAAAAAAAAATGAAATCTATAATGCCATGTCACCATTTTAAAGTTAAATGCATATCAAACAACAATGACCATCTTGTAAAAGTATACCTGTCAACAAAAAGAGTATGTATAAAATACATCTGTAAAATAAATGTTGACTGAGAGTAATAGAGTTAATAGAGGCAAAACATCCAATCAATAAAATATAGGCCTTCCCCTTGGGTACAGTGGTGTACTCCTGTAATCCCAGTGGCTCTGGAGACTGAGGCAGGAAGATCCTGAGTTCAAAGCCAGCCTCAGCAAAAGTGAGGTGCTAAGCAACTCAGAGAGACCCTGTCTCTAAATAAAATACAAAATAGGGCTGGGGATGTAGGCCTGTGGTCATGTGACCCTGAGTTCAATCCCCAGTACCCACCCGCCCCCTGGGGAAAAAAAAATCTTGGCCTTCCACAGGCTAGTGATAATAATTTCCCTTAAAGTGAAAGTATTATTACTTCAAGCAATGATACCTGAGAACCAACTAAAAAATAATTATTTTTCATTTATATTTAAGAGTAAATGAATTTCATGAATGACCTACTTCATTATCAGTTACTGAACTAGGCAGTCTACATGTTTATCCTGTATTCTTCCCCTAAACACTACCTGTAATAGAAGAACTGCTATTTCCAGATAGAGCAGGCCTAAGATATGAAGTGATGGGTTAAGAGGAGGAAAACCTGGCAGGCAAATCCACAATCACCATTCATTTTGAGAGATTATACTCATTTCTCTTCCTTTACTAATATTTTCAAAGGTGTTTTCCTAGGGGCTTTTATTCAGATTTGAGGAAATATAAGTTAAAACAAGGTCTTATTGCTGGAAATTATCCCAGAATGTTTGATTCCCCAATGTAGATACTTTGCAGCATTTTTTTGAAAGAAAAGTAGCACCACACACAAAAGAAGCAGAGCTTATTGGATATAACAGGGAAAAAAGGTAAATAAACACGTTTTGTGTCTTTCTCCTCACTGTCATTCAAATGCTCTTGAAACTAGTTTCCCTCTGCCCTTAGGCAACAGCTTAGTTGTGTTCTCTTTCTTAGGAAATAAAAAGGCATCTATCTAGTCAGTTACATTCACTGGAATGCTGTCTGTTCAGTTATGAATTAATGCAATACGATGTAATAAACAAAATATTCAAACTTCTCTTAAATCAGTGTGGTCCTCCTTTGAACTGGCTACCTGTATTGGGGCTCTACTGCTGTCTTCCTCTTTCTTTTTTTTTTATGTACAAAATATATTTTATTTACAATGTGATCCAGTATAGTATACATTATATTATAATGTGTTATTTATAATTGAAATAAAAAATTGTGAAACTTTGCCTAATATTTCATTTTATACAATGCTGAAAGTGGTATACTAAATCAATGTGTTGATGCAAGAAATTATCTTTTTCTTTTTAAGAGAGAGAGAGAAAAGTTTAATATTTATTTTTTAGTTTTCGGCGGACACAACCTCTTTGTTTATATGTGGTGCTGAGGATCGAACCTGGGCCGCACGCATGCCAGAGGAGGACACTACTGCTTGAAATTCTCTTTTTTAGTTGTATTCTTCTCTCAAAAAGGAACCTCTAGATTATCTTCCAAAAAAAACAAAACAAAACAAAAAAAAAAAAACAGAAGTTCTCACTGCTGCTTCAGAGACCTCCACTAATTTGCTTTTGGTGATGATTTGAAAAAGAATGGAGCAGAGGCTGCAACAATACACTTCCTCATTCTTTTCTCTGCTTCTTGTTCTTTAAACCAGCATCATTGGCTCAAAAGAAGAGATGAGCTGGGAATGGTGACACATGACTACGATTTCAGCTACTCAGAAGGCTAAGACAGAAAGCCAGCCTGAGCAACTTAGTTACAATCTCCCAACAAAATTATTAAAAGGCATATGCAGGGACCTGGGTTCAATCCACAACAATGACAACAATAACAAAGAAGAAGGAGAAAGAAAAGAAAGAAGGAAAGAGAAGAGACTAGGAAGGAGGAAAGACAATTAATGAGAGGCGGGAAGACTGGAAAATATATTGTGGTGTGAGCATGATAGTGTTTACCAGATTACTAGATATATAGATTATCTTCTGAATTACTGTGCTAGCCTCCTCCTCTACTTCTGTCTCCCACTTTCTATTCTCATTGGAAACTCTGATGAGACATTTAAAATGGTCACACACTTTGCTCTAATTATTCCCCATGCACTGAATATAAAAGTAAAAATCTTTGTAAATCCCTATTCAATATGGACACTGGCAATCCTCTCACCTCATCATCTATACCCCAAACTCTTCACTTTCGCTCTCTGTAAGCTCTACCACCTAAAGTATTCTTCCTTGAACACACAATATCAGCTATCACCAAACTGGACCTTGGACACTTAGCAGTATGGGTTCAGATACTTTTTAAATCACACTGTCCCCTGACTGTCAGAGACTGCAGAGTACACTTGAACTCCTTAGTACATTGTTTCTAGGCTCCATAAGATGCACACCATATGTCACCACATAATCATCACAGATTTTATGCACATTTTTTCCCTAAAAATTTGGTTGTGTAAAGCTATTTTTTTAAAAAAATATATATATAAAATAAAACCTTTTCACTCATGAAAAACTCTTTCTGCAGCTGTTCCCTTTTGCTTTTCAGAAAAAAATAATCACTTCCAGTTTGAAGTCTGCAAAATAGTTTTTACATTACCCATAATCAGAAAGAAATTCTTTGCACACTATGGTATCGCTGGCAGCCATTGTAGGAAGATGCCAGTCTTGGCATATCACCTGACCTATACATGGCAGTATGGCCTGCCCGCCAGTTCTCCTTGTGCCTACTGTTCTTCATTGGGTTGAGTGACAGTATTGGTACTCCTGCCCTGCTCTAAATGCACCACACAATCTGGCTTTCGCAAATACATTGACAGTGCTCATGGCTAAGAATTCTAGGCTTCACTCACAGTGTGGTGAGAAAACAAGGGTGCGTCCATATGGCACTGGTGAATATACTGCTGCTCTGCTTACCTGGCAAGTAACATGATGAACAGAATTATTTCATGTAATGATCATACGAAATATTATATATCACAGTTTTTGCAAAAAATGATGTGGTGATTACATGGTGGTGATGATTATGTGGTGAAATACGGTATCAAACTTTTGGATCTGATCTATGTGAAACTTCTCTCACTGTGCTTAAAATAAGATGGGTACAATCACATTGTCAATCATGGTGGCGTGGAGAATAATTCAAATCCTGCAGTATTGTCATCGACTATTCTTTCCAGATTTATTGAAGTACAATTGAAAAACTGCAATTATATCGGTTCAAGATGCATGTTTTGGTGATTGGACATATATACATGGAGGCTAAGAAGTGATGGCCCCAATCAAGTAATATTTTCTTCAAAACTAAAAGAGCTAGGTAATTAAGGATTTTCCCTATATGTCTTAGGAATTTAGAAGAAAAAAGACACAGGAAATAAAATTTAAGCTTTCAAATTATTTTTGTGCATTGAAATTCATTCATATATTTATTTCCTCATTTAGTTAATATTTACAGAGTATATACCACAATTCTAACCCTTGGAACTGATGATTTGTTAGTAAAAAATCTTTGTAGATAGCTCACATTTTCACAGATAGCTCAGCACTTTAGTTAAAAATGAGCCGAGTATAAGACAGTCAACAAGCAAATGAAGAAATAAAACATTTCAGATAAATATATGCACTTTTTCAGAAATAAAAAGAGATAAGAATAACAGGGCATGCCTAAGAATCCAATTTGAAGCATTTTAATTTTTTTTAGAAATAAGAATATGTTCATGATGCATGCATATAAGGTAGTCATTAATTAATACACACATATACACAGATATATATGCTTATATATACACATCTATTGAATTATCTTTATATATAAATATCTTTATATGATATATATTTACATATAATACATAAGTAAATATTTTTATATAATTATATTCATATTTAAACATGAATAGTATAATATATGAAATATACTTTATAAAATACAGACTTTTTAAAATAAATAATATCTCAAAATATTTTCTATGATGTATATTCCCTATGATATTAAATTAACCCATTTTGTCGGCTTCTATAAATTGAGGGTTTTTTTTTTTTTTTTTAGTGAACCAGTAGTTTTACAGATTGATGATGTAAGAGACTACTTACTTACAGTATTCAGGAATATGTTATATTATAATCACTGACATTTGTTTCTTTCATTATATTCTGAAATAAATAAATTACCAACTGCAGATTCTCTGTGTCCTTGTTCAAACTATTATAAACATAAACTGCTTCTCTCTGCACAGATGCATATTTAAAGATCCAGAGGAAAGTTTTCCTTAGAGTGAAAATTCTCTCCACGGGAGTATAGTTTCTCAATTTTAACAGTGGGTATGATCCTATTCTGGTTCAAGGGTACATTTTGTAATTCATTTTCAATACCTTTGTTGATCATAACTTCTTCAGTGTTTCAGCTTAACCCCATCTTCTCTTCTTCCACACTTGTACTTCCCCCGAGCAGAAAATTTCCAGGATGAAAATCATTTTATTGCTATCTTACTTAGTTTAAACTTTTCATGAATTTATTTTCGCTTCCATTTTTTTTTTTTTACCTTATACAATAAGCACCATTTGAGGTTACTAAATTCTACATTCTAGTACTCACAAATGATTTAAGAGGTGGAATTTATTTCTTGTAGTTCAGTAAATTTCAGAAAGAAAAGGAATATAACATACAAACATCATTCATCCACATAATAAATTATGAAGTCACACATCCTGGAAAAAAAATGTTCCATTTCCTAGCAAAACAAATGTGTACATTCACAGCCACCATAGAGAGTATCGCACAACTAGGTCCCATTTGAAAGGATCTTTATGCACTTCACAGGATTTATGAAGAGAAGTCTTTTCAACCACCACTGAATGATACCATCTGTGGTTGGAAGTACAACAGGTATTAAGAATCACATCTGAGAGAAAAAAAGGCAGTATGAGTTACAGCTAAAAAATTTCACATAACCCTGCATAGCTATGGTGACTCTAAAAGTGTTAGGAAAAAAATAGGTAACACATTCATTCTCTAGCACAAATATCATGCAGAAGAATTATTCAACATATCACTATGCAATGGTACCCATTTTTATTATGTTATTATCCATAAAATACTTAGCATTCTGCTGCTGGTGCAAACTAGCAACTGAAACTTGCATACTTTGATGAGCTCCAACCTTGGAAACAATGAGAGTAGAGCTTGCTTTATAACTATGTAATACTTCAGGAAAAACACACTGAAGCTCAGTAATTGTTAGAACACTTTATCTACTGTATTTACATGCAACTGCCATTTCTGATGCTTATCAAAGCCTCGCATCCTTCAAGGCTAGTCTCAAAATCTTTATTTTCCACATGAGCTGTTCTTTCATTTTCTCCAATTCTCATAAATTTCTACCAGGCTCTTAAAACACTGCTCAATGTTTATTCAACTATCTATTGTGACCTTGCTTCTCTCAATCCTTATGTTGCTTTGAGTTTTAATGTGCCTGGTGTATTGTTTTAAACTGGGTAGAACCTCATTTTGCCTCCCCAAATCTTCTATATTAATAGAAAAATTATATATTACATTTGTTTTTACCCCAGTGTTCTCTCTCCAAGAGTAGAAATCCAATATGTAAATGAATAAATTAATAATTTTTTGTCAATCAATTGAAATATAATTCATTTTGCAGCCTTAAAAATGAAAATTTTATAGTTGTCTACCACATAGGATTCTTGTGAAGAAATATTTTTTATCAAGATGTGTGTGTGTATATAAATACACACACATGTGTGTATATATAAATATATATATATATATATATATATATGTCAGTGTGTATATATATAAATCAATAGTACTAATTTGATAATATGTGACGATTTTAGTGGATCATTTAATACTTCAAAATTATAAAGTACTTGGACTTTGACAACATTTATCAGAAAAAAATCACTTTGACTGAAGCAAAGTACTATTTTTTTCTTAAGTCTCATTATACTTTGACTTGACATAAACTGATTGTGAGAAAAGTCAGTAAAAAGTGACAAAAAGTACTATTTCAAACATGCCTGGGGAGTTTTCTTTTAAAATTGAAGGTGGCAGGAAAGAAGTTCTTCTCTGGAAAAAAAAAAAAAGTTAATATAATTGGATTTAAGGTGACCTTGATTTCACTGTCAAATTATATTCATCTTAAAATTTAAAAAGATGCAGTTTTTCTTCAGGAACAATCTGTAGTTTATCAAAGGTGAAGTTTTTTAAAAAATGAACAGAAAGGAAAATATAAAAGTGCAAAACTAAAACCAAATCTAACAGAGACTGATAAAGTCATGTGGATAAAATGAACTGGCTGGTTCTTTCCCGATTGCTTACCAGGAGATTGATGTCAAGCATCTTGCTTTGGCAAGTACCTTAATTCTATGTCCTCTTATATGTTTGCTTATCTGGCCACTGAGTAAAACTAATTTTCTTGGTGCTTGAGGATACAGGTTTGAAGCAAGTGCCATGTAAGTTGAATCAGCTCCTTAAGCCCACACTTGGGGAATAAGAAAGCAGCTTGTCATTGACTGGGGCACTATGGTTGGAATGGTACACAGTCACTAACTGCAAAACCTCAGGTCCTCCTGTGCCACTCTAGGAGTGCACTGGGATTCACTGATGATAATAATGCTATTGCCGCTGCTTCAGCTGCTGCTGATGTCGGTGCTGACTCTGGTGTTTTGAGGTAAGATATAAGGTATGGGTGTTACTAAAAATATGTTGTCTTGCTGCCTTGCCACAGGAATTCAGTCATGGCATAATGACTTGGGGGCAAACAAACAAACAAAAAAAAAAAGGAGTTCAGCTTTCAAACATAATAAACTCAAAAAAAAAAAAAAAAAAGTAATAGTTTTCTTGTCAACAAGCTGATTTCATTCCGAAAAACTGCATTCACTCTGCTTTCTACTGTCTTTCTTTCTTCTTCCTTTTTTTTTTTTTTTTTTAACTACTGAGGAGTGAAACTAGGGGTGCTTAACCACTGAGTTACATCCCCCAACCCTCTTTTGTATTTTACTTAGAGACAGGGTCTCACTGATTTACTTAGGGCATTGCTAAGTTGATGAGGCTGGCTTTGAATTTACAATCCTCCTGCCTCAGACTCCCAAACTGCTGGGATTATAAGCATGCACCACCACACCTGGTGTCTACTGTGTTTCTTTTCATCAGTTTTTAATTTGTTTTTTTTTTTTTTTTTTTTTTTTTTTTGGTTTTGCAGGAAGGTATGGGGGATTGAACTCAGAGGCACTTGACCACTGAGCCACATCCCCAGTCCTATTTTTGTATTTTATTTAGAAACCTCACTAAATTGCTGAGGCTGGCTTTAAACTTGAAATCCTCCTGCCTTGGCCTCCAGAGCCTCTGGGATTATAGACATGCACCACAGGGCCCAGTTTGAATTTGTTCCTTTTCTCCTTCAAATTTTAACAGGTCTAGTTCCAGTTCTGTTAATTAAGATTAAAGGGAAACCCTGTTAGGGGATATAAGGAAACTTCTGTAGGGATAGAAACATTCCTCAATAAATTTGACTGTAAAAATTAATTCAAAAATTCTTGTATTTCAATGACTTCTGTTTGTGTGTCCTTACATGTTTTCCAAAATTAATCCCATTTACTCCATGAAATCCTGCGTATTTTCAATATTTGAACTATCAAATTTCAACCCACTGTTATTACGTGTACAATACTTTGGCGCTTTTACGCACCCACAGAGCACTATCAAGAAAAGGCCAAATTCACCATTGTTAGTCAGACAATCAACAGGGACAATGTTTGGCAGGTTTGAAATTTATAGTAATAATTCACATGTCTAGAAATATGATTTTCCTAAAAGTAAGTAAATATAACTCTCTGTTTTACTGATGGCATCAAACTCATAATTAAGTCACTTCAAGGGAATTCTATAATTTTAATTCACATCTTTATAAAAGCCTTAATCTATCTTTCTTGGCATATTACTTATGACTTACTTGTTCCCCAGACATGATCTATTTTATGACTTTGAAGAAAGAGATTTTAAGAAAGGAGAAATAAGAGTGTAGGAGATTTATATTGTACTGAAGATCTTTTGTATGTCATACTAATTTCTTCCTGGCCTCTGCTGCCTGTATCACATTCCACTGGAATATTCTATGCTGTCAACAACTGGAGGGGAGGTCAGCTCCTCCCATGTTGGAGGCTTCTGTTCTGGTATTAGCTAAGGAGGTCCATGGTCCCTGCTGTCACCCCCAGGACTGGGTATTTAACTTTTTTTTTTTTCTTTTCCATATAAAGATATAAATTACAAGACATAGATTGAAGACACAAGGTTCGGAGAGCATATTTAATACATTTTTACTGAAAGAAGATTTTCCTCTAATATCATAAATATGCAAATGAATTTTTACACATGAAACATCCATTTTAAAAAACAATAAGTTCTTCTTATCCTAATGAGTGTTGTTTGCTTCTTAACCTTACAACTCTGGCATTGGATTAATGAATACATTCGAATTAATTGCAGACATCTGAAACTTGCTTCCTTTTAAAATAATTTGTCATTGGTACTAAGAGTGACAGAAGTATTTAAGCCTCCAGAATTGTATGTTTCATATATTTTGAAAATCCCCTTGATTTTCCTTTGCCTTTTCTGCCTTAGAACAGGAAAAATGTGAAAATATTTATATTCAACACAACTATTTTATAAAACCATTTAAGAAATATTAAGCTAGAATTTCTGCAGTATTTTGAAACAATAGTCAGAACATTAAAAAAAGATTGATAATTTTTTGTAGATTTCATCCTTAATCAAAATAAAATGACAGAATTGTCCTTTTGAGTGGTTTCACTTGAATTTCGTTTTATCTAATACTGATATTGCATTGCAAGACTACAGATGTTATATTTGCATTTGCCAAATGTATCTTTTTTCTCTCCTAACATTTTTGATTTTTGTCTATGATTTTATTTTACTTCTACTAATGACAACATTATTTGTATGTGCCCTCAAAGAGTTTTGTTTTGTTTTGTTTTTAATAAGACCTGTTAGATTTGCTCACAAACATCTGATAGTTGGAAGCCCAAACCTGCCACACTTTCACAGGCATGGGGGCAACTAGTTGTGAACTTTCTTTGTAGTACAACTTGAGTTTAATTCACCTGCCCTCAACAAGCATAGATAGAGCAAAGCGACAGTTTGCTTAGTGCAGTGACACCTTTGTTTTTCCAGGAATCAGTGTGCTCCCTGGACAATGGCTTCCTGCAACAATGGCTCACAGCCATTTCCATACATGGAGAATCATTTGAAAAGTTTTTACAAAAAGGTAACATGAAGAATAACCCCCCACTTCACTACTTTCTCAAACCAGCATTCTGATTTAATTCCTCTGGAATGAGGTTTCACATATTTCCTCAGGTGGTCTGATGCATAGTCAGAATCCTCATTTTAGGCTCTGCAGGGGTCTCCCTCTGTGTTCCCTGTCCCTTACCTGGTCCTTCTATTTACTTCAAGCTCTGGACTGATTTCTTCTTATGATGACTCACGGGTTTGTTGACTCTACTACTAAGGCACCCCTTGAACAATATCTTCCTAAAATTCCCTTAGGCTTACAGATGTCCCCTTTTACTATCATTTTTCTTTTTTTATAGTTGTTTTGGTATTTTCGTGTGATTTCTGAAAGTGGCAGACTTAAACAACTGAGTTGAGGGTTTGTATTTGTGTGTGTGTGTGTGTGTATGTGTGTTATATAAATGACCACAAATTAATCGTACATATCAATGGGTCTCAGTATGGTGTTTCAAGACATAGAGCACCCACTAATCAAATACAAATATAAATCCCACACTTCACAATCCCCAGTAGTCACTATTTTATATTCAGGTCAGATTTTTAGCTTGCATGTATGAAAGAGAAAGCGTGCAAGAACTGCTTGTCTTTATGTTTGGAATTCTTATCAACATAGAATTCTTATCAAACAATTACAATTTGGTGATTATTTCAGAAAGTCAGAAGTAGAAACTGATGCCTATGTGGAATGTGTACCCAGGTAATAATAACTAAACATCCAAAGATTAACTTGAAATTACAAGAATTTGAAATGTTCATTATTTATAAGAGAATGTATATTTTAAAGACTATCTCATTTGAAAGAAAAACAACTTCAAGTATAATAAAATCTATATAGCTTACAACATATTTCACAGAAATGACCTCTATGATTATTCTAATATTAATCCAGTAGAATTTCTCTTACTGACAATGGAAATAAGATTTATTGATTTAAATTCAAGTAAATTAGTTGTCTTAGAATTCCTATCACCAAATTAAAACCTATTTTGAATAATTATATGCCAGGCTTTGTTCTATATCCATTCATTATTTAGTTCTTAAGTAATAGAATTATGTGATTATTGAAGGAAGAGCACTTAAGTCATATTTTTGAGGTCATGATTGAACCCAGGCAGACTAACCCTTGTAACCATGTTCACAGCCCATTATAGAACCCTGTTTTGAATGGGTGACCTTTTTTTCTTAAATATACCTTCAGTTTTATTATCAACATGTTACTATAATAAACAACCATCAGAATATAATGTGAAGATATAATAAAGAACAATTTTAATCCCAAGACAAATAATTATTGTAAGAATCGTTTGAGCATTAGGGAATATTTAAAACATTTGTCAAGTTCTTTTGAGAGTCTTAACATGTCAGTTACAAATTTCTCCAAGATAAAAAGGAAAAATTGTTTACAATACAATTCCAAGTGAAATATCTTTCTTTCTGCTTTTAAAAAATTGACTCTGGGTCTGAATTACTTAGGACTCTGGAGACTCTTTTTTTTTTTTTTTGTACTGGGCTTGGGTATTCAGGGGCACTCAGACATTGAGCCATATCCCCAGTTGCCTTTTTATTTTATTTTGAGACAGGATCACATTGAGTTGCTTAGTGCCTCACTTTTTCTGAGGCTGGCTTTGAATTCACCATCCTCCTGTCTCAGCTTCCTGAGCCACTGGGATTACAGGCATACACCACTGCATATGGTAGACTCAGTGTTACTTTAAGTTTTACAAATCCTTAGTGATTAATTAATTTCCATGGAATCAAAAGAAACATTTTATTAATATTTCCCAGGGGACCAAATTCCAGGGTGATAGCTATCTAGGGTTTGGACCCTTTAATGTAAATGTTTAACATGTTAGTCAAACAAATAAAGGATTAGCCTTTTTATTAAAATTAAGATAGATAACAAAATGTATTTTAAATGTGCTTTGGGGGACAAATGGGAGGGAAAAAAGGAATTCAGGTTAAAAATCAAGACAGATTTGAAAATTTTATATTGCCCTTTCTATGTATCCATTTATTTAAATGTTCATCTGTGGAATAATTGCTAAGTGTCAACCTCTAGGCTCAGAATTATTGATCAAAGATATTGAGATAAGGTCTCTGTTTTCAAAGAGCTTGTGATCTTATAGGGAAAAGAAACCCACTAATAGACAAATCATAATTCAACATGATTCATAGGATATCTGGTGTTGAGATCATGCTGTGAGGAAGAGTGAGGACCCAGCTGTGAACTGCCTCCTGGAAAAAGTAGGAATGCTTTAAATACTAGAGTAGCATGTTGCACATGGCCACCCCTAATATTTGCAGGACCCAGAGCTAGATTACATACAAATAGAGGCCTACATTCATATGTGGAAAATATTTAAACTTAGAAACCAAAACAATAAGCTGTTAGATAAAATACATAGCAAACATACACACAACTATGGTGTTCATATGACATTGTCAATCAAAATCAGCACTGACTCATAACTGCTTTTGTCTCTGTGTGCAGTATATGGACCAGCAGTTCTCTGATGAGTAATTAAATGCATATGTAATACAAAAGGTGTTATATATTTTGTAGGACTTTTCTATTATTGCATAACAAATTACTTCAAGTTTATCATCAAAAACTAATATTAATTTATTATCTCACATTCTCACATTATGTGGATAAGGAATCCAGAAACTAGCTAGCTGGGTCCTCTGCTCTGTCTTACCAGGTTGAAACTGAATTGTCAGCCAGTTCTGCAGATTCATTGGAGGTTCACGGGCCCCTTGCATTTTCACTATTGACAGAACTCAGTGACAAGCAATTGGGAGACTAAGGTTTCCACTTCCTTTTTGTCTCAAGCTGAATCGTTTTTAGTCTCCTGAAATCCCACCTGCATCTCATGTCTGTATATGCAGTGTATACACCGGACAATAATAATGCAGCAAAATGTTTTAAAAGAGGTGACTTAGGGTTGACTAAATGTTACATCATTACTTAGAAAACACATATTTTATTATGTTCTTCATGGAAACTAAGAAGGTTGATAAAATTCTAAAGGTTGAGGAAGAAAAGTTTTTGAAAATGAGGTTCCAAAATGACCTAATAAGAAAAATGTCATTGAAAGTAAAGTATCAAAACATCAGTTTTTGAAAAGGAAATAAATCTATGTATTTCATTTCATTATGAGAAATGAATTCTCCCTGTGAGCAAATTCTTTCTCTGTCCTTGGCTTCATTCTTGTGCTAAGCATACTAAAATAAAAGACACCAAACTATTCTCCATGACTGAATTTTGCATTTTTAAATATATTTTTGCCCACATAATCATCCTAAGAGTGATTTTTTTACTTTTACATAAAACTAAATGACTTGTATTCTTGTAGCAAATAAGATATTGATATTAATCTTAAAGCTTAGGAAACATTCAACCAGCCTCATATTGATTAATTTAAAAATAATTTAATGATTATTTGTAGGAATAATAAAGAAAAAACATTTAGCTTATTTTGATATCTTTCACATTAGTATTATATTAGTATGCACATTAGTATTACATCTACAAGCTGTGTTGAGTCCTTGGTTAAAAGAAAAAAAAAAACCTCAAGTGAATGCTGATGTGTCCACACAGGTATGACAGATTAATTGGATGATTAATGATGGATATTTACCAGTCAATGGACTATACTTTGATATTTGTAACTTTTAATTCAGTTCGAATAGGTGCAACTCTTCCAAAATAGACTATGATATTATAGACACTAAAGCTGTCAGAATTTGATGAAAAGCAGATGTGGCCTTCACTGTTGGCCTCTTAATGGCTCTGCCATATACTTGATGTCTCAGACTCCTCTCCACGATTTCACTTAACAATGAACAAAATGAATATGAAAGCAAATGCACATCCTGGTGGAGTGTGGTGCAGGAAGCACCCAAAGAACAGCTATTTATACACCTTTGTTTCTCCCAAGCAAAGGTTAGAGTCATTTTATAATGAAATTTCACCTACATTTCTCAGATGTAAGCTGGAGGTCGGCAACAAAGAACACAGTGGCATGAAAACTAAAAGACTTAAGAAACATCTATATCCATGTTTAAAAAGATTATTAGAGCATGTTCTCCCTCCCTGGATGCTAAGGTTGAAAACGTGGAGCTAGAATCATCAGTCTTTCCTTGTAAAACCCACCAAGTGGAAAGACATCAGGTTCAAAGTCATTAGGTCATCTTTGCTCTATGAATATTAATTCTAACTTCTTCATTATTGAAGATTATTTGTCAAAATGGAAAAAATGGTCTATGGTATTTTACTGCAATTTTTTTAAAAAGTGCTCAATTTTTATTTTAAATAACTGCTATACGGATAGACATGTAATTAGGCATATTTTTTCATTGTAAGTCTTTTGTCAAGAAGACAATAACATAAAACATCTTAGAAATAAAATATGTAGAGATAAGACTACATGTTTTTGCCCTAGCATTTAAAAACATTAGTTATGTTCATCACTATTATATTGCAGTTTATCAGCTAAAAGCTAAGCCACATAGGGAGATTATTTCTTATCACTTATAGTTTATCTGTCTTTACCAGTGGCTTAAAACCTTTAAGAAAGCCAATTAGAAAGTCAGAAAGAACAAAAACATTTCCATAAAGTTTTGGTTTGTTTTGTTTTCATTTCTAACATTTCGCACAATATGACTTCCAAATGTCAAAGAAGGGGAAATAATAAATAACACAAGATGGTGCATTCTGAACCCTGGAAATGAGAGGAATATTTACAAGTGGTCTATCAGGTATATATGATAATCTGTAAATCTAAACAGAAATTCATATCTATTTTTTTCTAGAAAATTATACATAATGAATTATTTTTAATTTAATTTTTATTAAATTTGAACAATATTTAAACATTGAAAATAGCCTTACTAATACTGTCAAAATAAATAAACTAAGATATCAAGACCTGGATTGAGCAACTCCTATTCTAAAGTCTTTGTGGACTTTGCTTTGGGTAGTAAATCAGAATTAGTTAAATTTTTGTCCATTTATTCAGGTATGGTATAAACACATTGTTTATTCCTACAACAAATGAAGAAATACGTGTATAAAGCTTGTTTGCATCCTGATGTTTCATCACACACCAGCTTGTTACATGATTTTGTATAACTCCAATCTTCTCTTGAATTGCTTTTCTTGATCCGTCTTACTTTTTACCTACCTCTATAATATAATTTATCTTTTTCTTTTATTTTCTTTTTCTTTCATGCCCAGCTTTGGGGAACTCCCAGTGGGAGCCAGATCTGGGCCTCCAACAGGAGATGCTAAAAAAGTCAAACAAAACTTAACCTTCTGCAGTTAGGCAAAAGATCAAACAGTTTTTTGGACATGAATATTGAATCTGCAGCCAGTGGCTAAAAGAGTGTGGAACGATGCAGAGTTCTGGAAGTGGGGTCATGGTACATACTTCCAGAGCCTTTGGAATAAGAGACAGTTTCTGAGATCCTTAATGGTGACAGTGACAAGATAAGGAGACTGTTCCTATTGCATAATTTAGCTATTATTATAACCCTCCAGTGAGGATGTCAAATCAAGCCAATTTGTCCAAGATTGAGATTTTTCAAGCGGTGACTCTCAGTGCTAGACTGGGAAAATCCCAGGCAAAACCAAGATGAATAATTTTCCTAATATCTAGCAATTCCAGTTTCTTTCTTGTTATCTGAAGTTAGTTCATCCCCCTCCCAATGGATTCTGTGACCTACCTATGCTATTTCCTAAGGAGTCCTTTAAAGGTAAAATTGGCAGGTTATGTTTCTGATTTCTGCATTTCAGAACACTGACTGACATAAATATTGTCACATGAAGTGGACTGCAAGCAAGAGAACTTCAGGGCAATCAGGTCATCTGGTATTGGTTATCAGACTAAATGTAACTTTCATATTCAGAGACCTTAGGTGGAACAGAAAGCTAGGTTCTCACTGATAATAGCATGAAATTAGGTGCTCATTGAGGGTTGGCCTTGAGGAATCCTTGTAGATAAGTAGGGAGAATATATAACTTTGAAAACAACCATTGAGGAAGATTGCTGAGAATAGCTCTGCACAGATGAAAAATAAACCAAAACAACAAAAAGGACGTTCTTCAGTCCCTAAGTACTTGGTAAAACAACTGGGAACCCAAGGCCAGAAATCTTCTAGGATCTTGATAAAGAATATCTAATCTATAGCAGTGTCAGATTGAAAATAATGAAGATCTAAATACAAATTTCAAGTCTGTTTGTTGCTGCATTATAAAATAGGTTAGATTTAGAGTCTCTTCTGATATTTTCTGTAAAATTTAAGACAATATGAAAAGAGTAAGATTTCTGAGAGGGTGTTATAGGGCATAGTGCTGGGTTTTGGATACTCCAACCAAATCACCAACCATCAAACCTCCCTCAATAGCTCTTTAAGTAAAAGAAATATTGTCTTGATTGAAAATGTACATAACTTTTTTACTTTAGGCAATAACCCCACAAAGAAGAGCTGTTCTGCTTCATGAGCCCTCCTCCCTACTATCACCCTTTTGGTCTCCATTTCCATACCTAGATTCAGCTTTCAGTTTATCTTGGAAGCAAAGGTTTATATTTGAGAAAAAAAAAAAAGTTAGTTCACTTTGTTTATTGACTGTAAAGTGCTGATGAACATGTCAAAATATTTCTTGGGAGTATTTGTCAAAAAAGAAAAGAATGTAATTTTTTATATTTATTTTTTTGTAGTTGTACACAATAACTTTTTAAAATTTATTTTTATGTGGTGCTGAGGATCAAACCCAGGATCAAACCTTGCACATGTGAGGCGAGCGCTCTACTGCTGAGCCATAACCCCAGCCCCAAGGATGTAATTTTTAAATCAAATTGAGTTTATCAATTGTGGCGCATTTATCATAGATTCCGAGTTCCATGCATTGATTTTAGTAATTAAAATTTGGACTCCATAGTGATCGGTGACATCACTGAGCTGACAATCATTTGGTAGAAATAGATGAAGGAATCAAGAAATGATGAAAGAATAGAATAAGTAAGTGAAATTGTCTTGCTCAGTCTTTCCCTCAACTGATAATTATAACTTTGGAAAGGACCCAAGAGTTACCTTCTAAACCAAAGCCGGTTGAAACACATAGATGAGGAGATGGCAGTGCCAATATTTCTAAAAATTATTTTAGTCACTGGTACGAGAAGGGGTGGTTGAAATGATCTTCCTACAAAATGGAAATTAAAAATCTTGGAGTCACAGAGGTCACAAGGCAATGGGACTTTCAGAAAGAAGTTGGGTGTGGAGTCTGTGAGAGGCCACTGTGGCAAGCTTGGCAAAGGTATTAGACAGGGCTTAACTGACAGGGCCATAGGGCAAATAGTACCTTGACAGGAATCACATCAAGGTGTTAGTTAATTGTTATAATCCACCTCCATAGGGACTTGTTATTTCTCATCCAACTTCTATTTTTAAATGACTTCATGAACCTCAACTAACTCTACAATAACATTTCATATCTTCCACGGTTTCTTGATTCTTTCTTCTATATTCTAACAAATAGTATTTGTCATCTAAAATAAAGAATAACTTTAAAAGAAAGAAAAGAGGCATGGTAACATTAACAAAGTAATTGAATAATCATAAATAATGCTAGTTCTGTACAACTTCTTCCATAAGGAATAAGACAGGGAAATATCCAGAAAATCATGGATTTTTTTTAACATACCACCTAGTAAAATGATCTTATGCCCTCATATTTCCTCCCAAATGTGTTCAAAAGGTCATTATTAAAGGTAACTTCACTGTCCTTTTGGACCCATAGTTGTTGATTAAATGAATTACTGAGCAAGAAAATTTTACTTATATTCTGCTATCCTATAGTTTTGTGACTTCTTACATATTTTTAAAATTTATGATTACATGGACCTATAAGTCCTTTAATAAAGAAGAGAACTTATAACCTGAAAAAAGCAACTCATAATTTCAAAAAATGTTCTAGTTCTCTAATTGTTCTCCTATAAGAAAGGAGATTAAAATACACTTGGAAAATGCAGTGTTGATTTGTTGGGTTTTGGCCTGAGGCTCCTAGCCTCTATTAACTCCTGAGCTTGTAGACCTCATGATCCAGAGATGCACCTTACAAGGGATGGTAATAATCAGCATTGGAAATCTCATCTGTATCATAATAGGCCCAAAAGAATTAAAAAATATCAGACATTAACTTTCCCAGACTTTGAATGCATGATTGAAATACTTCCCTTAGTCACTGACAGATTACTACTTTAAGCTTCCTAGACCACAGACTGTTTAAAGAGGAAAGACTATATAGAAGTCTCTGGAACTTCCTTTACTTGTCAAAGTACATAGGAATAATGGCATTCCTAGCGAAGCATAAACATCACCACCACTACCAAATACGTAAATTTGCAGAGACAGTTACTCCATCATTCTTCAGCTTTCCAGCTCAGGCTGAAGAAGTAGATAGGCTTCAGAGAATAGCAGAGGACTATTCCTGAACATAATCAGATAAAGTTTTTAATTGCAAATGCATAAATCTTGATACCTAACATAGGCCTGTTGATCTGAAGTATGTTCTTTTCTTTATATTTACTGTGCTGACACTTGGAACATAACTTTCACTACTTGGCCTTAGAATTATCACAGTTGTCTTGCTCTTAGATGTTATTGAGTAGGTAGGGAACTTACCATTTAAAAATTCAGAGAACATTTTATAAGTCTACATTGTTGCTGAAATATGTTAATTGTATTAAAAAACATTAAGAAACAAATATCCTAGGTGTATTCCAGAGAGTTACAGATAAAATTGGTGAAAACAGAAGACTTTGCTCTCTCTTGTTGCTGGGAGTCAAGTTTATGGGTTAAAGATATTACTTCTGAGGAATAGTATCCACCACTGCCTCTCTTGTGTCTCCTTGTTCTGAGATGGTTTCTTGACTCTTAAGTCAATATATATAGCACATCTGGGTGAGGAACTCTGTTACATTTGCTGGGAGAACAAGGGTGTGAGTGAGACCCAGGGCCAGAAAAGGGTCTGTACCTAGTTTTTCCCCAAATGCAAGTCACTCCTTGAGTTTTATGGCCCAGCCAATTTTATGACAGATGGAAGTGGTGAATAAAAGCTGTGTAAAGTTTATAAGTTTATGAGACAAAGCTAGACTTTCTTGAGCACACAGTTATTTTCCTTTGAGATAAGGTTCTGGCCCTGGTAGGGTCTATGTGGAAACTCACAAAGCCTAAGCTGTCTACCATGAACCTGGCTTGCTCTTAAGGACCTACTCAGAGTCTAACATAAATATTTATATCAAATCTCCTGAGGCAGATGATATGGCCACGTTTTGTTTGCCCAGAAATAAATGAAGGTGTGATGTTATATATATATATATATATATATATATATACACACACACACACACACACACATATATATATTTTATATAATACATATATATTTATGTATCATCTATTATATATACATACATTTTAATACATATATAATATATTATATAATACATATACATATACATATAAAAATTCATATATATTGTTAACTAAATTATATAAAACATAAATTTTTACATACATATATAAATAATTTATATATAATTATATATGTGTCTATATACACACACACACACACATATATATAAACATACACACACACACACACACACACACACACACACATATGTAATTCCTCAAAGAGAAGTTCCCAACAATACAAGCTAATTGCATATATCTGTAATTTCACAGGACATTGAAAATAAATGGCTAATTGAAGTGAGAGAAAAAAATAGTTATTTTCATATATTATGATATTTGCTATTATTTGTGTTCGTTTTTTGTTATTTTGTCATTTTCAGTTGTTTCAGACTGATTTTGTCTTTTCTCTGTTCCTCTAAATTCAAGGAACAAAGAGTATATTTGGCAGTGTCCTTTTATGAATACCTTAAACTTTCTGAGGCAGGTACTCTGAATTCTTCACAACTGGACAAATGGAATTGACACAAATTTTCTTTGAAAACTACAAAAGCTTTTGCCTCCAGAACTGAAACTGATGTTGGTAATGAAATACAATAGCTTGGCTTTTTTATTGGCTTTCAGAGAAGTACAGAACCCACTCCCCAATGTGTCATGCATAATTTGATACAAATGGGTTATCTGCCTTTTTGGTTTAAACAGAGAACAGAACCGGTAGGGAGAAAACTAAGTCACCTGCAAATTATTGAGAGGGCGGCTGACTCTCTGGGACTCAGGATGAGGGTAATTAGCTAGGAAGTCCACACTCATATTTGCCTGAAGAGAAACAAATGAAAAAAATTATCTACTCTGCATGTGTATGTGTCATTTTATGTATGTTTACATTTTCAGCATGACAATCGCTTTAATCTGCCAGGATTCATTTTTTTCTCTCCCCATTTCGAATCCAGGTACCACTGCCAATATGGTAATATTCATTTAGTGGGCAGTGGTGGATGGCAGGCTTTTTTTTTTTTTTGAACCCCCTGAATTTCTCTCATTCCTTGCCAGACGTAGTTTTCACCCCTTACATCCCCTGAACCTTGCAGAACAAGTCATCTGTAAGACTATTTCTCATGCCTCTTATTTTTCAGCTCCTAGTAATTTGCTCAACAAATAACAGAAAGACCAGTTATTTACTGCTCACATGAAGGCAGTTTCCTTGACTTGGAAATACAAGATTCATCACACGGGTCTCAAATCTCGAATAGGCTGTTATATTTTTCAACATTCTAATTTTTTTTTCCTTTGCCAACTATAATTCACAGTCTATTTCCATAGTTCACCTTTTCCCTCACATTTCCTTTTCATCATTTTGTTAAGAGCAAAGCATTTTCACTTACTCTTTCATTCAAAAGTGTTGACAAATTATTTCTGTCTACTAAAATTTAGTTTGTGGCAGGAAAAAAAATGGTGTAAATGCATATATCTGTGTAGAATTACAAAGTAATCAGATGACAGATCACATTATAATGAATCTGAGAAATCCATTCGATGGGTGACCTAACTGTTGTCAAAGGTTGTCTGAAAGATAGGCAGAGAATCTGTTATAGGGTGGATGCATAACATTTATATAAACCTGAAAATCCATGCATGAATACAAACCCAATTCTGTATTTTTAGATAAAATTATATGCTAAGATATAACTCCAAACATGCTCATTGCCCTCAAAGGCAGAAGCACTGAGAAAACAGAAACATATGTTCTGCCAATGTCTCCTCCCTGGCACCCTTCTCAGACCTTCCTAGTGCTTGATTGCCTCCCTGAGGATTGGTACTCTGGCCATCACCCTCCCAATCTTCCTTCACCAGGCAGATATCACCAGCATGTGCTACATTCAAATGCATGTGTGTGGCTCATTGTCCCAGATTCCTCTTTTCCTTTGCCCCCCTTCTGACATGAGGGTGGCATCTAACATTTCTCCCAGATTTTCTCCTCTGCAGTGAGAGAGGACATACCAAAATAGCTTCCATCTCTTTCAGTAAAATAAAGCTGTTCCATCCCTGCAGACTCCTTCCTCTTCTCTAAATCTCTTCTTTGCTAGCAGAAACTATTCACTTCACACCTTTTGCTCAAATTATTAGGCAAGGGAATCCTTCCCAGGAGGCATGCCTGGAAATACAGTGTTCAAATTCATGTTTCAAGAAAATGGCAAGTTGCACGACGACACACCCCTTAAGAGTGCCATACTAAACCAAGGAAGAATAGGGACTCCTTTCTATCCTGTCTGTAACAAGTTCCTTACTTCAATGGGATACAGTCCATTACTTGAGAGACTTCTAGAGGACTCAGTGGTTAACAAGGAAAAGGAACTTGTTTGAGATGTATTTGTGTCCCTCATAATATATGATACTACCTTGGGCATGTGGTAGGTGCTTTATACTTGATTTTAAAAGGAAGAAACTTAGTATAAGTTTGAGAAAATAATTTGTTGTTTTTAATAACATCTTTATATTCTTATGTCTCTGAAAAAAATGCCAAGGGAAAACAAGAAACATGTGAAAGGAGAGATGAGGGCAAGAATCAGGGTCCGACTTGTGTTTATCTATAACAAGTGTCTGTATATTTTTCATTCATGCATACCTTAGTTCAATGGCATTATTTTCAATTTTAAAAAAGAATATATAAAGAAAACGATCTTATCCTTTCAGGAAGTAGAAACAAGTAATTTGTGTTGTCTTTACAAATGGGAAGACATTGGGGAGCCACATTTAAAAATCACAGGAAATATGTTTTTAAGCCACATATAAGGTTGAACTGTGTTAATTATGGAAGGTAAAATGGAGATTTCTATAAATGCTGGCCCAAAAGAGCATCTGCAAATTTGATCTGGGCAATATTTAAGGGGATAAAACATATTTTTAACAAGTTTGTTTAGAATACTTGTTTTAGGGGGAACAAAAAGATTAACTCTGTTTATGTATTATTCAAATAAAATTAGGTGTTTTATGAAAAGTGTAGGTGAATGAATTTTTGAAGTATAACTAATATTCTGTTACTTAAAACAGATGTAAACACTCAACCGAGCACCATAGTAATCCACCTGCTAGGGCATCTGTGTCCCCATTTTTAATGTACACAGACACTGATATCTATGTACATACATATTCCAAACAAAATAGCAAATCTATTTTCCAAAACAAATAGTTATGATCAATATTATAAAGCAGAGGAGAAGTCATGCATAAATGTTACTAAAGTCAATTCCATGACTTATATACATCAAATACAGCTGTTTGACCAGATGTTTTTCTTTTTTTGTTAGATACATTACTGAAATGTAATTGAGTCTCTTCTCCAGTGCTAATATAGTTCAGTTACTTTTTATAAAATAAGTGCATCTGATGCTAGTGATCAGGTTTTTGTTAGTGATGATTTATGATTTCTTATGAAACAGTTTTTGGAGAAAAATGTAAAAAGTACTGACAGCTTTCTATAATTGTCATTAGAAATCATATAATTCTAACTCAGCATTCATTAAAATACTTAACAATTATACGGGTCTGAATCTCAAAGACCGCAGAATAAATATACAGCCTTCTCACAAATTTTAGAGAGCACAGGATTCAGGCACCTGAAATATTAATGACTTCACATTCATGATTCTCAAGCTTAGGGACCCCTTCTCTTTACATCTTATCACCTCTCCTTTTAACCAAAAAGGAAGTGGCATCCCAATGTGATTTATTCCGGGTCTTAAAACCCATCTCAGGTTTGGCTGTGAATGGTGCCTTTGAAGGCTAAAGGAGGTCCAGATGAAAGAAAACCTGACTGGAAAAGTCCACAGAGAAATGCATTACAGAGATTAACATGCCACTGCCTCTTAATCAAAGACCCTGAGCAAAAATCAACAGGCAGCAGAGCCTACATCCGGAAGTCATAAAAATAAGAATGCAGAGAGAAAAGACATCTGGATAAAAGGAGGTGTTGAAATAATCTCTGTGGCTTTGTTTCCACTGAAGGCAAGTTAGAAAATGCAAAAGTCTAAGAAGGGTAAAATGAATGTTACCTAGAGTAGATGAAGTTAATGGAAAAGGTTTTTTTGTTTGTTTCTTTTTGCTTTTGTTTGTTTTTTATGGACATACACATTTTGCCGCATTTCAGCAAGGGATTAATTTTGGTATACAAATGTTGTTATTTGTTGTATAAATAAATATCTGATCTCACCTTAACATTAACCTGCTGGAGTAGATAGTATTGTCACATATTATGGAAGAGAAAACACCCTATTGGAGAAAAGGAATTTGATCAAACCTAAGTGAGAATAGATAGAACAAAGAAGGATCATAGCTGAGAAGGACAAGAGTGAACATTCACACTGAAGTCTTGATCTAAAAGTGCAAAAAAAGCGAATCTGCCTCCTCAACTTTCCCATTTAGAACTAGGAATACAAAATATAGCTACGTTCTTGAAAACTAATGAGGCTCAAAGCTATTCTTATGCAAATTTCTACATTAGAATCTTGGAAATATTTATTGTGCATCAGAATCACCTGTCCAACAAATTTGATTCACTAGTCCTCTTTCACACAAGTCTATCCATGAGGTCTGGGGTGTTCTTTAGTTAAACTGAGTGTATTTTTGAAGCCCTGGTGTTTTAATCAACTTGACTGAGAACAATAGAAACGACTTTGGTTAATTTATCAGATAATAAACTTGCTGGAAGGTGTGGAATGGCATCCCAGAGGTCTCCAAATCATAATTCCTGGGACGCATTACTTTATGTAGATAAAGGACTTTGCAGATGTGATTGCATTAAGGGTCTTTACATCAGGAGAACATTCTAGATGGTCCAAGTGGACTCAATGTAATCACCAGAGTCCTTGTGAGTGAAAGAAGGAAGTAGAGTCAGAGCAAGAGAAAGTGATATAATAAGGCAAGAAACTTAAAGATGGAATGTGAAGATGCAAGTTCAGGTCAGAACCATGTAATTGCTGAATTTGATGATGCAGAAATGGACCAAGTGCCAGGAAATGCAAGCATCCTCTAGAAGTTGGAAAAAGGCAAAGGCAACAGATTTTTTTTTCCCCTAGATCCCCCAGGAGGAGCACAGATCTATTGACACATTGATATTATCCCACTGGGACCCATATTGCCTTCCAATGTACAGAGTTGTAAGATGATAAACATATATTGCTTAAGCCACTGCACTGAAGGTAATTTGCTCTAGCAGCAACAGAAAACCAACATAGAAATGATTGAGGTGCACTTTTGGAATCCAGAGTTACACTGTGGATGTCCTGCCTAATGAGGGATGTGAATAGATCTCTTCATAGGTCTATACTACTTTAATGCTCCCAGTGTTTCCTTCCAAAACCTTCAGTACGTGGGGGTTTTTTGAAAGGATTTGGACGACTGGAGCAAACATTTTTGTGTTGAATATTTATGTTTCCCAGATTCCTCTCTTACTCCAAGAGGCATACTATAACATCCAATACTGACCTCCTAATGAGTTTTCTTCATAAAAAATTATTCAATTCTCTTTTAGGCCTGATAACTATCTAATTATGTTATAGCACTCATATTTGGTTTCAGTTCACATGTTTCAAAGAAATTCATTAATGAATGAAAAAAAAAAAAAACAAGAATATCCCTGACATTAGTTCTATTTCGTTTTGACTGATACAAACTATTCCAATAAATGGATATTATTCTAAACAGAGTACTCTTAGAAAAATAAGGCCATTTATCTAAGTGGCTTGTGTTTTGCTTTCACTATTAATGGGGTGTGATAAGTGGGAATGTACTTTGAATTTCTCTCTGGCACACTTACACACATGAATAACATCCACTAAAGTTTCTTTTTAGCTGAAAGTTGCCCTGAGAGAAATTTCATCACTGATGAAATGACAATGGTTGTCTGGCTCCGCAGTTAATTTGTAAATCATTCACAAAAGACCCATAAAGTGTTCAGTGTACTTAGCTTTAAATATGACAATTGAGGAAACCGCATCTACGGTCACAGAAAATGACAGAAAGTCAACAGACCAGTGTTTAAACTACTTAGACCAACTCAGAAGATGGCCCTGCTTCCCTGGTATGTAGGAAAGATTCAGCCTAGGGATGAGAAAGCAGGGCTGATTTTCAAACTACCCACATCACCTTTAACATAGTCATTTGCTACCTCTTGGAAAATAGGTTATTTGTTTGAAAATAAAGGAATATTAAACATTTTATGAGCTAGCTGCTTTCCTATTTTGTAATAAATTTGTAGTCTTTTTTTAATTTATTAGTTCAATTTTCCATTCCCATTTTAATGTTGTTATTATTATTAATAATATTTTTACTTATTGGTGCATTATAATTTGATGAAAAAAATAAGGCAAAATTGATGATTATTTTTCATTAATTATGATCAAAAACTATTTTCTTTAAATAATTTGCAAACTAGGGTACCTTCACAAAGCTATAATGGCTTTGTCATCTTGGATTGTATTAACAGCAAAATATACAAACAAAACAGAGTAGGGTAAAACAATCAAAATATCTAAAGATATTAAATTTAATAAAACAGGCACATGTTAAATAATTTGAGAAATTATTGCAATAGTTGTGAAAAACAGGCCATTAGTGAAGGGTGAAAGATCAATTAGAATCCTACCCTACTTTCATACATGTTCCTAAGCACCCACTTTCTTAAAGAACAACCAAACATTAAAATTTAAAATTTCATTATAAAAGTCAGCTACTATAAAATTAAAAGACACATAACAGTTTGAAAAAAAGAAATTGTACCATATTTAATAAGTGAAAATTATCCAAAGTACATATTGTTCATATGTATAACTTAGAAAACAAAATAACTACAATAAAAAATGTATGTTAGATTTAATCAATCAATTCACAGTAAAATCAAATGACCAAATAATTTTATCTGTATTTATAATCAGGGAAATATGTATATATTGAAAAGGAAAATAGTATTTTATTGGACAGTTCCAAATCTTAAAGGGTTGGAAAATGACGAGGGAGATGTCATAACTTCTTTCTACCTCTGATGGATTGTACCTTAGCAAAGGTTTCATTGAGCCAATTTGGTAATGTACACCAAATATTTTAATGAGTCTTTTTCTTAATTCAGAAACTCCATCTCTACAATTCTATCCTTGACAGATATTTTCACAAGTGCACAGTAAAATAAATATAGAAAGATTTATCTATCATGATATTGTTTCATGATTCTGAAATATTGGAAATAACTGACATGCCCATCCAATGGGGAATTGCAAGCTGTCTTAGAATATTCATAAAATGAAATATGATTAGCAACTAAAAATAATGAAGTAAGTCTTCATAAATTGCTTTTCAAACATCTTCAGAACATACTGTTGAACACAAAAATCAAGTCCCAGAATGCACATATCATGATCCTATTTACGTTTTAAGAAAGATCTCATTTATGTTTAAAAATAAATAATTACTGTAAAAAGTATTCAGGTAATACATTAAAAGAATGCTGCCTAGTGGGTGTCTTTTGGAAGGAGGTTCAATGAGAAAAAGAAAATCAAAGGCATTCCATATCCATTTTTCAATACATATTGAATATTTTATAATCTGAAACATATGCATTTTACTACTAAAAAGACAAAAGATAATCTTTTATTTTTAAAAAAGCATTGCCATATTTTGAAGTCAGGATAAAAATCTGTTTGGAAGCGTGAATATCCAGAGTTTTAATTACTAAGTGCCCTTTGAATCATGCCATTTTTCTTTGCCAAAAAGCAGCAGTCGGGCTCTGATCATTAAATAAATTATGTAAATTAAATATATTATATAAATTACATAACAAAGGCAATATTCTGAAGATGATTGCTATTAATATCTTGTAGTGTGATTTGCAACACATAACTTTCTTCTTGAAATCATTCTGAGTTTCCAGGATTATATTAAATTTAAGTACAACATTTAAATTTTGAAGCTGACATGAAAAATCCCTTCTATTTTCCTATTTCTTCTTTGTTCTAGATTTTTTTTCTTATATACTGGAGAGGTAACCCAAAGGTGCTCTACCCATAATCTCCATCCCCATCCCTGTTTATTGTTTGAGACAATCTTGATATGTTACCCAGGCTTGCCTCACACTTATGATCCTCCTGCCTCAGCCTCCCAAGTAGCTAGGATTAAAAGAACAGATTTCTAATTCTAGATCAGTTGTATCTGATTTCACCTTGGCATGATCTTCCCTTTCCTTGATAATATCATCCAGAAAAGGGTCTTAATTTAGGAGTGCTTCCTTGCTCACATTTCAGCCTTCCTTGGTTTGGTTTTACAACATTTGGGCTTGTTATACTCTATTACTTTCTCATAATTTCTTGTTTTGTTTTAGATATGATTTTCCTCCATTTGTCCATTTCTTCTAGGATAAAATTCAAGATATATCTATGATGCAATTCAACCTTAAAAAAAAAAAAAACCCAAAGTTCCTCCATGGACATCTCAGGATTAAAGAAAAACACCAGAGGGTGAATTTTGCACATAATATTTGTATGATTGCAAAAACGGGAAGAAGAATTCCTTCAAGATCCAGTGCGAGCAACTACAACATAAACTGATGATGGTTAACTTTAGCCCCAGCGGCGGCGTCCCAGGAAACTGACAGACCCGCGGCAGCTCCTAGGACTTCAATGTGAAGGTTGACAGAGCCTGCCAAGGAGCCAGATGCTGCTGTCAGACAGAGACAGGAAAAATGGACCCCAGTTTGGTATCTGTTTCCTGTGATTAGCATCAGCAGCACCCTTCACTCCCTTTTCCAGATTAATTAGTAAAGTCTGGTGTGAAGAATTTCAATAAAATGTTTGTTCAAAAGGGGGAAAAGAAACATCTGTTTTAGAGTTGTTTCCCCACCTCAAAGTCTATAAAATATGTTCGTTATTTATTTTATTTTATCTTTGTTCTTGCATTTATTCTTTGGATATTAAAGTTTTGCTCAAGCATAAATAAGTGTGTTCTTATTTCACTACTATTTTGAAGGATACTTTTCCTAATCATAGTTATGATGTCAAGACTTAAATTTAATGTTAACCTTTTATTCCTTCTTTTCTCTTTTTCTTCTTCCCCTCCTTTCTTGTCTATTTTTATTTAACTACAAAACAGGCCTTTATATAGAGAACCAGCTGCATTTAGTAAACAACAAAATGTATTCAGATGAGAAGCAAGCACCTTCCATCACACCAAGCTCACACGGAATCCTACTATAAAAAGCAGAAAGGCTTATCATCTAAAACTTTTTGTCCCATTTAAATGTAAGGACCAAGTGGAAAAAAATTAAATATGCAGCTTTGTTTTTTCGCCTCAACTTCTCACATGACATTTCCTATTTGATTAGAAAAATCACAGAATGGGCAAAGGTGAGTAGAAACCCTAATCCAGTTTACAGTCTGTTAATTAAAAGCCAAATGTTTTCCTCCCTTCTACAAGTAAAGGATGAGAACAATTCATACTCCAATAGTGCTTTTTTATGGTGAACTTCAGCCCCCGCGGTGATGTCCTAGGATACATACATCTGCATGTATCCATCCTGTTTATTACCTTATTTAGTTTTTATAAGATTGAGAGATGAGGAAACTGGAGATAATCGTCTTACCTAAAGGCAGTTGTTTTAGTCAGCTTTTTCAAGGATGTGACCAAAAGACCAGAAAAGAACAATTAGAGAAGGAAAAGTTTATTTGGGGGATCATGGTTCTAGAGGTCCATAGACAGTCCATAGACAGCTGGCTCCATTCTTTGGTGCATGAGGTGAGGTAGAACATCATGGTGAAAGAGTATGGTGGGGAGAGCATCTGGGGATATGGCGCCTTAGGAAGCACAGAAAGAGCTCTGTTGGATAAGGACCAAATATAAACCCCAAAGGCAGGCCCACAGGAACCCACCTCCTCCAGCCACACCCTACCTGCCTACTCTCACTCCCCAGTTAATCCTTATCAGAGATCAATGCACAGATTAAGTTAATTCTCTTATAAAACAATCATTTCACCTCTAAACTTTCTTACTTTGTCTTACACCTCACCTCTAAACCATAACAGCAGTTAACTGAAAAGTGGCAGAATATGATACAAAATCCTGACTTTCCTTTCCCAGTTATAGAGCTCAATTAAACTAAAAAGTCTTTGAAATATGAATGTCCTCTATGAAACAAAAACATACCAAAGATGCAAAATAAATAAATGAAAATAAATAAATAGGCAACTAATCAAAAGGCTGGTTTAATATAATTCTTTTTAAGGAAGAATGGCTAAATGAGTCGAGGAATACACACTATTACAACTAGAAATTTCATTATCTTATTTTTCCCATTTGTTTTAATGGATTCTTTGAGATGGCATGAGTGTTATTTCAAAAGGAATGTGACCTTTGAGTCAGTAGTATCAGGCCACTTTTGTTCTGCCTTCCCATAGGTTTAAAATTTTATTTTTATAGAAAGGACAGTATGTGCCCACTATCAGGAATGTAGACCTGTCACTCAAATGAGGTGTTCTTTATCTGAGTTCATTTGGTATATCACACTATCTTAATCATCTTTCTCTCATTTCATCCACTTATAAAGGGTTGCATTTTGTCTTTCATCTGGCAAAATATAATTCACCTAATATCTTTTATGGGGAAAATTATATATATGTACTCCCAGTTCCTGTGTAGGATTGTACATGTGCAATATCTCCATGACACAGGATATTCAGGCGACCTTTAAGGAACTCTTACTGGTAACACTTTAGGATGGATGCTTGGGTGTTTAAGTAGCCAATATCCAAAGATAGAAAAATACTAATTATGTATGAAATCAGATACCAATTTTATAGTGTTAATATATGTAGCACTTATAGTTTACTTTAAAAGAGTTTATCATATAGTTATCTCAAAAAAGATCACTTCTTCCAGATAGTTAAAATATTTAATAGTGTGAATTCTAGTGAGACTGTTATTTATGATTAGAAGATCTGCCTTATGGCCATTTGAAATCTGTTTATCAATCTTTTAAAAGGAGCTGAAATCTTCTATCTGCTTCTTGCATGATTTAATAGGACTATTAACATCATTTTAGCATTTATTCTTCCAATTCAAGTCATACCCATTTTTGAGTATATGTACTAGTCAGCTTTCAATCACTGTGATCATAGTACCTGACAAGGACAACTTGAGGGAGAAAAAGTTTCTTTTGGGCTCATGATTCCAGAAGTTCAGTCCATAGTCCACAGACTACATTGTTCTGAGTCCAAGATGAGGCAGTATGTCATGGAGGAAGGAAACAGCACAGGAAAGCTGCCCAGTTCATGACAGCCAGGAAGCAGAGTAAGTAATCACAATCAGTCACCAACAAGATATACAATCCCCAAGGCATGACTCTGGTGACCTCCTACTTCCTCCTGCCAGGCCAATCTGCCTTGAGTTATCACCCAGCAACTCATTCAAATTAGTAAACCCATCAAATGGGTTAATCCACTAATTAGATTGCAGTTCTCATCATCTAATCCTTTCATCTCTAAATGTCCCTGCATTGGATATGTTTCCAAGACATGAGTTTTTTTGGGAGACACTTTATATCTAGACCACAATAGATAAAGGTTTACAAATTAAAAAAAAAAAAAAAACCTTCAAATAGGTGGTTGTTTCACCTCTAAGTTTAAAAAAAAAAATCAGACAAGGCTAGACAATTCCTTTCATGTTCAGTGAAGAGTCCAAGAGCAGCAGCCACCAAGATGGTCATAGCATTTAAGTCTGCAAATTCCAAACTAAGGGGCAAATATATAACCAGCTGGAATTATCATTTTTTAATCCTTTAATTCATTTTTCAAAAAACATTTCAATAACTCAATAATAATTAAGGCATGAAATGTGTATAGAAATAACATAAGCTCTCTTTCATTTCCATTATATTGTAGTAAATATGAGCATATCTTAAATTCAACCTAGATAAATGAGATATAACATGCATCAAATGTGAACAATCTCTGGTTATATTTAGAAATGGCAACACCTATTTAGGTACTCTAAAGTAATATATTGCTCATACATACCACACACAGTGTGTAAATAAAATCCCAAAGAATGTACTGGAGAAAATATGACACATCAATAAGCTGGGAATAAATGTTGCATGCAATATTATTATCTGAAAAGTAGCTCAGTGTCTTTGCACTGGATATAGTTTCAATAATCAGAATCGGATTTTAACTGAAATGTTTCATTTAATTTTTATTTAATATAAGCTTCTCTGAATATTTAATTTTAATAATAACTTTCTATTATTTTATTTGCTTGTTCTGCTCAGATTTCCCTAAGAAAATAGTATGGAATAGAAATTGTAACATCAGGGTCCCAGCAATGTTGGGTTCTCATGTGAGATACCCTCTTGTCATGTCTCATATGACAGAGAGACAGAGACAGCTAAGCTCTGGTGTCTCTTTTCATAAGAGTACGAATTTCATGACAAGGTCACCATTCTCAGCAACTTATCTAAATCTAATTTTCTCCCAGAGGCTCATTTTCAAGTACTATAAAATTGGGGGTTAGGACTTCTTGTAGACTGGAATGTTTATTTCCAATTGGAATTATGCACTGAAACCTAACCTCTAATATGATGATGTTCAGATACGGGGACTTGCAAAATGACTAGGTCCCAAAGGCAAGATTCTCCTGAATGTAACCTTATAAAAGGGACTCCAGAGAGGACCCTTCTTCCTTGCTTTCTGTGAGGACACAGGGAAAACAAAAAGCAAACAAACAAACAAAGCCACCTGTGAACAAGGAAATTGTCCCTCACCAAAGACCAAGCAGTGGTGCAAAACTGTAATCACAGTGGCTTGGAGGCTAAGGCAGGAGGATCTGAAGTTCAAAGCCTCAGTAACTCAGCAAAACACTGTCTCTAAATAAAAAATTAAAAAGACTGGGGATGTGGCTCTGTGGTTAAGCACCTCTGGGTTTAACTTAGTACCAAAAAAAAAAATAAATAAAAGAAGAAAAAGAAATTGATTAAATTCATGGAAAAGATTTATAGTTTTTTCCTTTGTGAAATAAAAACATATACAGAATTATCCACATACCTTTTAGTAATGAAAAATCAATGGAAATCAAGTAGCATAATTACTTATGATAAGGTTAGGAAGCTAGCTAGCATAAGTAATAAAAGCATTTTGGATATTATAATGGTAAATTGGTAATATGATCATACAAGTAATAAACATGGTTTTATGATTGAATCAAAGATGGAAACACCTAAATATAAAATAATCTGGGTCAGTTCTTTCCTGGAGCTACCTATTATGATCATCAATGTATACTTCTGAGCAAATTTAATGATAGAAAATCAAGGACAATACATAAGGTTATGTCTTTTAAGTGTAAGAACACAGAATGTGTGTGCATGTGTGTTGTAGCTTCGTGTGTGTCAGTTGAGAACAATTGCATTTTAAATTTAGTATAGAGATACAAATATTAAAATAAAATGTAGTAAAATTTATTTAATTTCTTTCATTTTTTTAATTTTCAAAAAAACCCTTTTAAATAATGAGAATAAATTATTTTGATATAAATATATGCTATGCTATATTGCTATTTAAATTAGGTATTATATATGTGCATTAAAATATATAATCATAATGCTACCAAGTTAATATATAAAGAATCCTGATGTCTGGGTAGCTTAAAATATACAGGTTTATTTCTTGTCATAAAATGTCTACTGATATCAGACAATGTCCAACATCATCTGCCATCTTGTAATACCAGAGAAATGGAGAACAGACACAAACCAAACAAACATAAAGATTATTGGCCAACACTGGCCTACAGACCCAATTTTACTGTCTGGTAAGCTTAGAATCACAAGGAGAAAAAAAAATGTTTCCCAAACATTAAGATAGGGAGTTGACCGGCACGAGCAAGATGACATTCTAGATGGATATTCAAGGGTGTATTAACATCTGTTCTTTCTCCCACACCCTGAAATATTAAAAGTGACAAGTTCACAATAATGGTTTGCTTCATTTTCTAGCTTTTCCCCACTTATAATGTTAAATCAGATCCTAATATAACTGTGATGTTTTTTATGTGTCAATAAAATTAGACTATCATGCTCAGTTATTTAATCAAACATCAGTCAAAATTCGTTGAAAAGGTATTGTTAGTTATGAATGATATTTAAAGCGGTAGGTTCTGAGTAAAGAAAACTACTCTCAGCTTTGGGTGGGCCTTATCCAATCAGTTGGAAGCATAAGAGAAAAGACTGAAATCCCCGGAAAAGGCAGGAATTATGCATCAGAGACTGACTTCAGACTTCAAACCTTCTGTTGCTGGAGCCAGTTACTTAACACACACAAAAATAAGAATCAGTCTCTCCTCTTTCCTCTCTCACTCTTTCTCTCTTTCTATCTCCCTCCCTCCCTCTACACACACACCCCTTCCTGGTTCTGATGTCCCTCTGGAAAACCTTGACTAATATACTGTCTCTCTGAGAGTAACAAATACTAAACTTCCTATGTACTAAGCCTCAAACTTTGTCAATTGTTCTAAAAGAGAGGATGTATGAAATAGAAACTCTTGGAAAAAATCAAGATAAACAACACTGCAATAATTTGCTACTATAAACACACATGCACACATAAACACATACACACACACACACACACACTCACACGCACACATACACACAACATGCTTTCTACAGACATGACCTGGAAAGGACCTTTTCCCTTCACACCTACAATGATGCTTTTACTGATATTTTGTTCTTATGAAAGAAAAACAAAAGCCAAGAAGGAACCTGAAAAAATATTTTATTCTATGATCATTCTCTGTTGGTAATTTTCCATGACAGGTGTGATTGCCTACCTGTGAGAGAAAAGAGCCCATATTGATAAAATTTCTTATAATGCTTGGCAACTTTAGGTTTGATCTTCCTCCATTTGGTTTATCTTTCCCACTTCCTACATGTCATAATTTTTCTGACTGTACTTAACAGGCTTCCCAGGTTTAGTTTTTGTCCAGTGGGAACAATGTGCTGGCTTGGTTTTAAGGCTGACCCTCCTCTTTGGATTCTTCCCATATGTTTTTAAAACATATATTATGCCAAGTTCCTGTTTTCTCAGTGCATATTTTTATATGTGGGGGTTAACTGGAGTAAAATGAACAGATTAAATTATATTTCAGTCATATTCTGGCTTAATTTCCCCTTGAATTCATTTCAAGCTGACTGTTCCATCCTCATTCATCTTTATTCATTCAACTGTATCCCATGGATGTTTGCCATTTAAGCACCTGGTAGTTTTCCCCTCTTGGCAGATTCTTGGATTCCTCCTAGCTTTTCTAGTGTTTTAGTAGAATTAAGAACATTATTTTTCTCAAAGGTGAGGAGGGTTTAGGGGAAAATTTAATGCAATTTATTTTCCTTGCCAAAGAAATGTTAGGAGTTTAAGAGGTAAATTTCACAGATATATCCCTCCCCTCTGGGTTCCATGCTTGTTATGCACGTAAATCTTCACCGTGCATTTTAAGGACTTTGAAAGTGGAAGCACCACAGGGTTATTGCCAGAAAGCACCAATAAACAGCAGTGCTTTCAATGCCTGTATAATGCTTTCATTATAAACTTCGAAGTTCAGAACACTCAAAACTATAATCCTAGCAACACACAGCATTAATGTTGCATGTAACTTTTACTGTGCATTCACAGAACTCATAGTTTAACAACTTAAGAATTATGAGATTTAAGTATATGTTTCTTACACAAATGTGATGGCATCAGGATTTTTTTTTTGCATCTCCAATCCATGACAATTTTTATCTGTCCACACAACGCTTTAGCAAAATTGTTTTGCACAGTTTTATGAATTACACCAGTAAATCCTAGGGCAGTTTGAATGATAAATTAAGATCAACAATGATGGAAAATACCTAACAGCCACCACTCCATCTCTGCTCTAGCTGGCACGTTCCACATTACAATGGAGCAGAATTCCCTACCAGGTATTTTCTCAGTATAGATTAGTTCTTTCAGGATACAGATTTCACACCAAACAGAAAAAGACAAGACAAAATTACAACTGGTTTCTAAAATAGCTCCTGCAACCACAAGTGTAATATGTTCAGTGTGGGAAGCCTTGCTAATGATGCATACATTTCCCAACCACATCCACACTTTGATCAAAACCACTGTCAGTAGCTTTATCTTCGAAAATAAAGATTGTGTATGTGTGTGTGTGAATGTGTGTGCATGCGCGTGCATGTACTGGATGTAACATTGTTTAAAAGAATGTTAAATATGAAAAGAATTTGTCCTTATGGAAGAAATATGCCTTTGGAGATGTCAAGGTGACACTTTGAGATTTGTCTATCTAGTCTAAGTCTTAATACTCAAGTGACCTCCACTGAAGGAGATAATGTCAAGTTGAAAAGCACTAAAATAGAGTTAAAAATGTTTCCACAATTCCATGAAGAAGGATGAAGTGAGATGAAGACAGAGAGATCAAATGTTACTTTAGTGAACGTGTGAAATACACACTCTGTGCCATTTCAAACTAAAGTAAAATTTATTTGGGAAAATAAATATACAACATTTGTTTGAATTTCTGTACCTTATTACATTTTAATTGATACTTAGGTAAATTTTGTTCTTCCTGAATGCATACTGTTAGCAAATTAAGTGTGTTATACTTTATGTATGTATATGTATGTGTATACACATACATATACACACACATATGTCCAAATCTGTTTTTAACAGATGATCTATTGGTTCTAAATTAAAACTTTTAAACTCTATTAAAATTTTATTTAGATTTAATTTTAATTATATCTAAGTTTTATTATCTGTATTTGTGTGTGCATAAAATATATAACTTGAGCTGCAGAACATTCTATATGTGTGTGTATGTATATATATATATATATATATATATATATATATATATATCATATATACACATATATATGATAAAAATTATCTTTACATACAGTTTAATTCAGTACTACCTGCTATTTTAACTAAAGATCTGAAATAAATATTAAGAGTTATGAAATATTTATTTGTAAATGGAGCTCTGCTTTTCAAATGCTGGAAAACTCTCCTTGATCACAGTTGTGCCTATATTTATTAGGAGGTCATATGTTCTCCACATAACTGAAAAAGCAATATCAAGGAGCCTTTTTTCCATTATGAAAGGAAGAGTGATGTCAATGAGAGCCTATTAATGGGATGCTTTTATCTTTTATGTTAGCAGGTTGTGATGTCTTTGCTTTGGTAAACATTGGCTGCTGAGCTGGAGATAAGAAAAAAAGAAAAGCCACATCAAATTACACAGTTGGGATAAACTAGAAATATAATAGAGCTTGATTTATCCATGCCTTGCCTGTAAACTCAGACATTCACCTTAAATTCAATAATTCTGTAAATATACCACAAAGTAAGTTTAGATAGTCTGGAAGATCTGACATAATAAAATCCAACAAGTAGGTGAAAAAGTGTTCCTGTCACTGTAAATCTGCTATCACCACGGTAGGTACCTGGTACTCTGTGAAGAGGCTGATCTTTCTCTGTCTTATTCCCATGACTAGAATCATGTTTGTTCAAAAAGCTATGTCATTCCAAAATACTTCATACTTTCATTGAGCAATTTTTGAATATTCTTTTTTCCTCTCTTTGATTTATACTTACCCTTCCTATATAATTTTAAGTAAAGAATGCTGGTACTCTTATACTTTAGAAAACAGAATTCCTTGTTACATTAAGCATACAATGATTTTGTTAGGGGAAACTCCAAGGAAAAAGATGGAAGTGGACCCTCAGCATGCTGGGAGAGGTGTTGATTCACACTGGAGGTCCTACCCTAGTGAAGAGAGAAGAATATTCAATGGTTGTGAACATTCTAGTCAGGTTGCAAATGTAGGAAGTTGGGAAGGTCATTATTAGTCCTTGGACCACAGACAGTTATCTCAGGATCTTGCATTTTGCATGAGCAGGGCTGCTTTCTATTCCTGCCACACTCAGTCACTAACTTGGATCAGTCCATGGGACATAGGTTCTGTGTTCAGTGTGTTAATGGGCTTCTATCAATTTTGCAGTCAAGCAGCTACAGCCCTTGCTCCATCACATCCCCCCAGTTGGACGCTTGCAAGGGACTTTCTCATGGCTGCCTTTGGTAGGGCTTGTTTCAGAAAATATCTTTCAACTTTGCTCACATCGATGACAAATTAGGATCAGTGTTTCAAAAGAAGAGGAAAGGTGAAAGTCATTTCAAAGTACTGTAAAGTACATGATTGAATGTCACAATATTAATAATAATGTGCTACTCTGTGTGGGTATCAACCTACTGTCTTTCTCCCTTTACTCTAAGAGAACTTTAACCTCCAAACTTGCCAAAAAAAAAAAAAAAGTTGACAAAGTTCACTTATTTTAAAACATGTTGTCTGAGCATCATTGATTTAATAAGAATTAAGGGTGTTGGCTGGGCATAGTGTCGCATGCCTGTAATCCCAGCATCTCAGGAGGCTGAGACAGGATTGTAAGTTCAATGCCAACCTCAGCAACTTAGCAAGGCCCTAAGCAACTCAGATAAAGCCTTTCTTTAAATAAAATATAAAAAATTCTGGGAATGTGGCTCAGTGATTAAGCACCTCAGGTTAAAAAAAAAAAAAAAAAGAACTAAGACTGCTGTTTTGCAGAAAGAAAAAAAAAGAACAAAATATAATGTTGATTGGATTTGATTTATTATTTATAACTATGATCTTTCATTCATAGTTAGGAAATGCTGCTTTTAAATCCAGTCCTTCACCCTTCCAAAGTGATTTTTTTTTTAATATTAAATGACTTTTGGTCACAAAAAACATCAAACTCCAAGGGGAGTGCAATGTGTATTACTAAAATAAAGATAATCATCACAAATTCTATTTCAAAAGTGCTTAATACTAATGAATCATGTGAGGCCCTGGAAAACAATCTTTTGACATTTCCATAGAATATTTGTTGCACTATTTTAAAGAAACAATAATGCAAAGCTACCTACCCATGAGAAATTGATCTTCAGTACTTTAATGTAATTAGTTCTTAATTCCCTCTCTGGTTTCCCTGGATCTGCTTTAGTCTTGAAACCAATTCAAACAATGTTTTAATTATTGCAACATGTAGCTTAATGGGAATTCTCGGGTGTCTCAGCACAAACACCTACAAATCCTTTCCACCCCCAACCTTCTGATGTCTGTATTTAATTTTCAACTTTCTGCAAACCAGGCATGCATTTGCCACAGAGCCATGAAGTAAGATAATCAGTGTTATGCATTAACATGCATCCTGAACCTGCCATGTTGTGTCTCAGGAGAAAGAAATCAAATCTTCTTGCAGAGCCTTTGGAGGTGGCAGCCACTAGCTCCCCACTGAGGATATTTGATACACTTCCCCAGCACTTGGCCCTGCTTTCATTTCATGTGATACTCTACTCAATTGCATTTTATTTGGGAGTAATATGAAAATTCAGCACTTTGAGCCTAAGTGGGTTTTTTTGTTGTTGTTTGTTTGTTTGTTTTTTTCAAATAGAGATCCGGATCCTGTGGTCCTGTCAGAGGCATAAGCAATATTTGAGATCTGTTCAGGTATTATTCAAGGTGTCATGATTCTTTTGGTCTTACAAATGTTATAAATTGCAGCTACAAGTGAAATGGTAAGAAGGAGAAGAGCACAATGAGGTTCTCAAAATGGTCTGCAAACAAATGCTGATTTAATCCTTTTTTACTCACTTAACAATTCCTTTCTGTGTAGTTCACCTAAATTCAGGCACTTGTTTTCTCCCTTAAAAATTTTGTGAATACCCAAATCTGCACCACATTGGACTAGGATCTGACTTCCTGAACAAGACTCCTAAAGCGCAAGAAGTAAAATCAAGAATAAATAAATTGGATAGATTCAAATTAAAAAGCTTCTTCTCAGCAAAGTAAACAATTAATAACTTGAGGAGAAATCCTAAAAATTGGGAGAAAATCTTTACCACATGCACCTCTGATAAAGCATTAATCTCTAGGATATGTTAAGAACTCAAAAAACTTAACACCAAAAAAAAAAAAAACAAATAACACCCAATCAATAAATGGGATCAGGGACTGAATAGACACTTCATAGAAGAAATACAATCG
The DNA here is from genome assembly GCF_048772815.1 of Callospermophilus lateralis. Taxonomy (NCBI): domain Eukaryota; kingdom Metazoa; phylum Chordata; class Mammalia; order Rodentia; family Sciuridae; genus Callospermophilus; species Callospermophilus lateralis. The sequence continues at coordinate 19,099,286 of NC_135307.1, forward strand.
ATCAACAAATATATGAAAAAGGATTCAATATCTATAGCAATTAGAGAAATGCAAATCAAAACTACTCTAAAATTTCATGTCACTCCTGTTAACATGGCAATCATCAAGAATACAGGCAACAATAAATGTTGGCAATAATGTGGTGAAAAATGTACATTGCAAATTGGTGCAACTATTATGGAAAGCAGTATGGAGATTACTCAGAACACTGGGAATGGAACCACCATTTGACCCAGCTATCTCACTCCTTGGATTATACCCAAAGGACTTAAAATCAGCATACTATAGTGACACAGCCACATCAATGTTTATAGCAGCTCAATTCACAATAGCTAGACTATGGAACTAAGTTAGGTATTCCTCAATAGATGAATGGATAAAGAAAATGTGATATATATATACATATATATGTATATATATATGTATATATATATATATACATATATATATACATATATATGTATATATTTAATGGAATATCACTCAGCTTTAAAAAGAGTAAAATTATGGCATTTTCCAGTAAATAGTTGGAGTTGGGGAATATCATGCTAAGTGAAATAAGCCGATTCCACAAAACCAAAGGCCAAATGTTTTCTCTAATATGCAGATGCTGATACACAGTAAGGCGGGGGGCAGGGGCACTAGGGAAGAATAGTGTTACTTTAGGTAGAGGGAAGTGATGGGAGGGGAGGAGCAGAGATGTGGGGATAGGAAAGATAGTAGAATGAAACAGACATTATTACTGTATGCATATGTGTGTTTACATGACCAATATGATTCTGCAACATGTACACTCAGAAAAATGAGAAGTTATATCCCATCTATATATGGTATATCAAAGTGCATAAATGCATTATACTTATATGTATAACTAATTAAAACAAATTAAAAATTTTTAAAAATAAAGTGCTTCATAAAGTGAAAAAAGAATTTTTTTGAGTACACACTTTGTTGGGTATAGCATAAGAAGCCTATCCCAAAGCATAATATTGTCATTAGAAATTGAAAAATTGACTTTAATATTCTTTTGTAAGCCAGTAGGGTTTTTTTTTTTCTGTTTTGTTTTTGGGAAATTCTAAAATAGAACTACCATATGATCCAGCAATCCCACATGTGGGTGTAAGTTCAAAAGAAATGCAATCAGTATCTTAAGGAGATATCAACACTCATAAATTCAAGGAAGCCAGTGCTCTCTGCAGCCAAAACATCCAAACAAACCAAGAGTCACTTGAAGGATTTAGGGACAAAGAGATTGTGATATATATACACTATATATACACACATGTAGATATATGCATATATGTATATATAACATACATGTAATATGTGCACATGTATATAAAATACATGTATATATAATGTACATATGCTTATATGCATATATATTTATATAAAATCTACATTCATATATAATGTATATTAACAGCCCAATTGTGCCTGAGTACTAGGATAGCTTTTGGAAAGGCTAAAGAAAGCAGCATGTGAGGCATATGATTTATTAGGGAAAGCTTACAAGAGATCAGTGGCTGCTCTGAGAAGAGCTCAGTGATGACAGGCTGACGGATTGCACCTTCATCCCTCAAGGTGCTGTGCCAAGCAATGCCTTCTCTCTCTCTCACAGCATCTTGTGCAGTGGCAGCTGGCTGGACTAGTGGCACGTATCCTTTCCACAATGACCTCAGTTCCCTGCCTACTCCACTAAGGAGGGGGGGCTGTTATAAATTAGGCTGAAGAAGCAGCGACATCATCAGCATTAGCTTGCTTAGTTTGCTTGTCTAACCAGTATCCCAAGGAGCAACTGTCCTGCAATTTATGCAAGAAAGTAGCTTTCTATGGATAAAACTAATTAGCCCTTCTTTGCAATGAGCATAAGAGAAAGCCAGTGTCCTTTAAGATGATATGTATTTACACATTCTAAATCAGACTTGCTCTTATGGTCCCTTTACCATTCGCCTAAGGTTTGGGAGAATACAAAGGTACGTGAAAAGGAATATAATTCAGCCTTTTAAAATTGAAGGAAATGTTGCTATTTGCAACAAGGTGAATGAGTCTAGAGAACATTCTGCTTAGTGAAATAAGCCATGCACAGAAATAAAAATACTGTATGAATACACTAATATGTGGGATCTGAAAAGTTCACACTCATACAACAGACACTAGAACAATGACACTGAGGGCCTGAAGCAGTGATGGAAATGGGGATGTGCTTGTCAAAGGTACCAACTTTACATTACAGGATGAGCAGGACTTATTTCCTTGTCAGCATCCTGAGAACTTTACATGTGTGTTCTCTAGTCAAGAGTCAATATGAGAAAACTTTTAACCTTTGGTTTCTTGGGGAGGCTTATTTCACTTAGCATGATAGTATCCAGATCCATCCATTTAACAGAATATGTCATAAAGTCATTAAAACCAAAGGCCCGATATTTTCTCTGATATGTGGAAACTAACCCACAATGGGGGGCGGAGGCAGTGGTGAAATAGCAGAACAGGGGAGCAGACAGAGGGGAATGAAGGGAAGGGAGGGAGGATAAGAAAAGGAGCATTGGAATGAATCTGACATAGCATTCCTATGTGCATATATGAATACACCATAGTGCATCTCACCATTGTGTATATCCACAAGAAATTACCTTAAAAAATAACAATTGGTAAATGGCAGAAAGATCAATGCAACAGGGAGTGGGAAGAGGTAAGGGGAAGGCAAGGTACTGGAGTCTGAATTAGAACAAAATATATCCCATGTTTGTATAATTATTTCAAAATAGATTCTACTGTCATTTATAACTAAAAAAACCCCAATAAAATAATAAAAAAAGAGTCAACTTGCAGACACCTTGACTTCAGCTTTATAAGACCCTGAGTGAAGGACCCAGTAAATTCTGCTGGAATCCTGGCCCAGGAAAACTATGAGATAATCATTCTTTTTTTTTTTTTTTTTTTTTTTTTCTTTAAGCCTCCAAACTGAAAGCAGTTTGTTAGAGAGCAAGAGAAAATGAATACTACTAAACTTCAAATCTTTATTTTATTCATGAACTTCGGATACCTATTTACTTAAATGAATAGATTCAGTATTCACTACTATTTCTATCTTAGTGTGTTCTCACTGTCACAGAAAGAGTTCCATCAGTCTAACATGAAATAAAAAAAGAGAAAGAAAAGGAATTTTAATTCATCTGTGTGTCTTTTTCTATTTTAAAATCTATAGCAGTTTGGGAGAAAAAGACCATTCCATGATCCTAATCTAAAGGATGAACTGTGATACCTAAAGTTATGGAAAAAAAGCCCTTCTATCATCTCATTATTTAATGATGTTTGGTTTTTAAATGTTTAATTTGAACTCTGAACTTACATCCTTCTTCTGTAAATGTTCTGAATAGAATTGTTTGAACAGAAGTAAACCTTTTAAATTACCATAGAATAATTTTGTTTGTCCTTTCTAAATATAAATTGCAAATCATCTCTAAAAGAAAATTACGACTCAGTGCTCTGGGGATACATTCAACACATTTGTGTTTTTCACATCATTCTAGGTGGTTCTTATAATAATAGATACTTGGGAAACTTCCATAGAACATATGTGCACTTATCAGAAGATCCTGGCTATTTCTAATATGTGAGGTATGAAGCAAAAGTTTGGTTGTGCCAAAAGGAATTTCCCATCCTGAAGTGAGGAGACCCTAGAAGCATTGATAGGTATGTAAGTGCACCATGTACCATTTGGAAATGAAGGACATACCCCATGGAATCGATTGCTGGAATCCACTCACTGAAGGCTTTACCACAGACCACTGTGGTCAGAGAAGATCCACTTTATTCAGTGAACCATAAACCAGTGTGTTTCTAAAGCAGAAAAGCAAAAGCTTATGAAAGACACTTACTAAACATTTCCGGACAGCTTTCCAATACCACAGGCCATAATTGCAAAAGATGGAAATTAATCTTCCTGCCTTTTTCCTGACCTTTGCACCCTTTCATCTTTCACCCATTGTTCTCTTTCTCTTCTGACTGTTTCAGGAATTCAGGAATAATCTCTCTCAGAACATCAGTTATCAGCAAGCAGGTAATGAATAATAAAATTATTATTCACTTTCCATTTCAACTTTTCATTTTATTTTTAAAATAATCTTTTATTTCAGACAAAATATGGAGGATAAATTGTACATATAAGAAAATTTCATGTTTCTGGAATTAATTTTGACTGGTTGCTCTAAATACAAATATTTTCACAGAGAAGTATTGATATAAATCCAAGTTCAATGCTATTTCATTAATAAGCTGTAGCACTTAATTCGACTATTTGTAGAGTTTTTCAATCAATTATTAAGCTTTTGTTGTAAGCTCCTTAATGTATAACATACATTAGTATTCTTGGATAATCAATAAACAGAATCCAATTTATTCTTACCAAAATAAATATCCAGTTGTCTATTTTGCATTTATTTCAGGCCAAAACCGCATCTATAATGCATTTGATGCTTAGAATTCCTTAGCATTTATACATTGCTTTAAATGTGCAAAAATAGAAATGCTTTCATATGTAGGCATTTTAAACACGTGTGTTGTTAACCATAAAGATCACCAGACACCCAGAATGCTTAACTAAAAATTTTGGAAGAGACTTGACCATTTTTATTTTGTAATAATTGATGTGTATTTTTAATCCTTACTTACCAAAAAGAAAAATAAGTTTAATAAGACATAATTTTCTATAAGTCACAAGTTTAATAGCTGAGAAAATTAAGAGTCAAAATCAGTTCTTTATAGAATACCTGTTTTTTTCCTACAACAAAATAATACCAGTAAAGAGTCAAAGACTTATTATTACAGATGTATATATAGCACAAATCTCAACAAAAAATTGCCACACATATATAAGTGATAATTATTTAAATTAATGTGACAAATTACTGAAGTTACTTTATGCATAAACATATATGTAAGTGCATACAGTGTATGTGATTTTTTAAAATACAGATATGTCACTACAAGGACAGCTAGTGACTTGCTAATTAGGGCATTCATGGCTTTGTAATATTTTAGTGACAATACACATCTGAAATATAAATTTATCTTCATTGTGCAAATAAATCCTGACACAATAAATCAAATATGCATGAACACCCTTAAACTTTCTTATCAATAGAATTTTATTGTTAACCAATGCCCAGCAGGGGGTGCTGGCACATTGGCACTGGTGACTGGAGGACATTGGTGGTCCTACCAGGTCAAACAAAATATTAACAATTAAGCCCCTTCACAGAATTCATTTCTGTATATACTTTTTAGAGAATAGAGGTCATTCATACACATTCATAATGATATTAGTATTAGAAGCAAACTTAATTTGTTATTTGCATTTTAATAGTTTTTTGATAAAAGAACTTGAATTTCTGAAGTGGGTTTGAATGAAACCATGTAGAATTAAATATTTTTTATCAATAATTATTATTGACAGGCACAGTGGTGCACACCAATTTCCCAGTGACAGGGAGGCTGAAGCGGGTTGCTCAGTGATAGAGCAACCCTGGGCTCCATCTATAGTATTATAACTATTATTATTTATTTAGACATGACTTATATGTATCAGCTATTATTAAGTTTCATATTAAACACCATTAGAATGGTCATATGTGTTAAATTATTAATATAAATATAAACATAAATCATTTGCAACATTTGAAAGCTGATTTTCACAATTTCTCAGTAATCAAGGGGATAAAAACTTAAAATCAAATAAATAAAATTACAAAAATTAATATCATTGGCTGCTAAATTTTAATATATAGTTAAATAATTTCTGTCTACAAAATATGGTCAACTGGCCAACTCAGTAGAGTACTATGTGCAATGATTCTGTTGGTGTTTTTAATATAAAACAATCTAAAACTGAACTGAATTTTATTGGAGGGGAACATATTTTAATGGCATCAGTTGGATGCAATTCTGAATCTTCAATAGAAATAATCTACTCTCTCATCTTTAAAGATGCTTTTACTCATGTAATTGAAGTAATTTAACTGTAAGAAAAACCCATATTCTTTCACTTGTCAGTTAATCCTACTTGGCTGCAACATCTTTTACCCAAACATTTCCCAGTTAGGTTCAGCCAATCCAGGACACCAAGAATGCTTCAAAACTGTGTTCTTCAAGTTAAAGAGGATCTTACCCACATGAAGAGAAATGTTCTGGTTAGAAGGTCCTTTGTCTGGTTGTACTTTCCTAAATAGTTTTCCTTCCATAAAAATGTGTGAGAAATGACAGAGTCTCTGGAAATTTCTATCATGATTAAGTTATCAGGAGCAGAAATGGGGAAGAGTTCATCCTCAAAAAGAGGAGGATAGCATTTTATTCCATTATATCAACCTAAATAAGTAGTTCAAATACATTATATTGAATTCTCCACTTTGGGTTTATCATCCACCAAATTAACTCCTTTACAGTTCACTCCAATGTCAAGTATATTTTGCCATTTTAGATAAAAATGTTCATTCATTTTTTAAAAAAATAGTCTTATTTTCTTTATTTATTCAAAATTGTCCCATGTGTTAGAAGATCATAAACATATTAATAATCAAGCATTTAATGAAACATTTGGATTCACTCAATTCAGATTCTCACAATCCCATACTTTAACTACATTGTTTATTCTTCATTTATCCACATGAGATGTGTAAAATATTCAACCTTATTATCCTATGCAAGTATTTTGTGCCTATTGATATGGCAATAAATCAGCAGATATTTTTCAGGTGACTGATTTGCAGGTAACTCTGTATCAGGTGATTGAAGACATAGAAGTAAAGAAATATCTCTTGGACCTTTTCCTCTCCCATCATTTCTCAACTCGAGTGTTTTAAGTACAAGCATCTTCCAACCACTATGTCAACCATAGTCAAGCCTGGAAGTAGATTGTGGAATTTTAAAATTGATTTTGTTAGTATGTTATAGTTATACATAATATCAGGTTCCTTTTGACATAATCATACATGCATGGCATATAATTTCCTCCATTTCAGTTCCCAATTCATTCTCTTTCCCTCCCTTCCTCCCTCCCTCCTGTTCCCCTTTCTCTTTCCTTCCTTCCTCCCTCCTCCTGTTCCCCTTTCTCTACTCTTTCTTCTTTTTATTTACTACTTTTTATTTTTTATTTTATTTTATTATTATTTTGGGGGAGGTGCTGGGGATTCAACCCAGGACCTTATGCATGTGAGGCAAGCACTCTACCAACTGAGCTATATCCCCAGCCCCTACTACTTTTTAGATCATGATTTATAGACATACCTAAAGGTGAAATTCACTATGGTATATTCATATATGTACTTATCATAATCTGTTCAATTTTATTCTACATTTTCTCACTTTTCCCATTCTTCCTCCCTCCCCTTTTGTCCTCTTCCTCTATTCCAATGATCTTATTCGTATTTTCATGGAATCTCCCCACCTGTTTTTCCCTTATCTTGTTCAAACTTCTGTATATGAGAGACATCATTTAACTCTTGAATTTCCAAATCTGACTCATTTCACTTAGCATGATGTTCTCCATTTACGTCAATTTACCAGCAAATACAATAAATTTCATCCTTTCTTATGGCTTAGTAAAATTCCATTGAGTATATTTACCACATTTCTTTTCACCTTTTGTCTGTTGCCAGGCATCTGGGCTGGTTTGATAACTTGGCTGTAGTGAAGTGAGCTGCTATAAGCATCAATGTGCCTATATCACTGTAGTATGGTGATTTTAGTTCTAAATACCAAAGAGTGGGACAGCTGTGTCATGTGATAGTTCCATTCCTAGTCTTTTGAGGACTCATCATACTTCTTTCCAGAGAAGTCATACTAATTTGCAGTCCCATCAACAATAAAAGAGTGTACCTTTCCCTCCACATCTTCACCAGCATTTATTATTATTTGTATTCTTGATGATTACCATTCTAAATGGAGTGAGATGAAATCGCCATGTATTTTTGAATTGCATTTCCCTGATTGCTAGGATGCTGAACATCTTTTCACTTTTTTTTGCCACTTATATTTCTTTTTTTTGAGAAATGTCTGTTTAGTTCTTTTGTCCATTTATTGACAGTGTTATTTGCTTCTTCAGTGTTAAGGTTTTTAAGTCTCTTATGTAAAGTCTGAATATTAAGCACTTGTAAGAGGACCAGCTGGCAAATTTGTTCTCTCCTTCTAGAGGCTCCCTCTTCACACTTTTGATTCCATGGCTGTGCAGAAGGTTTTTTGGAATTACTCTTTTTGGTTGTATACAACACCAGAATAACCCTGACTTAATCACAAAAGCAGGAGCACAACATGCTCCAATTCCTTCCCAGCAAATCCCCACCTCTGTTTCCTTCCCTCCCCTCCCTGGATCCCTCTTTAATTCATTTAGTGACTACTGTTTTTTAAATTAGTGTCCTGTGGATACACCTGATTCCAGGACCCACCGTGACATATCCATGTACACACATATGAAATCTCAGTCATATTCAGTCTACTATTCCTCCCTTTTCCCATCCCTTCTTGGTCCTCCTCAATCCTCTTCACCTGTTATAACTGATCTTTTCTCTATTTTGATGAAATTCCTTCTTATTTTTTTTTAGTTTCTTTTCTTTCTTCTCACACCCAACTTATTAATTGTTGGTTTTACGCTTTGTGTTTTAGAAATCTCGTTAAAGAAGATGGTGCCTGCATCAATATATTGGAGCTTATCTTTTCTTGTTGAAAGTTTCTGGTCTGACTCCTAGGTCTTCTATCTATTTTGTTGGTTTATTTATTTTATTTTGTATATTTTTGGTCCTGGGTATTAATCCCCAGGACACCTAGCCACTGAGTTATATACTAAGTACATTGTAGTCTTAATTTTGAGAGATGGTATAAGGTGGGTAGGGTCTTGCTAAGTTGCTGAGGCTGGCCTTGAACTTGGATACTCCTTCTATCCCCCAAGTTTCTGGGATTTCAGGCACTTGCCACCATGCTCAAGTCTTTTATCACCTTTGAAATGACTTTGGACATGGTGAAAGAAACAAATCTATTTTCATTCTTCTACATGTGGATATCTACTTTATCTAGCACCATTTGTTAAAAAGGCGATTTTTTTTTTTTTTTTTGTCTGTCATGTATTGGTACCTAGGTTGAGCATCAGGTGATGGTATTTATGTGGATTTCTCTTTTTGTCTTATTTTCCATTGGTCTTTATGTCGGTTTGATGCAAATACCATGCTGTGTCTTTTACTATATGCCCGGGTGGTTTAATTTGAGAGCAGAAATTGTGATGCCTCCAATATCACTCTTCTTGCTCAGGATTTCTTTGGCTATTCTGGATCTTTTATTCTTCCAAATGAATTTTAGGACTTTTTTTTTTTCCCCTCGATCACTGTGAAGCAAATCATTGGTATTTTGACATGGATTGTCATCTTACCCTGACCCACAAATGATGTTTGCAATCAAACTTGTTCTACTCTTCAGATATATGGGATGAATTCAAATGTTGCTCTTATTGTAGTTGATCTGCCAATGGTATTTTACAGTGTCCACTTTCTATTTCACAAAACTCTTACTTTTTTTCTCATGGTTTCTAAAAATCCATAGTCATTTCTTATAAATTACTCTTTCATTATCTCATTTGTTTTACCTTTCCTCTGCTTTGCCTGTAAATATCAGGAATCTCCAAGCATTAAGAGTAGGCACTTTATCTTCACTGTGTGTTAGTAGTCTGAAAGTAACCCAAAAAAAGAAAGCTCTAGCAAACTGGAAGTTTCCTGTTTGCAGACAACAAGAACCATTACTGCCGAAAGGCTATGTCACTAAGTTCCCAGGGTATCCTCATTGATATGAGTACAGAATATATTACCTCTTTTGTGTCAGTCTGTGTATTGGACTTGTTTTCAAGAAAAAATTTTTTAAAGCTGGGCTTATTCTTTTCCAGGTGTATCTTTCCTTATTCTTTCCTTTTCTGATCTGCAGGTGGACATTAAGGACTCTGAGTAACTTTCAGCTTAAACTCCACATGCTTTAAATTTTTTTTCAGAAATAATTGAAGAACAAAAACTGCACATATTAAAAATGTTCAATTTAATCAATTTTGACATAAGCATACAAACATCATACCATCACCACTACTGAGGTAATAAGCATTTCCATCATCCCACAAGGTTACCTTTTGACAATGCCCTTCCAGAGATTGCAATCCAGTAAGAAAGAATGTCTGAACATCATAATACGAGAGACAGCACTGCATGACAAGCAGTAATGAACAATATACAAAGCTATAGATAAGTGACATAGACATTTAGAGGCAGGAGTTATCAAGGGCAGGATAATTGAAAATAGCCTCATCATTACCTATTTAGTGTATTTCCATACTGTTTTTCTGTCCGTATCCTATTTGATTTATTGGTATTATCTTCAATTTTCTCCAGATGTTCATATAAAATACTCAATACATTCAAGGTTTGGATTTTTTTTAGCTTTGTATAAGGATACAGCCTCTTTTTTGGACTGCTTAACCCTTCCTCAGGCCAAATAATAATGACCTTTGCATTCCAGATGTAGTCTCAACATGAAATGGTTTTGGAGTTAGAAAAGTTCTCAAGTTGCTCCATTTGAAATCTCCTACGTGACATGTAAATTCATCTTCTCTTTCCAATTGTTCTCACATACATACTAGTATAAATGGCTATCTCATTAATTTATATTACTGACTCACATAGTTTTAAGCATACAAATTTGTTTTCCCCCCAACGATCCTTTAAGGCAAGCCTTTTTATATTGCTAGAGACAAACATGATCTCTTGATTCACATCAGTTAAGAGTTCCCAGGACCAACTAACTTCTGGTGGTGTTAGATTATAAACTCAGATGATGTCATCGGTCTCTCTCTCTCTCCTGTTCTTTCCTCTTCCTCTCTCTATTTCTCTCTCCAACTGTAAGATATTTTCTACACACAAAGGTTTATCAGATTAAAAAAAAAAGATTTCTCAGTCAAATTTGAATTTCTCATAAACAATATTTTTTATACTATAAATATCTTCCAAACATTGCATTGGACATTCTACATTGTATAGTTGTTTGTTGTTGTTGTTGTTGTTGATGATATTTTATGTTTTTATTTTTTTCTGAACCTGGAAAACATACAGAGCCATCTAATTGCCCTCAGGCAGGCTGCCTCACCAAAATATATAATCGTATATCCCCCAAATAGCAACAAAAGAGAAAACATACTTGATTTCCTTAAATTCTTAGACTGGGTCTTACTGGACCAAACTGAGTAATAGCCCTCAAGCAATTGCCTAGGCCTGGGAGATAGAATGCATACATTTGATGGCTCTAAATCAACTGCAGCCCTCCTACAACAGAGAGGGCAGGAAGGACAACCCCACCAAACCATATTTACTGAAAGTCATGGAGAGGCTACTGCCATAAAGGAAAGCCAAGGTCCAGAGAAGAAATGTATGCTAAACAAGAAAAAGAAAAAGAAGCCCAGAAGAGATGTTTCTTAATGTAACTCCTACCTTGGAAATTCCTGACTTATTGATTAAAAAGTTTAAATTTAACTATACTTTATCAGGCTGTATATTTTATCACCCACATCTAAATTCACTCTATCACAGGTTAGATATGAACCAACATGAACAAATGAATACGTGAGCTGCTAAATAGGAACTTCTCAGTTGTCACATGGCAAAGGAAGCAATTAGAGTTTTCAGTTTAGAAAACAGCATTTGGGTTAGACAGACCTAGATTCTGGTCTTTTGTATGCAATATGAAAAATAACTTGGACTCAAAGAAACTTGGACTACATTTATATTATTTCATTTGATTAGATTAAAAAGTAACCAGTTCACTTAGTATATTATAAACTTTTTAAAGTATTAACTGCATCACTATCAGCAATGGTCTTAAAAATAATCTTTCAAGTGGTATTCCTGTCATTTCTTGCACTTTTTACATATTCAGTAAGTTATTATCTGTTGTGTCTGAGCCTATCTCTTCTACTAGTTTCATTAGCTCCTTGAGTTCATTATTCATTAGTGCACTTTTCTTCAAAATTTTCATGTGAACTTTTTCTTATGTATGCTCAATCCATCTTGTGCTTAATAATTAAGGGGTTTTTGAATAATTATGATTTTTTTTCATTTTTACTCTCTTGAACTCCAAATTACATTTCTTTCTAAAGCTTTGCCTGCCTGTATCTAATACACTGATGGTTGTATGTAGATGCACAGTTAAGCAGTATTCTTATGGGATTTACTATGATCATATTTAAATTGCATTTTTTGATATATTTTGCCCATAATACTGTTAGTTTAACTTTGATTATTTTTACTGTCCTTCACCAAAATATAACTCCCATTTATCTTCTGTAGCTAAGAGCTTGGGATATCCTCCAAATATTTTTTAAAACTTAACATTTTTCTACCCAGGAATTACAATTTGAATTGTAAACCTAGAAATTTCAATGCGTGTTTCCCTTTTACAGATAAATTACAAAATGCTCCATATAAAAAAAAAGTGCATTAATTCCTGGAGAGCTGATCACATGCTACAGAATATAATGTGTGATTTTTCATACAATTTAAATGAAGATTATGGAATGCATCTGCATTCATATTTTATCCCATGTCAACTTTACAAAATTTAAATCAATATTCAAATACATTGATTAATCATTAAATAGATTCTATATGTAAGTTATCTAATGAACATGAGAACACATCTAATAATATTTCTTAACCACATGTTAAAAATTCACATAGGAGAACTTCATTGTGGTGGGCAGGCATTCAGTGGCATGGCTCTTGTGAAAGTACCCTTGTGAGACTCACAGCAAATATCCATATGGGCAAGAAGTGTACCTCAGTTAGAACTTCAAGGCTTTGTACATTGAAAAATAGTTTTTCCCTCATAAAAATATGCTGAGGAACCTCTGAGAAAAAAATTACCTAAAGTGCAATGCTCCCAAAAAATGACCGTGATACGGAATCTAAAACCCTCTATTTGAAACATCATTCTAATGCTTGTTGCTTAGGCTTGGGCACATTATTTGGTTGCTCAGATGGAAGTTAACAGTAAGGTGGATTCAGATTCAATCTCATAACCTACTTGTTATAATACTTGGATAAGTTATTTTTCTTCTCTGAATCTCATTTCCTCTATGCATAAAGATGATAATACAAGAACTTCAATTCAGGACTACTCTGAACATAAAATTTTACCAAGTTTTGTGCATAATAGCTCTCAATATGTCTTGTATTTATTCCTTTATTTTATTCAAGTTTCTTAATCAACTCATTTGGGTTTTAGTGAAAGCAGTTTATCATTACATCTTCAGAGGGTTATTGATAAAATAATGCCAATGAGAGTATGCCAAATCCTAGTGTTGGTTTTACCATTGTAATGTTAATGATCACTACTATTAGTACTACAACTAATATTATGGAAATAGGGATAGAGTTGGTAGTAATAAGGGAATCCAAGTTCTAAGCATACTTACCTACTAACTTATCCTGGGTAACAGATGGAGAATTCTATTCCTCTCTGGCATCCAATTTATCCATTATTATGTCCTATATCTAAAGCTATTTTTATGAAATTACATGCCATTAAATTCTATTTAATTCTAACATAGTACAATTGTGAGTGGTACACTGAATGCCCAGAAAATGAGTGATAATTGACAACTGGCAATGGGCAGTGCTCACCAAGAGACCTTCCTAAACCTGACAATGCCCAAGGCAGAGTGAGCCTGCAGTCTCTGCTGAGACAGTAACAGCTCTTTTCCTTTGGCACTAATTATCTTTCAAAATAAGAATATACCAGATCCAAGCAAAAAACTGCTGGAAACTTGTGCCAGGCCAGTGGATTTGTTCTTTCTAGATTCCCAGTTTTGACATTCTTTTTGACTTTTGTATTATATTTGGTTTCTAAAATTTAAAAAAAGATTTTGAATGCTATTGTAAAAAAAAGTCACCACTGACTATGCATTTTGTCCATTTGATAATCTTTCTGGAAGCCACTTAATGCTAATTTCCTGTTTATTATATTGAAATTGTTCTTGGCAAATACTTTATAGACAATTTGATGAAATTGTAATGCAGCAAGAATATACTCTTGCTCTAAAGTTATCAGTAATGGGAGTTAATGCCATGTTGTAAGGTGATCTACTAGTTTTTGTCAGCACTTTCATTAAAACCCCAATTTTTAGTCATTTGTAGCATCAGCAAACAGGACTTCAGAGGAAGTAGTACCATCTGTTCTTATTAAGAGTGACATTGCCCAAGGTTAAGGCAGACATGAAAAAATATTCTATATTTCTTTGCTTCTCATTTCTACCAAAAAAAAAAGATGTCTAATTTAGTTGATGAAAAGTATGCAGATCAATTTGGATTTAGTACAAACTCTGGTGTAAACGCCATGAATCCACCAAGGAAAGCACTGATCTATCTATTCTTGCTCTCTTTTGTCTGTGGTGTGATCACATCATGTATATGTGCAAAAATTTATCATTATAATTTTAAAAACTGTAAAAGAAAGACAGCTAGAAAATTTTCACTCATGTTTTGTAGTAAGAAACCCGAAGAATGTAGCCATTTGGAGACAAATTAAAGAAAACTGAATTCTGAATTAAAAAACAAAAAGCTGTCCTAGTGCATAAACAAGTGAGGAAGTAGGATGATATATCAGCCATTGCTGAATTGGATCAATACATTAAGCAGAAAAGAAATCATAAAACCATGAGTCTCAAGCACCATGCCAACTTGAGCTATCATTTTATATCCTTGGAAGATTAGGTACTGGAAAAAATAGCTAAATCAATTCAACAGGATAAAAACATAAACTACTACTACATTGTCATCATTACTGATGATATTTCATGTATCTCAGAACAACTTTTAAAATTCATTAATTTTCACTTTTTTCTTCCAGATTCGGAGGAGTTACTATGACGATCTCTGTAACTTCAATGAACTAATTAATGTCTCTATGACTTTAATATATTTTCTCAGCTGAACATAAAGTGGCAAGCTATGTTTGGGGTACTGAAGGGAAAGTGTCAGTTCATATCACTAGATGCCTGTCTTCCTTCTCTCTGTCTTTTTAATTTTTATTTCCTCATTCACCGGGAGTCTTGCCCTCCACAATCATTAGACCCCTGAGCACACTGTCACCTTCTTAGGTGACAATACCTTAGTTATGTCAGCAGCATCTAGTCATAACAACTAACATCAAGGTTAAAGGTCTTATTAATTCCTATCCAAATAAACAAAAGGTGACTTCTTTTAAGAAGGTCTGTCCACAATTTCTCAAATGAATGTTTCGTAATAATATAGTTGTCTGCAGCCTTCACATCTCCAAAGTACACTTGTACACCTACTATCATCTGATCTTTGTCCCCATGCATTGCAAAATGCTGACATTAAAGTCAGGCAAATAGGACATTTGACAAGTTTTCAATAAAAACTTAATCATTAGACATTGATATTTTAAATTTTGTAGTGTTTTGACCAAAGAAATTGGATGCACGCTACAAAAGCTATCCTGTAGTCCCTGTGAAAATTTTGTTTACCCATGAATCATGGTAAAGGTAGTACTAACTAATGTTTTCATGAGGGGAGAGAGAAGAAGATGACCCTATACTAATACAATTCTATTTCCAGATGAACATGTAAGACGTATTCAGTTAGTGGCAGAACTGTAAATTTATCTTCTGATAATGTGTTCCCTCTCAAGAACAACCACTCCTCCCTACTGTTCTAAAGAAAGTGCACTGGAAAATTTTGTAAATAAGAATCATTGCTTTTCCAAATATATTATTTTGCTTTGCTAATATATGTTAATATTAACAATTTCATCACAAGCCCATCATGTTTTCTTTTGACATTAATGAGATATAGCTTGCAATTACATATACTACAATTTGAACAGTGTTTTTTTTTGGGGGGGGGGCGTGGGTACCAGGGATTGAACTCAGGGGCACTCAACCACTGAGCCACATTCCCAGCCCTATTATGTATTTTACTGGTCTCACTGAGCTGCTTAGCCCATGGCTTTTGCTGAGGCTGGATTTGAACTCATGATCCTCCTGCCTTGGCCTCCTATGCCTGTACCACCATGCCTGGCTAATTTCACAACTTTTGATGGTAGAAAGAGTAAAAAGCTCCAAAGAGAGTAAAATAACTTTCAGTTTTTAAAAACATAGGTATATATTTATAATGTTAAAATTAACATATACTATTTCTTATTAGTTCCCATCAATAATTCCCTTGGGTGACTAATTTTAATTCTGTAGATTTTATTTATGTCTATATAAAGAAAACATAGCTATATATCCATAACAAGGGAAAATCCTTGTGCTGTGATCTCCTGTGTCACTTACCTTCCAAGAGATCATTTTATATTAACACAAAGAGGCCTTCTTATTCCTGATACCTACATAACATTCTACTACATAGATATATAAATTTCCCTCTGACTTTCTATTAATGCATATTTTTTCAACTACAGTTTCCTCTTTCAATGTTATAGTGATAGCCCTATGAAAACATTCTGAATTTGATTGAATAAATTTGTCTTACAAATTTGTGGAAGTAGAGTTTCTTAGGTCAGTAGGGTATATGCATTTGTAAGTAGTACCTTATGGAAATTGTACAAATTATTGTTCCCCACAGTAATACAAAAGAATGGTTATTTCCTAGTAATTCCAATGCCAAATAGATTTTTATTCTTTCTATTCTGATAATTAGAAAGTATTTTTGGTATTGTTTAAATTTGCATTCTTTATTTTTTAAAAAAAAGTCTGATAATATTTGAATATGACTAAACGTCACTTTCATTCACTTTTCTATGAAATCCCTTTAAACTTCTTCCTATTTTCTTGATGAGTAGTCTTTTTTTTTTACCTATCACTTTCTAAAAGCTTCTTATATTTAGAAACTTTTAAAATAAATCTTAAATGCTGTCATGCTTTTTAAAAATTTTATCTATGGATACATTGAGTTTATTTTCCATGTAGGACATGTTGACTCTATTTTTCTTGTGGATAAATTTTAATTTTATGCAAATAAACTTATCAATCATAACTATGGTTCTAAGTTTTAAGAAATTGGCTTGTCATATTCAAAGGTTATAAATTAATTTGCATAATCTTGTCTTGGTAATTTTACTATTTCATTTGTACATTGAATATTTGATTTATTTGGAAATTAATCCAATTCATGGGGAAGTGTAATTTAACTTTATTTTTTCATATGGTTACCAAATAGTTATAACATTAATTAATAATAAGTCTTCTGTTCCTTGGTTATTTCAGATTTTCTTGTTTTTATGTTTCAGTTAACTTAAATTGCATTCAATTTATTTATGTTTATGTTTCAGTTACTTAAATTGCATTCAATTTATTTTTAGACTTGCTTATTTTAAATTCATTTCTCTATATTGTACAAAATCCAAACTCCTAATAAGGAGTACTTTTGCCATGTTTAATAACTTTTTAATTTTTTATTTCTTTTTAATTGACAAAAATTATCTATTATGTATGAAATTATAATTTTATAGATGTATACATTGTAACATATTATAGAAATGATCCCTGGATGTACAGTCTAAATAGATGTATATATTGTAGAATAACATAAATAATAATATAAATAATATAAAAAATACTTAAATTTTTATTTTTTACTTAATATAAATAATATAAAAATACTTAATTTTTTAAGTATTCCACTTAAAAAGCAATGATAAAAATGTGAGTCAATGAATAATAATATTCATTGACTCACATATTTATCATTAAAAATTTCTCTTAGCAATTTCAAGTGTACAATACATTGAAATTATAGATAACATGTTGTACAAAAGATATTTTGAATGTATTCTTTCTAAAGTCCATTATCTATCTTTTGAGCAATAGCTTCTAAGACCTTCTTAGGACCCTTAATCCCCTGGTAATCAACATTTTAATCTCTACTTCTATGAGACTGATTGTTTTAGTTTCTACATACAAGTGAGCTCATGCAGTAATTATGTTTCTGTAGCTGGTTTATTTCACTTAACATATTGTCCCATATGTTCTTCCATATTATCACAAATGACAGAATTTTTTTTAAAGCTTAGTAGTATTCCTTATGTCTATATACCATATATTCTATATTCATTTGCCCATCAATAAACACATGCTGATTCTATATCTTAACTGTTGTGGAAACTTCTGCAGACAACATGAGAATACAGAAAACTCTTTCACTTACTAATATCATTTACATTGTATGTATACATTGAAGTGAAATTGCTGGATCATATGGAAATTTTATCTTTATTTTCTTGAGGGAACTTCATACTGTTTGCTATTATGACTGTACAATTTACATTTTTGCTAACAGTGTGACAGAGTACTTATTTTTCAATCTTCTGTATTTTAATATCTTAAATTAAATCTGCCATTATTAGATTTCCCTGGTTAATCATGTATTTATTTGTCAATCTTACTTTTTTAATATCAGATTTTTTTTTAATTTACTTAGCTGTTTGAGAATAGAGAAAGTTCTATTTGCCTATAATCAATTTCCACTATTGTTCAGACTTACATTATCATAAAACATTTTTTACAGTCAAGGAACTGGTATTGGCCTTTTGCCACTACTAAAGTCTATATTCATATTTTCTTAATTTTTCTTAGTATACTTTTCTGTCATCCAGGACCCTATCTCATATACCATACTACATTTGCTAACCCTGGCTCTTTAAGTTCCTCTTACTGGTGACTGCTTCTTACTCTAAACTTGTTTTTGATGATCTCAATAGTCTTAAGAGACATCAGTCTCTTAAAAGAGACTGAACGTAGAAACGTTCTTAATTCAAATTAAGCTTTTTTTTTTACACTTATTTATTTACTGGTTTTTTGTTTTCATGATTAGACTGACAAAATATATTTTTGGGAGAAAGACCACAGAAAAAAAGTGCAATTTTCCTCACATAATATCTGCAATACAAACCATTAATAAATTCACCACTGTTAATCTTAAATTTCATCATCTATTTTCAAATTCACATCCTATATATTTAATATTTTCATTTTCCTTTTTAATATTGTAATTGCTGAAGGAAAGGTACTACCTACTGCCCACATTGAAAGAGTGAGGATCTATGCTCCCTATGCAAAATAATAATAATAATAATAATAATAATAATAATAATAATAATAAAATAAGAAAGAAAAAAAAGAGAAAATAATCAACTAGAGAATGGTTCTAAAATACAATTCCTTTTGTCTTTAAAATTACAAGACCCAAGCATTTCCAAAGCTACTTAGGTCAGCTTCTTATTCCTACCCGTTTCAGTAAAGTTGTCTCATGCATTTGTAATACGGTTAGATTGCTCTGTCACATTTCATCATTGAAATCTACCAACTGCCTAAACCTATGGGCATATAAATATATTCATTATGTAGACACACACACACATACATATATTTTTAAAGGAACTTTAGAATTTTTTATGGTTTGCATATTCAGTGTCCCCCAAAGCTCCAGTGTTAATGCAGAAATACTCAGAGATGAAATTATTAGATTATGAGAATTATAACCTAATCAGTCGGTTCTAGTTTGAATGGACTGAGTGGTAACTTTAGATGGATGAAGTGTGTCTGGAAAAGGTGCATCAGTGGGGGCCTTCCCTGGGATAGTTCACCATGGAGCAACTCCTCCCCCACCCCACTCCTTTCTTTTTTCTTTGCTTCCTGGCTGCCATGAGAAGCGCAGTGTTCACCCACCGCCATCTTGTGCCATGATGTTCTGTCTCACCCATTCCCAAAGCAATGGAGTCAGTCAACCATGGACTGAACCTCTGATATCATGAGTTAAAATAAACTTTTCCTTCTATAAGTTGTTCTTGTTGGGTACTTTTGTCACAGGGATGAAAAGCTGGCTAACACAGTTTGAATGTGTATACTCCTCATATGTTGGAACTTGAATCCCAAGTTGATGATATTAAGAGATGCAGACATTGGAAGATAAATAGGCCATGAAGACTTCACCGTCATTAGTGTCCTTATGAAGATCTTGAGGAAATGCATTTCTTCCTTTTGCCTGCCTGCTTTCCACCATGTAAAACCACTTGGCATGAGAAGAGGAAACAATAAGGATCCATATCTGAAGTGGAAAGCAAATCCTCACCAGTCAGCTAACATATTGGTGCCCTTGTTTTGAATTTTCCCAGAACTGCTAGAAACAAATTTATATTGTTTATTAATTTCCCAGGCTAAATTGTTATAGCAGCAATACTAGACCCAGATAGCTTGTATTCACCACTACAATATCATGGAGAATAGTTTCACTGTTCTAAAAATATATCCTATACTTCATATATTCTGCCCTTTTCCTAACCCTTCCAAGCACTGGCAAAACTCTAGTGCTTTTCTCAGAAGATCATATAATTTGAATCATTGAGACTGCAATTTGAGTGTGCCCTCTTCAAAATTTAAGTGTTGCCAATGTGATAGAATCAAAAGGTAGGTTCTTTAAGGGGTGATTAATTCATGAGGGCCCTGCCCATAGGAAATAAGGCCGTCAGTGAAGGGGATTCAAAAGATATTCATTTCAGTTGCCTTTCTGCCTTCTGCCATATGTGATTACAATATTCCTTCCCTTCAGTGAATGCAGCCCTGACCAGAAGCCTGAGCCTATCAGGGCCTTGATAATAGACTTCTCACCATCTAGAACTGTGAAGAAATAAATTTTTGTTCTTTGTAAATTACAAAGTTCCAGATATTTTTTATGGCAATAGAAATAGAGTGAGACATGGTGTTTAGTTTTTAGACTTTTCTTTGAGTTAGCAATGTGCTTCAAGAACTATCTCTGTTCCCTTACGAGTTGATGCCCATTTTGGTTTTGTGGCTGAACAATATTGCATGGTTTGTTTATATCACAGGTAGTTTAGACATTTTCCTATTCTGAGATATCTTCATTGCTTCCACATTTGACAAATGATGAATAAAGCTGCTATCAACATTCATGTGCAGATTTCTGTGTAGAAATGTGTTTTCAAACCAGTTGTATAAATACCAAAGAACAAAATTGCTGAACTATGTGTTAATCTTTTAGCTCAGTTTGTAAGAAACTGCTAAGCTGTCTGCCAATGTGACTCTGCCATTTTTAATTCCCAGCAGGAAAGAATAAGAGATCTGGTAGTTTCACCTCCTTGAAAACAGTTGCTATTGTCGTTTGTTTGCATTTTAATTATTCTAATAAGTCTAAAGTTGTATCTTGTTGTTGTAATGTGTAATTTCTTAATGATAAATGACACTGAGCATCTTTATATATATTTATTTTCCATTGGAATATTTACTTTGATGAAGTATCCATTCAGATCTTCTGGAGAACTTAACTGCTGAGCTACATCCCCAGCCATTTTTTGATTTTTTACTTTGAGATAGGATCTTACTAACTTGCTTAGGGATTCAAGAAGTTTCTGTGACTAGTTTTGAACCTGAGATCCTACTGTTTGGCCTATTTTTTTAATTGGTTGTTTTGTTTACTTATTTTTGAGGTTTTTGGATTTTTTTAAAGATCTATTTTAAATACAATTTCATTATAATACTCTTCGCCATGGCTTACCATGCACACATTTTCACTTTTCATTAGGTTTATTTATACTTTCTTTCTTCCATAGATAGTCCTATAGGTGTATTTAACAAACATCACCAAGAAGGAGGTTACATAGAATTTCTCTTATGATTTCTTCTAGAATTTTAAATGTACTTTGAGATGATTTTTGTGAGATATATTAAGAAGTCTAGATGAACATTTTATATGTGAATATCTATTGTTTTACCATTATTTCACTATAATTTTTAATGTCTTAATCATGCCCCTTTTTCATTATCAGTTGACTCTGTTTGGCTCTATTTCTGGACTCTCCATTATTTTTTATTTCTGTTTTCTTTTGACCACACCCTTATTGAATTTTTATAGTAAGTCTTGAAATCTATGTGAGTCCTTCAATATCTTGGATTTTCAGTATTGGGCTGTCTATTCTTGACTTTTTTTTTAACTTCTAAACAAACTTTAGAATAAGTATGTAGAAAAACACAAATTAGCTCACTGGGAATTTTGTTACAGCTGTATGATCACTACATGTCAAAATTTGAGTTTAGAAATAGTTGCATCTGAAGAATATTGAACACTCCAATTCATAAACAGAATTTATCTCCAACTAATTAAATCATCTTTGAACTTTAAAAGTGTTTTTTAGGTTTTCACATCTTTTAGATGTAAACCTAAGTTCTTTATTATTTAGGGATGATTGAAAATGGTATTTTAAAAAATCTTAATGGTTCATTGTCAGTAAATAATCTTTATGCTTTACTTAGTTCCAGGACAGTTTTATTGATTCTTTAGGAATTTCAACATAGGTAATCATCATTTGGGGGATAAAAAAATTATTTCTTTGTTCCAGTCTGAAGATATTTTATTTATTTTTCTTTCCCTTTTGTATTAGCTAGAACTTAATAGTATGGCGTTGAATAGGAATGATATCCTTGTCTTCTTCCAATCTTATTGGAAAAGAGCCAGAATCTCACCATTTAGCATAATGTTAACTTTACATTTTTCTTTAAACAAACATCCTTTGTCTAATTGAAAAAGAAAATTTCCCCCTGCTTCTAATTTGTTGAGGTTTTTTTTGTTGTTGTTGCTGTTGTTTGTGTATTTATTTTTTATGAAAGGGTATGGATTTTGGATTTTGTCAAGTGCTTTTTAGCAACCATTGATAAAATCAGATTTATTTTATTGATATACTACTACATTAATTGAGTTTAAATTATGAAACAGTATTGCCTACACAGAAAAAAATCTCACTTGATTGTACTATATATAGTTCTTCTTATATTGTTGTATTCAATTTGTAAATATTTTGGTGTGGAATTTCACATTGATACTCATAAGAAATAATTGGCCTATCTTTTACTTACCTTGTTAGATTTTTAGTTGAATATTTGTATCCATTAACAGGAATTGAGCTAAACAAGCTTCTAGCATGAGCATTTCTGTTAAGCTGGTTGAGAGCTGGATTCTATTTCATGGTTTAGTCTCAAGACATTAGTGTCCTTGTTCTTGTCTCCCATGTTGGCTTTGAACTTTCCTACATATTCCTCCACACGGAGAGCCTGAGTCCAGCAACAATTTTAAGTTTAATCACTATTATTTTGTCAGACACCACATGTGTGAGCAAGAAGGTAAAGCATTCTGGAAACATATTTTGTAACTTCCATCTGTTAGTAGATCTTGGTGTCTAGCCTTCTATTTCCACGATTTTTAATTGTTGTGTAGCTTTTTCTCTGTGTGGAGACTAGAGAATGAAGGGATAGAGGAGAGAGATGCCTTCCCCATGGCTCTTGGACGAAGTTCTAGAAAATTCCTTTCCCCTGTGGATGGCCTTTGTTAAGGACAAGGTTCTGAATGTATTTTATAATTATAACTATCTCCTTTTCCCTCCAAGAGCCCCATGACCAGATCGTTATCAGATTGTCCCATTGAGAACGTTGTGGGGTCACTGGGTCACTGGAGGAAATGCACATTCAAATGTGGAAGTCCTCTAGGGACTTCAGTCAAGCATAGTGTCTCATTCTCACTCCCTCCAAGGCAGCCTCCAGCAATCCCCACTTCCATCTGAGTTTTCCCACACATTTATGGCCCCAGAGGCTTCTGTAGATAAGATATCTTGGCAGCAACTCTGGATTTACCTCTTGCCCAGATTTCAGCAAGTGCTCCCCTTTCATTGTATCTGGCTTTTCTTGTAAGGATGGGCTTGATTACTTTCAAATTCTTTATATGTAGAAGCAGAAGCCAGAATTCTTATTTAGTTTTTCCATTTGAGTTTTAAAACTGTTTTGTCCAAATAACAGGATAGTTTTACTTATTCCTTTTCAATGTTCATATATTTATTGCCATCTAATATAACTGCCTCCAATATTTAACACTAGTGATCACTGTAGCCATCTATTTTTTATTCCTGACTTTAGAGGGGCCTCATCAAAATTTCTTCACTAAGAATGTTGCCTGGTTTGTGTTTGAGACAGATGCCTTGAGGCAGGGGGTGGGGGTGGGGGCTCATATTAACAAATATCCATCCATTCTCTTTAAGGACTGGTTGTTTTTAATTGAACATGATTGTTACATTTTTGTCTCTTGCTATTTTATTGTTTTCCTAAATTTCATGTAGACTCGAATTCCTGGAATAATATTCACTTTGTTTTCATGTGCTGAAAGATTTTGCTAATATTTCATTTATGACTTTCATTGATAGTGATAAGTGAAATTTCTTGTAATATTATATTGAATGTGGGAATCAAAGTTATACTTGTTTCCTACATGGGGTTTAGAAGTCTCACTTTTCCTATATGTTCTACAATCTTTTTTATGTTCTAAAATTGTTTAAATGTCACTAGAATCACCACGTTTAAAATGTGGCAAATTGTCCTTGCAAAAGAATTGAATATGGTGATATTTTGTTGAGAATAGTTCTTTTGGAACACCATCTAGTTTTACTATGGAAGTCAATCATTTTAGATATTTTTAATGTCTTATGTAAACATTTTTGGTAAAATATTTTTCCTAAACATCTATCCATTCTTATCTAACTTTTAAAGTTTATTTTCTTATGTTATCAATTTAGTCTTTTATTATATTAATTAGGTCTTGGATATTTTTTTCATTATCTGTTGTTTTTTACTTTACAATTTTCTCAAATAGGTTTATTGTTTTTATTTTATTTTTATTCAAAGAGCAAGTATTTGTATCTACATAGAACCCTCTTGTTTCTTTTTGGCTAATACATTAATTTCTCCTTTGTTGATTCTTTCAACATATTCTTTTCAGTTATTTAGTTGGGTTTTTTTTTACCATTTTTATGTGAAAAGGTTCATTAACCTTTTAAGTTATATAATTATTCAAAACCATGAATTTTCCCTGGAACACTCTTTGGTTGGTCTCTTTGGTTCTAAATCATGATATTTTTATCTGTTATTTTGATTTTATTAAATTCTACTATTTGTATTTTCTATTCTTGTCAAGAGTACTTTAACAAAGAGTTTCAGTATATTAATTTCTCTGTGGAAGGATCATTTTGTTTCTATATTTGTTATTAATTTACAGCTTAATTTTGCATTATGATTAGAGATGCATTGCTTTTTACTTTTTGACACTTGAAAACAGAATTTGTTATAACTGATGTATATTTAATGCTTAGGAATGTTCCATGCATCCCTAAAAAGAGGCTGCATTTTCTATTTTTGTGCTTTTCAGAGTTAGTTGTATGTCAGCTCTAATTGTGTTTATATTTTATATCCTTCTTTATGTATTTTCCCATGGACTGAGAGAAAATTAATATATTCTAGTACCAGTGGGTTTCTGTGTATTCCAAAGTCAATCATTAACATTTGCTATTGTGTTTTGGGGGACATAGTTAAGTAATACAGAAATAGCACTGTGGACTTCACTCTTTCTTTGTATTCACCTAATATGTCTGTTTCTCCTTTTATTTTCACACTACCTAAATTAGTTTCTTTTCTGTGTCTCTTCCTCACATCCTGGATGTATAGCCCAGATCTGGGGTTCAGTTTCTGTCCCTTATATATCTTTAAATGTGTGTCTTTATTCACTTTATATTTATGGTAGTACTGATGCAGTGTGTATTAATTCTACTTTAATTGAATTAAATTGAACAACTAATAAAATTAATGATTCTACTATCAAAACTAACAATACTCATAGAATTATTAATAATTTGATTATTAAGACTATTTTGGTGATGATTTTTATTTTTATAGTTTTGTTAAACAAATCTAGTTATGTGGTCAGCTTTCCTTGGTGTGTGTGTATGTGCGTGTGCTAGTGCGTGCATGTTGCACGCTCCCATGTCCAAGTCTGCAGGTCTTCTAAAGCACATGAGTGTTTGTATTTATTCTATGCTTATAAAATTATAGTTTATACAATAATATTGCAGAGGAGTTTACTGTGTAAAATATAATTGTATTTTTTGAACTTATGCATTATTGACTTGTATAATCATTAATAAATTTGTATTATTCTCTCTCCCTTAACTTTTTTTCAAATTTTTATACTATTTCCTTAATAGTTTATTCTTCTAAGTAAATAAAATTTTGTTTATGGTTCTATTGTTTGACTTAGCTATAAGGAAAGTGGCTGACCCTGTACTTACACATCTTCCTAACTTCTTTACACCTGATCTTTCCATGTTTCTGTGTTTTCTATTGTAATTGCATCTATATTTACAATCTCTTTTGCTACCTAACCTCATCTTTACTCTAGTAAAAGTATTACAATAAAATATTTTCCAAATGTCTGATACCAGTTATTCTATAATTAGTTTCCCTGGGCCTCCTTGCTTGACTGTAGTTTATTTTCAAGTATTGATATTAAGAAGAGATCATGGAGAATTTATTCCTTGATTTCTGTAGGTTTGATAATTGTAAGATGGCTTGTCTCACTATCCACTTTGTGTCTAATTTTAAAAATATCCCTTGAATTTCTGATTGAGGTGGCTCCATATTTATATAACATTAAATGTTGCCTGGAGAAATTTGACCAGACTGATATTTCATCCTTTCTATTCATGATATATGTGTAATTCTTCATCCTTCTGTATTCTGAGCATGCTGTGGGGTCGTAATTATTTTCTGTAACAATTCAATCTTAATATGTATCTGAAGAATAAACATTCAAATTGTTGTTGAGATTTAATGGTTAGTAGAATAGTTATACTGATTGCATTTATAGATAAATATTTTATGAGATTCCAATTCAGGTTCATGAAATGAGACTTCTAAAGTCAAATTCATCACAATTTTCTAACCACTGAATTGGGAAACTAGCTAGACTTATAACATTTTATTGATATGTAAATTCAAATCCTCCAAAATGGTTTTATATGAAACATGCTAATATAACTCAATATATATACTTCAAAAGTTACCAAATCCACAGACATTTATTAAGATCTATAAATCTTCCTTTGGTCTCATTTATACATGTGTCACTCAGTGTCCATATGGATAGAAAAATGTGTGGGTGTTCAGTTCCCTTATATGAAATGGATGATTATTTGCATATAAACGACACCCATTTTCCCATATATTTTATATTAACCATAGATTACTTATAACAGTGATATAATCTAATGCTATCTGGTTTTTATACTATTGTTTCGGGAATAATGACAAGGAAAAATGTCCATTGTTTAGTAGAATTGCCATCGCTTTCCAAATATTTTTCAGTAGACAACTGGTTAAATACATGAATGCAGAACACAGGGATATGGTGGAAAAAAACTTCTTTTTTCTTTTCCAGTTCAATAATGAAATATTTTTACAAAATATTTCTCTATTATCTACTAAAAGTATGTTGGAATTACTATCTCTTCTGACCTCTCTAACAATTAATGTTTTACATTGAACATAATGTTATATCTATATTCTATTAAAGTGAAAAGAACACCTGCTTTTTGGTCTGTACTGTGATTCCTACTTTATTTTGTCTAGATTGATGAGGTAATAAGTTGTAAAGTTATGAGATTTTGATAAGTAATTTACTTTTTTTTATATACACTAAAGACACTGTTGTAGAATTTTTTGAGGAAATAGGAATGAACAAAACAGAGCCAGAGCTCTCTACAGTTAAAACTGTTTTGTGTCAGATATGATATGGCCACATCTCAGCTGTAAGGAACAACAGATGCTTCTGGCTCTCAGATATATGCTGTATTCTATCTCTGGAATAGCTCTTGGCCATAGCAGCTAACTGGCACAGGGATGCAGTCCTTTCTTACAACTCTCCACTGCATCCTTACTAGAAGTGACCACACTGAAAGTCCATCTCAGCTCAAGGGACCTTACAGACCAACTAAAGCTCAGTTGCAACCACATTCTAGATCAGTCTCATCCTCAATCCTCCTTCCTAACTCCCTCCATGGTATAGGTCTGAAAATACTGCCAACTAAATCTGCAAGTCACTGTTCAACCCAAAGTCTCTTTCTAAGGAGTCTACTTTCTCCATGTTACTTGTGTTGTACTTGAGGGACAAGATGACAGACCCAAAGGCAAACACTTGTCAGGACACATGTTAAGAATAATTATTAAGCATTACCAAGGACAAGACATTAAATATGTACATCATGCACATTTTAGATATATACATATTCTAGATATTGATATATACTTAAATACAAATAAAAAGACTCCTGTTAATCATCAGTGTGTATAGATAGTTTGATGCTTCACCTATAAGCAATTGTTATACATGCCAATATGATTCGAGAATTCAAATAAGAAAATATGGGATATTGTAGGTATCTGGTTTATAAATGTTTAGTGATAGCAACAAACTTTGAATAACAAAATACCCTGCCAATATGGGAGCTCCATAGCAGTACTCTAAGAAGGCAGTGATAACACTATAGAGCTTTAGTAACAAAACCACAAGGTATTTGGCATAAAAATAGACATGAATATGACTGAAAAAAAAAAAAGAAGACACAGAGAAAAACCCACAAACCTAGAGCCATCTAATATTTGACTGAGATGCCAAAATATATATCTTGAAGAAAAGATAACTTTTGAAACTAATGGTTTGGGGAAAGCTGAATAGCCATGAATTTAGATCCCTAACTGTCACACTGCACAAAACTCAAATTGAAAGGGATCAAAGACTTGGGAATTAGACTAGAAATTTTATAACTGTTAGAAGAAAACAGAAGGTCAACACTCCATCACACAGAATGCTGGTACCAACTTCCTTAGGAAGACCCCAAATAATAAGTGGGGAGCTATCGAACTAAAAAAGCCTTGGGCATGGTGTCAGATGCCTGTAATCCCAGCAGCTCCTGAGGCTGAGGCAGAAGTTTCCTAGATTCAAATCCAGCCTCAACAAAATCAAGGCACTAAGCAAATCAGTGAGAATCTGTCTCTAAGTAAAATACAACATAGGGCTGGAGATGTGGCTCAGTGGCCGAGTGCCGCAATGTTCAATTAAAGGTTTCTGCAAGGCCAATGAAATGATTAAGAGTGTAAAGAGCTTACAGAATGGGAGAAAATCTTGGCTAGCTACACCTTTGATGGGGGTTAATATTCAAAATATATAAAGAACTAAAAAAAAAAAAACAGCTAAAAAAAAACCCTAATCAATAAATACATAAAAGAACTAAACAGAAATTTTACAGAATAAAAAAAAGGCCAATACATATGTGTAAAAATGTTCAACATCTCTAGCAATCAAGGAAATGTAAATCAAAACTACACTAAGATTTCATCTTACTCCAGGCAGAATGGTAATAATCAAGATAGGAAGGGCAATAAATGCTGATGAGGTGATGGGCGGAAAGGAATACTTGCTCATTGTTGGTGGGACTGCAGACTAGAACAACTATTCTGGAAAGCAGTATGGAGAGTCCTCAAAAATGTAGGGAGAGAATAATTGTATCCCACTCCTAAGTATTTTTTCTAAATAGCTAAATAATGGAATCAATCCAGATGCTCATCAATAGATTAAGAGTTAAGAAAATGTGATACACACACAAACAGTGGAGTTCTACTCAGTCTTGAAAAAGAATAAAATTATGGTGTTTGACAGTAAATGGATGGAAATGGAGAATATCACACTAATTAAATTAGCCAAGTCAGAAACTGAAAGGTTCTGCATATCTTTCATATGCAGATGCTAGAGTAAAATAAAATAAAGGAAAGTGGGAAGGAAGGATAGGTTAACAAAAGAACCATTCAAATACAAATTCATAGACAAGTGAAAGGAAGTCTAGTAGAGGAAGGAAAAGAGGAGAGGGGAGGGAGGACAGAAAATAAAAGGGCAGATCATGAATTAAAATTGATTTCCATATATGTCTGAGTTTGTACAGATAAACCCAACTACTATGGATGACCTTTAAGCAATAATAAAAATAAAGAAGCAAAAAGTAGTGATGACTTAACTTTATGCTAGAACAAAAGTACAAACTCTGAAGGTCTTCATCTGTGGGAATCAGTATTCCTTAGATCACTGAAATTACTGCTGGCCACATGTGCATCCTGGATATCCTCTTCATGTTAGTTTTTCCTGCCTCTCAACTTTCTCAAATAGACCAAGTTCCCACACAGGGTCAGGCCCTACACTTGGCAGAACCCTCTTGTCTTTCATAAAGAAGCACCAGTGTGGAATCTGTCTATAAGAAGATGTGGTCTAGTATCTGATTTTCACTTTAACTTTAAGCACTTCCACCTTCTACATTGATATTCAAACAAGCTGAATATCAATGAAGTCATAGTACACAGTAATTATTAGGCTTTAAAAACCAGATTATTCCTACAAATGCATCAAATCCTTCTTTGACTGACATTTCCAGAGGGAGATGAATTTGGAGCAGTTCTAGGTCCTAGTAACATTACAAAATCTGATTAAACCCCTTAATAACCTGTATTTACTCCCCAGCCATTAGTGTTGTATGGAGTATTTGGATAAACATAATATTTATAAAGTCAAATTTTTACTATTTTAAGTACTTTCTACTGAAGAAGAAAAGCATGCCTCAGGCTCAGGGCTCCACTAATTTAAATTTGATTGCTATGGGATTTGGCCAGGCTAGAATTTACTATTTTTTTCTTTTAATATGAGAATTTATTAGCAAGAAAATCAGTAATTTGAGGAAATTTTCAGTTGCTATATTTATATGCTTAAAGAAAAAGGTCACTGTTAAGCACGCAAAGGATCATAATCAAAGATGTGATAATTACAAGTTACATATTTTCATTAATGTAACTCCCAAAGATCATTACTTTAGCATGCCAATTTTGAGTTACCACTCCTGTTATAATGTAATGGAAAAGCTTTGATACATGTGTTACAGCATTTGTATTTGCTGATAAATCACACTGTTCGCTCCTCCAGTTAATAAAATGTGTTAGACATTCCTTCTTTATGCCTTCATTAACAGTGTTGCAATTGTGTTAACGGAGCTCTGAAGTATCTGTGCTCATAATACAAATGCTCATAAATTGTTGTTTGTCTTTTCAGTTCATACTGAGAATTCACCTGGTGCTAGACTTACTTTACCAAGGTGCATGGAACCTATCATTTAATTGGTCCAATAAATCCATACACCTCACTGATATTTTTCTAGACAACAGAAGTGCTTATAGTAACTTCCCTTAAGAGATGCAATAGCAAATACTGAATATTTGTGTAAATTAATTTTAAAAAAATTATAAAATTAATAAAATATTAATATTTCATGAAATATCTCTTAATTGGTTCTCAAGTAATCATCTAAACAGCAACTTCACATATTTCTAGTCTTGTAGTATCTCTAAATTGAGAGGAATAAAACCCTATTGAAATCTTCAAATCTGTACTCTATTGGAACTTCTGTAGAAATAAATGTTCAACTGGAGTCATGTAACAGTACAAATTTGAGAATCATTTATTTGGGAAATAAAATCCAGTCTTTCTTGGTGGGACTCCTGTGGAGATTCATTAAGCATGCAATTAACAAAAGTATATTAGCAAAAGTCATTCTCCTCTACTCAAATAGAAAAACTCAATGAACTTATGGGAGGGGGTGATTTTAAAGAAGAGATATAGATAGGAACATTCTTTTGTATATTCAGAAAACTACTTGTTCATTTTTTTAAATATAAGAAGTTTCCTTTATGCATCCATAAGCCAGCAATACTTGTAAACCCAGAGCTATATTATTGGATGCCAACTTTAAAAAATGTAATATATATTTTCCATATTCATCATTGTTATTTATTATGAGCATCAAAATTTTTCCAGGATATGGTAGAAATCTCTTGAAGGATCAGATTTGCATTTTACTGAATGGCTTCACTTTATTTCTCATATCTCCTTGATATAGTTTTTCTCTTTTCTATTACTCAGATGCACTACCATTTTTCAATTCCACCCATGTATCTGCTTCTTCCTACCTTCTACTTCTGATTTTTTGCTTTAAACTTTGTGTACCTTGAAGAGTTCTTAATTCTAGCTATCAAATAAGTGTGTCATACTAATATATACATGCATGTATTGATTACGAATAACACTGAAGCATTAATGTTTTCTTATTATATTTATTTTAAAGACCTTAAATTTATTAATTATAAATATTTTATATTCATAATTCCTAAAACAAATTATTCCTCAAATAAACTCAGTGAGACAAAAATCCACACATCTTTTTTTTTTTTTTTTCTGCACTAAGTCAAGTTCTTTACTTCCCAGAAGTATTGACTAAGGGAAGGGTTCCTCTAGAAGAGAAGGATTCCCCTAGAAAAGGGAGAGAGAGAGCCAGAGAGGGCAAAGAGGCAGGAACAAAGGGAATGCATTTATTATATAAACTATAAACAAGTTAAAAATACAATAAATTATTACAGTATAAATGTTAAACAAGCATAATTGCTTGGAAAGAAAGCAACCATTTAGCTTCTGGGCTCTCTCTCACTTTGTCTTGCTTTTGCTTCTCACCAGTGGTGCCTTCTCTGACACTTCTAAGCCTCTTGTCCAGCTGGGTTCCTCTAGAGTGTTCTTTTTTTTTTTTTTTTCTTTTTCTTTCTGATTGGATCATTCAGAACTACTGCTTCTCTGTAGCTCCTCTGCCTAGCTCATTTAATTTCCCTTCCCACTAACCTGGGAGAGAGGATTGTAATTTTGTAATTATGTACATATTCTCGCCCACCCCATGGAGAGAAATACCTGCTTCAGAGGCTCTTTCTACAAGGTCTAAGTGAAGGGTTTTTTTTTCTAAACAAGAAGCAAGATGAGATATGAGGTCATGGGGCAATTCCTAGAGCTAAGAGACGGTGAAAAGAGGGCTTCTGATTCAAGACCATGAAGGAGGGCAAACGTAGCAAAGACCCAACTCTCCCATATAGAATGATTGAATTTACCATTCAGTATTTGAAATAAAGTCATTTTATAAAGTAAAATACTGGCATCCTAAATATCAGAACACCCAATCCTGCTGGTAGAGTTTTTAAAAAGCATTTAACCAAAATTACCAAAAAAAGTATTAAACATGTATCTAAATTAATCAAATGGCCTGGATTCGATCTATAGATTCTTGCCTGTGAGCAAATTAATAAACTTTATATTTGGCATCTTTCCTTAAGTTCTTTTTACACATTCTTTAGTTCTCAACTATATCTCAGTAACTGAATGTGTTATCCCCTTAATGGATAGACAGGTGAAATGTATCTGTATAGCATGAACTGAAAATATTCATATAAGAAAGAGATTATGTTTCCTATTTTTCTGATTACATAGTCCCATTAAGTGTAAAGTACAATTTCTGGTTTAAATTTATAAATATAGGTATGAGTTATGACCTATTGTTTAATCTTTGCATCAAGGAGCTAAGACAGATACAGCTTAAGTTTGAGAGCAGGTCATAAACTTACAGCCAATGTGATTTTCCTCTTCATCTAATCATTCTGATCTGATTATGCAGCCATTACTAAACTGGCTAAATATCTTACTCAAAATTTTGGCAAAGCCATTTAACCTCCCAAAGGCTGAATGTCTATAGCCAAACTTGCAAATTTTTCCCAATTTTGACCGATTTCCAATGCTCTAATGATCCAATGATTCTCTGTGAATCACAATTAGATAATTTTCTTTTCTCTAATTGGTCACTTGGGACCAGAAGTGCCTGGGAACATTTCTCTTGGATCTTACAGAGACCAGCTCTGATGAGTCTCCACAGTATGATTGCTTTGCTACAGAAAGATGCTCCTTTCCATTTTCTTTTATCTTTTTAAATACAGCTTAGGGAGAGAAATTGATAAATAATAATAGTACAACTTGATAATCATTGAAAAGTAAACACATCTGTGTACACACTACTCCAATTGAGAAATAGAACTTTATTGCTTTGGGCTTATCCTGAAGTTATATCCCCCAGAAGAAACATTATTCTAACTTCTAGAACATCAGCTTTGCCTATTTTTATATTATATGATACAATCAAACAGCATATGTACCCATAGTCTAGCTCTTGTAAATAACTTCTATCTGAGATTCATGCATATTATTGTATTTATTAAATTTAAGTTTCACAGTATTATTAATATATGGGATGAATATAACATAAATTATATTTTCCATTCTATCATGGATGAGATTTGCATTATTTCCACTTTGAGTTAGTGTAACTAATGCTACTCTGCACTTGTTTTGTACATATCCATTGGTTCAATATTATGATTGGATCTTCAATGCACCAGAAAGGTTCATGAACTCAAAGTGTGGTTCACAGCTGGTTCTGCAATTGGAAACTGGTGGAAACTTTAGAAGAACTGATCTCATAAGAGAAAATAGATCAATAGGGGGATGACTTTGAAGGGAATAGAGGGACCCCTGCCCCTTCCAACTTCTCTCTGTGTTTCTTAGTTATGACATGAACTGCTATGCTCCACAATGTTCTCCCCACCATGAGGTTCCCATCAAGGGCCTAGAAACAACAGAGTCAATACACCATGAATGGAAACCTCTGAAACTATGTGCCAAAATAAATCCTTTAAATTGTTTTTCTCAGGTATTTTTTTACAACAATGCAATGCTGACTACATTTATATAACTATAATTTACATTAATCATATGCATACAAGGACTGGGGTTGTGGCTCAAAGCACATGTGAGGCACTGGGTTCTATCCTCAGCACTGCATAAAAATAAATAAAGTAAAAGGAAGGTATTGTGTTCAACTACAACTAAAAAAGTAGATATTTAAAAAATCATATACATATAAGCTTTTCTATATCATTTGATATGCATATGTTGAACTTTTGAAGTTGATACAAAAAATTATGAGAATTTTTTGCACCAATTGGAATTCCAACTAACATGGTGTGAAGTATTACAATTGCACCATATCCTCATCCCCATTTGTTATTTTCATATATTTTATTTTGTCAGTTAAGGGGCAAATATATCAAGTTATATAGCTTGAGTTTAAATGTTAGAGATACCTTGCATTTATGATCATGCCGTTTTATCCCTTGCATACACTTTAGATTTTAAGGCTTTAATATCTTCTTTTAAATTTATGGGAAAGATTGTGACATCTTTTTCTTTTTCCAGGTGTTTTAATATCAAGATGTTCCTAACATTAAAAATATTTTTGAATAATTTCCACATTTTTTTGTTCTCTGGAGTATTTTGATATTATTGATAGTATTTCTTTATCAAATATTAAAAATAATTCATTAATTTTCATGGGCCTGAATTTTCTTGAGAGAATATGAAGATACAATGAATTTTAAAAAGTCAAAAGCTCAGCTTCTTTAACTGAACAGTTATTCAAGCTGTGAACTGAAAGGGAAAGTTCTTGGAAGAAATTAGAAATGCTACTCCAATGAATACACAAATAATAAGAAAGAAAAATAGACTTAATGCTGATATGGAGTACATTTTATGGGGCTAAATAGATTAAACCAGTAGTAACATTCCCTTATGCCAAAACCTAATCTAGAGTAAGATTCTAAGTCTTTTCAGTGCTCTGAAAGCCAAGTCTGCAGAAGAAAAGTTTGAAGCTGTTAGAGGTCAGTTCCTAAATTTAAGGACCTTCTTGGTAACAGAACAGTGCAAGGTGAAGCAACTGGTGATTAAGGGTAAGCTGCAGCAAGCCATCCAGAGATCATGGATGACATGGCCACACCCAACAACAGATTCTCCACAAAGATGGCATAGCCTACTCTTGGGAGAGGATGCCCTCTAGAACTTTTATTGCTAAGGAGGAGAAGTCAAAGCTTCAAAGCACAGGTTGACTTACTAAGAAGGGGATAATACTTCTGGCAACTTTAGGTTCAAATCAATGATATTTTCTATTTGGAGTATTCTACTCTTTAAGGTTTTTTTGAAAATCATTTCTGTCTGTGCTCTATGAATGAAACCACCAAGACAGAATGATAGCATATCTGTGTACAATATGATTTGCTGACTATTTTAAGTCCACTGTGGAGGCCTACTGTTTAGCATAAAAAAATATATATGCCTTTCAAAATATTGCTGCTCAATACCAAGAGGTCTGATAAAAATGAGCAATGAGACTGTTATTTTCATGTTTGATAACACAATGTCCATTCTGCAGCTTATATATAAAGGTATAATTTTGCCTTTTCATTACATAAGGCTCTAGTAGCCTCACTTTTTTTTTCTTCTGGATCTGGCCAAGGTTAATTGAAAGCCTAAAAAAGACTTATCAATCTAATTGCCAGGAAGAATATTTGTTATTTCATAGCAAGAGTAACAATGTTACTAGGAGTTTGAAAGAAGTTGATTCCAGCCCTCATGAATGATTTTGAAGCAATTAAGACTTCAATGGAGGAAATATAGTCAAATGTGGTCAGAAAACCAAGAGAGCTGAAATTAGAAATAGAGCCTGAAGATGTGTTTGAATTGCTGTAATCTCATGATCAAACCTTAATGCACAAGGAGTTGCTTCTTATGGATGAGTAAAGACAATGGTTTCTTGAGATGGAATCACCACCTTGCAAAGATGATATAAACATTGTTGAAATGTTATCAGAAGATTTATCATACAATGCAATCTTAGTTAATAAAGCCATGACAAGATTTGAGACTGTTGACTCCAGTTTGGAAGAAATTTCAGCACAGGTAAATGCTGTCCATCAGGATCACATGCTACAAAGAAGGCTTTCATGAAGGGATTTATGAGGCAAACTTCATTGTCTTATTTGAAAAAGCCACAACAATCACCCCAACCCTTAGCAAACCAACAGTCAGCAGCTGTCAACATCAAGGCAAGATACTGCACCAGAAAAAAAGAATGTGTCTTATGACTGGCTCAGGTGATTGATCCTTGGTGCTTTTAGCAATAAAATATCTTTTTTTATTTGTTTTTTAGTTTTAGGTGAATACAATATCTTTATTTTATTTTTATGTGGTGCTGAGGATGGAACCCAGTGCCTTACACCTGCTAGGCGAGTACTTCACCACTTGAGCCACAACCCCAGCCCCAAAATATTTTTAACTAAAGTATTTGCATTGTTTTTTGGACTTGATGCTATTGCACACTTCATAGATTACAGTATGGTACAAACATAAGTTTTATATGAACTCAAAAAAAAAAAATCATGTGACTCACTTTGCTGCAATATTCACTTTCTTGGGGTGGTGTAGACTAAACCCTCAATTTCTCTGATGGCCTGTATAAACCTAGCCAAACAAGCATTCTGTTTTTTTTGTTTTTTTTTTTGGTATTTTGTTTTGTTTTGGTTTTGGTACTAGGGATTGAACTCAGGGGCATCAACTACTCAGCCATATCCTATTTTGTATTTTATTGAGAGACAGGAACTTGTTGAGTTGCTTAGCACTTCACTTTTGCTGAGGCTGGTTTGAACTTGTGACCCTCCTGTCTCAACCTCCTGAGCCCCTGGGATTACAGGCATGCACCACTGTGCTTGGCAATAAGCATTCTTTTAACTAGTTCTGCAGGGCATGTCTTTTCCTACTTAACTTTCAAACCTGTGTTTCCTTCCTTTGAAGATATTGTGTTGCTTTTAAATTTTTTTCTTCATCATTGCCTTTCAGTTATGTTAGTATAATATGTCTCCGTGAGGTTCATTGAGAATGGTTGGGTTTTGTTCATAGATTCTTGAGAATCTGTGGTTTGATGTCTTTCATCAAATTTGAAAGCCTCTCAACAAATAGTTCACAAATGTTGATATTGTCTTGGTCTATTTCTTCTCTTCTAGTGTTCTAAATTCATGGATTCTAGAACACCTCATGCTGTCTTATATGAGCCAATAAGTTCTTTTCTATATTTATAACTTTTTCTCAATCACTTAGGATATGATTTTTATCTATCTGCCTTCCTGTTAATTAATCCTTTCTTTTATTATTTATAATGTTCTGTTTAGCTGATTTAAATTATAAATCTAAGTTATTATAGCCTTTTGCCCTAATATTTTATTTTTTAAAAATTTTATGTACTTTATGTAGATATCAGCATTCCATAAAACCATTCATATTGTATTCTATTTTCTTGAACATTTGTCTCAATTATTTTAAAGTTTATGACTGATTAATAACCTATTTCTGTGCCTTCTTTTTTAGTGTGTTTGTGTTTGTTCCATTTCTATCTCCAGACATGCCTTTCATTCCTTTTAAAATTCTACACTTAGTATCTTAAACATTTTAAAGGCTGTAAGTATTTTTTTAGAATTTTTTTTCCTACAATTCAGCTTGACTCAATCTTAAGTTGAGATAATTCTAGAACTCTAGTCTGAGTGAAGCCTGTTCTACTTCTGTTTGTTGTTGTTGTTGCTGTTGTGTTTTTGTTTGTTTGTTTTGTTTTGTTTTGCTTTGCTTTGCTTTGTTTTGTTTTTTTACTTCAGAATGTAAACTTTTAGGAATCTGAACTAAAATCGGGTATATGTAAGAGTTTTCCTCCTTGTTCATTTATTAGGTTGAAGTACCTTGTTGGAGCATGAAAAGATAAGCCTCATTTATCACTAGAAAGACTAATGAGGATTGTATCTCATTGCAGATGTCAATATTCCTTTCTATTATCTGTGTGATCTTGGGCACATTATCTTGCCTTAATTGGAATGCTAACTATCTGTGATGAGGAACAAAACTTCTAGTTAACTAGATATATATGCATAATATTGTTCTTTCAGAAATAGAGATAGATGTGATGTTATATTTGTGAAAAAAAATGTAAGAAATCAAGTTTACCATATAAATACTTATCAAAAAATTATGAAGTCTACAAATATAAACTGGTTTCTTTAGATAGATAAATCTTTGCAACTCAAATGAAAAACTCATCAAAAAATAATTCCAAGATATATTCCAATGCATTCTCTAACACACACACACACACACACACACACACACACTTGTACATTCACAGTTACACTCTGAATATTAGGTAACATGCAGTATTTAGGTCTCAACTCCATCACATTTTTACCTTACCAGGCAGAATAAAGAGGAGAACATGGTTGTAATTACATTTGATTTCTGCTCCCATTATATAGCCTCTTGTCCCCCTAATGCTAATTAATATAGAAAATTTGTTATGTGCCCAATTTCTCACTAGGTGCAAATAATTAAAACAAAGACTCCTACAAACAACTATGCATAGACAACAAAATAAAATGACATACAGATACTTTTCAAGGTATATAATTCAGCAGATCCAGGTTTAATCTGGAAAGATTTTTAAGTTTTCTGAGCCTCACCAGCTAAAGTAGAAAAGTGTGAATAATATTGACCAATACCTATATTCCTTTACTGTTTGGAGGATTTGGGATTATTCAACAGTATTCAGTGAATACTTGCTGAGTACACTTCTAGATGCCAGAAGGAAAGCATTAAACAGGACTCTCAAAATCTCTGCCCTGTTTGAGCTGATAGACCAGTGATGATGTACATAAAGTACAATTGCAAACCCGTAAGCCTGAGATAAATATTAGCTTCTATCACCTTCAACATTATTATCATCATTATTTCAAGATAATCGTACATATTCTCTGGAAAAAGATGTCACATTTATAAAATTTTTAGATAACTGGATGTTGAAAGTATGCACTCTGTTTCAGGTAAGCAAAATAAAGAGTAAAAGGAGAAGAAGAATTGAAGAACAGAACTACAAAACAAAGAGTTAATTGAATTAATTAAATTGCAATTAGCAATATGCCGCAGTCTGGCTGGGCACAATTCAAGAGCCACTTGTCAAGCAGAAACGAACTTTATTTTTAGAACACGAGCCAAACCACAGGAGCTCTTCAGGAATTCCCTGAGAGCCCAACTACCACTACTGGCTTCCAGGGAGCCTCTCAACCCCCCTCCACAAGCTCTTGAGGCCCATTGGCTGGGTTGCATGGGCGGAGCCAAAAGAGTCCCCCAATGAGCAGCTTCTTGGTCTGAAAGGGCGGGGAAACAGCCCAATGAGCATCACCACAGAGGAGCCAATCAGCTGGCAGCTGGAAGTTTGTTAGGGCCATGGTGAGCCAATCAGTTGGAAGTTTGCTGGGGCCACTGTGAGCCAATCAGCTGGAAGTTTGCTGTGGTCCCTTTGGCTGTGGCTCTCAACAGCAATACATATCTTCCTACTGGTAAATAAAATGTCACTGAAAATGCAATTTATAATTTTTTGAGTTTTTTTAATATTGATATAAAGTTAACATATTAGAAGGCCACTTTACCTAAACTAACATTAGAATATTTGTTAAAAATATATATGTGTATACATTTGTTTTATAAGTATATAACTTGTTTTCCAATTAAAAGTTTAAGAAAACAACAATGTTATGGTTTGGATATATGTGTGTGTGTGTGTGTGTGTGTGTGTATATATATATATATGTAACAGTACAGTTTGGGTAATCATGGATTCATATGAATTTGATAATTTAATATAAATCAATTAAACCATTATAGTAGAAGAAAACATGATTTTTCTCTCAAATACCTAGACTCTAGAGAAAAATCATTTAATAAGCATATGAAAAGGATGAAATTTAAAAGAAAGGAATTTATTGATATTAATTCAAAGATTGGTTCCATTAAATTCAAGATTGTTTACATGCCAAAAATTAAAGTGTAAAACACAAAATTATAAATTTGTAGCAAATAAAATAGAGCTGACTGCTTATTATATGCAAAAACAACAACTGGCATTAACATAATAATAAAGTTATTAAGAAAGAATCCTATAATCTACAAAAAGAAATTTTCAAAATATAGAATATAGTACATAAACACTTAGTATACTAATTTTCAAATGTGTGAAAATAAATACAAATTTAACACTCACTCACTCCTGCTAAATTTGCAGTTTAAGATATGTTATTACACACAAGAGTATTTTAAATACTTTTGTAGTTGTTGATGGACCTTTTTAAAATTCATTTATTTATATGTGGTGCTGAGAATTTAACCCAGTGGCTCACACATATGAGCCAACTGTTCCACCACTGGGCTACAACCCCAGCCCAATGTTTCAAACTTTTGAGAAGGAATTCCATTTGTGTAACTCTTGTAAGTTTTCTAACAATAAACATGAAAAAAAAATAGTTGAAACATTTTTTAAAAATTGACATACACATGAACCAAGAAGTTATTGTCTAACACAGAGTAGGTATTCATGTGGTGCCAGGTGTGTGTCTTCTGTGGACTGAAAGCCAGTGTGCATTCTAGGATATTTTGTTTGTTTGTTTTGGGTTTTTTTGTACTAAGGATTGAACTCAGGGGCACTAAGCCACTGAGCTACATCCTCATCCTTTTTTTATATTTTATTTAGAAACAGGGTCTTGCTGAGTTGCTTAGGGCCTCGCTAAGTTGCTGAGGCTGGCTTTGAACTATCCATTCTCCTACACAAGTCTCCGGAGCTCCTGGGATTACAGGATCTCAACTTCATGCAAATTATGAGAGTGTGTGCTGGGTTAATTTTAAATTTTTGCGAAGGGCATGTCAATTTTTTTTTTTTATTCTTCATTCTTTGACTTCTGTGTTTTTCCCAGGATGGATACAGGCTGTTCGGGAAACTTGTTTTCCAATTAAAAGTTTAAGGAAACAACAATGTTATGGTTTGGATATAAGAAGTCTTATATGTTATATATATATATATATATATATATATATATATATATATATATATACACACACACACATATATACACATATATATGTATATATATATATATATATATACACACACATATGTATATGTATTTTCTTTGGATATAAGTCTTATTTATCTTTGGATATAAGATATGTTCAAGAAATTTAATTATTTATGTTGATTACACAACTTAGAAATAATGATGTAATATTATTAATAATATAAACAAGAATCTAAAGTACTTTAGAATCTCTAACCCTCTTATGGCACTCCCACAAGATAGGTTAATAGAAGATGGGTGTTTTCCCTATTTTTCATAGCAGTGACTGCCTGGGCCAAATATTCAGATTTAGGCCATGTACATGACTGTTCTGTGCTTTTAATGTCCGTTCTATGTTTAAATAAACCTGACTTTAATCATATAAATAAATATTTATATAATTATTATTAATTGTCCTTGCACTTTAAACATAAACATCATTTGGTTATAGTGAAATGCTCCTTTATAACAATATCAAACTGAGTTTGCTAAAATCTGGGATTTTTTTGCACAAATATTCATAGATGAACATTAAATATGAGCCAGTGGTGAGCAGCATGCTAACCAGGTTACCATAAGGCTAACATTGAATGATTTTTAAATGCTTTCTGTAGGATGCCAAATGTTATGCTAGCTTTTAAAAATAAGTACCAAATGTCTCCATCTTCCATTTCATAAAGAAATATTTGATCTTTAAAATGCTGTTGTTCTGAAGGAC
Source organism: Callospermophilus lateralis (assembly GCF_048772815.1). Taxonomy (NCBI): domain Eukaryota; kingdom Metazoa; phylum Chordata; class Mammalia; order Rodentia; family Sciuridae; genus Callospermophilus; species Callospermophilus lateralis. Next base: position 19,141,690 of record NC_135307.1, read on the forward strand.
AAAATTTTGTTTTACTGTTACCTGGTATGAGTTTGTTTTGATGTATTAAAATAGGTATTACTTCAAGCTCTCTTTACAAGAAGAATCAGAGACTCACTGGAGCATTAGTATTTCTTATACCCTTCTCACACTAAACCAAGCATAGCTATGAATAAACTCATTTTTCTTTAAAAAATGACCAGGAGTTATATGTTTTCTCTCCTATATGTGAGATAGAGAGGACAAAGAAAAGAAAGAGGGAAGAATCTCATGAAACTTGAAGGAAAATCAGTAGACAGGGTCAGGGAGGCTGGGAGGGAAAGAGGAAATACTGGGGAGTGCCTTTGGCCAAATTATATTAATATATTGTGTGCATGTCCAGATATGGAACAACAAATCCCACAATAATGAACAACTATGAGGCACAAATTAAATGATGTGGAAAAAAGAAAGAAAAAAAAAAACAGCCCACGAGAAAGTTCTTGGTATATCACTCCTCTTAATTAGTCTGCCGGCCCTGAGAAGAACCTGCTCTCCTCCCTGAGCAGCAGTTAACCCATGGAAGCAGAATCTTAATGCAAGATTCTGTCCTGGCCCACATGGCTCAGCATTCTGTCGGTGATGACAAGGAGCTGAGTTCTTGGGTGACATAGATTGTTTACTTCCAGTCCTCCCACCAAAAGCTTAACAACGTTTTACAGAGTCTCATTCAGTTTTCTGCACCCCCATTGTCAAAGAAAAGAAAATACACTGTCCACAGTGTCCTGACAAACTGTTAACACACTCTTAGTAGTTTCCAAGCAAGGATACTGTCCAACATATTTCATATTAATGTAGTCTAGCTCAGCGGCAATTTTCTCCTAGTAAAGAAATATGGGGTTCCTAAAAGGTTTAAGCAAATAATACAGAGAGGGCTTGAAACACTTACAAGTCAGGGAATGAACTTTCTGTGCTTGTAAATTAATAAGCAAATAACATGTTCTTTAACTAATTATAGAGAATTTTTAATACGTTGACTTTTAGTAGGTCACATTTTTTTTAGAACCGTTATATTAAGAAAACCATAAAATAAGAGGTATCACTGTTTTATGTACATTTTGCCTGGAAGTTTTTAAGCAAAGTTAAAAGGTGGACTGTGATTACTTATGCACTCTACAGTGAGTTGTTAATCAGCAGAAGTTAATAAGATTCAATTAAGGATTAGATGCTTATGAGAAATTTAATAGCATGCTCTTGTAAAAATAAAAAGAGTCTCTCTGTAACAGTAGTGTGGAGATAAATAGTTATCAAGCCTCGGGCATCATGGAATAAACTAACCAGATATGAGAGTCAAGAAGAAATATCCCTGGCACAGCTATATTTCTCAATTACGGGCATCATGGTGAGTTTATGTCTTTCTCCTAAGACATCCATCATTAGAAGCAGTAAGACTCAGGATACTTCACTGGACGGACCATTGGTCAGTTCTGGTGTGTAAATTCCTGTTTGGAGTTTACAGAACTCCCCAGATTCTAAACTCCAGCAGAATTTTTACTGGGCTCTGGAGACGAAATCTTCCCTTTTATCAAAAGAAATAGATTTATGCTGCTGAAAAGGAATGCAGGCTCCAAGGCAAAGGAGAGAAAGTTTTTCCAACCTGGTGGAGTGCGTCCTCACTTATCTATCAGTGATTTTAAACCCTCTAGATTATTTTTATTTTTGGAAGTTTGTATTTTTGTCAATTTGTTTCATATCATCTATTTTTTTTTTTTAAATTTTTGGATTCAAGGGGTTGAATACATAAAATTAAGTGAGTATTGGCACAACTTCTGAAGCTTCAGAGAGAATAAATCCTTTGCAATATGACTGTTAAATGAGCCACATCACTGATTTACTGTCTACTAAACATTGGAGAATGTGGAGTATTTGTTAAGGAAACAGGGCAATGAGGGAAAACTGAAATGTTGACATGAAGATGTTCGTATTAAACTCTAGTGTTTTCCATCAAGCAGTCATGCATTTTCTGGTGATTAAAATCAAAATTAGGAATATCAATTTGCATCCTCATTCACTTGGATACATTGACTCAGCTACATAATTGCTACAGCCTCCAACATTCATACTGGATAGAACACTGGAAAGCAACTGCCAGGATGAGAAAAAAATGATATTTAAGAAGGCAGACAGTAAATATTTCAATGGATTGCTTTTTCAAAAAATTAAGAATAAAATCTCAGTGTTCAATGGATCTTAACAATTCTCACCCCCAAAGTCCTAATCTGGGGTCTGAGTCCCTCTGCAACCTCCTTTCACTTAACCTCCACTGTGCTTTCCTCTGGCTGGCCCTCAAGAATGGATCTTCTTTACTGAGCTACATTTTCTGGAAGAAATTCCATACAAGCTCCAATAACTTTGCTTTTCATGAGGCATCTCTATTTTAATTAAGTTATATTTATATTAAGTCAACACTGACTATTCTCTAGGGCTCTCAGATAAGTATCCTTGAGACACAATAGAATAACCCCAATTCCTCTATGACATTCACCGTGTATATGTGTGTTCACTATTGCGAAGCATTATTCTAGTTAGTTGCAGGGATTAAAAATCAACCAATAAACCCTTGAATCAGAAAGCCAAGCCCCTCATTGGCTTCTCTTTGAAGTGTCCATAACATGGTGTCTGTTGGCAAGAAAGAAATGTTTATAGGGTTCAGCTGTAATACCACAAAGCTGGGCAAACATGGGTGGATTGGAAGTGGAGAAACAATAATTTAGTAACTGGCCCAGATGGAAAACAAGACTCAGAAAAGTTAGTTGAAAAACCATGGCAATAGCACAAGAAAAATCTATTCAGGATAAGTCAAGGATATAAGAAGTCTCTAAAGGAATGGATGGATATAAAAGACATTTAATTGATAAAATATGCACACCTGTGAAGGCTTCACACTAAGAGATCAGTGTGATATTTTGAGAGAAATATGAATTTAAGAATCACTAAAGTCAGATTGAACTAGCATTTGGATCTCAACACTAACATTTGCTATCTGAATAAACAAAAAAGATACTCTTCCCGTCAAGTCTCAGAATCTTTTCCAAAGTAGTGATGAATAAATTGGATGCAATGGTGTACATCTACAAGCCCAGCTATTCTGGTGGCTGAGTCAGAAGGCAAGTTTAAGCCCAGCCTGGGTAACTTAGCAAGATCCTTTCTCAAAAACAAAACAAAACAAAACAAATTTAAAAGGGGTTAGGGATGTAGCTCACTAGTGGAGGACCTGCATCAATCTCCAATACTCCCGGCGGTCAGGGGGGATACATCCTATTGCATTTTATAGTGTTGCAGTTTCTAGAACAGAATTTAATAATCAAGAGCTAATGAATGAATGGTAAACATCATTATTAACTATTTTATATGAAACTTTGTTAACCCCTTTATAGATGTTACTGATGATGAAGAACACTCATATTATGTACACCTTGTCCATCTTTATTTCCATCTTGAAATCCCCACCTATCTATTTTCTCTTGTTAACTTGCATGTACACACTACAGACATCAGTATAAAAGATCAAAATTATGACACAGGGTCAATAGAATATTAATTATTATAGAAATGTGGATCCATTTAGTTTATTACAAAGAAGAGCAAGAATGTCTGTCTAATAATTTTCTGTTTACTATGAAAGCTAATTATTAAAACTATTTTTCTAGAGGATGTTTTAGTACTTGTCACAGACAATATGTTGAACCAAAAGGCATATTTTATCATTAAAAGCCCACACTCATTGCTAAAAAGGACATTTTTAATTTTGTGCAGAGAACACTTTCTTCAGTGACATAGTTGAAATTTATGCCTCTAGAATCCTCATGGGTCTATATTCTTTTCTGGTCAGTGGCATTCAGTGAGTGAACCACCCACTGAGTTGCCATATATTTAGGACCAGAGTTGAGTAGGAGGATAAGAAATGCGCTCACCATGGATTTACTTTGTTGTTATTGTTCAGGAAATTCATTGGGGATTCATCAAAATGAATATGAATATGGGGGTTCAGTCCTCCATATTCACTTCTTCAGAAAAAGTTTTGGGCTCCAGGAAAAACAAAATGTTTCAAAGTCATGACTAGTGGTTACTTAATATAAAATCAGCCATTTCCAAGCCTTCTTTTTCATCTTTTATAATGCATGGAAATTCAGAATATTCCTTGATTTGTATTTCTTGATTCAGTAAAAAATAATTTTCCCTCTTTTTTCTTCCTTTGGAAATTGTTTAGACCTATCTTATGTCACTTGTTATCATCTGCTTTTGGAAATGACTTCTACCTATCTTACATCACTAATGATATTCTGCCTCTTGCTGCAATTAGAAGTCATCTGTTCCTCAATGCCAGGTTATAATCTCCTAAGGATTCTGCCCTAGCCAATTTCCCTACATTGTATTTTTCAACTACAGGGACTCAATAAATGTGTGATGAATTGAATTAATCAGAGATAAATGGAAGGGGTTCCATAGTAATATGCATAGATCTTCAGTAATCTAAGAGTTAATTTAAACTATCCATTCTAAATGGTCTTTGCCTTAACCAAAGCTATTTCTCACTTGATGACTAATTTTAAATGTAATTTTGAGCAGGCCACAAATTCTAATACTTTGTCAAATATTATTTGGGGTGGTTATGTCTGTGAGAATGTTTCCAGATGAGATTAATATTTGATTCCATAGGCTGAATAGATTGTCTCCCTAATATGGATGGATCTCATCCAATCCCTTGAAGGCCTGGGTAGAATAAAAGGTGGAAAAGGACAGAATACCTTCTCCATCTTTGAGAAGGGAAATTGTCTACTCCTTGGAACTTGGATTAGAATTTAGTGCATCAAATCTCCTGGTTCTCAGACCTTCAGACTTGACTGGATCTGCAACGTGCTGACTGCAGATTTGGACACTTTTCAGCTTTCACTACCATATGAACCAAGTCTTTATAATAAAACTCTTGACATTTGCAAGTATGTGTGTGCATGCACGTGCATGTGCGCACTCAGCACACACACACACACACACACACATTCATACTCCTATTGTTTCTACTTATCTGGAATCCAGATTGATACATCCAACCTCATATCTATTTTGTCCATCCAGAATGAGAAAATTTTGCATTGTGTATAAAGCACATGTGCCATGCTGGGCCATGTCCTCTTGTTGTCATTGCCATGTTAAAGTCACATTAGCCACATTGCCATGTTAAAATGAAAATAGGAACTCAAGTATGATGCTTAATTTATAAATTAATTATTGACTAGTCCATTCTTCTGTCTTTAATAACACAAATTCCTTTGCATGGCTCTTGATGACATCCTTTTTTTTCTGTCACATTAAGACTGAGAACATAAAACTGTGGATGCCCACCTCCCATCTGTAACTACAACTGTAGTTAACTTGCCCCCTGAGGGCCAGTGGTCATCCTAAATGGGAACTCAATGCAACTTAAAAGTTGGCGGAGGTCTGAAATGTTTTACCTGGATCCATCTACATAATAATAATAATAACTACATAATAACTTCAGACAACGCATCCCTTTCTCTTTAAAAAGTGTAAACTCATAGGTAATCACCAAATAATTAGACAAGAAAAGTACAACAGTAAGGAAGAAAATGTTTTTCCTCCACCTTCACTCTCACCCCATGGAATTAACAAGACCAACAGAGAAGTTATTGACTTACCAGGGTTAGAGAATAAATGTAGCATTTGGGTCTTATTTTACAAATGGTGACCAAACAAGATGTAGGTAAATAATTAATAATCACACACATCAATGGTGAATAGCAAAACACCTGTACAATTATACTGCAAATCCTTTAACAAAACATGTTGTACCATCTGGAAATGTGATTCCAATTTTATCTTGCACTTCACTTTCATTGGCTAACTTTTGAGAAATTCTGCATTTGATACTGGAAAGTAAATTGTAAAGTTCAATTAAAGTCTCAGGACCTCAGGCTATACGTCCTTTCCCTCTCCTCCCACAACAAAATCAGAAAAGGAAGTTGGTGACTATTAAGCTCAGCAGTGGGCGATAGTGACAAACAGAGAAGATGTTAGCTCCACAAGGAAGGGGATCAGTTTTAAAGGGTGTGGGGTTTTGCTGGAGAGCCTACAATGTAAATGTGCAGGCCCAAGAGTTGGATGTTGACCTGGCATTTTAGAAAATTACAAGCCATACCAGTGTGCTATGTTGCAATAATGCCCAAGAAAACATTGATTCAGACTCATCAATATTTACTGTATATGATTTGAATACTCTCTACAGTCAAACTACTTATCAGAGTCACATATACCCCCAAAAGACTGTGAAGCAGTAAAGGGCCATATCTGGGTCTTTTTTTCTCTTGCCAAAACCATAGTTTTGTGAAAGGGTCAATTAAAAAAAAATCCAGTGCAGAGTGTCATGGAATTATTATCATCGTGAATTAGTCCTCTCATTTTTGTATCCAGGATTCTGCTTTGCTCTCCACAGCACTGTAAGGAAGTAGCAATCAGTTGCTGTCAAGTTTCTTGATCAATAAAAAATAACAAACTAATTCATATCTCATCACCGCATGGGGCTTTTTCAGACCACTAACATTGTCTCACTGCAAATGAAGATGTGTTGAGCATTTTTGCAATGTCTGGAAAACCAGCTAATTTCCCCAACTCTATTTTCTAACCCCATGAGTTAGTTTTCACTCTTGGACTCATATCTATCAACAAAAGCATGCTCAGGACTTGTGTTGATACAGAGTTAATCTGATTAAAAAAATAATCACAAGCACAAAATGCACTTTAAAAATTTCTTTTTCTAATTCAGTGTTTCTTAGTTTTTGTGTGTGTATATATAAACACGGTGCTAAATGTGATTGAAAACTTCAGTGACACATTTGCTTACTGTCCATAGCAGCAAAACATAAACAATGACAGAGACAAAAAATATGCAAATTGAAAATATAAGGACTTTCTTTGGAAGTTGATCATCCTACTCTCCTTTTCTTTGGAGTCATTTCCAGTCATTGTTGGGTGGAGTGATTAAGAAGAATTGATTATTTAAATTGGACTTTAGAGGTTGCACTTAGGACAAGATGAGTAGTGGAGAACTAAGTAATGGAAGCACTCCCTAAGGACATTAGGTTTTTCTTTCATAGTGGGTTAAGTGCCATGATAAATACGCTGAGAACATATCATCCACTCTGTTATCAAAAGATGTGAACAACTTGACACAGAAAAATGATAATTCACATTATCCACAAACAAATGCAGTTTCAGCCCTTTTCCAAAGCCTGGGTACAGCAACTGCTGTTTAAAGTTTGTCTCAGTAGACAAATTATCCCTTTCTTTTTTCTTTTCTTTCTTTTTTTTTTTTAATAATTCCTTCCTGCTCAGTTTGTTATCTGATAATGAACCATTCACAGGTAGAAAGAGAATAACTTATCAGAAATAGGAGAATGCTCTGACGATCCCAAGGCTTTTCAAAAGGGCTTAAATGTGCTCTGCCTCTGATTTACTCTGGTTCTCAGCACCTGGGCAAATCTTAGTTCCACATCAAATTTTGGGGGCTTTGGGGGAAGTCTGGGACATGGTGACTGCTCTGAACATACAAGGGGAGGCCATCTTGCCAAAGAGTAGAAATGTTAAATCTGAATGGAAACAGGGAGGATGAAGAAGGAGCTGGTCTGCATTGCATATGTCAGCTGTCCCTTCTTCAGGTTGGCAGATATTTTTTTCCAATTATAGTTAGATAACGTATTCCAACATTTTCAAGCATGTTTTTCAACATACTCACATACAATCTCAATCATTTGCAAAGATTTCCATTTCCAGGCACTGGAAAACAGATAACCAATATTACCCCACGATTACAAATGTTTCTCACAAAAGGTCATGCTCCCTTTTCAATAGACAGGTTGTCACACTACCAAACAGGAATGCTCAAAAATTGTGCCTACTTGAGTAATTGCAGATTCACACTTTGTAGACCAGTAATATTAAGGTTTCAATAGCTGAAGTAGTTTCTTTTCCTTAAAGAGAAAGAAGCAGAATATCTTTGGCCCATCTAAGAATACACCTGCTTATATAACATTGGAGATATTCCCTCTCATTCCAGTCTGAAGGGCTGCAAGAAGAATACAAACAATAAGGGCTGAGGCTGGCACAGCAGTAGAGCACTTGCCTGGCATATGTGAGGCATTGAGTTCAATTCTCAGCACTATATATAAATAAGCAAAATTAAGGTATATATATATATATATATATATATATATATATATATATATATATATATATATTTCTGTGTATGTGTGTCTATATTTACATATATATATATATATGGAGAGAGAGATGATAATGTGGATTATCATTTTTCTGTGTCAAGTTGTTCACATCTTTTGATATATATATTGATATATATATTTGTGTGTATGAGTGTGTGTGTGTATTTTTTTTTAATTAAAAGGAAAGAAAGGGACCCATTTGTTTACTGAAACAATATTTAAGCATCATTTGATGTACCCAGACTTTGGGAAAGTTCTGAAACTGCATTTGCTTGTGGCTAATGTGAATTATAATTTTTCTGTGTCAAGTTGTTCACATCTTTTGATAACAGAGTGGATGATATGTTCTCAGCGTATTTATCATGGCACTTACCCCACTATGAAAACCCTACTTATATATCTACAACAATAATAAGTGCTAACAGCTGGCAAGCATGTGGAAATAAGGGACCCCTCTGACCATTGGTGGGAATGTAAATTAGTACAACCACTATGGAAATTAGTGTGGAGGACCCACACAATCTAAAACTCGAACTACTATATGATCCAGCTATACTACTACTCATATTTATCCACAAGAAACAAAGTCAGCATACTACAGAGAGGTATACCTGTGTTGATTGCAGCACAATTCAAAGTAGCCAAGTTATGGAATCAGTCTGGATGTCCATCAACAGATAAATGGATAAAAATTGTGGTATGTTTATGCAGTAGGTATTTATTCAGTCATAAACATGAATGAAATGATATCATTTGCAAGAAGGTGGTACAGGATATCATGTTAAGCAAAGTGAGACACAGAAAGACAAATATCATTTTTAAATCTTGTATTTGGAAGCTAGAGATTAAATTTTTTAAAAAAAGGGTGTTAGTAAAAGTAGACAAAAACCACTGGGATAGGAAAGAGGAGTGGGGTCAGTGGGTAGGAGTAGAGGGTAAGGGGAGGTATTTAGGAGTATTATTGACCAAATTATGTTACATGTTTATATGAATAAATAATAACCTACAATTCTATATAATTAACATGTAGAAATAAATTTTAAAAAGACACCTACTTATACATCATCAATAGCTATTTTTTCTTTCTTCATACAAACTCATGATTCTTAGTACTAAGCAGATGTCTTAGAGGTAAAGGGAGTAATTTTCCACATTATCAAGTTTCTTTAAAACAAAACAGAAGGAAATTTGAACAATATAACTACATACACATATGCAATAAAATAATTAAGTGATGATTACAAGGGGGATGAGTTTAAAAAGTACAAAAGGAGTATTAAGAATCCAGTAATTCATAAATAATGAAGGCAATATAAGAACTTTGGCTAGAGTACAAAACATTTAAAAGCTCCTACTTTTTTTCACAGATTGAATAACTCCTCTTCTCAGAAATCAGTATGCAGTTCTGCTACTTTCTCCCCATACAGTGATATGCCCACCAATCCATTATTTATAGAGACCTAGGATATGTGATTGGAGATGCCTTTCTCCCAGAACTAAAACCTCTGATGATCATTGATCAATTTCAATATTTCTGTTGCTTCAAGCCACATAGGGAATATCTGCCAAGCATTTGCTTGATCCCAAACCCCATGGGCTTTAGGGTTTCTACTGTAGGAAGGATAGAGTTGATGGTAGAGAAAGCTTGATTTTCACCCATGGGAAAATTTTGATTTATAGTATTAAACTTTCCAACCTGAATCTCTGAAATTCAAGGCAAAGTCAAACTACAGTGAACTGAAGAAAACCTGAGGGGGAAAAATTATAAGAGCTTTTACTTTTATAATACAAAATTCTCTAGTGCTTTAAAGAATTACAGTTGCAATAAGAGCCTGGATTTCAAATCCTGGCTCACATTTACTAGCTACATGGCCCCCAGTAAGTTACATACTTGCTGTCTCCACTTCTTCATCTGTATAGCAGGGGTGATAATTCACAGGTTGTTCTGTGAAGATGATGTAAAATGATTAGGACATGTCTGCCATCTATTACCTAAATGTTGAAAATGGTAATTATAATAGTAATGATTTAATAATAATATTAAAATTATGGTTTCCACTTCATATACAATCCCAAAAGTATTTCCAGAAAGAAAACACTATGCCCACTAGCAAGACAAGAATGTTACATAAATTTTTTTTAAAATACTTTTAAGTGGGAAGTACTTAGTACATGATGTTTACAATAACCAGAATTCACAAAGGCAAAGGCTGAAATACTAAATTGAAGCAAAATGAAGAAAATAATTCTGCATAGCATAAGCATTACTTAAACAACACTTAAAGAAAACATATTTTATGAATAATTTTCAAGAACACAATGCTTTGGTATGTGAAAAATTCCTGGATATCATGAAGAAAACTGTCTAAAACCAGAGAAAACAGGCAAAAATGATAACAGTTCATGGATGAGAACAAAGAAATCAATTTTAAAAATATGAAAACCTCCTACATAAAAAGTCAATAAAAATTTAAAAATAAATAAATAAATTGTAGGGGAAAACTTGCAATTAGAGAAGAAACTAAGAATACAATGACAAAGAATTCTGAAAAGGGAGAACTTATAAAATTGAGAGGAAAAAGTATATATGAAACAAAAATTGATAAATACTGTTTTCCAGATTTAAATATACATAAATGTTCAAATGAGTACAAACATAAATCTCAGCTAAGTGAAGAAAATGAAATATATGTTTTCTAGGTTACAGCACCTAAAATTCTCAGAACCCACCAAGGGAAGTTTTTAGATTAGATAATATCCGTACCAGAAGTCTGATCACTCTGAACTAATCCTTCCAAAATCTGAGGAGAATGATGTTCAGTCTATAGTATCAAACTCAGTAAAAAACAATAATCACATGTAAACATGGATTATGACAAAACTCTGTCAATGTTTCATGCAGTTTGTGTTCCATGTCAGAGCCTCCAGAGGAATTCTGCAAAGTATCCAATGCCTCCTTCAGGTGTCCCCACTCCCAGAGGCTGCAGGTGTACACATTCCCGATTTCAAATCCAAGTGCTTTTTCTGCCATTTACACTTCGTAAAGAGGCCGCTAGAAAGTGCAACCTAACAAAATACGGTATAAATCCAAGAAAGAAAGAGGACTTGGAAATTCAGAAACGCCTGAGCTACAATCCAGAGGAGAGGAAGAGAATTCCCAGGACTGTGATTTAGAGAAGTTTTATGTAGCGGGTAACAGTTGTCTGTTATTCCTGGAGAAAAACAAGTCTATACAAGATAGGGAACCAGAAGTCTTAAATTGCGTGTCAACAAGGAGGAAAAAAAATGACTATGTTGATTTCCAGCTGTGTTTTATCCTCTCATGACAAGTTTTACAAGTCCAGAGGAAAAGTTGGCAATAAATTAGTAATCGGGACACCAATGACAAGGAAAATGAATAATGAAGCAATTATTAACTTAAAAGAAAATAAGAAAAGATGACAAGACATGAATTTACTTTGAAGAATATTTATGCCATAATAATGATAATTTAATGATGAATATTAATTGTATACAAAGAAATATATTGAGAGAAAGGGGGAAAGGAAAGTATGTGCAGTTGCATTAGGGATCTGTATATGAATGCCAACTTCTCTTCATATACAGTAGGAAACCAAAAGATGGTATCTAAAATTAAAACAGAGAAATGTATTATATTTAAATATATTACTTGAGAATGTGAAAGTAAGTAGCACAAGAAAGAGCTAAAAGCCCTCAGAGCAGTTCACTCAGAAATGGAAACCAGTAATGAGCAGAAGTGAAAAATGTATTTGTACACACGTTTACAATGATGCAAATAAAACTTTGGTTGAAAAAAATCTCAATAGTTACATATCAGAATATGGTTTTCTAGTAGCAAGTTTTTTTTTTTTTTAATTTGATTCTCTTTCACTATTTTCAAAAGTTTTAATAACACTTTTAAATGAAAAGGTCAAATAACTTAAGCAACTACTTGAATACAGCACAGACAAGGACTCGACTGAGATGACATTGCTTGATTCAGCCCTGGTACAGCTGGCACGGTGGTAGTACTTATGTGTACTCAGGGAAACCACCAAGAGTGCTATGAAAGACACATTGAAAGCATCCTCTTTGTTAAGAAAAATATTCCTTGTCCTGTCTATATGAGCCTATTTGTCCATATCCATTACCTTTCTTTCATCCTAAACCAGCACCAAATGTGGTTGCTTAAAATAAAAATACACTTATTAGTCCATGATTCTAGGGTTAGCCAATTAGTTGGAGCTCAGCTGAGCAGTTCTGCTAGTCTAACCTGAGATCTCAAGTTATATCATCTGACAGTTCCTGGGAATATGGGTGGGCCAGAATATCTGTCACAGTCTTGATGGTGCTGCTGGCTGGTCGCTGGGCCCCTCTTGCAACAACAGGTCTCTTTACCTCCAGATGGTTAGTTTGGGATTCCTTGAATGGTTGTTTCAGTGTTGTAAAACAAGACCTAAAGTGTAAGGACTTTTGAAATTTGGCTTAGAATTACTATGACAGTATCACTTTTATTATGTTGTATTCTTCCAATCTAGCTACAAGAATAACACAGATTCAAAATCAAGAAAAACACGGTCTTCATCTTGAGAAATTCTGCCATCATTTTTACTCAACTCCTATGCGAGAATTGACTATTGTTAACATTTAAAGTGGCATCATAATAATGTATATTAGGGAGTCCAATGGTAGTTTATCTTTCCTATCTCATTTCCCCTTCCCCATTAATCTATGTTTATTCTTAGTGTAGGGATATGGTATATTTTCTAATTTTTTATATAGACCTGTTTTGTGCACCATACTGCAAGTTTTGTTAGAATTCATGTGATGTTCACTCTCCTGTCTTGCACAGTGACTTTCTAAGCAACAGGTGCAACAAAAAAAGAGAAACAGTTTCTATCCATTTCTTTAATGCAATGAGTACAGTAAGAGAAAAACACAACAATGATATAATGGAATGTTTTGTTATTATTTTAAATATGATACTTAAAAACATCTAAGTACTTTAAAAAATCAGACAGTGAAAACAAAGAAAATAACAAAATGTCAAATGTTAGTTAATTATAGAACAGAAAGGCAGTGTGTTGTTTGCAACTGTTAAACAGGGAGAAAAAAATCCAGCTATTTCTTGGCTTTGCACTATTGCAAGTCATCATTTTTATGAGGTTTTATTTGTCTTACTGGGAATTGGAAGGCAGCTGGATGTTGGCAGAAACAACCTATAATGTCCCAGGACTGTTAGCAAAAAAGATATGAATTGCTGCATATGATCCTACTTTTGCTTAAAAATATATTATTATTTTCATTAAGTAGCTCTGACCATATCCAGCAGAAAAACTCAGAGTAGTAAAAGGCGGATGAATCATAGACTGAGGTCCAGAGAATAAAATTAAAAGATATTAAAGAATAGCAAATTTAAACCAAAGGTTTTATTGGATAATGTGAGGGCAGGAAATGGAAGTGAAAAAAAAAAGCCCTTTACTAACAGCTAAAATATTGAATTATTTAGACTCACACAAAAGGATATGCCTAGGACCAATGGAATGAAACCAAGAAAATGAAAATTTTGTCCATCAGAGAAATGTTGCTAGCATCAAGGATATAATGAAACTGTCTCCCAGGAGACCTGCTTCATCTAACAGAGAACTTTTCAATCTTAAAAGCCCAGATCTCCTCTGACCCTGTAGCATCCCAGCTTCCCATACCTATGTATCACTGTGGCAGAATGAATTATGTTTTCAGGTCTCACAGACACTTACATATAATGAGTGATTTTGCCTGTCACAAATGTAGTATTCCAATAACCCACAGGATAACAACAAAACCCATGGCCATCACCAACAAAAATGAAGAATGGCCCTACCCAAATGTTCCCATATTGTTGGTAGACCTTCTGCCTCACCATGGGAACATGTGGAAGAGTTCATCTCTGAGTTATCTGCAGTGCTGTAAGTCTTCCTTTGTGAAAATATACTTTCAGTCTTTCAAAAGGTGTCAGTATTTATTTCTGCAAAATGGATCATTATAATGGCAGCTTCATACCTATAACCAACAAGCAAAACCCACACAGATGAATGTCATTGTGGTAATCACAAAGTTGTATAGGTTTCTATTAAAGAAGGGGGAAAAATCACAGTCCATGATTTCTCATTGAAAATTCTTGAGGCCATATTTATTTATAAGTTTAAAATTTTAGAGGTTTGATAAATATGATACAATGCATCCACCTTAAATCTTTCAATCTGAAAAGCAATGGAAACATAGCTGGATACTTAATCATTTATGTGGTGAAACATCTGCCTATTTATCCCAAGCAGGAGGGACCTCAGGTCTGACCACCTCATTGATTTACAAATATCAAGTTTCACCCTTAACCTCTGAAAAAAATGTTTGTTTTTTTAGGATTTTGTGATTTGAGAATTACAGATAAGTGGTTGTGGATTGATACCTGTTACATTCAGTATTCAAATAATTCTAGATGCCACATCAAAAAAAAAGTTCAAATGCCTCTGCATATGCATTTTGAAAAAATAAATTTAATGAAATATTTTCATCTTGGCATTTGGGCCAAAATAATCATAATTCAGCAAAAATAAATAACTAATGGATAAGTAAAGAAATCAATATGCTAAAGGGCCTTAAAATATTTTAAGTGTGTCCAAAAATAGGAAAGCTGATAACTATTGCTTTTATTGTTTCTTTCCATGGAGATCCACAAAGAACAGGCTGCATATCTCATTCTAAAAGTTCCTGAAACTTTCAGAAGTAATCTCCAACCACTTTTATTTGCTTAGTTATGTGTAATAAGAAAATAATAATTATTTTTACTTCCTTTTGAAACCGTAGTGGCAGCCTGACTTTTCAGGATATCTTGGAAATGAGCTTGGAGTCAAGAAAACATTCACAAATGAGAATTGAAGAAAATATTGCAAATTGCACCAAGACCCACAAGGGCAGCTCACAAAAACAAACCGTAGGCAGGGATATTCAAAGGACATATGTCTATTTTTATCATGTGGAAATACAAACTAACCTATTAATATAATTTCAGTTTCCTGAAACACAGTCTGTTGTTTAAATTTTTTTTCTCTCTGTCTCTCTCTCTCTCTCTCTCTCTCTCTCTCTCTCTCTCTCTCTCACACACACACATGCACACACATAACCCCCAAAACCTCATTTTATTTTATTATTTTTATTTTTTTTAAAGAGAGAGTGAGAGAGGGAGAGAGAGAGAGAGAGAGAGAGAGAGAGAGAGAGAATTTTTTTAATTTTTTTTTTTTTTTTTTTTTTTTTTTTAGTTATCGGCAGACACAACATCTTTGTTTGTATGTGGTGCTGAGACTCGAACCCGGGCCGCACGCATGCCAGGCGAGCGCACTACTGCTTGAGCCACATCCCCAGCCCCAAAACCTCATTTTAGATACAAGAATTCCATCCTCTGTTAGAATATTCTTTATACAGAAATTTAAGAATCTACATTATATTCTCTCCCATATTATAATATTATATATTTAAACTAAGATATAACTAAGAGAACCCAAAGCGCAGGGCTTAGGGAACAGGGGTACAATTAATTTTTTAAGTTAAAGTTTATTAATACAGAGTTTCAGTAAGTTTTATTTTAAGTTTGTTTGCAATTGTTAAAGACGCTCAATGATTACATTGCCATTTATCTATCTATCTATCTATCTATCTATTTATTTATTTATTTTTGTGGTGCTAGGGATTGAACCCAGAGCCCCTTGTGCATGGGACGCAATCACTTTACCAACTCAGATATATCCCCAGCCCTGTATAGCCATTCTTTAATAGGAATCTTTATATTGTTTGCTTCTATAGAGCTTGACTACCAGAGTATTTTTGACTAGATTTGCTAGTGTAAATATGTAACTCTCAAGAACTCTAACTTGCTAAGATCTGTAAGGTTTTAAGGTGGTATGAGTCTGGTCAATGAAAGTATATCTTTTAAGTATATAGGTATGCTGCAAACCTTCTAGTTTTATCTTTAAGACTTGTTTTCATTATAAATGTTTCTCATTCTATGATAAATTTATGTATCAATACTATTAGAGAAGTCTGGGGAAAATCTACCTTTTATTTACTGAATTTGGTCTGTGAATATTGAGGGCATTTGTTCATTGCCTTTAGCAAGTGCACCTTTAGGAATACATCCCCTCCAATGTCAGCACCTGTGGGGGTCCTGGTTAAGCACATTTTTACTGGAGAGAACAGAAAGTAAAAGCTGGAAGGGAGCAAACAAAGAAACAGAACTAGCATTTCATGAGCATACTCTAGGCATCATCAAGTCATCATTAAGAATTGATTTGTTCTTCCCATTTTACTTTAAGGAATGCTACATGTGTAGGTTGAAAGCTTATAGGTAAAATAAAAAGCCCCAAGTTCCATCATTAGTAAAAGGCATAATCATACATTTCTCACCTCTCTATGCTGAAAATAAATTTGTTGCTGTTCCTTAACAATGGCATTTTGATTCATTGTTGTTTTGAATTATCTGCAACACTTTTTTATTTTTTAATAACCTCTTTTTAATCTTCCTTAATTATATATATATATATATATATATATATATATATATATATATATATCTTCTATATAAATATATATCTCATATAAATCTTCCTGGACTATTTAAAGTTAAATCCATAACATGAATGTGTTCTTACATTGGAAAATTCAAAATCATTATACAGGAAATCTTTATTCTGGCCCTCTCCCTGTTTACTGTATGGTATACTATGATTTTTTTTTGAATTTTGCAAATAATTTTGCTTTGTTTATAATCTTTAATCAATCAACTTACTTTTCAAGATTCTCAATGCTTCTAGATCAGGATTTAAAAAAATATTCATCTTATTATTTATATACTTATTGTAAGTTGACTTGTTGCCCTCTGACAAATATTCATATGTTGACACACTAACCCTTGGTGCCTTAGAATGTGACCTTCATTTGGAAATAGTGTTGTTTCAGATGCAATTAATTAAGATGAGTTTGTATTAGGACAAGTTTGGTTTTATTCCAAAATGATTACTTTCCTGACTGAAAGGAAAAATTTGGATGTAGTCATACACACAAGGAAAATGTTATATGGACTTTAAGAGAAAAACGTAGATGATGCATCTATAAGCAAAGGAACACCAAAGTTCAGCCAATAAATCCCTGAAAGCTAAGAGAGAGATTTGGAATAGGCTCTCAATCGATGACCTCAGAAAGTATCAATCCCACAACCAGCTTTGACTTTGGATATCCAGCCTCCAGAATTGTGAGTCAATGAATTTCTGTTGTTTGTTCTCCTACATTTGTTGTACTTTGTGGTACTCTGTTTGGAGACCTAGCAAACAAATACACTTCTGAAATAGCTATTTTTCATGTATTTATATTCTAATAAATATACTTTAATATTTTAAATTCATAGATTCATGCCCTGATATATCCTGTACATAAAAAGTCCTTAGGTTAACATCCTGTGTAAAAACGTGGGATACGTTAAGTGTTCACACACAAGAAATACATGCTGGGTTTTCCCCTCCCTACCATCCTGATCAAGAAATAAACACATTTTCTGGAATGACAGCCAAGGAGGTGTCTTCTGGAGTTTCCTGGTACCTTGGTCAGCTGATTTTTTTTTTCTATTGATAAATCTATTGCCCACATTTTTCCTTCTGCACAAGAAGAGGTGAGAAAAAAATAATTCCTCTCTTCTGTTCAAAATAATGGCCCAATATTCAGGAGTTGTCTTGAATATACCCCTGTCTTACATAAATTCACCCATAACTTATCTTGGTTTTCATCTCAAGAGAACAAGGACCCTGTAACATTTAGTGTTATCTAATAATGGATTTTGCTTCCTGGAAAAGCCCAGGAACTATTCCAACAAGAGGATGCTGAACAAGAATTCAAACCCACCAGGGGATTTCAGATTAGCTGACAACTAACTTTCCCATGCATCTCGGTTTTATAGTTCCATGAAACAAATTTAAGTAGTCCTGGATAATTTTAGTGGGGAGGGGTCTAGGGTGTTTTCAAAGGATGGATGCATCCTGTGAAGGGACTCCAGTTTTCAATATCTTAGTTTACTGCACAATGAGCATTTAATCAATGTTTATTACTCCTAATAGTAATAACATTAAAAACGTAATCAACAATGCAAGCTTCAGTTGCTGCTGAGACTATCTCTCACAGCAAATAATGAAAATTTCATCCTGGCTAAAGAGCTATGGAGAGAGAGGATGTTTGGATCATAAACCTGCAGAAAAATCTAGGGAAATCACGGAGGTGTAATGAAACTGCACCATAAGAGATTAGCTATCAATGTAATGGTCATTAAACTGTAAATTTCTGTAGGATGAAGACAACTGGTGAGATTGCCAAAACCAACTATAAACAGAAAACTAATGCTTATTTTATTTTAAAATACAACTTCTATATATCATATGATTCGATTTAGGGGTAAAATAGACCTCAAGATCAAAGTTGAGTGATCTTTAACACTGAATCAATTAATAGATGTGTTTAGCATCTAACCTGCCTGTCTTCATAACACCAGTCTGTCTTAAGAAGTATGAAGTGCAATAAGTAAGCAGTTAGTATGTTCAATTATCTTGTCAACACTATGCAGAATAGAAACTAAAAATATAAAGTTTCTGTTCCTATGCAGGATGAAGATGCCAAAATGAATACTGCTTTCTTCTAACAACAGTAAAAACATTGATAAACTTTGAAAAAAATGACTGTTACTTTAAAAAAGAAAATTTCTCCGTGCAACCAAGAAATCTCAAATCTAAAGATGAACAAGCCATGTTAAAAGATTAGAAATAAAATCTATCTCATCTAGCAGAGCCAGTTAAGAATGGGGTCAAAGTAAGTTGACATGACAATTCAAAAATTTTGGATACATATGACCAAAAGGGAATCCCACAAACCTTTACCAGGTCATAAGGAGAAAGGTTGAGGACCAGGCTGGGAAATAGAAAGGGCCCTAAGTGGTGACTGACATGAAAGAGATGATTACTGTTTACAAAATGCCATGGTTTTTTTTTTTTTCATACCTTTTTCTTTTGTGAAACAGATGCCTTAAGAAGTTGTGGACAATTCAGAACACTCTTGTTCACAAGCCAGAGGCACTGAATGATAGATTGCTGTGGAAGGAAGAATAAAAGGAAAACTTCTTTAAAAGAAAAAGCCTGCAAGAATGGTAGAAAATCTAATCAGTCTCAGATTCTGTAATAATAACAATTAGTCATCTTCTATCACTAGGAGAAAAAATACTATTCCAGACAAGGAGAAGATAGAAAGCAGAAATGGGATTCCATGAATCAGGAGCAGCACAAAGCTCCACCCTGGAGAATAAGGTATACAAAATTTCACTAAGACCGAAGCTATCAGGACAATAGAAAACACTCCTTGCCTTAAAAATAGTGGTATACATGGGCTGGGGTTGTGGCTCAGTGGTAGAGTGCTCGTCTTGCAAGGCCCTGGGTTCGATCCTCAGCACCATATAAAAATAAATAAATAAATAAACAAACAAACAAACAAATAAATAAATAGTATTATGTGCAACTACAACTAAAAAAAACTAAAAAAAAAAAATAATGGTATACAGAATACTAAGCAACATGGGAGATACAAGAGTATAGGTCAAGACCAACTCTATAGTTTAGGCATTCATATGTGTATGGGAGAAAAAATAGAGAAACAACCAAAAAATTCTTTTAAACAACTAAAAGTTAATAAAAGCCTTTAGCATTCGGTCTTAACTCTAGGCACAGTCCAATGCTTAAAGAATTTCAGCTGAACTCCACTGAAAGAAACTATAATAACTAAGCCTCAAACCAGCTCAACATAGTAGACAGCCTCAAGCCTCTAATGGTTAATCTAATATGTGTTAATCAACTTGACTAGGTTATAATGCTAAATTTATGAGTTAACACCAGGATAAATGTTGCTGTGAAGGCAGTTTGTAGATGTGATTAACATTTAAGTCAGTGGACTTTGAGTGAAACAGATTATGGTCTATAATGTAGCTGGGCCTGATCCAATCAGTTTAAGACCTTCATGGATACAACAGAAGCCCCTCAAAAAGGGAGAAAATATGAATTCATATTGCTACTCATTCAAGATTAAACCACGGACAACTGCCAGAATTTTCATTCTGCCTGGCTTGAACTATGCTTTATTGTTTCAGTTTCTCCACAGAACCCTAACTAATAAAATGATGTTATACCAGGCTCCTGACAAAAGATGTACTATGTGAATTTGAAGATGTAAATATTGCTGTTTCTATCCTGCTACACGTGAAATGCAGTACTCTATGAAAAATAATGAGATGCACAGAAAAAAATAAAATAATTTTCAAAATCTGGGCAATTGAGAGATTCAAATTAAGAGACAATTCATGCTTTAGAATTCTCCCACTGAGATTTTTAACTTTACTAAAAACTTAGAGGTTTAAGAACATATTTGAAAATATGGATGACAGGCATGAAAAGATTTAAAAATAATGGAGATATAACTACTGAAAAAATCTAATTGACATTGTAGAAATTTAAAAAAGATAAATCAGAGATCAATAACTACTTCAGCGAGCTCATCCGTGGAATTGACACAACAAAAGAAAGAATCAGTGAAATTAGAGTGACAATTTTTCCCAGTTTATTTGGAATACAGAGATGTTCAGAACACATGTCTTTCAGATCTGAAATCTGAAGAGTCTTGTGAAGACTAGAAACTGGGCAGTGGTTCAGGAGGCTGAGGCAGGAGGATCATAATTTCAAAGCCAGCCTCAGCAACTTAGTGAGACCCTAAACAACTTAGCAAGATCTTGTCTCAAAAAAAAGTGTGTCTTCAAGAAATAAAAACATCCAATGAATCCAAAACTTGTAGGAAGGAGATAAAACCACAATTAAGAACTAGAAGGAAGGGGAAGGGAGGAGTCATGGGGTTATTAATGATGGTGGAATGTGGTGATCATTATTATCCAAAGTACAGGTATGAAGACACAAATTCGTGTGAATATACTGTGTATACAACCGGAGATATAAAACAAAGTGCTCTATATATGTAATAAGAATTATAATGCTTTCCACTGTCATTCATATATATATATATATATATATATATATATATATATATATATATATATAAATATATATATATTTTTTGATATATATATATATATATAGTTATATATATATATATATATAGAAGGAAGCCAGAGGCAGTGATACTTGCCTATAATTCCAGCACCTCAGGAGGCTGAAGCAGGAAGATCAAGAGTTTGAAGCCAGCTTCAGCAAAAGCAAGGCACTAAGCATCTCAGTGAGATTCTGTCTCTAAATAAAATATAAAATAGGGCTGGAAATGTGATTCAGTGGTCCATTCATTGCCCCTAGATTCATCCCTTACTAACCAAAAAAAAAAAAAAGAAAGAAAAGAAAAGAAAACTAGGAGACAAAGTCAAGAGTCAAAAATGAATATCACAAGAGTAAAGGAAAATAGAGAATGACTGCCAAGAACAGTGATGGCAGTTGAGCAAAACAATGAGACTTGGCTTGCTCACATCTCTCATATGAACATCCCAGACAACATCTCCTCCAACACTTGTCGCTATGCTCCTAGACACTGGTAATCTGAAGAAGAGAGAATACTCAGAATAGACAAGAGACATTTCATTTTGCCTACACAGTGCCAGCCTTAAGAGAATTGCACACTTAAATAAAAATGTAATTAGTTACTAATATTTTTAAACTGGAACATATTACTTTAAAATTTATACTTACTTACATAGAAGCTGTCCTTGTTAATCCATCATTCCAACATAGCAACAATTGGCTGAAATTTAACATCAGTCTGTTCTTTTACAGACTGTATTTCACAAAGTTTTTAAATGTGTTCTCTATGAAGAATCCCTTCCTATATTTTAATGTCTAGCTGGTTTGACTTCAGTACTTTCCTCACTCATAAAAACACTTGGGATTTTTAGCTTCTACTCTAAGTACATGGGCACTTGAATAAATATTTAAGCTTTATTCCTCTTGCCTGTGCAATTTGGAATTTACAAGTTCTTTTCTTCTTATGTCTTGTGGGTGAGTTTATTCTAACCATGGAAAACCTAAAGTTTTCTCATTCTGTAACAAAATTGAATGTTCAGGCAGAATAAAATATCTCTTCCTTTGTATTTTCATAATACTTTCTACATTTTTCCCTTAGAGCCATGGCCACATGTTGTTCACACATCTCTATACGTTCACACATGCATACATTTTGTAATAAAATCCTTGAGATCAAGATTTTCTCCTATTGATCTTTATATTCTAAAATAAATAAACTTCTGTGTAGATGGGGGGCACCTTGAATCCCACTCTATGCTAAGGAACAATATGTAAGTGTGGACTTTTAGAGGTTAATAAACAGAGAAATGAGAACTCTCCTATTGGGGGATAATCCAAGGTGTACTAAGATAAGTACTGATGACTGTAGCTTATGCACAGTTGTAAAACAGCACCAAAGCATGTGCCAAGACAGAGTCCAACCCTACTGCACAGTTATCAGCATCCTACCATACAGATCAGGAAATCATGAAGTATGGATAGTAGACACAGTACATTTTAGGAGCATCAGCTGCTCAGAAGCAGGCACTGACTTCAATAGTCAATTATCCAAAACAGTTGATTTCCTGACTCTGTAGTCTCTGTAGCATCTCCCCACAGGACAAATAAGAAAGAGGGGGTGTGGGGAAGTGGCAGATGCTGCATAACTGGAGAGAATGAGTTTCTGAGCACACATGGGGATAACCCTTGGGGACAGCAGTGAACAAAGGCTTATTTAAGAAGAGCAGCTGCTCCTACAATAACAGGTGGAAAAAGAGCCACATAAATACTATTTGTAGTGTGATAGTGATGTAAATATGTATATATAAAAAGATGTGCAATTATATGCAAATCTATGTGAATATATATATGCATACATGTGTGTACATAGGTATGTACATAAATAGTCAGTTTAACTTTTTTTCAGTCCCACAAGAAAACGTACATAGCAGGAGCAGAGGGCGCAGGAAAGAATTAGAGAGATTTGAGTGTCATTTCCCATTGTGGAAGAGGAGATAGAACCACTAACAAAAGAGACAGTTTCACATTTATTCATTAGAGGAAGTGCCACTTTTTAACACTCATTTTTTTCAGTCATGTATGAAACATACATCTTAATTAATATCAAAATGTCATATAAAAAAGAAAATTTATTGTTAGCACATTTTCAAGTAAACGTCCCAATTGTTAAGTAACAATTATGATTTATTGAAGAGTTCAGCTGGGGAAAAAAGTTTTCACATATGAAAAAAATAATTTTTAGGCATTTGGATTATATAATATCCAGTAAACTGCATAAAATTATATTTCACGTTTCAAGGTAATTTAAGAGGAATCAAGATAAAAACATCATACAGTTAGTTATAAAGCAACTGATCTTAAATGGAAAAGTACATACATACATATATTTAATAAGCATTTTGAGGAATTGGTTGAGATGGTCTTGTTGAAATGAGAAAAGATAATAGGAACTCATGTAAGAAAAGAAAAGGTTTCTGAGACGTGAGAGGTAACAATCTCTATGTACATGTGCTTAAGAAGAGAGAGGCAGGATAAAATAGAGGCAGGTGTAGAAAATTTTAGATTGGTAGAAACAGAATTTGAAGATTTCATCTTTTTTTTTTCTGTGAAGTATCAGTGAAGGTAGTTCTGCAGTTGGAGGTTTGGAGGCATCACTTAGTTCAGTGTTTGAAATATTTGGGGAGGAATTAATGCTTTTAACATGATGTTGTAAAGAAATTGTCAACCTGAAATAGGGGCTGATATTTACTATAAATGTTTATGAATAGAATCTGAAGTATCAGAATTAGTATCTTAAAGGGCCTTATGGATTTAAACAGGCAGTGATGTGGGACCTTCACTGAAGTCCAGGAATGACCACAAGTAGGAAAGCAGTTTATACTCCGAGGTGTGATGACTCAAACTAGGGATTGTGTAGTAGAGATAATCTACATCTACAATAGAATGCAGAATGTGAGTGACAAGGATGCAAAATGAAAGAGAAGACAAATTCTCCAGAGATAAATATTTTCAGTATAGAGAATTTACATGTGGCCAAGCATAGCTAAGACAGAATTTGGATGAAGGTGGTATTAGTCACCAAAAATTTGATGACAGCAATAAGAAAGCAGTGAGAATTGTAGCGTGAATGCTCATGGATTTTAAATGTGTTGGTGTAGGGTGGGATTTGGATATGTGGTATCCCCAAAATCTTCTGTGTGAGAAGATTGTGCAAGAATAATCAGAGGTGAAATGATCAAATTATGAGAGCTGTGACTGAATCAGCAGATTAGTCCATCGGAATGGATTAACTAGGTGGTAACTATGGGCAGGAAGAGTGTGGCTAGAGGAAGCACATTCCTGGGGGTGTGCCTTCGAGGTTTAGATTTTTTTCTGGTGAATGGAACTCTCTTTCTGCCTCCTGGTTGCCATGTCCTGAGCTGCTTTCCTCCTACATGCCCTTCTGCCATGATGTGCTGTCTCCTTCAGGCCCAGAACTATGGAGTTGGCAGACCATGAACTGAATCTCTGAAACCATGAACCCAAATAAACTTCTCCTCATGTAAGTTGTTCTTGACAGGTTGTTTTGTCACAGCAATGAAAAGCTAAATGCAATCACGTGACTGTGTGTACACATACACATGTGTTTTGTTGGTTTTATAACACAATGTAGGACTTAGTGCTACTGGAGGGTAGAGGATAGTGTAATATTCCCTCATTGTGTGTGAGTACAGACATGGTAAATAAGCAACTAGCATTCATAGGCAGCTGTGGAAGTGGACTCTTCAGATAGGAGTAGTATCCCAGAGAGGGCAAGGGAGTAAAGTAGGTGGAGAAGAGAGAGCTATTTTAATGATTCCAAATTCAGGATTCTAGAGCTACTGTTGAGAAGTTTTTGAGATGAGGATGTGGTAGAGAGATAAATCCAGGAAAAGGAAACCTGCAACACTGAGGAGAATAGTATGGTGTCAGAGAAAAGATCATGGAGACTTCCACATAAGGCACTGACTCATTTAAACAAAAAGGAAGGCATTTGTATACATAAAATGATTTTTCAGCAGGGTAGAATTGGACATAGGGATGAATCTAAAAGCTTGACTCTTTATAATGCAATGATTGTCTTGTTGTTTTATTAAACTTGGTCTACATGATATACAGCTGGGGTGAAGTTTGGAAAAAACTTCACATTATAAATTTAAGCATTGTAATTCTTACTTCATATTAGTACCTCCTTAGCCTTTTTTCATTGTGAATCATTGTATTATCTTATTATATTAAAACAATTAACTTTTTGCATATGAATGTCTGACATGCGGTCTTTAAATCAGTATTGTTTTTACTGAGGTCATAATATTATGGAATAGAGAGTCTTATAGCCAGACAGCCTACTTTGGGTAAAAATTTGCACTATAATTTTTGTGTGTGTGTGTGTGGTACCAGAGATTAACCAAGGGGTGTTTAGGCACTGAAGCACATCCCCAAACCTTTTTGTATTTCATTTAAAGACAGGGTCTCCCTGAGCTACTTAGGGCCTCCCTAAGTGGATAAGGCTAACTTTGAACTTGCGATCCTCTTGCCTCAGCTTCCAGAGCCACTGGGATTACAGGCACGTGTGACCACACCTGGCATATTAACATATTTTTTTTAAAAAAACTGTAACCCGCATAAGCTGAGACATTTATCATTAAGAGAGGAATAATTAATCTATTAATCAGTGTCAAAATAAGACAGGCTCTTCTCTTTCTTGTCCAAGAACTTATGTCTTAATTTTATGATCTGCTAAAAAATGTTCAATCATCTCTCTTTTACACCATTATAATGTTCTGCCAGATATCATTAACCTTCCTGAAGTAGAATTCAATTATAGAAGACCTTTGGCAAGTGGGAGAATGAAATTTTGACCACTTGGTTTCTGTGACTGGTCCTTTTGTTTAGTCTGTCAATATGTATTTTTCTGGAACACCTTCTATACATTAGACGATGTTAGATAAAACCTCTGACTCAGAGGAGTTCATGTATGAGTTGATGGTATTCAATTCCCTCAACATTCTGATGATCTTATGGAGGATGCATTTCAGTTTTCAAATTTCATGTGGAATATTGATTTTTTCAATACTTGAAGTGAAGGTTATCCTGGGAAAATATTACTTGGTAAATCTTGTTTCACATAGAAATGCTGCAACCAATGGCCTTCATTCAAGCAAGGTCTCCTTTAAACAGATTGTCTTCTTTTTTGAGACTTGAATTTGCTGGTGACTTGACAGTTGAACAGCTGTTCTATTACATTTCCATAAGTCTGTATGTTTTAAAAAAGAAGATTAACATACTTTAGTTTTCTGCTCAGTTCCAACAAAAACAAGGTCAGTTGAACCTAAACCATTTGTCTAAGAAAAAGGGGATAGAATTCTTTTCATCTTTTGCACTCTATTCTTTCATATGAAGTCACCCCACCCCCCACCAACACACACTGGCAACAACATTTCTGGCCCTCAAAAGGAGCCTGAACTTAATTTTTCATGGGAATTTGTAGAAACATATTAAATGAACATAACATTGTTTATGTAATGTAAAAAAAACCTAAATATTTCTGTCTTTTCGAATAGCTTTTAAGAATCATTCATTTATTGTAATGTAGATTATAGTCCTTTTTGGATAAAACTTCACAAAAATTAGAATAGAAATGCTCCAGCCCTGTATTTGATACAGGAATTGAGACTCTGTATATTTTAACTTTGTCTCAGAGACTAGTACAAATTTATGCATACATTCTTATTTGAACCTCAGAGTTCTTTCCTTTGTTAAGCCTGTTGTTAACTCAAATGGAAGAATCAATAGATTTGCTTTCAGTAAGTTTATATAAAATCCACCCTCTTGTGTTGTAAATAGACAATATCAGTGGACATCTCTTTGTTGGCAACCTGTTTAGAGGGAAACAATAAAAAAGTAATAAGGCAGGCTGGGATTGTGGCTCAGCAGTAGACTGCTTACCTAGCACCTGTGAGGCCCTGGGTTCGATCCTCAGCACCACATTAAAATAAATAACTAAAATAAAGGTATTGTGTCCAACTACAACTAAAAAATAAATATCTTTTGAAAAAAGTAATGAGGCCCTTTTCTTATCTCTGAATGTGGGGAATATATATATTAGATTTCCCATTTTAGTAGCATCTATTTGTGAATAGTCAAGGTGCTAAATTTTACTTGAAAATGCATATAATGAATGTTTAATTTTATTGAATGATTTGAAATTTATTTCTGATGATCAATATAATTACAATTCAGTAAAGATCTATTCACTTGTTCAGTTGATATTTATTAAACACTTATTGCATTCATTCCACAAAACATTTGTGAGCACCTTCTTTATTATAGATGTATTTGTAGGTCTTTGAGGACATAAGAATGATGTCATGTCTCAGTTCCTAGAAATTAAGAGATAAATGTTGTATTACTTCTTTCTTTGAATATGCTGACAAACCAAAGAGACAAAAGCTTTAGTAAATAACTCAAAACATTGCAATGCCAGATCAAATAGAAAATATATTTTTTTAAGTGTTAAGGGTAAGAATGAATCAATTGAGTATGAGAGAATGCACAGGTGGCATTCTCCAGAAGACACGGTCCTGATAGTTCAGTGAGGGAAAGGAGATCTTTCTTAAATAGTCTTAGAGGAGGGGTCAGATTCATGATAGGTAAGAAAGATTCTAATATTCAATATATTTGCATTTGTTTTTTTCACATATTGTTACGTCACATTTCTTTCTATGTTTATGGTCCAAAATCTTATTTTTCAATGGCCACATTGCATTTTAAATGTGTTGGAAATGTAGTTTGATAAGGTCTACACTTGCTGTTAGATGTTTGGTTGCTTCTGGGTTTTCTTTAAATTACCATACACACTTCAGGAAAAAAATAACTTGAGAAATTGAAATGTATTCATAAAACTGACCTTATAATTTTAAAGTGGTTATTAAATTTTTCAAGATTGATCTCTAAGGAAAATATTTAAGTATTACTGTTGTTATGGTTTAGATGTGAGGTGTCCTCCAAAACCTCACCAGTGAGAAGGTTCAGAGGAGAAATGATTGGGCTGTAAGAGTATTAACCCAATCAGTGAATTTGTCCCCTGATGAGATTAACTAAGTGGCAACTGGAGTGGTAAGGTGTGGCTGGAGAAGGTGGGCATTGGGGGGCATAGCTTTGGGGTATGTATTTGCGTCTGTCTCTGCTTTCTGATCACCATGTGAGCTGCTTCTCTTTGCCACACTCTTCTGCCTTGGTGTTCAGCCTCACCTCAAACCTCAAGGAATGCAGTCAGCCCCCCTCTGCCACACTCTTCCACCATGTTGGTCCTGTCTCACCAGGAGCCCTGAGGAATGGAGCCAGCTGTTCATGGACTAAGACCTCTGAAACCATGAGCCCTCAAATGAACTTTTCCTCCTCTACAGTTGTTCTTTTAATCACATCATTGAAGAAGCTGACCAAAACACTAGTGCTACATAAGTCCTATAGATTTTGCTAGATTTTATTCAGTTTTCACTGGGACATCCATTCAATTTTAGGTACACTGGGACAGAAATAATTTCATTCACTAATTAGAATGGTGACTTGTTTTATGAATCATATTTTTGTTTTATGGATCTTCAGAAATATCATGGGCCTTTATGATATTCCACAGAATAAAAGAAGTAGAATGTTGCCAGTTATATTATAGTATAATACCTACAAAATGTGTACTTCTTGCATGAGCTATGAATAATTTCCTGATGGTTATCATCACATGGTTGAAAGTTTATATTCTACTCTTATTATTATTTTTTTTAAGCTAATTGATAGTTTGTCCACCACTAACCTAAGAGGGTCACCAAGTAAATTATTGGATTCTCTCTTCTAAAACTTTGAAGATAGGTGTGCCTGCTGATGGATCTTCAAGCTTCAGATCCAGAAGGAAAAACTTCCCAACCCTGAAAAGTTACCTATCATATAGTAATTTTCTCCTTTGGAAAGATGGATTCATAGAAGTGATGGTTCAAAACTGTCCAGGAATAGATATTAAGGATCTTAAAAGTAAAGAGTGGCGGATTTGAGACAATAGTAGAAAGACGGAGATATTATCTAAAATTTCCCTAAGAAGGAGTAAAATTTGATAGAGAAGAACAAAGAGGTCTCGTGATTCAAATTGAGAGCTTGGAAGCGATTCCACACCTTCACACCAACTCAGTATTTTACTCAACTTTTTCATTGCTGTGACAAAAATATGTGCCAAGAACAATTAGAGCAGGAAAAGTTCATTTGTCTCACAGCTTCAGAGATCTCAGTACATAGCGAGTTGGCTCCATGCCTTGGGGCCTGAGGTGAGGCAGAAAATCATTTTGGAAGGTATGGGAGAGAAAAGTAGCTGGAAAGAGGCTTCTGTCACCAGAAAGCAGAGATATATAGAGAGATCCCTCTGTACTGAGACAAAACATCAACTCCAAGGACATGTCACCAAATGCCTCACCTCCTCCAGCCACACCCTTCCTGCTTTTAGTTCTCACTCAGGTAATCTCCATGGAGGGATTAATTCACTGATTAGGTTAAGGATCTCATAACCCAATTATTTCACCTCTATACTTTTCTACATTATCTCACACATGAGGTTTTGGGAGACACCTAGTCTAAACCTTAATCCAATCTACAAGTAATGCATGTGTATTTGTCTTTTAAAACTAATTTAGCAATTTTTTACAATATTTTGTGTGATGCATAATTATTTCAGGACTTTATTTATTTATTTGTCCCTAAATAAATAAATCTATGCAAGCCATACTTCCATTAGGCTCTCTGGTACATATATATACTGTTGGTTGACCTTGAGTTTATTGTCATCAACTCAAAGAGCAATTGCCAACTAATACTGAATAAATGAATGACTGGAAGGATGAATGAAAAAATGAATGGCTTTGGAGCCTCATTCTGTTGTCTCCAAATCTGACAAGCATACCATCTCTTCTACCATATTATTTGAAATGTTGCATAGAGAACAGCAGATAAAAGTGTTCTGGGAATGTCACTTAAAATTTCCCTTAATGTTGATATCAATCCATTAATCAAAGTCTTTTGATTTTGGTTGTTCAATCATGCATGAACCCAACTTACTTTATTATATATAGCCATGTTTCTCCTTCCCAACTATAATATGATTATGTACTAGCTGGTCAATGTATTGTTATAATCCAGACTCATTCTTTCCATTGCATTTTCTTGATAAACTGATCTAATAACCCAGGTAAATAAATTAAAATTGGAATTTGAAATTACAATTATATCCAGGCATAATTCTATTTGCTTTGCTTCCAATTTTCTTTAGGTACTTCAATGACATATTGTTTGAGAGATATGCATTTATTATTGTTCCTATTTTTTGTTGTTATATTCTACATTCTTTAATTTTACATTAATTTTCCTACAGTACATGTACTATATGATTCCACAGTTGAAAGTGCATGCATTTCTATTAGCCACACAGGCCTGGTAAATCCTAGATTTTTCTTTTTTCTTTTTCTAATCCACTTATGCCTTTTATTTGTACATAAAGTCACTTTAAATTTTGTTTTCATAAGCTTGTCTGTCACCCATATGTTTCTATAAGCAATTCAAGATATTTACAATTAACTTTATATATTCATACACATTTATGTATGCATATATGAATACAAATATGAACATGTGTATATATACATCTATCAATATAGATACACATATGCATATGTGTGTATATATATGCACATATATAAAATCAACAATCCTGAACATTTTCCTCTTACTACTATTATTTAATTTTTAAAAATTTATTGAGTTTAATGAGATCAAACTAATTATTTTCTCCACAGCAGTATAATTACATACATCTAGAAGCTGAGAGAACATGCTGAAGACATGAATAATGTTACACAAATTTGCCATAAGAAAATGGTTCTTTTTTTTATCTCTCCAAATTTTAAAGTTACTATGTGGTTTGAAAAATACACTATTTTGTGTATTTTTGTGCATCATTTAACTATAAAAAATTAACAAATAGATTTTAAATAATTTTCAGTAATTTTATTTATTCATTAAGTTCTTCAGGCTAATTTTGAAATTCATACTAAGGAAGATTAAGGAAGTAATGTAGCACTGCTATTTAATCCTGATTATAACTTTGGTTATTACATTTTGGTTAAATTTTTTTTCAAGAAAAGTTTTATATTATAACACTGTATTGTGTTATTTTATTATCATATTTTGTTTAACAAAACTAAATATAAGCTAACATCTAAAGCCCATAATCTTCTCTACATTTATACTATTTTTCAGTTTCTGAATCTTCTCTCTCTTTTAATTGTGAAATAGAGATTAACAATTGACAGGTTATTTCAGTTACTAAGATTGAAATAATGGTGTTTCTGCTTTTAAAGTAAAGAATCATGTTGACCAATACAATGATGTGAATTCAATTATCATTATTTAGCTTCTCCCACATTCTTCTTTAATCATGGGCCTGGTATTAAAATTCAAAATTATTTATCTTCACAAGGCATTACTTCTGGATTTTGGCAGCTCATAAGATAATGTCTTGGTGTTTAAAGCTTCAAACTTTTATGTTGATCTACATACTGTCCCTTGTTGATTGTGCCTATCAAAATGCAGAATTACAGGCTGTATTCTTTGTTTAATATAAGAAATATATCTGTAATATTATTCTGAATATTAATACTTTTTCTAGGTCTATGTTCTGAGCCTTTGAAATCAGAAATTATGTTTTATTTTTTATTTTATTGTAACAAATATTTTACCTAACAAATATAGTGTCTATATTTAATATATAACTAGTTATATCTAATTCATTTATTAATTGAATCTATTTAGCTTGCTCTCTCCCTAACAATCTGTCTGGAGGATAGGAGGTTAGCTCATGGTAGATTACTTGCTGAGTAAATGGCCTCAGTCTCCAGACCCACACAAACAAAAATATGTATCTCCATCTACTGTGTTTATATGCTAGGGTTTTAATTTCTATCTGCAGCAAAGCAACTGTCATACAAAAGCATCTAGAGTGGTTGCCCTTTTCCGTTCTCTACACATTTCATAATCATGAGGTCATCAGTGTGGTAGACCAGCATGACTTGATGATGTTTGATGTGCTAATCAAGATCTCTGTGGATGTAAACAGGTTTGCAAGTTGGCAAAATTTCTCACAGAGTTGCCTTAATGGTGGGAAAAAAGAAAAAAAACTCATCATGTTATCCATTTAGTAAAGTAGAGACAGAAATGGAAATATATAAATGTCTCTATTATAATAAGAATACTGGGTACCAGAGGTTTTATGCTTATTGTACCAACATCTCAGTTCACATGGCACTTGGAATCATTACCTTGTCATGGAAATCTGCTACCATTTTACAAAGTCTTTTGCACTGGCCAAACTAGATCATTAAATAGTATTTGTTTAAGTCATCGTAGTGTATATCAACAAGTTTTGATCATAAGCTTTGTGACATTCTTGTTCCATGAAATGCAACTTTGCTTTTGATTAACTGGTTTTCGAACAGGAATTACTGTGGTAGCATCTACTTAGCCCATCTAACATAAAAGTTAACATAAAAGGAGCAGAAAAATAATTAAAAAAAAAGCTAGAGAACATATTTGGGTTCTATTTGTCCTGATACAAGTCAGATTAAGTCAAAGTTCTTGTTTAAAATACAAAAACTCTTAAGTCCTTTTTGCTTCTCTTTTCCATGAAAACCACAGTCAGTTCTTTCTACTTTTATAGAAAATAAAGGCCATAAATAAAATCTACATGCTTGTGACAATCTAGTTTGCATATGCCTCCTCTGGCATTTTCACCTGATTTCCAGAATTTTGTTTGAATGATCCAATAACATTTCAAATTTCTCTTGTTCAATTTGTTTTAAGAGGAGTATTTTCTGTCTCTTATGATAGTGGTTCCTTCTTACAACTTACTACTTGCTTAGATCAAGAACTTTGGCATTATCTTCAATTGCCCTCTTTGTGCCCCACTCATTGGAAATCTTAACTTCATATTCAAAATAACCAGAACCTTATTTCTTAATATATACTGCCACCAGCATAGTCCCAATCAAATCTCCTGTCTGAATAATTATAATGACCTCCTAAATTATTTCCCTGATTCTGTAGTTGCCAACCAAAATCTGTATATGATAGAGCAGCCAGAGGGACCCAAGGGTGACAAAGATCATCTTATGCTACTCAGTTCAACCTATTCTAAAGTTTTCTCCTATGAAATGAATTTCTGTGCCCCCCAGAAATTGATATGTTGAAATCTAATCCCCAATCCATTAACTCTGGTCTTTCAGAAGTCATTAGATGTTGAGAGCCAACAGTGTACTGTGTATGGACCAAATCAGCATCGTAGCCAGTGAATAGGAATATCTGGTATCTGAGAACTTTAGTGGCAACCCTGCTTGTTAAGGCCACTCAGATACATGTGAGCTCTATTCAGCTCTGTCAGGTTCCACACAGCAGCCTTGGAGATGGGGTGACCTGCTACAGACACTTAGCCACACAGACTCCCAGAGATGACTGTGGCTTCCCAAGATGTCAATCAACCTGTTGACTGCAAGACACCAGGAAGCAAGAATCCACCCACTGAAACCTGCCTTTGATGCTCTCCCTTAAATAAAGAATTAGAGTAATTTTCTAAATGTTCTGTTCCAGCTCCTACCAGGACTGGAATAACCTATCAGGCACTCTGCTTTAAAAACTGATTCTGACTTTCTCTTATTCCTTCACTAATTACTTCAGACATTAATTTTCTCAGGTGGCTTATCCCCTACTGCATAGGAAGAATTACCCTGGCAAGGATCTGGCTGCCTTGAGATAATTAGATCTCTTTCACCATTGAGAACAGCAAAAATATGCTGTCAATGAAGAATAAGACTTCACCAGACACCAAATATGGCAATTCCTTGATTTCAAACTTTCCAGTCTGGCAAAGGATAAGGAATAAATTTCTATTACTTAAAAGCCACCTGATCTGTTGTGTTTTGTTATAGCATCCCACAAGGACTAAGACACTCTCCTCTTTGAGAAATATAAGCGTCATGAGACACTTGCTGCTCTTCTCCTTTAGTGATGATGCTGGTGTGGGCTTTCATACTGTTTTGTTTTGGTGCTTGGGATTGAACCCAGAACCTAGGGGTGCTTAACAACTGAAACATATCCACATTCCTTCTTTATATTTTATTTAGAGACAGGCACTTGCTGAGTTGCTCAGCACCTCACTAAATTACTAAGGCTAGCTTTGAACTCATGATCCTCCTGCCTCAGCCTCCCAAGCCACTGGGATTACAGGCATTCATCACCACGCCAGCTCACACTCTTCTTAATGCACAATGCCTAACCCTTAGCTCTGGCCTCTTCATTGACTCCCTTGCTGTAATTCTTTTCCTGTAGATAGCCACATAAATAACTCACACATCCTTCATGTTTTTACTCGATGTTTTTGCCCTAGGCACACATTAAAATTGCATACTTCTTCCAACACTAAGTATTATCAATGTATTTATCTTCCTTGCTTTTTTGAATTTCACTTTTTGACTTCTAAATATGACATAATTACTTATTATGTGTCTACATTTAGGGTTTCTTTTTTTTCCTCCTTATAATAGAATGTAAATTCTGCACACTTAAGGGAGTTTATTCTCTTTTTTCTTCACTATCTATGTCCCAGGCACAAATACAGCCAAATAGACATTAAACATTTTGTTTCATGTTTGAGAAATGAACAACTAAATAATTAAAGAATGAAAACTATGATTTTCTTAGTTTTCCACTAGTTTCATTTTTTACTAGTAAACTACAATAAAATACTGGGTCTCTACATTTTAGTATTAGATCAAAACTAGTGTCTAATAATAAAAAAAATGACATGACATCAGTGATTGTATTTTGTCATTGAAAAGTGTGACATGGCAAATAGCTTCAAATCTCATTAGGGGAATGCTAAGAGAAATTTTAGTAGAATATACTTATGTACATATATATATTCTTCACAGGATCTTTCTTTTTTTAATATTTATTTTTTAGTTATAGGTGGACACATATCTTTATTTTATTTTTATGTGGCGTTGAGGATCGAACCCAGTGCCTCATGCAAGGTAGGTGAGCTCTCCACCTCTGAACCACAACCTCAGCCCAAGGATATTTCTTTGCTGTTGTCAGACTTTATTTCGAATCTATGTGTCTCTGAAGTTATTCAAGTCTGATATTTGGGTGAAGAGTTGCTATTCAAAGTCATTATTTTTTAATGTAAGTTATCAGTTAAATAATTCTTGAGATATTTTTCAGTAATAATAATCAGATATCAGGCTGTTCATATTTCTGAGCACCAGCAGAAAAATTAATCAATTAAATGGCTAATAACCTAACATGATGGGCCATTTCAATTTCCAAGATATCCCATTGGCCTTTTATGTCCTTCCAATTAGCTGCTGCCACCCCAGCATTATTCACTTCCCTAAAAACAGTTAACTCATTTCAACCATAGCATTTCTTACCAGCAACCCAGTTGGAAAAGGTAGCCACTAATCACTCTTCAAATGTGCTGATGTATTTTTCAGGACCTTGAGTATGTTGCACTTCTATGGAGGACATGGTGGGTAAGAAGGGTATTTATCACACAATTATACCACTATTTCACTCTCTGCTGATTACCTAGAGTATTTAATTGTAAATCTTATTATTATTTTATTATTGTTATTATCATCATTATTATTATTATTGTTGGGGGTTAAACCCAGAAATGGTTTACCACTGATTTACATCTTCAGTACTTTTTTTTTTTTTTTTTGAGGTTGGGTCTGTCTACGTACCTAGGTACCTAGTCTGGCTAAGGGGCTGAGGCTTGTCTTGAACTTGCAATCCTTCTACCTCAGCCTCCTGAGTCACTGAGGTTACATTTTGCATCAACTTTCCCAGCACCAATTTTATTTTTTAAATGCTGACATCTCAACTGGATTTAGTCTGTGATACCAGGGGGTGAATAATTATGAGGAAACAATTGCTACTATTCTCAGCTGTTTGAACTAACACACTGAATCCAAAAACCTAAAAATTTTAACTATTTTGATGGATTCAGACTGCTTCAAAATTATGTTCCTCTTTTTGAGCCAAACAGCATCCATCTATTCCCAAATCTAATAGCTAGAGTTTTGCCGATAACATTCATTAAAGCTTCAAGTTTCTCTTAGTGAGTCAGTTTCTCCTCCAGGATTTGACTAGCCAACTGACACCCAATTCTTCACCCTCCTCCACATACTGAATGGCTTGGTCATGTGGCAAATCAATGTGCTTTTACAGGGTAACTCCCTCCATAAAAATCACACTATTGTACAAAGATGAAATAATGGTGCATTAAACCTGCTCTCTGTTTTCTGACTGCACCGCCAAATAAATTTTCCCATCACCCTTGAATCTAGGGGTGGCATCAGGCCAGTTTTTCCTGGTGGGATGGCAGAGAATTGATGTATCACTTTCGGTGTGCCATCTCTACTCTCTCTATTCTGTTTCTCACTGGCAGCTGGAGACCACTGCCCAGGATAAAGAGACACACTTTACAAGAAAGGGGGAAATATTATATAAAACATGTGGCAAAGGCTTAGCACACTGGGAACAAAAAATAAAACTGTTATCAGAGGCTGAAGAGATGGTGAACTATATCACATAAAGGCAAAACATTTGGCAAAATTCTTGCCTGCAATTTCCTGTGGAAAGATCACGTATCTATTAAACTGGCAGCTGTGGGTAAGAGACTGAGATGTATCAAAATATTAGTGTCTAATGGCTATTACGGAATCCTTTTGTGAAAATATTATAAGGAAAAAACACATGCAGGAGAGAGTTGTCCAGTTTGCAAGCAAAAAAAGGAAAAGAAAGAGAATATTAACTTCTTCTGACCTCAAAACAATGGGTAATATCCTGAAGGCTTGAATCACAGGAGTCACACTAGAACACAAGCATGCAGGGGACAGTCTTTCCAGAAACTATGAAAAAAATGTGGCCAAATTTATTATTGTTGCTCAGTTTAACTATAAAAATCAAGAAATCATATGAAAGAATGTTTTTCAGAAATAGGACAACAGGCTGGGCTGTGACCTTTGAGAGAAGGGGAATAAACAAGAACGATCTGATTATTGTACCAAACTTACTACCTAGAGGTAGGTTCCAAACAAAACAATCAAAGAGAAACAAACTAAAACAGTAGCTCCAACCCCTCACTGAGTTGAGAAAATAAGTTTGAACTTAACAGACCAAGGTTACTAGAAGTGGCATCATTGAGTACTCAAGAGAAGGATGCTGTGTAGAAAGACAGCTACTGTGATATGCTGAAGGATTATTCTAGGTCTCCAGCTAACTTATCTGAGCTTGTGTGAAAAAATTTAAAAAAAAATGACATGAGGCCAGGAAAAGATCTGGAGAGTAGCTCGGATAATGTCCAAGGTCAATGTTTTCAATAATCTGTGTTCCCACCTGTCAAAAAGGAAAGGGCAAAAAAATATAATAAGCATCATGTAGTAACCTAGAAGGCTGAATCTTACTACTGGGGAGAAATTAACCTTAGGGAGAAAAAAAACAGACTTTTCTGGATGCCATGAGCAAAGAATTAGCCTCAAAAGACCTATTCTAAGTAATTTAACAACATGTCAGAACAAAATATAATATTATTTAAAATAATAACATCAGAATCCAAAACCTACCAATGGGGAAAAAAAAGTTAATCACACCCCCAAAAATTACCAAACATGAAACATAAAAAAATAGTATTCATAGGCTGAAGAAAAATGGATCAGCATGTTTAAAGTATGAAAGTAGAAAATGCCATCCTTTAATTTCATAATAAGTTAAAAAATAAAGCCCCAAACAAAAATTTTGGATAAAAATGTAAGGAGATCCACTTCCCTCAGAGTTGCATTTTAAGAACTTTTTGATGAAGATTTTCAAGTAGAAGGACTATAAGAATAACTAGACAAAATAAGGAAGACACTCCAGAGATGGAAAATATGCAGAAAAATAAATTAAGAATTTTTATTAATTTTCTTAATTTCTCTTGAATATAAGTATTTAAACCAATATTAATATGTTATAAGGTTTATTAAATTTAAAAATAAACTGCAGAACAACAGCACAGGTAGAGAAACAGGAAATGGAACTACATAATTGTAAGATTTTTACACAATGTGTACAGTATTGGAAAAATAGACTACTAATTTAAAGATATATGTTATAAACTGCAGAGCAAACATCAAGAAATACAAATAAGGGCTGGGGATGTGGCTCAAGTGGTAGTGCACTCACCTGGCATGCTAGGGGTGCTGGGTTTGATCCTCAGCACCACATTAAAAAAATAAATAAAGATGTTGTGTCCACCAAAAACTAAAAAATAAATATTAAGAAATATAAATAAAAAAGAGATAAATTAAATATGGAAATTAAAAAAAGAAGTGTTAAAGGTAAACTGTGGGAAAACAATCTAAAGCAAAAGAGGAAATGATCTTTCTGAAAGATAGTCAAGTTAAACTCAGCTATAAACTGTATGTAAAAAAACATCTTAATTTAAAAGATGTGAAGATATTAAAATTAAAATAATGAAAAGTAGTATATACCATGAAAGTATCACTTAAAAAAAGAGTGATGACATTAGAATCTGGGATTACAGAACAAAATTTATTAGCAATGATAAAGAGATATTTTTATAGTTAAAAATCAGTAAGTTCTTGAAGATAATATAAAAAAATCTAAATACATATGAAGTTATTAACAAATCTTTTTTATTATTGATTTAAAAAATGACAGCAGAATGCATTACAATTCTTATTACATGTATACAGCACAATTTTTCATATCTCTGGTTGTATATAAAGTATATTGACATCAATTCCGTGTCTTCATACATGTACTTTGGATGATGATGTCTATCTCATTCCACCATCCTTGCTAATGCCCTGCCCCCTCCATTCCCCTCAGACCCCTTTCCCTATCGAGAATTCATCTATTTCCCTCCATGCTCCCTCTCCCTACCCCACTACAAGTCAGCCTCCTTATATCAGAGAAAACATTTGACATTTGGTTTTTGGGGAATGGCTAACTTCACTTAGCATTATCTTCTCTAACTCTGTCCTTTTACCTGAAAATGCCATGATTTTATTCTCTTTTGTTGCTGAGTAAAATTCCATTGTGTATATATGCCACATTTTTTTTTTTTTTTTTTTTTGTCCATTCATCCACTGAAAGGCATCTAGTTTGGCTCCACAGTTTAGCTATTGTGAATTGTGCTGCTATAAACATTGACGTGGCTGTGTCCCTGTAGTATGCTTTTTTAAAACATTTTAAAGATCACTATTATATTTGGAGATTAAAATGTATCAGCAATTGATAGTAAGTTTTATATAAGTAAAGTACCAAATTGCTCTAAGATATATAAAGAACATTTTACCCAACAATAGGAAAATTTCATTGAACAAAAAGGTGCTGTTTTTAAATGCACAATGAATATTCACCAAACTAGAACATATTCTGGCCTGAAAGCAAATTTTATTAAATTAAAAGGAATCAATCTTTAAAACATGTTATTTGAATCCAGTGAAATTAAATAAGAAGTCATGACAGTAAATATCTGGAAAATCTTTATGTACTTGTAAAGCAAGTAACAAATTTCAGGGGAGATCATGAGTCAATTAAGAAATCATAATAAAATTTAGAATATATTTTAAAATGAAAACAAATTATTCAAATTTATGGGGTGTTTGCACAGAGGATATTTTATGGACCACTTCTTATACTAGAACAGAAGAAGGACTTCAAATCAATTATCAAATTTTCTACTTTAAGAAAACAGAAATGAAAGAGCAAACAAATTATATTCAAAATAAGCAGAAGGTATAAAAATTAGAACAATAGAAACTAAAGAAATTAAAATAGAAAATATTAATATAACAAAATTTAATTATCTGAAAAAAATCAGTAAATTTGATAAATAGGCTAATCAGGATAAGGAAAATATAAATTACTAGTATCAAGAAGGAAAAGGGTCATCTGTATAGTTGCTATAGGCATTAAAATAATATGCCAATAAATCTCACAATGTCAGTAAGGTAGAAATATTCCTTGAGTAATTAAACTACCTGAGGTCAGTAAAGAATAAATAGAAAAAAAATCACACAATTTCCAAATCTATTCCACAAGGAAAAGTTCATGCCATGTTGGCGTCATTGGAAATTATCTTAAATGACTAAAGAAGAAATCATAATTACTTATAAGAACTCTTCCAGAAAACAGGAGAGAGCACTTTTCCACTTAACATATAAGGGTACCATTACTTGGATTCAAAACCAGACCAAGGCATTTACATCACAAGAAAAAAAAACTCAAGATTAATTAAAGGTCAAACATCCCAGAACAGAGAAACTCACAAATAAGACACAAAATTTCTTCTGTTAGAATTTAGCAACTAAAATCAATTAATAAAGGGAATAGATAACAAGACAACACTAAATGTGATTATTGCAGGATAGTAATATTGCCTTAGCATTAGAAATTCAAATAATGCAGTCTGCCTTATTAACAGAAAAAAAAACAAGTAAAATAGAATAAAGAAAGCAGGGAGCGGAAAAAAGAGGAACAGTGAAGAAAAAATTAAAAAATAAAGACTCACTACCTACAGAATTTTTTTTTCTTACAAAGGTAAAACAATATTCACAGGGTAAAATAAACAACCAATCAATCTAGAAATATAAGCAAAGTTCTTAAAATCTAGTGAAGCACATTTACAAAAATCCTATAGCTGATACCATGCTTCATGGTAAAAGACGGCATGCTTGTCCTCAAAAGTAAAGGAAAAAGGAAAAAAAAAAAAACATGCCTTCTTCACTTTTATTCAGTGACATTCTGAATGTAATAAAGGAAATTACAGATTGGAAGTGGAAAAATAAAAAAATATTTTAGGTACATTAAACATGACAATCTACATAGAAAATATCAAAGTTACTGAAACTAGTTGATGAGTGTATGAAGGTCATGGGATACTAGGTCAGTATAAAAATCAAGTGCATGCATGACATATTAAAGATTAGCACTCTGACAATATTAATTCTGCTTATCCAAAAACATGGGAGATCGTTGCATTTTCTAAATTGTTCTTCAATTACTTTCTTTAATGTTCTGCAGTTTTCAATGAAAAGGTCTTTCACCTCTTTTTTTTTATTTTTTATTTTTAGGTTGATTCCTAAGCATTTTTTTAAAATTTATTTTTAAGGCTACTGCAAATGGGATAGTTTTCCTAATTTCTCTTTCAGCTAATTCATCATTGTTACATAGGAATACAATTGATTTATGGATATTAATTTTATATCCTGATATTTGCTGAATTTGTTTATGAGTTGTAGAAGTTTTCTGATAGAGTTTTGGGGATCTGCAAAATATAGGATCATGTCATTGGCAACAGAAATTGTTTGAGCTCTTCTTTTTCTCCCTTTAATTTCTTTCTTTTGCCTTATTACTCTCACTAGAGTTTCAAGGACTGTGTTGAACAGAATTGGTGTAAAAGGGCATCTCTGTCCTCCTCCACTTTTTGGAGGGAATATTTTCAATTTTTTCTCCATTTAGAATGATGTCGGCCTTGGGTTTAGCATACATAGTTTTTACAATTTTGAGGTTTATTCCTACTATCCTCAGTTTTTCAAATATTTTGAACATGAATGGATACTGAATTTTGACAAATGCTTTTTCTTCATTTATTGAGATAATCATGTGATTCTTGTCTTCAAGTATGTCCATATGTTGAAATATGCTTATTGTTTTCTGTGTCCCTGTGAATCAACTCTGTGTTCCTGTGATGAAACCCACTTGATTATGGTGCACTCTTTTAAATATGATTTTGTATATGATTTGCCAGAATTTTATTAAGAATTTCTGCATTTATGTTCATCAGGGATATTTATCTGAAGTTTTCTTTCCTTGATGTGTCTTTGTCTGGTTTTGGTACCAGGGGGATACTAGCTTCATAGAATGAGTTGGAAAGGGTTCCTTTCTTTTCTATTTCATGAAATAATTTGAGGAGGATTGGTGTTAGTTCTTGATGGTCTGGTAGAATGCAGCTGAGAATCTGTATGGTCCTGGGCTTCTCTTCACTGATAAGCTTTTGATAACATCTTCAATTTAATTTTTATTAAAATTCCAATGATGTTCTTCATAGAAATAGAAAAAGCAGTCAATCGTACAGACGCTGCTCTGGACCCGTGCCTGTGTGGACCCTCCCACGCCCATGCCCACTGATTCCCCATCAACCAACAAGGGGTTCCCCTAGCTGCCTCCATCGTGGGACACTGCTACTATTGCCATATTCCCCTTCACATGGTAGCCTGCACCAGGGGACACTGCTCAGGGTCTGGAGACAGTCACTTACCACACGCCATGGTACTGCATCACCTAAGACACCACACAATGCCGCCACATGGCCCCCTCTTATAGCCCCAACTCTGAAAGGTCACTTCCATCTTAGTACATCTTCGTCGTCATCTTGGGTTATCTCTGCTGCCTACATCGCCATCTTTAGATGGGGCAACTCCCATCTTGGGACATTGACTGTGGCCTAAAAGCAATATCAAGGTGCCTACAGTCCCATAACCCCCCACCCCCACATCATAGCCACTAACTGGATAGATTACCTGAGGGCCTGTAGCTCTCAAAGCTAGATCTAGATCTGCCTGATACAGAACACTCTCTGCAACAGGTGTTTAGGCCTCAGAACTCAGCCTGCATGGTCTCCAGAGAGAAAGTTTATTGATTGAAAAGTATAAAAGGAGGGGGCTCCTGAGAGATACAGTTTAGAGACCAGAAATTATGGGTTCTACAGGCAATCTAAGGGGCTAAGAACAGGTGCCCACATCACACGAGTGAGCCCCAAAGGATATCCTTGGGGTACAGTCTTCTAATGGGGACCAGCAAGAACTGTACCCACCTCCAGGAGTTCCTCCTTCATGACCAACCCTCCTACACCAATAACCTTCACCACCCTGGGGGTGGAGATACCAGCAAACAACAGACAACCCCACCTATTGGATGAGAAGGGAAGCTGGAAAGACAGAATTCCAACAAAAACAATTACTCAATGTTCCTTTGAGAATTTTTTAGTTTTGTTGTATATTCTTTTATCTTTCATCAATATAATTTTTTCCTTATTAATTTCTTTGTATGTTTTCTCTGTCTATTCTCTTCCCTCATTCCTTGAGAATCCATTTCTCTCTATA
This sequence comes from Callospermophilus lateralis, assembly GCF_048772815.1. NCBI lineage: Eukaryota > Metazoa > Chordata > Mammalia > Rodentia > Sciuridae > Callospermophilus > Callospermophilus lateralis. The sequence continues at coordinate 19,185,358 of NC_135307.1, forward strand.
ATCCTACTACCAGTCAACTTCTTTTGATTCCTTATACACACTTCCTTAGATCTAATACTTCTATATCCTCACCTCCAACCTCTTTAACTCATTCTACACCTGCTGGTTCTCCTTTTGTCCACCATTAGAAATTGTAGACCCTTTCACAAACCTATTGTGTGTATTGTAGACAATAATTGAACACATAATTTCCTCTATTGCTACAAAACTATAAACATCTTAATAGGAGCTATTTGGTTTAAGGTTGCATATTGTTTGCATTGAGACCTGTTAATACTAATATCCCCCCAAAGGAGAGGTACTGGAAACCTTCAGGGACACTATAAGTCTATAAGGTAGAAACAGTAATACCTCAGGTCTTCACTGCTAGTATGGAAGACACACAAACAACATGAACTAACAAGAAAGGAAAGTGCCCCAAATAAGCCAAGATACAACATTATTAGAATCCATGGCCAGCACAGTACAAGAAATGTCAGAGAATGAGTTCAGGGTGTACATGATTAAAATGTGCTGCAAACAAAAGAATGATATAAGAAAGTAAGCACAGGAAACAAAAGATCACTTTGACAAAGAGCTAAGTGATCAAACATAGGAAGGAAAAGGTTACTTCAAGAAAGAGATAGATTCTGGGAAAAATAAACAAGCAAAACTCCTTGAAACGAAGAAAACAATAAACCAAATTAAAAACACATTAGAAAACATCACAGACTAGATTACTTGGAAGACAGACCTTCAGACAATGAAGATAAAATATATAATCTTGAAAATAAAGCTAACCAATCAGTAAAGATGGTAAAAAAAAAAAAACATGAACAAAACATCCAAGAATTACGAGATAACATCAAAATATTAACTTTAAGAAATATTGGGATCGAGGAAGGCATAGAGATACAAACCAAAGGAATGAACAATCTACTCAATGAAATAATATCAGAAAATTCCCCAAACCTGAAGACTCAATTAGAAAATAAAATACAAGAGGCTGAAAGGACACCAAATATACAAAATAACAACAGATCTACACCAAGTCACATTATAATGAAAATGCCTAACATATAAAATGAGGAGAGAATTCTAAAGGCTGCAAGAGAAATGAAGCAAAAGACCAATTCAGATCTCAGAAAATTTTTCTAAGGAGACTCTCAAAAAAGTAGATATAGTGGGAGAACAATTCAGATCTCAGTAGATTTTTTTCTGCAGAAAACCCTCAAAGGTAGGAGGGCTTGGAATAACATATACGAAGCCTGAAAGAAAAGAGATGCCAACCAAGAATTTTATATCCAGCAAAATTAAGCTTAGAGTTGATGATGAAATAAAACCTTCCAGGACAAACAAAAGTTAAAAGAATTTACAACTGAACTACAGAACATCCTCAGCAAAATATTCCATAAGGAGGAAATGAAAAATAACAATAAAAATCAGCAAAGGGAGGAATGACACCCAAAGAAAAGCCAGTCAAAGAAGAAACCAAGTCAAATTAAAAACTGAAAATAAAAATGACCAGGAATACAACCAATATCTCATTAATGACCTTGAATGTCAATGGCCTAAACGTAGCAATCAAAAGACATAGATTGGCAGATTGGATTAAAAAGAAAAGAGCCAAAAATATGTTGCCTTCAAAAAACTCATCTCGTAGGAAAAGTTATCTACAGACTTAAGGTGAAAGGTTGGGGAAAAAACAGATCACTCATATGGACTGTGGATACAAGCAGGGGTTTTCATCCTCATCTCAGAAAAAGTAGACTTCAAGCCAAAGTTAGCCAAAAGGGATAAAGAAGGATATTTCATACTGCTTAAGGGAAACAAAACATAATCAAGATATAACAATTGTAAATATATATGCTCCAAACAACGGAACCTCTACATACGTCAAACAAACTCTTCTCAATTTCAAGAATCAAATAGACCACAACAAATAATACTGGTAGACTTTAATACACCTCTTTCACCACTGGATAGATCTTCCAAACAAAAATAAACAAAGAAACTATAGATGTCAATAATATAATAAAAAATTTAGTCTTAATAGACATATAGAGAACATTTCATCCATCAACAAGTGAATATACTTTCTTCTCAGCAGCACATGGATCCTTATCTAAAGCAGCAGCACATGGATCCTTATCTAAAGCAGACCATATATTATGGCACAAAACTACACTTAGAAAATGAAGAAAAAAAATAGAGCTACTACTCTGCATTCTACCAGATCATAAAGGGATGAAATTAGAAATCAATGATAAAAATAAATAATAGAAGCTACTCCAACACCTGGAGGTGAAATAACATGCTATTGAAATAACAATGGGTAGCAGAAGACATCAGGGTGGAAATTTAAAAATTCCTAAAGGTAAATGGGAACACTGATACAACATATCAAAATCTCTGAGACACTATGAAGGCAGTGCTAAGAGGAAAGTTCACTGTGTTGAGTTCATTCCTTAAAAGCATAAGAACTCAACAAATAAATGACCTAAAATTATACCTCAAAGCCCTAGAAAAGGGAAAGTAATTCAACACCAAAAGTAGAAGATAGAAAATAATTAAAATCAGAGCTGAAATCAATGACAATGAAACAAAATAAACAATTTAAAAAATTGACAAAACAAAAAAATCGGTTCTTTGAAAAAAAAAATTAATAAAATTGATAAACCCTTGGCCACACTAACAAAGAGAAAGAGAGAAAAAACTCAAATTAATAAAATTCATGATGAAAAAGGAAACAACACAATTGACACTATCAAAATATAAAAGATGATTAAAAACTATTTTGAAAATTTATATTCCAATAAAATAGAAAATTTTGAGAACATCAACAAATTTCAAAAGATATATGGTCTACCCAAACTGAATCAGGGATATAAACAACTTAAACAGAGCAATCTCAAGAAATGAAATACAAGATGACATCAAAATTCTACTAACAAATAAAAGCGCAGGACCAGATGGATTCACAATGAAGTTCTACAAAGCCTTCAAAGAAGAACTAATACTAATATTCCTCAAATTATTCCATGAAATAGAAAAGGAGGGAACCCTTCCAAACTCATTTTATGAGGCCAATATCACTCTGATACCAAAACCAGACAAAGACACATTTAGGAAAGAAAACTTCACACCAATATCTCTAATGAACATAGATGCAAAAATTCTCAATAAAATTCTGGCAAATTGAAAACAAAAATATATTAAACAATCAAGTGGGGTTCATCCCAGAGATGCAAGGTTGGTTCAAAATATAAAAATCAATAAATGTAATTCATCACATCAATAGATTTAAAGATAAGAATCTCATGATCATCTCAATAGATGCAGAAAAGGCATTCAACAAATACATCACTGCCTCATGTTCAAAGCACTAGAAAAACTAGGCATAATAGGAACATGCCTCAACATTGTGAAAACTATCTATGCTAAGCCCAAAGCCAACATCATTCTAAATGGAGAAAAATTGAAAGCATTCCCACTAAAAACTGGAATAAGACACTACTTCTATTCAACATAGTTCTGTTTATAGCATCTCAATTCACAATAGCCAAACTGTGGAAACAGCCTAGATGTCCTTCAATAGATGAATGGATAAAGAAACTGGTATATAGAACACAATGGAATACTACTCAGTCCTAAAGAAGAATGAAATGGTGGCATTTTTAGGTAAGTGGACAGAATTAGAGAAAATCATGCTAAGCGAAGTATGTCAATTTCAAAAAAAACAATAGTCAAATGTTTTATCAGATAAGTGGATGCTGATTCATAATGAGCAAAGGGCAAGGCAAAAAGGGAGGAAATTTGGATTGAGCAGAGAAGAGGAAAGGGAAGTAGAAGAGGAGAGGGAAAGTGGGGAGGATGATAGAATGATATGGACATAATTACCCCTATGTATAGGTTATGAATGCACCAATGGTGTAACTCTAACTCTACATTTTGTACAACCAGAGAAATAAAAAAAAATTGTGCTCCATTTATGTAAAAAAAAAAGTAAAAAATTATCTTAAAAAAGAAAAAGAAATTAAAAAAATTCATTTGGAAAAATAAGAGGCCATGTATAGCCAAAGCAATCCTTAGTGAGAAAAGTAAAGAAGGAGGTATCATAGTAACAAACCTCAAATTATACGACAGAACTATAGTAACAAAATGGCATGATATTGGCACCAAAACAGACATAAAAACCAATGAAACAGAATAGAAGACACAGAGATAAACCCACATAAATCCAGTTAATCTTATACTAGACAAAGGCACAAAAAAATACTTTGGAGAATAGATAGCCTCTTCAACAAATGGTGCTGGAAAAACTGGAAATCCTTTGTAAGGGAACAAAATTTAACCCTATCTCTCACCCTGAACAAAACTCAACTCAAAGTGAATCAAAGACCTAGAGACCCTGCACCTAGTAAAAGAAAATGTAGGCCCAAATTTTCATCATGGGGGCTTAGGAACCGAATTCCTCAACCAGACTCCTAAAGCACAGGAAGTGAAATCAAGAATCAATAACTTGGAGGAATCAAACCCAAAACTTCTTCACAGCAAAGGAAATAATAAAGAGCATGAAGAGAGAGCATACATGATAGGAGAAAATCTTTGCCACCTGCACCTCTGGTGCAGCATTAATCTCTAGGATACAAAAAGAACTCAAAAAGCTGAACACCAATAAAACCAAATAACTCAGTTGGTAAATTGACAAAGGAACTGAACAGGCACTTAACAGAATAAATATGAATGATCAATAAATATGCAGAAAAGTGTTCAACATCACCAGCAATTAGAGAAATGCAAATTAAAACTACATTGAGATTTCATCTCATTCCAGTCAGAATGGCAATTATCAAGAATACAAGTAACAATGAATGTTGGTGAGGATGTGGGGAAAAAGGCACACTCATTCCTTGCTGGTGGGACTCCAAATTGTCACAACCACTATGGAAAGCAGTATGGAGATTCCTCAGAAAACTTGGAATGGAACCAGAATTTGACCCTGCTATCCCCCTCCTCAGCATATACCCAAAGGACTTAAAATCAGCATACTATAGTGATGCAGCCGCATCATTGTTCATAGCATCTCAATTCACAAGAGCTAAGGTAGGGAACTAAAGTAGGTGCCCTTTAAGAGATGCATGGAAAAAAGAAAACGTGGTATATATACACAATGGAATGTTACGCAGCCATAAAAAGAAATGACTTTATGACTTTTGCTGGATGGATGATTTTATGACTTTTGTAAGTGGATGGATCTGGAGACTATTATGCTAAGTAAAATAAGCCAATCCCCCCAAAAAACAAAGGTCAACTGTTCTCTATGATATGCAGATGCTAATACAAAATAAGGGTTGAGAATAAAACTCCAGTGTAAGAGACAAAGAAGAATTAGTGGAAGGAAGTAGGGATAGGAGTAGGAAAGACAGTAGAATGAATCATATGTAACTTCCTAATGTTCACCTATGAATATAGCACAGTGAAACTCCATGACATGTACAACTACAAGAATAGGAAGTCATACCCTATGTATGTGTAATATGTCAAGATTCTCTCTACTGTCTTGTATATCTAAAATGAACAACAAAAAAAGGTAAACAGTTGAAATAAAATAAATACCATTTATGACAGCATCATAATAAGAAGCACCAAGAAATAAAGTTCATTAAACATGAACAAGATTGAATTTAAATTATCAAGCATTGTTTAGAAAATTGAAGGAAATTGAAAAGAAGTGGAAACAAATACATCTTCATGGAGTCAAATTCAAAAGAATATTAAGATGTTCATTTTCCCAAAAGTGATAGTCTATGGATTCAGGGTAATTTTATTCAAAATTTCCATCAGGTTTCTTTTCTCTTTTTCATTTTTGGTAGAAATTTTTGACATAAATTCTTAAAATTTCAGAAAAATGAAAACAAACCAAATACCTGAAACAATTTTTAAAATAAAAACCAAGATGGGGTTCTTCCTGCAGAAGACTTACTCTAGAGTAAAAATAAAAAAAAAAAAAAGGTTGCAGTACTGATGTGTTGACAGATGTGTAAAATACTTTTAGTATTTTTATTTTACTGTAAGATAGGATAATAGTTCTAAAAGTAGACAATACCTATCTGGTATACTGATATTTGAAAATGCTTCTAAGGTAATTTGGTGGAGAAAGGATATTCATTTTGTAAAATCAAAGAATTCACAATCGATAGGATTGATATTCATGTGCCAAATTATGAATTCTCATTCTCACCAGACACCAAAATGTTGATTGAAATCAGTCCTTTGATTCAAATATATAAGAGCTACAACAATAAAAATTCTCTGAAAAATCATAGTAAAAGACCTTTGTAACCTTGATAATAACAATGATATCTTCCAATGGACACAAAGAGCAAACCCCATAAAAAACTGATATATTGAACTTATCTAAATCAAAAACTTCTGCTCAATGGGTGATGGAAATGTAAAGGCGAGTCACTGAGAGAAAATATTTGCAACATAAATATTTGACAAATGACCATTTTCCCCCAATGTATACATGCAGAACTCCATAACTCAGTAAGATAAAGCAGGGAAAAGAAATATTTGAAGAGATACTTTATAAAAGAAGATATATAAGTGCATAAAAAGACATATAGCATAATCATCACAGGAAGGAAATAAACATCACAAAATATCACAACATACACTTTCTAGAATAGCTAACATCAAAAAGACTGACGACATCACATGTTGGAGGGAATAGCTGAAACTCATAAATTGCTGGTAGGAATGTAAAATCATACAATCATTTTGGCAGTTTCTTGTAAAGTCAGACATACACTTACCATATTTATTGCTCCTACATTTATCAAAAAGCAATGAAATCGGGTTCCCACAAAGATTTGCACACAGTTGGTCATAGGGGATAGGTCATGACAGTCAAAAACTGGAAACAACCCAAATGTTCATCAAGATGGTAATGGAGAAACAAATTTGCAACATTCATAGGACAGAATACTACTCAGCAAAATTTTTTTTTTAATTTTATAAAGGACTACTGATAAGCTGAATCTCAAAATTACAAGCTAAGTAAAAATAAGCTAGACACAAAATAATGCATGTTCCATTATTCCTTTTATAAAAAAGTTGTCTATATAGTAAAATAATTACCAGTGACAAAAAGCAGATCAGGAGTTGTCTGAGGCTGGGGGATGGAGCAAAGTTTGACTGCAAGGGTACATGGTGGAACATTTTAGTGGGCCAGGAGTGTTTTATGTCAGAACTGTGGTAGCAGTTATATAATCTTAAATTTTGTAAACATCAAGTTGTATGCATAAATTTGGTAAATTTAATTATATGTAAACTATAGCTCAATGGATGACAGAAAATACACCTTTGCTATAAAGATTACCTGTGTTGCCTTTCTACTGAGTCTTAGTGGCTTCGGTGTCACCACAATTAATTTAAAAGGTGGAAACCCAGAGTGGAGGAAACAAAAACATAAATTAGAATTAAAAATATATTGAAAAACTTAGATAGGATCATCCCTACTACCACATGAAATTATTTGAAACTTTGAAATTTACAACAAACTTTGTCCTCCAAACTTCCACATATAGGAAACTAGCTTTGAAGTTATACAGTTGTCTCACTCTAGATGTTGTAGACGAGGTCCTTGTAGAGCCCGGGCCAGAAAGATCATTTCTTTTCCTCTGGGTTCCCAGGGCTACAGAAGAGAATTTACTCAGTCACCCATTCTTCCTCTTCTTAACACATATTGACACATTGCTGTTTTTATTTCATGCATGTATGTGGCAGGGGGAGTTTACTTTTTTGTTATGGGCAGCGAGAACTCAGGGCATTCTATCATGAACAAATGGAAAGGACCTTTCAAGTCCAGGAGATCCTGGATTCTGAGGAGATACACTGCTAGACTGGACCTTAGGTTTTCTCCCTTGGGATTAGAGTTACTATGTGCCAAATGTGGGTAGAAGACTGTGGTGGATTTGTGTGAAACAATTTGCAAAATGTTCACAAGGCTTGGTTTTTCTTGTTGGCCTGAAGCTGAACATCACAGAATATCACATATACATTTGCCAACTCTTTGCATGCTGCCCAGGCGTGGTGTCGGGGACCTGCAGCGAAATGGGAGTAGTGGTGGTCTTTTTCGGGCTCCTGTGTGTCTTCTCTATCTACATCTACACTCTCACAATTTCCCTGACTGAAGACTACACAGAGACTACCAGGGAGACCGTGGGATTGACACAATGAAGACAGATTGCTCTCAGTCACAGCCAGCTAATGTGAATGTCTGGCTGAAGCTACATTCCCATCAGTACAATGTCCCTCATATCACCCACACCACACTTGCAAACATCCATGGACTATAATAGGAGCCAGAAATAAATTTTTATTGTGTAAAGCTACAGATATTTGGGGATTATTTTATATAATATAATGTACCCTAATTAATATAAATGCATTCATAAAATGGGAAAATGGGTTAAGCAGGTAAATTCTAGACTCAGAAAGCCAGGCAAGAACAGTGGTATTGGGGGCTTGGCATTCTTCAAGATTTCCTTATGCCTTACAGTACTCAAATGTTTCAGATTCCAAAGGGATTTGATTCAGACTTGGAACTCTCAGCCACTTCCTGGTTTGCATCCTTCTTTCCATTCATTCCCTTACTCTCCATTGCGTTTCTACATGAACCAACTTCTATGCTGGGTATTGGGAAATAGAAGAGAGCAGAAACACACTTCACAGCAATGTCCATTAGGAACATTTTTTTGCAACCTTGTATTTGCAATACCACATTTTCTAAAAAAAAAAAAAAAAAAAAGCATACATTGATGGGTAAACAGGAAGCCTGTCTCTATCTGTCTTCCTCTTCCTCTGTCTGTGTTCTTAGGTAGCATTGGGAATTGGACCCAGTATGTTCTACCACTGAGCTACATCCCCAGCCATTTTTATTTTGAGATAGCTCAGGCTTAACTCAAAGTTGTGATCTTCTTCCCTCAGATTCCTGAGTTGCTGGGATCAGAGGCATGTGCCACTACATCTGGCAAGAGAGCAAGGCTCTTAAGGGTAAAGTAATCATGCCAGATAGAATCTAGTGTGAATTTAAAGGCTCCATAAAGAATGTAAAAGAAAAAGGTGCATGGTCCACTTAGGTATTTCCCCTGGGAACCTTCCAATGAATGGTTATCATAGTAATTCATTCATTCCTCCATTCATTCAGCAAACTCAAACCTGCCTTCAGTTATAGAGATGAGCTTTGTGGACTTGTTACCATGTTAGGTACTGGTACTGGTTAGGTTATGTCCCTGCTGTGATGAATTACCTCAAACTCAATGGCTTAGAATAAAATAAACTTACAATCTGACAGTTTAGTAGGTCAGAACTGCAGCATAACCTAATAGACTAAAATCACCATGTCTACTGTGCTGCATTCGTTTTCATAAATTTTAAGGGACAGTTAATTTCCTTACATTGTTAAGTTTCTAACAGCCATTAACATTCCTGAGCTCGTGGTCTCCTCTCCCCATCTATTAAGCAACAATGGGTCAAGTTTTTCTCACATCGTATCACCCTGACCTTAAAATCTGCCTCTACCTTCTGCTTCTAACAATCCTACTCATTTCATTGTCCCCACCTGGTTAATTTAACATAATCTCCCCATTTTAAAGTCTTGATTTGTTCATATCTGCAAAAGCTCAAGGACGCTAGCACAGTCACTGGGGTTAGCAGCAGTTGACATCTTCAGCAATTTTTTGCCTGCCATAGGCATTTATCAGAAGAGTCAGTTTTTACATATTCAGTCCACAATAGTGCCTCACTTGCTCTCTCCCCTAATACAATCAGCTGCTTTACTATCAAGGCAGCAATATACTCTTTTTGAGAAAGAAGTTAATTGTTTTAGCCTGGCATGGTGGTGCATGCCTGTAATCTCAGCGGCTAGGGAGGCTGAGGCAGGAAGATCATGAGTTCAAAGCCAACCTCAGCAATTTACCAAGGTCCTAAGCAACTCAGCAATACCTTGTCTCTAAAAAAAAAATATAGAAAGGGGGCTGGATCAGTGGCTAAATGCCCCTGGGTTCAATTCCTGGTACTAAAACAAACCAAAAAAAAAAAAGAAAGAAAAGAAGGAAAAAAATTAAAAGTTAGTATTTTTGAGAAGTTAATTTGTTCTGTAACTCTCATTTTAAAGATGAGGCAACAGATATTCTGGGAGTTAAATTAATGTGCTCGAGGTCACAGGTGATAGGAACATAATATTGTTAATATTCAAAATTCTTGTCTGAAGGTTCGTTCATTTCCCAGAGAAAGCCTATTGATTTCAAATATAATATGAGTCCGTTTTAAGTTTGAAAATAAAAAAAGAAGCCCATTATTTAATAACTGACTAAGTTAGGCAACTTGTGAAAAAGCTCAATCACTCTTTTCCTTATTTCACTAATACAGCACCTTCAAGCCTTCAGTGCAAAGAAAACATTGAACAAAAGCTTGCTCTTCAACTCAGTCACAGCTAACTATTGCTCACTTCCAAATGACTGTTACTTGGTGGTGCATCTGTTCACCCCAGGGAACATCTCCCTGGCATATCTTTAAATCTTCTCTATTCTAAATAAATTGCCTTTGGATGGGGTTATTATCATTTTGTTACATTTTCTGAACAGCATTCCATAGCTAAGTGGAAGGAGTTATTTTGTCATTGTTAGGGTTTGGTTTTCCCTGCACTGTTAATTATTTGCATATTCATAGGCATCTGAACAGAACTCCATTTATTAAGAATATTAGTGATGATAACAAAAAAATAAGATGGATTTCCTGAGTCTGGTTCCAGAGTAACCATGCTCATAGAGCACCTTCCAAATAGAATACAATTTATATAATTGACACTACAGGATTAGGACTAGGTCCCTAACAGAATATGGTATGCAGAAACAGAGTCAGTCACACTGGCTGATAGACAGCAGAGCTCAGAATCAAAGCCAAAGCTCATTTTCTTCCAATTTTATCATACTACCCAATAACACATCACAAACCTTAACAAATATTAGGGGGGAAAAGACGTATTGATGCTTTACACACCTCGAGATGTATGTAAGTCCTATTGGCTCAACTTTACAGTGGCAAAATTGACCAAATAAAATCGTGCAGTCCAAAGAAAGTTACAGTTGTGAGCTTATAGGACAGACATTTCTGAACCATCCAAGACACTTTCATCCACATTAAAGAAACTTTGAAAAAGACATATGCTCAGAGCATCCTGGTCATAAGTGCTTAATGCTAAAGGCAGTCAGGCAACACAGATGCAAGACGCCTTAAAAGCTTTTCAAGTCTAAGGTTGTAACCTTTGGGCAGGATGGCGAGGCTGTCAGTTCACTGAAACCCAGCACTTCCCCTCAAGTGTCTATTTTGCCCTTCCTTCCCCACTAAGTACCCACTCCAACCTCCTCTGGCCATTACATAAAGCTTTTCAGGAAACATCAATCTGCACAGATGTTTAACCCCAGGCTCTCAGGGAACTATGCAGCAAGTTGCTAGGTCCACTGATTAATTTTACATGTAAGCGTATGCTAATGGAGGCTGACACCAAAGCCCTCACTGCCAGCCAGCCATGTTAAATAAACAAAGGCGTTCAGGCCAACCTGCCCTGAGAGTTGTCTGTGCACAAGATGTCTTTCAACCAGCGTTTCAAAGTGAGAGCAGGTTCTTCTTTTTCCTCAGCAAGCATCCAACACAACCTGGTCAATATTAACCCAAATCTTGGTGCATTCACTTGCATTTTTAAAATACGTCTGTGTGGAATATGAAATATTGAAAAGCAAATGAAATTGAAACTCAATGACAGAGGAGCTTTTTTTTTTTAAATAATTTGATTACAATTGGTGACAATCATTGCTTAGATAGAAGTTAAACTCTATAATTTGTCTGTTGATCTGAGATTACATTATGTGAAATTTACCAAACTACAACATTAAACGTTCTGCAGACATTTTTTTTTAAAGAAGACTAAAATGTCATTTAAAAAACTATCCACATTATAGGTTTTCCTTCTGCTATTGGTAGATACACTATTCTCTCCTACTGACAAAAATGAGAAAAGCTAGCTGAAAAAAATTCTTGGAAAATTTTTTCTAAAGGCATTGTAAGAAAATCAAGTCTGTCAGGATGTGAGAGATTGAAGTCTTGAAGAGAAAGAAAGATTGGGTATACTTAACAATTCATGTAGCTTTTCCCTTTGAGACATCTACTAACTCACAGTGGAGGTCTAGAGGCTAAGAAGCTGAGCAGAAAACTTGGTGTCTGAGAGAAACAGAGTAAGAGAACCAAAGCTCAATGTGGAGGAAGAGTCCTAGTAAACCCCACTAGCTTCAGATAAAATCCTAATGTTCTAGACCTAAAGAAGAGAGGGATGGCAGAGTGCAGAGGTGCAGGCCTCTAATCCCAGCGGCTCAGGAGCCTGAGGCAGGAGGATTGCAAGTTCTAATTCAGCCTTAGCAACTGCGAGGTCAACTTAGTGAGACCCTGTCTCTAAATAAAATACAAAATAGGGCTAGGATGTGGCTCAGTGGTCTAGTGCCCCTCAGTTCAATCTAAGAAGAAGGAGATGCCAGCCCCCACAAAAACCGATGCCCTCCATCAAATCAAATTGAATTAGAATGATTTGTCCCTAGTTGCTTTCCAGGAACAAAATCGAACATCACCATTACAGAATCTAACAAAAATACTTGAGGATCTATAATTAATAAAAATTATAGTTAAATATTGTTATTATTAAGAGCACGTTTTCCAAAAATAAGAAGAATGGCAATAACTACTTTTGTTTTGAGTTCATGACACATGTCCAGGTTCTGAATCTCATACCATATCTGCCAGTTTAATGCCATTTATATATTACATAAAAATTGTGCTTCATAGATGTTATATGACTTTATAAAATCTACACAGTTAGAAGGTGACTTGGGTTAAGTTTAAAACTCTGGAGTATTTATTTTCAGCAAACATTTTCAGTGAGTGATGTAGATGTACATTCTCATGAGATGTGTGAACAGGGACTTACTTTAGGACAGAAAACAGAAGGATCTTTGAAAAACCGTGGGAAGAAAGAAGATGATATCTGGTGAAAGACAGTCTCCTTAAACATTTTTTTCCCTTGGAATTTGGAGGAAGTTATAAATAGTACAAGAATGTCTCCTGAAGCACTTATGGAAAGGGTATATCATAATTAAATAATTAATTCAAATAAGATTTATTGAGTATATATTATTTGTCAGCAGCTCCTCTGGATTTTAGAAAGAGAGTGGTAAGTAAAATAGACAGTCCCTTCTCTGATGTAGATTAGATCCCAGTGGAGTGGATAGTTAATAAATAAACAACTAAAAATAGAATTTAGGGAGTCACTGGTGCTAAATTGATATTTATAGCCAAGCTGGAGTCATGGAACAAAGACATTTGGAATCAGTTAAAAGATGAGAGAAAAGTTATTAGAGACCCAAATTGCAGAGCAAGAGAAGGACAAAATTCAGATGGGCCCAGTGGCACACACCTGTAAACCCAGCAACTCAGGAGGCTGAGGCAGGAGGATTGCAAATTCAAATACAGTCCCCAGTTTATCTGGGCACCAAAGCAACTTAGTGAGACTCTGTCTAAAAAATAAATAAATAAATAAAAAAGGACTGAGGATGTGGCTCATGGCAAAGTACCCCTGGTTTTAGTCCCCAAATCCCCAGTACAAAAAGAAAAAGAAAAGAAAATGACAATTCTGAAGACACCTTTGAAGTTAATGTATTAGGAAAAACAAAAGTGATTCTGTTTCTCCTGCTTCCTCCTAAAGTTCTATTGATTTTAGAAACTATCCTAGTGACTTGGTTCTTGATTATGAATATGTCAAAAGATTGGTGATTCTTGACAGTCTTTTAGTTAGCTTTTGTCCCATTGTGACTAAAAGATCCGACCAGAACAACATTGTAAAGAGGAAAAGTTTATTTAGGGACTCACAATTTTAGAGGTCTCAATCCATAGAAGGCTAGCTCCATTCCATGAGGCTCAGGTGAGGCTAAGTGTCAGGGTGGAAGTGTGTGACAGAGGGAAGGGGCTTACATGATGATCAGGAAACAGAAAGAGACTTCCTGTCCAGATACAAAATATGCACCCCATAGTCCCAGCCCCAATGAACTACTTCCTTCAGCCACACCCCACCTGCCTCCAGTTACCACTCAATCCATCAGGGATTAATTTACTGATGAGGTTAAGGATATAACCCAATCATTTCTCCTCCAAACCTTCTTGCACTGTCTCACACGTGAGCTTTTGGGGATACCACATCCATACCATAATAGACAGTAAATTGAAAGTGCACAGAATCAGAACATGACCTGTTACATCATGGAGTGAGGCTGGACCACCACCCCAGATTCAAACCCTAGGTGTCATTCTTTGTTTTTAGCTGCCTGATTGGAAGGCCCTACTCTTGCTTGGATGCCTGTACATTCCGTTATTGTCCTTGGCTTCCTTGACTATCCTAACATTAGTCAACCCCTACAAGTTGTTTTGAACCCATCAATTATTTTGTTTTAGGAAGAAGTTCAGGACAAACTCAGGTTAACAAACACACTAAACTACCACATTATGGAAATTAGAAATTAAATTGTACCCTTTCAAGTGAGAAAGATGTGACCAACCTACAAAGAGAAATCACCACCAACATTCTTCTCTGCTTTTTAATGCTTTGGGAAACAACCAAACTTTTAACAACTTTTACATAGTGGTCTAGCCATTGATGCCAAAAGCACGAGAGGGTCTAGGTCCTAATTAAGGTAGCATCAGCACTAATTTGACATGTATCCACAACAATGCATCCTAGATCAGAAGTTGCACTCAGGGCTCAGAAAAAAAGATGCATGGGTGATATAAATTTAGCATAGCTTTATTTGCAGGCATGAAGCTCCCACAGTGAGTTTGCGGTTAGAATCAGCCATCTGAGTCTGGTTAGGAAAGAGATTTATTTATCCCAAATTATATTCTCTCTAAACTGTGCCCTGCTTTGCTGACCAACACAAGTTTCTGAACTGAAGGGCCCCCATTGCCACCTGCTTCCCAGTTCAATAAATTCAACAGATTTTTCCTCCACTTTGCAAGCTGGAATTTCAGTGATGACAACTTCATTTTATAGTGAATATTGCAAATGATGCAAAATAATTGAATGCTCAATAGAACAGGAAAAAAAAAAACTTTCTCTGAACAAAACGCAGCAAAAAAGTATGAGAACATTTTCCTCATTTACTACTATTGATGCTTCCTTTTGCATAAAACTAGTGTTACCCATCTGAAACATTCTTCACATGATATTTAGGAATTTAAATCATCTAGAAGTTGTCTTAGCAAAAGACAAGTAATGTTTAGTTAGAAGATAAAAATGAAGTGCAAATCATTCAGTGGGCCTTCTCCTGTGCACTGAAGGGGGAAATAAAAGAGTTTAATTGGATTAACTCTATGTACTATACATAGATGATTTATATTAAGAAAACTTTTCTTCATATATACATTTCTTAATCAAGACATAATTAGCAAATGCTACTTTTGCTTCCAAAAAGTAAAATATTAAATATTGAAGCATTCTTTGTGTGGTTTCCTGTTTTAGATAATTATAAGATGGGACTTATGGGATTTTTTGATATTAATTGTTTCACAACAGAGTTTAAAACTAATTCTAGAGCTGCCATGGTTTTGCAAATTGGCTTGTCAAACGACTACTCTATAGCATTATTGGAGAATGACTTGTATTTGAAGTTTTCAGATAGTGACATTCTAATTCTCAATTTCTGCTTGGATTTTTTTTTCAAAATATTTTTCACACATTTCCTTTTGCTTAAACTTAGAATCCTAAACTGTAATTTAATGCTTACTTGTTTTTTCTAATAATTAAAATGAAGGATTTGAAAAAAAAAAAGATTCTGCTGGGTTTTTAACAGACACACATACACACACACACACACACACACACACACACACACAAACACACTTCAATTTTTTTTTAAATTTACTTCCCAGCATCAAATTATTTACTGTCATTTAACATTCTCCTATTCCTACTTATGACATGTCAACTCAGGATAGTTATTTCCCTTCAACTAAGCTATTATTTGAAATTTAGTGAGGACAAAGTTTTTTTTTTTTTCTTTTTTTTTTAATTATGTGTTACTCTAGTTCATGTTAAAGGCAGTTCACATTTTTGGACACAGCCATGGAAGTTGTCATCAACACATAGCAACTTTGAATTCAAAATATTCTATGTTAAATATAGACACATAAAAATATTTGTAAATGATCCATGTTTTATTTCATTGCTGCTTTTAAAAGTGATTAAGCAAATACCAAGTTTAAAGACTGAATTTTGGACTGGGGATGTGTCTCAGTGGTAGAGTATTTGCCCAGCATGCATCCTCAGCACCACAAAATAAATAAATAAATAAATAATGAAAAAGACCGAATTTTGTACCCATCCAATTCACATAGTGAAGGTTTAACTCTCCATGTGATTATTTGTAAATAGGGCTTTAAGGAGGTAACTAAGATTAGATGAGGTCATAAGAGTGAGACTCTAATCCTATAGGAATGGTGCTTTTTATAAGACAGGGAAGAAAATCCAGAGCTTTCTCTCTGAGTGCCCACAGAGAAAAGGCCACCTGAGGACAAGGAAGTTTTTTGCAAGCCAGGAAGAGGGGTCTCACCAGAAACCAGCCCTGTTAAAACCTTGATCTTGGACTTCCAAACTCCATAATGGAGACAAAATTTCTTTTTGCTGTTTAATCTACCAAACTTGTAGTATTTTGCTGTGGTAGTACAAGTTAAATAACACAACAGATGACTCTTTCCCACTCACTGATTAATTTCTCCGTGGTATCAGAAAATGAAAAAGTTGTGACAAAAAGTCATCAGGGAACCCTTGAACATGAGAATGTAAGAATTGCTCTTGTTTCTTTTTCTACAATATTTTGCCCAATTGAAATATGTCTTTGTATTGTAGGATCTTGAGATTCTGCTGTATAATGAAACCCACTCAATAGTTTCAGTTTATTTTTTTAAAATGCGTTTTGCTATTTCGAACCATAGTTTTAGTTTGTGGTTGAAAGAAAAATGTGGGCAGTGTGTTGGGAAGAAAGCCCAATTGTTGCCAAGAGTGAGGGCCCCCATCACTTCGGAGCTTAAAGGCGACAGCTTGGAGTCAGGTTCTGAGCCTCTGCTGGGACTTTTTTCAGTCCTGTCTGTATGAAAGATGTATTGTCCCTTCATGGATTCCTGCCATGCTCCATGCAGAACTGCGGAAGGACTTCATAAAATGAAGAAAACAAAAAGCAAGTGTTTATCTAAGGTCTTTCTCCGTTTCTTTTTTCTTCCTATCCACTGGAATGCAGAAAAGATACCAAAAAAAAGCAACCGTCAAGACTACCTAAAAAAAAAAAAAAATGCCACAATGTATTAGGAAACAAAGACAAAACACAAAAATTTATATAAACAAATAATCTACCAACATGAAGGCAAGGCCATAAATAATCTCCTATTCACTTAGTTTTAGGGATAAGTAAACTGAGACACTAAAATCTGAAATTATTTATTCAACTTTCCAGACTCTCCTTGCATGGAGTCCAGATAAAAAAATAGCTTCAGATTTTTCGTCAGATTTTTCAGATGAAGGAATGTTAGACTTTTACTCTGTCTTCAATTGCACATCCTCAGAAACAAGCAGGGTCTTGTGTTTCTTCTTCCCTCTCCTGGATCCATGGTCCACCTCATGCTCTCCATCTTGCTCTCCTTTCTCAGCGATTGCTAGGATCCTCCTTCTTGTTTTGATGACCAATTCAGGCACCCACCTTCAACTCTCTCCCTTCAGTTTCTGAATCAACTCTTACTATTTTTCCAGAACTCTTTTCATTGTAAACACAGAGACTAGTAAGAGCTGGTTAATTGTCAAGTACAGTCAGGAGTTACAGACCCACTCAGAGATCCTACTAAGTTTCAGGGAGTGCTCTGAACAGGAACTAAGAAGTAGCTGTCTCTCCTCTGGGTCTACATACTACATTTCAACACTTCATGTGTATTAGTAAAGGCAAAATCAGTTAGATGTGATATTTTTAAAAAATATTAAGCAAAAATGACTCATTTGGACAATCTTAACAAAGGACTTTTATTTAACATTCATGTGATACACTGAGATACAATGGGTATTCATCTAGGTTTCTAAAGAGTAATGCCATTTATTGAAAACTACACCATAGAAAATATACCTAAGTAGATTGAACATGATACTGGCAGGAACAAAATGAGTAAACAAGAAGTTTTTGTGCAGCTCAGATGGAAGATAATGGTGGTTAATCAGAAAGTAGTAGCTATGAAAGGTGTTTAAATGGTCAGTTATAAATGCCTCACCATTATTGGGAGAGAGAAACTGATTATCTCCTAGTAGGTAGGTGATGGTACAGACAAGATTCTATTTCCTGGTTACAACTTTTAAAACAAGTATCAATGGTTTTTAATATTAAAACCTTAAACTTAAGAATTTTCATTCTGGCCAGTTATACTAAAGAAATACCTGAATAATATCCACCCTAAAAGTAAATGAGATAATATTCAGATTTTTGTAAACACATTTATCAGAAGGATGTAATCTGAATAAATTTTTAGCCATTTAGTCTTGTGTTTCCCGGGTAATTCACATTAATAGTTACGAAGTCCATTCCTTAGGGAAAAAGACTTGGTCAGACCGTTCTCTCATGCCAGCCCTCTCTACTCTTCCTGTCTCACTGAGAGAAAGAAAAACATCTAAAAAACACTTGTTAAGATTACAGTCCATGTCTCCCACCAAGGGCAATAACTATCCTGCCTTGGGTTTAGTACACTGTTCTGCCTTCTGTGTCCCCTGTTCGGTTCAGTTTCCTTTGCTTGTGGTTAAGTTTGGGGTATTTATCCACACTATGGATATCCAAATTATCATTCCCTGTCATGGTGAATCTTTCTTATTGCTGAATGATAGTATGAATTTAAAAATATATTCCTTCAACTCCTGGTGGGCATGTGGGTAGATTTCAGTTTAGGCTATTAAGAACAGTTCTGTTATGAACTAGTTCATCCTTTAACATGAACACATTTTTGTTGGATATATATCAAGAACTTAAATTGCAGAATCACAGAGCATGAAACTATTCAGTTTCAGCATATACTACTAAATAGCTTTCCAAAGTGATTTTTCTCTCCCTGGCAATTATGAGAGTTGCAGTTTGTTTCATTTCTTTGGTGATTCTAGGTATTTTACTGTCTTTTCCTTTTACATATCTGATGGCTGGATATAGAATCACATTTTCCTGACAGCTTATGAAGTCGGGCACCTTTGACACATTTAATGGCTATTTGACTATTCTCCTTTAGGAATATGCATTCAAGTTGATTTTTCATCCCAGTTTGGTTGTCAGTCTTTTGGTCTTTTTCTTTTTGAATACGAAGTATTTTTTTCTTGGTAAAATAGTATGTGCACATGTGCACATGGCTATATAACCATGGATATATATTGCTTTCATAGTTCATTTTGATAAATAGCACTTAATTTTTTTTGGGGGGGACAGGTAGCAAGGATTAAACTTAGGGGCACTCGACCACTGAGTCACATCCCCAGCCTAATTTTGTACTTTATTTAGAGAAAAGTTCTCACTGAGTTGCTTAGTGCCTCACTTTTGCTGAGGCTAGCTTTGAACTCGTGATCTTTCTGTCTCAGCCTCCCAAGACATTGGGATTACAGGTGTGCTGCCACCATGCCCAGCCATAAATAGTACTTAATTTTAATATAATCTAATTTGTCAATTTTATCATTTGTGACTAATATTTTCTATATTTTGGTTAAGAAATATTTGACCTATTTCAAGGTTATAAAACAGGCTACCTATACTTTTGTCTAGCTGGAGTTGAGTTTGCATATAGCTGAGCAAGGTGTTTAGAATCACCTTTTCCACGTGGCTACAAGGTCGCGGGTTCGTTCCCCGTACGGGCCACCAAATGCCGCAGTCTCTGGCTGGGCACAAATCACGAGTCTCCACACAGCTTGTAGATTCAAACAGCAATTCTTTATTCCCGAACTCACACTGGCCGTCTACAAACACGTTCTGGGGGAATCCACGTTCTCTGCCCAAATCCACTTCTCCCAAATCCACTCTCTGCCCAAATCCACACTGCATGGGCTTCTGTCTCCCAAAATATACTGTCTGACCCTAAGAACTCAAGAGGAACTCAGCAGCAGGATACGCCCTATTCTAAAGGGGGAACACCCTAATCTCCTATTATGCTAAACTGCCCTATTCTAAAGGGGGAACACCCTAATCTCCTATTATGCTAAACCGCCCTATTCTAAAGGGGGAACACCCTAAACATGGATCCTGCCCTGGTCCTTGAGCAAGATCACCTTTCAGAAGTCCTTCCACTAGACAGCATGGGAGTAAGCTGGCAAGGAGATTGTCGTACCTACTTGGCTGATGGCTCCCAGCATCAATTTTTCCAAAGGAACTGTCAATTGGCTTGGTGTCGTGGCATTTCTGTATCCTCCTCCCTTCTGCTAGTGATGGTCTAAAATTTGGGGGCCAGTGGCTATATGCTGGACCGGTAGTCAGTGACGGGTATGATCCAATTGCAGTGGTATCAACCTAAGACAGGAGGCTAACGCCTAAAGGTCAGTTGCCTAAAGGTCAGTTTTCCGATGACGGGTAAGAACCATATGTTGAATTGGACAACCTACCAGGCACGGTCCTTAAGCCACATTAACCTCACTCCCTCACTGGCACCAAGGCCAAATTTGGGGGCCAACAGAGGTGAGGCAAAGAACCTCACCCCCCCCACTGGTGCATAGACCTATCCACAAGTATGGCTGTATGCTGGACTGGTAGTCAGTGACGGGTATGATCCAGTTGCAGTGGTATCAACCTAAGACAGGAGGCTGACGCCTAAAGGTCAGTTTTCCAATGACGGGTAAGAGCCATATGTTGAACTGGACAACCTACCAGGCACGGTCCTTAAGCCACATTACTTGTTGTTTAATTAATCAGAAGGGGGGAGATGCTGGGAGCCATCAGCCAAGTAGGTACGACAATCTCCTTGCCAGCTTACTCCCATGCTGTCTAGTGGAAGGACTTCTGAAAGGTGACCTTGCTCAAGGACCAGGGCAGGATCCGTGTTTAGGGTGTTCCCCCTTTAGAATAGGGCGGTTTAGCATAATAGGAGATTAGGGTGTTCCCCCTTTAGAATAGGGCAGTTTAGCATAATAGGAGATTAGGGTGTTCCCCCTTTAGAATAGGGCGTATCCTGCTGCTGAGTTCCTCTTGAGTTCTTAGGGTCAGACAGTATATTTTGGGAGACAGAAGCCCATGCGGTGTGGATTTGGGCAGAGAGTGGATTTGGGAGAAGTGGATTTGGGCAGAGAACGTGGATTCCCCCAGAACGTGTTTGTAGACGGCCGGTGTGAGTTCGGGAATAAAGAATTGCTGTTTGAATCTACAAGCTGTGTGGAGACTCGTGATTTGTGCCCAGCCAGAGACTGCGGCAGTATATGGCACAATTATTTGTATTAAAATGTTGACTTTGTCTTATTGGGGAAGAGAATTGTGTGTGAATCTGTGTAGATACTCTCCATTTGGTACTATTGGTCAGGTTATTTATCCTTTATCCTTTTACAATAACATCCTACTTTAATAACAATGGCTTTATATTTTTGAGAGCATGTATCTTTCCTCTTTCTTCTTCTTTGAGTTTGCTCTGGCTATTGTTTATTATTTATATTTATAAAATTAAAATTTAGTTTTCAGATTACTGTAAAATATCCTATTTGAACTTCTTCACTGAGACTACACATATTTTATAGTTCACTTTAGAAATAATTAATAATCTTATACTATTGAGGCTTAAATCCATGAAAATGATACAATTCCCCATTTATTAAGATTCTTTAATGCTATGGTTAGTCATCTTTCTCACTTTTGTGACCAAAAGACCTAACAAGAAAATTTTAGAGGAGGAAAAGTTTACTTTGGGGCTCATAGTTTCAGAGGTTTCAAACCATAGACCACAAGATCCATTGCTCTAGGCCCAGGGTGAGGCAGAATGTGGTGGAGGAAAGCAGCCCAGGACATGGCTCTAGGAAGCAGAGTCAGTTCTACTCCCCAAAGACGAAGTATATATACCAAAGGGGCACCCCAGTTACCCATGTCCTCTAGCCATAACCTACAAGCCTGTAGTCACCATGCAGTTCTTCCATATCAGGGGAGTAATGCAGTGACTAGGTTAAATCTCCCAGAACCCTCCTGACGTGGTGGCACATGCCTGTAATCCCAGGGGTTCAGGAAGCTGAGACAGGAGTCTCTCAAGTTCAAAGTCAGCCTCAGCAAGGGTGATGTGCTAAGCAACTCAGTGAGACCCTGTCTCTAAATAAAATAAAATAAAGCTGGGGATGTGGTTCAGTGTTTGAGTGCCTCTGAGTTCAATCCCAGATACCCACACCTGCCCCCAAAACAAACAAACAAACAAACAAAAACTTGCATACCCAATCATTTTATCTCTAAACTTTCTTGCATTGTCTCATATATGAGCTTTTGGGGGATACCTCATATCTAAACCATAACAGTTTCTCAACAGTATTTTATAGAATTTTTTATTGTATAGCACTTTTCAGAACTTGTGTTGAATCTATTACTAATTTATAATTTTTTAAAGGTTTGAAATGTCTTTTATTCTCAGGAAAAATGTATCCAGGTTCTAACATCAGAAGGTATGAGCCCCAGAGCAGGGCCTGACTGGAGAAAGGGTAGAGGTAGGCTGTGTGTAGACACAGAGAAAACACATTTAAAAGGTGCTATATTCGATGCCTGGTTTATGAGACACTGTCTAAAAACTGGCCTTTTATACTGGTTCTCCTAATTTCTTCTTATAATAAATTTAACAATCATAACATTAGAAGTTGTAGAAAGAGCACTACCTTTAAAGAATATGCTGAGGAGAAGCAATTGACACCCATCTAACTGATTCTTTTTTTTTAAATAACTTGATATTTATTAATAGTTTGCAAGGGTTGTTTCTACTTCGAAATTCGTTTTGCATCACAATTCTTATTACACATATAGAACACAATATTTCATATTACACATATAGAACACAATATTTCATATCTCTGTATATAAAGTATGTTCACACCAATTCATGTCTTCATACATGTACTTTGGATAATGATGTCCATCACATTCCACCATCATTGCTAACCCCATGCCCCCTCCCTTCCCCCCACCCCTCTGACCCATCTATCCCTCTCCTCTGTCTATAACCAAAGGACTTAAAAACAGCATACTACAGGGACACAGCCACATCAATGTTTATAGCAGCACAATTCACAATAGCTAAACTGTGGAGCCAACCTAGATGCCCTTCAGTAAATGAATAGATTAAAAAATGTGTGTCATATATATACACAATGGAATTTAATTCAAAAGAGAATAAAATCATGGCATTTGTAGTTAAATAGATGCAGTTGGAGAAGATAATGCTAAGTGAAGTTAGTCAATCCCCCCCAAAAAAAACAAATGGCTAATATTTTCTCTGATATAAGGTGACTGACTCATAGTGGGGTAGGGAGAGGGAGCATGGGAGGAATAGAAAAACTCTAGAGAAAATTTATTATTGTTAAATTTATTAATCTTTTATCAAATATTTTGTATGGTAACTATTTTTTCATTTTATAAGTATTTGTTGTTGGTATAAAGAGCTTTATTTTACTGTTCTTAGTTATCTATCTAGCAAACTTTGTAAATTCATTAATTAATGCTCATAGTCAACAGATGCCTTTATCTGCATAATCTGCAAAATCTCTATAAATATTGACTGTATAGTTTTCTTCTATTGTCTTTCTTTCTTCTTAGTTTTTAATTATTTCATTTGCTGATTGAAACATGAAATGGAAGGGTTGATAATGGGTACTCACTTCCTTTTTTAATTTCTAGGGAGACTATGTCAATATTTCACTATTGTGCATAAATTGTGCAGTACTTTTATTGGAGTAATTATTTTTCAGATTGAGAAAAAACTCTTAATAATTTTATAAGTATTTTTTAAATCATTAAAAGTGTTAGGTATTGTCAAATACCTTTCATATTTTTTCTTAGTTGTACTAAAATTATCAAATTATATTTCATCTGGATTTTGTTAGTATTTTTATTATATGAATTACCTATTTTATGTTAAAACTTCATTTTTTAAATTTAATCCCTTTCAATAATACAGTTTTTTTAAAGGTATTTTTAATACTTGAAATTTAAATACGTTAGCCTTACAAGAAGTGAGATATCATTCCCGTTTTTTCTGTTCTCAAAATAACTTTAAGTAAGACTCACATTAATGGAAATGTTCCTTAGAAAATCCATATGGTGGCTCAGGATTCGGAAATAGTAGAATGGCAAATTCAAAGCCAGCCTCAGCAATGTGGAGGTGCTAAGCAACTTAGTGAGACCCTGTCTCTAAATAAAATACAAAAGAAGCCTGGGGCTATGACTCAGTGGTCGAGTTCCCCTGAGTTCCCCTGAGTTCAATCCACTGTAACAAAAAAAAAAAAAAAAAAGAAAGAAAAAAGAAAAGAAAAAAGAAAAAAGGAAATCCATATGGTCCTAAGATTTTCATTGTATTAGAGCTCAAATTATGTATTCAATTTAAAAAAAAAATCAGTGTTCATGTTTTCTTCTTAATTTTCTATCAGACTCATAGTATTCAGTAAATTTTTTTGTTTTCTATCCAAGTTGTAAGAATTACTACTATAAAACTAGTCAAGTTGTATTCCTGTTATCATTTGGCATTGGAATTATTTTATAGCTCTTTTTCATGCTTAATATTACTAATTCATGTCCTTATTTTTCCTCATTATTCTTTCTAATGGTTTATCAATTCTTTGAAGAACAAACTTTTAGTTTATTTACATCTTCTTTATATAATTTCATATTCCATTGATTTTTCCACTTATCTTTTTTATTTATTTTATTTTATATTCTTGAATTTGACTTCATTCTAGACTTATGTGATGAATAGGTAAACCCGTGATTAATAATCTTTATTTTTTAATACACATAATTAAACTTATAAATTTATTTCAAAAATTTAATAATATCCACAGTTTAAAATATTTTAAGCTTCATTAACTTTCAGTTTAAAATATTTTCCAGTTTCCATTTTGAATTCTTTGATGTTAAAATAATTTTAAGTACCTTCCCAAAATTCTATGGAGTTTGGGATTTTTCTGGTTTCTCTTTTTAAATAAATTCAAGCTTAATCCTTTGTGTTTAGAAAGCATTTTGTAAATAATTTCATTATTTTGAAATTTGTTGATTCTACCTTTTTCAATACACTTCTTTTCTGTAGAGAGCATTTCACACATTGCTATCTTGGGATTTTAAATCTGCCACTTTAGATATTAGAAGATTGGAGAAAGAATAATGAAAAGGTAAATCCGAATTGGTCCATTTATTCCTGAGAGTTACTTCATTAATTATGTTCATAATTTCCCTGTGTCTGAGCCCTGTCCTTTGTGCAATTAGCTCAGATTTCAGTGGCTCAATGGCTCCTAAAGTGCAATGAAGATTGCACATACAAGAGTGTTTTAAATTGTCAGTTTCTCTATTATCATAAACCCACCTGCTTAGAAATTTCCAGATTTTCTCAAGCATTCTAGACCACTGATTCATTTTCCGATAGGCATCTTGTTGTTTCTTTTTATAACTTCCTGGAGCTCCTAAAGGAATTTGGGATGAAGAGACAATGAAACTGTGTCCTCTTTTCTGCCATTTGGAACAAGCTCCTGGATCATTTTTAGCCGTGTTTTATGTGGGTCTACATTTTAAACAGGTTATAAAAATCAGCCTTAACTAAAGGATTAAATTTTGGCTTCCTGATAAGAAAAAGGTTTAAAGTTGGGAGAAAGCTATTAAAGTAAGATTATTCCCTGTATTTTATCAAAGCCTGTCTGTAAAGTTCAATCAAGCTGTTTACCAGCAGGTGAAGGATCCAGTTCAGTTCTTTTTCAGCAACTTGATGATCTTCAGTACCACAATAGTACCCAAGAGAGCCAGAGATCTTGCAGGGCATATAAGGGATATCATGACAAAAGCATGTATGGTCAACAAGTTGGAGCAGTGGGTGGATGAGAAAGAAAGTGGTGACTAAAGAAATACAACAGATCTCCACAGGATTTGTGTGTGTGCCAAAAGCCTCAGCAACTTTCCTTCAATTGCTGATTTCTTCTGGTCACTTCAAGTGAGAGAAAAATCAAATTCTCAAAAATCTGGGTTTTTTCTTCTAAGTAGTTTCACAATTATATGACACTTATGAGTCCTGAATATGAAAAGAGAAGAAAATTCTTAAGGAACAGATGGGTAGTTGGGTGTAACATTCTGGGGGAAAACAAAAGGAAGGAGGACAATAAACACTCCCCAGAACTGGAAGATTTAGGTCAGGCAGTAGAAAGTGGTACTCTGCTGTCATAAGACACACTTCGAAATACTCGTCTCCAATATAACAGGACATAGTTCTACTTCAGATAGTAAGTTGCCCAAGCTTGGCTCTTTTGATCTTTCTCATAAATCTAACACATGAGCACTTCAGTTTCTTAATCTTGCTCAGAATTCTTTTCCATTAGTACATAATCTAATCAATATTCATGTCATGTAAGGAGAATTATGGACTATTCTCCTTGTAATGCAAATTGCCTGTATGCTTTATATGAGCTTTTGTTACAACTATTTGTGAATAGTTGTAACAAAAGCTCATATAGAGTAGAAGTACAACACATGATTTTACATAATGCTCTTGACTAATCAAGTGCATATCATGAGTATCTATTCTCAACTGTTTAAGCTTGATAAAAATCACAATTTAATTCTCAAGTACAAAAGACATAATTGCTTATTTACTACCCACCAAGAGTTCAAGGTTCCACTTGATTTGATGATTCCTAAAGGATAAACTATATTGGAATATCACTCCAACTGGCTGATCATGAAGTAAATACTCATGGCACTGACTCAATGTTTCTTAGGAGACTGGCTGAGTGGGGTCTGATGATAAGTTTGCACAGAGCTTTGACAGATGGGAACTTGCATTGTGAATGACTTGTAATAAATATTATTCAACAAAGTTCTTTAACAATGAATGTTTTTCTTCAGTAGATCAGTTTGTTTGTTTGTTTTTTCCTTTTCTTTCTTTGAGATCATTTCTCTACTTGAAGATCCTGTTAGCCATGTCTCCCATCTTTCTCAGATTCCATTTTTTCCAGGAACATTTCTTTGTTTCATCTCACAAAAATATATTATTCTCTTTTGTATCATAATAGCACTTGAAAACATAGATGATGATAATCTATTAAAACTATGGTCCAAGTAATGAGCAAAATAAAAAATAAAAACAAAGATTTTTCACTCCCATAAAGGGCAATGAGGGCTGAATAACTGTATAAATGCTACTTACCAGTGAGGGAAAAAGGTATTTATTATGCTTCTGGGAATCTAGCTTCCAATCCATCCACTCATTTCTACACCCCACCCCCAAAAAAGGGACTGAATGAAGTATTTCTAATAAAGATAAGTAAAGAAAACAGAAAGTTGATTATTTATATTAATTAGAAATTGAGGCTCACTTTTATACCACTATGCACTGATGTGTATTGAAAATTTTTGAGAAAATATCAAAGGCTTGCTTTTAATTCTCATTGTCTACATTCTTGACATCTTGCCTTAAAACTTTATCAGTACATAATTTTTTTCCCTTGAGAATTCTACATATCATAAATCGATGTTTTAAAAGTCTTATAGAAAGATTGAATAAGACTGTTTTGTAATATAAACTGCTTTTTAACATTATGGACTATCCAAAGAGTCTTTTTTTCCAAAAAGTATTTATTATCTGTTCCAGAATTTATATATAAATACACATTATAATTTATTGAATTCAGCATATTTTTAAAAATTGAAAAGATGTGATTTTTCTATTTATACCCCAAATACAATCTGTGAATTTAAAAAGAAAGAAAAACAACACTTCAAAGACAAGCTGGAGAAGTTATTTAGTTTGTCTATATTTAAAATGAGCCAAGAGAAAAAAAAATACCCAAATACAATTGGCTAATTGCTTTGCAATTTGGCTTTATTTCCTTGACACTAATGGATAATTTCTAACACCTACACAGCTAATGAGTTGGGAAGTTATGAGCTTTACTTGAATACAGGTATTTAGTTGAGGGAGAGAAGTTATTTGCTGCTTAGAAAACAGAAAATACTGAACAGATGTAGTCTAGGTTTATATTCTAGTTTGCTCGGTGCCAGAGTATGTGCCCTAAGGTTCTTTGAGTTTGAAGGAAAACATGGGTGTATATTTCCAACCTGCTGTGTTTAATGTCATGACATAAGCACTGTCAGAAGACATAGATTGGTTACCTAAATAATGACAGCGAACAATATCAACAGCAATGGCTCGTGGTATCCAATATGAAATGCTTCTCTTACAACTTCTCCACTAACTGCTCCAAGTGAATTATTCCTGAGTCTTCCTGATGAATGTTGGTATAATAGCCCTCATTCTAATCAAAACCATTCATTGTGATCTGAAAAGTAAATGCTTTATTTCCACAGCCTGCAAATGGAAGATTCAGAATTCTATATCATGTCTAAGGGCTAAACCCAAGCTTTTAGTCCCTCACTTTATTTCTACCACTTGGCCATCAGGGAATTTTTCTGGAGGAGATACAAGCATAGCTGAGTCTGGAAAATAATCCATGAAATTAAGGAGACAAGGAAGGAAGGCATGGATGCTAATTTAATTAAGATAATTCACATTTACTCACTATGTTTTCATGGAAACCAAAGCAATTTTTTGTCATGTGAATACAGTGAAGATGAGAAGTTGAAGAGGTTGAGGGGCCGAATCACTGTGTACACAAATGCCCAAAGAAAGCAAGAATTTCTTTAGGTCTTAAAAATGATTAACACTTAAGCAAGAAAATAGTGTGGTTAAATGCTCATGTTTGATGAAAGCTCCATCGGATCAGGTGGGAGGGTATCTCACTGAGACGTGATCAAGGTTATCTATTAGAGGAAATGAAGCAAATTTGTAAGAGAGGACAAAAAAGACCTCACATTGAAGAAGTGAGAGATTTCATCAAAGTGAACGATGATTTCCGCACGAGCTCTGAAGAAGGGTGAACACTGGAAGTGGGACTTGGGATGCCCTCCAAGTAAGAGGTTACAGCTGTATTTGGCTTAGTTACGTTCAGTGGCTGCCTTCAGTGATTTGATCTCTGGTCTAGCTGAGTGTGTCTCACTGACTCACACAGTGATAGTATTAGGTGTGTGTTCTCATTTCCATTTGGCATTGTCAGTTTACACATGGCCTTACAAAGCACTTGCTCTAACTGGTAATTGCTTCCCTCTCACTTCAGGGCCTTGCTATCTTCTTTATTCTTCCTACTCAATGTTCACCTTCCTACTCTCTATCGTGTTCAACTTCTTTTCAACTTCTATATCTTAGCTCAAGTTCCCTGTTCTTCACCATTTTTCCCATTATATCAGAGGAACTTTATCCATCTTCACAGACCCATAAGTCCCTGTCCTTTTTTTTCCTACAGTATTAAATATAGGAATATAATTAGAGGAATAATATTTAATTATTATAGGAATAATATTTAATATTTGATTAATGTACATCTCAACAAAGTACCACGGCTTTCCACAGGAAGGACAATGTGTGCAGTATGCTTGAATGTAGTCTCACAAGCCCAGAACAATTTGTGAAACACAGCATGTACTCAATACCTTTTCATTCAATGAAGACATGATTTTTCCATTGGTGCTATCTCACTGGACACTGGACACATGAGAAATGTATATTGCAATTTTTGACCTTATTGAGCATACTTGCATTAAAAAATTAGAATAAAAAAGAATTTGAGGATGCAATTTCAGAGTTCTATGCAAACATCCTTGTGGGGAGTTTCATAGTTTGGCCATTCATCCATTCATTCACTCATTCCACAAAGGAATACGGAGCACAATGCCTTCCTCTCCAGTTTGTTCTGCCCATCCTCCAACCTCAGTTTTCTACATTTGTTTTTCCAACAAACTAATTCTGCCTGCAGAAAATAAGTTGCCAGTGTTCTAGTCCCTTGTGTTTTCTACTAAAAATTGCCTGCAAAATGAGACATGGTCCTTTTGTTATTTTCATTAGCAAGCAAATTGCTTGTGATACCTTTGACAGAAATTAAATGGATGCATAGAGTCAGCACTACCTTATTAGAGAGCTAAATTTTCAGAAAGGAACAGAGTCTGTCTGTCAGACCTGGAGTTTCATTTTTGTGCTTTAAAAATATAAATGGCATCATTGTGATCAAGTTACTGCATGAGGACACCTGAGTGTCTAGTGACAGCTTTTACAAAAGCGTTTACCCTGCAGTGATCATTCCTGCCTTGTTGTTTCAAGTGTTTGCAAGAAAGTGTTTTCTTCCCACTATTTCAAAGAAAACAAGAATGTTTTTAGAGGTTTGATATTTGAACACCTTTCTTCTTTCTTCAATTCAAAGTACCAGCAGAGAGTGATAGTTTGTGGGTTTTGTTGAAAATGAAATACTGCAGTTGAGAGTTGTTTTTGCAGTTTCTCCAGTGTGTCATGTTGATGCTAACCTTTTCAAAAGTAAATGCTTTGAGGAACTTTAATTATAACAGTGCACTCTGAGCTGAAAAGAATTTGGAGGGAGGGTGGGCAAAATGCTTTATATCTTTCTCAAGAGCATTTTGGTTAGTATAATGAATCATATTGCAGCACAGCACTTGTTCAAAATGTTCTATATTGTGCATGAAATAGGAGCATTTAGTATTGCTCATATGGTGTGTGTACTTATATTGATTTGGTTCTTTGTGATTGGCACTCTCCAAGAAAAGTTTCAAGTAGATTTTTCCAATACTTCTTCTGTCACCAGATATTCATTTAACATGTTGAGCCTCTAGTCTGTATAAAGATGATCCCAAAGGGCAGGCGATTTGAGCCCTAACAGTGGAATGACTACAAAATGCACTCACTGGAATTTTTTTAGCAGACGTTTTACTTCTAAACCATCACCTAGTGTTCATGTTAGATTTGGTTTTCCTTGTTCTGGGAAGGACTTAAAGATGCTGGCACTTTTATTTCCTTCTTTGGGAAATTCTCCTTCTATGAGAATTCTTTGTACTTGACCCAGATTTATTCCTTGGCCATATTCTGACTCCAGAATTTCAACATTAGCACATATTGTGGTCCTACGTCTTTCTTGGCATTGAATGTCATAGCAAACTCAATTATACAGGCAAACAAATTGAATGCTGTTTCCCACTAAATCAAGCATAATAAAAAGTTCAAATAGACTTAAAAAAATAGACTGAGAAACTTTCAATTACCTGAATGATTAATCTGATCATTTCCCAAACTCCAGATATTTGGAAAATATCCATGTTACTGACTTAATTGCTCTTTAATTCAGGTTTTGGATTCTATGGGAAAATGACTAAAGCTGTCGTGAGCCAAGCTGAGCATATTAAAAGTAAGAAGTGTCAAAAGCAAATACTATGAATAAAATCCACTGTATCAGTAGAAGAAGCATCTCTTTATGGCTTATTTATAGACTACACATGACTGAGGTTGAAAAGAGGCCTTGAGGAAATTCCCAAAACACCTGCAAAGAAACAAAAATGAATATAACAGAACTTCCAAAAACTGTGGAAAAATTTCTAAAGCAGTAGCATACTTTTTCATAGAACCAAAAATAAAGAGAATGGAGCAAAGGAAGATTTGAAGTCCCGATAACTAAGAAATCTCCAAATTCAATGGCAGATACCCAAACACAGTTCAGGAATGCCAAAGAGCAAGGAAGACTAATTTGAAAAGTAACAAAACAAAAACCTACTACTCCTAAGCAAATCATATGCAAACTGCAGAAAACTAAGGAGGTAGCCACATTAAAAAAGAAAATCTTACTATAGAGGAGCAATGATAAGAATAAAAGCAGCCATCAGAAATCATGCCAAGAAGAAGAAAATTAAGTGAACACCTTAAAGCACTGAAATAAACCCACCACCAATCAATAATTCTTTTTCCAGAAAAATTACAATGTAAGAGTAGAAAAATTAGAGATAACAAAAAAACTGAAGGATGTCATTGCAAGCAGACTGTTCTCCATGAAATATTAAAATATGTTCTCCAAGAATGGAAAATGACATAGGTCAGAAATTGTATCTACATAAAGGAAAGAAGAAGATTAAAAATAAATGAAGACATTAATTTCAGAGAGTACTTAAGAAGAAGGAAGAGCACCAGGGATATTACACAGTAATGAAAGACTCAATTAATAGAAGAAGGTAAACCAATTGTACAAGTGAATGCACCCAAGAAAAACATCAAAATTGATGAAACAAAAACTCATAACACTGAAAAGAAAAATAGAAAAATTCACTAGTAGAGTTGGAAACTTATCTCCCTCTGTCAATAATTTAAAATCAATCAGTCAAAAAAGCCACAATGATAAAAAAGACCTGAACAACATTATAAATTTACTTTATCTAATTAACATTTGTAGAAAAACAACAGATTTTAAATTATCCTAAGCTCACACAAAATATTCACCAAGCAACACCACATTCTGATTCATAAAGCACACGTTAACAAGTTTTAAAAAATAAAAGACGATAGGAAGTGTGATTGCAGATCACAATGGAATTAGGACAAGAAATCAATATCAGAACATTAGCTGAAAAATTCCAAATATTTGAAGATTAAAACAACCCTAAATACCAAGTGAGTCAAAGAAAAATTCTTAAGAGAACATTTAGAAGGTCTGAGATGAAATAGTTAAAAACTCATTATAAATTTTTGAGAAAATGCAGTGAGAACAGTACTTGAAATTTTATAACACGGAATAAATGGAATAGAGGGAAGATCTAAAATCAATAATCTAAGTTTCTATTTAGGAAGCTAAAGAAAAATGAGCAAGTTAGGCCTAAAGCAGGGAAAAGAAAATAAGTAGTAAAGAATAGGGTAGAAGTAAAAGAAATGGAAAGCAAGGAAACAATAGAGAATATCAAACAAGTCAAAAGATAATTCTTTGAAATGATCATTAAAATTCATAAAACATAAGCCATTCCTAACCAAAGTGAAGAATGTAGATTAAAATTATCCATATCAGAAATAAAAGTCATTCTCTAGTGAATTCACAGACATCAAAAGAAAAAAAATTACTATGAATAACTGCATGTTAACAAATTGGATAAACTATCAAAATCTACACAATGAAAAATAATGTGAACTATATTATATCTATTAAAGTGAAATGGAATCAATATTTCAAAACCTTCTGTGTTAATTACTTTCTCACTGCTTTGAGCAACTTACCTGTCAAGAACAACTTAGAAGAGGAAAAGTTTATTTTTGGCTCACTATTTCAGAAGTGGAGTCCATGGCTGGTCAACTCCATTGCTTAGACTTGAAATGAAGAACATCTTGGTAAAAGGGCATGGCAGAGGAAACAGCTCAGGAAATGCAACCAGGAAGCAGAGAAAGAGATCAAGGAGCCAAGGACAGGATATAATTCCCAAAGAAAGCCTCCATTGACTTCAAACTTCCTCTAGCCCCCTAACCTACCTACACTCATCACTCAGTAATCCACTCAAATGATAAATCTACCAAATGAATTAATCCATGGATTAGATTATGACTCTCATAATTTAATCATTTCAACTCTGAATATTCCTGGACTATCTCATAACATGAACTTTTGGAAAACACCTCATATCCAAATCATAACACCTTCCAAAAGGGAAAAAACAAGGCCCAGATGGTTCCAGTTGTGAATTCTACCAAACACTTAGGAAAGAATCAAATTCAATTATCATAACTGGAGAATGTCTACCAAAAACTGAAAAGCAGAAGGGTTATTTTTAGAGTATTATTTGAAGCCAACATTACTCTACTAAAAAACTGATTTAAGACTAAAAAAAAAATAACTGACCTATATCATTAAAGAACAGATGACAAATTCCTCAAATAAATATTAGTAAAGTGGATGAAATGTACATAACAATGACATCATAGTCAAGCAGAACTTATTCCAGGTATACAAAACTAGTTTACATTAAAAAAAATCAACTAAAATTATCTACCAAGGAAAAATATATATCAATCGATACTGAAAGAATATGTGACAAAATCTAATTCATTTACATGATAAAAATTTACAAGTTAGAAATAACAAGATTTATTTAATTTAATTTTTTAAAAAGCCTACAGTTAACATTATATTTAATGGTCTGAAATGAAAAACTTTTTCCAGCAGATGAGGAATACAAAGAATATCCTTAATCATCACTACTATTCAATATTTTAATGGATATCCTCACAAATGCAAAAAGATAAGAAAAATACATAACACTGTCTTTATACACAGAGCATATGATTATATGGGAAATCCAAAGAATCTATAAACCACTCCTGAAATTATAGAAATTTAGACAAGTCAATACACAAAAGATGACTGAATTTTATAGACCCTTAATAAAAAAATTGTGATTTAAACTTTTAAAACCAGATACTTAACATAAGCTTTCCCTCCAAAAAACAAACAATGAAATACTTAGGATAAATATAACTATACAAATATATAGGATCTTCAGGATCAAAAACACAAAACACAAAGGAGATCTGTTTAAATACATGATGAGATATTCTTTTTTCATACTCACTTACTGTACTTAAACTGACAATTCTTCTAAATTCAATGAAATAATTTCATGAAATCTCAAAGAAAATTCCAATACCTACTATTTTGCAGATATTGACAATGTGATACTCATGTTTATGTGAAAAATCAAAAGACCTGGAGTAACCATCATAATCCTGAAGAAACAGTAGATAATGTTGGAGAATTCACACCACCTAATTTCAAGACTTACTATAAAGGTGAGGTAATTAAGAGGGTATAGTATTGGCAAAAATAAATAAATAGACAAAAGGGTCAGTGGGAAAAAAAATAACCTATAGACAG
Organism: Callospermophilus lateralis; assembly: GCF_048772815.1. Taxonomy (NCBI): domain Eukaryota; kingdom Metazoa; phylum Chordata; class Mammalia; order Rodentia; family Sciuridae; genus Callospermophilus; species Callospermophilus lateralis. The sequence goes on from NC_135307.1 coordinate 19,220,435, forward strand.
ACCCAAATATTTACCAATAATCTTTCAAAAAGTCTCAAAATTAATTCATTGGAGCAAGTATAGATTTTCTAAATAAATATTACTGAGACCAATGGCTATCCCCTAGTTTAAAAAAAAAAAGAAGAAGAACTTACCATACATACTACAGTTTCCCCACAAATTAACTAAAAATTAGTCAATATCCAAATTTAAAACACAAAACTTTAAAACAACTAGAAGAAGAAAAACACGAAGCAGGATCTATGGGAATGTGGATTTGTTAATAGTTTTAAACACAGCCAAAGCACAACATCTGAAAGAGAAAAAAAAAGTACTAATTTGTTAGAATTAAAAATTTCAACTCTTTGAGAAACACTATGAAAGAATTAAAAGTTAAGACACATAATAAAAAATATATTTACAAATCACATATCTACTTAAAAAATAAAGTCACAAACTCTTATCCAAAACATGAATGTGCCATAGCACACACTGTGATCCTAGTGGCTGGGGAAGCTGAAGAAGGAGCATTGCCAGTTCACAGCCAGCCTCATGCTAAGAAAGTCAATGAGAACCTGTCTCTAAATAAAATATAAAATAGTGCTGGGATGTGGCTCAGTGGTCAAATGTCCCTGAGTTCAATCTCCATTACCACCTCCCCCCCAAAAAATAAATGAAGGAAAAGTTTTGAATAGATACTACAACAATGAAGATATACAGATGCAAAATAAGCACATGAAAAGATGATCAAAGTAATTAGTCATTATGAATATGTAGCTTAAAATAATGAGATATAATTCTACATATATTAAAATAAAAGCAAATATATGACACTATTAATTACTGTTTGGGATGAAGAATAGCAGAATTTTTCATTCATTGTTGGAAAAAATACAGACTTTTATAACCACTTTGAAATACAATTTGGCAATTCATAGTCTTACATTGAGTTCCAACAATCATTCTCTTAAATATTTACCTATTTGATTTGAGAACTTTAGGCTACAGAAAACTTTCACATAAACATTTATAGATTTTTTTCCTCATAACCACCAGGAAATGGAAATAACCATAATGTCCTTCAAGAGGTAATTGAATGATCTGTGGTACAGCCATACAATAAATAGCTTCAGAGATAACAATAGATGAAGCCTGCACAGACATTGATAGTTACTTAACATGCATCACTAAGTGAAGTAACTAGTATGAAAGGTCTGCTGTATCCCGATGGTTATAATTATATTATATTATAGAAACAAAAATTTATATAAAGGTGAAAAATCAGTTGTTGCTAATGGCAGAGGTTTGAAGAAGTGAAATGCAGAGTATTTCCTAAAGTGGTGAAATCATTTTATACAATAATATAATGGGGAATAGATAACACTGATCACTTGAAATCAAAACTCAAAGACCTCTAATGCACAAAAAGTGGTCTATGAGGTTTGTAAATGATTAGACCTGATTTAGTAGGTTGTTGGATCCCAGATAATGAATGCACAGTGTGACAAAAAAAACTAAATGTATTTAAATGTAAATGATCTCACTGAAATGGATGGAGGGAATGAGCTATGGACCCAAGTAACTCTGGAATTGAGTAGATCTGTAAGACTGAAGACAAAAGATTGTACATAAAGCTGTACATTACAGGAGGGTCAGCTAATAATTGCATACCAGAAGTGAGTAATTAAGTAAATGGATGGTGGATGGCAAAAACCAGGTTTTTGCTGATAGAGTGATAGGTTCCATGATTTGGGTATAATTTGTAATAAGTAAGGTGCCATACTTTTTGCCCCACAAAGGTTTAAATGTGAAGGCTTGGTCCTGAGATTGGTGATATTGGGAGATGCTGATGACCATTAAAAGGTGGAGCCTGATGTAAGGTCCTGAGGTTACTGACAGTATATCCTCAAAGGGTAGTATGGGATCAACCTCTTCTCTGTCTCTCTCTCTTTCTATTTCTATTTCTCTGCTCTAGTCCAAGATATGAGCCTTTTGCTCCTCCACGTACTCTCATTCTCTGCCCATTTCAGAAATGAGCCAGTCCAGGCAATATGAACTTGAGCCTCCAAAACTGTGAGTTAAATAACACTTTTCTCTTTATAAGTGAATCACCCCAGGTATTTTGTTGTAGTAACATGAAACTGACTAAAACACAAAGCGAGAGCAAAAATGACTCATGTGGTAATAGACTCAGAAACATGAACTTGTGTTAAATTCAATACCTATATTAATCATATTTGTGTGTATAAATTAAGTAATATACAATCATATCTGAGCAATTTAAAGCCCAGATATTTGTTTCTAATACTTTTTGTTGAATTAAAAAGAAACTGTATTCTTTGAAGAAAGAACTATTAGTCTGGGTGCTCTAGAGGAATAGAACCAACAGGACGTATGATTATTAAAGGGGGGATTTATTAGACTAGCTCACACACCCAGAACCTGGATAGTCCACAATGGTCATCTGCAGGCTGGAGAGCTGGAGGAACCAGTAGCTTCACAGTCCAAGATGCTGAAGCTTCAGAACAAGAGGGATTGACGATGCTACCCCAGTCTGAAACCAAAGGCCTCTGAAAACTCCCTTGAGAATCACTGGCAGGGTCCTCTTTGGAGGGGTGATAAAGTGAGAGAGTCTGATGTCCTAGGGTGATCACAGCATCAATCTAGAACCCATCCATTCAAGAAGAATCAAGCTTGCATCTGCTACAGCTCCCATGTTCTACCAATTTTTATTCCATCCAAGCCCTCAATCTATTGGATGGTGCTGCCCATGCTTAGGGAGTTTCTCCACTTCAATTCACTATCTCACCTGCCAATCATTCCTAGACAGAACCTCATGACATACCCAGAAGCCTCTTAACCTTCCACATCTCTTAACCAATCAAGTTGACAATTCATATTAACCACTATAAACTTATTATAAGACTGGGGCATGAAATATACATGCTAATCCCAGAATATCTTACAGTACCAAAAATAAGAAAATGCTCAAACAGAAATACATTAAATATAGTATTTCAAAAGGGACAAACTGAAAGTGCACAGAGACCCAAATTTGAATAATTTAAATAAGAAAATAAGGAAACAATTATTAGGAAATATCCAAAAGTAATCAATAAATATCTATGAGCTCATATTGATAAAAAATGATTTTTAATATTAAAAAGATAGTGCACCACGATCAAGTCAGGTTCATCCAAGAAATGCAATGTTGGTTCAACATACAGAAATCAATAAACATAATTCATCACATAAATAGCCTTAAAGATAAAGATCATATGATCATCTCAATTGATGCAGAATATGCATTTGATTAAGTACAACATCTTTTCATGTTCAGAACACTAGAAAAACTAGGGATAATAGGAACATACCTCAACATTGTAAAAGCTATCTATGCTAAGCCCAATGCCAACATTATTCTAAATGGAGAAAAATTGGAATCATTTCCTCTCTCAGCACTTTGATGAAACATAGTCCTTGAAATTCTAGCCAAAGCAATTAGACAAAAGAAAGATATTAAAGGGATATGAATAGGAAAAGAAGAACTCAAAGTATCACCATTTGCAGATGACATCATTCTATACTTAGAGGATCCAAAAAACTCCACCAGAAAACTTCTAGAATTAATAAATGAATTCAACAAAGTAGCAGGATATAAAATCAACATCCATAAATAAAATGCATTTCTATACATCAGTGATGAACCCTCAGAAAGAGAAATTAGAAAAACTACCCCATTCACAATATCCTTAAATAAAATAAAATACTTGGGAATCAATCTAACAGAAGATGTGAAAAGCCTATATATAATGAAAACTACAGAACACCAAAAAAAAAAAAAAAAAGACATTGAAGAAGACCTTAGAAGATGGAAAGATTGTTTATGTTCTTGGTTAGAGAAGAATTAATATTGTCCAAATGGCCACACAACCAAAAGGGTTATACAGATTTAATTCAATTCCAAATAAAACCCAACAACATTCCTCATAAAAATAGAAAAAGCAATCATGAAATTAATTTGGAAAAATAAAAGACCCAGAATTGCCAAAGCAATCTTTAGCAAGAAGAGTGAAGCAGGATGCATCCCAATACCAGACCTTAAAGTATACCACAGAACTATAGTAACAAAAATGGCATAGTATTGGAACCAAAAGAGACATGCAGACCAAAGTGGCAGAATAGAAGACACAGAGACAAACCCACATAAATACAGTTATCTCATACTATACAAAGGCACCAAAAACATACATTGACAAAAAGATAGCCTCTTCAACAAATAGTGCTAGGAAAACTGAAAATCCATATGCAGCAAAATGAAATTAAACCACTCTCTCTCACCATGCACAAAACTCAACTCAAAGTGGAATAAGGACCTAGGAATTAGACCAGAGACCCTAAACCTAACCAATGAAAAAAGTAGGCCCAAATCTTCATTTTGTTGGCTTAGGTCCTGACTTCCTTAACCAGACTCCTAAAGCATAAGAGATAAAGTCAATTTAATAAATGGGAATGGATTTAAACTAAAATGCTTCTTCTCAGCAAAGGAAAAAAAATCAATAATGTGAAGAGGGACAGAGTGGGAATACATATTTACTACACACATATCAGATATTGCACTAATTTCCAGGATATATAAAGAACGCAAAAAACTTAACACCAAAAAAAAAAAATAACCCAATCAATAAATTGGCTAAGGAACTGAACAGATATTACTCAGAAGATATACAATCAATCAACAAATGTATGAAAAGATGTTCAACTTCTCTAGTAATTAAAGAAATGCAAATCAAAACTACTCTAAGATTTCATCTCACTCCAGTCAGAATGGCAATTATGAAGAATACAAGCAATAATAATGTTGGTGAGTATGTGGAGGGAAAGGCACACTCATACATTGCTGGTGGCACTGAAAATTGGTGTAGTCAGTCTGGAAAGCAGTATGGAGATTCTTTGGAAAACTTGGAATGGATCCACATTTGACCTAGCTATTCCAATCCTCAGTCTATAACCAAAGAACTTAAAATCAGCACACTTTAGTGACACAGTCACATCAATGTATATAGAGCACAATTTACAATAGCTAAATTGTAGAACCAACATAGACGCACTTCAACAGATGAATGGATAAAGAAACTGTGGTATATATATACAATGGAACATTATTCAGTATTAACAAAGAATAAAATTATTGCATGAGCAGATAACTGGATGGATTTGGAGAATATCATGCTAAGCAAAGTAAGCCAATCCTCCCAAAACAAAGGTATCTCTCTGATAAGTGGATGTTGATCCATAATGGGAGGTGGGTGTGGAGAGAATGTAGGAACTTTAGGCAAAGGGGAAGTGGGGGAGGGAAGGGGTCATGGGCACAGGAAAGATGATGGAAAGAGATGAACCTCATTACCCTAGGTGCATGTATGACTGCACCTATGGTTTGATTCTACATTGACACTACATCGAGACTCTACCAAGAAAAGTGGTGCTCCATTTGTGTACAATTAATCAAAATGCACTCTGCTGTCATGTAAAACTGATTAGAACAAATAAATAATTTTTTTCAAGTGAGAAGAATATATAAATTCTTCAAGCAGAAAAATTCATATAATTTTTGTAACTCTGCCCTCAAGTATATGAAGCAAAACTCCACACTCATGAAGCATGGGTGTGCACAGTAACTTTCAAAGGGATCCAGCATGGAAAGTAGTGGGGAAGAGGACAGTTGGGGAGAGTAGGTTAAAAGTGAAAAAAATATGACATGCACAATCATATCCAGGTGATCAAGGTTAACTGCATCACCAATCTTCTAGCAAGATTGGTGACAGTGTGGTATCATTAAAATGGAACTTTATCTCCATTGCTTTCTTCTTTGAAACGAATAATTACAGTCAAATCATGAGGAAAACTTAGACAAATACCAATCAACTCTTTCCAGCAAATAGTGCCTGAACAGTTAACTATATAAATGCAAAAAAAAAAAATTGGAGTTAGATTCCTATTTTCACATCATATAAAAAATTAACTCAAATTCCATAAATGACTTAACTGTTAAGTGCTAAAACTATAAAACACTTGGAAAACAGTATAGGTGTATAAATCTTTGTGACCTTAAGTTGGGTGTTATTTTTTAAAAGTATGAAATTTATAGCATAAACAACCAAAGGATATAAATATTTGGACTTTATCAGAAATTAAGCACTTCTATGCGTCATATGGCATGTACTAGCAAGAAATAAAAAGGCAACTGTTGAATAGAAGAAAATATTTGTGAAACTTCAGCAGCCTGATGACAGTGTAGAATCCAGAAAACATTAAAAAGTCTTACTACTCAAATAAAAGGCAAATAATCTACTATAACTACGAGTCAAGGTTTTGTACAGACATTTTTTTCAATGATACAAGTCTGTAATCCCAGCGGTTTGGGAGGCTGAGGCAGGAGGCTCATGAGTTCAAAGTCAACCTCAGCAATAGCAAGAAACTAAGCAACTCAGTGAGACCCTGTCTTTAAATAAAATACAAAATAGGGCTGGGGATGTGGCTTAGTGGTTGAGTGTCCCTGAGTTCAATCCCTGGTACCACCCCCAACCCCCAAAAAAGAAAACTAAATACAAACAAGAATTAACACAAGCTAAAATGTTTGATATCACCAATATAAAAAAGTAAACCTAAAACACGATTATATCCCACTTCATATCTACCAGGAAGAACAACTTTAAAAAGACAGACAATACTCAGCAATGAGAAGGATATGGAGAAATTTGAGCCCTCATAAATTACTGATGGGGAAATAAAATGAAGCAGCCACAATTCTCAGAAAACAACCCTACACTTCCTCAAAAAGTGAAAAGTGGACTTACTGCCTGATCCAGCAACCCTACACTATGGCACAATCCAAGAGACTGAAGACATGTTCACACAAAAACCTGTACTCAATTTCTCTGTGTTAATCAATCTTCCAACACTTTGATAAAATTCCCCAGAAAATTGATAAAACAAAGGTTGATTCTGGCTCCTGGTTTCAGAGATTTCTATTCATAGTTGGTTGGCTCTGTTTTTTGTAACATTTGGTGGATGGAGGATGCTGCTCATCCCATGAGTCCAGTAAGCAAAAGAAAATAGAGGAAGAAGATGGAATCTGAACATGCTCTCCAAGAGCATGCACCCAGTCACAAGTTCCCCCACTAGGCCCCACATTCTAAACGTTCTATTATCTAGAAACATTACAAATCTGGGGACCAACTCATTAAAATGTGGGCCTTGGGGAAATATTCTACATCCAATTTTTATAGCATGTTCAAGAACATCATTATTTGTAATAGTCAAAAGGTAAACAAAACCTAAATGCCCATCAACTAAAGAATCATAAAACAAATCTGGTACATCCACATAATGGAATATTATTTTCTGTTTAAAAAAAGGAAGGAGATACAGATATCTGCTACAACATGGCTGTTCCTTAAAAATATTAAAGAAACCAGGCACAAAAGTCCACTTTTGTGTAATTCCACTTGTAAGAATTGCCCAGAATAGCCAGATCCATAGAGTCAGAAACTACATTAGTGGTTTCCGGGAAGATAAGGGGTGAAGAGATGAGTATGGGATTTCCTTTGGGCATGATGAAAATGTTTTGTAATTAGTTGTGAAAGTTGCACAGTCTAGAATAATATATTAATGTTTTGAAAGGTATTCTTTAAAAGTGCAGATTTTATGGTATGTAATTATATCTCAATTAAAATGATATTGAGGCCCATGATGACTTACAGTTCTCACCATTATCTGACAAGTATCCCTCAAAACTCTAATGATCATCAAAAATAAGGAAGTATTAAGAAACTGTAACAATTCAGCGAAAACTAAGGAGACTTGCAGTTAAATTTAATGTGTATCTTGACGTGATCCAGACAAAAAAGATATGATTGAAAAACCCAATAAATTATATAAAAAGCATGGACTTTAGTTTACTATCCCAATATTGGTTCACTAATTATGACAAATATACCATAGTCATCTAGTAAGGTGTTATTAACAGACGACACTGGATACAGGGTTTATGGAGACTCTGTACTATCATTTCTCTTTTACTATAAATCTAAAACTGTCCTAAAATTAAAAATTTTAGGGGCTGGGGATGTGGCTCAAGCGGTAGCGCGCTCGCCTGGCATGCGTGCGGCCCGGGTTCGATCCTCAGCACCACATACAAACAAAGATGTTGTGTCCGCCGATAACTAAAAAATAAATAATAAAATTCTCTCTCTCTCTCTCTCTCTCTCTCTCTCTCTCTCTCTCTCTCTCTTTCTCTCTCTCTCTCTCTCTCTCCCCTCTCTCTTTAAAAAAAAAATTTTTATAGAAACTTGATTAAGAAGTACTGTGAATATTCTCCATTATAAAGATAAGTAAATGGATGCAACAAAGAACTTGCCTGAGATCATAGCTACTATGTGGCAAAGCTGGTATTTGAAACCAGGTGGCGAGCTGGCTTTCAAGTTCCTGCTTTGGGTTATTGTGCATCATGTGCTCTGATCCACCCTGCACCCTCTTCAATCCTTCCTATGCAGCTGAAGTCTGTGGGGGCATATCTTCCTTGCCCTGCTTCAAGTTGCATTTGACTAATGTGAAGCATTAGCAGGAAATCAGAGGATTTCAGAGAGGGGTGCCCACAGTTATTCCCCTGTCTCTGTCACAGGCTGGCTACATCCCTAGCTCATCAACCTGCGATTGCCTCTCCTTCCTAGGGATTTTCTGTTCAGCTTTCTTCAGGTTCTCAGAATGGCTCCGTATTGGCTTTTTGAAACCTAAGAACTGTGTTATCACTTGTGGTTTTCTTACCCCTTACCTATAGCTTTGCAGCTAGTCCACAAACTATTCTTATAATATGTCACTCAATTTAAATATATTATCTTTTTCTGGCCAGGTCCCTTCCTGATACCACTACTATCTCAATTTTCAACTTGTTCTCTAAATATTATATCAGTTAATATAAGTTAATATTCATTGAAATCTAAGTTAATATTCATTGACTCCCACTTGTCTATGAGGACCCACACAGAATGTATTCATCTTTTTAGTTCCATTTGAGAATTTTCATCTATGGTATACATAGCAGGTTCTTAATGTATGCTTGTTTAAATGAATGAATGAATGAATGAATGAATTCCATCTCCCTCCTTTTAGCCCTATTATCCCATTAATGCAAGAAAATTACTTCTGTTAAAAGTCAATTGAGTTGGTGGCTCGCAGATTCAACCAAGTTTTGCCCTGTGTTTGTCTTTGCGGTATATACACAACTTTATACTGATAAATAGGAAAAATCAGAAACATTATTTTTGTGTTTATATTTCATGGGCTATCTGTAATCATTATAAATGTGCACTAAATCTAAAATGTAAACTGGAAGATGTATGAAGCTATTCTTATATGTAAGGTAATATAAAAGCACATCAAAAGATAAAAGGAAAAATGCAAATAGAAATGAACAACTGGGTGCCTCAGGAAATAAGAAAACACATGCAAATCTTGAGACGGGGAATTTTCTATATTCCTTGATAGTATGTCTTAGTCTCCAAAAATACACCAATAGGTCCATCGATGAAGTTCCTAGTAGCCTCATTTCTTGTGTGTTCTCCTGTCTATAACACTTCAAGGTTCATTTCTTTCTTTCCAAGTTGAAAATGAGCACATAGATTGTTGACCAAATCCACAGGGGTTCTATAAAACCAGAACAGTCCTAGAGTATTATAGAAATGTTATACCCGATTAGATCAATAGTAACAGAAAGCAAAAGGATTGTGGCCATATTTGAAGCTGATGTGTTCACAGAACTTGTATAGTCATTCAAATATTATGAGGTTTCTTTCACCAGTGTTGGATCTGTATTTGACAAAGGTTTTCATACATCCACTTCTGATGTTTCACCTCACTAAATCAAAAGGGAATCAAATCCAAAGAAAGCAATGTACCATGGTCCTGGTTATAAACTCAAAAAGGGGAAAGGTATGTCTCTTGTTCAAGCAGCCATTTTAATTCAGAAAGGCACTGATGTTCTCTAGAGAGGAAAGTTCTAGAAAGAACTCTAGTGGAAAAGTTCTAGAAACAACTCTAGGGGAGTTCTTTCTGGAATCCAAGAAATCTTTTACAAAACCCATATGTAAGGATACAGAAAAACATGCTTAGAGTCAACATGTATATCTATATCTCTCTTTCTTTTTGTATCTGTCTATTAGTAGGCTAAAGATTCAGGGTATTTTGGTGGTTTAAACATGGAACAAAGTTAGAAATAAAAGTTGGAAATTCAGAAAGTGCTGCGAATATTCTCCATTATAAAGATAAGTAAATGGATGCAACAAAGAACTTGCCTGAGATCATAGCTACTATGTGGCAAAGCTGGTATTTGAAATCAGGCGGTGATGTTGCTATATCAAGTGGCTTATTTTATTCTCCCTTCACTTTCCTGATTATTAAAGACCTAATTAGTGGCTTATTATATACATATACAAAGTAAGGTGTCAATGAAATATCTTCAGATTTAAACAAACAAACAAAAAAATCCAATATGATCTAAATACTTCATTAAATGTCTCTATAATAAGATTAAAATCCTCAAGAGCAAGTTCTACTAGCTGTTTTGGTATGTCTCAAAGGAAATACAAAGACCTGCATGCTTTAAGATTGAAAATAAAGCCTAACATGACAGTAATCATAGCAAATAAATCACGTTATAGTAGATTTTCTATAGCACAGATTTCTTCTTTCTGACTACAAAAGATTTTTTTGTTGTTGAATTTTGTGGTTTTCACATTATCTAAAATACGTCAGAAAAAAAGGGCACAGAAAAAGTTGTTTTCAGTCGTATCAATTTCCACAGCACTTTGAAAAGGGCAGCGTGTATATTTTGATGTAATCTGTCCTCAAAGATGTGGTGGATGACTTTAGAAATTTCTTGGTATAGTTCTGTTTTTTTTTTCAAAAACATGTAATTTGTGAGAATATTCATTTTGTGTACTTTGTCAAAAAATTATGAATTGCTCATTCAAAACTGAAAGACTCCTTTTTATTCTTTTTCCTATTACAGACCAGATCAGCAGCTTTTACCTACATGTACAAAGTTAGGCTGCAAATGAAATATGAAACTAAGTCCACCTAGCTGAGATAATTCAAGCCTGTCAGTAGCTTCCTTTATCCTATCATAGTACGGGGGAGCTACTTTCAGAACCCCCACTCCCAGTTTTTATTTCTAATGTTCTTTCCTTTTTAATCCAGCAAAAGGAACTGACAATTTAGCCTAACCACCTCCATTACTTTCAGAGAATGTCTAATGTTCTACTAAGGGCTTGTTGACAATCACCTTGACAACATTTTTTTTTTCCTAACCATTAATTTCACCCTCAGAATATTCTAGTTGTCAGTTAGTATGCCAGGTCAGCAGCAGCTACAAGGGTAAAGAATTCCAGATAAGCAAGATGTTGTGTATTCTGCTGTGCTCCTTCTGCTCCCCTCTGGGGTAAGGGGGAACACATGACCAGAGATCCACTTTACCTGGTAGGCAGTGCCATTAAAAAGATCCAAAGCAAACTGAAACTGAGGGAAGCCTCAGCCAGCCTCTGGTTCATGGAAATCACCCATGATTTTCTAAAGCAGGCTGAGCAAATTCATTCTCATGAAAATCAGCCTTGAATACAGGATTGGTCCAGATGACCTTTGAAGTCCTTGATAAGTCTGAGATTTTGGGATTCTGAGACCCACTTGAAATTTTACTGCAGAAAATCAAAATGTTATAGTTACATACCTTGTCTCCTACTTATTAGAGCAGAAGCATAAAGCCAGAGTTTTAGAGGTAAACTCTAAGATGGACTGTTTTAGTCAGCTTTTTCGCTGTTGTGACTAAAGAGCTTGAACCAGCACAATTGTAGAGGAGGAAGGGTATTTGAGGGCTCACTGTTTCAGAGGTCTTGGTTCATAGAAGGCCGGCTCCATTCCTCAGGGCTTGAGGTGAGGCTGAATATCATGGCGGGCGAGGGTCAAAGAGGGAAACAGCTCACTTCACAGTGATCAGGAAACGGAGAAACAGACTCCACTTGCCAGATACAAATATATACCCAAAGCCATGCCCCAATTCCCACTTCTTCCAGCCACCCCCTACCACTTCAGTTACCACTCAGTTAGTCCATACCACTGATTGGGTTAAGACTCTAACAACCCTACCATTTCTCCTCTGAACCTTCTTGCATTGTTTCACAGGTGAGCTTTTGGGGGATACCTCATATCCAAACCATAAGAGTCACTTCAGCCAACACTCTTGGTTTCCTAATCCAACTGATATCACAAATTTTGTTTCAGCAAAGGTTGGACATTTGACCCAAACTGAATCAAAAAGACATAGACTAGGGTCTTCAGGAAACAATATCTCTATCTGAATATAAAGATAAGTCTTCTCTGTGAGAGAATTTATTCTCTTTCTCCTACAGGAAATTCACACTAGATGTTTAAAAGAAAGACCATATTGAAACCTGGTGGGCAAACATTACTAAACAAAAGAAGCTAAGTCAATGATAGCTCTAGCTCTTGAGTGGCTTTCTCTGTTGGTAAGTGAAATAAATAAACCTATGTGATTTCTTAAAACACTACAGTTATGTTTTCTGGCATTTTTTAGCTAAAAGCTCTAAAAGTGATTAGTCATCTAAGCACAATATGTGAATAAATGTACCTGACCAAAATCAGGCACCTTAGTGAGTAGCAAAGAGTTGATAAATCCACAAAAAAGATGACTGACATTAAGAACTGACTTTGAAGCAATCAACCTGAGATTAGAATGGAGTGGAAGAGAAGAGACAACTGAGGAAAGTACTAGATAGTGTCTATGAACTTGATTGGTGTTCTGCTTTTGAGAATCCTTGTCTTGGTCTTTGCATCTGTTCTCTATGACCAATTTGCTTCTTTAAGACTTCAAGGCAAATTTTGTTAATCAGCCCCGAATAATGCACAGTAAGGTTCTAGGGACAGAATTTCAAGATCTTGATTCTGTCTCAAGGTCATGAGTCCCCTTCCTTAAACACAAAGAACATGTGCTTCTTTTAGGCTAGAAATAGCATAGCAAATTAAAAGTTACGCTATTTCATTTTGAGGAATGAAGAATGAACCCAGCATGAAGAGATACAAATTTATGAAAGCTATCATTAAAATTGTAATCTCTTTTTAGAGTCATAACCATTAGGAAGAGGTAATTGTCTGGTTTTCAGTAAAATTAAGGTGATTATCTCAGAAATTTTAAATTCTATTACTTTTTGCCCTTTCTAATTGAAAAAAAAAAATGTGGTGAAAAAGTATAATGAGAAGGATTCCTAACTTCAAGGAGGAAGAGGTCTCACATACTACTTATGTTACTCTGAAGTCCTCTGTGATCTTTAGTTTGCCCATGAGGTAGAGAAAACACTGGGCTCCCATCTAATATAGTGAGAATCAAGTCTTCTTATTCATTGCCAACTAGACTTTAGGAACAGAGAATTACTTAAGATGGACATTATCTCCTTCCTAGAGAATCTCTCCTAGAATAAAAACATCACCAAACTTAAGTGGATTATGATGAATTTTGGGAAAAACCACTAGGGCATTGTGGGGGGATTGAGGAATCAATCTGATCCATGAGATGCAGCAAGTAAAAAAGTGAGATGACACTGTAAAGGGTAAAATAATATTATTTAACCCAAATGCCAAATTATTGTTTTGAACTATTCTCATTGGTTAAATAACTGTAATAATAATAATAATAAAACAACTGCTGAGTAGACGTGCGCCATTCTGGACATTGATTGATATACTTCTGCGATCCAGATATTCAGATGGATTTACCAACCAAAATGATCAAATCCCTTTTCCATGCCCGCAAACTGGATCTCTTTACATGATATTTGCAATTTTTCTGGTAGGCTTACTTTCACTGTCACACTGTGACAAAGCTCCTATTTTAGTGACCTTTTATATACCAAATTGGACCAGAGATAAAACTGGGCAAAATCCCCCTCATCCCCAGATTCCACCATTAACACCAACAATGCAATAACTCACAGATGATTGGTAGACATTGCTGTGAATCCATGATAATGGAAAAGGTCAAGTCAACACTAGAGAAAAACCATATAAAAATTTATATTTTAAATGTACTTGTTTAAAGTCTTAGAGTCCTACAAAGCCAGCTACCCACTGTTGGAGGTCCACAAATCCACTTAGGTCCTTCTTCCACTTTGTTAATTCCTCTCTCCTTTTCCTTTCCCTCCTCACATCGCTTGCTTCTCTCAGGAACATAAAATGTTTTTCACTTTTGCTCATGCTGGGTACTTAGCAGCCACTGTACTAAGCAGGACCTCACCTTCTACCCCCACACTTCTCAAAGACATTTTGAAGAGCAAGTTCATTCCTCACAGTGACACTGGGAAGTATACATTCTCCATGGAAATTCTCAGAGGAAATAAAATCTAGATCCATCATTTCAAGCTACCTGCCCAAAGTCATATAACCAGAAAATGCAGGACTGGAATTCAAACCTGTGTCTCTTGATATAAAATTCTCCATCTGATTCTCTTTATCCCTAACCTACAGAGGCCTTCCTTTTCTGTGTTTTATCTAAGCTTTTTTTTTTTTTTTTTGAAAGAAATTTGAATATACCCCAAAGTTTTGAGAGAATACTTCCTTACCCAAGATGTAAAATGAGCTTTAATTAAGGCAGAAAGGCACGGAAAAAATATTTTCCAATTATGTTGATATAATTGTTTGCACAGCACGTAGTCTCCTGATATCAGCCTTAGCAGGCAGTGGAAACGTGGTGATATTGGGCTATTACCACTGCAGGCCTGCTCCTAAATTAGACATGGCATTTGGAAAGCACTCTCTACTTCAATGTTCTTAAACAAATATAGATGAAAACTTTTGTCTCTATTTAGACTTCCCACAGAGCTTCATTAATTCATTGCTGTCTGGCCCTTTTGGTCCCCCCTGGAAGGCCATAGCTGTAATGATGAGATACAAACCCAACTGAATATTCAACTTCACAACCTGGCAAGATGCCTGGAGCAAGGCACTGACAGCTCCCTGTGCACAGTTCTTATGTAAATTTTGACACTTACCAAGTGTAAGAGTAGATCAGCTGATTGTTGCCTCCAAGAGCAACTAGACAGAAGGCAGAGATTTCTAATGGAGATAAGAATTTCTCTTGAGGTGCAAAGTAAGGTCAGGAAACTCCACTTGAGTTTTGCCAAATCTACTAACCAGGAATAAAAAAAGGTAGTTCTCTTTAAAGTTTCTTGTTTGATTTATGGTTTGAGGCTGGATTTTTAACCTGTCACTTTTTTTTTTATTCATTACTATTGAGAACTTAGAGACCTCTATACCAAAATTTTTCTTTAGAAAGCCCCAATGAAATTATACATATATGATGAATAAAAAGTAGTAACAGTTTATAACTTCCATATCCTTTTATATAGGCCTGGTATTCTTCTGAACCTTGTACTTTTATTAATGTTTTAGATGTTCTTTTAAGATAATTACTGTTAATATTCCTAGGTTCAGAGAGGTTAAAGATCTTGCACAGCATCAAATGACCTGAAATTGTGTGTGTGTGCATGTGCGCTATGCATGGAAACATGTGTATTATACTTGTGACAGGAAAGGAAAAAGACTTATTAGCAATTACCCATTGACTTCTAAAGAGAGTGGATTAGTACAAAAGAATGGGTTGGTTGGGTTTTTGCATGAAGGGAAGAAGACTTGGGAGTTAGAGAGGGTAAGAGCTGCCGGATTTAAATTATTCATACATTAATAATATGGAAGAACAGCAGAAAATTTAGGGGGAAGATCCTTAATTCTGGCACCCAGAACATAGAAAAGGGGAAAAAGGGGGAGTCTATACTGAAAGTGACTTTTAAAAAATAGAAGATCTGATTAATGAAGGACAGAGAAGACATTTAGAAAAGCCAGAAAAGATAAATGAGAATTTAAATTGACATTTGAAGTTTAACATTTAATGTAAATCCTTTTACTGTATTTAAAAGAAATCATCAGTAAAATACTCATTTGTCACTAACTTTTTAAAAAAAATTGTGTTTTTTTTTAAATTATTCTTTTCTGTTTATATACAACACCCAGTACACCCTGATGTTATCACAAAAGCATGGAATACAACCTGATCCAATTCAGTCCCCAGCACTCCCAACCTCTGCTTCCTTTCCTCCACCCCATGGATCCCTCTTTAATCTATATAATCTGTATGCATTTTTTGCTTTTCTTTTCATTCTTTTCTTTTTTAAATGAGTGTCCTGTGGATATACCCAATTCCAGGACCTGTCACGACACATCCATACAGGTGCATATGAAAGTCCAGTCAGAGTCATTCCTCTATTCCTCCCCCTCCTCCTCAATCCCTTTCACCTACTCTACTGATTTTTCTTCTATTTTGTTGAAATTCCCTCTTCCTTTTTTTTTTATTTCTCTAAGTTTAAGATTTCATTTTTTTTATGGCTACATGACACAATGGGTCCTCCTAAAACTTCAGCAGGTCAAAGGAGTGGCTGCTCCTAAGGGAGGAGCACAGAGAGGATCAGTATTACACACAGTCCATGGTTCCAGCTGCATAAACTCAATTTTTGTTGAAGTAGAAAACTTGTCAATGTGGAAGTGGAAGGCGTCCCATTTGCAAAGCAATGCCCTAAGTCTTAAAATGCCCCCAATGTATATCCATCTCATCTATTAATTTGTTGGACACCACTCGTGGATTCTACCTTCAGATCCAGGTGCAGGGACCTTAATGGCAGTCCTCATCAAAGACCCAGTGCTCCCTCCACTCCTGAACCTCCTGCTCATTTCACTAAATCACATTTTCCCACATCTGGCCCTTCTTGTCCATAGGTCAGAATTGATCACCAGTCTTCCAGGAACCAACACCATCAAAATACCTATAGTACCTGGAGCAAGTGTTGGGAATCCTAAGAGAAGGAGAGATAAAAAGAACAGGGTTCTAGTAACAGGTGATGAATAGAGTCAGGAGAAAAACAGGGGGAAGAAAGCAGAGGAGACGCAAGGCAATGGGAAATCTGAAGTGGTTAAAACCTACAAAGAAGAAAAGAGAATTAAGGATAAGAATGAACACATGTCTAAAAATGGCAAAGTTTTGCATCCTGCATCCATCACTGTAGGGAACTATGCCCTGTCTTGCAGCCTTCTAGAAAGCTTTATGCTGTAGTGGGAATATTTAGAGATTTGAGGAGAGAAAAAAAAAAAAAAATATATATATATATATATATATATATATATATATATAGAGAGAGAGAGAGAGAGAGAGAGAGAGAGACTTATTGAATTACAATTGCCTAACAGAGTAATTCTAAAATTTCATATATATATATGGACTTATTGAATGACAATTGCCTAACAGAGTGATTTTAAAATTCCAGCGTATTTTAAGAGTCTCAAAAGAGCATATTTATTGAAAACTTGAATTTGTAATCCCTACCCCAAGATATTCTGATTTCAGTGATCTAGAATGAGGCCCGTAAGTTTACATGGTTGATAAGCTTTCCACGTAATTCATATTTTTAAGAGAAGTTAAGAGCTTAAAACACAGCAACTGAAACTCAATAGGATAAGAAACAAGCAACTCAATTTAAAAATGGATCAAAGGTCATAACAGACATCTCACCAAAGAAGAGATACAGATGGCAAATAAGGATATGAATGATGGTCCATATTACATGTCACCAAGGAAATGAAAATTAGAGTAATAATAAAATGCCACAACACACCTATTAAAATAGAAGAGATTCAGAACACTGACCACAACAAATACTGGCAAGGATGTGGATCAACAGCTGTTAGTCACTGCTAATGGTACAGCTACTTTGGAAGCCACTGGCCGTTTCTTGCAAAGCTAAACATACTCATATGATCCAGAAATTATGAATCATGAGTTGAGAACTCGTATCCACCTAAAACTCACAACTGTATCTGACAGCTTTATTCAAAATTAGTAAATATGGAAGCCACCATTATCTTTTTCAGTAGGTGAATGTAGATATAAACTGTAGTACTTCCAGATAATGGGATAAAAAGAGATGAGTTATGAGGTGGTGAAAAATAAAACAAGATAAAACTTAAGATGCATATTCTAACAACAACAAAAAAACTCCAATGTAAACAGGCTATGCATGATATGATTCCATTCATGACATTCTGGGAAAGGTAAATCCAAGTAGACAGTAAAAAGGTCAGTAGTTTACAGAGGTTAGGGAAGTCGGGGATGAGTGGAAGAGAAACAAGAGTAATTTTAGAACAGTGAAAATACTTTTCATTCCACTAATGGCGAATTCTGTCTTTAGGTATTTGTCTAAACCCACAAAATGTACAACAAAAGTGAATCCTCATGCAAACTGTGGGGTTTGGATAATAACTATGTGTCAATGCTGCATCATTAACTGTAACGAATGTTCAATCTTCTAATGTTACTTTCTATGATGGCAGATATGGATATGGGGGAGAACATGCATGGCAAGGGGCACGGTACATGGAACATCTCTGTACTTTTCTCTTGATTTTTCTGTGATTTTAAAATTGAAGAAATAAAGCCTTATAACATTATAAGAGAAAGCACACTAACCTGTAAGATGTTCAGGGTAGAAAAGACAGTGGAATTGAAGACAGATCAGATTTTGTTTTCCCTTGAGGATACTGGTCTCTGGGCTGTTGGATTCAGAACAGTTCTGAAGCTTTGGTCACAGAAGGCTTGTGGTCAACACTGTAAGAACAGAAATAAAGAAGTTAGCAAAAGGGCACTGCTTTGGTGAGATGTTGGTGCAATAAGGATTTATAAGATGCTAAACTACATGGAAAATTATCCAGGTGATAACCTGAAATCAGATGCTATTATGACTGCTCTCTGTTCTCCTGATCCTCAGAAACAATAGACAGTTAAACTTACAGATCAGGTTTCCATCACCAGCCCTCTAAAGTTCTTATTACCCTTTGTACCCATGATCTATAGATCTTCTGTAACTGGTTGTTTCATAACTCAAGATTTATTTCTAATAGTACCCAGGTTGCTCATGCAGATGCCAAACATGAAATGAAATTGGATATGATCACCTCCTCTGCCAAGGTGAGCAAACTATTTCCTCCTGCTTCTTCCAGCCATTCTAATTATGTCCTGGTGCTCTCAGCCATCATTATTCTCTCTCATTGAGACAAATCTACTTAGAATAAAATTGCTTTGCTCTCTGTCAGCTGGGCCATATTCAGAGGATATTTTTATCAATATTTTTCATAAATTTCTTACAAAATGTGGCACTTAGTCACTAATGGGTGGTTTAAATTAAAGAATATCTTAAATATATATGTATATATGTGTGTATATACGTATTTACCTACACAGATTTGTTTGTATATGATATATATGTCTGTTCTTGTATGAATTACCATATTTAAATAATAAATTAAAAGATATCCTTATTTATATTTACATCATATGATTTTATATAAAATTTTCCTTAAAATTATCAGTAAGAGAAAAATTACTTGGCACTATAAAATATGCATAAAATAGAATTACAGTGGAAAAAATCATCTGAGTCTCTTATAAAAAGAGAAGAAATAAATTGAGCTGCTATTTTACTAAAATTGGAGAAGGAGGACTATGAAAAAATAAAATGTTATCAAGCAATTGCTATAATCCAGTGTAAGGCTAAAGGCTATTTCTTTAAAAATATTAAAATAAAACAAGTAATTGTCAATAAAACAAGTTTTTAAATTAACAAAACAACCAAATTCATGCTGATTTTTAATTGAGAAGCATGCTTTATTCTGTTTTCTAATTTCACAAACATAAAATTTGATCCTGAGAGTTCCATATCTGATTCAAGTTTCTGGAGTAAAATGTTGATATGACTCTTCACTGTAAATATTCAGTCTTCCTGCCTGCATGCAGGGGCAAGGCAAGCTGCAGAAATGCTCATGAATGACTTCTATGGTGTTTGATGTTTGCCAAAGTAGTTTTGCCATGAGTGAAATTAACACCTCACTTTGGAGCTATAATGGCATTATCTTTCACAGACACAAATATCTATTTATTAAGCATGTACTAACAAATAAACACAAAAAGTAACCCTCAGGACTTCCCTTATTGATTCAAGGCCTTCCTTGCCTTGCATGGAACTATCTTTCAACCTTGCATGCCAGATGCAGGATGACTCCACTTGTCTAGTGTCAGGCAACTGGAATGTTGCAGATACAGCAGTTGAAACCAGGACACTCTGGGTTTGTTCTCAAGGATTATCCCCACAGATAAAAAGATCAAGGCCTCACAAAATCCTTGCAATGAAGTTTTCAGGGAAGTGGGAGAAAAGTATTTAAGGTGTGTTTAGTCCAGTCCTTAAATCTTAAATAGCTTTTCTTTTGTTCAGTAAGAGATTATTTCTTCCAGTCCTTAACCTGGCTAACAAATCCACAAATGAAAATCCTTTTCTTAAACACACCAGACATATATGTAAAGGAAAAACTGAAGAGTACTATTGCTGAAATATAATCTTTCTGAGGTGAAATTTGTAATATCTCAGATGTGGATTCTTTGTTAGGGCAGAGGCTCCAAGAGTTAAAGATGTTTTTAAGTAGTTATCATGAATCTAGTATCTCAGTGCTAATGCTGAAGTATTTTACAATAAATTATTCCTATAACAATGGCTTTGACAATGCTCTAAGAAGTTGTTCCTTCAGCAGTGTGATGTAAATATTAGAAATACCTTTTTATCAGAGTAGATCCCAGACTGCTGTTGAATTCTCTTTAGGCCATAGAAGCAAGGTCAGCAGAATCCAACTGAGTCAAGACTAAGCTAACAATGGACTCTAAAGCCTGAAGATCTTGTTGGAGCATGGGATAAAGAATTCCAAATGTGATGACAGAGTACATTGCTGGTTTCTCTTTCCTCCATTCCTCACTCTGGAAGATATTTGATGCCAGTCTCCTACAATCTAATTGGGTAGGTGGGATTGGATTGTAGCCATACTTAAAAGTTATAACCTAGTTACATCTCTATTAGAGGAGTAATATGGTAATAGGGAGGAAGTCGGGAAAGAAGAGAACAATGATTCTCAGCTGTTTCACTACAGAACTAAGTAATTGGGGGATCCATTTATTCATTAAATGCAGAATTCAAAAGAATGAGTTTGGGCAAACATTATTTGTAACATGTCAGTTTTGTGGTTTATGAATGTGGAATTGCAGTTGGTATGTTGCTTTTTGAAAATGCATCCTAAATCAGCATATCTTCCCCTTTGATTTTACTACCTGAACTTCCATCTCAGAAAATAAATGTAAAAACGGTTCATTCTGTTGGAACAATGTTTAAATCTGGACATTTTTAGTGTTTTTGTCTTCAGAAAGCTCATTCTACAAATTGCTAATTTTTTAAAAAAGGGCAAAATTCTGACTACAAATACCATAGTTGTTTTAATGAGTTTTGGTTATTATAACAAATTGCCATAGAGTAGATTGCTTAGACAACAGAAATGTACTTCTCACAGTTCTGAAGTCTGGGAAGTTCAAGATGAAGGTTCTGGCAGATCTGGTGTCTGGTGAGAGCATTTTATTCCTTTGGCCCTCTTCTCATTGTACCTTCACCTGCCTGAGAGCAGAGAGAGAAAACAATCTCACTCCCTTCTCCTTTTCTAAAGGTGCTAATCCCATTATGAGAGCTGTGTCCTCCAGTGGCTTAATTTGTTCCCAAAGGCACCAACTCCAAGTAGCATCACATTGGGGATTAAGGTTTTAACATATGTATTTGGGGAGGATGCAAATAATTAGACTATGTAATAGTATTAGAAGACACTCATCCCTGATTTTAAATTGAGCATTGGGCTTCATTAATTGTGAAAACCTTCAGCAGGTACCTTAAAAATCTGAGTTATATATTTCTCTAGTTATAAATTTAGAAGGCTAATTCTCATCCATTTATAGTGCTATGGATGAATGGAGTTGAAAGATGATACGCATCAGTGAGCTATAATTCATCATATAAATCTTATTTGTATCATAACCATCATTGTTATAACAAGATATTCATTGCTTTTTTTCTTAAAAAAATTACTATTCCTAGAAGAAATATTAAATGATGTTTAATAATTTATCACAACTATATGAATAAATATTGCCTACAATCTATGTATGCTTTAAGAGCTTGATATTCCAAGAGGATACTTATGGATTTGGTTAGTTATTTTCTTCTTCCTTCTTTTCTCCAAATTGAAATTGAGTTCTATGTCATCTCTGGTTGAAAAGACTTTTCTCTCTTTTTCCCTTCCTGAGTGGAGCAGTATTAATGAAGTACTACTAGTAGTAATGTATTATTACATTATTATGTATCAATGTTTTTGTTTTTTTACTATGTTAGGTATGGGGGTATATATGTGCATGTGAGAGTATATAAATACATATATTCTAGAATAATTTGAAATCTTGAAAAACCTTCTGAATTTGGAATTTTTGTGATTGCATTAAATAATATCATGATACTATTATTGATGATTCAAACAAAAAATGGAAATAATATTCACCATAAGATAGTTTTGATAATGATACCTATGTATAATGGTCCAAAGGACATCTTTTACTGAAATACATTCTTCATCATTAGTGCTATTGTAATTATAAAGAATAAAATTTCACCTGACTTTTATTACTTTAAAAACTACTGTCTAGTTCTTCAAATTTGTATTCTGTTATTCTTTTCCTAAAACATAACCTCCATTACAACAAAATACAGTCAGTATTTTCCTCATATTTCAATGTTAATTGAAAAACCCACTAAATTAGACCTAATTCATAGGATCCCTATCTGCTATTCTACATCTCAAAGATAGATCAGGCTCAGACTTCTTTGTGTCACTCTTTCCCTAAATCCTTCAGCTTCTACTACCTGTGCTCACACTCCCTCTTTAGTGGTTAGTTGAACACAGGTTAATTGAGAAATGCCAACTTTGTACTATTTATTTACCAAAGTCAAACATTGAATGAAACACACTTGTACAAACAGTAGTGGTCTTTTCCTTGTGCGGTACGGGTTGTGGTCAGTCATTTGGCAATTCAATTTGGCACACTGTGTACTATTTATTTTTTAAATCCAGTATTCTGGATTTCAGCAGTTTGAAAAGAATTTATCTTATATAGGAGACTATTAAATTTACAGAGCATAACGTTTATTTCACAGTCAAACTTATACTATTGTATTGATAAATATTTAATGGCATTGAACTCAGTGGTTATTGGCTTGTATGTTTCATTTAAATAATGTTTTATTACCCCTTTAAAATTGTACTGTGGTCCACTAAGGAAGGAAAAGAAGGGAGAAAAATCTTTCCAACCAGTGAGGACACAGAACTCAGTTTCAATTTGGAGAAAAGAGAAGAAGAAGGAAAATAAAACCAACTAAAATGTTTTTTTGTCTTGAAAACTATAGAAACATTTTGAATTGTTTAAGCCAAAAGACTCTTATAATGCCACAGATTCAAAATTATTTTGAGTGAGAAATACAGAAAAATAGTGATAAAAATTCTAACATTTCCATAGATGACATTGCCTTGGTTGATTCAGTGGAAGACAGATAGAGTCAGGGTAGAGAACAAAATAAAATAAGAAACAATTTCTGTAATAAGAAAAGTGGGTATTTGGCTAAATGAATAAAATTAAATAAAAAGCAATCTATAAATAAAGAGGATATTCTGGTTGTATTTATAAACAATATTGAGCTTATCAATATAGGAAAGGAAACCACATCTCACAATAAAATCAAAGCATCCTTTGGCTTTTCCTCTGGTAACTTTAAGTTCAATAAAGCTGCTTTCAAATTTTCTTATGTGAGCACCTTTGGATGTAAAGAATTTTGCAGAGCTCCAGTTAAGGTACCAACAAGTATTTGAGAAAATGACTAAAAGTTGTTATAAAATTATCAATACATTAAAATACTAAAAAAAGAAAAGGAAAAAGACATCATAGAAGTATAAACAAACAAGCAAAAGAATGTGTCAAACATGCAAAAAGTACATTAAATTGCAGACGTGGCAGAGAGCTAGCCAGAATGACCAACCACAGAAAGGCATCAAATACCACTGCAATAAGGAAAAACATTTAGTTAACTCAGATTCACCTGACTTCTTAAATTCTCATTGAACAGAAGGTTATCTTTCTGTTTGCAGTAGAGTCCTCCTGTGGAACCTTTACAACCCTTTCACAAAGGCTCCAGTCCTCACTTCTAATAAACTGACATTGCACAATTAAATAATATGAACTTGAAGAGGTGCTGAAGTCTCTAGAAATAGGGAAGTCAGTCTCTATCCAGGAGCTTATGTATGCATTTAGAAAGTTTTGTGATATACAATTAGTACATTGTATGAATATGGATTCTAAGGTCCTTTGCAACAATCCTGACCTGTGTTTAATGAACCTATAGTCCACAGATCAGAAATAAGTGAATCAATCAGTAGACTGTAGGGGTTGGAAGTCTCTCAAGAATTTAATCACCCTTCTTGGTCTTGACGTCATAACTTTTCCTTTGTTTCATTTGTCATAGACCCAGTTACACCTTAGTTGAAGACTCAGATTCTCAGGAGCTCTGGACTGGCTTCTTGCAATAAATTGTCCCTTTCATGGATCAGTTTGTATGGACCTAGACCCTGATTCAACATGTCCTCATGTGAGTCAGTCTCTTTGGTCTTTCAAACATAATCATTCACCTGTCAGACAGTAATGTTTTCCTTGTGATCATGCACAGTCACATAGTGTACACAGTTTGGTTCTAGAACTGAATTATAGCCAGAGAATTTCTTCCAGGGATCACAGGAAATAAAAATTGCTTATCATGAATCCCAATCCAGTTTTGTTCTGAATTAGACACAGTAGTCATGTGGATTCACTTTTGCTCTTTCTGATTTTATAGAAAGGAAAGTAAATATCCTAATACATTTCCACTTAACAGTAGATATATTACTTTAAATGAAAAGGACATATTTAATAGGACTATCACACACATTAGAAAATACAAGTTTCTGGCCTGGGGGCTTCTGCAGACTATCAGGCTCTTGATAATTTCTCTCCAGTCCTTGCCATTACTACACACACATGGATTGTCCAGCTCTCCACACTAGCATCTGAAAAGAGATATGTGGTCAAGATTGCTAATTCAGAGGGGGATGTAAAGATGATGACAGAATATAGAGATTAATAGTACATGACTCTTCCAGCTTTGGCTTTATTTTAATAGTCTCTGGATAAAAAAGACTCAAAATTTTAGCTGGGTACATTTTCAGAGGACTGTCCAAATATGTGAACTAAATCCCCCTCAATGACTAGATATAGATTTAGGAAAAATTAGTACTTCTGAATGTATATATTAAAAATTCACATAACAAAATTTAATAATGCAAAAGGAAGATAAAGACAAATTCATATTCTCCATAGGAAATATTAACACCCTCTTAGTAATTGAGATAATTCTCAGACAAAAGAACATATGTAGAAGCAAAAATTATATAGGTGGTTGGAATAGCACTGGCAACCCACTTGAACTATTTGGTACTTAAAAAATATTAAATCTAGCCACTGAAGAAAACACACCCTTTCAAGTGACACATAGAACTTTGATCAAGATAGATTATATGCTGCTCTATAAAATTACCAGTATACTTCATGAGATTAAAGTTTCATTAATATTGCAGAAATACGGGTCAATTAACTCCAACATAAAAATGACATTGTAATCAAGTCAAGTTTATCTCACTCAATGTAATATTTAACAAAATCAATCAACATAATTCACCAAATTAAGAGAAAAAGAACAATGATCACAGATTCAAGAAATATATTTTATAAAACCCAATAGCCATTCTCCATGAAATTTTTTTTCAGAATAATAATAAAAAAGAACTCCTTCAAAGAGATAAAAACATATCTACAAAAATTCCACATCACATTAATGGTAAAAGACTACATTTGATTCCATTAACAAATCTTCTGGAACAAAGCATGTCCGTCTGCTTCATCATCTCTGTTATTAAATTGGAGTTTCTAGCCATCATTATGCACAAAGAAAGAAGCAAAATGCAATGAGATTGGAAGTGACATAATTATGCTGTCTACTAGAAAACAACAAAATGTTGAAAGACACAAACCCAAGATATTTCCGAGTGGAAGAAAAAGAAAAATTGTGTAGTTAATAAATAGAAGAATTTAGCAAGATAGTGTGGTACATCATCACTAGTCAGAATTCATATTGATTCCTATATACTATATGGAAACAATGAGAAAAATAAATTGAGACTCAATATTATCAGAGAAAAAATGTCTATGAATAGATTTGTCAAAATATTTATAACCTTCATTTGCATAAATATACAATATTACATAGAGAAGAAAATAAAAATTTGGAAAGACATATAGAGTCATTGCATTAGAAGACTTAAAATATAGAAGGATATATAAACTCCTTGCATTAGAAGACTTAATATTGTTTAGACATTAATTTTGCCCAAGTTTATTTATAGATTTTCAAAAATCTGATTTTGAAGAATGAGAATTAGATTAGCAGCTGAGCATGTTCCTTGGGATGTTTGGAACTGTTAACATTGGGTGGATTATAGCAAAGAGAGAAGCACAAACAGGATTTTTTTTCTTTTATTAAATTTTTAAATTCTAATTTCCTAAATATAATAGCAGAATGCATTACAATTCATATAACACATAGAAAGCACAAGTTTTCATATCTCTGGTTGTATACAAAGCATATTCATACCATTCATGACTTCATATATGTACTTAAGATAATGATGGATTTTAATATCTAGAGATAAGGCCAATCCAACAGAAACCAGAAAGATATTTGTACAAGATATTGAAGACTCTCCCTATTGCTTAAAAAATTGTTCTCTCGGTGATTTCAATCTAGGTCTATTCAATCTTAGAGCTAGAAAGTTCCAAGCTGAGACCAAATTTCTCTGTTTAATATCTCATTTCATTAAAAAAAATAAAACTAACATGTTAATCTTACTTGCACAAAGGCATCGGATAACTTTATACAGAGTTGGACTGGAAGAACAGGTCTCTTCCAATCTAGTCCTCTTTCTGTTTTACCACTTTTCAGTGATCAGATAAAGTTAGGATTTAAATAGCCATGTAATCTTCATTCTCATTGATCATTTTCTGTGATGTTACTTTTAATTTTTAAAGGGAAGAGTTGACTTTTAAAGAAGTTGGCATACATCTTCACACAATGGAACACTACTCTACATTATAGCAGAATGAAACTTAGAAATATAGTTGCTTAAAGTAACACATATTTTCTCTCTTATTGTTCTCTGGTTTCCATGGGCTCAATTGGAGAGTTCAGCGGGTCTCTGGGATGGTAGGCTGAATATCTTTTACTCTGCTTGTTTTCAAAGTTGCTTTTCTCTGTGTGACCTGTCTATGTGGCTTCACCATCAGATTTGTCAACCTTTTATTTGATGACTCAGGCTGTTGGAAGATAATTCTTTATGGGTCTTCAACATTTATGTTCATCTTGTGAACAGAGGTATTGTTCCATTCCTTTGTAGATAATGCAATAGGGAACTGAAACACTGATTTGGGAAAACTTCAATTAAAAGAAAAAGATGAATGCTGGCCCAATTTCCCAAAGTTTACTTACTTAAGCAAGAGAAAAGTTTTGGAATTGGGCAGCATCCCAGACCAAGGATGGTTCAGAATGTTCCACTCTATCGCATGGACAATTTCTACTTATAGCCAGAAAAAAAGGGGAGTGACATACAGAAACAATCTGATTGGCTGCAGTTGGCATTTGCCTCCTGTTTTGGCAGTTTCTAGCCTCACTGGCTGGAGGTCCAGCTATGATGATTGGCTAAGACACAGTTGCTTGTATTCTGCGGTTATGTGATTGGTTATATGATTTGGTTATGTGACAAGCCAGGATGGTTTACCACATACAGCAACTACTTTGGACCTAACTTAGCACACTAGTACAAAGACTGGGTTAAGTCAAATGTATTTCAGCTCAACATTAGTGAAAGTTTTAATGTGTCACTTTTTTGAGCTAAAAGTGTAGGGATAATAATGATGATTACTTGCTAAAGTAACTCTATGATATATTGAGGCACTATATGTGAAATTCTTAGCACAGTACTAGGTATTATATTTATATTAATATTGATTTATATTCTACATTTTATCTTATGTTCTCACTTATGACTCTATTCAGTTTTTGCCAAAATTACATTTTGCTTTCTTTCTTTCTTTTTTTAGTTCATGATACTTCACTTTGTGCAAAGCAATCACAAAGCATATTCCACTGTCAATGTCAAATGAGAATTGATTTCTGCTCTAGCCACTAAATTGAAATGTTCAGCATTTTCTATTTTTCATGAATAAGATGGCCTCTTGTATTATAACTCATCAACTGAAAAGCTTTCGATGTGGATTGTGATGAATTTTTCTCAAGTATTAGGAGAAAAAAATGCAGCTATTTTTGTATTCTGATTATTATATCTCATTCCTATTATAACCACTAACCTGGGTTTTATGTAACCTTAGGCTATTCTCATATCATGATATTATAAGCTAAGCTCATGATATAAATTTCATGTTCTATTAATAAGATAAAAGTAAGTTCTAAATTTTTTAAGATTCATAGTTCACTAATTTTTTCTGACTTCAAGTTTTCTTACCATTTTTGTAAAAATTAAGAGCAGATCAATGTAAACATCAGTTATACAAATATTCATAAAAGTGCTTGGAATATACTAGATTCTCAGTAATTGTATATTGAATATCTGATCAAAATGCTGAGCATAGCACCAGTCTCCATCTTTATGGAACACCACATGAATCCCTTTCTCAATAGATAGCCCCACTGTTAACACCTTGTCCAACAGAATACCCTCCCCAACATCTAATGATTCAATGACTGCTCACATGAGTATGATAGACTTAGGCTTAGGAATGACATGGCCTCATATTCACTGCCACTCATTGGTGTAGTATCGTAGGACCAGTTCTCATGTAAGAAGAGAAGAAATTGGAGGGATCAATAAAGAAATTGTGGCTATCTTTAATATAATCTTCTGTCTGGTCAAAAGTTGTTTGTGTTCTTTCATGAGCAAAATGGAGTCACCTTTCCAAGATTCGAAAGTCTCAATTATACCATGAGACATGAAGACCAAGAGAACACCTTCTAAGTCAAGTTCAGGAGGGATGAGTGTCCTCAGGAGAGATTCCTCTCAATCCAAAGACATATGAACTAGAAAGAAAATGGAACAAATTGACCCTCTGTTGCCTCAAAAACACAGTTACATTTCCAAGGAGGTATAGGAAAGCCACTACAGACTTTTCTACTCAAAAAGAAGGCACATCTTAGGCAATACTCTACACCAGTTCTTCAACTAAGACTCAACCTGCCTTCTATGACCTATTCTCCATTGTGCTTGTTTCTGGTCTCTGATTCATCCTTCCTCTTCCAGAAGACATGCATGAGTTTATAATGAATAGTTTTCCAAACAGAAGGTTCAGAATCAAAGTCCTCTCTTTTGTTTTTGTTCAACGTAATGGGGCTTCCAATGATCAAAATTCTTTAAAAACACACAGTCAAAAAACTATAAAGCTTTACTGATACACATCTCATTATCTCAAAGCCACACCCCAATTTTCAGGCAATAAAAGCACCTTGTCAGCTGAATCAGGGAGACATAATTATTATTAATAGAATAATAATAAGTCAGAAGCTCTCTGCTTCTGACTGTGCTGGCTTAATGCTAACATCATATAATTATATCATATATAACAAACAGTATATTATCATTATAAAAATGTATATTAATATGTATATATGTGTGTACTTGTGTATATGTGTACCTGTCTATATATATGTAAAATCTATTCTAATATATTCTATTATACTGTTCTCTTGGGAGCCCTAATAGAAGAGGTTTATATCTGGACCAAAAGGAAACGGTGTTGAATTTGGGGACCAATTAAAAGTGGAATAGTTTTGTGGGTCCAAACTGCCCAGGTTATAAAAATTTCACTGTTCCAAAGGTTGCTTTTGTACATGTAGCAATGTAGCCATTAAAATGCTTTTGCACACTAATGTTAAGTCTCTTTAAGTTTTAGAAAATAAAAGCAGATTATAGATCTGTGTATAAATCATTAGAAAGTATTATTGAATCCGGTGAGGTGATATCTTTATCAAACCAAAGCATCCAAAATTCCATCACGTATCTAGCAAGCTGAGCAAACAGCAATGAAACAGAACAAAAGCATATGTGTAATTTGGCATTCAGAAACACACACATACAGAGACAGAGACAGAAAGAGAGGGAGAAGGAGGATGTAGCCATGACAGTATCATATCTGTGTAAAAGTGCCATTGTTAGTTTGTGCAAATCTCGTCAGAAGCTTAACCTAATTAGGATGCAGATTTGTGTGACTTTTGGAGACATTCACTGAAGGGTACTGCTAGAGCTGTGGGGCCTTTGTATTAAGCTCCAGCTGGGCCCAACAGACACTGTCCAAAAGATGACCTCCAAATAATTAAATGATTTCCATATGTTTGCTCATGTATAGTGTTCCAATTTGAGTTTTGCCATCACCTTCCAAGCTCTCTGCTTCTGACTGTGCTGGCTTAATGCTAAGAGGAGACTCACCATTGGAAACCATCAAATATTCTACAGTTGAATGATTTAAAAAATATAAAGTATAACAGTCCCTCTTCTCCTGTGTTCTACAAAATGGAGCCCTTTCTGAGTAGGATGTTATTAGATTGATATTGGGTTTTTGAAACCAGTTAAAGAAAATTTTGTTTGAAAACATGACATTTCATTGAAAATTTAAAGAAAATAAAACAAGGCCTGGCATTTCTCATGAAGAAATTTGGAAATCCACTGATTTTATAATAAAATACTCTTCTTTTTTTTCTGACAGCGTACTCAATGTTCAAGTTGAACCTCTTATTTCAAATTTCCTCAAATGAGACTATGATTGGGCTTTTCAGTCAGCATTATTGATTATGTGACTAGCTAGATTTTTACAAAATATAATGGAGCTATTGTAATATATGGTAAAACATACCAAATTAAAGAGGTTGCAAACCAGAGTCTTTTATATCCAGTGTGTTTATGTCTAAACAACCACTTCCACATCGTTATCCTAAAATCTAGGCATACTCTCTCTGTTTCATGCAGGGTCTTAACCTTTAAAAATATATTTACAATCACTTTAAGAACTATAATCTCTTTCCTTTATACCAGTAGTTGGCAAACTCAGACCCAGGGGTAAATGTAGCCTATTGCCTGATTTTGTAAATAAAGTTTTCTTTGGA
The DNA here is from genome assembly GCF_048772815.1 of Callospermophilus lateralis. NCBI lineage: Eukaryota > Metazoa > Chordata > Mammalia > Rodentia > Sciuridae > Callospermophilus > Callospermophilus lateralis. The sequence goes on from NC_135307.1 coordinate 19,251,793, forward strand.
AGCCAGCCATGTCTATTCATTTATGTATTGTCTCAGGCTGCTTTTAATCCACAAGGCAGAATTGAGAGTTCCGACAGAGAGAGTATGTCCTGCAAGACAAAAATATTTACTCTCTGATTCTTTACAGAAAGCATTTACCAACCTTGATTTATACAGGTACAATAATAAAAGGAACATAGCCTCCAATGTCTTATGTATGCATTCATTCTGTGTGCACCTATTGAACAATTACTGGTTCATGAATATACTACACAATACATCTATGAAGAAGAAGACCTAAGGGTCAAGTGCTCCATGGAGAGACAGTCATGGAATTACAGAATTACAATGCATTACAATGGAGAGGTTTAAGTTTTATAGAATAGAAAAGGACAAAGCACCCAACTGTGTAAGTGTAGGGAAGGGATGATATTTGCTGAACTTCTTAATGTAGAAATATAGCAGTCCCTTATTTGGATGATAATGATGTTCAGACAGAAAGTGATGCATGTGAGAAACCTTGGAAAAGCAAAACATTGTACTACTATATGGAGGGGATATTGAATATAAGGGTTGGGGCTGTGGCCCATGAAGGCTGACAGCAACTGGGACTGTATAGAAAGGAGGCCAGAGCTTGGCTTAACACTCTTCATTGAAGAGTTATGGGGAATTGTTGAAACTTTTTAGGAAGGCAAGTAAAATAATTACATTTATAATTCAGAATAGCTCAAGTAAACGTTTAAGGATGGACAGGACTGGAAGCCAGATAAGTGTTATAAGAGTCCAAACTAAAGCAAGATATTAGTCATTAACATTATTTTAGTAGAACGTTTTAAGAACCTGACATCACATGAACTGACTTAAAATCAACCTCTCTCTCTCTCTCTCTCTCTCTCTCTCTCTCTCTCACACACACACACACACACACACACACACACACACACTTATATTTATTAATATGTAATTTTAAATAGGGCCTCTTCATTTGGAGGTAATCCACACATCCAGATCTGTGTTTTTAAACTCACAATCCTCTATAAAGAAAAATCTGACATTCTAAATAATTCTAGCCAAATTTTTAAATCAACTCTTGTGCCATTTTGGGCTTATGCTATCCCCAAACTAACTATTAGGCAATGACCTCAGAGGAGATAGGAAATAATTTTCCTATGAATGAGTTTGAGGTGATGTGTCCTAAAGGTGTACCAGGGTATCATTTTTAGGCCTCCCTCAATTTTTGCTCATTCATCCATCGAGTTAGTTATGACGTTGCTTAGTACCAGGCCCTGAGAAGATGGGAATGCAGTATTGGAGAAGATGTGCCTACCCTCAAAGATGCTTTCACACAGTAAGCGGGGGGAAAAATTCACTTGGCAAAAACACAGGCAAGCTCAGGATGCTGTGAGAACACAAAATGAGAATCAACTGAGAGATGCAGAGGCTTCTTCTTCATACAAGTAGAACTGCCCTCGTTGAGATGTGAAGGAGAGTAGAACCCAGGCTGCACAGGATAGAAGTCTACTGCAAAGAGACAAACACACAATACACTAGTCCATGGGACTAAGGTTGACTCAAAGGGAAGGGAACACATAACCAGTGATAGAGTCCAAGGTGTAAGCCAAAGACAGGCCATGAGGGATGGAGACACCCTGGTAACAAACCTGAACTTTATTTTGAGAGAAATTAGGATCTGTTGAATGGTTTTAAGTGAGACAGTGTCATGATGAGCTTTGCCCTTTAGAACAAACACTTTGATTGCTAAATGGAGATAAGTCAGTGTCTGTTAGTGTCTCTTACTTCAAGTGGTGAGTAGACGTGTATTCAGCTAGAATTCTTAATGCCAACATAAGGAATAGATGGAGTCAGAGCAGGCACCATGCAGACGTTTTCCCGCTTAATTGCTGTATACGCCACTATGAATCTATGCTGGTTTCCTCTACACAAGGAGAATAATATTATTTCCTGCTTTATAGAACTGATGTGAAAACAAGTGAGATAATGTAATGCAAAAGTCCCGTAATAAAGCCAAACACCTAGGAATTGTTCAATAAATTGCCACTATTCTTATTATCATTATCATGGTGAGTGTTTTTTCAAGAATGCTCAGAGGCACTTTATTACATGAAGTTAGATAGATATTGAGATTGCACGTGAGAGGGGGAGGTAGACAAAATGAGAAAGAGAGAAACAAAGCAGGATTGAGAGAGAGAGAGAGATGTGAGACCAGGGAGGATTTTATTTAAATAGATATGAAAGACTTTACCAAGTCAGTCATAAGTAAATATTATTTTTACTGTTAGCAAAATGCAGCAACCTCTGGGGTGAAATGAAACAGCTGCTTAACAGAGCCCAGTTTCTCTGCAGGGGGAAAGAGCACTTGAGTCAACGGAAACCATCGGTACTGGTGTTAATCAAAACATGTTTCAGGTAAAGATCATAATGTGTGTTTTCACAGCATTAATTAAGAAACCAAACTATTATCTGGAGGCAAATTAAAATGAGGAAGCTGCTCGATTAAAACTTCTATGGAGCAACCATTATCCATAACTAGTATCATAGAGCCAAGGAGGAAATAAGGGATAAGAGAAAAGCAAATCATGCAAGGCCACAGGGAACGAAGTTTTGCATAGTTTTATGATTTGCACTAATGAGAGAATAGCCTCTTGATTTTATCAAGCAAACCGGGTGAGCATATTGATGATTTAAGCTGTATCCCATCCCCCAAAGAACCTAGGAAATATTATTTAGGTAAAGTGAGATGTCTTAAAGAGAGAAATGGCTAGACATGATGTTACAGAAACCAGTTCCTTTCTTTCCCAAACATACATTTATTTATTATTTACTTATTTATTTACTTGTTTATTTATATTTTTGGTGGTGTAGGGGGTTGAACCTAAGGCCTTGCATATGTTCAACAAGCACTCTACTATTTAGCTAAATCCCCAGCCCTATCCTCCACCTTTGTCTGAATCCCTGTGCGTGTCTGTACTCAGCCATGTTCTATGTCCTACAGATAGGTGATGATATTTTCCCCTCTAAATGACGTGCTTAGAGGCCCACATAGGAACTGGCAGGGCTTCTCTTAAAGTAGATAGTAAAGTGACATGCACAGTATTGAACATAAGTTGTAAAGACTCTGGAGACGTCCACCAACACACCTGAAATTTCCCTATCTTGGTGGGTTATAAAATGGCTGTCTGGGATTTTATTTTATTTTATTTTTTTCAGCTAAAGTAATATCATTCCTGAAAGGAAAGACTGCCCAGCAACTGAATTGGTTAGATCCCTTTCTTTTATTGGAGCACAGAGACAAAAGCAAAGATTTAGATAGAGAAAAGATCTTGAGCAAGGACTCTGTTTTTTGAAAAGAGGAATGACTACCTCCTTCCATGAAGGGAGAAATGCCTGCGTGGACTACTGTGGAAGCAGGACTGAGGAAGAAAGAACAGAGCAGGTAACCGTACAGCTTGTTTCTTGCCTAGGCCTTTTCCTTTTAAATGACTTCATTCAGACAAAGAGAGTTGAGGCTCAGAAGGAAGATCAGAGATTCAGACATCCCAAAGGGACTATCAGTCTGCTCATTAAAGCCTGATTTACTCATTCTTCCTGATCTCTTGGCTTGTAAAAGAAATTTGTCTTTGCTCCTTTCATATTATTCCTGACCCCCCTAAAGAAACTCTTAAATTATTATTAATACCCATAATATTTTTTATTAACTCCCCCATGCTTCATCTAAATTTCTTCTTGACTTTAATTCTTCTCTGTTTTTCCATTTTGATTGATGTTTTCTCCAGAGGTCACATCAGAATAAAAGTGAGAGATGACAGTCATCCTTACAAGAAATAATCTAACTTTGGATTCCTCTCAATTTTTTAAGTTCCACAGACTGAGTCTTTTGCCAACTGATCCCCACACATCCTGTTGCATGAAGCATATTTCATTTACAAATATAAACGAATGAATAAAAGAAGGAACCAGGGAACATTGTCTACCCCCACTTGGTGATTTTCAGCAGGTTAGAGAAAGAACAAAGGCTTCCAGTTTCTAGAAGTGCTTGTCCCAGCTGATACACACGAATCCATGAACACAAGATGCAGATGAAAACAATAGGAAGGAGGGTCAGAGTGGCCACCCTTCCTTCTCAGCATTCTGACACTGGGACTGGGCAAGGATCCACCTGCACCATCGTGTGCCTGTAGAACAGAGAATTAGAAAGTTCTTCCCCTCGACCTTCTGGGATTCCTACATCACATGGGATTGAGCTGAAGGCAACAGCTGGCTTGCAGGTGTCCACAATTTGCCCATATTTATACAGTTTAAACAGATCCAAAGACGTCTTTGAATGTGTACCTGATTCTATGTGGTCAATCAACAGCCTTTGGTCTGTTTTGATGGCTGTAACAACCATGTCTTTTCTGTGCTTAAAGGCCAACAGAAAAGACTGAGAGGAATGTTAGAAGTGGTGGGTGTAAAATGAGGGTTTGAGACTGGGTGAGTGCATGCCATCAAGATGGAAAGATAATGAGAGGTATGATGGTCCCAGAATATAGGCTTGGAATGCAGTTTTAAAAATATACACTTATAAAGAAGCAAACTCAATGAAAGAGAATGAAGCAAGAACAGACTGATATGTCTGGAAATAGCTTTGAGCCAAGAATTGTATAATGTGGGAACCAAAGTTAGACACCTAGCAATCTCCAGAGAATGAAGTTTTTTTTGTTTGTTTGTTTTTTTGAGGAATGCACAATTTCGGTCCATGTTATCTTACAGCATACAAGAAAATAAAAGCTGGCCCACCAGCACACATTATTTTTAACTGTCTGAAAGCCCATTGCCTAACCTAAACATGAAAGTGCTCAACCAACTAAAATATATAAGAGTATTAAGAGGCAGGTTTCAGTTTGTACGTACTTTAGTATTTGGATGTAAGTTATTGGAAAAGTGATAGTTTTTACCTTTTTAAATGAAGTAAACTAAAACATATTTGGAAAAGGATGAGAATATAGGTAAAGGACACTGCTGGACAGTGATTTATCTCAGGATCTGCTAGCCACATCTTCTCATTTTGCTCAAGGATTTGGTCAACCTCAAAGTGATATTGGCCTGCTGCTCCTAATGCTTAAGGAATGGGGTTTTCAGCTGCTATCTAACTGCAAAACTGATTAGCTGCACAGGTCTCACAGCTGACTTAAAATCCCCAATTTAAAACTTGGAGGTTCAAAACAAAAATAATATAATGAAATAGCAAACTATTTTAATTTGATCCTTTAATTTTTATTAATGACTTGCTAAAAGGTTTAACTTTTAAAAGTATTTCAAAACATGGGTAGCTTATCATTTAATTCAGAAAAATAATAAGCAGAGATCCTATTTGAAATTTTCAAAACAAGTGCATCAATATAAAGAAATCAATGACTCACATCTACTTCAAAATACAAGCAGAAAATCTGCAAAACCAAAACCAAACACCACCTTTTATATGGTAGAACATAAAAGTTATAGGCAAATACAAATACTCATGAGAAAAACAATACCACAGAAGCTAAGGCTATACCTTTACTAAGTAATCATGAATATCAAAGTAATAAAATGCATTGCACATAAATATTTACAATTTAACCTGGTAATAGTACATATGAGGCTTCCTTATACATTCCAGATCTATAATAATTCATTATCATCTAGCTGGTAACAACAGGCCCTTGATAAATTCACTAAAATTTAAATAAGTTCTTCTTTAATTTAACCTACATTTCCTGTTCTCCTCCAACGTCCTTGCCCATGCCTCAGGATATCCAAAACATCTTGAAACAACGCAAATAGAAATGGAATCTCACAGCATGATGTGACCTCCCTTACGCATGGCTGGCTCTCACTCCAATCAGGGGAAAGAATGCATAGCAATGTAAGCCCGCGTGCACGGCTTCTGGTTTGGTCCATGAATTATAGATGTACTTCTGAGAGGCCATTTCCCTCATGGTTTCTGATGCAAAAACAGTCGGTAAATATCTAACGTTCTTGACCCAATATGTTAATCAGGCAGTAAGGTAGACATTGGAGGCCTCTCTATGCTTAGTTTAATTAATGGCATGTATAACTGTAAGTCCCTTTTCTCCTCCCCTTAAACACTTCATAATGGGATACATTCTCCCACAAGGGCCCAAAAGTTTGTGTTTTCTAGTCATGAAGTTTTGCTCACTGTTGTGAGGTCAGCCCATTCATTTCTCAACACTCCTGGTTCCCAACTGCTATTTAAGCTGCGCGCTCACTGAGTTCATCTGTCATGGGCCTGCTTTAACATGCTTGCCAAAGGCTCTGAGAACTGCTCCCACTTTCCTGTTTCTTTGTGCAAAATAATCACTCTGAACTACTCAGATAAATCCTTGCCATTGAATGGAATCCCTCATATTGTTTCAGGGTGATAAAAGCAGACCCCGCACTGGTACCTGCTAACGTGGCTGTGGCTATGTTACCTATTTTCTTATAAAGTACTATGAGTATCTACAAGTGTATGGGAGAAGAATTTTTGCTTTCTGACTTCATGATAAGATATGCTACAAGGCCTGTGTATAAAAGTACCAAGATAGATAGTGAGACAAGCTTACCTGTTTTCAAGCTATTCAGAGCTCTCAACTAACACAACTGAAGTTACCTTTTGAAATAAAATACTCTCTCTCATGTGATTCTAATTCTGATCATTACATGATAATGATTCTTTTAGTATTAAGTTTTTCTCAAATTCTTTACTTAAATGGGGAGAGTCCAAAATTATCTGTCATCTCCATTGGCATATCATTTTTAAAAAAATGAAAATAATTTTTCCTGTTTGTTTTTTACAGGAATTATCTTAATATCATTTCTGCCATAATTGTGGAATCCATTTTCATTTAAAGCCCCAAACAAAAGGTAAGTCTTCCGGGAAAAAGAGTCTCTCCAGAGTCTCTCCAGGGAGGACCCACAAGTAATACAGAAAATATGTCATTTGGAGAATATGCAGGTTAAGGGGGAAGTACGGTAGCTGTAGCCACTGTTTTGTCCAGCCTCATAATGTTATAAGAATTAAATCATAATATTTCAGTTGTATTGACTGAAAGACAAAGAAAGATTCTGAATGTTGTTATATATTCTCCGGTCAAGCATGACACATTCTTTTCACTGTTAGTATTAAGATAGCATAAACTTTTTACCTATCATCTTCCAGGGTAGCTTACCTTTTGTACATTCCTCTATGCAATATTCTCCAGGGAGAGAAGGGACAGAGGAATGAGCCTGGGGTAGTTAACATACTATCTGGACAGGTGCTCGCTATTTGCAGTAAAACCCCCCATCTGAACCTGACCAATGCAGATCGTGCTGATAAGGTGCAGTCCTGTTGCATTTGTGAGCTCCATGAAGTTCATGAACAACATTGTGGCCACCTGAGATACACATTAATTCACTCAACAAACATTCTCAGCACCTACTTTGTGTCAGGTGCTGCAAAAAGACACCAGGAACACAGCAGTGAATACAACCAGCCCAGTGCAGAGGGGCCTCAACATGCCAACAGCACTCTCTGCTCAGTTCTGAGGAAGATGGGCATTTACTTCTCCAAGTTTCATCTACTGAACATCAAATATCTGTTCTACTAGTTACAGAAAGACTAACAGCTACAAATTTAAACCACCAGGTATTTTCTCGATACCTACTACAGGTAAAGTACTGTTAGATGCTAAGACTCCATTAGTGCATAATAAGGAGAGGCAAAGAAAAAGAGAGACACATGCATAAGTGACAGAACAAGACAGTGTGATGAGGCTAAAGTCCATCCCCTTAGCAGTGAATTTTAGAGCAACAAGGACTGAGAAAAATGCTTGCTGAACTGTGTAGGGACAGGTTAGGGTAACACCCCATATTAGGTCCTTTGTGAAGAAAAAATTTACAAGCAAAATGTACACTAGGGATTATTGATTTAAGAGAAGTTAGGGAGTACTATAGAATGTGAAGCAAATGCAAAAAATCTTACAATCGTGTTCTCTAATTTCTCAAGTCTTTCATGAAATGCCTCTTTGAACTCCCCCTTTCTGGCCTCAGGAGTTAGCTCAGTAATTCCTAGTGTGCATGTTACTCCACTTATGCTAAGGAATGTTCCATCTGACCTTAAAAACTGTCCTTGGAATTCAAAGTCCTTCTGAAGCTCTACTTCATTAAGCCATCCCTGACTTCTAAGCCAGTATTGCTCTCTTTCTGGAATACATGTGATTTGCTTTGCCTCCTAAAACAATCAAATGCACACAGTTCCATATGTTTAATGCTTATCTGTTTTGAGTTTTGTCTTCCCAGATGTTAAGTTACTTAAAGGTAGTCCCCTCTCTGTTCTTCTGCCTGTGATCTTTCATGCTATTCAGCAGGGCCCATAATAAGAACTGAATAAATATTTTTGCTCTGACCAGACAACATGTCTTAGAGCTATAAAAATCCCTTTCAAATCCTTGTCAGCAACGACTTTCCTTGACTTACACACTCTTAAGACTCATAATAAAATCCCTTCTTACCTAGTATTTATTCATTACTCCTATATACATGTGCTTAACACTCCAAAATAGAATAATTGACATAACCTTGACTTCTAGGGATGTGATTCAAGATTGGTCCAAGTATGACTCAAGCCTTAGTTCTAAGTGCCAGACATATGCCCTGTGTCTTGCTCCAATAAGTTACTTGCATATTCTCTCATTCTTTGGAAAGTATGGAATAAGTGCAGCCTATCTGGGGAAACTTCTAAATAATAGCATTCGCCAGCTGATTTTTCATTTCTGCCATGGAATGGTCTGAAATTTCAAGGATAAGTTATTGCTCGGCATCCTTAATCATCCCAAACTTGCAATCCATACTTTAAAATAACACTTCTAACTAATCACGGAAACTATCAAAGAAGATATGGATTTTAGAGAGACAGTAACTATTATCATTATACTACATGCAAAATGCCCATGATATTTCTGTTCAATTAGGGGAAAAAATATGGATTTTTCTCTCAACCATCAAAGTACATTTACAAATCAGCATTGGATAATGTTGAAATAATTATTCAATAGTTTGAATTTAGGGAGAATCCAACACTTCTCTCTCCCCTGACAGATTGACAGTGCATTATAAATTCCAACAATTTATATTTTAAGGCCCCAGCTTCCCAGGCCTGCCAGCCATGTCACAGCCTTGAGGAATTATGGCCGTTTAATCAGGGTTGAGCATTTCCATGCTCAACCTTCAAGAAGTGATGCTGTGCCCATGTTTTCACCAGTGATAGATGAATCCACTTACTCCACTGCTTCCTGCGTGACAGTACTATAGAAGCCCTGCAAAAGTTCACACTTCTCAATATATCAAAGTGTAGCAGAACAATGACCTTCTAACATTTGTTTTCAACTGTTTATAGCCAACAGTTCATTACTTTCCCAAAACGGAGATGAAGGAAGCCAGCGAATGCTCACTGTAGTAAAGGAGGTACTGCAGCATATTTCAGGCCCAGAAATTGATTACATGGAATCCTGAAAGAAAACTCTTAAGAAGCATGTTCTCCTACTAAGCCCCAAATGCCATGAGAGGCAAAAAGTCAGAATGACAACCGTCATATCTTTTAGTGTATTGTTTAAAAGATGTATGGGTCTCTTTTTTTGTTTGAGATTGCCAATCAGCCACTTCCAGTAGTCACAGCCATGCAATCTAAAACTCTCTATGATAACCCAGAGGTCTCAACAGGCAAAGTGCATTCTTGAATTTGGATTGTAATCACATATGTGTTCCTGCTCCCATAAAAGGAATGAGATTATATATGAGTTCTGTTTTAGTTTTCAAATGCCACTCGAACTTAAACTAAAAAAAAAAAAAAAAAAAAAAAAAAGAAGAATACCAAGTGGTCAAGTGGTTTTGGTTTGTTGGTTCATTTTTCTTGTAGCTCAATATCCTAATTAACCTTTGCAGGTCTTAACTTTCAAAAGTAGAAAAGAAGCATGCATATGAATTAACAGTTACTAGTATTCATGTGTCAGGTGCTATACATTATGTCTTTTTTTTTTAAAGAGAGAGAGAGAAAATTTTTTAATATTTATTTTTTAGTTTTCAGTGGACACAACATCTTGTATTTTATTTTTATGTGTATGCCAGGCAAGCGCGCTACCACTTGAGCCACATCCCCACCCCAACATTGTCTTTTGAATCACCTAACATATCAAGGATGTAGCTCGCATTATCACCTTTATTTCACAGAGGAGGAGGTGAAGGTGAAGCATCTGGGCTTGTCCTTCATCGCAGCCAGGAAGGCAAAGACAACTGTTGAAACCCATACAACCTGGTGTCCGAGCAGGTCACCGATCACTACCTCATTCTGAGCTGTTCTCTCCAGCAAAAAACTTACCTAAACAATTCACAGCATTTACTCTTATCCCAGGACCCACTCTCAGCCTGGTATCCTTTCAAGATTTTAGTTTTTATTCTCAGGTACATGGAAGGAAAGTGAGGGCAAGTAGTCAGAAATCCCTCCCAGACACTTCTTGTACCACTGGATTTTCACCTGTTTCTTTCTTTCAAGGAGACAAGAATTAGTTGTGTTTGCCCAGTGTGGTATAAAGGTTTTGTCACCTGTAGTGACCCTAATGAAGGTGGTGACATGAAGGGATAAGTTGGAACAAATTGTGACACAATGGTAGGGCTCTCCTGGAGAATTGGCTACCTGTGAGTAATGACTGCTCCAGGTGCCTGTGGTATGAAGGCAGGCACCAATGCTAATTAATTTGCCATCTCTACCACAAATCTTTGACACATAATTAGAATGCTTCTGGGGAGTTGAGTAAATGAGGTCTTAAAGTCATCCTCAGATGATATCTTTTCTTTTTCTCAGCTTTCCAACATTTTTTTTTCCTTTCTGATATCTACTGTATGTGTAATCAAGCTTGGGCATAATTACATAGAAAAGAAAGTATGTGTAATATCACTAAACCTCACTAACAATTAAATCATTGGCAATCCTATCCAAAGACATCCTTGCCTGTCTGGGGCCATTAAAAAAAATCTGGTGGATAGAAGAATCCACTGAGAAGTTTGATTCAAATGTAAGTTCTGGTTTTTACCTTCAAAAGATTAGGATTAGAGACTCAGAGCATGTACCATAGATCTGGATTTGACACTCCAGGAATTGGAGGCAGGACATTTGGGTCACAAATTGAGCAACACTATCCTAAACCCAGGTGGGTTTCCCTACCCACCTGGGAGCTGTAACAGGGCTTAATACCAGCCACACCTGTGTCCTTCTTATCTGCCTAGGAACCATCTGACTCCCCTGAAAACATCATCTTTTGGGACTTATGTAAGAGAAACCTCACAACCCTGTTTCAAAATGAAATTGGAGAGGCTGAGCTCTTAACCTCAGTGCCCTAACCTCTCACCTACATTCTCTCCCATCCCTTGATTAATTCCCTTTATCATTTATGGATGTGATATTTCCTTTTCCTTGCCTCCACAGAATCATGCATTATTTTTAGAGTGAAATTGTGCCTCATACTCATCTCTCTATTCCTTAAAATAAACATGTATAATAGGCATTCCATAATGTTTTTTAGAGGGAATAACAGAAATCAAGTCTGTTATACTTTGCGTGAGATATCCACTAAAGCTCATGTGACACCATGCAAGAAAGTTTAGAGGTGAAATGATTGGGTTATGAGAGCCTTAAGCTAACAAGTGCACTTATCCTCTGGTAGGAGGTGGATGGGTCATTGGGGGCATTGGAGGGTATGCCTTTAGGTTGTTTATTTGTACTTGGTAAGAGGAGAAGTCATATTCTCTCTCTCTCTCCTCTTCTCTCTCTCTCTCTCTCTCTCTCTCTCTCTCTCTCTCTCTCCTCTAATTTTTCTTGTTGGCCTTTTGGTCAGGGCAGCAAAATATTGGACTCAAACAAAGCCTAGGAGCTACTGCTTTAACTGTCTTCTGGAGCCAGTCCACTCACAGTGCTAGAAGCCTTCATATCACTATACTGATGATAGATCAGCTACCACCATTGACTGAGCCATCGAACCAGAGCACTGTGCAATGTGCTGTGCGAGTGTTCATTTCACTCCCTTCTAACATCCCAGCAAGGGCACCCACAGAGAAAATCAGGAGGAAAGAGAGCACAACTTTAATTCTCAAAGCCCTGTCTCATCCTGGGCAAAATAATGGCTACTGACCTCACATCCAATCAAAGCACGTCCACTGGATCTGCTGAGTGCAATGTCGTGGCCCCTGGACATAAATCATTTCTATACATGAATGAGGAGCTTGTGTGGAAAAGCAGCTGTGTTTATAAACCGCACACATACTGACTCTTCCTTTTACACAGACACACAAACTTCAAACATTTAAGACACAAGAGTGTCTTTCAATTTATCCTTTTTTTTAGAAGTGTGTAGATATAAGGATTACAGGTTTCATGCCTGTCTAGGAAGAGTGATCGCTTTGCTCTCTAAGAACTTAACTCCCAGGCTTAATTATTATGCGAGTATGCCAGTGTATTAAGCTTGTAGGCCAAAAGCAATTTAAAGCCTAGGCCGCATTGACTTTCAAATTATTTTATCTTTAATTCAGATGCATGCTTTGTTAAGGCATTTATCACCTTTATGCAATCAGCCAAATTGTCCTGGGACTATAGTCCCTCAGAACTTCTAATCCCACCAGGTCCAAATCAGTAGCAAAGAATGACATTTCATACCCTCCCATGCACAGTCGGTCTTGGAGGGCCCTCCTCAAGTGTCTCATCTTTGAATGTCTCTATCTCCTACTTGTGGGACATGTATCCAGTATTACAGATCTTGGCATCAGGGCCATTTACTCTTAATTATCAAGACACCATGGTGCTCTTGGAAAAGTAGACACTTGGATACAAAGCCACACTCCTTAAAACTAGTCAATGACTTTCTGTTGTCAGTAAATCACATCTATTTCTTCATGGACTAGGTCAGATTCTTAGAAAATTTAGCAAACACAAATATTCTATTGACTTAGAATATGAAGAATTAACAGATCACCAAAGCCTCTGGAGTGAGACCTGTCCCTTGCAAATATTAGTCCTGCTGGGTGTATGCCAATGGCCTCTAATAGACCAGTAGTCCTGCACCACCTAGACCTCTTTACCTCAGTGAGGAATGTTTCCATGCATGTCACATGTTAAATCTGTATCTAGGAGAAGGAGGGAGTTTCTATGATAATGAAAATAAAATACTTTTACTGTTCCTTTGTCCTTAATATTGTCATTTTATATTTAATATTTTTGCCCTAATTGTATACATTGAGAGCTAGGGAACAGAATCATGAAGAAGGAGGTTTTGGAAAATGAATAAATAAGGTTACACTTCAAAAAAGAACATCATGCATTTGTGAAAAAAAAAAATGGTATATGGGATTCAAGAAAATGGAGAGATCCCTTACAGTTAAAAATGGAACAATAACCCTGACGATAAGGGTTTTCTTGCAGATCAATAAAATAGTGTCTACTGAAACTGTAAGGTACCATTTGCATTATCTCAAGTAACATTTTTAAATGTTTAACACTGAAATGAGCAATCTGATATATGAAGATTTTAATCTGGTTTGATCAGATCATTTAAACAAAATTAAACTTTGAAAAAGATGCAGTTTAGGCTTGGGGAAGATTGTGTGTATGTGTGTGTGTGTGTGTGTGTGTGTGTGTGTGCGCAAACACTGTTGTATAAATCAATAAATATACATTCTAGATTTCACCCACTTCACTGAAGAGTCCATTGAGTGCTTCTATTGACTGACAAGGTGACAATCACAAATACTCTCTGATATTACATCTTCATGCCACTCTCTTTCTCACCCCTGAACATGGCAACATGCATTCACGGTGTTTTTATTTTATTTTTGGCGGCAGGGGGGGGGGCACATTGGACTGACCATCTCCATTTTGATTTTGAAGACCCTGCCTTCCTCTTGCTGTCCCTGAAATCCACATTCTTCTTCTCAGGACATGCCACTCAGGGAAGCTTAAAGAATTCATCTATAAATATGCTCTCAAGTTTGACTGACCAATACAATCATGAAAAGAAAAGGCATGATAGTAAAGCATTTGATTCAGAGTCGATATGAATAACATGTTGACAGGTCTGTGGGTTGCTAGTGGAAACTTGGCCACTTTCTCCTGTTAGTGAATAATGTTCTGACAAGCTGCAAACTAAATATTTGGATGAGAGTTTGAAGATCCTAGAAATCTTCTAACTAATTAAGATATAACATGAGGATCTCCAAAAGAACAAGAATAGATTTGGGAGGATGAACATCCTAGCAAGTCCACATGCCTCTCCAGTGAGTGAGTAGGTTCAGGTAAGGTGGAACATCTCAGTGGAATCGCACCCCTGGAGGTCATGAGGGAAGTGGAAAGAGTTGTTTGTGGGGCCTGCAGGGCAGAAACGTGTGTATTTCTGGCTTCTGATCCTTATACTGATCTACTTATACCAGGCAAATAGAAAAAGTCAAGCTGATGTTTGAGAAAGTCAAAGTGATTTTCAAGAGTGTGGGGGGAGGAGAGGTGAGGCACGATGGGGTGATCATTTCTGGCCGCTCTGATGTGGTAAGTGAGGGTTCACAATGCCTGGGGTGCCGAATGGAGGATAAGTGGGCTCAGGCTCATAGGTTTGCTTTTGTGTTTTATCTGAAACTAATCAGTGAGCGAAAAAGCAGAGGTCTCTTGGCATCTAGTCCACAGTCCATCTTTGATATAGGGGTGGGGGAGAGAGGGCAGGGAATTTATAGCAAGAGAGCTCTCCATTAACACTAATGAAGAGTAGACAGCTAAGTCTTGTATGCATGCTGTGCCCACACTGCACTTTGTGAGGGGTGATTATGATCTGAAGGGAGCTCAGAGCACTCCCTCTGCACACGCTCTTGGAGAAAGGCCCTTCACAGAGGACTTGCCGAGCTTTTCCTGCTGTCAGTGTTTTGAGCCTAGCAGTTGTTAACCATCTCTCACCCCAGTTCCCCCATAAAGGGGTGAAAGGGAATGATGCATGGGAAATGGCATTATTTGACACTTGGCAGAGGGGCTTTCAAGGAGCAAGTACAGGCAAAGGGGAGAATTTGAAAAGGAATAAAAAATAAAGCTGAATAGCAAGAGGCTCAAAGGAAATAACCAACCCTGTACCTAACGTCCTTGCCGGCACCCTGTTCTTTGAAACTGAGGCAGAAAGAGCAGCCATGTGAAACCAAGAATATGAGGCTGGCAAGCACCCTATCTGAAGTTGGAAAGGAAAGGGATGATGGAAAGACTGTAGGAATGACAAAGAAAAGGGAAGTTACAACAACAAACTCTCTAGTCTTCAAGTCCATCTGGCAATAGAGTCCCATGTGTGCATCTGATGCTTCAGAAATATGCAAGGGCAAGAAAAATATTGACCTTTTCTGGGGCACATTCAAGCCTCAGCACTGAACTTAACAGGTTGGACCAATGTAAGGAAAAGCAGAGTGAAATTTTATAAATATAAAATACATGTGATTTTTCTAACTTACAAATTTCACTGATGCAACCCGGGGAAGTCCAGGCTAAGGAAGGACTTATGATTCCCGCAATCTCAATAAATCTTCAGAGCAAATTTGTGTTTGATGACTCTGACTACATGCCTATATGCTACCATATAATGTAATATCAGCATGATGACTGATGGAATAAATAAATAAGGTTGTTAAGTAAGCTAATTCAATAATGAACTACTTATCTGGAGAGGAATCAGTCTACTCTCTTAGTCCACATCTAAAGTGGTATTCTCTTTTTGAAGCAAGGAAATTTCAGACAAACTTTGGTAAAGAATGGGCTCAGGAAGGGGGGAAGTCTATGAACACTGTTACATAAAATCAAATTAAAGAATGTTTTTTTTCTAGAATAAAATATACATAAATAAAACAGCATCTTTTGCATATTAGAGGGTTGCCATAGAGAACAAAATCTTTTTGTGGATGAGGCACTTGGCTTATTAGAATGTAGTTTCTTCTGCTCTGACACAAATTCAAAATAACAATATGAATTAAGCCACTCAGGGATGACATGACAGCCTCATGATTTGGGGGTCCGGGATCTTTTCAGCTTACTCTCTTTGTACTTCACCAAGTGTCTTCACCTCCTGATCCCAAATGGCTGTTCCAGCTCCCACCTTTTATATCTCTGCTTCAGTACACAGAAGATAAAAGAAAAAACAAAACAGGGAATCAAGATAAAACTTTTTCTCACCTAAAGGTTTGAAGCACTTCTATTAACACTTATTGGCTAAGGTTTAGTTATATGACTCTATTTAACTACAAAAGAAGAATGAGAAATGCAGATTTGTTTCCATTAATATAGATAATAGATAATATGAGACACTGGCTATTTCTTTCACAGTCATGAATACAGAATACAGGAATTATGGGTTGACTAATTAACCTCTTTACCTTGACTCATTTTAAGAAAGGAATTTAAGTAGTTGGATATAGTGTGCCATGTAAAATATACAGTATGTTACATAAAATTAAAAAATATGTGTTACATATAAAATGTGTATCTTATGCATAAAGTTCACAACAACAGCATGGAAACAATCCAATAGCCAATTGATTAATCATCCAACTGATGAAGGTAAATAAAATGTGGTACATCCATAAAATAGAGTATTATTTTGTAATAAAAAGAAATGAAATACTGATACATGCTAAAACACGATGAACCTTGAAAAAATTATGCTATAAAAGCCAGTCAAAAATACCTCATACTTTATGATTCCATTTTTATTAAATGGACACAGTAGGTAAATCTATAGAAATAGAAAGTAGATTATTGTTTCTTTGGGGCTGTAGATGAGTTGAGGGCAAATTGTGTGAGTGAAAATGTTCTAAAATAGGTCATAGTGATCATTGTACAATTCTGACGATATACTAAAAACTACTGAATATTACATTTTAAAATAAATGGATCCAGGATATGTAAGCCATAATTCAATAAAGCTGCTGAGGAAAGGTAATAGAAAATGCAAATATCCTATACTCAGCATCTAACATATATGTTCTGACACAACCTGAATGATACCGGACTCTAGAATGCAGCTCAATACAAAATATGCAAGTTTTTCACATAAGCTTATGAACATCCTGCTTATGGGAAATATGAAAGACTTGGCCAAAACATGCAAAATGAGTTCATTTGTTGCAAATTAATAATTGCAATGGGAAGTGTGTGTTTGTGTGTTTGAGAGAGAAATGTAATATGCCTAATTTCTATTTCTTTTCTCAATCAACAACAAGAATACATTTTTTAAGTACATATATTAAGAATTACACTTTAGCTTCAAACATATTATCTCTTTTCATCTTTACAGATACTCATAAGATTACCCATTGGGTAAGATATGACATATCTTACCCAAAGCTATTTAGGTTGCAGTTTTTATGTCTGAGGTTTTAACTGAGATTTTCTAAGTTTAAAACTTGAACAGATGGAAATTCTACCTAATGAAAATTCCATTATGCAGGTTTGGCAATAAGAGGGTAGGAAATGACCTTTGTGTATATTACCAGTTTCCAGTACAAAGAATATAGATTAAGGAAGAAATGTGCTAAGTTGTTTTATTGAGTTATTCCATTGGTCTAAAAACATCCTGTGATTTTAATTAATAGATTTTATTTTAGAGCCATGTTATAATCACAGAAAAATCAAACAAAAAAGTGCAAAGAATCCCCACAGATATCATCCCCACAAACATGCTTAGCCTCCCACACCAACATTCTGGCCCAGAGTGAACCATGTGTTACAATTCATGAAGCAACATCATTATTATCAACTCAAGTCCATAGATTACAAAGCTTCATTTTTTTGTGTTATATCTCTCATAGATATTGACAAATGTGTAATGACAGGAATCCACCCTGACAGTATTATATAAAATAGTTTCACTGACCTAACAATTCACACTGGTGTGATTATTTCATCTCTTTCTTATTCCCCAAATCATGGAAATCACTGAGCCTTTTAGTTTTGCATTT
This sequence comes from Callospermophilus lateralis, assembly GCF_048772815.1. Classification (NCBI taxonomy): domain Eukaryota; kingdom Metazoa; phylum Chordata; class Mammalia; order Rodentia; family Sciuridae; genus Callospermophilus; species Callospermophilus lateralis. The sequence goes on from NC_135307.1 coordinate 19,269,808, forward strand.
TCCGGGTTGCCATAGTTCATATTATAGTATTTTCATCCTTTATAATTAGAAATGTACATTATGGGATTCTCCTCTATTTCTGGGGTGTGTTAGATTATTTCTTTTCAATGTTAATGAATACTCCATTATATACACATATCATAGCTTATTCATTCACTCACTTATTTAGCTGTGTCATTTGTCACTATGACAAATACAAGAGAAAACCAATGTACAGGATGAAAGATGTATTTTGTTTCAGTTTTGCAGCTTTCAGTGGGTGGCATTCAGCACTATTGCCTTGGCCCCAAGGTAGTGAGGCAGAACATCGTGGTGGGAGCAAGTACATGAAGGAGAAAAGTTGCTCAGCTTATGGCAACTAGAAAGCAGACAGAAAAAAATAAAATAAAAAAGAGCTGGGGACAAGAAATACCCTTCAAGGGCACACCCCAGTGACATGCTTCTTCTATCTTGGCCCCTGTCCTAATTTCCACCACCTCTTCCAACTGAACCCTCACAAACCCATCACTTCTACAAAGCATCACCTCTATCCATTTGCTGTATTGGGGGCCAAGCCTTCAACACATGAGGCTTTTGCGGACATCCAGAGCCTAAATATAATACTCAATGAATGATATCATCCATATTTTGACATTATGAATAAAACTGCCATATACATATATGTATGGGTTTTGGTGAGAAGATATATTTTACACTCATTTAAGTAAATACCAAGAAACACAATTCACAGATTATATGGTAAGAGTAAATTCAGTTTTGTAAGAAACTACCAAACTATATTCCAAAGTGACTGTGATTTTGTTTTGCTACCAAAACTGATGAGTAATCCTGTTGCCCTAATCCATGCAGAACTTGATATTATCACACTTTTGTATTTTTTTCCATTTTGTTAAGTGTTTAGTGACTTCTCATTGTTATCTTAATTTGATATTTCCTACTGAAGTATAATACTGAGCATTTTTTCCACACTTATTTGTCATCTGTATATAATCTTTGGTAAGGTGCTTGTTTAAATCTTTTGTTCAGTTTTTATTTGGTTTGTCGGTTTTCCACAAAAAAAAAAAAAAACTTTTTTATGTTTAAATGTAGCATAATCTTATAGACAAGATAGAGTGTTCAGAATACTGACATCTACTTTTAAAAAATTAGTCCTTATGAGATTTCTTATAGGAATTATAGTGCATATGTGGATTAGCAAAATGGTAAAGTCTACAATGACTTCTTTATTTTTTTTCAGGGCCCAGACATAAAGATATAAAAGATTTTAAAGCAGATAAAATTATAAACCTACCTTGTCAAAATAATTTGATCAGGAGGAACAGATTGAGTTTAACATCAGAAAACCCAGAAAACAGTGTCCCAGGATTTTCAGTAGGTATCAGAGCTCTTTTCTATTGTCAAGACGTCTTTTTTTTTTTTTTTTTTTTTTTTTTTGGTACTATGGATTGAACTACTCACGGGCACTTGACCACTGAACCACATCTCCAGTAATTTTTTGTATTTTATTTAGAGAGAGAGAGTCTCACTGATTTGCTTAGTACCTCACTTTGCTGAGTCTGGCTTTGAACTTGCAATCCTCCTTCCTTAGCCTCCAGAGCCGCTGGAAGTGGACCACCACCACACCCAGCCTCAAGATGTCTTTTAAAGGCTCAAAAGACACTCTTTTACCTTAACCAAAGAAACTTTATTTAAAAGCCTGTGAAATTATCAGCTCTATGTCAAAGATATTTCCTGTTTTTTTTTCTATCAACCCTCAATCTGAACATTTATAATAATCAGTTTGAAATAGCTGATTTTGCCCTATTTGAAACTTATAAACAGCCTTCAGAGAATTTGCCTTAGCAACACTGACCTAGAAACCATCCATAGTATTTTGCTATGTAGTCATTTCTAATCTAATGCTCTGTGACACCATGAGAATCTCAGCTGTAACTCCTGACCAACCTTGGATTCCAGGACATTGAGGCCAACACTGTGCCTTCCAGCCTCCAGCTCTTACTTGAGAACAACCAGCAATGAATCTGTCAGAGTCAACACTACATAATTAACCTCTGACCATCAGAGTTTACCTGTAGAAAATAAGTTGGTTTTTATGAAACTCCTAAACCAGAAGTTGAGCCACTGTTAGTAAAACCCACTTGAAAGTCAGACTTTAGGCATGGTCTGATGGAAAAAACCCATTACTTTTCAAATGGTTCTGATACTTGAAAATCAGAAGTATTATTAGTAACTACTACTACTAGTGACTTGGTTAAAACACTAAAGATTAATGCTCATCATGTAACTGCTATTTAAATACATCTATTGTCTCACATGAACCTACTCATTTCCTATAGATAATCAAAACATGTAAATAATTAAAATGTTGTATTCTTCCCTTGTTATTGACAAAATTCATGCATCTCTTACATATACAAAGGGTGATAACAGCCAACTATGAAAACGCCCTGACCATGTACATAGGTGTCATTCTTCTACTATGCCCCCTGGTGGTAGCACAAGGTTAAAATATGTGGCATGGTGCCACTTCTCCCTTGGAATCCTATTTGGTATTATTTGCTTTAATCTGTTCACTTTTTACTTCTCAAAATCTGTAAAATTAGATTTTAAAAATATTTGGTGTTCAGAATTCCAGGATACTTGACATCAATTCACAGCAAAAAGTGTCAAATGGTAGACAGTAATATTTTTTTTCTTAACCTTCTCTGATTTAAGTGAACCTAGGACAAGAATGTACAGGAATCATTTTTAACAATTATTCTAATTTTTGTCCTGATGTTCTTTCCTTTTTTTATTGATTTAAAACAACACTCTCTGTGTTTACAGACTGTTGAAATCTTTAATATATTTTTTCAAAGTATTTCTGTCTGTCTGTGGTAAAAATGCATAATGTAGAGAACAGTTTATTAGAATATAATACCTAGAAGCAAGTAAAAACCTTGAATTTAATGATGCAGCTTTTATGAAGGGTTTGATGTGTCACCTTTCGACCTCAGACATTTCATAACCAGTCTCTTAACACGGAGTGCCTTCCCTTGGCCTTCCCTGCATCTGTTCTGTGCAACCTGTTTTCATAAACGCTTCTGTTATCCAGTCTCCTGATGTAAACTTCCGTTGTTAATTATTGGAACAAATATTTAAAATTATCATAGAGCTTTCTGCTCCTGTTGTCATTAGGGAAGCCTTTGGCCGGCTTCCCTCATCATAATTTTGCTCACATTTCAACAGAGATTAATTTTGCGTCTGCTATATCAGCTCATTTGAGGTCTATTTCTTGAATCGATATCAATCATTTAAATGTGGCATGGTCCCATGGGATTCAAATTAGTCCAAATGGTAATTGAGCTGCTTTATGCTTAGAATTTGGTACCCACAGTTTGCCTATCCTCATCAGAGAAGAGACATAAGCAATATCGGTGATAAAGAGTAATGGCTATTCATACAGGCAGTTATGGACCAATAGTGGTAAAGTGATACTATATTTTCACAAACGTTTTCCAATAACTACTTGCTGGCTTGTCAAGTTAGGTAATAATTACTGGTAACAGGAAACATGCTTGTATTCAAACCTTTATTAAATAATAATTTGTTTTCCCATCTCCCTGAATACTTAAACAAATTATCCTACTTACATCTACTTAAACATTTCCTTTGTTCCTAATTCCCTTATGAAGACTTATGAAGATTTACTAATAGATAGAGAAGAGTTATTCCTTATTTCTATTGCAAATACCTGGAAAATAATTTGCACTGGATAAAAAACAGTGATTGATAAGGAAACATATATTCATAAAAATCATTTTGTGTCTCTGAGTTATGGTATCAAGAGAGTTTGGCAATTTTCTTTGTATCTTCTGGTTCATGTCTTTGTGCAAGATAGAAAAAGGAATGCAGAGACTATTGCTTTTTGTATTACTGGAGTAAACACCTCTATTCCCTCAAGACCTCCTAGAAAAATCATTTGGTGAGATTACCGTGCTGACAAGCATTATAAGTTGTCCCATAACAAGATCATGTGAACATATTTCCAGAAACTAGCATTTTTCGACAATTTGTGTTTGCTAAAGCTGTGACATTTAATGGGCTATTGCCCAAGTGTGTGCAGCAATATTCTAATTACCACACATTCCCCCAGAGATTCTATTATTACAGATAGAAGTCATATTTCATGTACTAATATTCAACTCTGTAACCAGAGGTTGAAAAATCTAGGCTACACATCAAAATTTCAGTTCAATATTCATGCACCATTAATATGATAAGGCAGGTGATGAAAGAATATCAGATTCTCTGCCTGGTCAGCTACCACTATTTTCTAATTCAAGGCATTATTTTCTCTTGTGCTATGGGGACATAAACACACAGATTTGAGTAAATTGCACTTTTGGGGACAGAAGTGACCTCAAAAATAGTCCAAATAATTGGACACTCTCACCAAGAAGCAGCCTTCCATAATGGAAACTTGGCCGATTAAATGAGATAGTGTACTCAAAGTGCTTCAAGTGATGTGGGTCCAGCATTAGTTTTCTAAATGGGTAACTGTTCTACAGAAGAAAAAACAGACACAAATGTTAGTGCATAAATTAGTTAAAAAATAAACAGAGCTAGGACGCAGACCTCCTGTTACCTACTTTAATCTTTTTTTTCCCACAACACCACAGATATAGAAAAATCTGCCATTAACTTCACCTATAGTGACTAAAGTATTCTTGAAAAAAAATCGCTATAAACTCATTTGAAGTTTATTAGATTAATAAAAAGGGGGAATCCAGTTTGTTTGATTGGCCATTTGATTTTAGATTAAAAATTAAATCTTAGAAATTCTTTGGATTCTATCACGATAAATACTCATGTTTCAATTACCCCTTATGTTTTTAAGAAAATAATTTATCTAGTTGAAAATCAAAGAGCATTGCATTGATTATAATTATTTAAATATTAATTTGTAATATATTTTTATTTATATGAGCATCTAGTATCTCAGAAACGCTCATGTACACATTTTCATGTGTTCCTGTGTACTTATTGAATGACTACTAGGCTCCCAACTGAGCAACCAGCATTGTAAAAGACAGAATGTTCTACTAAGTGTGCAAGTTTGGTACATAATGAGTAGATTGACAATTGGATAAAAGGATAAGACATAAAATGTTTCTTTTACCACTATTTCCTTTTATCATCAAATATCTAGTTGATATTGAATGTTCAACAAAACTATGAGGTCATTATTGAATATTCATCAAAACTATGCATCCCTTACTGCATAAGACACATGAATCGACTGAATCACTTTTATAGTTAAAACCGAATTCAGTCTTAAGATCATATGACTTTGCATCTCTTTGGGAAAAAACTGAGAATTTCATATCAGTCTCCTTTCATCATTCATATGGTAGCTTTAACATAGCCAAGAAAACTCTACAGAAAAAGTGCTAGACACTGTCAGTCCCTTAATCCCTCAGCTAACATTTTAACTGATTCCTTTGACCCATAGATTTTCTGGATTTACTCTCCATTTTCTTATCAGGTTATTGAGAATGGGGATGGAGCTAGTTCAAAAATCATGAACAAAGCAGTGCTTAGTATAAAATGAAGTGCCTCTAAATATATCTCATACAACTCCTCAATAGATACATTTTCTCCAACAGTCACCTTGGTCTTGTTCTCCACCTTTCTGTGATCTCAAAGTCCAGTAACACTCACACTCTTCCAGGCACATGGACCTTCCTGTGTTTGCTGGACATACCAGGAATAAGGTGTTTTTTTTGTTTGTTTGTTTGTTTGTTTGTTTGTTTGTTTTTTTTCGGTTTCTTCATGACTGAAACTATCTCCCTCCAATACGCACATGGCTGCATCTTCAGATTTGGCTTGACTGTCATCTTTTTGGTAAAATATTTTCCTGATTGTGTTCTGTTCAATTGCATCATCACCAATTAATCTCACTCTTCCCTTTCTTTAGCAATCTTCAGAGCACTTAAGAGCACTAATATAAGCCATATTACACTTACTTATTTGACTGATTTGTCTATTTATTTGCCCCCATTAGAAAATAAATTCCAAAGCATAAAAACTTTCTGTTTAGACAGAAAAAGAAAGACTCTAAAATTCCAGAGAGGATTTCAGACTGGTGCCTTATGGGGAAATAATTACAATTCGTGTTTCTAAAAAACAGAATAACATGGTCTTTGGTGTAACTGTCAAGGAAAGATGAAGGATCCAAGAGGTTCAATGAATATATCTGTTCTTGTTTCAAACTTGAGCAGTGTAATTAAAAAAGTGTATGGAGGTGGATAAACTGCTTAAATTCACACTTCTCCTATTTTGGTAGAAAGCCCAAATAGCTTAATGTACAGCTCATTATTTTTAATAATTGTGTATATGATATGGAAATTTTAATTTATGCACACACCTTATTACTGTTTAAAAAAAAAAAGATTACACACCCAGAGTGCCATGCACGCACACTCATAGACATGTTCATAGACACAAAGCAGAAGTACCACTTACATGACTTATTCTTTTTGACTTTGTGCTCTGACTAGTTCTCTATATATGTTAGATTATATATTTTTTTAATTTAAAAAACAGTGATTCACACTCCTTTGATTTCTCCATTGAATTTAGCACAGTATTTGACGTGTAGAAGATATTTCAATTAATAGATGTTTGGTAAGTGATCAAGTTGAACAAGGAGTTGGATAAAGAAACCAAGAAACTTGTCATTCATAACTACATCTGCAATTTTTTGTTGCATCTCATAGCTTTATGCTACATTCAGGAGGGATCAGTGAATGATTTTCATGCTATCTTTTCCCTTTCCAATTCAATGCCTTATTTTTTTTTATTTAAATTAGAGACATGTTGCTCTATCAATGAGTACCATGAAAAAAGTGTATATGTATGGAAAAGAATTCCAAGAATATAAAATTTGGATCACATACTTTTGCAGAGTATAGCAATTGCTTTGACAACCCAATATTTTTCAAGTTCAATGCAAGAGTCCTCAGGCTGTTGATCATACAATGAAACCCTCTACCATAGCAGAGCAGTACTATATTGTAGACATATGTAATACCCTCAAAGGGCCTCAGCCAAGTGACACGTCTAATATAAGCCACCGGCTACATCTAGCAATGCGTGTGGAATTGCTTTGTGTCCGGAATTTCAGGAAAATCAAATGAGTTAACATTTTGTCACCATAGAAATCTCATTAGCTATGCTTTTTGCTGTTTTCCTACTTCACTTTTTCAATCAAATACAATTCAAGGCTGAACCAAAGTGGCCAGTAGTTATTCAAGACGATTCTTAGGAACCCTGAGGAAAGACAGGGACCCAGAAAAATTTGATACCATTCTGGTGTAGTTAGAGGCATCTTTTCCTTATTTTCTCCTTTCAATTTATTTCTTGCCACAGTAAACAGTACTTTCTGTGAAGCAACATATCCAACCTACAGGAAAAGTTCTGTGAGAATCAAGTTGAATTAACTTCCATGCAAAGTGGTTCCTCATGGTGGTAACATCGATAGCATTACAGAGGGTCTGAAATCATTGCTCATTCTAAAATGCATCTGGGCAATTGGTGCAGTAGCACCCTCTAAATGACATGCTCACACCCAAATTATGTGGACTAGAGGCCAAGGGCTTTTATAGCATGCTCTTAAAATTAAAAAGATACTGACCATTTAGCTTTGATCTACAATTTCAATTTCACAAAAGAGTGGAGATCGAAGAACTACAAGACCTAATAAGAATAAAATCACCTCATGAGTTTATTTTTGGCACTAACTGAAAACAGATTTTGATTTTACTTAAAACCTTCAGTGTCATTGTAAAGTCTCACTGAGAGCGGTCTTCGCTTAATGCTAAACATTGTAAATTAAAATTCTAAAATAATAAAAGAGTGATGATACTGAGTCAGGCCTGGATGTTTTTATTGATCAGACTAAATGAAATACAAAAGGTAAGCACCGTGAAGGATCCAAAGCAAATTGGATTATTTGATCCAATTCAGTTTGGGGGAATCTAGACTGCTAATTACCATGAATATACTGAACAATGTTCCTACAAAAAACTTTATCCCAGCATTCTTTTGCTAGAGTCATAAAATATAAATATTTTCCATTTCTGTAGCTTTAAAAGATTGCATAAAAGAAGATAATGAATGAATTATGCTCTTCACTATTTAGAAATCCAGTGTTTTTAACACAGATTTGTAAATTTAAGATTTATAGTTGTAATTGATTTTTGTATACTGTTAGCCTGAAATCAAAATAATTCTATAAGCTACATTAATACTTATTGAATAGTTGTGAAACAAAATTTGTATTTTAGCGAGTAAATGTATGGGATAGATGCTCAAAGATATTTTTAAGCAAAGGTAATTGTGTTTGCATTTATTAAAAAAATACATTATTTAAAAAAATCAATTTTAAATTACATGCATTAAAATCATATGTTGCATATTAAAGTCCTTTGCTTTCTTTCCCTGCTACCTATACAGATGCTGTTTTTAATTAAAAGCCTAATAATAATATAATCAAGAAGTTAAATCAGCTATAAATACTTTTAAAACCAAATAGAAAAAGATATTTTTATAATGAATATTAAAATTTTGAGATTATTTCAACCAGTATTCCCCTTCATCAGTACACAATTGGAGTTTGAACTTACATGTCATCTTGCAGGTGTGAAAACCTTGCACTGTATTTCAGTAAATTGTTCCATGAGCCGGTTGTGGTAGCACATACCTATAATTCTAGTGGCTCTGGAGGCAGGGGCAGAAGGACCGCTAGTTCAAAGTCAGCCTCAGCAAAAGCAAGGTGCTAAACAACTCATGAAATCCTGTCTCTAAATAAAATACAAAGTAGGGCTGGAGATATGGCTTAGGAGTCACATGTCCCTGAGTTCAATCTCTGGTATCCAAAAAAAAAAAAAAAAAAAAAAAACATCCCATGGCAGACAGCCAGTGATCGGCTGTGGTCATGCTGCCTTGGATTTTTATACAAACTGTCTCGAGTCTTTTGCTCATAACCTCGCAATAGCCTCTGTGTCATCCACCTTAACACCTAAATGATTGACTCATTCCTTACTTTTCTTGTCTCTCTGCTCCATACTAACCATATGTGCAATCAGCCCTACTCTTTGATTTTCCTCAAAAGCAAGACGTCTGTGTATTAAACACTCTTGTTTAAAGTTTACAAGATTTGTAATCACAAAACCCAAACAAAACTGAAATTAAACAGTAAGTATTGCCATTCTTAACTGGCTTTGCCCTACTCTCCAAAGAACTTGGTCTTTTTTTTTTTTTCTGGAAGGCACCCATACCTCCCAGCACCCCTGCCTTTGTTAAACAGAACTACACAGCTTCCTAAAGCTCAGGATCTTAAGTGTGTCTTTATTTTATTTTTCTGTTCAACTTTGAATAACACTCACTTTTTAAAATTCTGATAATTTAACAGTCCTGAAGAACTAGTAGAGGATTGAAGATTTTCTTTTCTTTCTACTCCATACCAACTCCCTTGTACAAAATAAGATAAAATTAGTTTCCAACTTAAAGAAATTTTCCATCTCCCTTTCCCTCTTCAAAAGCAGAAAAAGTCACGGGTAGTTTTAAATAAGAACTAATTGCATTTTGTTACATACATATCCAAGGGCAATCAGAATTTGTAGGATTAGTTATCCATTGTAAAATTAGCCAAAACAAATTGCCTGAGGAATGACAGAATATAAAGAAAGATTCTGGAAGGTAACTTTCCTTGCTGTTGATCACTTACCCATTTACCTCCAAGTCCTATGTGTGATTAAAAATGCCCTCATGCTAACCAAGTGAAACTCATGTTAAATGTCCTGCAGATAATAAAATTCATTGTAGCTGTCACTTCTTCCAGGAAGTATTCTCTCTTCTCAAATGTATGCTAATTATTCTCCCTCGTTTCCATATTCTGCATGTGCTTTTCTCTTGGTATTTGTGAATGCCTATTTTATCTGCCCAATTTAATTGTCCCTCACTCACCCTTGAATTTGGATGCTGCCTGATACATAATGAATACTAGAAATGGTTGCCACGAAAAGAGAGTGGATAAATAAATTATAAAGCAGAATTTTAGAATGATATAATAAGACCAACCATATATACATAGATAATGATTAACACGTTAAATATTTTTTATTACTGTCCCAAGACTTCAAGTACTGGAATTTCCTTAGTTTGCTTTGTCCTTCTGTCTTCAAGGAAATGTTACTCCACTGTTTGAACTCCCTCAACAAGAAATAGAGAAGGGAAAATGTAATTGTTTGTTTTAACTGCCATATCCATATCAAATAATTTCACCCAGCTTCATCTCTAAATAACATCTTTATATGCTAAATAACCAGTAACGTTTTTCTATCTTGATAATGGGGGTCTATCAAGAGGCTATTAAATTATTATACAAGGATATTTTTAAAGGCGCTTTCTGAAGAATATTCATTTACAGAAACTTAATGATCAAGACCATCTGAAATATATCCAAGAAACACAAGGGAAAAAGTATATAATTGAGAAAAACATTGCAGTGACATATTACGGTCTGCCAAGTTTCCCATTATAGCTCCAGGTGAAAGCTCCCCTGGGTATCACTGGGCATGAACGAAATCAAACCAGAAGGGAAGCTAAACATTCAAATTGGTTCATGGCTTTATACTTTAGGGAAAGAAATTAAAGGAAAAAGATATGGAAAATGGTAATTTTTCTTGTTTAAATCTAACTCCTATTATTTCAAGGGGTTTATTTTGATATAAGACATGAATCCAGTCTATCCTCTGACATCATGAGACTGCACAGTCCAATGTACTGGGTGAAAAATGAAGCCAGAAACTTGAACATTTTGGCTTTTGAGACCACAGTGATTTGAGAACTGCAAAAAGCATATTACAAGATCAACAAAAGCTTTTCAAAACATTTGTATGACAGAATTAAGTTTTGGAAAAGAAATAAAATAAAAGATACTCTCACTACAAACAACTTTATGGGACACGATTTATAGACTATGTATTTCAAACCAAATGCAGAATTAAACATAAACTGGTGAATTATTTGAAATTCTATCTCAGTTTGGAACTAAAATCATCATTCTAGCTGTCAAAAAATAAATGTTATAGACATGCCCTGACAATACCACCATCTATCCAATTCATTGAAAGTTGCAACATTGACATCTATTCTCTTGAGGGTTACTGACATTGTTTTCATCATTTAGAGTTTCAACATTTAAATGAAATATTTTCACATATTCTACTTTCAGATCTCCAGAGCACTCCACTGAATTCACAATCTCCTCTGCATATTGTAGTAGCATCATCGCTATAATCTAAAAGTCATCTAACTACTTTGGCTTCCTGCTGAGAGATTCTTTAGTTGTTTTCAATTATAGCACTTTTCATTTCTTTCTTCTTGATTTCTGAAGCAGCTATCACGGAGAATACAAGAGTGTCGTAAAATATTGACTATATATTTAGTATGCCAGTCAACTGCATTGGCAAAATTCTCGAAATCATACGTAGATACATTTGCAAAGTGAAAGGTAACATTTAAATAACTTTGGGTATGGTGGCAAAAGATCAAGTGGCAAGGTAATTAAATTGAAAAATTGTTTTTCTTTAGATCTATTTTTTCTTTTTTGGTACCAGGGATTAAACTCAAGGGTGCTTAACCACTGAGCCCTAGCCCAGCCCTTCCCATTAGACCTATCACTGAGTCTTTGAGTAGTATGGAATGCCCTCATATCTGGGCTTCAATATCCTATCTAAAATATGATTTAATTAGAAAACCCCATCAGCTCCACTCTTCATTACTGGCTCTGTAAAAATGAACCCAGTCCCCTATTGAGCTGCTATAAGAATCTGGTCACATGAGATAGTTGAAATGTAAAGACCAAGTTACTTTCTAAATGTTAGTTTCATCAGCTCCCTGTCTTCAGCTTGACACCAACACCTGCCAACCCAAGATCTATTTTCAGGTTATTCTTTGATAATCCTGTAGACTCTGAAAGTCAGAAAAAGGGTCAGCACAACTAGAATTCTGATCTTGGACTTTAATTAGTATTAGTTAGAAAGGGATGAAGAGAGATGTTTCTTCCTCTTTATTAGCACCTACCTATGGACCCTGCACTGAGGCAGCCTTTATACTGTCTGTCAAAAGTTGTAAAAACTGTCACTCACCAGGTAAATAGTTCTACTTCCACTTTGAAGGTTATGACCTTTCAAACTTTTTAACATTTATGCCTTATCATATACTGGTGTTAAAGCAGGGCTAGTAAGTCTGGGGTCTTTGTGACTAAAGAGCTCTGGTTCATTCAAATAGCCCCAGTTTCCATGTCACTCTAAGGCTTTCTTGACGGTGTTGACCTTTCGATCATTTTTAATTTTTAAAAGGTGTATTTGATGCCTGGATGGTGCAAAGTTCTACCCATATGCTTGAATGAACCATTGACTCCAGTCTCACCACCGATGAGCTTATATTCCACTGGGGAAAGAAAGTAACCACGTGCACCAAAAATTAAATGATACTTACCGCGTCTCATTTTTCCCATACATTTTAACTTCTCTGAAACTGGGATGGCTTCTCTCAGTTTACAGGCCAGGTGGCAAGGTTGTTATGTCATCCCTGCCACGCATGTGCTAATGTAGCTCTGATGCTTGATAATGATACCGCCAGTTATCGGTGGTGATGAGCCCTGCTTCCTCACATGTTGAAGTTTGAACATTAGAGAAGCAGGGTTTATTTAAAAAGGGGTAACCTAGATTCTCCAGCGAGGGAGAAGGGGGCCATAGCTGGTATCCTGGTATCCCAAGAAGCAAGGTGTTCTGCCCCTGCCCTTTTTATATGTCCTAGGCTTCCTTTGTTCTCCTGCCTTTCCCCACTGGTACCTTAAGACAAATTAAAACAGTGGCACCAGTAGCTTTTGTGTTTTTCACCTAAAAACAAATAAAGAAAGAAGATAATTATTCGGCAGATAACTTTTTAAAAAAAATACATGAAGCCTCCTTTCTCATTTCAAGGGAAAAACTTTGACAGCATTTGTTGCTAATGACAAGATTTGAGCTTCAAATAAAAATTATAATCAGTTTTGGAAACTTGTATCAATTACTATGAGCTTGATAGCTCCTGACAGGACTGGAAGTGATATTAAGAAATATTATTTTTTATCTTATTGAGCAATCAATGTACGAAGATTCCTAATGTCTGCATAATTCAGTGATTCAAGAATTTTCCAATGAAAGATGTGTGATGTTCTAACATCATACCTAGGTAAAGGACTATTCAGAGTGAAAGATAGAACCTTGGATTGAAATTCAATAGAGTAAAAATGTTCATCTTCAAACAAGAATTTTCTTTAAATTTTGACAAAGGCAAGTGACAGGTTGAGAAAAAGTAACAGCCAAATAACCTTTATCCATTCTTCCTGTGTTACCTTCCTTGTCAGTCAACACTTGCACTGAAATCATGACACACAAGGCTAGCAAAGATGAGGTAGCCAGAGTTCTGCATCTTCTCAATCAGTGAGGTGAAGACAGAGTGCTGGTATATTGCATGCATCTCAAGAGGTAAAATAAAAACATTTTGTGCTATTGTCTCTGTGTTAACACAAATTAAATACACATACACTTGTGAGCTATAAAATACCCATCCATTGTGCAATACCATTTATTCTAAAAAGGAGTTAAAAGTTCTGATATCTGTATTTGAAACTGACAATTGCACAAGATAAAATGTGTGTTAATAATTTTAAGTTTTATTTCTCTTTGCTTATAAAGACAAATATATAAAATTTGAACAAAGACCCCACATTTTGATTTTGTATCAGATTCCTCAATTTATGTAGTTGGTTTTGGTTATCTGTAAAAAAAAAAAAGAATATATTTTTAAAAAATTGATGGTTTTAACTTCTATTATGTCAGTATTTATGTGCTGGTGAGACTTGTGATAGCTTATGTAATTGGGTATATAAATACCTTCCAAACTTTTGAGTTCACTGACCCAAAGTTTGGAGTTGGTTGGATGAAGTCTGTCATAGTGGGCACATATTTAGCACTGAAATCAGCAAATATAATTTCCCCCTTCTAAAGAGTCCACTGTTACACATTTACCTGCTTGCCTCTGGATGTAACATGAAAACAAAGACAAAACTTTTGGATATCTTCAAAATTTTTAAGAATGCAAAATGAATGTCTTGGGACCAAAACATTGAGGAACCATAGTTTTATGCAGTAAAGGAACTCATCAGGCACTTATTCATTCCTTAGAATTTCAAAAGAGTAGATTTTCAGGGTCAAATAGGATGGATGTAATCCCCAGTATATCCTCCTCCCTTGCTTTTCCACAGTGTGCACGTGCACATGCACACAGCATCACAATTACACATGCACATACACACAATCAAGCACACACACAGAGGCCCTACTGCCCATTTTCCTTCCTAAAATGTAAATCCTGTAAATCAACCTACCCTCACTATGGGAGAAAGGAGGGTGAGATGGGGGGAAATGGGCCTTTTTTAATAAACCCAAAATTTCCTTGCAAAATGACACTCATGTAAACACTTAGCGATCCACATCTTTTCAACCTTCAACACCTGTGCCATTCATGTAAACTATCGCCAAGGTGAATAGCATGTCATAAACTGTGTGCAATTTAAACTCCATGCAAGAACCATTTTGTCAAAGCTTTACAATGAGAGTCTAAACATAATTACTTCCTTTGCTGCTCACTATAATAATATTAATCACACTGTTTCTTTTCATATTTACAGCTTTGCTTTGAAATTAATTACCAAAGGCCATGCCATTCCCCGGTGAAAAATGGAAGCCACACTTATTTTCATTAACACACTTAAACCATAGAGATGATGTCAGAGAAACACAAAAGACCCTCTACATACACATCTGTAAAATGTAAAAATCTGTGTAATCGGTATACTTTAAAAAAAATAAATGAAAATTGTGGGAAATGTACCATGGTTTTCAATTGCTTTCAATTACCATTAAACCTTTTGGAGAGCGATTTGCATAATGTTTCATAAACATGTAGGCAGATTAACCTTTTTTAGTTAATTTATTCATTAGCAGTAAAAATTCAAAGCACCTCTTATGAGAAAATAATGTCATGCTGTTAAATTACATGGAAACAAAGCAATTGGGACATACTTGTCTAAGTTCGCACTGTGTCAGAACACAAAAAAGTGGAGAAGAAAAAAAAAAACTTTGCCTGTTTGCAGAGTGTTGATTAAATTGCTGGTTTGTGAGCAATTAGTGGTATTACTAGAAGATTAGGTGAAGTATTAATTAGAGTTAGGCCAAATGACTTCTGCAGAGAAAAGAGCCCTCCTCCCACTGCATGCGAGGGGCGAGCAGGGGGCTCTGGAGGCTGTCCCTCCAGGTCCCTCTCGCCCACAGGGACTGCAGGACCCCAGGTCAAAGCTTCATTCAGGAAAATATGCACCTTTCTTAAAGAGTTCTTTTGTCATTATACCTCAGGATACATAAAAATATTTTATGCACTTTGACTAATGAGAAGGCAAGACTCGGCTCTGAAATTGGTTCAGCCATTGAATCAAAGCAAAACCCATCACAGATGTTTCAAGGAAGCAGTAGGAGGCCAATGGGAGATGATTTACCAAAACCAATGTGAAAAGAAAGAAAAAGAAAATTAGTCCAGTGGCATGAGGAGTCTCAACAATCCATTGACCACATTAAAATAAAATCAGGACAAGGCCAGGGTAATGTGCTTCCTGACTAGGCCAGGAGGATCCAGGCTCTGGTAGGTGATAGAAATTGTTATAGGATTCTGGCTTCTTGAAATCCATGTTATAAATACACAGGTGCCTGCTGAGGGACTTTAACTTACAGCAGAATTCAGTCTGAAATAATAATCAATCTGCTCTCTTGCAGTCCAACCCCTTCCACCCTCTCTTATCCTTGTAAGACTGCTCTTTCGTCCCTATCTGCCTCTTGTCCTTTCTTTCATGACCATTGCTCATTGGTCTATAATGGGAAAGGCTTGCGTGGCAGAAACCCTATATCTGAACCTTTCAAGCCTTCCATTGTTTTAGAAGTCAAAGTCAGTTTTTCACATACAATTTCCAACTTCAAAAATCTTCGGAAATTCAATCAGTACTCATTTTGAGGTCTGTATTTCATTCAAAGAACATCCTATTTCCTTGTATTGTACTATAGCAAACCACCTGACAAGAATTTCAAGTCCCTGGAAGACCGAACTCATGTTTTATCCATATTTGTACCTGCATGTGTTTTTCAGACTATTTTGCACAATTGTGTGTGATATCTGCCTATGTTTAAAATATTTGGTCAGTTAAGTTTTAGAAAACCTAATGATCTCAGTTGGTTATCATGTATCTGTGAGAAAAGAAAATTAACCTTGGGGAAAAAAAAAAAAAGTATTGTTTTTACTTAATTTCCCACCATGTCCAGGTAAGGAAAAAAATAGTAACAGTACAGGGCTGCTCCAATTGTTTCTTCAGATATTTGGTGGATTATTATTATTTTTTATTTAGAGGAGCTAGTACTATGGTATCTGCACATAGATATTTCCTGACTGCAAACACATAGATACTCTGTGAAAATAAAATTAGACATCCTAAAATAAATATTTATTATAATATATATTATTACATTTATCATCATCATCATGTATATATGTATTATATAGATCATGTATATAGATGTCATATGTATATCCTCTTGGTGAATTAAGCAACAGCTGAGATCTCTTTTCTCATGAGCAGGTCTTTTCCTCCTCTCCTTCCATTCTTGAGGTGTGAGCTCTGTCCTTCTTCCTTCATCCCAGTCTAAACTGACAAAGTGCCACCCGCCACCTTCTCCGGACCACATACAATCATCACTAAACTGTTGCTACCACCACCCCACTTCTATCGCTTCTGCATCCCTTCCAGCATGATTCCCTGCCTGCTATATCAATCCCAAGATTTTTCCCAAGTTAAAGTTAATTATATCCTCTGGAAATCTTCAATACTTCCCCTTTACCCAAATCAAAACTACAGTCAAGATTTTAAACCTGCTCTGAGGGCCAGGTGCAACCCTGGGAGCCCTGCCCCTGTGTGCAGCCCTGCCCAGGCAGTCATTTAAAAGCTTCCATGACACTCCATCAAAAGAAGGTCTCTATATGGAAAAGTTGAGTTACATGGCTGAATTCATTTTTAAGAGTTATTAAAATTGAATAAAATAGGCCATGAAAGCTAATAAGGACCAAGAGAGGTCCAGTCAGTAACCTCACAGGACAGTCACTCACCTTTAGAAAGGGACCATTAAATTCAGAAAACAAGGAAATTACACTCCAGCTGGAGTGTGGTTAGAATATTCAGGGGCAGAACCACTAAGTCTACTGTGAGGAGGGTGTCTGTATCCCAGACTCACCACCATCCTAAAGGAAAGGGGAGATGTTATAAATGGACGGAATGTGGGGTCTTGGAAAGGCTGGATGTCTGTGTGCCTCACTTCTAAAAAGGCAACTCCCAGACAGCTGGATTATAAACTCCTGGGAAATTTTCTGTTAGCTAGATCTGCATGAAATCAAAACTCAAGCTTAAAAATTCAACTATGAAATCACTCACTTATTATTTTGTCAATTGAAAGCCCAATATGAGATCATAAAACTTGCTGATTAATAAGTACTGACTCCTGGGTAATTAATGTTCTCATGTTTTACATATATGATTATTATTCTTTCTATAGATGAGGAAACTGAAGCACAAGGAGATTAGGTCAAATACACACACAGCTAATCAGAGCACTGAGAACCCAGGCCATTTGGCTCAGAAGCCGACACTATCAAATTTTAGAAATCATTCTTCCCCAAGCTGTCATGGAGAGGCAGCCCAGCACAATGGGTAGCTTTATAGCACATCTACCTGAGTCTGAATCTCAGTTGCATCCCGGGTATGTGACCTGTAACAAACTGTTTGTTCTCTCTGGCCTCAGTTTCCTCTTCTTTAAAATGGTGATATCAATATTACCAATCTCCTAGAATTATCATGAAGATTATATTAACTTTGTACAATCACCTGGCATGTAATGAGACATATTCAATATTTGTATTAAATGCCTATAGTGCCAGGTTTCATGGAAAGTAAGTAACAGTTAAAGTAATTCCTACAATAAAAATGACTGTATTTTTTTAAAATCTCGAAGTCTGAAGTTCATGTTCTTGTGTGCCTGCAGCCTAATAGATCATGTTGTGCCAGTTTGGTAAGTAGATTTGTTAAACGGGTTCTCTAAATGATGGTCACTGAGTTCAACATTCTGAGCCTCATTGGTCTTCCTCGTTTTTTCCTTATAGGATGTTTCAACTGTGCAGGTTCATTATCATTTACTTTGCTATCATCCTAATCAAACTGTGATTCTCTTTCAGGTCTTCACCAAAAATCTCCTGTTAGTCTTCCAGCTTCCTCCTGGCCCCTTTCCTCATTCTTCATGCATTAGAAACGTCGTTTTAAAAGACAGATCCAATGATGTCTCTTGTCTGATTTCAACTATCTAATTTTTTCCCCTACACTTAACGGTGTATTACCATCAGTGAAGAAAGTTTTGTTTAAGGAATATGTTGTAGGTGTATCTTAGCCTCATTGTTGGGATACAAGTTTACTTTGTCCTTTGGATTATTCTTTCATTCATTCCATTCCATTCTCTCTTCAGGTGTTCATCTCTTCACTGTGTTTTCATTAACGCTGCATCCCAGTCTTTCTAGCACAATTTCCCTCTGGTTTCCATGAAAATTATTTCCATAGACACTGCATATTATTTGTTTTATCACCACCATGTCTGTCTCTCAGGATAGCAAAGCAGGGAAGAGAGAGCACTAGAGAAGCGCAATGTCAATATTTGATGATTCGGTGGTGAAAATGACATTGCTAAATTCCTCAAGTTAAAGGTCAATGCTATGACTTTCCCATATTAATAAGAAACGTGAAGACGATACATATTTGTGTGGCAGAGGGAGCTGCCTGTGGATCTCAGAATTACTCATGAGGAAAATAAGGTAAGCTTGAATATTAAAATGGCAGGTTATACAAGCTGGAGGCTGAAGACCTTGAACAGAAGTATAATCTCTCTATAGGAAAAGTATTGGAAGAAAAGAACAGTGTATCATAGAGGGAGAGTAAATAGTGGGCACACTTTAGGATTCAGTGTTCTGTACACAATCATATTAAAATTCTGGTTACTAATGTACATGGGGGTAGAAATACATGGCATGAAGAATGATTTTGCCTTGCAGAGTATTTTATTCTAACATTAATGTCAATACAATAGTTTCCTAATTGGGAGAATTGGGTCCCATTTATGCCCTTATCCCCTTGTATTTGACCATTTTCTGTCAGCTCCCCCATTAATTATCTGAGATTATCATGAAATTTTTGCATATCAGAATCTTCTATGGCCCTCTGTTTTAAAAGAGGATGTGGGAAAGTCAGCCCACATTTGCAGTGTGTCTATTACATGTCTAGCCATTTGCTACAAAAGCATAGTGTGATGTTTAATTCAGTCCTTGCAACAATAAATAGGAGAGCTATGTTCCCATCTTATAGGAAGGAAGCTGAGACCAAGAGAGAAAAGTAACCTACCAATGTCCAACAGTCCTGCTGAGACAATGAGGCTCCTGTGTCACAGCCCAGCCTTTGCTGCATCACACTAAGACAGCGTGCAGTGACTTTAAAGGCCTTGGATTCCAATGGACACCACCTTGCAGTAGGGCTTCCCAGGGATTCTCCTTATTTCCTGTCACCCTCTGTGTCTTGGATGATGAAATATTCGGCCTGAATGTTTCTCTCCCACCAAGCCATTAATCACATCTGTAACCCTGGCCAAGAAAATGGGGTCCCATAACAAGTAGACAAGATGAAGAAATGCATTTTTTATGAAGATATTAACCCAATTGTGGAGACAATTAATTTAGTTAATAAAGTATCTCTAAGAAATCCTTCTTAATACCACTGAATAAAGTACTGGTAGTATTCTTTGAACTTGAGAAAAACTTCAGTTGCAGTCTACTGTAAGAAAATTCAATGCATAGAAATCAAAATTTTAAAGGTTTTTGAAATGCCTTTACTTTTCAGTGATTCTTTAAATTGTATTTATTATGTGTTTGTGTTTGTGTGTGTGTGTGTGTGTGTGTGTGTGTGTGTGTGTAACATGCTCCATGATTCAGCTGAGAATTTAATTAACACAAAATCTTTGGCACATGTCACTCCTTAAAAAGCAGCATTGCATATAATGACACTTAATTCCTAAAACTTTACACCAAAATCATGTTCTAACATTAAAATATTTAAAAGTCAGGGTAATATATCTATACATTAATTTGAAGCAATACACACACACACACACACACACACACACACACACACACATATATATATATATATATATATATATATATGTATGTATGTATGTATATTGTACCCATTGGCCAATGCACAGGTGGAAGTGCACTGCCTAATAGAAATTCCTCTTACTATCACAACTTGTCTCATTTCAACTTATAATCTTTAAAAGATTATTTAATCTGCCCTTGGGAAAAAGAGTTCATTCATTATCATTTTAGGTTCGCTCAAGGGCCTGGAAACAGGGGGCTGTCCTAGATGACCTTTAAAGATCCCTCTAGTCCTACGACTCTGAAATAAATTAAAGTTTTATGACCACATTATGCATAAGCATCAGTGGATCTGGAAGACAATGAGGTTGAAGTCTATGCTCAGACTCTCCCCCCTAGTATTTATGCTTCCTATTCATTTCATGCATAACTAATTTCATACAGCAATTGGTAATCGCATCTTGGTAATGACACCAGAGGCATCACAAAACAATTGTAATCATGGCTGCAATTCATTGTAACTACAGTTAAATGCCAGCACCACAGCCGAAGTACCTCCCTGAACCACCCAAGTAAAGGGTGAGAATGCAATACAGCTTTGAAATGGTCACCTTCACTAACTAGCTCTGAGTTCCAAATAGTCTGTGTTCCTGCTTATTTTTTTGAATTTTCAAGGACATAATGATTTATTGAGATGGTGTGAAGCCCGGGAGTTTGCTTTCTTTTACAAAAACAAAGAGACATTCCCTTATTTATACTATCCCACCAATACTGCCATGTCTGTTCAATTCCTCATTGTTTCACAGATCTGTTGGTGCTTATGCATAATGTGGTCATAAATAAGAGGATATATATTTCTTCCATCACACATTCCACTGAATTAAGAAATACAAATTTTAAGGATAACAAGTGATTATCACAAACATGTTAAAACAAGAAATTTTGTTCTTCCTTCATCCTAGAATTTAAAAGGAGCACCTATTTACTACTGGTATATTGTAAGTTTATTTGGAATGTGCTAATAATCCTCTAACAACAAATAGCATATGTTTTAAGGCACTTTTAATTCTCACAAAACATGGTAAGTTCTAGTATTTTATATTTATAAAAGTTCTAGTAAATAAATGAAATTGTTATTTAAAACTCATGAATGAGGGACCAGGGTTCCAGAGTCTAAATAATATTTCCATTATCATCTAAATTTTCCCCATTGCTAAAATGGTATGGCAATTCAGAAGCCTGCATCAGTCAGCAGGATCTGGAGCTGGACATACTAAGACAGGCACACTGAATTGAGTCCAAGTGTCATCTGGCTGATGGGAGCAGCTGTGACTACCAATTCTATTATCCCCAAGCTACTCTGAGAACATATTTTAATAGTAGTTAATGTTTGTAATTGCATCTCCACTTTATTGATAATAAGGACACTGGCTTTTGTTAAACCAGAATTTCAGTGCTTTGAATAACTTCAAAGAACAAGAATGTATTGTTCTCACCTTCAAACAGATGGGATTTCTTAGGCAAGTAAGGGCTAGTTGTCCCAGTCAACCAGTTGCTAGTAACCATACAACGATAGACCTGTTGACTCCATCACCTGCCATTAATATTGCTCATTTTAAAATCATACCTTTGCATTTGATGTAACAGGCACATTTCATGTAATTCAGAAATTAACCTGTAAGTGAACTAGGTCAAGTTAAATCTCTCCAATCATTAAATTATATATATTTATCCTTAAGGTAGAGCCATTCTTATTAGTGAACTCTAAAGATGTTTGGTCAAATGCTTATATTTTAGTATTCTTCCTCCAGACTTGCATATTTCTAAAAAATCAGAAATGCGTAATCTTCATTAACTTCAAGTGTTTTAAGTGTGGTAGTTTCTATTAAGTATTGGTGACATCATATATGAATAATAAGTATGTGTATTGGCATGCTCGAAAAAAATATTCCTAGTGCCCCTGATAGATACTAAGGAGTCAGGTTAAGTCAATAACTACCCACCAGTGACCCATCCCAGAGTAGCCTTTACATAGGGCTGTCACAGGGAACCACATCCCCTGGGTCAACAGAACAGGCTCCAAACGAGTAAATTAAATTAATCTTTTAGAGATAAATAAGGTGGAAAGTTCAGACACAACTCATTCAAACAAGTGGAGAACTAAAACTGAGAGGAAAGAACATTTTGACTTTTGAATTACCAAAAGTTTACACTAACTACACATATTACACCATGACTTCGTACAGAAGAATTAAGGGGCTCTGAAGCCCCTGGGAAAAGAGGCATTGGGAACTGTATGTTCAAGGTATTGATCCATGAAACATATTCCATTCACCATAAAAATAGCAAAATTAGCAATAAATGAATGGTTGGAAAAAGAGTAAATGAAAAGATATTAAAAGAAGGTAACATAAATTAATGTGACTTTACAGATAATTAATTAATAACAATTATTCTCTAATATAATTCCATCATTTTGTTTGATATAAAATTCATTTGATCTTTTGTTTAATTTTAACAAAATCATTATGTGCATGTATTGAAGGGGTTACTCTCATACTTAAAAAGCAGTAAAATTTTCAAAGAAGGAAACTTGCTTGTTTAATGTTTCAAATAAGTATTTTTTAAATGGCACAATTTAGGATGTTTTAGTTACTTTTTTCTATTACATTTAAAGTTCATAACTGTTCTTTTAATATTGACCTGAAAATCTTATGGTTGTGAAAAATGTATGAAGGAATTAATCTACATATCACTGGATTTTGGTATAAAGCATATTTTAGCTGGAGAGGTATTATTTTAATTCTGAAATTCTCCCTTTATTTTATATGAAGCATGACGTTTTAGCAATAATCCTTGGGAAACAAGACTATTGAACAGTTTTTAAAAGTGCCAGCATAAATATTTCAGACGTTTTCTGACATTTTAATTTCAATAAAGTATAAGATGAAGCTGCCAATCTCTTAACTCAAGGGAGAATGAATTCATGCATTTAGTCTGGCTTTAAAACTAAGTTTTTATAATAGCCATAAGGTGCTCCCCACTCCATTTGCAGGTTGGGCCTCCATTATGAAGCTTATCATACACTGTCACTCAAGCAATGAGTGCAATATTCTGTGTAAAGTTAATCAAAACAAGTTCAAAAAGTTATTGAATTAATCCACTGATTTTGTATTACTGATAAATGTGATAAGGCATGTCTTTTCCCATGTACTCACTTTGTTGTTATAAAACTTCTTTAGAGATACTCAGGAGCAAATTCTTGGTAGAAGATGTTGTATGAAATGAATTTTGAAAGGAGTGTGCTTCATCTGCATAATGGTAAGCACATCTTACTACTCTCTCTTTCCTTTGATTTGCAAATCAGGGGTTATATAAAGCATTTATAGATGGCTCAGAAGAGTTATTTATGGTAAATAGACTCTAATGACGTTTAAGGGGCACTGCACTATCGCTGGAAGATCGATGACTAATAAAGTCTTCTATGTAATTCAAATCTTGTTCCTGATACGACTTTTCCTTCCTACCTCAATTTGTTTATTTTTGAGATTGTAGAAAGATAGCCTCTTTCAGACTCCCTCTTTTTGCAGAAATGCCAATATCCTTTATTTGATTTGTTCCACCAAACAGCCCCCAATCTTCCGTGCTCAAATAGCATTATGGCCTGTCTCCATTTTTCATATTAGAAAGTAATCAACATAGAATCAATAGGAAGCCATGTTTACTCAATAATTAATTAAATTTCCTAGAGAAAATGGATGTGCGATCATTTAGTAACCTGTGCGACAAAATGACAAAGTGATCCTTTCTTCTTATTTTAGGCAAGGTTTTCATCACCGACTTCCAAAAGTTCAGAACCACTGCAAAAGTACCTGCAGACGGGATGCAACCATCAGAGATGTCAGGACAAAGAGTCATTGTGTTCAGAACTCTAAACTGTAGCAGAAGATGCTTTAGCAAGCACTGTAGTCTTTTAATAGAGGATAATGTCATAAAATTGCTGAGGTACACTCCCTGCTTCATGTAAGTAGAGAACCTCCTTTCTCTCTGTCTTTGCGGTTCCACATGAAGGAATTTCCATTAGAAAAATACTGTCCCCTGGTGCTGCCTTAGTCTCCAGGGAAAGGATTTCTTTTCCCATTAATGTGTTTGGGGAAAGGAGATGATTATACCATAACTCACCACTTTTCCTCTTCTTTATTCAAGTCTGCATCTTACCAGATGTGCTGTGTCTCTCCACAGGACAGGTCCATTTTTATTCATCTTTCTTTGTCAGGGTCTGGCTGGATGAGTCTGGCCAATTCTTAAGAGTCACAAGCACACAGTGGGGCCACAGCATTCAACTCACATGTTTGAGTCGCAAATGTGATACATTTTGATCTGTCTGACGTTCTTGCATATCTCTAAATTAATTTTGCACACTGATGGGAGTGGGTTATTATTTATTGACCCACTAAAATCCCACCGAGCACCTTCTTGGAGATTTGCCTTGCCAATCAGTTTCCATTGTACACTGGGCTAACACTGCTCACCTTCAAATTTCCAAATGTATTTAACCAAGAAAACCCAAGCATTTTTGTGTATCAATATGAGTAAAAAACTATCTTTGAGTGTATATGTATGTGTAATCATTTATAAAACTTCATGGTATCTATGGAAACAAATGGTAGTAGAATACATTGAAGACTGTGATGGTGAGGGAAAGAAATTGTTGTTGTCCCCAACAATCAGCTCCTGAAGATATGACCTCAGATGTTTTTTACTTAGTCTGAACCTCCTTCTTCTTTTATTTAAAATGGGGATCATAGCACCAACATTGGCGGCTGGTGGTAAAGAGTAAATGAGCTAGTATATGAAAAGTCTCCGGTGTATTTTAGTATCTTCAATCAATGTTTATCATCAGGTGGCCTCATGTGTACGCGAGAATACCACAAAACACATAGCCTCTTCTCACAAAAAGTGTGACTCTTCTAAATTTTATGTCAAATAGCCCAGGAAATTATCACAGTTACTGCTGACCTGTTAACCTCTTCCTTCAAGTTTCATTCTAAATGTCAAAGTCCTCAAGAGGCCTTTCATGACGAAAGTTATCTCTCTCCTATTATGTTTCCTTCTCTCCTCCTGTGCAACACCACGTTGATTGCATGTTTTAATGTCACATGCATTTTAACAATGCTTTGTTTAAAGTATATTACTAATGAGAAAGCCATATTCTTAAAGAAATGATCTCAATCTATTTAATACTGTTTATTAAGGGTCTCTCACAGAATAGCATCAACTATTTGTCAAATTAATAAATGAAAAAAAATATCATTGCAGTGCACATATGTGTTAGGTAAGGGCAAGGTCAGACAATGCTTCTTGTGCTTTCTTCATTGAAAACATCAAGGTGTGATTCTAGGACTATGCTCTTGTTTTGTAAGAAAGAGTGAAAACCGATGGAAAGAATGATAGCTCACTCCATAAATTTTGTTCTTTTAATGTCAATAAATATGCTCCAAAAGAGAATTCAAAAGGTTGCCCCTGAAATGATGCCTTCAAGTGAGAGTCTTAAGGGCCATGTGTGTCCACCCTTAGAACCTTGTCATGCCTTGGGGTTGATCAGGAGACTGTGGGTTGCTGTATTTGCTCTCAAGGAGAATGGTTGATATTTATATTCAACTTGGATCTCCTGAACATTATTTTCTTTCTCAGAAAGAGTACATCTGGCCCCATGAATTTCCCCAGGAGCATCTTTGTGGTAAACCTGCCCGGAGCCCTCAAGGGAGGACCATTCATTGTGCTATGTGTGATTAGCCTGGGTCGAAGAACTCTCTCTCTAATGACATGATTCATATGTACACAGCTCTCCCTTTGCTCCTCCAAACGCTTCAACAAATAAGCAGCCATGAAATTTAAAAGGCACTTACTTAAAATAGAGATTGTTTGCAAAGTATATTAGCTAAAATCCAGCCAAGCTAAACTCAAATATACTAGAAGCCATAAAAGTAATACAATGCTTTATTGTATCTTCAGGCGGGCAGCGTCCTTCGTTAGAAAGCCACCCCAAATGACCAATCTTTCAGCCTTTCTCTTTAATAAGTAATAATAAGGAATGTTCAGGAAAAGAATATGTATCAAATACTTTCCTGTGGATGTTTTAAAGGGACTGAGAAATGTTCTCTGATTTATTGAGATGCTGTCTGCTTTAGTGCATCAAGGGACAATTAGCATTGTGGATCACTCTATACTTGCAGGACATAAAAGCTTTAACTCCTTGGACATC
The DNA here is from genome assembly GCF_048772815.1 of Callospermophilus lateralis. Classification (NCBI taxonomy): domain Eukaryota; kingdom Metazoa; phylum Chordata; class Mammalia; order Rodentia; family Sciuridae; genus Callospermophilus; species Callospermophilus lateralis. The sequence goes on from NC_135307.1 coordinate 19,296,455, forward strand.
TCAGAAAGGGACTGGTCTCTACCAGATCTTTATCAAGATGACATACATATTTAAATGGAGACAGCCTGGTTTAATGGAAAGAACATAGACCTGAGACTCAGACTGAGCTGGCATCATTTCTGGTACAGCCATTTATTGGATGTTGCCCTGGGAGATTTACTTCTAGCACTCTAAACCTCAGTTTCCAATCTGTAAACTAGATAAAGACATTTAATTTGAAAGATTGCTTCCCAATTACAGATAATGTATAAAACATGATACTGTGCGTGGATCATGGGGCATGCTCAATCAAATTTATCTATTATCAATATTATTATCATCACAGATATAATGTGCATTAGGACAAAGTGGTACCTGAAGAAGCACACAGGGGGGGCGGGAGAAGTAATGTACCATCTTTGCCCCATTCCATTTATTAAATTTCAAATTTCAACATTCAATTAGTGTCTGTCCCTCTAACTACGCAAAATATGACTATCACTCAAATCAGCTATATCTTCTTAGCCCACAAGGTGAAAGTCCTCTCCATTCATTATGTTACATGGAGCTACTCTCTGCTTCATTTGTCAGTATATTTGTTTCTATAAAATCTTCAAGTTACTCTTTTGCCCCCTCCCTTCCCCTAACTGAAAATATTGTGTTTCCTTAGATTTCTACCCTAGCCTGTTCCTTTTCTGATTCTGTAGATTTTTCAAGTCATCTAAGTACCTTCATGGTTTCTTAAAACAAATGTCTACTGCTGATATTTAATTCTCCGTTTCCAGCCAGATTAGGAGTCTCAGTTTCAAACTTTCATATTGCAACACCTGCCAGAATTCAGCTAACTGGCCACTAATATCCTGAGTGCAATGTGTCCAGGGCTACTACCCTCATTACTTTCTCCCTGAAATTATACTTTCTTCTCTGGTTTGCATCTGTCTTGGGATCCATATAGTAACTTAAGTGATGGCCAGTAAACCTTTGACCACTCTTCCTCCCTTCTTTACTCGTCTTCCCAACATCCCTCAATTGTCAAATCCTAGATCTCATTTCTTACATTTTTATCAAAGCGGTTGTCACTTCCCTGTATATAATCCCGAGCTGCCATAGATCAGACTGCCATCCTTTATTTTCTCAACAACTATAGTCACGTTCTAGTAGGTCTTTTCTTCCAAATGCTTCCTACTTAACTGCCATAATGATCTGCTTAAAAGCAATCCTGATTATGTCACTCATCTCTCAAAACCCTTCTTTGGCAATCCATTAACTTCCAAATCAGAACAACTTGTCTCCTTCACATAACAGTCTCACTGTCTTCTGCCAACATACCCAGACTCATCTCTCAAACTTGGGGCTTTCCAGGAAAAACTACTGATCTTTATGCATTATCCAAAGTGAAAAATATACAGAAGCTATGAATCAGAAATTCTACTCATAGTAAATACACCCCACAGAAATGTGTTCACTAAAAGATATAAGGAACAATGCTTGTAACAGCATGAATCCACAATATCTCCTTTGATTTAATCATGCATCCATAGATAGTATGATGTATAAAAAATAGTGGCCTATTCACTCAATAAGTTACAGTACAGCTATGTGAATTAATGAACTACCACTGCCTGCAGTATTAGGAGTGGATTTAACAGACCTAATAATGAGCAAAACAGGTTAAGACCCCAAAAAGCATATTGTAGATAATTTCAATTACATAGAGTTTAATAATGGGCAAACTAAACTATTATGTTAGAAGTAAGAATAGTGTTGATAGATGACCTCTTTCTTTTCCATTAGAAGTTCAGTAAGTCAGGGGATTTTTCTTGTTGTTGTTGCTATTGTTTATTTATTACTGTAGTTCTAGAGCTTGGGAGAAGGTGTGGCATGCTAGGGGCCACTAAATATTTCTGGGATGAATGTAAGAAGAAATAATGAGCTCTAAGTTCTCAAGCATTATTGAACTTAGTTCACAATGTGCCAAGTTTCTTTACTCAGAATAGAAACTAGAAGATGCAGACAGGATAGGGAGAGTAAGGAGGAGATGCAGACGAAAACACTAGTCTGGAAAGGGCAGAGGCTGATTTCCCTTGAGAAGGAAGCACGTGTGCGTCTATTTAGGTTTGTTATTGTTGTTAAATTTATCACAATAGAAAATGCTATGGACTGGACAACATCGCCCGCTATGGCACTACTCATTGAAAAACCATAATCTGGAATGTTTCTGAATATGAAAGGGAGGGCAAAATAGGGTCATGAATTAGTGCTAGTGACAAACTATCACTGACACAGTGCAGGGGTGAGAGGCCCTAGTAGAATAAGTGAAGTGTCAATAGGTAGCTTTCTGGTGGACATCTATACATAAACATAGAAACATAGAAAAATATATATAATTTAAAATAATGTAAACATTTAAAATATTCATTAATAAGATATTTACTATTTATTTAAATCGTATATGTAAACATGAAATAATTTTAAACCAAACTCATGAATACTATTGTTTCATGAGGAAATATTTTATTACTCTGCCTCAATCTTTTTTGAGAAATAAGATGGTATATATTGAAGGTGTACAATGGGATGATCTGTTATGTGTATACATTGTGTAATGATTTTCCCAATTAAATTAGTTAACACTTGCATCATCACCCAACCAGGACTTAGGTCTCCAAAAGTAGGCCTCTCATAACTGAAAGTTTAGACCTTTGGTCAGCATCTTCCTCTTTCCCCTGAACACTGTTCTACTCCCAGTTTCTATGAGTTTGGCTTTTCTAGAATCCACAGTATGTGAGGTCATAGAGTGTTTGTCTTCATGTGCCTGTATGATTTCACTTAGTTTGATGTCCTCCAGGGGCACCATGTTGACACAAATGGCTAAATAATGTTTCATTGTGCATATGATTGTCAGGAGTGCCAAGTACCCTATGGCTCTAGACTCCAGGTGCTTCAGTCATTCTTTTGGACCACAGGTGCTGTATTTTGTTCTTTCTGGTGTAGGCAGAGCTTGTCAACATTGGCTTCTGCATGTAAATACCTGTAATAATTTAAAATGATGCTGATGTTGTTTATATCCCACGACAGGGGCCTTCTATTTTATTGGTCTGGGCACAACCTAAAAATCTGAACAGTAAGATGTTTTAAAGTATCAGGGCCGGGCACAGTGGCACATGCCTGTATCCCAGCAGTTTGGGAGACTGAGTCAGGAGGATCTTAATTTCAAAGCCAGTCTCAGCAGCTTAGCTAAGTGACTCTTGGAGATCCTGTCTCTAAATAAAATACAAAATAGGGTTGGGGGTGTGGCTCAGTGGTTGATTGTCCCTGAGTTTAACCCCCGTAAATACCCGCCCCTCAAAAAAAAATAAAAGTATCGAGGATGATTTAATTAAGATTTGGGATAGTTCTCTGCATGTTTTTTTTTTTTTTTAATTTGTGAATGTACAAGTATTTAGAATTATATGACATATTTTCCTTTACACACCCATTCTCTCACACTTTCAACCCAGAGTATTATTGAATACCAGTGTAATAAATGGATGTGGCCACAGCAGGGTAAGCACTGGTGAATATGACAGGCTAGGCATTCTGTACTAACCACTACAGTTCTGCCTGGTAGATTCCATGGCACAAAATGACGCTGCCATCTAACTGCTAAATCTCAGATGGAATCAGCCCTTCAAATGACAGAAAGTTGCCTGAAGTCATGAAGACAGCTAGTTCTGAAGGGAAATTACAGTGTGTCCAGCTATTATTAACAGCGACAAGAAATCCTTTCCCCAGAATTTTTCAGGCACCTGTCCCCCAGAAGCCATATGATCTCTTTCTACTCCACCCTCTCAATTCCTTCTTTCTTTCTGCTGCCATTTATTTTCCAGTTTTCTCTTCATAACTAACTTGTTAGGGTCTAAAGTGCTCATGTGGAGTAACATTTCTATGCATGGACTGTGTTAAATTGGTTGACCATGTGAAAAACCACATGTGATTTTGGCTCTTACTATTCATTTTCCTTAAAAGAGTGGTGGGAAGATAATCACCAATGGCAAACTCCTCTAATTATATACAACCACTTAGGAGTAAATTTGTGTCTGTAGGCAGCATTTAATGAAAACAAAGTTAATAGCACAGTACATCAAATTCAAATACATACATACTCCTGCTACTACTGCTAATAATTATAATAGCTAAACATTCATTGAACTTCTTGTAGTCAGGCACTATTTTAAATGCTTGTATGAATTAAGTCATTTCATCCTCAGGGGAAACATGAAATAAGTACTATTATATTTTCTATTTGAAAAGAAAAGGAAACTGAAGCATAGCGAATTGATACAAATGTATTGACCTTCTTTGTATTAAACAAATGAATATGGACATCAGTGTCCTTTCAAATGTAGATGCATACTCAAAATGAGCAGCAGATCCTTCAGAGCCTTCCACTGCACATCATTATTCTTGCTTGTTTTATAAAGAATGGGCTCGTTTTCCAGTGAATATTGTCAGGAGTCAGGTACTTCACGAGTTTCAATCCCACAAAATTTTTCAGAGGAGAATGCTTTTTATATGTTTTATATAAAAGTAAGGATGTCAAAATCTAATCCATGGTATCAGAGTGTTGCCAGAACGTTGTTCAGACTGAAATGAAAAACACAGTCTCCCACGGGGGCCCCTTCCACAATGAAATCATTGAGATAGGAAGGGCCCCAGGAGGAGGACTTTTAAAGTTCTAGCTATTGGCAAATAAGAAACCAATTGAGATTTGTTTTTAAAAGAAGATGGTGTAATATTCCTATAGTTTGATATTAGGAGGGAAGCCAAAACCTAAATTGGGGACCATCTGGAGGAGAAACATAATGAAGAAAGCCAACACAAATATAATTACAACAACTGGTTTAGAAATAACAACTGCATTTATAAAAAACAGCCAAAGTAGGTATGCTGGGAACAAAATCTGAGTTAAATTTTCATTTCAGCTGGACTGTGGGAATAGGACTTGAAAATGCTCTTATATTGATACTCAGTCCTATAAGCAGGAGACAGTAGAAGAATTTCATGAGGTATCAGATGAAAATGATACCAGATTTAAAACTATGAATATTTTTCATAAAAAGTAAATAACTGAGAGTCATCTACTATATCTGAGAATAAGTGGTTTATTCTACCTGGGAATTAAGACATGAGGCGAATATACCCTTTCCTCAAAAACTTTAGTCTGAATGTGTACACACACACAAACACACACATACATACACACACTCACACACACACACATACACACACACACATCCTCACAAATAGGATGAGAAAGTGTCACAAAGTAAAATAAAAATAAATGTATGGCTTATTTAAGAATAAAATGATAAATATAGACTTATATGCAGTCATTAAAAGATAACACATATTAAAAATGTTAGTCAACTTCTCCATTTCCTAAAGTACTAAAACAGGAGTCTGTTGCATTGAAAATTATAAGGAAAACTTTTTATTTATTTGCACAGATTTTCTTTCATTCAAAATATGTACCAGATGTCATGGTAAAGAAGTACACTGAAAAAACACAAAAACACAGTGTATTTTTCCCTCATTCCATCACAGAATTGGGAAGAGAGAAAATTTATAAATGATACACTGTGTAGAGAACAAAAGTAAAATAGTTTTGTTGAAAGCAAGAAAAGATGATTATAAAAAGGGTCCAAGAGCAGATTTACTTAAGCTGAAGGACAGCTAAATATTTCTTAAGAGGAGGAGAACAGGATGGGGCAAAATCATATGAACAAAAGCTTTATGTCTAAGAGGAAAGCCTGGATCTCTGGGAACTTCCTGTGAGAGTAGTAAGGAGGGTGACAGATGATTCAGGCATAGTAAGGAAGCACCAAGCCAAAATAAAAACTAAAAATAAAGTTATCCTGAGATTGCTGGAAAATCAGGAATCTATTTTTTGCAAAGAACTGACTTGCGCTGATCTAGCTTTCCATAATAAGGTACATCTCAAATTTGATCAAACAGTAAATTGATAATCTGATCGGCAGGAATTTGGTTCCAAAGCAAGAGTCTATCACATGTTATATAAAATGCATGTGGGTCTGACTACTTCACCCATTATGGTCTTTTGAATACAGATAGCTCAAATGATCACTCAAAACTGATCATGATTTTTTTTACAAGCTGGGACATGTTGGGATGTTTTTCGTAGCCATCCTTTCTAGATTTATGCTGTTATCTCCTTCAGTTGCACAGTGTGAGCATTTTATGTCTCCTTAGCACACTACTGGATTTGTGCATATGTTCCTACTTCTATTTTGTGCTGCAGAACCTCAGCTGGTCTCTCAGTGGCTATCTCTAGTTCTCCCGCCTCTCTCTCTCTATCTGTTCTGTCCTAATAGACTGGTCTGAATTTTCCTTCAAACTTGCACTTGTTTAACATGACACATCTTTCAATATTTAACTTCCTTAGGTGAAAACGCCCTCAAAGAAGAATCCTCTGACCTCCCTGCCTGAGAAACATCTGTACTATGGCCTCTCAAAGCCTGAAGAATCTCTACTGTATGGCCCTTTGCCATTGGAAGGTTGCAGTTGTGTTTGGGTGGTTTTTGACTAATGACCCTTCTGAACTTCTACAGTGTGAAGATGGAGAGGAACATGGCCAACCAGAGACTCCTAAATCCCGAATGACACTGCCTTCAGAGACTGCAAAACATTGTCTCTCATCAAGTCTGGTGTGCAAAGGGATATTCTCCCAGGAGACCTACCAGGCAGAACTCTTGGAACTGCATTATGACATGGCTTGTAATAGCACACACAAGTTTTTTTGGCCAAGAACCGGTCTCCTTATTTTTCTGTTTGGTTATTTGTCCTTTACCATAGAGAAATTTTGAAAATATATGAGTTATAACCCATTTTTCATTTATAGTGTTTGCTTTCTGTACAGTCAGTTATACTCCAACCCAGAATCTATAACCATATATATATTTTCTCCAGTGATTTTATGATATTATTGCTTATTTTCAACATTAGGGTCATAATCACTTTGGAGTTATGATTTTGATTATGATTCATTTGGCATACAGTACAAAGTATTGGATAAATTTATATTTTTCTTTCACAAGGGTATTTTCTGAAGTTATTCAAACTCCTAACCTTGGACGAAGGCATATAGGTGGTTATAATACCTCCTGTACATATTGTACAACTTTTTATGGACCTGTAGTTATCTAAGATTAAAAAATATTTTCTTATACAGGTTATTAGTTGATTGCCTCAATGGTAAGCTATGTTAGTGTCTTAACTACCTCACAATATGGGTACACACTAATGATTTGAATTTAATGAGAATCTCATTACCTCTTACCAGACTATTGGAAGACTAATTATTGGCCTTCTGGTTGCCAGACTCTTCTCTGAAGCACAAATTAGACCATTATTGATTTCTGCATGTACTCAAAATTTGTGGAATATGGTGTCCCTTGCCCTGTCCCATATGTGGCATCTTCTCCCTCCCCTTAAAATATTTCTCTCCACACTTTTCAATAATTTGAACCCCACCAAGATTCTTTTATAGTGTGTGTGGTCATTCAGGCCTCCTGAGCATGGAATTCTTAATCCCATGCTAATCAGAAATTCTGAATCATGCTATTCTTTACCTTTGACTCTAAAATTTGAATATAAAATTATCACAAAAATTACTTAACAGCTCCTTTTTAAATTTGTATTGTGGAAAGAATATGCACTCAGAGTTGCAAAGTTGCAAAGTCCTGGGCCTACTCATTAGCTTAGTTCCTTAGGCCCCTATGAAACCCAACTTCTTTTCCATGAATGGAAATAAGTACCTCTTTGGCCATAAGAATAAAAAGAGCTAATAGATTTGTATGGTATATGATATGGCAGATAGTCAATAAATACTATTTCCTCATCCCTTACCTCCCAGGCAACTTCCTCTTAATAAATTCTTGTAGATAAGCTCATTTAAATTGTGGAGGAGGAGAAATAGTAGTGATTCTTAAGAACCAAAATCAACTTGCAGGTTACTTTCTACATAATATAACAAAGTCAAGACTAGAACTCAGGATTCTATACCCAACTGAAGACTACATCGCTATGTTTCCTAAATAGTTAAGACCACCAGTGAATTTTGTACGGTATTTATTATAGAGTTTCAAAATGCAGCTATCAAATTACAGCTATGAGGTGCCTTGCCCACCAATGTTCTAATATTGGCATCACCAGTGTTTTTGATGGAATAGATAAGGACTGTTGGACTTCCATCAGCATTAAAGTAAAAGCTCTGACATTCTTGGCAAAAGAACCAGTATGGGTCTCCTAGGTGACTAGGAGTGATGGAAAGTTAGAGTTGGATTCCCACTAATGATTAGAATGATTGGAATGGGGACAGAACTTAGACCTCTGATGCGGGAGTGCTCAGCTCAGTGCAGGTGTTTTATAACAGACATTCTGATTATTCAAACTATTTCTCCCTCTGTGACATGAGCTCAGACATCAGATCCAGAGTATTCCCTTAAACTGCATGAGGTCCCCAATGGGTAACAGTGTCTGTAATCAGACCCTGCTAAAATCCAGAAGGGATGCTTCTATTTCAACACAGCAAGACCTCTATGAGAATGTTTAATTTTTCTGACACAATAATGGCTTTGCTAAAATATCAGCAACTTTTCTTAATATGGTTTGGTCTATTCGAACCAAGTAAGCTACCTGATATAACGGAAAAGTTTGTTTTATGAACTAACATTGGCAAAATGTTATGGTTATCATTTCTATCTATTTTTAACTTGTCTTGAAAATATGTTTGTGAATACATTTCTTGGTAAATAATGGATAGAGGTAATTAATATTTTTCTAAAGACTAAAAATGAGTGAGAAATAAAGTTTGCAGCATTCTTGACATTCTTGATCTATTTGATGAAATTATTAATCTTTCTTTACTTTTTTCATTTAGGTAAAAGTACCTTTGGTATTAAGCAAGTGTGGAAATTGTTCTAAGATTTAAGACTTAAAACTTCAATGTTGAAGTCATGGCAGCAATATAGAAGCAAGTTTTAGAAACTTGAAAGAATCAAAAGAGCTATATTCCCGCACCAAAAAAAAAAAATCCTATGTAAGAATTTGTCACTCATAACCATGGTCAATTTACTCCAGGCTAGAGTCTGGCCCTTTAAACCTATAGGCTGAATTTGATTTTGTCAGTACAATAAGAATGTTTTATCAACCAATACTAATCTATACTTCTGAGAAACAATTTTTTTATTCAGAAATATGTTCTGTTTAAAGGCTGAAATATATGTATATGTATGTGTGTATGTATGTGCATATGTATGTGTACATATGTTTATGCAAGTATATGTATTTATATATGTTCATATTTTCATATGTACCTGAATATATGTAGGTATGTGTGGATATACATAAATATATATATATATATATATACATTAATATGTGTATATGTATGTGTCTATGTATATTTGTATATGTGCATATGTCTGCATCTATGCATGTATCTCTGTGTATGTGTACATATATGTATATGCATGTGCATAATATTTATGCAAGCATGCATGTATGTCTATAGATATGCATTTATGTATGTAAATATTTGTGTGAATATGTATATGTATGTGTATATTTATGTGGATGCATATTTATGTGTGTATATACATGCATTTATATATGTCTGTGTGCATATGAATGTTGATGTGTGTGCATATTATGCATGTTTGTATAAGCATATTTGTATGGGTATGTATGTATATATGTATATGTATGTATATAAATATATGTGTTCATATATGTGTATATGTACGTATTCACATGTATATGTGTATATATTGTTGTGCATGTATGTATATATATTTTACATAAATATATAATACAAAAATATGTGTGTGTGTCTCATCCTCACAAAGCACTCAAAATCTTACTTAGATCATTACCTCTTGCTGTGCATGGAATGGTGATGTCTATAGTTGGTCAGGCTAGGATGACTACAAGTGTCCAGATGTAGGCAGGATGTTGCCCCCTAGAGTCACTAGACATAACAACTTTTCATAGGCCAGTGCTTTGCTGGAACCTGCCACAAATCACTTCTGTGATTGTCCTTTCTTCCTTCCATGACTGTGTGATTCCATTTCTGATTAGAATAATCTTTCTTTGAATATTTTAACAATTTAATTGACTTTATGGCTTTAATATGTCCTGCAAGAGTTCATTTGTTGGAAATCCTATATTCATAGTTAATGGTATTTAGAGGCAGAGCCTTTAGGTGGTATTAGAATTAGATGATTAATGTGGAAGAAGACCATATGATAACACTTCCAGCTTTATAAGAAGAGGAGGAGTGACCCTGGAACCAGAGTGCTTTCTTTATCTCACAATGTGATGACCTCCTCCATGTCACAATGCCAGGAAAAGGCCCTCACCAGATGCCAAGGAGACCCCAGCATCATGCTCTTGAACTCTCCATTCTCTAGTATCACGAGCCAAATAATTCTCTATTCTTTGTTAATCAGCTGATCTCGAGTGTTTTATTGGCAAGAGAAAACAGTCTAAGACTTAGAATTGGTGCTTAGGATGGAGTTGTTGCTATACAAATACCTGAAAATATAGAAGTAGTTTTGTGACTGGGTAATCTTGATCACAGCCACCATTTTGTCTATCAGGTGACCCTGGCACACGTTCCAAGCCCTGTGGGACAAACAAAGTCAATGAGACAGTCAAGCAAGTATGTTGGTATTAATCACCCATGACTGCTTCTTAACTGATGTTGAACAGTGAATAGTTATTGTTAAAGGCCAGTTACATTGCAGTTGGCCACAGCCCATCTTTATCTAGCTTATCATATAAACTCCTTCCTTTTGCCGTGGAATGCAGGAACACATCTGTCTTGTTGCTGCCTAACAAATCCTTCTGTTTCAAAGTTCCAAATAAATTACACTTTGTGTGATGCTGGATAAGCCCACCTTTTTTATTTGGGCTCAGAACACCTTCCATATTTGGCAGCCATTTCTCACATACTGGGACAGGGTTTTTCCAAAACAACTATGTTTCTAAGTAACACTTAGTGTGTCTTATGACCAATTCTTGAAAACAGATTCTAAGTGGAAATAATCTATACCTTTCCAAAGTTTTCCTTTGCCTTCTACCTGAATAGAAACTAGTCAAAGGCCCTATAGGAAGTTAGAACCACATGACAGTAGAAACCTAGGACCTTAAATCACCATGTGAGTGGTCAATTGCTGTATTCCCATACGGAGCTCTTGTGGGAATAAAGACAAATAAATTCTATATTCTCTATTTTGTTTATACAGCAACATGTTACTTCAAATAATCATTCATATATGGTAGACTCTCTGAATCTAGAAAGTTGGCATTAAAAGAAATGTGATAAGTTATTTAATCTATTACCCCCTAAGCATTACCCAAAACATTTATTCCTTAAAGATGGATTTGGGGTTTTGGAAGGAGAGGCCATAACTAAAAAATATGTTTCCTTTTTAAAATTTTTTATTGTTTTAAAAAGATATACATGACAGTAGATGCATTTATACACTTTAATATATCATACATCAATGGGATATAATTTCTCATTTTTCTGAGTATACATGTTGCAGAATCATATTGGTCATGTAGTCACATATATTTACATATAGTAATAATGTCTGTTTCATTCTACTATCTTTTCTATCCCCACATCCCCTCCCCTCCACTCCCATAACTTTCCTCCAATCTAAGATAACGCTAGTCTTCCCCAGTGCTCCCCACTTTATTGTGAATTAGCATCTGCATATTAGAGAAAACACTTTGGGTTTGTGGGATTGTTTTATTTCACTTAGCTTGATATTCTTCAACTCCAGCCATTTACTGGCAAGTGCCATAATTTTACTCTTCTTTAAAGCTGAGTAATATTCCATAGAATATATATACCAAATTTTCTTTATTTTTTCATCTTTTGAGGGACACCTAAGTTGGTTCCATAGTCTAGGTATTGTGAATTGAGCTGCTATAAACATTGATGTGGCTGTATCACTATAGTATGCCTATTTTAAGTCCTTTGGGTAAAAAACAAGGAGTAGCATAGCTGGTTCAAATGGTGGTTCCATTCCCAGTGTTCTGAGGAATCCCCATAGTACTTTCCATAGTGATTGCATTAATTTGCAGTCCCACCAGCAATGAAAGAGTGAATCTGTTTCATTACATCCTTGCCAACATTTGTTGTTGCCTGTATTCTTGATGATTGCCATTCTAACAGGAGTGAAATGAAATCTTAGTGTAGTTTTGATTTGCATTTCTCTAATTTCTAGAGATGTTGAACCCTTTTTTATATATTTGTTGATCAATTGTATTCCTTCTTCTTTGAAGTCTCTGTTCAATTCCTTAGCCCATTTATTGATAGGGTTATTTGTTTTTTTAGTGTTAATTTTTAAAAAAATTTTTAGATGTATGGATCTTTATTTTATTCATTTATTTGTATGTGGTGCTGAGAATTAAACTCAGTGCCTCGCACATGCTAGGCAAGTGCTCTACCACTGAGCCACAGCCTGAGCCCCAATTTACTGTTAAATTTATGAATTCTTTATATATCCTAGAGATTAATGCTTTATTGGAGGTGCATGTGGTAAAGATTTTCTCCTGATCTGTAGGCTTTCTTTTCGCATTAAGTGTTTCCTTTGCTGAGAAGAACCTTTTTAATTTGAATACATCCCATTTATTGATTCTGATTTTACTTCTTGTGCTTTAGAAGTCTTGTTAAGGAAGTCAGATCATAGGTCAATATGATGAAGATTTGGGCCTATTTTTTTCTTCTATTAGGCACAGGGTTTCTGTTCTAGTGTCTAAGTCTTTGATCCACTTTGAGTTGGTTTTTGTGCAGGGTGAGATAGAGGTTTAATTTCATATTGCTACAAATAGATTTCCAGCTTTGCAGCACCAATGTTGAATAGGCTATCTTTTCACCAGGGAATGTTTTTTGCACTTTTGTCTAGTATGAGATAACCATATTTATGTTGGTTTGTCTCTATCTCCTCTATTCTGTACCATTGGTCTACAAGTCTATTTTTGTGCCAATGTCATGCCATTTTTGTTTCTATTGCTCTGTAGTATAGTTTTATAGTTTAAGTTCTGGTATTATTATGCCTCTCGCTCCACTTTTTTTTTTTTTTTTTTTGCTGAGGATTGTGTTAGCTATTCTGGGTCTCTTATTTTTCCAAATAAATTTCATGATTGCTTTTTCTCTTTATAAGAAGAATGTCATTGGGGTTTTAATAGAAATTGCATTAAATCTGTATAACCCTTTAGGTACTATGGCCATTTTGTCAATATTAATACTGCCTATCCAGGAGCATGGGAGATCTTTCCATCTTCTGAGGTTTTCTTCAATTTCTTTCTTTATTGTTCTGTAGTTTTCATTGTAGAGGTCTACCTCTTTTGTTAGATGGAGTCCTAGGGTTTTTTTGTTTTGTTTTATTTTGTTTTTTGAGGCTATAGTTAATGGAGTAGTTTTCCTAATTTCTCTTTCAGTGGATTCATCACTGATGTATAGGAATGTGTTTGATTTATTAGCATTGATTTTATAACCTGCTACTTTGATGAATTCATTTATTAGTTCTAGAAATTTTCTGGTGGAATTTTTTGCATCTTCTAGGTATGGGATCATGTCATCAACAAATAATGATAGTTTGAATTCTTTTTAATCTATTTGTAACCCCTTAATTTCTTTCTTTTGTCTAATTGCTCTGGCTAGAGTTTCAAGGATGATGTTGAATACAAGTGGTGAAAGAGGATGTCCTTGTCTTGTTTCAGTTTTTAGCGGGAATGCTTTCAGTTTTTCTCCATTTAGAATGATGCTGTCCTTGGATTTAGCATATATAGCTTTTACAATGTTGAGTTATGTTCCTCCTATCCCTAGTTTTTCTAATTTTGTGAACATGAAACTGTGCTGTATTTTGTCAAATGTTTTTTTTCTGCATCTATTGAGATGATCATATGATTCTTGTTTTAAGGCTATTAATATGATGAATTACATTTTTTAAATTTTCATATGTTGAACCAACTCTGTATCTCGGGATGAATCCAAGTTGATTGTGGTGCACTATCTTTTCAATATATTTTTGTATGTGATTTGCCTGAATTTTGTTGAGAATTTTTCCATCTATGTTTATCAGCAATATTGGTCTGAAGTTTTCTTTGCTTGATGTGTCTTTGTCTGGTTTTGGTATCAGAGTGATATTAGCTTTATAGAATGAGTTTGGAAGGGTTCCCTCCTTTTCCATTTCATGGAATACTTTGAGGAGTATTGGTGTTAATTCTTCTTTGAAAGTCTTGTAGAACTTGGATGAGAATCCATCTGGTCCTGGGCTTTTCTTGGTTGGTAGGCTTTTGTTGGCATTTTCTATTTTGATACTAGAAATTGATATGTTTAAATCATGTATGATTCCGTTTGGGTAGGTCATATGTCTCTAGAAATTTGTTGATGTCTTCGATGTTTTCTATTTTATTAGAGTATAAATTTTCAAAATAGTTTCTAATTATCTACTGTATTTCAGATGTGTCCTTTGTGATAGTTCTTTCTTCATCTTGTATGTCAGTAATTTGTGTTTTCTCTTTGTTACCATGGCCAGGGGTTTATTTATTTTATTTATTTTTTCAAAGAACTAACTCTTTGTTTTGTCAATTTTTTCAGTTGTTTCTTTTGTTTAGATTTCATTAATTTCCATTCTGATTTTAATTATTTCCTGTCTTCTACTGCTTTTTATGTTGACATGTTCTTCTTTTTCCAGGGCTTTGCGATGTAGTGTTAGGTCATTTATTTATTGACTTTTTATTCTTTTAATGAAAGCACTCAATGTAATAAACTTTCCTCTTAGTACTGCTTTCATAGTGTCCTAGAGATTTTGATATGTTGTATCAGTGTCCTCATTTACCTCTAAGATTTTTTTTAATTTCCTTCTTGATTTTTTCTAGTATCCATTCATCATTCAATTGTGTATTATTTAGTCTCCATTTGTTACATAGCTTCTATTTTTTTTTATTTTATCATTGCTTTCTAATTTCATTCTATTGTGGTCTGATAGAATGCAGGGTATTATCTCTGGTTTTTTTTTTTTTTTTTTTGTATTTACTAAGAGCTGCTTTGTGGCATAAGATATGGTCTATTTTAGAGAGGGAACCATGTTCTAGTAAGAATAAAGTATATTTGTTCATTGTTGGATGAAATATTCTATATATGTCTGTTAGGTTTAAATTATTGACGGTATTATTTAGTTCTATAGTTTCCTTATTTAGTTTTTGTTTGGAAGATCTGACCAGTAGTGAGAGAGATGTGTTAAAGTGACTTAGTATTATTGTATTGTTGTCTATTTTACTGTTGAAATTGAGAAGAGTTTGTTTGATGCAGAAATATACTCTAATGTTTGGGGTATAAATATTTAAAATTGTTATGTCTTGCTTATATATACTTTCCTTAAGAAGTATGAAATTTCCTTCTTTGTCTCTTATGATTAACTTTGGTTTGAAGTCTACTTTATCTAAAATGAGAATGGAAATCCTTGCTTGTTTATGCAGTCTATATGAGTGACAAGTTTTTTTCCCATCCTTTTACCTTCAGCATGTGGATGTCTTTGCCCATGAGGTGAGTCTCTTGAAGATAGCATATTGTTAGTTTTTGGTTTTTAATACAATCTGTGAGCATTTATCTTTTGATTGATGAGTTTAGGCCATTAAATTTCAATGTTATTATTGAGATATGACTTGCATTCCCTATCATTTTGATTTATTTCTGGTTTTTGATTTGTCTAAGTTTCTCATTTGGTTGAATGTCCTTTTAGTATAGATCCTCTCTTTGTTGGTTTTCACTTTTTTTTTTTAACTTCATCCTCATGGAATATTTTGTTGAGAATGCTCTGTACTGTAGATTTTCTAGTTGTGAATTCTTTTAATTTTTTTTATCATGGGATTTTTAATTCCATCTTCAAATCCGAAACTTTGCTGGATATAAAATTCTTGGTTGGCATCTATTTTCTTTCAGAGCTTGAAATATATTATTCCAGAACCTTTTAGCTTTGAGGGTCTGGGTTGAGAAATCAGTTCACATCCGAACTGGCTTCCTCGTGTACATAATTTGATTTTTTTCACTCATTTCCTTTAAGATTTTTATCTTTATACTCTGTGTTAGTCATTCTCATTATAATGTGTCCTTTTGTGGATCTGCTGTAATTTTGTACATTTGAGGTCCTATAAGCCTCTTATATTTTATTTTCCATTCCATTCTTTAAGTTTGAGAAATTTCTTCCTATTATATCATTGAAAAGATAGTGCATTCCTTTGGTTTGTATCTCTGCTTCTTCATCTATTTTGATAACTCTGAAATTTGGTCTTTTCACATTATCTCATAATTTTTGGATGTTCTGTTCATGGTTTCTTATCATCTTCTCCACATGTTCAACTCTACTTTCAATATTGTATATTTTGTCGTCATTGTCTGAGATTCTGTCTTCCAAGTGGTCTAGTCTGTTGGTGAGGCTTTCCATTGAATTTATAATTTGGTTTACTGATCCCTTCATTTTGTGGATTTCTGCTTTTTTCCCCCCACAATCTCTAACTCTTTATTAAAGTGGTTTTTCACTTCCTGTATTTTTTTTATTTCACTCCTTGAATTATCCTTTACTTCATATCAATTTAGCTATATACAATCATTACTCTTTCTTGGACATTTCTTCTACTGTGTTATGAGTGGTTTCTGTTGTTGAAGCATCTTGGTTTGTTTGGGGCACTTTATCCCCTTGTTTTTTTATGTTGTTAGTGTGTTTTCCCATCTAAAAATATGGATCTAAGGCAGCATAAATTCGACTCTGTAGACCTGTAGTGTCGCTGAAGGTTTCCAGCCATTTGCCTTTGCTGGTGTGACCAATATCAACAGCACTCAGCATACACAATAAATATCCTTAAATGTAATAGTTCCCACTAAGGCGTCTACTGCTTTCTTGCATTAAACCAAAATGAGGAGTTCAATACCTATCTAATAGTACAAACAGAATATTTGTTAAAATGATTTACAATTTCAAAAGGATGAGAGAACAGAGATAGTGTAGTATGCAATATTTGCAAGAGATGAAGAGAGAAGCCATAAGTAAAAATTTACAGGAAGAGTGGAAGAGGAGCCGACAGAGATTGGCTGTTGGTTGGAGAAAAGTTAAAAAGAAAATCCAAGAAAACAAACAAGAGAGAGGAAGAATATGAACAAAGAGAAAAAAATTGAAGACATAAGAATACCACAAAAATGCAAAACACTATTCATATATCATTGTCCTCCACACACGGTTGCATAAAAAACATGCTGTTCCAAATATGGTAGAGAGATTAGTGAATCAAAAATAAAATAAATCTTTCTGGAAAGTCAAACTGTCTCTGTCAGTGTTCAACAGTTTCTCAGCCCTGTCTCTGACATCTCTCAGGATCACCAAACCCAGGTCACCCCTCACAAACCCAGTCTCTATCCCACCAATCTGGGCTTCAGATACCTCAGGCTTGGCCACGCTGCAGTCCCAAGATCTCAGTGCTGATCCTCCTTGCAGAGAGACCACTAGGGATACAGTCATGCAAAGGAGCACCCCAAGATGCACCAGCAAGACAAGGGCCACCAGTACTCTCAGCAGGAAGTCCTCAGGCTCCTCCAAGCCCACAGGCACCCCCACACTGGACCTGCTGGTCCCAGCTGGAGTCCCCAGACAGAGGCTCTTGTGGTGATAAACCTGCTGGCACCTAGCCCCCAGTCCCTGGCTGGTGTCCCAAAATGGATGCAGCCACGTGCAACCAAACCTGGAGTCTCCCCCAAAGCAGTCCTCTAGGCCATGGTAGCAGTGCAGCGGTAGTGGCGGTGGTGGTTGGCAGCAGGTAGCGCAGCATCAGCAGTAGTGGCGGCTGCAGTGGCAGCTGCAGCTGCAGTTGTGGGGGCAGCGTCACCAGGTGATCTCAGGGTTCAGCAGTAGTGTCGGCTTCAGTTGCATCTGAGGCAGTGGTTTCTTCTGTGGCAGCAGCAACCAGAAAGAAGACCTCCAGGTGATCTCAGGCTGGCAGCGGCAGAATCAGAGGCAGCAGCAATGGCAGTAGCAGTGCAGTAGGTGGTAATCGACCAGAAATATATATTTATAAACCTGGAATATGGACTGGTAAATCCACTGACCATTTCTCCACTTATCCCATTGATATCACAGGTCCCCCCCAATTTATTCTTGGCACTGCATTATGGGTAGAAGTATGAGACAAAGAGAGGAAAAAGGAAGGCTACTTTTCTCCTGATTGAATATAGGGGCAGAGTCCAATCAGTGAAGAAGAATTTTATTCCTAGGCTTCTCAGTCAACAGCATGGCGTCCAGTGATTCAGAAGTTCATATTTAACTGAGGGACAGATAAAGAATGTAAGATCAATGGAGAATGAACAATGTTAAGTATACAAAAGCATCCTAAAATGAAAAAAAGGGGGAGGTTGAGGAAAGACTGGGAAGAAGGCAGAGGAAGTGGGCCAAATCAAGTCAATAAATGGGCAGTGATCAAATTTTAAAACCAAAGCCCGCACTTCTATTCAATTTGTATTGGTTTTCTGTCAAATAAAGCTAAAGTACTTGAATATTCATTGTTTTAAATGCTTTTTTGGACTGTATACAATATCCACTGTGAAAATCCAAGGGTATATCTTCATAGTAAAAAACATTTTTTTTTTTTTTGGCGAGTTTGTAGCACATCCTTAGATGTTAAAAACACAGGAGAAACTCCAAACCAAATCTTTTCAATTTGACTCAAGGAAATTATTTTGCATATATGAAAAAAAAATACTATACAAAGATGAATTCCCCATAACCCATTAGGGATCCATTAGTCTTTGTTGTGTGCTAAGGTCATAATGTTCACACCCCTACACACTGGAAAGTGACTTTGTTGTGACTTTTTGAAAAAATTGATAAGGATGTGTTTCCTCATTTCTGGAGACTATACCCAGCCTCGGACAGCTCAAGGAAATGGCAACTAAACACTTACATAAATAACAATGCTCAGATTTCCACTAAACCTGTCCCAGCTAAATGTGGATGGCCGCTTAGAGAGGGATATTTATTTCATGGTGTTACTGTAAAGATTAAAGAAAAAATCCTGAAATAGTTCAGGACCTGGCACAGTATATAGCACAGATTTTAACAAACTTGTCATTAGCAGTATAACCTGCGGGGCCCTTCGTTTTCTTATCCTCTTGGGCCATTCTCCAAAACACAGTGTCCCATTCCCTGCAGAATGGGAAAGCAGCAGCCACCCCAAGTCTTTGGAGGACCCTTACCCAGTACATACACTGACAGGATTTCCACTGGACACTGTTCTCTGACATCCAATGTCCTATGTATTTCTGAGGTCACTGACCGGCCTCTGTTCCTCACGTAGCTACTGCACTCACTGATCTAATTTGGTCCCAACACAGGGCCACAGTGTCTCCTTCCATTCACTTTTAAGTAGATCATTGGTAGTTAACAAATATTACTGTAAGTGACAGTTGACTCTACGGAGTTACATGAAAAACAATAGCTGTCTATTGCTGTATCCACTTTCAGGATTCCTGCTTTCCTATCTTGGCTCCCTGTTGCTTGGAACCATATTATTAAGGGGCATTTAGCTTAAAATAATTTAATTGGGGGAGAAACATCATGATTTATTGAAATGGGATATTTGAAATTACAGTACAGAAGAATACTGATGTCACCAATAAGGTGTAGAAAGTAAGAAACAGCATTAAAAAAAAAAAAAAAAAAAGACTTGTCTGGCCAAACAAAGAATGAGATGAATCAAGAGTACAGTGTAGACCACACCCACACTGTTAGATATGCTCATCTCTTTATCACTGTCTATTACAGCTAATGCATAAAATGAAGAGAGAGTCACCCAGGGCCCTTCATCTCCACCTTTGGGCAAAGCATAGAGAACTATTTGCTAATGGTTGACCAAGAAACAATCATACCAAGAAGTAACCTTGGATGAGTATGGAGACTTCATGTTCAAGGGCCTCTTTACTACCAGAGAGCCAATAAACTTCTTTGTGTCCATCTCTGTAAGTGATGAAGCGAATACACCTTGCATGCATTATTATCCCACTGTCTTTTAGAATCCAGAACTACAAGGAAGAAAACCCTTGGTCTTTCCAGTTCCAAAGGCAGTTGAACCAATGTCTCAGGACTGTACCAAGGAAGGCAATTGATGTATCACATTAAAATCCTTCCCAGAGAACTTCCTCATCTCCGCCCCCCTCCCCCCCAAAAGAAAAAACAGAAAATAGACCTAAGTTTTTTAAAGCATTGTTTTTTGTTCAACACTTACCAATTAAAACTTGCCTCTTATTAATCTCTTTATTTAATACATATTTAGTTAACACCAAACTTTTCTGGTGGCCAGGCATAATCTATACAAAGACTATGCTTTCAATAAGTCAATTTTGTAAAGAAGTAAGCAGATAAATCACAAATAACAAATACATATTAAGCCAGGTGTTCATTTTGCCTTGTTGAATATAATGCAGCATGGTCAGTGCTATTCTATATATAATTAGAGAAACAATTGTAAGACCTGAATTCATATTATGAAATACTTAGAACCTGGTTGAGGAAAACAATGACTTCAAAACTAAGAAGTAGTAACTTGTGAATTAATGTAGCACTATGAGCAGTGACCATTTATTGGATGAAGTAAATATTGGGTGTTAAATCTTATTGCAAAGGTTACATTTTTTTTTTTTAAAGTCCCTTAAAAATGGGAGAGCACCTAGTAATTAGGAGTAAAAATTTTTACATGGTGCACATTCCATGAAATTCTGCCACTTTGCATTGTGCACTGCTTGAGGAATAACTCTTTAAAATCCCTACCCTGAGTAACATACAATAGACACTTCCCAATCTGCCCCTTTCCTGGTTCAATCAATGCAAACTTCATTGTTTCAGCTCTTCAAAGCTGAAATTTGGGTTCAGAATCCTCTTTGCCTGGTAAGCCGCACATCTCACTAACCAGGTTACACTGTTTACTCTTCCTTCAGCAGATATCCAGAATCTGACCACCCGCTCCAACTTCTGTTGTAGCCACTCCTCTCTGAGTTTCGAGATTTTTCCTCTGAATCACTGCGCCAGCCACCTCTCTCACTGCTCCACTTTCATCCATGTGCTCCAGAGTCTATTCTCAGAAGAGCACCAGAGCGCTCTTTCTAAAAGCTAAGTTAGATCATGTTACCTCTCTGCTCCAAATCCTGAAATAGCTGCCAGTTCACTCAGATTAAAATCTCAAATCCACACAATCAGCCAAAAGACTCTCAGCTATCTCATCTCCTGCTGCCTCTTTGAACATGGGTCCCACCACTTTTCCCTTGCCCACTCAGGTCTAGCTGTCTGGTCTCTGTCGCTCCAGGGACACAGGGAGCATTGTCCCGTTGTTGGACTCACCATTCCCTTTGCTCGACCCTTCTCCCCAAGTCTCATTCCCTGTGCCCTTCACGGCTTTGTCTGGGATCAGACACCACCTTTTCAGAGCAAACCCTCCCAGCCTCTCCCCCCACACCTTCTGTAGCTTTCCATTATCTGAACCCTTAACATAGACCAGATCTATATATTTGTTCAACTCTCTCATCTTCAATCCCACAATAGAGGAAGCTCCATGACCAAAGGGAACCTGTTTTTGTTCAAGGTAGCTTCCCTGCATGTAGGACAGTGGCTGTCACTGCAAACTGGCCCAGCTCCAACTCCAGAAATAAGCTCAGTTTGAAGCAACAGTCCCCAAACTCACATAATATGGATACTGTCACATAAAATGAAACTGGCAACCATTACATTCTTTTTTTTTTTTTACCTTTTTTTTTTTTTTTTTTTTCCTTTTTGCTCCCTTTAAGTGTGAACCAGTTCTGGCTTTGATATTTTGGTACCTTTTAACAACACTTGATTGAGATATTTTTCCAAATGTCACAAATGCCAAAAGGAGATGCAAAAGAGGGATGACTGGGCAGGAATACAGATGTTCTGCTTTTATAAGATATGACTTTAAGAATCATGAAAATAGCTAATATCTCATGCAGTTTCCTTTTTCTCATCAAAAACTCAGTTTATTTATCAGCCTTTATAAACTTTTTTCCTATTTATTTTTTTCTTTAGTTTCATAATGTGTCTCTTTTCTAACCACTTTTTCTTGAGAATATTTAACAGAAAAAAAAAAAAAACAACCCTGATTGGATTCTAAGGAGTTAAATACTTTCACATAATTATAGCTCTTCTTGCCAAGAGCAGGGCAGGGCATCAATTTTAGTGAGGCTTAGAAAATCGGTTTTTCCTAATTTCACAGAGCTTATATTTGTTAGCATCACACCCTGAACACAGTTCTAAATCTAAATGCTGGGCAAAGCATGACTCAGGCCATACATGCTAACATGTCCCAGTGCAGTGTCATTTGAAGTATTCTGTGTCATTTGAAGGTAGCAATATTCTGGTTGATGATAAAACACATATTGAAGAAATAAGGATTTAGAGAAGATAGATGCTTCATATTCCCATAAAACTTCCAATTTTGTTTCTGTATTTGATTTTCACCGTAATTGCAGAGAGATAATAGTGCATGGCTTAGTACATGTATAGGGCAGAGTATACAGTTATGCTGTAGTGACAGATAACCTTCAAGTTTCAATGACTTTCCATAACTGACATTGACATCTACCTCACTGTGTCTGCATTGCATGCCAACTGTGGCTGTGCAGGGTCTGTTTTTTCTACAGAAAGAGAAAGCAGAGAGAAGGTAAACCACCCTGTCTTAAAAGTGACATACTCTGCCAGTGTATTCTTGGCCAAAGTAAGTCATATTTCAACCACTGAGTTCAGAGTGAGACATATTCACCTTCTATAATAAGAGACAGAGCCAATTTTTCTCAAGGTCAAGCTTGGCCTTAATATTGTCAATGGCATTGGGAAATACATACTTCACTTAGAGATTATTTTCAAAGGAATACAATCTACCACAATAGCTGGATTATTCAAATGAGGAAGTTGGAATTCAGAGAAATAGATAACAATTGGCTAGAGTGTCAGTTGCCCCTCAAATTCATGATTCAAGGCTCTTTGTCAAATATTCCACACTAAACTACACTGCTTAAAAAGTCAATAACATTGTTGGTGAGACTGCAAATGAGTACAACCACTCTGAAAAGCAGTGTGGAGATTCCTCAAAGACTTAGCATGGAATCACCATATGATCCAGGTGCCCACTCCTTGGTATTAATTCAAAAGAAATAAAATCAGCATACTATAGTGATAATGGCACATCGAGGTTTATAGCAGTATGATTCAGAATAATTAAGCTGGGGACTGAAGTGGAGCCAATTATATTCTGTGCGTGCATGATTATGTCAAAGTGAACTCAGATATTACGTATAACTAGAATGCACCGATAAAAACATTTTATAGAGTTAGACACAGCACTTTGTTATTTTTAATGGTTATTTTCAGTTATACATGACAGTATACTCGCTTTTGATAAAATTATACATGCATAGACTATATCTTATTCTAATTAGGGCCCCATTCTTGTGTATGTACATGGTGGCTTTGGATATCTCTGAAGAGAGGCTGGCCTCCCCAATGACGAATCCAAATGCTCTGTGTATCACATCCGTGATCCACACCTTTCTCCTCACTCCACCACATCCCCTTCTCTGCTCCTCTGAGGTGGAGTAGTGCTAATAAATCTGACCATCTCTGAGCACTCTAAGCCTCCAACAAGCAAACTTGGAAAATAATTCTATAATTTAAATTTTAGACTGAATTCTGTAAGCTTCCATTCAAGTGTCAAAAGAAACCTAACAGACTTCCCAGAAGTCCTTTATCACAGTAACAATTGGTGGAAATAAGACTTATTTCTCTCTGCTAATAAATCATCATTCTTTTTTCCATAATTTCCTTTTATTGTAAGATACAAGCATAAAGAAAAATATTTTTCAGTGGAGAAAACCAAGACACACTTAAAGTGGTATAAAAGCTCCTTTTTTATGTTTGCTATTTAAAATGATAAATCTTACATAAGAAAACTATTTTTTCGGCTAGGGATGTGGCTCAAGGGGTAGCACGCTCGCCTGGCATGTGCAGGGTGCTGGGTTCAATCCTCGGCACCACATAAAAATAAAATAACAATGCTGTGTCCACCGAAAAGTAAAAAATAAATATTAAAAAATTCTCTCTCACTCTGTCTCCTCTCTTTAAAAAAAAAAAAAAGAAAGAAAGAAAAAAAAAGAAAACTATTTTATTCCTTCAGGGGTTTTTTAAGAAAAAAACTGAAGTCAAAAATAATGTTGGGGTCATTCTTGGCAAAATTCAGATTGTACTTCTTCAACAAACAAAACACAGAGAAATAATTTATAGATTAAAAATTACCTTAAAGAACAAATCAACAAAGTGCCATTGTTCATTCTTTCAATAAATCAACTAGAAAAATTTTGTATCACAAAAAGGAATATTTGAGCCAGGTGCAGTGGTGTACCCCTGTAATTCCAGTGGCTGGAGAGGCTGAGACAGGAGGATTATTGAGTTCAAAGTCAGCTGCAGCAAAAGTGAGGTGCTAAGCAACTCAGTGAAATCTTATCTCTAAATAAAATGCAAAATAGGGCTAGAGGTGTGGCTCGGTGGTTAAGTTCCCCCGAGTTCAATCCCTAGTACCCCCCGCCAAAAGGAATATTTGAAACCTGACTGCATATTTAAAGTTATAGGGACTGGGCACATATATCAATGGTAGAGTGCTTGCCTCGCACACACAAGGCCCTGGGTTCCATGCCCAG
Source organism: Callospermophilus lateralis (assembly GCF_048772815.1). NCBI lineage: Eukaryota > Metazoa > Chordata > Mammalia > Rodentia > Sciuridae > Callospermophilus > Callospermophilus lateralis. Next base: position 19,321,257 of record NC_135307.1, read on the forward strand.
GACAACAATCCAAATTAGTTAATTAAATTAAATTATAGAATTATCATTATTACTTGCAGTTTTAGAATGTTGCTATTTTTCAGAGATAAATATTACAATATTAGTAGATGAAATGATATGATGTTTGGGAAACTATAAGACTAGGGAGAGTACATGGAAATACAGAGAAACTGAGAATATCTCTGAATTAGTCATTGTAAAGTTGAGTGTTAGTGAAAACATTAGTATTCATGGTAGTTTTCTTTCTGCTTTTGTAGGTTGAAATTTTTCCATATTAAAACATTTATGGCAATATATGTTAGAAATCCTTGCCCAATAGTTAACACCACAGCACAAAACTATATTTTGCCTCTATAAGTTGATGCCATTTCATTCATCTGATAAATTCTATCATCTTAATTATTTATTTATTTATAAGTAGAAACCAGAATACTGCAAAGTGAGGTCAGGTTTCAATCTCATATGTTGTGATATGTAGATTAATGGAGTCATAGACAAACATTAAAGCCACCATTTTCATAGGCTATAGCCAGATTGAACAAAAGTGAGCTCTTTCTCTAACTTAAAACATCAGTTTTGGTGATAGAAGATTAACTTCATTTCAATTTTTCCTCAATGCTATTGAACAAAATTTACCTAATTTTTGTAGCACATAGAACTTTTTTGCATCTTAATACCTCAAGTTTAAGCAAGTTTAATTCCTATTTGCAATAACACCAAGATTTGGATGCAAAGATGAGCATTCCTAAGTTCTTCAGTCTCAGAGTAATAAGACTCAAGAGCAGAGAAACTCCATTTCTTCTTACTATACAAAACTCACTCCAAACCTGTCTTTGCAACTTAGCCTTGACCTTGGCTCGCAGTGTCAACATCAGGTTCCTTCCAGTCAGCAGTTCTTTTGGCAAATTTCGTACAATACCTGAATTTTATTTTCAATGTGGCACTTATATATCTGTGATGTCAACTTGCCAGCAAAAATCCAATATGAAATCCTTGAATATACTTAGCTGGAATTGGCTGACACTGTAAAGATCCAATGATGGAGAGTTTAATTCATGGTCTAGAAAAAAGATGCTGTTTTGTGCTCAGATGCAGCTCAATCAGAAGCTGGCAAAATCCAGCGGAGTGGAAGCCCACAGGAACACAAGCCTTGCTCAGCTAGCTCTGGAAACATGAGAGGGCTGTTTGGTGGAAGCACACGGTCTTTGTGTGTGTGGGATTTGACATGTGTCTGCTGTTCATGGTTTTTACACTCAAGCCTAACCACAGGAGAGGTGCACACTTGGGCGTATGAGAACTCATGATATGAGGAATGTTTATGGCACAATTTTAGGCCACAGAGTACAATTGCCTGCAGGTTGAAACATGGGGAAACAACTCTTAAGAGCACTTGATTAAGATGTCCTTGGTAACTAGATCAGAACTAAGATAGATTCAAATTGCTTTCTCAGATTTTCCTCAAATTTCACCATTTTTTCTTTCCGTATTATTTTTCCATTTCCTTTTGGGGCTTAACCACATGCATTATTCCCTTATCAGTTGGTAGAGAAAATAAATCATTTTTAACAAAATTAAATATCATAATTCTATAATATGTGACAAAGCACTGTTGTTTAAGTACGGTTCTCAACAGAGTTTGCTTTGGCTTGTACTGCCTGCTTGCTGTGTGACCTCGAGCAAATTACTTAACCTCTCTAAGCCTCAGTTTACTCATATGTAAAAATGTAACAAGAAAGAGTGTTTTGTTTTTTTCCCATAGATTTCAACAAAGAAACATAACAAATTGAAAATGGAGAGTGAAAATGGAAAGGGGAAGTATAGATTTAAAAAAGTAAAGATGCTAAGTAAAAAAAAAAATACAAAAACAAAATACCCAATATAAAAGATTATGACAGAAGAAGAAGAACAAAAATAAATAAGTTCATAATGAAAAATGAACTCTCAAATTTGAATCTGTTCAGTTCAGGACCATCTTTGATTTCCTACAATGTTAAAAATACTTTATAAAATACATAATTTTAACTAACATGATCATAATCAAAATAATTCATTTTAAAAGATAAAACATATACAGAAGTTCACAGCCCAGTGAGGGGACAGATAAGCAAAACAGGCCTTGACATCAGCAAACAGTAAGTGTCATAGGGCAGTATGGTATCCAGTGGGGCTCAAGAGATGGGGGAGTTCAGCCACGGATTCCAGGGAGCATGTGCTAGTGAAGTAACTCTTTACTGAGGTCATAAAGGATAACTAAGGTCTCCTCTGTTGAAGTAAGGTTGAAAGTTTGGTCTAAGTGAGTTCAGTGTCAAGAGGTCTTGAAAGGAGGATGTAATTGAAAATTCCAGGGACTTCCTAGTGGGAGGAGCCTAACATCCAGATGGCAGGAGCTATGGTAGAGAAGAGGAGAACTATTCAGGCCTCCTATGTGAACTACATTATGAAAACAACGGCAGCTGGCTTTTCTGGAATACAAAGGGATATCATCACATGGGCCATTAGATGGGGAGTTCGGAAAAGGAGAGTTAGAAAGTCATTCTGCATTTGCAGATGTTCTAGATACCCAGGCTTCTGACTTCTTCCTATGAAAGATTGTGTGATATGAGCAAGAGAAAGGGCAGAGGCAACAGGAGATGAGGAGTTCCATCTTGTTCTGAGTGTGACCTCCATGTTTGATCTCCAGATTAATGCACTGTAGTTGGCTATCACTGGATGATGACTGATGAGGAGAAGTACATTTATGTTTTTATTGTATCAATGTTGGTTGACTCTATTGATATTGATGCTACTGTTTATTCTGAATACTATGTCTAATTTCTTCAACTGGACTTAAATTGCCCAACATTAAAGTAAAAATACCCATTTTCCTTTTACCCATGTCTTTGTGACAGTGATGGCTATGCTGGCTATGATGATTAACATATAGCAGATAAGCTGAAATGAATTTTCAAATATAGGGACTAGTTCTTCAGTACAAAACAAAAACAAAACAAAACCTAAGTAGTTCCTCAAGTAGAATGCTAAAATTATAGACTGATTCATTAAATAAAGTCAGTTATTAATATATGCTTTCCTGAGTATAGAGGTCTCCAATTTCATTTCTGATAGTATCAGCTAGCTTCACTGAGAAAAGCATAGTATAAGAACTATGTGCTTTTAAGATAAAAAGTATTTACAGTATATGATTCCAATACATTCTGTTCTAATTGTATTAGTCAGCTTTCTATCACAGTGACCAAACACCTGAGATACTCAACTTTAAAAAATGAAAGGTTTATTATAGTTTACGGTTACAGAAGTTTCAGTCTGTGGTCACTTGGCCACATCACTTTGGCACTGTAGTGAGACAGGAAAATCGTGGCAGAGAACACATGGTGGAAGAGAGTAGCTAAGCTCTTGGTGGCTGAGAAACAAATGGAGACATAGGGAGGGCCCAGGGCCCTGTCATCATTCTCAAGAACATGCCCCCAGCAACTCAAACTCTTTCTACGAGGCCTCACTTCCCAAAGCTTCCACCTCCTCTCCTCAACAGAGCCACAGGCTGGGGACCGAGCCTGCAGCAAATGCGCCTTTGGGAGCATTTAAGATCCAAACCATCCATTAATTCTTTTTTTCATTCCCAAGGACTATACTGTGTCACCAGAGACAGAGTCTTGGGGTCCCTCATGTTTGCTGAACATCTAACTCTGGAACTCCCCAATGACCTCAGACTCCCCATAGCCTGGCCTGAATTCTTCACCCAATACAATGTACATCCCACATGATTCCCCCTTTCACCCAAATATCCAGAGTCTCAAAGACCCTGTTCAAACATCATTTCTGCTTTCCTCTTATCCCTTGTCCCAAAATTCACCAACTCCTTTCATTTCTTCTCACCTTTAAACCTTTTAGTCACTATTTCTTCCTTTTCTTTTACTTTCCTCCCGACTCTTCTCCACCCCTATGGGCTTGTGTTCATTGTTTAGTTTTTCAGCCAATTTTTTACCCATTGCAAGCTTACTTTTAGGAATATTCACATTTATCTCTTTAAAATGTAGGAGTTCTCCCAATCCCACAAGGAGAAGTTACTGAGATGAGAGACAATCCTCATAGAATTGGAGATAAGCTTATTGATCATTCTTCTCACTCCAATTCCAGGAACCTTATAGAGATGCTTATCAAGAGGTCACAAGAAACAACCATCTCCATCCCAGACCCTAATTTCCAGTCTCTACTTAAATTCCAACTCTTGTAGCAATTGAAAATTGCGAACGTGGGGGCAGCCACTGAAAAGGCAGCGAGAGAGAGGCTCTGTCATAATATGCACTTGTATTAGCAGATATTGGGGAGGATTGAAACGGAAAACTGGCTGATATACATAACACTCAATGTGAAACCTTTCACAGACCACAGGGACTTTCCTTTTTTTGTTTTTATGAATGGTGACATTTTAAAAAATGAAGAACACACACACTCATAAACAAAGCTAAACAGACGTAAACTCCTCCTGACATTTTTCTGTTCTTTTTTCTTTTTTTCCTAGAAGGAAGCAGCATAGCAAAGAGTCATGGAATAAAACCAGGGGATTTTAGAGCTGGATTGGAGGAGGACACAGAGATGGTTCCTTGGCATCTGCTCAAATCACAGATGAGGAAACAGGCTAAGTGAGTGTGCAACTTTCCCAAGGTCACAGTTAGTTAACTTTTCAGCAGAGACTAGAATTTAAATCTTTTAAATCCCAGCCCAGTCCTTTTAAATCACAGGGAAGGTGGGAATCAAGTGCTATGTCCCAAGAAATCACTCGTCGGCTTGCACAAGAAGCTTTTGCCTACCTGAGAGGGACACAGTCTGTGGGACCATATGGCTTAAAATATGGAGCTGTTTCCCTGACAATTCTGGAAGGTTCTTTCAGGCAAGTTCAATATCTTCCTGCTGGGTTTCCTGGCTGCTCTGAGAAACTTATCCCAGGGCCTATGGTTACTTCTACAGACTTTGCTTACAAGAAACTAAAACAGCAGCTTCTGAATTATGATCCCTGGGCTATTTGGGGTTTGGCATGCCTTGCAGTTTAGCAGAGAAGTAAATTTCAATTTCCAGAAGAGTGAATTTGGGAAGGGGGAGGAAAAGAAATAGTTTTAACTGAAAGGTGAAACACAAACTATGGATTTTTCCATGAATGATAGATAGTATTTTAATTGTGTATGAAATATAGAAAGAGAAAGTGCTAAAAAGACATAATAACAAAAACAAAGCATCATGTTATGTGTGCTGGCTAGAGGACTGGACAGCCCGCTTGCTTTAACCTGCAGGGTCCCTTGAAAGAAGGCCACTGAATGAAAGAAAATCCCATCTGTAGGCAGCAAAATACAGTCTTTTTTCTGATGTGAAGAAATAATTATTCTCAAAGATCCTGTGGTCATAGCCTCCACTTCTTGCAGCCAAATAAGGAGTAGTATAATAGCATTCACTGGGGAGAAATTCTATATGTCCCTGGCAGAGTGTTGGAACATACCAGAGAAAATTAACAGCTTCAAGTTAGATAGTTTCCTGGATCATAGAAACCTCAGGTTGAGCATTCATCATCAGTCTCTGTTTTGTCAACTGGTCGTATTTCCAATCAGATGCACACACATATTACCAGCAGTCGAAAATTCATATGCACCCTCGTGTGTATGCACACACTCACACAAGCACACACAAATACACAAATGAATGTGAAGTGGACATATGGCTGCAATTTACCTATTGTCTCAAATTGAATTTGAATATACAGTAAGCCAGCTGGATGGTGATCATTTTACAAGTCTGGAGATAATTTATCAATTGAACTTCAAAGTTCTTTCAGCTTTTCCATATCACTCATTATTAAGTAGGAAAATATGTAATCATTTGAGAAGAAAAATATTAAACTAAGGTCACCAAGATTTGAATTGGTGTAAGTTTCCAAGATACCCACCAGCCCCATCTCCTTGTGTTCTTAATCTGCCATTTCTTCAAACACAGTTGTCACTTCCCTAGCATCTTTAGATCTGGAAGGGAGAAGTCTATGGAGGGATACGAGAGGCTACCATTGTAATACAGAAATCTAGTAAGATGTACTCCTTCTTAGGCATAGAAAAATCTCTTGCCTGCTGAGATTCCAAGGCAAAATGCATACAATTTAGAAATGAGAAAGTGTGAAAAATTTGAGCAAGGGCAGAACTTAAACATTTAGCCATCTCTTTAAAGCTTTAGATACATACACCTAATTGTTGTGGAGCATTTAGCAAGTATGGATACTGCATAAAGCAATTATTTTCTGTGCATTTCATGTTCAAAACAGTAAAATTTTAGATAGCAATGGGTAAAGTTGGCACAAAAGGACAGAATAGTTTGATTCCAAACTATTAATAGCGTACTGTGGTTGAGGAGCAATGGAAGCCCCAGAACTGATCTTTCCAAAGTGATCTCAAGTGCTGTATTGGCAGATGCTACATTTCTACCTTGCACTCAAAGTACAGACAGAAAGGAACATAGATATATGACATATTCAATAACAGTGTAGAACATATTTTGTTCTTGTTAAACAATTTAGTTAAATTGAATCTCTGCATAATTATTTGAAACCTACCTATTCAAAAGACTGTTTTTTGGCATCATAATTACAAGAGATTTTAAAGAGAGAGAGAGAGAGAGTGAGTAAGGTACAATGTTTGATTTCTTTACCCAACTGTTAATAATTTAATACCAAGCATAAAACCTGCACTAAAATAATTTTTGGGAAAGTGGATGAACATCATATTCTAATGGGAGCATCTTAAAGTATTTCAGGAATGGGTGTATTTTACTTGAGATTAACAGGATATATAGAATTTGAGAGAACAAGATAGGCTCAAGATTTTCTTGCTAGGACAAATGCTGACAGCCAAAACCCAAGGAGTAAACAAACACTGGGGCTAAGTCCAAGAGTACCCTAGTACATCATCCTCATGTCTATCACTGAATCATATGAAGGAATGATGAAAAACTGTAAGATTGACAAGCTTGAATCTACACTGTACTAAAAATTATATTAGCCTAAGTTTTATTTTTTTTATTTTTATTTTTGTTTTTACTTTTTTGCTAACGTGATTATTTGGAATAGTATTTTGTTGAAGTGTCACAAATTACCATGCCAACACTTGCTACTACAGAAAATTTCCATGAAAACATTCTATTTATGAATTTAATTTGAACTATTTGGACACTTCTTGTGACTCAGTGTTATTCAAGATTCAAAATAGCCTAAAGGAACATCAATAATAAGTTTGTGTTGGCATTCTATGCAAAATCAATATAGAGTTCTTGAGACTATGACTTTTAAAGACACTCAGTCCATTTTCTGACAATAGTCCCACAGCCTGTCAGGAATATTCTAGGAAACAGCCATTTGTGCTGGTTAATGTGTAAACATCTCCAAAAATCAACCCATTTTTCACTTGGTTGTACATAGTCAATCAGATAACAGTAAAGTATTTGCAACACTTTAAGGTTACTATACCTATTGAAGTCTTAAAATACTGAAAACTGTATCCAGGCTTTGTGGCCATTGTTGTTTGTTTGCTTTAATGAAATGTGCTTAGAATTAAGGAAAATGGCAAGATAAACATAGTCTGTCCTTGGACTCACCTCTAAGATGAGTGCCATCTTTGTTTCCACAAGCATCACATTTTTCAAGACCTTTACAATTCCTGGTTGCATCTCTGCTTTCATGTGGCACAGAGCTAAAACTAACCACCAGGGAAAGTCAGATATTTAGATATTAAGTTGTCTTCCATCTCCTAAGGCAGTAGATTCTGAACACACACACACACACACACACACACACACACACACACACAACCACTTTGTTGGAAACAAAATGAGGCTGAATATAATGCATTAAATCATTCATTGTTCTAGAGAGGTAAATCGAAATCTTCCAAAAAGTGCAGTACTGTGTAGCCCAAAGGATATAAATAAAGCAAAACCCACAAACAAACAAATGACTTATAACAAAAACAAATTCCTGGTTTGTTATTTAGGAAATGAACCAAGATGCAAATGCATGATTTAAAAATTAGTTCTTGGCTTGATTAAGGAACTGACTATATTCTTGTATGAATAGAATCATTGCAAAGAGATCCACACTAACGTATTAAAAACATAGGTGTGCCTTCTTTCCCTAAAAATTGCAAATATATTCATGAAAATTTATTTTAAAATCACACCTCTGATTTTAGCATTAAATTAATAAAAATGGGGTTTATTTGATAAGTATTGACTTCATAATTTATTTTTTTTACAAAAAGAGTTTTATGATAGGTATGGTTTCTAAGGAAAACAGCTTAAGAATGAGAGTTCCAATTTAATGTTTAATATATATTTGTCACCTGACCCAAATCCCCAATTTCTCACACATGTACAACTTCTATATATTTAAATGTCATTTCCTTCTAATTTGGGACCATTTCTTATCTTCTAAAGAACATTTTATATTTTGCTATATCTGGATATGAATATCATTGTATGTTTTGATTATCTAAGCATCATTTTCATTTCTCAAAAAACTTTTTTATATCTGTTATTATGTTTCAGCTATAGTTAAAATTCCTTGGGAGAACTTGCAAGCGTCCCTGAATCTAGTCTTTCTTACCTGGGCAAGCTTGTTTCACCTTAATTCTAAACTTCCTTTTTTTTTTTTTTTTTTTTCCTATTATGCTCCACACATGCTAGTCCACTTCCACCACTTCATCTTTGCATATCTTATCTTTTTTTCTCTGAAACCCATGCATTCTGCTCCTCAGAATTCAACCAATCCTTCAATGCTTGGCTTAAACTCACTTTATTCCAGCAGCACATGATGGATGGTGCCTTTGGTGAATTTCTATTGCATTTGCAAGACAGTATTATAAATTCAGGGTTCTTGAAGGTATCACACTGTATGTTTCCCTTATTTTGTAAAAAGTAGTTACCACAAAACTGTGAGTACAGGAAGTCTCTTGGAGATATTGATTGATTGATTGATGCACTGCTGGTTAATTTCCAACCCTTCTATAAAAAATAGAATAAAATTTAAGAAATCCCTGTGTAGTCTATCTTTGTACACCTGTGAATAAGTCACCAAGCATTAAATTTTGTTGTTCCAAAGCTTAAAAAATATCCACACACATCAAAACAGAATGTAGCTTCACATTAAAAATAACACATAGTTGCAAAATATGTGTAATTAGAGCTTTCAGGGTTCTGGTGAGTCCACATTTTAAGATCTTTCTACCAATATCTTTTAAACACTGGAACATGAGCCAAAAGAAACTACAAAAAAAAAAAACATATCACACTGACATAGAAGCCCTTCTAAAGCATTATTGATGTACTTCAGTGGTGGTATATGAAGCTGAAGAATAAATAGCAAAATATCACAGAGTGACATTTATTGTATTTGTGGGCAAATTGCTGCCCAGCCACCTTAATTTGGAGCAAATACATTACAGATTAGCTTTTCTTTTCATGGGAAGAATTTATTGTATGAATATGTGTTTACATGGGTTTGTAAACTTTTTTTTGCAGATTTACAAAATGTAGAATCCACCCTCTTTGGCTCACATAGGGTTTATATTTCAGATTTATTTTACCTCTCTTTTACTCAACAATCTCTATTTCCACATTTAAAAATTTTCTGCCCTGTCTTCAATGTTATCATTTTTAAAATGTTAATCCATGATCCCTTCAAAAACTCTACTTTTTAAAAGTCTAGCGGTAAATTTTGTGTGATGGATATTTTACTGATTTCCCTTTCTTTAACAATGATTTTTTTGTGCATTTTCTTAAAGTGATCTTGTATTGGTAAAAAATATTCATCAGACTTTCTTTTTCCCTTGATTCAATTTTCAACTTTCTTCTTTTTGGTTTGTTTTGTTTTATAGTTTTTGTAGAGTTTTAGAACTTTGAAAGAATAATAAACTTGCTCAAATTATTCTACAACTTGAAAATTTTAGACACCTTTTTATAAATAGTAGGAAGGAAAAATGGCAGTGGTGCTTCTTATCATTGTTTTTGCTTTAAAAAACCTCTTTATTTTGACAAAAATTATTGTTATAATAGCAAGTACTAATGGAGATTGACAGAGAAGACGCTTATCTGTAATAACAAATATACAATTCCCCAGAGCATATGTCTATCAGAAACAACTTGTCAGATCAGGTGAAACTGTGATAAAATGGCAGTTATCAGCATGTAGTCATTTTTATCACAATGATTGAAGTGAAGACCTGAATACTCAACAAAAATCATCTTCAGTTATTTCTCTTCAACAGGTTTCTTTGAGCATAAAATAAGCTGAGGGCTCTTCTGTATTTGCCCAGTGTAATTCTGGGGGCAGAAGCTTAAAGTGATTAGAACCAAACAAGAAGGATCAGTATTACTCCCCATGTAGAGAATGATACAGGCACATTACAGAAAATTTCCCTTCATGCTCAGGAATCAAAGATAGAGGGAGGCTTAAAACTTTAGGAGTTTATATGGTCATTTTTGCAACTGTCAAGGGAACCAAATAAAGGAAAAGAGAGAGATGAACAGATCAACACTAATGAGTGTACCTTTCCCCTCACATCCTTGTGTACACTTAATATGAATTGTATTCTTGATAATTGCCATTCTGACTGGAGTGAGATGAAGTCTCAATATAGTTTTGATGTGCATTTCCCTAATTGCTAGAGATGCTGAACTTTTTCTCATGTATTCGTTGGCCACTTGTATGTCTTCTTTTGAGAAGCATGTCTGTTTAGTTCTTTTGTTTATTCATTACTTGGATCACTAGTTTTGTATTGTTTTGTTGTGTTTTGTTTTTTTGCTATTGTTGTTAACTAAAAAGAACTCATCCCCACGCCCCCCTTCCAAAAAACAAAACTTTCCTTAGAAAGAAAAAAGGCTAATGATCTTATTTGAACATTTAGATTAGCACAGGACCAAGGTCAGCTGAACCTCCTTGGAGTTCCCAACTTCATGAGCTAATAAATTCACTTTTATTGGTTACATTTTTGCACACTGTGTTTCTGTCGCATACAATGATTTTCCCACTCTAGTAAGCCAGACTGGTCATTCTGGGCATGCACACTGATGAGACGGACTTTTCAGTTCTGTCTGCTCTTTGACTAGCCCTGTCCCATATGCTGATGGGTATATAATTACTGAGATTAGGATGAGATGAAATTACAAAACTTTGAGCAGTGTGACTCCAAAGGACTGGTCTTGCCATAATCTCTGTTCCGTGTTGAAGTTTCAGCTTTAGTCTCAGTTTCATCCAGCTCTCTCTGTGTCAGTTATGGACTTCACAAAGAGCCCACACAAGCAGGATTAACATTAAACCAAAGGCCGTCCCCCAGCCACCTTGTTCAACCACCAAAAACACCTTTTGTGTTTTCATTCCAGGATCAGTCTTTACCCCATAGTGCCCTCAGTATGACCCCACAGCCTTTGAGTCATATTCTAGAAGGCGCTTTCTCTCACCAGGCTATCGGATCTACTCATTTGGATGAAAGTCATTGAATTGTCTCCCTTTTGTGATGGGGGGCTGGGTCAGGTACCATAACGGATATGCCAGAAAAGAATCTGGGCATGTAGAGGCCTTGTTTATCCCTTAAGTGACATCTTATAGAATGTGTCTGGTTATGCCAGAAATCTGTCTGCATTAGAGGAGAATTTTCCTTATCAACAAGAGCCAATGTGCATTTTAACACATAGGTTTTCCCCATTTTCCTTTGAAGGTGCTTCTTAGCATTTTCAAGGCTCACGGTTTGTTGTGGCTATAGTGGTGAAGTAAAAAAATTGACACATAATGTTTGGGTTCACATGGCTTTTTTTGTCAATGATACAAACTTACAAAACATTCCTTAACTACGGATAAAATCATAAAATTTTAAATCCAATTCCTTCAACTCTTTAAAAGCAACCAGGGTCTTCTACATGCTTCACATTTGAATATATATATATATTTTGAATATACACATATATATAATAATGCTGAATATATATAATATAAAATATTATAATAATATTTTAGAAAAGCATTTCAATCCAAGGTTAAAAAACATAAATAATCATGTTTTAGAAATAATCCTAAAATCTCCAACAAGATTGATTTATACCCAGTACCCAACGAACAAAAATTCATTTACACACATACACAAAATTCATTGATATGCACACATACCCTCAGAAGAGATGCCCCAATCTCCTGAATAAATAATAATGAGAAAAAAAACTTACCAAGGAAATGGAAAAAGACCTCTTGTGGCTTAACCTGTTTGGAGAATAAGCCTGTTAAATAAATCTTACACGTGACCTGAAGTGTGAGCCAAAGAAGTACATATGGTGAAACTCTAGCAAATGCTTACTAGGGGAGTAACCCACAAAGGAATTAAAGATCCTAGCCACATATTTAATTTTTTCACCCAAACTGTTAAAAGTTATGTCATTTTTCACTGGAGAATGCAGGCTGGCTAATGGATTTAACACTACCATTTGGTCCAATTTCCTGGTGTCTGCTCCAATCATTGCATAAGCCTCTTTATGGAGACAAAAAAAAAAAAAATCTTAGAGCTTGATCTCCTTGTTTTGTGTGTTCTCACACAGGCACTTTGTTATTTTTTACTCATCAAAAGCTGATATTGGCTGAAAAAGAAAAGTTTCAAAGTACAGATGGAGTTTAAGGTGGTATACCTGTCCCTGAAACCCAAATGACTAAGATAAAAGGATTTACAACCCAAACCATCCCATATTTATTCTGTTAATATAAAGTGTTTTCTTTTTTTTAAAGAGAGAGAGAGAATTTTTTAATATTTATTTTTTAGTTTTCGGTGGACACAGTATCTTTATTTTATTTTTATGTGGTGCTGAGGATAGAACCCAGCGCCCCGCACATGTCAGGCGAGCGCACTACCACTTGAGCCACATCCCCAGCCCCATATATAAAGTGTTTTCTAGTTTTCAGTTTTGTTCTTCCCTATCTGAATCAAATTTTACCTTCTGGGTTGTTTCTAACAAAACCTCTAAGTCAGTAGTAATTATCTGGCAATAACTTTCTTCTGGATGATTGGGGCTGTCACTTTTCAGTTTGCTTTTCCCAGGGAAAGACCCAATCTCTGAAGAACCTCTGTTCATCTAGAAAAGATTTTTGCATAAGGCTTTGAATCTCCTCTCTAGAAGTTTTGGGATCCTGATCTTTTGCAGGCACAGACCTAAGAATTTGATTAAAATGTCTTTCAGCACTCATTACTAATATTAATGGTCATTGAGGAAGAAAAAGTTGAGAGCTAGATCTGAGTTCCCATCACAGCCTCATCATTTATAAGCTGCAAGACCTTGGATGACTTCCATATACTTTCTAAGTTTACTTCTTATCTAAAACCGAGATAGAAATTGTTCCCACTTTCACAAGATTGTTATAAGAAGTAAGTAACATAATGAACAGGTTTAGTAGAATGTTCGGCAAGGACAAATGCTTAAAATAAATCAATGATTCAGTTATATTTTTGCATTATTAAAATTTTTGTGCAGTATCAGGGCCCGCAAGTCATAATTTAATATCCCAAAACATGTGATTTTGCATGTTGGAACATTTGTTTTTGCATGTTCTTCATGAACTCTGAATGTTTGTTCATATACATATATAGGTAAGGCAAATGCTGAGAGCCATTAGCCAAGTAGGTATGACAATTTCCTTGCCAGCGTACCCCATGTTGCTTAGAGGAAGGACTCGTGGAAATGGACTTGCCTTGGACATTTTGCAGTGACATTGCATGTAAGGTGACCTTGCTCAAGGACCAGGGCAGATCCAGGTTTAGGGCGGATCAGGGTTTAGGGCTCTCCTTGGGTTTAGAGTGGTTCCAGGTTTAAGGTGTACCCTGCTGGGAATAGGGTGTATCCTGCTGCCTCAGGTGTGCCCGCTCCTGGAGTTCCCCGTTGAGTTCTCGTGGGATTCAGAGAGTTTTTGGGATCCAGAACGTGGAACTTGGGAGACAACGTGGATTTCCCCAGAATGTGTTTGTAGAGGGCTGGTGTGAGTTCGGGAATAAAGAGTTGCTGTTTGAATCTACAAAGCTGTGAGTGGCTCGTGATTTTGTGCCCAGCCAGATTGCGGCAGGCAAACATCTCTTTTAGAGTTCTGTTTCATAGAGATTGTTGTGTCACTCTTCACCAATACCCTTCTACAAGCATGCCACCTATCTACAGGTTCATTTTTGACCTATAATACACAAATTTTAAAAGGGAAATGCTGGACTTTATTCATCTTACTATTAAAGCTAGATCTACCAAAGTCTGATGCCGCAGTCTGGCTGGGCACAAATCACGAGCCACTCAAGCAGGAACAAACTTTATTTCTGAATTCCACCAGCACACTCCACACACACTCCCCAGGAACTCTCCCAAATGCCACCCACATGGCTCCTCCAGGAACCACCAACCGGAAATCCCTCCTCCAGCACTTCCCCAACCAAAGCGAACTCTCCAGGAATCCCCGCAAGAACTCCAAAGTAGCGGGCCAAGGCGGACAGTAAAGGTCTAATATACAATTGAATCAATCAAGCATCATCTTAAAGGCTCACCTCTCAACCAATACTATTGGCAAAATGCCAGGGGCCATTCCGACTCAGCTGTGGCTCTCAGCGATCTGAATAAGCAAATATGGTAGCATTAGCAGTAAATGTGTTTGCTTTATTTAAATTGATGATTTATTTTCCAGTATATTCCAAAATAAATTCGCTAAAACTAGGAACACAGACAAGCAGGTAGTTAAGTAGGTAGATAGAAGCATGAATATTTACAGATAGAAATTACATTATCATGTAACAATATCGAGGTGGTGATTAATATAAAAAAAAAACTTCTTTATTTCACTCAAAGTTTCCTAGAAATGAAGGAAAAACAAAAAGCATTAGGGAGCTAGATAACATTTGGGAGTGGAAATCAACTTAGTTAAAAGGAATGGTACTTAGGGAAATATACTAGGTTAGTCCTCACTGTATTAAGTTTTAAAGTATGGCACATCATTCTGTACACACAGCAACTTTGTGACATATTGCTAATATGGCCACTTTGCAGATGTATAATTGGTGGCAACATCTACTCAAAATAAATGGCAGAGATAAGGTTCACAAACTTCCTAATTTCACGGTGTAGGACTTAAGAATTGTATCATGATTTCAGTGAAATTACCTAGACCCTGGATTTTTCTTTTCAAATGCAAATTACAGAAGAAAAAGACTTTAAGTATTCTGTGTGTTGCTCATAATTTTAGGCAAATAAACTGTATTTGTCACCCCCAAATCAATACAGGGCTTTCATGATCATTGCAGGACATATGTAGATCAGTAAAACATCAAAGTTTTCACTGCACACACGCATAGCCACAAATGGGGTCATAGGCTATTTGAGCCTTCATCTTCCAGCTCTCATACCATAAACAAGTGTTGTTTTCATGGTGCTTAAAGTGTCATATGCTATTTTTGTGCTTTCATTTTTGATTTCTGGTTTTAAATGGCCCCAAGCATTGCACTAAGTCCTGTCACATATTCCTCAATGCAAGAAAGCTGTGATGGTCTTGTGGAGAAAATAAGTACATTAAATGTTTTGTTGTGGCATGAATTAAAGTGCTATTGACTGTGCATTCAATACTAATGAGTCAACAATGTGCAGTAAATAAGGTGACTGAACAGAAACATGCATAAACCAAAGCTATGTATGCATTGATTTGTGAAAATTTTGTGACCACAGACTTGCACCCATCCAACCATGTATTTCCTCTAGGAAATGCTTTCCCCATGTATTTCCCCCCAAAAAACTGGGAGAAATTAAATGCTGAAAACATGCTCAGCTTCTAAAGAAGGGACAGGGAGAAGGTGGTAGTTTCCAACTACCCACAACATCAGGTAGAAGCCCAGCCAGAGATACATCATATCCTTCCTGCTTTCAGGCCCATAATAGGCATGCAGCACCGATGAAATGTTCTGTTTTGTCTATTCCAGCAACATACCAGAATCTATGTCTGTCTGTGTGTGTGTGTGTGTGTGTGTGTGTGTGTGCGCGCGCGCCCGATTTACATTACATGCATTCTATGAGCTTCAACTTGACCAGCCTACAGAATGGAGGGGGTTGCAGAGGATTTGATTTTTGAAACTTATTTCTGCATTTTAGAACTCTCCTCATCCGATTCACACTCACGACTGTATTTGGAATAGTGGCCCTTATTGTGAGAGTGTGTGACATTGTATAAAAGGTTGGATTTAACTGGGGATAGCAAGCCTAAGGAAAATTATTCAATTTTTCCCAAGTGAAGATCCTTCTGCAAAATACAGACACTAGCAGTATTTACTTTCTTGGATTATTTTTAGTATTAAAGAGTTAGTGCATGTCAGGCACATAAGTGTCCAATGTTTGTTACTTATGTCTTGTAAAGTTCTGCTGTTAGGGATGTGCATAGAAGCCTGCACAGACGTACATACAAATACACATATTGAACTCCTACTAAAAAAAGTGTAGCATTTACAAGGAGTAGAACTAAATAATCAGAGAAAAATGAATGACTGAATTATTTACTGACTAGAGAGAAAACAGAGAAAGGAGAATTTGATGTGTGCTTGAAAGGTCAGACATGTCCCCATAGCAGAGAGTATTTTTGAAGTGCAATGGGGTTAAAAGAGCTGGATAAGAAATAAGAGGAGTTGTCACATCAGGTGAGTAACACATCCAAAAACAAGATGGAAATGACCAAAATGAGCACCAACACTTCCCACTCTAATCAAAAAGGCTCTGCCTTGGAGGTGTGGATAAACGCAACAAAGTGCTGAAGTTAGCCAGTCTTTGACAGTTGTTTTTCTAAAACAAAAATCACAAAATTCTTCCTGAGTAATATTTAAAATTTTAAATTCAACATACTCACCTATTTATTTTCTGTTTTGATGAGTTTAAAGTTCATTTTAAATGGTAATTTAAAAGTCTAAAACTGATATTTACTTGTTTTTTTAATCCATTTATTGTTTGCAGTTACAAGAACGAAAGAAAAATACCATGCATACCACATCCACTTTAAAGAGAAGAAATCCAATAATACTGTGTGAACTAATCATAAGATTTATTAAAGACTGGAGATTATTTTGACCAAGTGTTGACAGTCTGAAGTCTTGGATTTAAAATTACTTTAATAGCATTGCCAAATGCATCTTAGGCTTTAATTAATGTGAAATGTTGAAAAAAAAGTTTTAGTGCAAAATATGTCTTAATTTCACAGCCTTAGTTACTAGTTACCAAATCTGGAAATCTTGCAGTGGTTTCTGAGTTTTATTTACTCATAAGTAAAAAATATAACAGACAAAACATTTCTGGTGCATCAAGTTTAAATAGCACTCCCCTGTTAAAAAAAGAAAAAAAAATGTGCATATATATATATATATATATATATATATATATATATATATATATATAGGCAGCAGGTGTCAAAGGAAAATTCCATCAGACACCAGCTTGACCTACATGTTTTGTCTGAACCTTCCCACACCCAGAAAATATATTGGAAAAATTAATCTTGTACAAGATTGCAGGACCCAACAAGACCTTAGCCTGGTTTCATAACTTCTCAAAACACAAACCATACTGTCATCATGTAAAGAATGTGGTGGGTCAAAGTGCCATCTCACTCTCTGAATGACAGAGAAGAAATTGCCATTTTAACATATTCACCATATGAACACATTGTATACCAAAGTATCATTTACTTAATTATTTGCTGAAGTGTTGGATACTTCATTGTATTTAATCAGAAAGATAATATTCACACTGGGACTGTGCTTGGGAAAGTAATATCAGAATCTTCTCTCTCTCTCTAATTAGCTGCTCTAGTGTTGAAAACAATTTTAATGGTGCTATCAAAATGTATTTGACATTAATTACTACTTTACTAGGATGAGGTCAAAAGGTTTAGATTTTGTTTCTAATTTTTGAGGCAATAGATAATAGAGCTAATGTTTCAGTGGTTGGCCGATCAAAAGGTTGCATTAGCAAAATGTAAACCAGGTAAGCCCAGTGCAATGAAAACATTGTTACATGATATTGTGGATATTTTAAATCACAGGGTGAAGTGATTCTAAAACAGATTTGAATTAACTTGATTGCAAAAGCATTTCAACACGGGTATCAATCTGACAGTAAATAGGTCACAAAAAATGATTTTGAGGATATTTGTGATCCGAGGCGCTGCACAGTCCCTGTTTTCAAAATGCAGAATGAATCCAAATACACCAAAAATGACTATGACTGAATTTTCCTAGGCCATGCCTCACAAAGTGGACTCTTTTTTTCTGGCATCATTACCTGCAAAGAATTCTTTACAAAATTATCCTCAGAATGTCAGTATGAGTGAAAACCCTTAGTTTATTGATAGGCATGTATGAAATAGAGATGTTTTGGTTAATGACGACCCATGTAGTGTGGTCCCATAGCATTATAATAGAAATGAGAAATGTCTATGTTTTAAAATGTGTGGCCATCATTGGGTCGTAAGGTCTGGCTCACATTACTCATGTTTGTAGCATTGCTGGTGTATGCAAACCTACTGTGCTGTCATCACGTAAAAGAATAGCACAGGGCTGGGAATATACCTCAGTTGGTAGAGTGCTTGCCTCATGTGCACAAGGCCTTGGGTTTAATTCCCAGCACCACACACACACACACACACACACACACACACACACGCAAAGAATAGCATGTACAATTATGTTCAATACATGATGCTTGATGATAATAATAAACAACCATTACTGGATTATATATTTTACATTGTATCATTATATCTACTTTAGAGTATATTCCTACTTACTAAAATAATTTACTATAAACCCAGTATGTGATGATTTGTCTGTGGCAGCCTTCTAAGTCTCATGCTAATTTCATCTCTTGATTGCATCAGGACGCCATGACCAGTGATGATCTACCATCTAGGTTTTGTGAATGCATTTTGTGATATCCACACAAGGGCATCACTTGAAGAGGTCTTTTTCAAAACAGGTCCTGCCATTAAATGTGCATGACTATAGTTGGATTTGACCTGAAGATGATCTTATAGTGGGACAAACCTTATTTCTCTCATCTCACTCTTTGCCTGCTTAGTACTGCAATCATTTCAGCTGCAATCTGTAGCCTGCTTTATGCACTCCTTGTGATGAGACTGAAGAGAAAGCTGGAGTTTGGAGACATCGATTATCTTGCTTGGCTTCTTCAGACTTCTGGAAAGGAGAAACATCTTTGAAACAAAGGAAACATCTCCAAGGTCATGGTACTGCCTTGAAGAGAAGTTTTTTTACTAAATACTACAACAACTGGTTAGAAAGGGTAAAGAGATATTTGCAGGCTGACTTGACATTTAACCCCAATATCCTGGAACCATCAATGTCTCAATGAAGGGAAAGTGGTATTTTTCAATATCAAACACTTTCTCTATTTTCTTTAGGTGAAACTTTGTATTCCTCAGGATAGATTTATTATGAATTTGATTATTTTTTATATTTGAAATGTTAAAAAAAACAGTCTACAATACTTGCAGAAATACTTTTGATTATAGTTGGTATTTTACAAAAAGTACAAGATGTCTAGTTAAATTTGAATTTCAGGTAGACAACAAATAATTTTTATGTAACACTTACATTTGCTAAATCTGACTATTTTAACTATTATGAGCCAAATTTCTGAGCATAAAAATATAAAAGCATTACCTTCACAATGGGATCCTGCTAAGCCTCTGGAAGTTAGCAACCTGTTCACTGGGAAATGAGCTTATAATTGGTAGCAACAGATAAGTAGTTTTATTGTTTCTCTCCCTCTTGTTCAGTTTCGGGGAGAACTCAGAATGAGGGGATGGACATTGGGCAGTATAGCCAAGATTAAAGTCATTCCCCTTGGTAGTAGCTAAAATGGCCCCAGGTAACATCTTGACAGGGAGTCTAGGACATAAGAAAGCAGTCAGTTGGAGTTGCTCTGAGGATATTATGGACTGTAACATAGAAGCTGGGACAAGTGACATTCATTATTCAACACATCCCAGACATACTTAGAGAAGTGAACCTGATAAAATACAAAAAATATTTGGGTTTAACACATTGTATAAATTTATTTTATAGAGAAAAATTTATTTTAAAGAGAAATGGGATCTCTAACACTAAAAATATCAGTGCATAGATTAGTGCAATGTTCCACAATTAATACTATCTCCATGTGGCATATGATAAAAATACAGACACATTGATTTGACAGAGAGTCTAAATTACGTGAAGACATGCACAACACTGTTAAGATTTTTAAAGCCAAATCATTAAATAATTTCACTGTGTTTCTGATTAAGGCCCTGAAAGGCTTTAATCTTGAACACCACTGAACATAACATGGTGGCCAAAAAATAATGTGGTGATTACAAGGGGTAAAATTCTTCTTGAAATCCAGTACTACCAAGACCAGTAGGAAAATTCCTTCTGATCTTAACCAATACTTAGGGATAGCTTTGGATGCCACATTGCAAATGGATGAACTTCAAAAGCAAATAAGTCTTGAAGAATAATTTTCTACATCCTTAGACAAATTGCATAAGACACAGTTAGTGAATCTTTATTTTCCTATATTAACTTAAAATATTAATAAGCAATCTCAAAATGTAACAAGAAAATATCATACCACCATTGGCAACCTTTTAATATTTTCAGGCACTTTCTGATGGTCTGCTCTTGAAAGATGTTTATGTATATCTGGTTTTGTATCCGTTTATTAGTCTGAAATAAATCTAAGATAAGCCCTTATGTAAGTGCATACTGAGAAATCTTTGTGAAAATTTAAGTAAGCACATGGGAGGCCTATTACTACCTTTTAAGATCCTCAAGGTCTTTTTTTTCCCTTTAGTTGTGCTTAAGACAATGAATAAAATAATTAATTAAAAATATAGGTTCTTAACATGTCAAAGTGCAGTGAAATGAATTGAGGGTGTTTTCAAAGAGGAATAACTGCTTAAAAATAGCTATTTTTCTAGATGACTATCAATGAGTTCAAAAGAGAAAGAAATTAGATTAAGAATGAATATGTGAGCATTACCTACATGGGCATCCTCTGTGGGAAAGTGCCGAACCTCAGATGAAGTTGTTTCCTCAACTGTGGAGAACAAATTATTTGTTTAACTTACTTCTTTCCATATTTTCCAGTGAGAAGAAGTGTTGATTTCAGACAAAATTATAGAAATCATTTCTTATTTTTACAAGCTTGCACAAATTCGAGAGATGAATCGTTGGTAAGAAGCATGAGACAGTAATGAAACAGTTCCACACATATGAAATTTCCATCCCAGACTCCCTAATATAGGGTCCTTTTCTTGTCCAAAACCTTGTGGTCTAGAGTTAATGTAGCATTTTCCAGCTGGTCTTTCTTTTCTTTTTCTTTCTTTCTTCCCTTTTTTTTTTTTTTTTTTGACAGCATGAAGCATTAATCTATAAAATGCTGGAACCGCAAAGCATAAAATGCAATGGTAAAATTATTGCTTAGCTTAGGGTTAATAATACTATTTAAAGCCATTTTACCTCAACATTGACAAAACAAATCTACTTTAATAAGGTTAGAAAAAAAAAGAGTTATTGCCATATGAATAGGTGCTCATAAGCAAAGCTGGGCTTTATTTCCAAGAAGAAAATAAATTTCCCCCCCTAAAAAAAATCAGAATTTTGGCCAACAAACCACTTGTTATCATTCCATAAAGTCAACCATATTGTCTAAAAGATTTTTAAAATGACACTCAAGGAACAATAAGAAGTCAAAATAAAACACTTTGATGTTTATCTGAAGGATAACTAGTTGCACCATGTAACTTACCCTGGGAAAATCATGAGAATTTGTGCCAGAAGACATAAAGAAGAAATGTAAGATAGAACCATTTTTCTCCAGCCTAGGAAATATAATGGTCACAAGTAAAACGTTTGGGAAAGGTTTAAAGATTTGGATAGCTAGTTTAGATTTTGGTCATTCTCAGATATTTTAAAGCATGCCTGTATTAAGAAATGCTGTGGAGAATACAACAATATATAAAGACTACTCATAAACAGACACGTATAAACACATATAAAATTGATAATAAATATACCTAATTCATGTGAAGAACTCTGAAATTGTCTTTTTTCTTATTTTAAATAATGAGCCAAAAATCAAAATTTCAAAAACATTGGTATAGCGGCCAGGTTTGTGACTCTTAAGACCAGGAAACCCGGTTTTGATCTCTAAATTAGTCCAGTGTCTAAGGTTGAATGGATGGAGAGCGAACTTCTAGTGAATGACTGAAAAATGAATAAATGAATTTGTCATGCAATATATTAATCACAGAGATTACAAGTTTTGGAAGTGTCTTTTTATCTTTTTCTCCTATATTGTATCTCCACCATTGCTAGCAAAATAAGTAAATTAGAAATATAGATAGATCTGTGATAGTGGATAGATATATAATATATAACATTTTCCCAATCAATCAAAGAGATATTGATCTTTTTATTCCTTTCTATATTAGAGGTCTGAAAAGGATTGACATAAATTTATACATGAGCCAGTCTTGCTCAATCCAAAAACTAACTCTGCTGAATTTTTCTGTGACCTTCAGCTGGTACAAGTGATTTAACCATTAAGTGCCTCAGTCATTTTCTTCTGTAAAATGGGGTTGATTCTGTGTCATAAACTTGTAAAGATTAAATTATTATGTAAATTAAAGCACTTAGAACTCTGCTAATATATAAGCACCACTAATTAAGTGTCTTAGTCTGCCTTGGTCAATTCAGAGTGTCAGATATCTTTATTTCACAGCTTTTTACAAACACAAAAACTGAGACACTCAGATAAAAATGTATCAATGATGAAAATGTATGACTGAGTGGATTTTAGCAATATTCTTATAACAAGGAATATTCATACACACAGCAGACATTCACAATGAATAAGGAAGTCGCTCATGGTCTTTTCCCCCACCAAACTGCAACAATGTGGATTGAATTGGATTAACTTCAGACCTAACAAACCTGGTACCATCCCTAATTAAGAAACACAGGTAAATGAGTCTACTGTCATTCTTCTTATACCCTTGGTTGATTCAACAATAGACAGTCAATTCCAGGCATCAGTCAGCCAGAATAAGTCATGACCTTAACTACAAGGGATGGATGTGTGATTTCGGGTAATCCCATCAGAGGGAAGTAGAAGGAACTCATTCTGTGTCTGATGGGACAAGCTCTGCTACCTTAGACGGACAGGCATATAATTGTGAAGCCAGCAATGACTGTGGCCATTTTGCTACCTGGAATAATTCACTTGAGGATGAAACCAATATGAGGAAGTGGGTAGACTTTAGAGGATCCATGAGAAATTGAATTAACCAAACCACCTGAGGGTTTCTCTATCTCTGGACATCTCAACTTTGTGAATTCATAACGTTTCTGTACTGTTTAAGTCAGTGTGAATTGAATTCTCTGCTTACTTGAGATCCAAGCATCTGATAATGGATTCACCTAAATGATTTTCAAGGTCTCATACAAGTTTTCATTTCTAATGTGCTAATTTTATTTAAATTATACTCAAGTTTTCTCTAAATAGCGAATGTATTAAGGATTCCAAAAACACTGCTTACCACGTGTCAGTAACACAGCTAATAACTTTGTGCACTTTATTTTATTTAATTTCATAGTGATTCAGCAAGGTTAGACCTATATTATCTATTTCCAGTGAAGAAAATGAGGCTCCTAGAGATTAATACATTTGCGTTTTTGGATCATGTAATTAGCAAATGAAGAAGTAGAATTTAAACAGGATTTTATCTAGCTTTTAAAAGTTCTTAAGAAATAAACCCTGCTGCTTTAAATTAATTATGTATCAGGTGCTATGTTAGGTAGGTACCAGGAGCACATCTCATTACAGTCCGATTTTGAGAGTCTATTATGTGCCAGGTAAGATAAACAATTGGATAATTGAATTGGTAGAACATAGAATGGCATAATCAGGATTTCTTTCTTTCTTTCTTTCTTTTTCCTCAACAGTGCCTGTCCAGTGTAGTCTGAAGAACTTCCACTCCTGACACTGGGTTATAGAAGGTCAGATTGTGGTAAATTTC
This sequence comes from Callospermophilus lateralis, assembly GCF_048772815.1. Classification (NCBI taxonomy): domain Eukaryota; kingdom Metazoa; phylum Chordata; class Mammalia; order Rodentia; family Sciuridae; genus Callospermophilus; species Callospermophilus lateralis. The sequence continues at coordinate 19,345,396 of NC_135307.1, forward strand.
AGATACAAGACAGAGAAAATTTGAGTTACTAGAAAGTCTAGACAAAAGATTTTAATTTTTAGCTTTGCTGTAATAATTAAGTGGATCTTCACCTACTACCATAAACAGAAAACCAGGAGATTATATATATACATATATGTGTGTGTTCTCTCTATATATATGCACACATAGAACAAAACCTATGCAAGACTTGTTACTTCAGCACAAGGCTACAAAGGAGGTGACATCTGTAATAGACCTGTACTCTGAGTAACAAGATGTTACTCAGAGTAACAAGATGATGAAATCTAAACAAAGCTCTATAGTCTTGCTGAGTTCAGGAGACCAAGGTCAGTGTTTGAGAAGGCCAAGGTGGGTAAGGGTTTTTTTGGCTATCAGAGCTCCATAAGAAGAGCCATAATAGGAAATAAGCTCAAGAAATTTGCATGGGAATTAAGTATCTGGGCAGAATCAAGTTTTGAATGTTTTTTCAGGTAGGGTTCAAACAGAAAAATAAAAATTAGGAGAGAGAGAGACTAAAACAAATAATTGCTCATTGCAATTTTAATGCCTACTAACTTGAGGTTGAAAGAAGGTGAATAGTCAGGACAGGAGATCATGCACAGGCTGGAATTCTGAGTGTGAGCTGAACAGGCAGGAAGTTAGGAATGGTACATTCAAAGGGAAGGGGAAGCAATTTCAAGACTAGTTGGTGCCTTGGATTCTCTCCTCTTGCACTGAGTGTAGATTCTCTTCTAAGGACTTTTATTTGATTAAGTCAGACCACCCAGGATAACTACTCTTTTGATTGACTCAAAGCTAAAGAATGGGTTTTAATTCCATCTGCAAAGTTCCTTCCCAGGAATTCCCAGATTAGTGCTTAGTAGATAAACTGGGAGAAGGTGCTTTATCTACACACTGTCCCTTTGTAGCTCATTCTGACCTGCAACATATTGAAAAGGGAACTCTGGGAATTGTCCTTCAGCATAGAGAACTTTGCACTTTATAAAGTGTGAAAAGGGAAACCTCAAGAGGCCAGCTAAGAAGGAGGAGAAAGTCATAAACTGAATAATCCCCCAAACTCACGTCAGAAAGAGAAATACTTGAGTTCCAACAGGCCAGAGTAGAAAACTAGATGAGGCTACCTCAGGAACAAAGATGACTTGAGCCATGCCCAAAGATTTAAGACAGAATTGAAGGTATAACACTGATGTGCCCAAACAAACCTCAATGATTTGTAAAAGAAGAATACAAAAACCAGACACTGAACAGCATAATGTCAGAATGGCTAAATCCACCATCGAAAATTAGTAGACATGCCAAGAAAAACCAAAGATCAAGGGAGACAGAAGAAAGGAGGGAGAGGGAAGAAAATATGGGAATAAAATTGACCAAATTATCTTGTAGGTATGAATACATCACAATGAATTCAACTTTTATGTAAAAACATAAGACATAATTGGAAAAACTACATGTTGTATATAAATAGCAGCTAGATGAGAGGAGTAGAGGAGGAAGAACACAGGAAGTAGGTTGGGAGGAAAAGAGAAGTGCCTGGGAATGTATTGAATCAAATTACATTATTCACATATATTAATGTGTCACAATGAATGCCACTACCATGTATAAGTATAATACAATAATAAATCTGTTTTAAAATTACCAAAAAAGTGTGAGCATAGTCAGGAGAAATATCAGTAAATTGCCCCAAAGTGAGAAAAATGATGGATTTAGGCAATGAGGATGTTGCAACAGCTACTATAGCAATGCCACATATGTGTCTCAAAACTGAGCTTCAAAATATATAAGGGAAAAATTGGTTTTACTAAAAAGATACTAATTTAGAGTGATAATTTGATATAGGAAAGGGAGTTCTTGGAATTTTTTTTTTGTCATTCAGCATAGAAAACTTTTAACTAATTAAAGTAAATTAGTAGAGAGAAAATGAGTAAGGATATAAAAGATTCATATATTGTCAAACAACATGACCTAATTGACATGGAACAACATTAGACTTTACATTGTTTACAAGGAGCCATGAAACATCATCAAGACAGCCATATTTTAGGCCATTGATACAAAAGTATTGGAACCATGAAAAGTTCTCCAATCACAGTAAAAATAAACTAGGGGCCAGGCATGGTGGTGCATACTTGTAATCCCAGCAGATTGGGAGGTTGAGGCAGGAGGATCGTGAGTTCAAATTCAGCCTCCGCAAAAGCAAGGAGCTAAGCAACTCAGTGAGACCCTGTCTCTAAATAAAATACAAAATAGGGCTGGGGATATGGCTTAGTGATCAAGTGCCCGAGTTTAATCCCTGGTACCAAAAAAAAAAAAAAAAAAAAATATGAAAGAAGGTAGGAGTCAGTAACAGAATGATATTTGGGAAATCCTCTAATATTTGGAAATAAACTCTATACTTCTAAATAATACATAAATCAAAAAAAATCACAAGCAAAATTAGAAAATAGTTTAAACTAATTAAATGAAAATTACAAAATTACAGATGTGTGGGGTGCAAATGAATCAGTGCTAGGTGAAAAAATCATCACATATTTAAAGATTTGTATTAGGAAAAAAAGACACTTTAAACAATGATCTAAAATTCCAACTTAACAAAGTTTTAAAATGAGAGTAAGTAAGAAAATGTAAGTGATAAGGACAAGAGATAATGAAATGGAAAACCGAAAACGTAATGTAGAAACTCAATGAAATCAAAAACAAAAATCAGAGAAAAGAAAACTTCAGCTGGACAGATGGAAAGAGAGAAACCAAACTGGCAACAAAAGAATAAAAAGTGAAATGATATTGAACCGTTAATAAGGAATGATATAAATAATATTCAGATAATAAATTAAAAATTTAGTTTTTGTGAATAGCTCACTTGAAAGATACAAGTTACCAAAGGAGGAAAAAGAACAAAAGGAAATTCGCAGTACCTTTGAGTCCATTAAATTAAAAGAATTCATAATGAAAAACCTTCCCACAGAGAGAACTCTTTTTCCTGGGTAAGTTTGCCTATTGATTTTCTCAAATACTAAAGGAAGGAAAAAAATGCCTTCACACATCAATTCTTTCATGAAACAGAGACATGATCACTTTGAGACTCATAAGATCAGTGTTATCCTGACATTGAAGCCATAAAATATTTCAGGAATGGAAAACTGTAATATCTCTCATGAACAGAAGTCATAAAATGTTAGCAAACTATATCCAGCAATATATAAAAAAAGATAATACCATGCATGAGTAGGATTTATCACATGAATGAAAGGTTTGTTTTACCTTTAAAAAAATAAATTATTGTAATGTACATTACTAATTAAAAAGAAAATCCATAAATCAATAGAAAATTTATGATTACTAGAAGAAGAAGAAGGAGGAGGAGGAGGAGGAGGAGGAGGAGGAGAAATTGAGAAAATTTAATTCAAAGGTATGATTAAAAACTACCAAGAATTAGGCTTAAAAAAGGAGGCGTGCACTCCAAACGAATCTGTGTAAGACCTGTAATTGGTCTAAAAGATGGGAGTAACTTAATCTTCTTCTTTTATCACTTGTGTTCAATATTGTATTAGACAGCATATCTCTCAGTAAAATGAGGTGAGAGAAAAAGAAGAAAGTAAACTGCAGAGTTTACAGAGGAAGACGTTACTTAACTTCTAGATGTTGATGACCTCATGATCTATCAGAAAATTTTAAAGAATCTCCAAAATTGGTTAGAACTTGTAAGACCACAGGATCAAATGCTAATTAAAAATCAATTGTATTTCTATATACAACTAAGTATGCATTGGAAACTAAGCCTTAAAAAACAATACTGTTAACAGTAGCTTAAAAAATCTGAAATGTTTTGAATTAAATTTAACAAAATATTTATAAGAAATATGAAATTAAAAACTATTGGTGAGGAACTTTTTCCAAGAGCTCAAATAAAAGGAGAACTATTCCATACTAATTGATTAGAACATTAAATATTATAAAGGTGTCAATTCTTCCCAAATTGTTCTACATATTCAACACCATCATCAATCAAAATCTAGGCAAGTTTTTGTAGACATCAAGAACATTGTTTAAACTGCATATGAAAATGCAAAAGACCTTGGATGATTAAACAATTTTGAACAAGTTGAACAAAGTTGGATAATTTTCATTACCTGATGTCAAAAATTTTATAATATTAATCAAATCTTGTCGTCTGTATATATAAAGATATACAGTTCAGAACTCAACTCATTTGTATAAAGTTAATTTATATTTGACATAGGTACCCAAATGAGGAAAAGAAATCTTTTCAACAAATACAATTAAGACAACCTATATACTAATTTGGGAAAAAGTAAAACCAGGTGTATTCTCTTGATCCACACAGAATCCACACAGAAGTAACTTGAAATTGATATAGATCTAATAGAAAAATCTAAAGCTATAAAATTTCTAAAAGAACTCATAAAAGCATTTTTACAACTGTGGGATAAATTTATTAAACAACTTCAAAAGCACTAAAACATGAAAGGAATAAATCATGATTTAGACTTTACAAAATTAAAATATTCTGCTTTTTGTAAGACATGAATAAAAAGCGGAAAAATAATGCATACTTTTGCAGAAAGTTAAAACATTTGTCTCACAAAGTATTATATATGTGTGTGTGTATATATGTGTGTGTATATATATATTTTAAAAGCAATAAAATATTAGCCCATAACCAAGGTTTTGAACATTTCTCAAAAGAAGATATATCAATATCAATAAACAGACAAAAATACTCAATAATATTCAAAAGGAAATGCAAATTCAACCAACAATGAGATACTTCTATTCACTTACTAAAGTAAAAAATGTGTGTAATACCAAGCTTTGACAAGAATATAGGGCAACTGGAACACTCATACACTTGTTGTTGGGATTGTAAAACTGTATAACTTGGAAAATAGTTGAACGTTTGTTTTCTAAAATTAAATGTACACATACTCTATCATATAGAAATTCTAATTCTACGTATTTACTGGGGAAAATAAAAACTTATGTCTATACAAAAACTTTATTGTTCATAACAGCTAAAAACTGGAAACAACCCAACTCTTCATCAGAGGTGAATGGACAAACACATGGTAGTATCTCCATAGAACCTAAAACCATTCATGATTCAAAGAGAACAAACTAAGGATGTAAGTAACAACATATTTAAATCTCAAAAACTTGCTTTGTTCAAGGCAAAGTACAAAGCATATACTCTTTATCTGTTTGAAATTTTAAAATAAAGATGAATCTCTAATGATAGAAATGGTGTGAGAGGTTGTCTAGGGCCAAAAATGGGAAGTGGGGACCAATCAATATCTCCTGAAGGAACACAAGGAACTTCCCATCAAGGTGACAATAATTTTCTGTATTTTGTTTGCATGGTGATTACACAAGTGTATACACTGGTCAAACTCTTCAGAATGTGAATTTAAAGTCAGGTGCTCTTTGGCAAAATGTTTAGCACCATTCTTACTTGCTCATTTGCTCACTCTAGTGACTTTGTCTTTCAATGCCAGGCCCCTCCATGTCAGGGGTGGGATTACAAGCAAAGAAAGAAAGTCCTGGCTACACGCTTCAGGTGATTGGTACCTTCCTCTATAGCAACTTAGCAAAATATTGACTTCTTGTCATAAAATTCACTTGGGAGATTTTTCCAGACATGTCCTACTCCATCTGTCCCCAACACTGAGTTGTGCTTTTCCTGACGGTGCTGGATCCTGACTGATGCTGTGAAACCCCTTCAGTGTCTGCCCATGACCTCTTTCTGCTAGGATCCCTTTGACCCACTCAAGTAGAAAAGCCCATTTTCCTTTCTGAGTAATTCTTGGCCACTAGTAACTAGAGTCTTTCTCAGACAAGTAAACATAACGTTTCTCTATGGCACATCTGCCCTCCTGGTGGGCTATGAAGAGTGCTACCACACAGCTTCCCTTCTTTTGGCTTTTCCAGGCAAAAAGAAAAAGTGACAGGGACAGGGAGAGGGAACAGATCCCTTCCTAGATACACATCATATTCTCAGGAGAACACTTGCATGTTCTACCTGCTTCTGTAATCGCACAAAATCAGCCTACATCTCAGCAAGAGGCTAGATGGAAGCAAAGATGACAGGTGCCAATTTGCTAAAAATCCTGTATTTATGGGTGATTCTTCTGGTCCCCGACCCATTCAGAGTGTGGAGCAGGGAGAAACATCTGACTATTTCCTTCACCTTTAGGTGAGAAGAAAACACCAGTGTCACAGCGTTTTCTTCTCTGTAATTTCATTAAATAACCACTTTCTAAATTTGTAGGCTTTTTCTTATATATACCCAAGATAGGTGTGGGTATGGGTACAACAGGACATTTGCCCAACTCTTCTTATGTCTTTATAGCGGTGTATGTAACAGACCTCATAACAGGATCTGTCGTCTACCCTGCTCTCAGCCTTGAGTCATTAGACAAACTGAGACCTTAAGGAAAGTTCTGCTTAACATATTGTGACATGTGTTTAATCCCTGGTATAACGAGCCTGATACAGTGAAGATGTACTCTTAGCCCTCTGGCACACCTCACACAAGTGGAAAATAAAGATTAACAACCAATCTTTTCAATAAAATGAGGTTAAGACCAGTGGTGGTCACAGAGAGAGACTCATTTCCTGAGGAACACATAGTCCCATCATAAAGTCAGGCAAGAGGATGAACTTTTAGAGGAGAGTAGAGAAGGTGTTGTATCAGAGAATGGCATGGAATGGAAGTACAGAGAAGTACAAAGGGACCCTGACTCTTCATTTATTGTGTTCCTCCTCACTATTTTTATATTTGTTTTACATAATGATCACTAGTTATTTTATTGAATACATGCCTTTGCACTTGATCAGGCTCTGATTTCTATTTTTTTTTTTTTTTAGGTAATCGCCATTTGATATCTCACTAGAAGTTCAATATAAATACAGTTTTTAAAATTAATATGCTTTCCTTTGGGCTTCTGAATTTTACTTGGGCTGGGGTTGGCTTAAACCACTTAATGTCAGTTTTTATGTACAGACCAATAAATGTACACATTTGTGTTTATATCTATATTTATGCAGCAACACACAATGAGTATAATTTACCAGTGTAATTACCAGTTCTGAGGATATCTTAGTAATTGTAAGTAATTGTAAAAATTAGAAGTTCCTGCTTCTATATTCACCCGTTAAAGAATATAATTAGCAAGTGAAATGTAATTAAATGTCTGCTACTTTAGCATCAAAATCTGTATGAAACAGAAATGAGTTGGATCTAACGACACTGGATTTCTGAGGAACACACCACATGTCTGCAAACTCTGTTTTCATCTGTCTTCTCCCTTTCTTTCCTTTCGCCTCTCTCTCCAGTGATGGCTCAAATGCTACATAATTGAAATTTTTCTCATGGAAAAGAAAAGCTTAGAATTTGACCATGGATGGTTTCACTGCCATTTAATAGTATTATGTTTGCAAATCAATAATAAATGAAGTTATTTCCGAAGAAGGAGAGAAAGAATAAAAAGAGAATAAAAACATCACTGCATTGATGCCCATCTATGATACTACCACCAGCCAATTCTAGATTAACAGGTGTGAGATTTCAATTAACAAACAGCTATACTAACCCACATACATTTGGCATATAATACTAAACTAAATCATTTCCAACATATATTATTTAAGATTAAAAATATAAATAATGTACGAATTTGCTATTTCTCGTTAGGTACCAAAAGGCCCAAGAGGGCACCCAAAACACATAACATAAATGTTTCATAATTCCTATCATATACCAAGTTCTATTCTTAACATTGAATTTTAAAATAATTTTACTTAACAAGTACTTTCCTAGTGTGTACTATGTTCTCTGCACTGTTCAAAGGCTTTGTGCATAATAACTTATTTAATCTTGTAACTACCCAAGGAACTGAATAATATTAGTCCTACATTACCAGTTGGGAAACTGAGAGACCATTAAAATGTCATAGAGCTGGAACTGAATTCCAATACCTTTCTGCTTCAGCATGTCACCTTTATTTGAAAGAAAGCAAAAAGTCATATGCCTTATGTTTGGCAGGTCCAGGATATAAACTTGGTTCCTTTGTTGCCTGTGTTCATCTCTATTCTAAAATCCGTGTAGCAACTGAGATCGAACCTACTAGCTGCAAGTGAAGCGAGACATTCACACTTTGAATTTAGCAAGAATTGGCTTGACTACTGAGCTTCAACTCATATGTGTCAGATATAAGAAGAACAGCAAGAGAGGGGGGAATGATTTTCCTGGCAATGAGTAAAATTACTTATCTTTTGTAGATGTATAAAAACATTTTCTACATAAATAAATGAATATTAAAATGAAAAAAAAATGCCTACTGAAAGGAAACTGAATTTGAAGAAGCAAGGCTTAGTAGAGACTGAGGATTTAATATGTCCTGAGGGCAGAGGTGGATGAATCATGCTTTGTTTAGTTATATATTTCCACTTAACAAACATTATCGAAAGTATAGCTTAACAAAACAACTTTTTACCACTCTCATGGTTCCCAGAATTGACAGGGGAGCTGGGAACTTTTTCTTGCTCTGAATGTTGTCACTTTGATGACATCAAAAAGTCTAACACAGTGGACATAAATCATGCCTGGAACCTTGGCAGGGATGATCCAAATCCTAGACTCAGCTCAGAATGTTGATCCAAGACTTTGTGCTTCAATAGTCTTGATTCAAGGTTGGGGGTTGTGTTAGTTTTTAATCTCTGTGATCAAAATTGCCTGACAAGAACAACTCAGAGGAGGAAAATTATTTGGGTCCACTGTTTCAGAGGCTCAGTCCATAGTCAGCCAACTTTATTTTGGGGGGCCTATGGTAAGGCAGCACATTATGGCAAAAGGACAACTGGAGGAGTACTGTGAACTTATGGCAGCCTGGGAAGCAAAGAGAAAGGGGAAAAGGCTTCAGAGAAAATGACACTTCCATGGCATGACCTAAATGACCCACCTTCACTAGTCACACCCCACCTGCCTACAGTTATCACTTAATTCATTCAATCTAGGGTGCACTGATCAGGTTATAGCTCTCATAACCTAATAAATTCACCTCTGATTCTTCCTCCATTAATGAAGGAGCTTCAGGGGATAACTGTTATTCAAATCATAATAGGGACTGTTAAACTTTTAACATGACAGGTCAGGGCTCCTAAAGCAAACACTCCAAGAGACCAGAGAAACAACTGCGATAATTTCTTTAATCTAACTTCATAATATTCAACCATTACTTTTTCAATATTCTATTGTTGGAATAAGTCTCTTCACCTAGCCCAAAGGGAGTGGAATTATATTTCATCCCTGCACATTATATTTACAACTGTCTTTAATCTACTATTGACCTTCAAATTACAATAGGGATAGATCCCCTCCAAATGTTCCCTATGTTAACGCTCTAATTAATGCTGAAGATCTTAGCACATCCTAAAATTACCCATGCCAACTCAAACAAATGGAACGAATCTGATCACTTCACTTGGTTGGACCAGACATTACCTACCGATTGTAATTGAAATCACAGTGAAAACAGTCAAAACAAAGAGATAGATGATAAATGCAGCTTCCTAGCCAACCTGAGGATAAGTCTGGATACAGCCCTTACCATACTCAAAGCCCAAAAACAAAGACAAATTTGATATGTGCAAAAAAGATGGCTGGATTGGTGTTTGCCTCCTGTTGGTGTAACCAACTTCAACTTGAGGACACGTGCTGTTCCCTTACATGAGAATGTGTTCTGAGACTTCCCCTCCTCCTTTATCCCCTCATCCCTTCCCTCTACCTCAAAATAAACCCCACTAAATTAAAGCCATATTTGTGGATCATAAAAGGAAATTTCTTTTAGTAGCCAATAAATACTAGTAGGTTTTGATTCTTGTACATGTGCAATGAGCTCTCCTGAGCGGTTCACTTCATTTGGCATTGCTGGGAGACTGGTAATGAATTTCCCTGACAGAATACATCCCTGGGCAGATCAGATCAGGGAAATGAGCTCTTTGGGGCACAGACTTGTATGGAATTGTAACAGTATGTGTTCACTGACCCCAAGTTGAAGGAATATTTCATTCCAGTACTCTGAAATGGAAACTGATAGTCTCTCTTGTTTTCATTGCTTAAACTGCGTATTATTATGAAGGATTTTACTTTAAACTAACTTGAATAGTAGCATAGCTTTTCATGAAAAGAAAAATTAGATCAAATCCTCCATATTTTACTCACATTTCTTTATAGAAAAGAGAACAAACTCCTGAAGGTAAGGTGAATTAACAGAAACCTTTCCTCTCATTCTTCTCCGCATTTGAATGTAATAAACACTCTCATGTGTGTAAAAACTCTCTGGTTCAACACATTTGGAAAAAAAAAAGACTGAGCAATCTTTAGTTTGGACTGAATTTGACTTAACTGTCAGAGCTTCCTGCCTGAATTTGAGTTCTCTTTTCATTTTCATTTTCCTTGGACTCTGTACTTGCAACCAAAGCAATCTCCAAGATCGGAAGCCAGGGACTGGCCAGCCTGCATCTGACCTTTCCTGAAGATTTTTGTAAATGGGCGGAATTGACTTTTCCAGCCCAAACTGCGTAATATTTGGTCGGTGTTGTTTTCCATGCAAATACTTAGACAGGCTGTGGTTTGTGCTGCTGGGCATTGGTAATAGAATATTCCAACCTCAGGTCACTGGCTAAACCCAGCTGGATCAGGAGTGACCCTTTTAAATCTTGGATTGAAAACTTGATACATTAGGGAAGTTAGTGGATCTCATCTGCAAGATTTTTTCTTTCTTGTTCAAGTCCAGAATATGATGTGGACAACCATTTGGCCTAGTGAGCAGAAGAAATCTGGAAGGATATCTCAATTTTGACCAAAATGCTAACTGGTCATCATGAAGCAAATCTGTCTCATTAAGTGATGGAACAAGTGGAGCCCACATATGGTTTTTAAAGAGGCATAGCTAACCAGAAGGTAGAAAGAGAACATGGGAATATTTCATCCTGAATGCCTTTATTTGCACCATTAACTTTATGTGAGAAGTTTAAGGCAAAAAAAAAAAAAAGATATCAGAGCAGCGTGGGGACCAATATTTGAGGGCAAAGCATCTTATCTTCTGCTTATTTTAAGAAAAATGACAACAGGGTCCCTGAAGTCTATATTAATTGATCTTCTACAAAAAAAAAAATTAATTGGTTGTGAACATATGGGTGAATAGTAGAGAGCTTCTGTTTTTTTTTCTTTTCTTTAAAATGAATGTTTAATTTTGACTTAATCATTATCCAATGCCAAATGTGCATATTATTTCTTTTTTTCATTTTTTAAAATTTGTTATTAGTTATACATGAAGATGTTTTGAGTATGTGACTCCTCAGACAAGGGTCATATTGCAGTGGTGTTTCTCTCGAGGTGTGAAGGGATCCTGTAATCTGGCTGTCTCACAGTTAACAGGAGCAGAAATTTTAGTACAATATAGAGCAGAGGTTATGTAGGTCAATTGATTTGCATTTGACTTTTATTTCTGAACATCTTGATGTTTGGCCTTGAGCAAGTTACTTAATCTGCCTGAGCCCACCTTGCAGGTCAGAACCTTCAGTGTTACAGTAAACTATGGGTCAGTCACTTAGCATTATGCTTAGTGCATGGTAGTGCTCTATAAATGCTAATCTCTAAGATCACTCTTGTTTTATGTGACAGTATCATTTAGTGAATGAGAAACAATCAGGTTTGAATACTAGATTTGGTTCTTTGTAGCTACATGAGTTCAAAGAAATCTCTTTCCCTCATTGAACTTGAGTTTCTTTGACTTTATAATGGGAGAAAAAATAATTACCTTATAGAGATCATTTGATCATTAAATCGATGATATAATAAAATGCCTAAGAGAGTTTTTAGTGTTTAATAGTGTCCATTTATCAAGTCATCTCTATCCCTACACTTTTCACAAACTAGAGCACTCATGAATAAAAAGATTTGTCAAGGGTCTTTGTTAGCTCTGCAGGGAAGATCAAGACAGACTGAGCTCAGTATTAGCACAGAACACCACAGCAGTGCACTTTTAGAGAATTTTTTACACTTTGGGATGATAGAGCTGACCCATGGAGGAAAAGTACACAGGGGAAAAGGAATTAGATGAACATAGTCACAAGAAAAAATCATGAAATAAACAGTGAGACTTTTAATTGAAAAAAAAAAAAAAAAAGATTTAAGAGGGGAGGGGCGGCAGTCCTGTGACTTGCTATTATCTTATCCCAAGTATTTTCTGTTAGGATAAGAACCAGTCACAGGCTCAAAACTCCAGGCAATTCATCTGCTCCTTCTTAATGTTTCTCAGCTGCATTTTAAACTTTTTACCCTTCTAATTTTATTGAACTTCAGTATTTTTTTTATATTTTCTTTTTCGGAGCATTCTATGTCTTTTTTGCATATTTCACTTTAAAGATATACAGGGTGCCAGGAGCTTAAGGCAACAAAAGGATTGATAGTTAGCTCGGCTATGGTACCTAAACTTTTCTCCCTCAACTCACACCCAAGAGCTTGTCTATCGGCCAATTTGCATTTTGGCTACATTTTAAGAACTTGGCGCCACAGACTCTCTGTAAACTCACACCACATGTGGTACTAATTGGCACTGTTGGAAGTTTAAGAAGAGAGACTGGAGACTCAGTGGGCAAAGGAGCCCTGACAATGCCTTCCCACAACGGTTCTCAACAGGGGTTGGAAATTAGAACTGTGAGAAGGATGGGCTTCTGTGGCAGGTCAAAGAGATGAATAGCTCAGCACTTTGCAAAAGTAACCAAGAAAGGGAAAAAGTAAAAAATAAAATAAAATAAAAGCAAGAAAAAGATTTGAAATAGATACTGTATTTTGTACCAAACTTCCAAAATAGACCAAGGAGAACTTGTTCGATTAACACGTAAAGCCAAGGAGCATAAATGTGCAGATGGAGGAATGATCTAGGGTCAAACAGGAGCCTTGGGCTGTGTGGAGACTCGGCCAGGGATTCAGTCCAGTAAACCTCCCCAAGGTCAGTTTCTCCATCTGCACAGCAGTATTGGGTTTTTTATACCATTTATCTCCTACCAGCCGAAGGAAACAGGGGGCAGATTTGTAGTTTGTTAAAGTGCTTTGATTTTGCAAACTTCAAACCCAAACACAAGGATCTTTTATAACATCTTAGTTGTGGGTCTCGGTAGGCATGAGAAAAGCCACAGCGGTGTGGGGATAATTATTTCCCTAGACAGCTGTGTGATCCAGCCCTTCTAGGTTTCAAAAAGCAGAATTTGCAAGAAACAGAATGGAGCCTCAGGGAATTGGGGTTAATTGTAGGGACACACTGGGGAGGAGGGAAACACAGGAGCTGCCTCAGTGACCACATCAAAAGGCTCATGGAATTGGACAGGTTTGTTTTTTTTTTAATTTAAGATATAACACTAGCTTTGATTTCCTGATAATAATTATAATTGTCTTGACATTCAGCACCACTCTCTTGTATTTACTTGTGCCTCTGTGTGTTTGCATCCTATCAGGGCATAATAAACTGGAAAACTACCTGATCTGACCCTATCAAGTTCTTCACAGATGTCTCAGGTTCTTTACCCTGAGAAACAGGAATGCAATTACAAGGACCAGAAGTTACAAATATAATCATTGGTCACTAAGTACACTAGTTCAGGGAATTTCAGGACTGCAAGCAATCTAATTTGACACCCCCCCCCAAAAAAAAAGGCCTCTTGCCTATATACTACTAGACCTACATGATACATATAAGTAGGATCAGAGTACAGGGCCATCTAAAGTGCACCATCCTAGAAAAGACCCTATATTGGTTGGATCTTGAGCCACTTACCTTATTCCTCCCTCCCTTCTCAATCTTTAACTGTTCTTTAAAACTGATATTTCTATAACAACTATTGTCATTGCTACCACTTTAATGAGAAAATAATAGGAAATCACACTGAAGATAAAGAATCTCCAATTAAAAAATGAGTAAGTCTCCCTACTAAAATTATTTTAATAAGCTCAAGAAATAATAACAAATACCATAGGCTAGGTGGTTTAAACAACAAGCATTTATTTCTTACAGTTCTGGAGCCTAAGAAGTCCAAGAACAAGGCTCCAGCAGAAGAAGTGTCTGGCTAGGCCCATACTCTGGTTAGTATATGGCTGCCTTCTTTCCTGAGAGAGAAAGAGATGGGCGGGGGGGATCTTGTCTCTCTTCTTGTCTCTCTTCTTGCAAGAGCAGTGATTTCATCAAGTAGCCTCCACCCTCATGACCTAAGGTCTTATTTCCAAATACCAGAACATTCGGGTTCTAGCATATCAATTTGGAGAGGGGACAAACTCAGTCCATAGCACAGGTTAAACTTATCCCCAAGATCTGAAGTGGAAAGTGGTGGGGAGCTGATGACTGATGACTAATGACCATGACCAACAGTACTTTCAAAAGTAGCAGAGGCTAAAGTGAGGAGAAGAGGGGATTAAGGAAGGTACTGAAATAGATGCTGGGAATGTCAAGGTCAGAGCCACCTCCAGAGCTGGTTGTGCGTTCCTCAAGCCAAAGCTATTTTCTATAAATCATTTTCTGAACCTGACACTCTGGGTTCCAAGGATCCTCACTCAGGTCAATGCTCATGTTCAAGTTGGGTCCTGAGCCTTGGAACATAGGCAATCCAGTAGCTGCAAACTGCACAGATCTCAGAACGACTATCATTCTTGGCCAGTCACCCTGAATGTCACTCTTGCCATATCACATGTGAGGACTGACTGTTATTATTCAGAATCCCCCGTGAATTTCAGGAAGCTTCAGGAGGCTGCTGAAATCATAAAGGTGAAAATGGTCAAGTTGTGATCTGAATGCACATTTTCTGATTCTCAAACCCACAAGGAAAGAGATTTTCTACAAGAGATTTACTACAAACCATGTTGCACTAGACCATTCCAGCCTAGTTCAAGTCTCACCTCCCTTAGACTGTTCTTAATGTAAATTTCAGAGAATAATGGAACTGGAGGTCTCCAGTATTCTAACTGTTAAACTTTTGCCTTTTGACTATGTTTTATTAAAACCTTTCAAATTTATACAGACTTGAAATGTCTATAAATCTGTCTATCTGAAACATTAGAGAAAATATATAACTACAGGTAAATATAATCTTGAATTCCTTTACCCATAGGAAAAAAATAAACAAGTAGTTCACTAGCATTTTGCTGGATTTGGTAAGAATCCTCAGATTGATAAGTGCTCACACCGTCTCTCTTAAATTATTTCATGATGTGAACATTTTTAAAAGTGCTTCAGGGCATTTTATGACTGTTCTATGCTCTGCTTGTTTTGGGCACATGGTTGGGTTGAACTTTGCACTCCTTCTTTTTAGGTGGGGCCATGTGACATTTTGGACAAGAAAATGTGAGTGGAAGTCACAGGTGGTCCTTATGCAGAGCAACTGTAAGAGCCAGGGCCTGTGTACCTCTGTTCCCTGCCCCAAGATGGGGTGAACCTGGAGACACATGCTAACTGGGAGCTTTAAGTCATTCTAAGCCCTTCAATGAGCAGAGCTGAACTGCAAGCCAGACTGCAACTGCTAAATGAATAAGTGAATAACTGGAATTATGTTACTCTGAGTTTGCCCTTGTTACACAACATAACCTAATACATCTGGACTAAGACAAAATATACAGGCTGTGTTGAGAGTGACAATGTTTTAAAAGTCGGAAGAAATCTCATGAGAAGGTGAGACACTGATTCAATTCCTGCCTCAACCCTTTCCTGAGTTTATGCTCTTTGCATCTGTCTCTTTATCACTAAAATGTGTGCATCAGATGGCATATTAAAATCAAGTTTCTGACAAGATCACTATTTGGAATACAAAGGTTTCAGAACACATTTTTACTGCCAACATTCCATTATGATTCATCCAGATTATTTAATAAATGAGAGTTTGAGCAATAACGACATATAATCAAGTGGGATTAAAGTTTTGAAAATTTGGAGTGTATCTCCTGATTTCCATGATAAAGTAGAACCTATATCTGTCCTATCTTTCATCATGTGTACATGTTAGGAACTTAAGAGACAGCCATTAAATAAATCAAGTTGCAGAATTTTTGAGTGTAGCTTTTTAACTATATTTTCTTTAAGAGCCACTACAAAAGTTAAATGAAACAAATCTTAGTAATATTTCTGGCAAGTATTATAGACTTGTTATTAAATAAAACCACAGAGATTAATTAGGGGCAGTAGGATTTTGTTAGAAGAGAACTGATAGGAGACATGGGAAGTTAAGAAATGGAAAGCCCCACTGTATGTATAAAAAGCAAGACAAGAAGGAATGTTCAGATTCTCGAGGATGAGTAGAGATGCTCTACACCAGAGGGTTTGCAAGCCACAGGGAAGTGTTAGGACACAAGGGCTTACATTAAACACATGCTATGCCAAATTTATCACAGAGAATCTTGGAACACTGATATCAATATCCCATTTAATTGATGAGGAAATCACATCACATAAAAGAAAAGAGCATTGATCAAAATAAGAGTTAATCATTGGCAGAGTAAAAATCCAGGCTCTGGGCTGTTTGGTGTCAGAGCCTGTATCCTTTTCATGACATCTTGCTATATCTGGAAGGTGCACTGGAACAGTTTTATTCATTTTATTCTTTGGACTAATACTAGACTTGTAGGGAACACTGGAACCTATTTTTGTCATGTTTTCTCCTACTGTATTGTCAAAGTAATGTCAAAAAACAGTGTGATAGGAAACCAGAGGTCATTTGTCCTCCGCTCTCATGCAATGCATCTCTGACCAGTTCCAGATATGCTTTGTATCACAAGAACACATTTTCAAATGATCTTAGATGGTGTCAACCTGAAAGAAGGGCCTGATATCTATAAAAAGTCTACAGAGATGATAGCTAGAAGGCAGAAATAGCAGAGAATTTCACAAAATAAATTATAAAAATAAATTAAAATATATATATTTATATATATAAATATAAATAAATTAAATTAATTTTAAAAATAAATTATAAAAAAATATTGCCCTTTTATTCAAGATCCGTGGAGGAAATGTCTTCCTCTGCAGCTTACATGTATCAATGAGACTTTTCAAACCCCAGAAATTGATGAAAGGACAGTGCCAATCTGTTCCTTTGCTGTTCCAGGATAGTGCATTACTATAGGACATAATGCTGCAGATCACTCAGCCCCACCCCAGACTGTATGGATGCAAAGATTCAAAGAAAGAGGCACAGCCTTTGGTCACAAGGATAGTAAAATTCCCTAGTAGCAATGAAAAATAAAGTAATACATAATGATAAGACTTGTATAGGGAGATATTAAGCTTCAGAGAGATTTCTATCCCCCACTGGTGCATAGAAAGATGCTTTCAGGAAGCACTGAAGAATGGACACTCACTAGCTATGTATTAAGGATGGGAATTTGGGTATTAAGGGAAAAGGTGGAAAGAGACTATTCTATGAAAGCCAAGGAACACAGCCTAAGGAAAGGGAGCATATCACATCTAAAGTGAAGCATCTCATGTTTGCATCTCACACTCTTATCCCTTTTTCTTGAAGCCATAAAAATTTGGGAGGGATTATTTGATAAGGCAGTGTTACAAATTCACAAAATGCATTATTGTACTAAGGGCTGTCTAACCCGCTTCCAGCCTGAGATGACTATGAGAGCTAGGTCAGGCCAGTGAAAACTAAGCATGAGTCCACTTGGCTGGTGATGGGGTTTGGCCATGGTGAGAAACATGGTTCTCCTAATGAAGGGAGACACCGTTTTAGGCTTTTTTCCTTAAGCTGTTTCTTCTTTGCTGCTTTGCACTGAGACATGACTGCAAAATGACTAGCACAGGGGTAAAATTCAACCCACCACAAATGGAGAAGACAGATAATAGAAACAAAATAAAGAATCATTGAAAGTGTCATTTAGTGCTTTGTGATATTCAACCCTAAGTGTCTTGTTATATGGGAAAAAAAACTTTACTGAATCACTTTAGTTGAATTTCTTATTACATGTTGTGAATGCATTCTCAACTACATAGGCTTATCCATGCCTTATCAAACACAACCTCTCATGATCTTCAACCTCAGCTTCTTCTACCACACACCTTGATCCAGCCACTTCCCTAATCAGAGATCTTGCCTTTAATTTTTCTTTCTTTTTCTTTTTTACTTTACCATATGCATATTGTGTAAACACAGACAATGCCTAGTCTCCCCAAGGGAGTCAAGATGTAGTTAATTGCTGGGTTTCAGAAACAAAGGTGTAGATCCAAATGTAAACTCTGTATATTACTAACCGTATAACTGAATAATTCACTTAAGCTACATGGACCTTAGTGTACTGATCTGTAAAGAGGACTAATCACCTAACCTTCACAGGATTCCTGTAGAATTTAAATATTTCAGTTGTAGACAATGCTATTACAAGTTTAAAGTTTATGATAAAGTTTAGTTAAAGAGATGATTAATCTTTCCCATTACTTAAATCCTTCTAGTTTCTCAAAGTGTGGTATCCATAAAGACTCAATTCTTTTCTTTATCCAGTTTTCTATTTAAAATAAGTTATCTTGCTCATCTTGTCTTGCTTTATAAAGATACTTTAAATTTCTTTATAATTCAGGAATTTTCCCCTTGTTATGTTTGCATGGAATTTGTGGTTTGGAATCAACAGTCCTTATTCCTTATCACCCTTTCTCACAGTATCCTATGTTATTTATGAGAATCAGCTCTTTAACCCTCAGCATGTGATAAGCACATATGACTGCACTCCTGGTGTTGCCAATGGAGCCATGGAGCTCTGGGATGCTCATCAGGTGCCCCAGGTCACACTGTGAGGAAGTGCAAGCTGGGCTGGGTTCACACTAGTTCCATGAGGCTCTGTGGCTCACCACGTCTCTAATCTCTAAGAATAGCTCATGCATAGTCAGCCACACACCAAAGGGCAACCACCCTACACACGTGGACTGGATATGATTAAGTGCCGGTAAGTGAACCATCCTTCTTCCTCATTTCCATGTCAGTGCAAAAAGTAGATTAAAACAATGTGTCTTAAAGGTCATTGCACTTCCTTCATCTAGCTCCTCTCAGAGTACACTGTCTTTTCCGCTCTCATTGTACACCAGGTGCATCATATTTATCTCCGAATGACCAGGTTGTAGCACAATTCCTGGAACAAAATAGCTTAAACAATTATTAAATAAAATCATTGAACATAGAAATTTCACTTAAAAATAGGACAGAACATAAAATATATAAATTTATTTTTTGCAACAAGTATTTCCAACAATATGTTAGATACAAAAGTTTAAAACTTGGGGATAATAATTGTAACAGTTTATACATCATAGGCTATGAATTGCACAGAAATTTTCATCCATTTTCTCAATGCCATGTTAAATAAACCGCATGATATCAAACTATCCTTTAATTTAGAAATCAATCAGTGCACTTTGACTTATAACACTAAAAAAGGAAATGAGAAATATTATGTAAATTTAAGTGTACTTCATATGAGAAAATTATTCTAAGATAGAGGCGTAATCACTAATAATTAAAAGGAAAAGTTTTTTGAGCCAGAGTTCCTCCCTGGAGTTTGTGCTAATTTGTGCACTTCCAGTGTAGGAACCTGAGGTTGGAAGACCATGGGCTGCTTCTTCCTGTAAGTAGAGTCTTTGCTCTCACAACTGTGCAGACCACCCGCAGGCAGCTGGACCTGCTAAGAACAGGAAACAGTGGGGAATTGGTGTTTTTTCTCTACTGCAAAAATTCAAGCCAAAAAATAAATGAATCTGGATGCATAGAAATGCTTTCCTTTTCAATCGCCCAAGGTGACCTTCAGGAGAAACAAAAGCAAAAATGTTTTTCTCCTCCTAAAGGAGATCATTTCTCCTTGAAATAACATACAGAGAATCATTTAAAAATTCAAGCATTTGCTATGATAAACAATGTTATTCTGAACAGTGAGACGGTCATATTTATTAATGAAAAATGCCCCAAAAGTAAAATATTTCATCATAAAAGAACTAAAAGCATCATTAAAAGCAACATATTCTTATTCCACCCATCTCATGCCCCACTCACCTCCTACCTTAAGATTCTTACATGCAATTGTCTAAAATCGCAGGATATGTTCAGATTGGTTGTCTAGATGGCAGTCAAAAGAAAATGTAATTTTCTAACAATGCATCTGATCACTTAAAATTACACCAGATCACAGTATATACATACAAATCAAAAGTCATTTGGATAGTCAAGAATTTTCAGGTTAAAAAAATACATACATACAAACACACACAATCCCCTGTGCTCAATGCAATAATAATATTTTTAGAATTACAAACTATTTAATAAATTCCAAAAACATTTTAGGGAACACTGTGTTGAGTATTTATAGTAGTAGAACCAGTAGTTTAAAACGGCAGAAGATAGTTCTGGAGAAAGAGTAAATAAAAAAGAAACTTTCAGATAGCATATTTTATATTTAGGTTAATAATTCAAAATTAAATAAAACTGCAACGCTCTTAAGAAGTGAGTATTACATTATGGGGTTTTCTTGCCACTGGAGAATTAGAGAATAACTTAAAGAAGGCACACGTTCTCAGCAGTCATTTTGAAGTTACCTATGGTTCCTAGGATGAACACTCTGGTTTTCCTAGTGTGCTTTTCACTTTTGAGAAATATATAATAACATAATAGCCTCAGTGTAAAGTGATGATGTAATAACAATGTAGAGTTAGGGGCACAGTTTCCCAATACATCTACTGCACCAGATTATTACAAAATCAGTTATAGATCAAATTCTTGCTCTCTGAATGTGAAAAATTAATTGAACATCTTACGCCCTTTATGATACCTATAACTTTGTTTTATGTGTTCATTAAATCAACAACTCTTAGATCGAGAAAGGATATTTTAAATATCTTCCTATATTTATTTATTTCCTTTATTTATTTATTTATTTCTTCAGAGTTAGATATTAAATATTTATAATAGATTGATAGAAAAAAATGATCACAAACTCTCAAGCCTACCTCCAAACAGATCCTTTCTTTCCATCTTCCTTTTTCTGAATTATCATATCTCTGCCTCTCCATGAGGGAACTTTTATCATGTTCCCTTACCTTATTTCTATTTACAAACTAGTATTTTCTCAACCACTTCATTGGAAAATAATTTGAAAAGGCAAATTTTATGCAACCATAGGTGAATTATTTTGTGACCGGTAATGTGATATTAAAAGATAGCCTCAAAGTTATTTCCTAAATTAATTAGTACATACATAAACACATAATTGTATTTTTTAATACTGATGTCTAGATGCTACAATCTCTCCTGTCTAATCAGACTTTCCCAAACTAGATCATCAAGAGTTTCCCTCTTCTGCCAAATTGAACCTCTAGCTATTTCTCTTTTAAATATGTAATGTTGTTCTATTATAGATCACTCCAAACTAAAAGAAATGTATATAAGAATGAAACTCAGGTGCAATAACAGAAGACAAGAAATAAGAAACTTTATTTACAGGACACAAAATACAAATGTAATTGTAATTGTCTGAAAGACTAAGGTTTATAGCACTCATGGCATATTTATTAAACTCTGATATATAGAAATAGAAACATTCATTCAAATACACATAAGGACAAGCTTATAAATTTCCAAAACCACATTATCATATTACATATTGTTATCATTATCTATAGCTTCAGGTGGAATGTACGCTTGTTCCCAAAGCATGCAAATAATAAGAAATGAGTCAGCCATTCACCCAGATGTTAGTTTATTAAACAGTAAGCATGTGTTTATTTGAAACTCTCCAAATCTCGGATTTTCTTTCAATTTTTATCCAGATAGAGGTATATTTTGTAGTTGATAAGCAAATGTAATTGCAGCCTAGTAGGCATACAAAAGAATAACAGATTAGGTTCAGGGACTCAGAATGTGAGTGTGAGCTTGACATAAATGATATCATTTGGGGGACAATCGAAAACACCATCTAGGTTTTGGATCCCAGAAAATAAAAAATCTATCAGTATTCTTCACAGGCTGCTTTTGCCCACATAATAGAGAACATATCTAATGTCCAAAGTCCTTGTCTTTGTTCAATAGTCTAACTTCCTGTAAGCGTTTGTATCAGATTTTAATGATGTGTAACAAATTGCCACAAATTGGCAGTTTAAAAAAACACATTAACTCAATATTTCTGTAGTTCAGATATACATACCTAGGGGTTTCTGGAGGCTGAGGCCAAGGTGTTGGCTGGGCTGTGTTCTCATTTGTAGGTTTGATTAGGGAGGGAAGAATCTGTTTCCAAGCTTCCTTGGTTTGTTGGCAGGACTCATTTCCTTGCAGTCTTAGATTTCATAATAGCTTGCTTCTTCAAAACCAGATAAAGATCCAGTGTAAATTCGGGAAGGACTCATCTGATGAGGCCAGGCAACCCAGAATAATCTCCCTTCAGACAAACACAAAGTCAATTGCTGAATAGTATTCCTTGTATGATTATCATCACAAGTCATCATGGTAATGCAAATCACAACCACAATGAGGTATTGCATCACACCTGTCAGGATGAATTTTATCACCAGACAGAGGAAGAGGAGAAAGGATGGGAAAAAAACAGCAAGTGTGAGTTTGTGGAGTAATTGATACCTTTGCACACTCTAGGTGGGAATGGAAAATGTGCAGCACTGTGGAAGACAGCATGGGGTTTATATTGGTCTGTTTAGCCCAATTAAACAAGCATCCTAAACCAGGTCACTTCTAAGCAACTTAATTGTATTCCTCCTAATTCTGGAGGCTGGGAACTCCAAGAGGGAGATGTTGGTGGTTTCTGTGTATGGAGGGGGCTCCCTTCTTGGAACACCATCAGCTGTCTTTTCATGTCCTCACATGATGGAAGCAAGGAGGGAGCTCTTTGGGGTGTCTTAAAAGGACACTAATCCCACCCACGAGCTCTTCAATTCACTTTCCTAAGGCCCTACTTGCAAATATCATCACACCGGGAAATGGAGTTTTGAACAAATGTTTTTGAGAGGTAACACAAATATTCAGTCTATCACAGAGACTCCCCAAAATAATAAAAGTAAAACTATCATCAGATGCAGTGATCTCACATTGAGCTCTTTACCCCAAAGCACTGAAATCAGAATCATGAAGCACTGTGGACACTCCAGTGTTCAGTATGACTCCATTTACAATAACCAGGAGGCAGAAAACACCACTTTTAAAACACAGGTCTCCTCTTTGAGGGTCTAGCCACAGATCTCACAGCCCAAGGTGCACACAAACAGGGGCATTCTTTCCTTGGCAATGACACCAGAGTATGAGGCGGGGAACTCCTCACACTTGGTATGGAGGGCCCTTGCTCACTGTGGAATGTTTACTGCAGGAAGAGGGACAAAGCCATTCTCATCGCCCTGCCAATGACTCCATGCAGCTGCTATTACTGATTTTGTTGCTCTCAGCAGTACAAAGATAATAGGTTCTATTTCCTATTCCCATATAATAGAACATAAGAGGAAAGCACGCCATCATGAAGCACTCGTGTCTACCTTTCTATGAATAATCAATGAAAATGCAATTTCACACAACTTTTTAAAATGTTTAACCCTCATCATGCTTCCTTTCTACGTGTGTGCTGCATGCTAAAACCAGGATTGGATTATGGATTTAAGGGGAATATTTACATATGGCAGCTCATTGAGCGTCCGGTGGATTTGACAGCATAAACAACAAAAATACATTCGTTTTTCTATTTTTTTTCATCTTGTTTAATCTACACAGTGGTGCTTTTCTAGTACTTTATAAGCTTTTCTGATTCACTCTGATATTGCTCTTAACCCTGCAGGCTGGAGAATCAGTTTGACATCTTGCCACTGATCAGAACTTACTTGAAGAACTACTAGTAGGATGACACCTACTAGTGTCATGACACACTAAACAGGGATAGTGTAGTTATTCTAGAACTTCTAGAAGAAACAATCATAGAATGTGAACTTGCTGTGACTTCTCCCTTCCACAACCACAGGCATACGAAAGCTCTTCAGCCTCACTGAGTCTTTTATTCAAATCAAGAAAAAAATAGGTAATAGCTTTCATCTCTACCTTTTGCACTGTAAACCTCCCCCCGGGGACAAATAGCAAGTGAAATCATACTTCTTTATTCTCTTTCCAATTGCAATGTAATGTGTAAGCTGCACCCAGCTTCTCTGGGTCATGTGCATGTTGTACACATTCTCTAAAAAAAAAAAAAAAAAAAAAAAAAAAAAAAACTTGTGAGCACTTAGATTGTCAACATCAAAGTAGCAAAAAAAAAAACAAAAAAACAACTATTTGAAATTACACCAGTATGTAGGGTATCCAATAATGATATTTTTCTTGGCTTACTAATGCAATGAGGTAAATGATATTTATTGAATCACTATGACCACATGCTATGTAGTGTTTTGAAAACCAGAATCAGACAAAGATGGCACTTCAGAGGATAATGCACATGCCCAGTTCCACTGTGGTGCAGAATTAAAGCAGCTGGGATGCTGCTCCTCCGTTAAGTGAGTGACTAAGGAAATTCACTGGAATTCAATATTATGCAGGCAGAGTCTGTGAAACAGACCAAGAAATTATGGACAGAGGAAGAGGTGCAAGCCCATGGTAGCCATAGCTGGTCACTGAATAGGGGGGGTAACACAAAAGAGAGAGAGAAACGCCTGGAAGATAGAATGGCAGTCTAACCAGAAATGGCACCACCATATGATCCAGCTGTCCCACTCCTTGGTATTTATCTAAAAGAACTAAAGCAGCATACTACACTGATACAGGCATACCAATGTCTTTTATAGCAGCACAATTTGCAATATCCAAGTTATGGAACCATCCTGGGTGCCTGTCAACAGATGAGTGGATGAAGAAAATGTGTTATGTATGCACAGTGGTGCTCTATTCAGTCATAAAGAAGAATCAAATTATGTCATTTGATGGTAAATGGATGGTACTGGAGAACATCATGCTAAGTGAAATAAGCCAGACTCAGAGATTCAAGGGTCACATGTTTTGTGTCATATGTAAAAGCTCAAGAGAGAGAGAGAAAGGGGAGAATCTCATGAAAATGGAAGTGAAACCAGTAGAGTAGATGAAGGGGATTAAGGAGGGTGAATGGGGAGCATAAATCTACCAAATAATGCTCCATGTACAATTATACCATGATGAATTCTGTGTTTTTTTTTTTCCTCCATGAACTAGTAATAAAAATAAACGGGAGATCCCTCTGTAGATCAGGGGAGGAAAGAGTAGAAGGAAAGGGAAAGTACTGAGGAATGAGATGGATTGAATTATATTATGTGCACACACAAATAAATCCCACTATTATATGTAATTATAATGTACCAATGAAAATAAATTTAAAAAGAGGGAAAGCAGTACAGTCCAAACTTGGTTGAATCAAAGACTGAACAGCAAGCTGGTGTCTGAAAAGTGCTGTTTATCAAATAGTAAGGAGAGAGCTGAGGTCTGAGGTGAGGAGTGGTCTTCTGAGCCATCCTGGTGCAGTGGCTGCTGTGCGAACCTAGGGGACCATAACAGATACCACCACACTGCCCTAGCCGTGCCCAGTGTGCAGCCTACTGTGTACCTGATGGAACACAATTGCAATAGGCAAAGATAAGATGGTACTCAGGTCAGAGATGCAAAGGGGAGTGCAATTCCCTTTCCTTTTGTCTGGAGGGTCACATGACCAGCAGAAAAGGGTCAGGGAATCGAAGGTTCAGGCATGATTGCATTCAGGGACTGAGCTGAGCAAGGCCATGTTCATGGGCATGGGAGTTGCTTATACCTACTATGTCCAGTCTACTCAGGGTGGTATGTGACCCCACCCTATGAGTAGAATTCTCAAGAGGCTCCAGCAGTGATTGGCCTCTTCTCAGCCATAGGGGTGTGTTACTATAATTCCTCAGAATAGACCTCACCAACAAAATTCCAATCCGTCACCAGAACTTCCCGTTTAGAATTTTGTATCAGTGCTTCCCTGAAAGGGCATCAATGTACGCCATCAAAACAAAACTCCAGTAAATGTCATTTCCCATTCCATCCTGCCTTGTCCTGGTAGACATTCAATCAGCTTCACCTGGCAGCCTGAGCCATTTCAATCAGCTTCACCTGGCAGCCCAGAAGGCAACACGGAAGAAGGAAGGGTTTAACAATCCCAGCCCTTGCACTTTCTAAGGCATGTGTAGCCCAAGAAGGAAGCCCGGCAGCCTGGCACAGGTAGTGAACATCCATCCTTGTCCACAGTTTTGACCCCTTCAGTGGAGACAATTCTTTCCTTTTCCAGATAAGTATGTTTTTTGTTGTTCTTGTATCTGCTGATTGGTTCATATATATATATATTTTTTTTTTCTTTCCTTTTTCCCCCCTTTTTTCTTTCTTTTAAGTCATCTTCTATTATGCTTTATTATTTGTCTTGTTCTTGTTTACTTGAGGTTTCTTAGGGTGCTTTTGGTTTCTGTTACCTTTTTCTCTCCATCTTCCTCTAGTTATCAGATTCTCTTGTTCTTTTTATTTTGTTTCATTTTATTATGAAGAGTATTATCATCATCATCATCATAATTCTTATTTCTCCTTCATTCTGGTCCTCACTTTCTACCTTTCTTCTGCTTTTCTTACCTTTTGAATACTCTAATCTTTCCCTTGAATTCCTTTCCATTTTGTTTTACCCAAATGAAAGATAACATTCAGCATCTTATTTTTAGAGAGAGAGAGAGAGAGAGAGAGAGAGAGAGAGAATTTTTTAATATTTACTTTTCAGTTTTTGGTTGACACAACATCTTTATTTTATTTTTTATGTGGTGCTGAGGATCCAACCCAGCACCCCGTGCATGACAGGCAAATGCATTGCTGCTTGAGCCACATCCCCAGCCCCATTCAGCATCTTTTAAAACAATTAAATTTATATATTTCTGGCCCCAATACTGCCATTTTTGTGACCATTAGCATTGTAGGTGTCATAATTGGCACTTGGAGCTTGCTTTAATTCTGTATATTGTTCATTGCTGTTGTTGCTGGTGTTTATTCCCCCCTTTGGGTGAGGTGGTGGGATCTAGTGTGACAATCCCAACCCACCTAAGAGACAGTGCACCTGGTCTACATACTACCAAATCCTCTCAAACAGATGCAGAAAGCTCAACATAGGAATACAAGAAATGTTTTAAAACAAGGTAACATCATAGCTCCTAATGTTCATGATTTTACCAACAACTGACTCCAAGGATATCAATGCATATAATATATTGGAAAAAGAGTTCAAAATGATGATTATGAAAAGAATCAATGAATTCTAAAAGAACAAAGAAAACTAACTTAAGGAATTAGGGAATTCAGTACAGGATATGAATGAAAAATTTGATAAAGAGACAGAGATGTTGCAAAAGATCCAAACAGAAATATTAAAAATACAGTACTAATAAACCAAATAAAATATTCATTTGAAAAACTCTCCAATAGATTATATCATATTGAAGACAGAATCCCAGAGCTTGATGATAAAGTGGATAACCTTGAATATTCAGAAAGTGTTTAAAAATAATAAAAATAGAATCAAATATACAAAAATTCAGTGACAACATTAAGAGACTAACTGTAAGGCTCTTAGGCATTGAGGAAAGAGCAAAGGTACAAGCTAATAACATTAATAACCTTGTCAGTAAAATAATAGCGGAAAATTTTCCAAACCTTGGGAACAAGATGGACATCTAGATATTGATGACATTAGAACCCCAAATGGATAAGACTGAAAAAAACTTCTCTAAGACAGACACATAGTTAAAATGCAAAAACAAATCAAAGAAAGGAAATTAAAATCTATAAGAGAGATTTCAGGTCACACTGAGGGGAAATGCAAAAAGGGTTGGGGGGGTTACAAGATAAGAATAAACTAAAATGATTCATGACTACTAAGCCTTCATTGCAAAAGACACTTAAAGAAATATTACACATGGAAGAACATAGAAATAAGCAACAAAGTTCAGAAATAATAAATCTCATTATAAGATTAGTTAGGAAATTGAAAGTTAGGATCAAGTTAAATGTTGTAAATAAATCAAAATGTAAGGATAAACACCTCTCTATGGTAACAATATAAATGGTACCAATTTCCCAACTAAAAGACAGGTTGGCAGACTGGATTAAAAAACATGACCAACTATATTTTAACTCAAAGATAACACGCCTCACACTCAATAACCTCCACAGGTTGAAAAGGAAAGAATGGAAAATAATATTCAGTGGAAATGCAATCTGAAAGCAAGCAGAAGTAGCTACACCCATATCAGACAAAGCGAACTTCAAGTCAAAATCAATCAGAAAAGACAGAATAGGTCATTAAATATTAGTAAAGAAAAAAATCCAACAGGAAGATATACCTAGAGTAAATATTTATTCCCCAAACATTGATGCATGTAATTACAAAAACCAAGCACTATTGGATATAGAGGCTCAGATTGTTCCCAGTACAATCATAATGGGTGATTTTAATATACCTTTCTCACCAATAGATAGGTCATTCAGACATAAAATCAACAAAGGTATGTCAAACCTAAAAACATATTATAAATCAAATGAACTTAAAAGATCTCTACAGACTATTTCATCCAACAACTGAATATGCTTTCTTCTCAGCTACTCAAGGAACTTTCTTAAAAACAGAACATATTTTAGAACATAAAACAAGTCTTAGCAAATGCAAAATAGTTGGTATAATTCTTTGCATTGTATTAGATCATAAAGAAATGAAATTAGAAATCAAGAGCAACAAAACTACAGAAACTATATAAACTCATGATGATTGAACATGAATTTTTGAATGATGAATGAGTTACAGAAGGAATCAGAGATAAATTTAAAAATTTATTCTTGAAATCAAACAAGAACAGACCTAAAACATCAGAGTCTCTGGAACATTATGAAGGTTGTTCTTTTTTTTATTATTATTGGTTGTTCAAAACATTACAGAGCTCTTGACATATCATATTTCATATATTATGAAATTCTTACCCCAAATACAGATTGCAGAATCACATCGGTTACACACCCACATTTTTACATAATGCCATACTAGTGACTGTTGTATTCTGCTACCTTTCCTATCCTCAACTATACCCCCTCCCCTCCCCTCCCCTCCCATCTTCTCTCTCTACCCCATCTACTGTAATTCATTTCTCTCCTTGTTTATTTTCCATTCCCCTCACAACCTCTTATATGTAATTTTGTATAACAATGAGGGTCTCCTTCCATTTCCATGCAATTTCCCTTTTCTCTCCCTTTCCCTTCCACCTCATGTCTCTGTTTAATGTTAATCTTATCCTCCTGCTCTTCCTCCCTGTTATGTTCTTAGTTGCTCTCATTATATCAAAGAAGACATTTGGCATTTGTTTTTTAGGGATTGGCTAGCTTCACTTAGCATAATCTGCTCTAGTACCATCCATTTCCCTGCAAATTCCATGATTTTGTCATTTTTTAGTGCTGTGTAATACTCCATGGTGTATAAATGCCATATTTTTTTATCCATTCATCTATTGAAGGGCATCTGGGTTGGTTCCACAGTCTAGCTATTGTGAATTGTGTTGCTATGAACATCGATGTGGCAGTATCTCTGTAGTACGCTCTTTTAAGGTTTCAGGGAATAGTCCGAGAAGGGCAATAGCTGGGTCAAATGGTGGTTCCATTCCCGGCTTTCTCAGGAATCTCCATACTGCTTTCCAAATTGGCCGCACCAATTTGCAGTCCCACCAGCAATGTACAAGAGTACCCTTTTCCCCACATCCTTGCCAGCACTTGTTGTTGTTTGACTTCAGAATGGCTGCCAATCTTACTGGAGTGAGATGGTATCTTAGGGTGGTTTTGATTTGCATTTCTCTGACTGCTAGAGATGGTGAGCATTTTTTCATGTACTTGTTGATTGATTGTATGTCCTCCTCTGAGAAGTGTCTATTCAGGTCCTTGGCCCATTTGTTGATTGGGTTATTTGTTAACTTATTGTCTAATTTTTTGAGTTCTTTGTATATTCTGGATATTAGGGCTCTATCTGAAGTGTGAGGAGTAAAAATTTGTTCCCATGATGTAGGCTACCTATTTACCTCTCTTATTGTTTCTCTTGCTGAGAAAAAACTTTTTAGTTTAAGTAAGTCCCATTTGTTGATTCTTGTTATTAACGCTTGTGCTATGGATGTCCTATTAAGGAATTTGGAGCCCGACCCCACAATATGTAGATCGGAGCCAACTTTTTCTTCTATCAGATGCAGAGTCTCTGATTTGATATCAAGCTCCTTGATCCATTTTGAGTTAACTTTTGTGCACGGCGAGAGGAGGGGATTCAGTTTCATTTTGTTGCATATGGATTTCCAGTTTTCCCAACACCATTTGTTGAAGATGCTATCCTTCCTCCATTGCATGCTTTTAGCCCCTTTATCAAATATAAGATAGTTGTAGTTTTGTGGATTGGTTTCTGTGTCCTCTATTCTGTACCATTGGTCCACCCACCTGTTTTGGTACCAGTACCATGCTGTTTTTGTTACTATTGCTCTGTAATATAGTTTGAAATCCGGAATCGCTATACCGCCTGATTCACACTTCCTGCTTAGAATTGCTTTTGCTATTCTGGGTCTTTTATTTTTCCATATGAATTTCATGATTGCTTTATCTATTTCTATGAGAAATGCCATTGGGATTTTGATTGGCATTGCATTAAACCTATAGAGAACTTTTAGTAATATCGCCATTTTGATGATGTTAGTTCTGCCTATCCATGAACAGGGTATATTTTTCCATCTTCTAAGATCTTCTTCTACTTCTCTCTTTAGGGTTCTGTAGTTTTCATTGTATAAATCTTTCACCTCTTTTCTTAGGTTGATTCCCAAGTATTTTATTTTTTGGGGGGGATATTGTGAATGGAGTGGTTGTCCTCATTTCCATTTCAGAGGATTTGTTGCTGATATACAGGAATGCCTTTGATTTATGCATGTTGATTTTATATCCTGCCACTTTGCTGAATTGGTTTATTAGCTCTAATAGTTTCTTTGTAGACCCTTTTGGGTCTTCTAGGTATAGAATCATGTCCTCTGAAATAGTGATAATTTAAGTTCTTCTTTTCCTATTTTTATGCCTTTAATTTCTTTTGTCTGTCTAATTGCTCTGGCCAGTGTTTCGAAAACTATATTGAATAGAAGTTGTGATAGAGGTCATCCCTGTCTTGTTCCAGATTTTAGAGGGAATGCCTTCAGTTTTTCTCCATTCAGAATGATGCTAGCCTGAGGCTTAGCATAGATAGCTTTTACAATGTTGAGGTAAGTTCCTGTTATCCCTAGTTTTTCTAATGTTTTGAACATAAAGGGATGCTGTACTTTGTCGAATGCTTTTTCTGCGTCTATCGAGATGATCATATGGTTCTTATATTTAAGTCTATTGATGTGGTAAATAACATTTATTGATCTTTCCGTATATTTAACCATCCTTGCATCCCAGGGATGAATCCTACTTGATCATGGTGCACAATTTTTTTGATGTGTTTTTGTATCCAATTCGCCAGAATTTTATTGAGGATTTTTGCATCTAGGTTCATTAGAGATATTGGTTTATAGTTTTCTTTCTTTGAGGTGTCTTTGTCTGGTTTCGGAATCAGGGTGATGTTGGCCTCATAGAATGAATTTGGAAGAGCTCCCTCTTTTTCTATTTCCTGAAATAACTTGAAAAGTATTGGTATTTATTCTTCTTTAAAGGTTTTGTAAAACTCCGCTGGGCTTTTCTTAGTTGGTAGTCTTTTGATTGCTTCTTCTATTTCATCCATTGATATTGGTCTGTTCAAATTGTGTGTATTCTCCTGACTCAGTCTGGGAAAATCATATGACATAAGAAATTTATCCATGTCTTCATTATCTTCTATTTTATTGGAATATAGGTTTTCAAAATAATTTCTAATTGTCTTCTGTACTTTGTAGCATCTGTTGTGATATTGCCTTTTTCATCCTGTATGTTAGTAATTTGAGTTCTTTCTCTTCTTCTCTTCGTTAGCATGGCTAAGGGTCTGTCAATCTTATTTATTTTTTCGAAGAACCAACTTTTAGTTTTGTTAATTTTTTCAATAGTTTCTTTTGTTTCAATTTCATTGATTTCCGCTCTGATTATAATTATTTCTGGCCTTCTGCTACATTTGCTGTTGTTTTGCTCTTCCTTTTCTAGGGCTTTGAGATGAAGTGTGAGCTCATTTATTTGTTGGTTTTTTCTTTTTTTGAGGAATGACCTCCAGGCGATGAATTTCCCTCTTAAAACTGCTTTCATTGTGTCCCATAGATTCTGATATGTTGTGTCTGTATTTTCATTTATCTCTAAGAATTTTTTGATTTCCTCCTTTATGTCTTCTGTAACCCATTGATCATTCAGTAACATATTGTTCATTTTCCATGTGATGAAGGATTTTTCCTTCCTTCTTTTATCATTGATTTCCAGTTTCATTCCATTATGACCAGATAAAATGCATGGTATTATCTCCACCCCTTTATATTTACTGAGGGTTGCCCTATGGCATAATATATGGTCTATTTTTGAGAAGGATCCATGTGCTGCTGAGAAAAAAGTATATCCACTTGATGATGGTTGATATATTCTATATATGTCAGTTAAGTCTAGGTTATTGATTGTGATATTGAGTTCTATAATTTCTTTATTCAACTTTTGTTTGGAGGATCTGTCCAATGGTGAGAGAGGAGTGTTGAAGTCACCCATAATTATTGTGTTGTGGTCTATTTGATTCTTGAACTTGAGGAGAATTTGTTTGATGAGTGTCGCAGCACCATTATTTGGTGCATAAATATTGATAATTGTTATGTCTTGTTGGTGAATGGTTCCTTTTAACAGTATATAATGCCCTTCCTTATGCCTTTTGATTAACTTAGTCTTGAAGTCGGTTTTATTTGATATGAGGATGGCCACCCCTGCTTGCTTACGAGGACCGTGTGCGTGGTATATTTTTTCCCAACCTTTCACCTTCAGCCTGTGTATGTCTTTTCCAATCAGATGTGTCTCCTGGAGGCAGCATATTGTTGGATTTGTTTTTTTTAATCCATGTTACCAGCCTATGTCGCTTTATTGGAGAGTTTAAGCCATTAATGTTTAGAGTTACTATTGATATATGGTTTATACTTCCAGCCATGTTTGATTATTTATCTTTTTTTTTTAATTTAGTTTGTTTCTCCATGATTAGCTTTCCCCCCGCCCTCTGTCTTTACTGAGGCACTTCCCACTGATGGTTTTGGTTATTGTTTTTCATTTCTTCCTCATGTATTGTTTTGCTTAAGATGCTTTGCAATGCTGGTTTTCTGGCTGCAAATTCTTTTAATTTTTGTTTAGCATGAAAAATTTTTACTTCGTTGTCGTACCTGAAGCTTAATTTTATTGGATACAGAATTCTTGGTTGGCATCTATTGTCTTTCAGTGTTTGAAATATGTTGTTCCAGGATCTTCTCGCTTTCAGCATCTGTGATAAAAAATCCGTTGTTAACCTTATTGGTTTACCCCTGAATGTAATCTGCCTCCTTTCTCTTGTAGCTTTTAATATTTTCTCTTTGTTCTGTGTATTGGATATCTTCATAACAATGTGTCTTGGCGTTGGTCTACTGTGATTTTGTATACTCCGTGTCCTGTATGCATCTATAATTTGTATATCCGTTTCCTTTTTTATTTCTGGAAAGTTTTCTGTAATTATTTCATTCAGCAGATTACTCATTTCCTTGGTTTGAATCTCTATACCTTCCTCTATCCCGATGACTCTTAAGTTTGGTTTTTTTATGTTATCCCATATCTCTTGGTTGTTTTTCTCGTGATTTTTTACCAGCCTTTCTGAGTTGGCTAGACTCTTTTCAAGATGATATATTTTGTCTTCATTATCTGACGTTCTGGCTTCTACTTGCTCCACTCTGTTAGTGATACTCTCATTTGAGTTTTTAATTTGGTTTATAGTTTCCTTCATTTCTAGAATTATTGTTTGATTTTTTTTATAATCTCTATCTCCTGATAAAGATGCTTAACTTCTTCTTTTATCTGTTTATGTAATTCAATTTCAATGTGTTCTTTCACTGTTTGAATTTGCTGTCTCATATCCTCTTTAAGGTTCCATTCCATCTGTCTAAGGTATTCCTTGAGTTCTTTATGACCATTTTTCTGATGACTCTAGGTCCTCCTGAATATTTAGGCTCTCCTGCATTGTTTGTATTCCTTTTCTTCCTTGCTTTTTCATGCTGCTCATGTTACTTATTGTTCTGTTTGACTGCTGAGTTACTGTTTACTCCTATAAATGTAATTGATGCTTGGGAGGAAAGGTATTAGAAGGGAAGGGAAGAAGTCACTAAAGAGAATGAGAGTAAGCAGGTAGAATTCAAGGAAGGGGGAATAAGAAAATTAAAAAGAAATGAAAAGACAAAAGAAAAAATAGAAAATAAAAAAAGGAAAAAAAAATTAAAAAGATAATTAAAAATTAAAATTTAAAAAGAATAAAAAAAATTAAAAAAAAGAAATTTTAAAAACAACAACAAAAACAATGAAAGTGAAAAAAACAAATTAAAAAAAAATTAATAAATGCAGTCTTAGAGTTTGATTAACTTCTCTTCCAGGAGTGGAGCTGTGCTCACCGGGCCAAGTTTCTTCTCTTGATACTCGGGAACCAATCACTGTGCAGCAGCTCTTCCTCCCAGACTGGGCGGGTCTTCAATCCTGAATGCCTAGGACCTTCTCCTGTGTCTAGTCACTTCCCCACTTTTCCTCAAGCCAGGCCCCGCTCACCGGTGATGCTCACCACAATATTGGCTACACGCCGGGTCTGCTGCTCCCAGGAGCCCTGTTTTCATGAACTCCTGGGCACACTCTCCCTGGTTGCCATTCCCTTAGACCCTAAGTTTGTAGAGCTTGGGGCTGAGAACGCTCAGCGAAATTTGCTTGCCCTCCGGTAGCCATGCCCCTGGTAGCTGGTGCAAGAGACCTCAGTTGTCAGCACTGGTGGGAGCGGTAGCTGGGAGTTCTGCACCGCGGGTCCCGCACCACTCCTGATTCCCTCAGTCTGGCTATTGTGCTCACGGAAGAGCTGGGAGGGGGCCTTACGGGAGAGCTGGGAGGGGCCCTTAAGGTTTCCCCGCTGTGTGGAGAGGGAAGGCTAGGGGGTTACACACCTGTCGCCGCTGGTTTCAATGAAGCTATCTCCTCCGCCACATTCTGGTGACGTCAGTTCTCTGCCATGGTGGTATCCCATGCAAATGGCGACAGTTCGTTCCCTTTGCTGGGTGACCAATGCAACAGGTGGGTCCTGACTGGTTCTCCCAAGCCCCGTTTCAATCCTGTGGCCACTGCCTATGAAGGCTCAGTTGGCATTTACCTCCATAGGATCAGAAGGGCCGACCAGTTGTTTCAGTGGAATTGTTTAGTGCTGAGTCACCGCAGTTTGTCTGCGAGAAGCAGGCGAACGGGAGCTTGAATTCAGCAGATCCGGGCTCGGTGTGTGTTCTGATAGGCCCAGACTGTTCGCCCCAGATTCATGTCAGCTCAGCATTGCCTAGTGATCCTGAGCAAACAGCATTTAGACGGTTTACGACTCCCTATGCCCGCGCAGCTGAAGAGGTCAGAGACTTGCTCTCTCCGGGCCCGCCGCCATGTTGGAATCCCATGAAGGTTGTTCTAAGAGGAAAGTTTATAGTTATAAATGGCTACAGTTTTAAAACAATCAGAAAGTCCCCAAATAAACAACCTGATGATGCTTCTCCAAGTCTTAGAAAATAAGAGAAAAGCAATTTTTAAACTTACAGAACACTGGGAGAAAAAAAATCAAAAATAAAAAGACACTATAAGACAGAAAGACCTCTGATGTTCATGGATGGGCAGAATTAATATTTTTAAAATAGTTACATTACCAAAAGTGATCTACATATTCAG
Source organism: Callospermophilus lateralis (assembly GCF_048772815.1). Taxonomy (NCBI): domain Eukaryota; kingdom Metazoa; phylum Chordata; class Mammalia; order Rodentia; family Sciuridae; genus Callospermophilus; species Callospermophilus lateralis. The sequence goes on from NC_135307.1 coordinate 19,381,375, forward strand.
TTCAAACCCCATTAAAACTACAATGACAGTCTTCACAGAACTAGAAAAAACAGTCCAGAAATTCCTATGGAAGAATAAGTGATCCAGAATAGCTAATTACAAGCAAAAAGAGCAACATTAGAGGCATGACGATGCCTGATTTCAAATTATGGTAGAGTTATCCAAACACAAACAGAAAGGCACTGGCATACAAACAGACATGTTGACCAATGAGATAGACTGTAAGACACAGAGAAAAACATACACGGCTATCTTCATCCAATTTTTGACAAATGTGTCCAGAACATGAAGAAAAGACAGACTTTCATAAATGGTGCTGCAAAAAACTGTGTTCTCATATGTAGAAGAAAGAAACTAGATCCCTACCTCTCATAAAGTCAACTCATAAATAAAGAAATCAGATGAGACACTCTGCAACTGCTAAAAGAAAATACAGGGGAAACATTCCAACATATAAGGGTAGGAAATGACTTCTTCAATAGGACTTCTAAAGATCAGATAATAATAACAAGAAATAATGGATGTGTGGTATCAAAATAAAAATCTTCTGCACTGAAGAGGAAACAAAAGAACGAAGATATATCATATAGGGGAAAATCTTTGTCAGCTACATGTCAGGTATCAGAACACAGAAAGATCAAAAAAATCAAATAATCCAATGTATAAATGAGCAAATGGACAAAACAGACATTTCTCAAAAGAAGAATTACAAATGGTCAACAATTTATGAAAAAAAAATGTTCACTATCCTAAGCAAGCAGAGAAATTCAAATCAAAACTATACGGAGATTTGTTCTTGCTCCAGTTTGAATGACAGTCATTAAGAATACAAATAAGAATACTGGCTGCCGTGGATGCAGGGATAAAGCAACTCATATACCATAGTGGGAATGTAAATTAGAACAACCATTGTGTAAATCAATATAAAGTTTCCCCAGAAGACTAGAAATGAAAGCACAGTATGATTCTGATATAATACTCCTCTGTATCTACTCCAACATATTAAGATCAGCATATTATAGTGATAAACACGTAGCCCTGTTTATGGTAGCACAATTCACAATAGCCAAGTATGGAACCATCTTCTGTCTTTCAGAGGATGACTGGATAAAGTAAATGTCACACACACACACACACACACACACACACACACACACATACACACACACAAAATGGAGTTTTATTTAACCACAAAGACTAATGAAATTATGTTTAAAAAGATCTCATTAAAATAAAAGAGAGAACAAGTAGAATAAATAAAGTGGGTTAAAGGAGGAAGGAGGAAAGGGAAAGAAGAGGTTCTGGGGAATGAAGGTAATTAAATTATGCTCATGCATGAATATGTCATAATGAATCTCACCATTATGTATACTTATTATGTACCAATAGACTTTTAAAAAAATCAATCGAACGAAAATGTCCTTGACCTCCTGACCTCAGATATCTTATATTCTAGTATATACTGTGTAATGTCAAGTGTTGCTAAGTGTATAGACAAGGGATAGAGAAAGTAAGACAACTGTTCAGACAGGAGAGTCAGCAAAGATCTCTTCTCTGGAGGTAAACTTGTGCTTTACATTCTTGCATTCATCCATTACCTTTCCTCCAGTAGAATATAAATTTCAGAAGTAGAAAACATTTTTAATTTTTAAGTTATAAACATATATATATATATATATATATATATATATATATATAAAACATTAACATAGATTAACATAGATTTATATATATATATAAGGTATATATATATATATATATATATATAAGGTATATATAAATAACATATATTTATATATATAAATAAGATATATTTATATATATAAATAACATATATTTATATATATATAAATAACATATATTTATATATAAATAACATATATTTATATATATAAATAACATATATTTATATATAAATAACATATATTTATATATATAAATAACATATATATATATACATATATATATATGTATATATATAAAACATTAAGATTTTAACATTTTAACCATTTTAAACTGTATAGTGCAGAGGCATTAATTAAGGACATTCACACTGTTATGCAACCATAACCACCATCCATTTCTAGAACTGTATTATCTTTCAAAATGAAAACTTTGAAAAATATTTCCCATTCCAGCCTCCCCATCAGCCCTGGGAAACTATCATTCCACTTTCTCACTTTAGGAATTTGACTATGTTAGGAATCACAGATAAGTGAAACACAACAGTATTTCTTCTTTTGTGAATGAGTGGGTTTATTTCGCTTAGAATAAGTCTTTTAGGCTTCATCCTTGATTTAGCACATGTCAAATTTCTGGGTTTTTTTATGATTGAATAACATCCCACTGAAATATCTACATTCTGTTTAACCATTAATCCATCTCTGTATACTTGGTATGTTTTCACTTTCGTTGGTGATTGGGAATAACATGGATGTACACATATCTGCTCTAATCCCTGCCTTCAGTTTATTTGGTTATATGCCCAGAAATGGAATAGCTGAATAATATTTTAATTTTATGTTTAATTGTTTGAGAAACTGTCATGCCATTTTCTGAGAAGTTGCCATTTTATATTTCAACCAAGAGTACACATGGATTTCGATTTTTCCTCACACTCCAACTTATTTTCCATTTTCTAAAATTAATAGACCTATTTGTTAGGTAGAAAATAGTATTTCTTTGTGAGTTTTGGCTTATTTTCCTAATGATTGAAATGATGTTCCTTGTTCACTGCTGTACAATAAATATGTAGGAGGATGACTGACTGATTAATAAATAAGATAAATAAAATAATAAATAAAATAAATAAAACGCGATATCATAAAAGGTAAAGAGGAATTGATCAAGAAAGAATGAATGCTCGAAGTGTTCAATGGTGTTACAAACAGCATACACATGCTGATTCATTTCTGTTGGATATGGCAATCCACAGAGCCCCAGAAGTTTCTCTAAAGTGTTGCCTGACTACACAGGGTTAAATGGAAAAAGCATAGATGCAATAGCATCTGCTCTTCACACAGACCCTGAATCCAAGACATCAAACCATGCACAAGGATGGGAAAACAACACTCCTGACAGAAAAATATAGCAGATGCAAAGTGCAGAGGCAGAAGTGCAAGCTCATAAGGAGGAGAATAGTAACAATATAAACAGGGATATGTTAGTTGGTAGCTGCATGTATCATGTATTGCCTTTCAGTTGGAAAAGCATGCAGAGTTTCACTCTAAGTGACATGAAGGCATGGGAAAGTTTTGAGCAGGATAGTGAAATGATCCAATGTGTATGTGTGGAGCACAATTGTAGACAGTATGAGTGGAAGTAAGGAGACCTTGTAGGAGGCAGTTTCACCAGGACAGGTGTATACAGGGTGTAGGCTGATCAGACTCAGTAGAGATTTGAGGCAGAACCAATAGTAGTATCATTAGATACATTTGGTTACTGAGAAATGGAGAACTGGGAAGAGACTATTCAACATGCAGAGGTTTATCAAGAATACTGTGTTGCATATTTTAAATTTGAGGTCTGTTATATTCTGAGCAAAGAGGGCAAGTGGACTGAAGGGTCTGGAATTTATGGAGATCAGATTTGAAAATGTGAAAATATGAGTCAGCTTCTTATCAGTGGTATTAGTGATGGTAGACAATCTGGAGGACAAGATGCGATCTTTTTGGATAAAGGAGAAAAGCAAAGGGACAAAAGGTCCAGCCTGAAGATCTACAGAAGTCCAACACTTAGAGATTGGAGAAGGATGAGAAGAATTTTGAGAAGTGGCTGGTTGGGAGAAAGCAAAATATATTGTAGTGCAGAAAAGTGATCTGGGTGGGAGGGAGAGAAAATGAGGAGAAAAAGGAGAGTGCAGAGACAGGAATAACCTTGCCACAATCAGACCACTATCTTCAATTTCACTGGACAGAAAATTGTGAGCTTTAACCATGAGCAGGAGTAATTACACATGTGTAACTTCTACAGATCAATGCAGAACTAAGTGAAGCCACATCAGTTTTTCAATAAACAGAACAATTTCTATGACACTCTGTCACTGTTATTTAACCATGTGAAATTAAATCTCTGAACTCCAAATGTCAAAATTAAAGATTAAACATAGAATGTATTCCAGTGTTATAGTCAAAATACTTAACAACTAGTCTGACATTATTAAAAAAAAAAAAAAAAAAGACCGTAAAACCACTCCAATTAGCGCAAAAACCGTCCAGCCAAGGAGACAGATTTTAATTAACTGATTGTTTTGCTTTTAATTAAGTGACCAGGCAACCTGAAGAATTACTTGGAGAATTGCTATAACTATATTTTTAACTCAATATTTTTTTTTTTCTGAACTATGACCCAAATTCTGTTGGATTATCTCATCAGGTCAACTGATGACAGGACTTAAATTCAACTCTGCTCAGGAGGACTAAGCTATTTTGCCCAATAACATTGCTCTTTTTTCATGTTCTGTCTCCCTGAGGCCAAAATGTTTTCCATATTTCATGCCTTTCCATGTACATGTTTTACATTATTGATAAATCATTTTCTCATGTGTATCCATCTGTGATTGTGGCCTCTGGAAAAACAAGGAGGAGGGTGAAAGGCACCTCAGGAATCAAGTGAATATAATATAAGGTAATTTTCTCCTCAATACTGATAGAAAGTGGTAATGTTCTTTGCCTCCTTGGAGTTTGATAGGTGAAGAAATGGAAAGAGAAGAATTTTCTCTTCATCCCTCTGTTCAATCAGTCAGGTTTATAAAGATGAAGAGTTAAAATGAATAACTTGAGAAACTTACAGCTTGATTTCCTGAGAAAAGCCTTGAGTGAGTTGTTGACCTCCCAAAGGAGCTCCACATTTATCTGAAGCCTACATCAAAGTCAGTATGGGATCAGTTGTGAACCACATTTGGAAGATGCCTGTCTCGAGAGCTAAGGTTACACTGCTGGTTGTCCATGGTCATTGCACCATAGGCAGGGTAACAGGAGTTGCCATCTGTCTTGTTGATAGAACCAAGAGATGCTGGACCAGGAGTCACCAGCAACAAAAGAAGAGACTACTACCCATGCAAGCATCAATAACAGCAGGCAATGGCAGATAGTAAGTCACAGAGGGACAGGCATCAAGGTCAAAAGGGGAGGCAGGATTTGCTACTTCTAAGTGGATTCAACCAGACATCTTCTGGCAAGGCCCCTGGCGATCAGAGACATCTAGTTCACACCCTCCCCCCGACACACATGCACACTCCTCCACAGATGGAAATATGACATCCTTTTAGGAGCAGAGAAAGGAGAATATACAAAATAACAAACATTTCCCTAAAAAAAAAGGTTGAGCTTCTAGAAGCAGGCTTTTTCCACCATTATATTGCATTACATTAATTGGCAAATTAATGTTCCAGTTACCCCCTGCTACTTAGTGGAGTGGGGGCTTCAAAAAAAAAGTGAGAGCAATTAGAAAATTGATATGTAGTTAGATCAATTACAGAATGAATAACTGTACTTTCTTTGCATGGCTGAGTGGTAGTGAGCGAATTTTCTCTGCTGTGCCACTGAAAGGGAAAACAGCTCTTCAACCTAAAGTGTTTCAATGCACCACTGATCAGCCCCACTGCTGCTTTCTCCTGATTTCCAGTCTGTCACCCATAACTTCCAATTAGGTATCTGGCTCTTTAAAATCTTCCCCATCTTTCCATTTGGGGGACCAGTGCCACATTATTTTCATTGGTCTTCCAATCTATTCCCACTCTGAACAACCATTTTCACTATGTTAGTTACTTGCTTAAAAACTTCTCTTGGTTACTTAATGCATGAACAGCAATTTTCACCTATGCTCCGTGGATATCAAGACAGTGTTCTTAAAATGGTCCCCCTACCAGCAGCTTCAGCATCCCCTAGAAATTCCTAGAAATGTAAATTCTTGTTTCCAACAAAAGACCTACTGAGAATCAAAAGCGCAGGGGGTGGGACCCAGACATCTGTCTTTTCATAAACCTTCCAGGTGACACTGAAGCAAGGCCTCTGTGGAAAAGACCTTTCCTACAGGAATCATTGAAGTAGGTCAGGAATTAAAATAACTGAGGAGGAAGCCCCGGGTGGAGGCTCTGGGCAGGGTTGGGCAGGCCTGCCCATTCTGTTTTGAACAAGAATTATCTCTTCCTGTTGCTTTGCACAAACTTCCACCTAATATATCATTTGTGTCAGCTATGAGGTTTAGTCAAGTTTCTTTTTCTCCTCTTTTCTTGCTCTCCTTTTTAAAATTTGTACATATGGATGTTGAAAAGGCTATCTTTTCTACTATTGAATTGGTTTTGTATTTTTTTCATGATGAATTCACTTCTAGGTTCTCTATCCAGTGCTCCTGGTCTGTCTGTCCCTCCACAGAGACCACACTGCCTTGATTATTGCAGCCCCATAGCAGGACTTGATATTGTGTGGAGTGATTCCAACCAACTTATTCTTCTTTTTCAAGGTGATTTCAGCTGTTCCAAGGTCGTTGGCTTCCACATAAATTATATAATATTCTTGACTATATCTGAAAACATTGCTAAGACTTGGTTAGGAAATTTTGATTTATAGCATTAAAACTATAGATCACCTTGGAAAAAAAATGGACATCTTTGATGAGTCTTGTGATTCATGAGCACAGCATGTTTATTCATCTATTAGGTCTTTTTTTATGATCTTCATCAACACTTTATAATTTTGAGCAGAAAGATCATTAAATATTTTGTTAAATATTTTGTAGTAGTTATAAGTTACCATCTATAAGAAATGTGACTGATTTCATCTGTTGATCATATATCCTACAATCTTGCCAAATTCATTAGTTCTCATAGATTTCTTTTTTTTTTTTTTTTTCGGGGTGGGGATAGATTTCTTAGTGTGATATAATATCTGAAAAAAAAACCTTTATTCTTCAGTAAATTACATTCCAGGCCCATAACAACACAATATCCATTTACCTTTCCGGATCATTCCCAATATTTGTTCATAGCCAATATCCTTTACAAGTGTTATTTAAATTTTGTTTCAGGCCCGGCTCGATGGCGTACACCTGTAATCCCAGTGACTCGGGAGGCTGAGGCAGGAGGATTGCAAGTTCAAAGCCAGCAATGATGAGGCACTAATCAACTCAGTGAAACTCTGTCTCTAAATAAAAATTCAAAAAGAGGGCTGGGGATGTGGCCCAGTTGTCAAGTGCCCCCGAGTTCAATCTCTGGTGCCAAAAATAAATAAATAATTAAAAATAAAAGAATTTTCTTCAAGGACCACCTATATCTTCATCTAATGTGATTTTAAAATGTAGGTTCTCAAGACTGACCCGAAAGTATGCTGAGGCAACCTGAAAACTTTTACATTTAAATAATATTCCTGATGATTCTTATGGACCCTGACGTTTGATAACAGGCCTGACTTGAGCTAAATTTACCACGCAGTTCTAGGCTGTCAAGTTTTCTCCTCACTTCCTTTATTTCATGTTCACTCTTGATCTCTCAGAACAGTGCTTCCAAACTTTCATAGCCTTACCTATATATACATTGCAAATATTCTTCAATTTTGTTAAACCTAAAATTCCTCCAGTCTGCTTCAAACTCTCCCATTGTCTTCTACGTAACTGGGAAAAATCACTCAATCTTTAATAAAAGTGCCCCGAATGCTGCTCAGAATCCTGCCATGTGCAAGTAGTTGAGTCCTTTTCTATAGCCACAGTATTTATCTTAAATATGTACCCATTTCTTCAGAGTCCTTCTCCTGTCACCATATCACAATAGATGACTCAGCTGACCCAGGTCCCTGTTCAAAAAATGAGTCTCTCTCATCATCTAAAAGTTTGCCTTCATCCATACACTGTCCACAAACCATTCTACCTCTTTACCCGCTAATGCCTACAATTCATCTTAATGGAAAATAACTTCTATCAAATACTACTTTCTTTACTACTTTTTTTGCTGGATTATTCCCCTAAAAATATACATAACTTTTAAGATCTCTCACCCATAAAAGAAAAACAAAGCATCCAACAATAGTTATTCCTCTTTGGATATTGTCTATTACATTCTATTTCAAACTTAATACATGATGTCTTCCTTTGCTCATGTCTCAAGCTGTTAAAGAATGGCTTCCCTCGCCCCATTAAAAATAATCTGAGAAAGTCAACAAGGATCCCTAATTTCCAAATCTAATAAATTACTGCATATTATTCTCTTACTGGCATGTGCCACTGTTGACTGCTTTCTTCATTCTCAGATTCTATTGTATCACACTACTCTAAAACTTCTGTCTTAATCTTTTTTACAGCATCACAAACTTGGTTTTGCTCCTAATGGGTTAGAAGGTTTCAGGACCCTCTGATCATTTTCTTTCCATAATCTCATTCTGAAATTTCCATTTTATTCCACCTTTTTAATTGCTTCTATCGCTTCTACATCCTGATTCAATACCTTCATATTCACTTGAGTCCTCTTTAATTTTGTCTCTCAAGATCCTCAAATTTTCTTCCAACTTCCAAACTGATAACTCAACATGAAAGCTCAAAGTGTATCACAAATTCAGTCAGTCCTAAAAAACAAACTTCATTTGCTTACTCTGCCAGCCTTTTCTCCCATGCCCCTGGACTCGGGAATGGAATGCCTGCTCCTCTCCTTGCCCGAGCCAACATTGGAGATTGTTCTTAACCTTTCTTCTCTCCCATCCCTAATTTCAATAAGCCATGAGATCCTGTGGTTTCTCCTGGACATTCTTTTACACCCTCAGACCTCACCTGCTCCTCTCCATGCCCAGGCTCATGCCTATGGTTTATCATATTTCATTTAGCAAATGGATAGATACAATCATGTGATTTTACTCTTTTTTTTTTCAAATCTAATGTACTCCTAGCAATTCCATACATCAAATCACTGCTCAGCTTAGTATTTCTTCAGCTCTTTCCTATCCCCTAAACCTAGAGAACAGCATCAAAGACTTTTTTATGATGTGGCTTCTACAGTGTTTCAGTGTCTCCTCATTAAGCACTCTGGATCTAACATTACTGAATCATTTCCACCCATTTAGTAGACTAATTCCTTTAATCCACCTGTTTATCATCAAGGCGTCTTTCCTCATTTTTGCCTGACTAGTAAATTTTTCTTCATTCTTCAAGACTCAAGTTTATTAACCATTATTAATGAGGCTTTCCCTTACATGTATAGGCAGACTTGAGTATTTTTTCTTCTCTTCTTAGGTAACATTTCATATGTTCTCTTATGATCACTGATATCAGATTGTTTTGTAACCACTTGTCTGGCTTTTGGTCTGCTCAATTTAATATAAATTCTACTTAACACAAAGACATTTTTGTATTCTGTTTCCACAATTATTTGTGCAATACCAATGGCCAAAGATACATTAAATGGTTTTGAGTGAATGTTGAATGGCTGATGAGAGATGCACACAGATTGTTATAACCTATGATCAAGAATCACATATATTTTATTGAAGTATAATAGAGCATGAGAATATAGAAGAGAAAATGTCTATGACCAGAGAGGTTTGATTTTGCCCTAAGGGATAGACATTACAATAGCAAGAGAAGGAGAGACACTGCTATAAGGAGCAGGTAGAATATACCAAATACACGGAGGGAAAAATCATCAGACATCAGTTATATCTGCATATTGTGATGTGACAGCCTATCTGATAGATAAAAAAATTAGTGTACTGGGAAATAAGAATGTAAAATGTTAGATCTTATTATGAAAAGTTTATAATGCCCTATTAAGGAGTTCCTACATATCACATTCAGGATCCATTTAAGCATTTTGACAGAGTTACATTTTGAGAAAAAAAAATTTACCCTAGTATAAAACAACAGATTATAGATGTTTTACTTTAGAGGAGGGGAGAACAGAAAATACCTTCCATAATTCAGAATAAAGGTAGCCTTGGGATCAGAATAAGAGCAATGCATACTAACAGACAAGAGCATCTAGAATCATACTTCTGACTTTGATGGCTCCACATTTTCACAGAAGGGCCCATGGGGTATAAATAACTTTTTCTGCATGGACTTTGAAAAGGAGGACTATATTTAGCTATGTATACAATAGAGACCCACCATCATAATGAGGTGGGAAGCAGTTTTCTGTGCTAGATTTTTAACTTCCCAGATGTTGAAAGATCTTACCAAACTAAGAAATTCTGAATGAATTCAATAATCAAGTATGAGGGGAAAAGTATGATAAAAAAAGACACATTTTGTTTTACAAGAACTGAATAGGAATAAGAACTAATGAAGCAAATGGGAACTGAAAGTTTCTACTAAAACATTTCAGAGTGATCATATAAAGCTTACTAGGCTTTTAAATCCTGCATTGTATTTACATTTCTATCAGTACATTTTCCTTAATACCACAGACTCTGAAAACTGATACCACAAAGATATTTTTATTTGGAATTTGTGCATACTACACACACACACACACACACACACACACACACAAACAGATTTATTACAACCATTCTAAATGTACCCTGCATCTGAACTGGTCATAGTTTCAGATTGCAATCTGAACTGGTCATAGTTTCAGATTGCAAAAACATTGTAAATTATGACACATATCAGATAAAGAAGACCACACTACAAAAGAATGCACATTCTTATCTTTGCAGAGGCAGCTGGAAATCCATGAGCATTATAGATAGGGAAGATTTTGGAGGTCAAGTATCTTGTTCCTCTTGCCAACTCTGCTGGTGCTGAATTCCCCATCTCTTTAGTTGGAGTGGTAAAGAAAGATACTTACATTGCTTTTGGAAAATCATCTCCTCTTCTAATCTTTGCAGTTCCTGTTTTTAAGCTTACTGTCTGACCTTCATCTTGCCCAGGCTTTTTGTTATGTGGGGTTCTCTTTCGATAGCTAAAGCCGCTACCACTCACTAGACTCTTAAACAACAAAGCAATGCAGCAGGCAATTCATCATTTAATGGATTTTCCTGTCTTCAAACTAGTTGAATAGATCCTCAATCCATGGACTACAAATTATATTCATTTTTTATATAATAACCTCACAATTTACTGAGTGTACATTCATACTACCATATCTAAACACATTGCTGAACTTATTTTTTAAAGATTTTTGTCAGTATCCTCTGAACAGGTAAATGCTCTCTAAATTGCATATAGCCTATATAGAGACTTGAAAATTGCTTCTTCACAAATTATCTTTCCTTCTTTCTGCTGAGTGCTCACCTTTTTCATCTCTCCCATGGCCCTTATTAGATGCCTGGGTCTGTTTGAAGATTTGCCACCCTCAGTCTACCCTGCCCTGGCCCTGTGAGAGGAACTTACAGGATATAATTGAACTTGGAAAATTTTCTGGTAAGTATAGAGATAACAAAACATGCAGAGTTCACTCTGTGTCCTCTAGCAACACCACCACTTCACACACTCACACCAGAAATGTTTGCTAAGTAAAACAGCTGGAGGGGTAAGGAATGACAGCACAGAAATGATAGAGAGCAAAGATACTTGCAGGTTCCACAACAATAATAATTGTATAGAAAAATGCAAATCAAAACTAAGATTTCATCTCACTCCTGTCAGAATGGCAATCATCAAGAATACAGGCAACAATAAATGTTGGCAAGGATGAGGGGGAAAATGTATACTCATACGTTGTTAGTGGGACTGTAAATTGGTACAACCATATGGAAAGCAGTATTCCTCAGAAAACTGGGAATAAACCACCATTTGACTCAGTTATCCCACTCCTTTGTTTCTACCCAGAGGACTTAAAATCAGCATACTATAGTGATACAGCCACATTAATGTTTATAGCAGCTCAATTCACAATAGCTAGACTATGGAACCAACTTAGGAGTCCCTCAATAGATGAATGGATAAAGAAAATGTAACATATATACTCAATGGAATATTACTCAGCTTCTTTGAGTGAAACATGGCATTTGCCAGTAAATGGTTGGAACTGAAAAATATCATGCTAAGCTAAATAAGCTAATCCCACAAAACCAAAGGCTAAATGTTTTCTCTAATATATAGATGCTAATTCACAATAAAGCAGGGGGCACAAGGGAAGAACAACATTACCTTAGATTAGGTAGAGGGAAGTTATGGGGGAGGGAAGTGGGGATAGGAAAGATAGTAGAATTAAACAGACATCATTAGTGTATGAATATATGTGACTACCTGACCAATATGATTCTACAACAGGTACACTCAGAAAAAATAGAAATTATATCCCATCTATGTATGATATATCAAAGTACATAAATGCATCTACTGTCATGTATAACTAATTAAGACAAATAAAAAATGTTTAAAATCAAATAAACTGTCATGTGCTATAATTTCAGAAAACATTTAATAAATTCTTACATGAGATCATTTAGGGAAAGTCTGGCAAGACAGGACAAAGGTCCAGAAAATTCCACAGGACAGTAACTCACTAAGACAGAACTGTGAAGTCCACTCTAAGTCTGTACCCTCCCTACTTTACCCAACTTCTACACAGTGGATTTCTACATTTCTTGTTCCATAGCCTTTCATTTCTCTTTCTTTTCTTTCTTTCCTTCTCTCTCTCTCTCTCTCTCTCTCTCTCTCTCTCTCTCTCTCTCTCTTTTCTTTCTTTTCTTTTTTAGCACTATCAAAAGTTTGTAAATGACTATAACATAATTTGAAACTTCTAAATAGAAATCATGAGTTGTATTATTGGTATCAGACAGTTTTGCTCTGAAACAGATGTAAAGATTTTTTAAAGTTGTTTATTTTGCCTTTAAGAATCAGATCTTGTGTTTTCCCTGGATGCCCATGCCTATATACTGCTCTGCACCCTGGGTGTCTGTCTGTCTAAGTTGGTTTTAGCCAATGGAAGGTATACATAGGAGGTCAGAGAGTGAACATGAAATCCACCTCCTCCCGCCAAGTGGCCCATGTCCAGCTGTTCTTCATTCAGAGCTCTTGAGCTTATGACTTCCTTTTCCAGGTCCCTTGAATTTCAGCTTTTGTCCTTCTAGACCTGTCACTATCCCAGGATCCTCCACTTTTCCCTACTGATTTTCCTAAATTCTACCAAAATCATTTTGAATAGCTCTTCACTAAACTTCTTCACTTTAAAGGTTGAAATAGGCTGTCAATTTTTTTCAGGATCCTATTGATATGTCACATGTCTGTTTATAAGAAAGCAGTTTTTGAAAGAGGGATAAAAAGATGGGAAGAAAAGGAGTATAGAATCACTGTCTTCTTGCACCTTGCAAAGAATGAAGGGAAGGGAGAGAGACAGCAGAGGAAGGAAGGGGAGGCGAGAATGTTTTCCGTACTTCTCCATTCAGACTCAAAGCTAATATAGCCAATCCCAACCAATTTCCTATCTTCAGAGATAGGAGAAGGGGCACATTGTGGTACCCCATAAAATTTCTGAATCTCCATCTTTCTGGCTTGGTAGATTGCCACACACTTGGTTTATACCCTGATAATTAGAGAAAATTAAGCTCTGAGACCCTTGTGTAGATTGGGACCTAGCATTCCCCACATGGTTTGGGGACTGTTACAGCTCTTTTTTCCTACACTTTGGGCCTCCTGTGGTGACAACTAATTCTTATAACATTATAGTTATTCCCTGCTCTTTGGGGGAGTATCTGGGGCCAAAATTTTAATATTTTAGCTACTATCCTTTTTCATCATCATCTTACCTATTTATTAAAATGAACATATGCTGTATATGTATATCCAAATATATGTTTATGTTTTGACCAATACATACACTTCTGATTTTTACCTTTCTTATGATAACTCATACTCATAAGTACATTGTTGGGTGATTCTCAAATTAAGGCCATTACAAAGATCTGCAAAATTTAAAATAGTAGCTTGCACCACTATAAAATGTTCACTGAAAGCCTTCTCTACTCCAATAACTGTTATATAATTCCTACACTGAGTACTCACATTAACATTTATTTAAAGGAAAGAATAAGAATGTATTGTTAGCTTCATAAGTAATCTACTTTGTCTAAAAAAATGAACAAAATACAAATTGACTTCAAATTTTATGTTATTTGAAAAATTTATTCATAGTCTAAAACTTACATCATGTTTCATGATTCTAAATTTAGGTTTGTATTTTTCTCTCCAAGAATACTTTTAAAAACATTCCTAACTATGATCATATATCATCTACATATGTACAGCTTTTATAATTGCCAGGAAAATAAGACCCAGGATTATTTTCATCTTTATTAAATAATGTGGTCAGCATATTAACATATGGGAAATATAATTAGTTTCAGAATATTTTCCCAAACTTCTCTGCTTTTGTCCCCATAAATCTAAAGGGTATTTTTAGATTTATTTCTGTTTATAGTAATATTAGTACCATTTTAAGTTCTCTAGGAAGCCAGATTTTATTATCCTATGTTTTAATAATGAAATGCAGTCACTTAAATATTCTCCAAATGAAATCAAAATCCCAATAGCAAGAGATTATAATTCATCAAAATTGAGATATTAGTAAAAGAAATGTAAAAATATTTTGAGATCTTCAGATGGGTTATGCCAACAATTGTTATCACTCTCATAAACAAAGGCTCAATACCTCTAAGAAACAGTGTTTTCAGTATCTTGTATTCTATGTCAGCTTAATTTTACTTATTGCACAATTTAAATCTCTGTTAAGTAGTTCAAGGAAGAACATCTATTCTTTCAGAGTACTTTAAGAGTATAATGAATTGGCAGCTCTATTTAAAAACTCCTTTCTAATAGAATAAGTGGTTGGATCATTAAACCTGGTTTGAAAAGTGTACATACAGGGGAGAAAACCTGCCTTGGATTATGCAGTCGAAACATCTGCTAAACCTTCTGACACAGACAAGCAGGAAGAGTAATATGTTCTTTAAATTAGAAACCAAATGGCAACAACTAAATGCATGTCCCTTAAGGGATCGTAAATATTTTCTGTCTGCAAAGGTCACCTGACCTTTGAGCAGACAACAAGCAGTGAAAATTCCTCCAGGCAAAACCCTGCAGGAGGTTTTCTTAGCAAGGATTCCTACATACTGGGAAGGCATTTCTTTAACTAGAGAATGGACAAATCTATCTCCATTAATATTCGGAACCATGATGAAATGGAAACACATATCATCAGATTTACTGGAGAACTGGACAAATAGCACAGTGAATGGAATTGCACAGTAATGGCACATAATCAAATGGGCATGTCACTACACCACTAAGGGTGGTTACTACTCAAGGTAAAGAAGAACTCTCTTTTGTTGGATCAGAAACCAGCACTGCACAGAGAGTGTTCTCCTGAGACAGAAATGCCTGGAGGAAGCTCACAAGTTGCAGGTCTGGAATATGGCTGTGCATTTCTTTTTCGTGTTCTTTAGACTCACTTGATTGTAGCTCATATTCTATTTTCTTTTCAATTTTTGAAAATTTGTTCTTCAGATCTACACATTCCCACTCTTTTTGTCTTTTTTTATTTATTTACTAATCTCTTATGATAAGTACTCACTGAGAACTTAGGTTTGCTGAAACTTCTACAAACAAACCATGTTCTCTCTTGACAGTCTTAGAAATAGACCTGAAAATTTTGTCACAATTCCCAAATACTAATTTCCATAGTGCTACTTAGATGAAAAGAGGTGCTTCCCCCTATATGGTGTCAAATCTTAGCCTTAGCCCAAACAATTCTACAGGGGAAGAGCCTTAGAATTACATTAAGGTGGGTTTCAAAATGACATCTCCCACATTTTTTGCAACTTGAACACATTAGTAAGTTCACTGAGTCTGAGAGATGTACCTAACTTGTAGGTTTATAGTGAAATTTTAAATGTGATAATTTATATACTACACCTAGCATAGGGGCTAACATTCTGGGATAATATTAACACTTACTTCATAGGACTGACATAAGGACTAAATGAGGGAATAAGACCTTTAGAAGGAACTCTGGTATGTGTTGCTGTTCTTCTTAAGTTAATAAAGTAAATTAAACTAGCTATTCTTATTGTTATAACTGGTGTCATCTAATGTCAATAATATTAATTCAGAAGAAGGAAATTTTAAAAATTAGGATTAGAATTATGGCAGATCACTGGATGAATCGCTCAATCTAAGGATTTGTAGTTACTTATAAATAAAGAATCCATATTGTGACTTCTTTTTATATATTTTTTTCTCCCATCAATAAGTAAATACTTAATGTGTTACCATTTACTCTATGCACTAGGTTATCCAGAAAAATAGAAAAAAGAGAATGTATCTATTGCTCTTACATAGCTTGTGTGTGTGTGTGTGTGTGTGTGTGTGTGTGTGTGTGAAGTGATTTACTATAAGGAATTGACACACATGATTATGGAGACCAGAAAGTCTCAGGATCTCTCGCATCATTTGGCAAGCTGGGGACTCTGAAGAGCTAATAATTTAGTTTCGGTCCAAGTCCAAATGCCTGAAAAACACTAGAGCCAATGGTATCACTTCTGTCTGAAGTCTGGCAAATTTGACACCTTGAAAAGAACTGATGTTTCCATTTGAATCCTATGGCAGGAAAGAAGCTAGTGTCCCAATTTGAATAAAATAAGACAGGAAGAAATTTTCTGAGACTCAGGAGAAGGTCAGCCTTTATGTTCCATTCAGTCCTTGAATTGAATAAATGTGGCCCACCTTTGTGATAGAAGGTAATCTGCTTTACTTATTCTACCCATTTAAATGCTAATCTTGTCTAAAACACTCATACAGATGAATTCAAAATGATATTTGAGATAATATCTGGACACCATGTTGCCCAATCCTTTCATATAAAAATTAATCATCATACTCTGGAAGTTCCAATCTATGTATACAAACTAAACATATTCCCTCAAAAGTTTTTATAATTCACATAGCACTAATCCATCCATTTCCTATGGATAACTCAGATCAGTAATTTCTTGAATGCCCACCATAATTCATGCACTGCACATGAAACTAGTTCGCAGACATAGGTATGAAACAGGTGCTACTCATACTTAGCATATCACGACAGGGAGCTTGAGCTTTCTCTTTAAGCATTTACAGATACATTTTATGTAAAAAAGTAATTTGATCAGACTTGCTTTCAAATGATCACATTGACAGTAATATTGGGAGTAATATAGGGTAATATTTTATTTTCTCTGTTTCTTCTTACTTCCTCACTTCTAGATATGGAAACATTAATTACAGTGCTCAATCCTTATCATTCTTACCATCTCCATTCTTTTTCCCTAATAAGACCATTTAGTATGTGTAAAACCAGAAGTGATGGACAAGATGTAGCAATAGGTACAACAGATGAATGAGCAATTGAAATAATACTGTGCAACTCTGCCAGGGTCTTAGAAACCTTCACTGTAAGTGATAAACATTAGTCCTGCAGTAGCATAATTAGGGGGAAATAAAAAAAATTCAAAAGTAAAGAAAGTACTTGATGAAAGTGGCAAAGTGACATTTTTGTGCAAATCCTCTCATGGGTAACAATTATAAAACCTAGAAAAAACACCAGTCGAACCAATAACGACAAATAAAAAAAAATCATACACAAGGACCCCCAGTAGTTCTGGGAAAGTGTTGAAAATCAAAAATGAATTTGCTCTTAAAACTGTAAGCCACACTTAGGCAAATTCAATGGATTTTCCATTTTTATAACTGAAGGTATTTCACAATCCCATGCAATTTGGTTAGCATAAAACTAGAGCATACTAGCAGCCTGAGGTGTCAGAAAATAGAGCCCAATGAGAGACTGTCTGGAATTAAGCAAGAATTTCACAGGATATCATAAAAGTCTGCATCCTTAAGTCAGATAAAAATCTCTGTCCACAGTTTTGGCTGACCACTAAATTATGCAGCCTAGAAAATACCACCAGGGTCCCGGATATGAAGATTACAAATGGAAGCCATTAATACAACATTGAAATATGAGCCAGTGTAAAGTGTGAGGGAGACAGTTTTTTATAAACATCCAAATAGCTAATTGTCCAGAAGAATAAAAATATAATAATTCCCAGAGAAGACAGAAGAATTCAACACATTATTTGTAATATCCAGCTTTTAAATAAAAATTATTAGGTATTAAAAACCAGTAAAACATGCCTGTTAGGAAATAGAATATCAAAATAATCTGACTCACATACAGCCTAGATAGAAACTTTAGCAGACACTGTCTTAAAAGGAATTATTTAAAATATGATGAAAGGATTAAAAGGAAAATATGGTATCAATGAATTAATAAATAGGGAATCTCAACACAGAAATGCTACATATAAAAAAATCACAATTAGCTAAATAAAAAGTGAAATGACTAAAATTAAAATTTTGCTAGATGAACTCAATAGCAGTTTGGAAATGGCAGAGGAAAGAATTTTAAAAGCTTGAGGGCAAATAAATATAAATTACACAATTCAAAAGACAGAAAAACTATTGTAAAAAAAAGACAAAAGAATCTTAAAGACTCATTTCATAAGTACAATCCATGGAAAATAAAAGTCCTACCAAATATGTAATTTGAGTTCCAGGAGAGTAGAGAAATGATTAGCAAAACCACTTGCAAATGTAATGACCCAAATTTGGAGGGAAATTAAGTTAATACTTCCAGATTTAGGGATTGTAAAATTCCCTAACCAGTAAAGCAGAATAAACACAAAGAAAACCACTCCTAGGTAGAGTGTATTCAAACTGCTGGAAGACAAGGATAAATGACAATCTTGAAATTAGGCAGATGCAAATATGTTGTCTTCAGAGGAACAATGATTACAATAAGTGGATGACTTATCAGAAACCAGGGAAGCCAGATAAAATTGTAATGAAGCAACCAATTTGCTTGTGTTAGCTGTGAATCACTGTGACCAAAATACTTAACAAGAAAAAATTTAGAGAAATTTTATTTTGGCTCAGAATTCCAGAGATTTAGTCCATAGTTGGCTGAGTCCATTGCTCTGGGCTCAGGGTGACACATCACATCATATTGGAAGGGTATCATGAAGAGAAGCTACTCCCTTTATAGAGTCAGAAGGTGGGTGGAGGGCCAGGGAAGATGAACCCTTCCAGGGCATGTACCTAGTAACCCACCTCCTCTAGCCACACCTCATCTGCCTACAGTTATCACCCAGTCAGTCCATTCAAACTAGGATGGAATGATTAGGCTACACCTCTCACCATCTAATCATTTAACCTCTGAATATTGCTGCAGAACACAGCAACTCTGGAATGACACCTAGCAGTACACCACAAGGTTTTTCCACTGACCCCTGAAACCTCATTTGTATTTCACAATGCAAAATGCATTTAGTTTATCTCCAAGAATCTCATAGTCTTAACAGTTTCAAAGTTCAAATCCAATATCCCACTTGAGACTCAAGGCAAACTCTAGACTGTGAGCCAATGTGAAAATTGAAAGTCACATATATCTAATATACAATGGCACAGAACAAACATTCTCATTGAAAAAAAAAAGAATGAATGGGGGATTGAAAGAAGGGAAAGAATTCTCATACAGCATGTCAGATACATACTTGGGAGGTGTGATTTACAAAAGACTTGTACAGCCCTACCCCTATGGCCTTGCAGGTTGTAGCACACATGGGCTCTCTTTTACCCTAGCTCTCTTTGCACCCACCACCTTGTCTCAATACAAGTCCATGTTACCAGCATCTCTTAATTCCTTTGGTCTTCTATTCCACCTTCTGCTTCACCCTCATAGCTTCATGCATCACCACCTCAGGGGCAACCTGCAGACACTTCTGTTGGGGGCCTCGAATCAAGTCAAGATGGCGCCTGGCAGTTTGCCAGGAGGAGTGGTTTGTGAGGCAACGCCACCAAGCCATTAAGATGGCGAGAATTCCTTATTGGATGAATGCTGTATCTAGATGATGCTAATTGAGTCAAGCTGTGTGTAATCTGTTAGGTATATATACCTCTGTTGTTCCGTAATAAAGCAGTTCCCGCTTCAACTTTCAAGTTGCTTGTCACCTCCCGGTTATTTGGCCCAGCCAGACTGTGGCACAATTCCACCATGCTACACTTTGCCTGGCTTCCTTGGAAGGCCTGAAATATTGTTGAAAGCCACCATGACCCTCTAATTCCAGCATCTTGTATTCCTGGAGAATTAGCACCATGTGGATGCTGCCAAGGGCTTCAACCAGCTATGTGATACCTGGACCCTCTGGAATCATGGCTCCAGCAGCATCTAAGTCCCTGGACAGCTGAACATGTTGAAAAACTTTCTACCCACTCACCTCCCGTGAAAATGGGTGCCCCCATTATCTCTTTTCAAAGAAGTTTTCCCTCTAAACTTTTGAGACTGCAATCCGTATAGTCTTATAAATTTCTGAGATGCCCTCAAGCCATTTTTTTAAAGTGTCTGTCAAAAGAACTTATCATCCCTTTAGTGGCTGTAATTTCTTTTACAATCACCTCTTCCTTGGCCCCAGTTTTACAAGCACTTTTGTGGTCAAATGGCATTTTTTTAAAAAAAATCCTTCAGCTTTGCTTTCTGCTCCCTATTCTCAAAGTATGCCTGAACACCAGCACACCTGGTAACAATAGCCAAGCCAATTATTGAATGTTGTGCTGCCTTGAAATTTCTTCCACCAGATTAATTAATCTATCTTTAAATTAAACCTCACACAAAGTCTCAGAAAAAGGGCAAAATATAGCCAAGAATTTTGCCAGAATGTGACACAAATGCTCTAGTCCCATTTCCAACACAGTTCTCATTCCTCTGAAACCTCATGAGCACAGTCCTCATTACTATCAGTATTCTGGCCTTCTGAGTTCCCAGCAGTATCATCCATTAAGCTCTGCTTAAAACATTCTACAGCCTTTTCAGTCTACATCTCTAAACTTTTCCAAATTCCACAAACCAGCTCCAAAGCCTTCTGAACTGCATGATCAGGTTGGTTCTAACAACAACCCCACTTCTTAGCACCAATTTCTATGTTAGTCAGCTGGGCATTGCTGTGACCAAAATGCCTGTGGTTTAGTCAGCTTTTTCACTCCTATGACTAAATATCCTAACCAGCACAACTGTAGAGGAGGAAGAGTTTATTTGAGCGCTTGTGATTTCAGAGGTCTTAGTCCATGAACAGCTGGCTCCATTCCTCAGGGCTCCTGGTGAGATGGGACCAACATGGTGGAAGAATGTGGCAGAGGGAAGCGACTTCCATGGTGATCAGGAATCAGAGATAGAGTCCACTAGCCAAATACAAATACATACCCAAAGCCAAACCCCAATTCCCACCTCCTCCAGCCACACCCTACCACTTCAGTTACCACTCAGTTAGTCCTTATTAGGGGATTGAATCATTGATTGGGTTAAAACTCTTACAACCCAATCATTTCTCCTCTGAACCTTCTTGCACTGTCTCCCACTTGAACTTCTGGGAGACACCTCACATCCAAATCATAACAGCCTGACAAGAACAACATAGAGCAGAGGAGGTTTTTTTCACTCACAGTTGGTCCATGGTCATCTG
The DNA here is from genome assembly GCF_048772815.1 of Callospermophilus lateralis. Classification (NCBI taxonomy): domain Eukaryota; kingdom Metazoa; phylum Chordata; class Mammalia; order Rodentia; family Sciuridae; genus Callospermophilus; species Callospermophilus lateralis. The sequence goes on from NC_135307.1 coordinate 19,402,851, forward strand.
AATCCATTGCTTTGGATCCAATTGAGGTATCACACCATAGTGAAAGGGTTTGGTGAAGGAAATCTGTTCCCCACATGACAGCCAGAAAATGAAGTAGAGAGGGAGAAGAGGGAAGAGACTGTAGGGAAGATACACCCTTTCAGGACATTTCACCAGTGACCCACCTCCTCCAATAATATCCCACTCAGTTCATTCAAACTAGGATGGATTGACTAGGTTATATCTCTCACAATCTAATCACTTTACCTGTTTATTCCCATATTAATACAGGCACTTTGGGGAATACCTCATATTCACACCAAGACATGGCTAAAGAAATAAAAGTAAAATCATAATAAAAAATCATATATCCAGCAAAACTATCCACTAAAATTGAAGACAAAAAATTACATTTAATATAAACAAGCCATGGTTAAAGAAAGTTTTTAAGTTGAAGACAAAGGGCATTCAAGGACAATTAAGATCTAAAGGAAAGAATGAATATCATCAAATTGATATACAAATGGCAATGTACACATGTATGCATAAACATGATTGATAGGCATGTAAGGTAATATAAATGCAAAGAGCACTAAAGAAGATAGCAGAAAAGAAAATAGAAACAAATTGTTGGAAGGTTCCTATGCATTACCTGGAATTCTTGATGAGGCTCTATGTGATTTTGGGTGTGTGTGTGCATGTTATGAGCAAGGCAGTGTAGCAATGAGAGCAGGCACCATGAGAATATAAGGTGCCTGTTTATGCCATTTGTGTTTTCCTTGAAGATCTCCCTAAGCTTGATCATTCCAGGTTTGATGTCCCACACCATTTTTAAGGTTTTAGTGGCTGGCAACATAACCAATTAAGGTCGCTTATCTCTAGTGTTTCTGTAGTGAGATGTTAATCTCTAACAAGGCCCAATAATGTGTCATACATTCCTTTTAATATAATGAATATTTATGGTTTAAGAGGAGCATTGCCCTTCTCCAAAACTGCAGGCATCTATACTTTTGATTCTCCTGTATTTACTAGAGGCCCCATATAACATCTCTATCTGCCACAGACACTCCTTTACTACAAATTATACTGAGTTATAAAACACAGTGGCAAGGAGGTTTATATCAATGACTACTTCGGTTTCCCAGCCATTTTATTTATTTATTTATTTTTGTTTCAGATTTTGCTCAGAACTGGAAACCTCAAAGTTTAGACAGCATGAGATCAAATCTATACAAATGTGTGTTCTTTTTTTGTGGTGGATGTTGCAGATACATTTGTTTCTCCTTTTAGAGCTAATATGTGGACATTCTTTAGACTACTAGATCTTTAGAAATTTCACCAATGCAAATGGTTCTTTGAAATTTCTTAGTATTTATTGCTCACCCTTTCCCATGCATGAAACAATGTATGTTTTCTAGAGTTTTTATCACCGGCCAACCCTGTCAAATGAACATCATATCATGAATATAATGGACATGTCTCCATGCTTTCAAGGTTACCATATTCCCTCCAGATTATATAATGAGAAGTAGAAGCATTCATATAACCCAGAGGAAAAAAGAGAAGATGTACATTGCTGTCCTGATCAGGCAAAAGCAAATAATTTCTTATTATCTTTCATACTAGGGACATAGAAAAAGATTTTTTAGGCCAGTAACTATAAACTTCGTCCTAAAATCTTTGTTGTTTTCCATAAAGATATCACATCTGGATCTATAGTTTTGAATTACAGGCTGAGCTGGTTTTGTCTACAATCATCCAAATAATTTTCTGTAAGCCAGCTTTTGCACTGATCAATTGTATAGATATAAAATGACAAGACCTCTGTGTCTATCAAGATTTTGATAAGAGTATTAATCTTTCTTTCTTAGAGGGATACCATACAATTTTTTATATACTATCTTGGGACAGGTCCTTCCTAGGGATTTCTATGTATTCTTTCTTACATAAAGGAATAGAGATCAGTGGACCCCTGGGCCCACTGATTATTTAGTATCTATTCTTATCAGACAGTCTGCACCTGGGGGAAAAATTAGACAAAAGGAAAAAAAAGCAGATACTCAGTTCCACTGGATACCCTAAGGAATAAACTTCTCTAAAAATTCAAGTATAACTTGCTCTCCATAAACCTCTGGAACCAGTGGGCCAGACTGATACTTTAGGTTTGGCAATTAGTGTTAAGTTCAAAACTGCAAAGCAACAGCAACAAGAGAAGCCATGTATTTCCTGATCCGAGATCATCATCTTTCTGAAAATAGGTACTGACTCCTGTGGGGAAGGTTTGGAGGGCGAAGGGTGCACAGGGTATCTGTGGCCATATTACAAGGTTTTCCTTAAAAAGGCAAGGTCTGACTCAGAAGCAACCTAAATCTGTATACTAGCTTAGGCTCCGGGCTAATTTCTTATGCTCTGACATGCATGAAACTTAATGTTCATTGATAAGGATCATGATCTCCATGACAGTAGTTTTAGTCTGGTTTCTTTTTACCAGATGTAGAAAAAGCCCATTTTTAAATAGGTTTTGCAGTTCCCTGGGAATCTGGTCATCTGGTCATCTGTTTTCTTCTTCAGGATGCTATGACCAGTTAGGTGTTTGTAGACCCCAGCACTCTGATTACCACTATTCCCCAGTTATTGTGATGATTGTGCCTACTCGGTCTCCAGGGGTAAATGTTGTCTCTAGGTTTTCCATAGTAAGATGCTATGGTTTAAGTATAATGAGTCTGCCAAAACTCTTGTGTGAGACAATGTAAGAAAGTTTAGAGGTAAAATGATTGGGTTTGAGAGCCTTAAACTAATCAGGACATTCATCCACTTGAATGGATTAATTGAGTGGAAACTGTAAACAGGAAGAGTGTGGCTGGAGGAGGTAGGTCACTATGGGCATGTCTTTGGAGTCTCTATTTTGTTCATGGTGAGATGAGTTCTCTCTTTGCTTCCTGAGTCTCATGTTCTAAGCTGTTTTCTTTGGCCACACCCTTCCGCCATGTTTTACTTCACCTTGGGCCCAGAGCAAAGGAGCTAGCTGTCTAGGGACTGAGACCTCTGACACTGTGAGGGTCAAGTAAACTTTTTTTCTTCCAAACTTGTTCTTGTCAGGTCTTTGGGTCACAGTGGCAAAAATGCTGACTAAAACGAAACATGGATTCAATCCATAGTAATTTAACAAGGAGTAAGCAGAGGAATAAATACTATGACTTCATTCTCCTTATCCCCTTTCATTCCCTGATGATGCCTCTCAGAATTCAAACTCTTCCAAAATCAGAACTAGTATAAACACTAACTTAGTATAGGATTCACAGCAGAATGGAGAATGAGGGAGAGTGAATCTAGAAGGGCAAAGGTAAAATAGTCTTTCCTCTAGACAGTAAGCTGCATGATAGTGCTGACATTTCCATTTTTTCCTGGCTGTGTCCTCAACACTTAGAATTGTGACAATCACATAATACATGTTACATTATTGTTGGAAGGATGGTTGGCTGGCTGGCTGGATAAGAGACACATTTATAGGCATATAACTAATTATGAGGAAAAACATAAATAGGCAAGGCAAAAATATGCAAGAGAAGGGTAAGAAAAGAGAGACTGAGAATATTTACATTAAAGGTGACAACAGTCCTGCTTGAGACATGTCTCTGCCATATCTCCAATCCTTGCCATTTTCTAGCTCTAATCTGCCTTCTCCTCACCATTCCTGACACTGCTCACAGGACTCCATTTTGGCACTGTTAGACCTGCACCAAATCACACCTGTTATGGGCCAAGATATCTCCTTGCAGAGAAAAGATCAGAATGTGCCAACATCTACCATAGGACGATGGATGCTGTTTAAACTTCAAAACTTCTTAGGTTGAGGTCATAGGTTAAACTGTTTTCTGTGACTTTTGATTTTCGTAAGAATGACTTTCAGTATCTTTCTCAAGAAGAGATTTGATTCAGAAACAAAATGAAAAAAAAAAAAAAAAGAATGTTTTAGAGTAGAGAGTCTAGTACAACAAATTATGAAAGGAAAGCAGTGTTAAGGCAGAGAAAAAGCCCTAAAGCTAAAGCCATTCCTCTAAATTTCACCAGCTGTGGGTTGATCCCACGTGCATATCACAAAAATGTTGTCAACATTTTCTATAATTAAGCCATTTATAAAACATCTATTACATTAAATATCATTCTGTATCTCCTTCCTAGTCTATTGAAAAATAACCCAAAAATAATTTCCAAGAAACTGAATACAATAATCCTTGATGTAAATATTAAGTGACAGGTACTAAATTCAAAATAATCACTGTATATTATGTGTAATAAATACATATTATATATAATAAACTGTGTGCACATATTATATACATGTATAATACATGCAAACCTTATATATGCTAATCCATTCTGTCAGCTTATAGCTTTCACCTCTGGTTGCCTCTCTCCCACACATTCATATTTGTTAAAACTATGCTTTTAGCAGTAAAAAAAAATGTGGGTATTAATGTGATTCACCTTTTTCTGATAACAGGAATAAAAAGCAATTATCATCTTTGAATGGTGTTATTTGATTATAGGGGTGAGTTATTTATGAGAATGTTAGAGCCCTTTTTAGGGCTCTATGAAATAATGTATCATTTACAAAATACAATTTGAGCTTGCCCTTAGTCCTGTCACAATTTATAAAAATAAAGTACTTTTGGAAATTAAAAAAGCAACAATCTTAAAACAGATAAAACAAACTGATTTAGTATTTTTCAGGCACATAGGACCTTTTTTCCCAAAGAGCTTTATAACATAATAATTTGCATTTCCATAGCAGTTTTCTTCCGAGGTTTTTCGAAGCCTGTTGCATTAATATGAATTCATCTATGATGCATTCCCTTGAAGTAGGGATTTATTCTTCACATTCCCGTTTTACAGACAAGCACATTAGTGTCTTGCTGAAGGGTGTATAACAACACATAAGTCAGTTAGGAAATTGATCCTAGAAATCCTAATTTCCTATCCCTTGTTCCGGTACCTTGACAAAACTGTTTTCCTAATAGAGAAGCATATTACTCTGCAACTAAATAGCAAATTAAAGACATGCTGTCTCATGTAATCTTATAAATATGCTTTAAAAGCCACCAGGACCCCTGAGAGGTTTACCATCTGGTTCCCGTGGTGGCAAAAAACGAAACAAGAATGAGTGTGGAAGACAGACTAGATTGTATTCAGCAAGCAGAGGGAGATTCTGCACTGGCTAGAGCCTATGGAACCCCATCTCCAGACTCTCCTTGTGAAAAAGAATTTTTCACCCTTGAATTTATAGTGGATAATAGCAGGTTTAGCAAAGAAAGAATAAAGTGTGAATACTACCAAGCAAAATGTGGTAAAGGAATTTAATTTTAAGAGTTTACAACCTGGGACACCCAACCTTCAAGGTGGTTCCCTGTAAACCTGGCTTCCTGGCACCCCAGCCCTCATGATAGTCCATCCCACACTGAGTCAGGGTAAGTCACAAAAGGTATTGTAGCTCTCACCATGGTCTCTTTGGAACAAGTGGGAAGCCAGCCACCATGCCATGAGAACGCTGAGGCAGCTCTGTGAGGATGCCCACCGGAAGAGGAACTGGGACTTCCTGCCAACAACCGGCACTGACTTCCACCTGCAGTCACCTTGAAATAGAGCCCTGAAGCTCCAGTCAAGTCCCCAAAGGGCAGCAGCTCCTTTAACTGCTCCCTCAAGAGAGACCCGGAGCCGGAACTTCCCAACCAAGCAGCTCTTGAAATCCTGATTCATAGAAATTGTGAGAGATGACAGATGATAATTTTTTTACTTAGCTACCAAATGTCAGAGGGATTGGTCATATAGCATTAGTAAAAAAAAATATATATATATAATTGAACTACTGATAGCTATGGGAAAGAAAGTAGTTAAATTGGTTGATTCAATTCAACAACTAATCAATGGACGTCTATTCCCCTTTGGGGTCCATAGAGAAGATATTGGTAATTAATGAACAAGTTCAGGCTAAGATAAAAGTAGTTTTGTTACCCAGAAAAGGAAAATAAAGCAAATACCTTCAACAACCAGGCAAGCTTCAAAGGAGAAAAGATTTTTATTGTGAAATGGCATGAAATCCCTTACTTAGAATTTAGCATTGGCTTTCTATAGTATTTTTCTGCTAAAAGAAACTCTGTGCGGGGTTTGCCCCCTGACAAGGACTCTTCTCCTGCCTCTTCAAACACTCTGACCTTTTGTCTCTCTGCGGTACCCAGATCTTTATTCCCTCCAGCTCCAATGGTTGTTTTCCTCCCACTTAGTCTATCTCCATCCCCACCACTAACCTTCACCCTGTCCTTTCCAAGATTAGCTTCTCCTGGTCTCAGCTTAGATATCACCTTCTATGAGAGGCATTTCTACAACACTGTTTCTAACCTTCCCCCCTCATCACCCCCCCACACACACACACACCACAATCACTCTGATCATCACAAGACCCTTTATCTCCCTCCAAATCAATAACCCAATGTGTAAGCCAGGGTCAATATCTGTTTACTCCACTCACTGATTTGGTATATCATTTGGCTAGCAAGTAGAAGCTAGCCGTTTATTAGGAATTTAATAAATAGTTGCTGAATGAATAATTTAAAAATAAAAAGTGTAAAAAATCACTAGAAACATTGAATGTCTGGTTAGATTATTTCAGGAAGGTGTTCCATATGTGGTGGCATTTAAATAAGCCTTATTGATCAATTTAAGCATCCGAAGCTAACGTGTTGAAGAAAATACTCCCAGGGGATCACCATATGCATGACTATAGGGAGAGAAATTGCATTGATTTTTTTAGCCAGTTGTGCTTGATTTGGAAGCCAGTCTTCCTTCCTCCACAGGAAAACACCAGGAAGCATGTTGGACTATGATACCTGCTAGAAAATGTTCTGAGCCTCATTTTCCATAGAGGGGAGGAGAGATAGCACTACCCCAGCTGGGAGGCTGCATTAAGGACTGAATCACTTCAAATATTATAACTGTAGGCAGGAAGGAGTCCCTTCAGCCATTCTGAGGTAAGGGTGTGAAGTTGTGCAGAAGGGTCACCTGTGTCACCTGGAGTGTCACTGCACAGTCTCCTTACCCTGTTCTGAGACATCCAGTATTTGAGATAAATGTGCATGGGCTGAAAAACTGAATGCTATTGAGAATATCTGGAATCTGGCTGCTCTCAGCAGAGCACCCAAGAAGAGGATATAAATATAAAATCATGTCCAGTTAAAGAATGGACAGGAATAGAAATATATAAGGCAAAGAAATAAACTCTCGGCTACTTTAAGAAGACAGAATCACTGATGTCATGTGCTTAACATTAAATAATCTTTCTTCATATTGATTATGATTTAAAAGCCGTTCTTTTTGGGGAAAAAATGTCAGAGAAAGCTTTAGATCCTTTCTCTGTATGCAAAATGAGAAACTCAATAACTGCAATAACCAAACAAACAAACAATAAAACTAACTTATCCAGATGTACTAGATAATGATACATATAATTTGTAGCCTGGGAGGAGAATCTGATCAATAGAGTCCTCCTATCTTGTGTGGCTAAACCAACCCATTTCAATGGGCAGTTTGGATATCTAGGTTCTGGAGGCTTTAAAAAAATCCAAACCAACCATGGTCATGGGAAATAGCACTTGACTGGCAGATAAAACAATATGGATCCAGCAACAACAGAGTTCCTTCTGGCTTTTACCTCCCCTAGCACATACAATATGCTGTGCCATTCTTGGAAGGTAATGTGCCTCCTTATGTCCTGGAACCCAGACAGATCTTTGTGTCTTGATCCAAAGAACATGGCATCAATCATTCTGAGTAACCTCTGAAACAAAGTCATGGAAGACAACACAGCTACCTCGAGGCTTCCTTCTGAAGAGATGCCAATGTTCTGAGCCTCATTTTCCATTTTTATTTTTTGTCTGTGTTGTTTGTTTGTTTTATTTGTTGTGTTTTTAGCAAACTTCCATACCCAATTTCTTTTTTTTTGTTATTACTTCCACTTTATTACTTTTTCATGATATTTACATTTTAAAAGAAGATACTTTTTTAGTTATTATGTAAGTATTTTATTTTTTAATTTTTATTTATTTTTTTAGTCATACATGACAGTAGAATGCATTTTGATATATAATACATACATGGAATGTACATGCATCAATCATATTGTCTATTCTATTCTGCTGCCCTTCCTATCCTCCCTACTCCTCCCCTCCTCTCCCATCCTTTCTCTCTATCCAATCTAATGTGACACACACTTTTCTTTTTTTTCTTTTTCTCATTACAACATCATATATGTATTCTGTATAACAATGAGGGTCTCCTCCCATCTTCTGTGTAACTCCCCTTCTCCCTTTTTTTCCCTCCCACCTCTCTTCCCTATTTAGTGATAGTCTTCTTCTCATGTTCTTCCTCCCTACTCTATTTTGAGTCACCCCCCTTATATCAGAGAAGACATTTGGCATTTGTTTTTTAGGGATTGGCTAACTTCACTTAGCATAATCTGCACTAATGCCATCCATTTGCCTAACCACCCAATTTCTAATAAAGAGATCTCCCTCTTCCTGAGTCAAAACCCAAGTCAGGCCTTAAATGTGGAAATATCCCGGTGTCATATTGTTGCTGATTTCCTTAGCAAATTTTAGTTAACAAAGAGGGCCAAGATCTTCATTTTCCATCTTCTCATTACTAGATCTTTGTAGTGAAATGCAGAGCCTGTTACCATCTATGTCCTGTGATCTTTCTCTAATGTTTGGACTTTGATTGGTGATAATGTTTTAATCACTCTCTGGAAGAAAATCTCCCTTCTTTTGGTTGTCTTCAGCCTTTCCAAGAACATTCTGATCTCTTAGGTTTTGTTCCTTCACCCTTTAGCCTGGAAGTGCCTTACTCATGTCTGATCCTAAGTTCTATGGAGAAGATCAAATTCCTTCTCCAATTTGAAATTTCTCAGAATGTTCTACCATTATAGCTTTCTTCTGAATTTATAGAATTCCTTCTCCCTCTGAAATTGTACCATACGAAATCTTACAATGTCTGTGTCAGTACTTTATGCTTCATTATTATATATTATATGTTAATATTCACTGTAACTTGGTATTCTTTCACCTTACAGAACTGCACTTTCTTCGAGCTTACCTGTAGAAAGCTTATCAGCTCTTCTTGTATGGAACAGAGTTTCAATTACCACTGATAGGTAGACTGTATTTCCCAACAACAGTATGTATCTCTTCCCAAGTGCACCTTGTATAACAGGATAATCATGCCCTTCCTAACTAAAGGAGAAATCCATATTCCCCCTCCATGAATTTTGGTGGACTTTTATGCATTTCTCAACCAACAGTCTGCAGTACAGGTGACACTGACCGATTCTGGTAGAATTCAAAGAAATTGAATTTCTTGCCTGGCTTCCTCTCTCGCTCTCAGGCCATGAGTTTTTGGGACCCAGGTTTCAGCAGAGTGGAGTCATATGCTGAGAAACCCGCAGAACAGAATACTCAGAGACAGTGATGCCTGAGTGTCTGCAGCTCCGATGACTCCCCAGTTTCAAGACACCCCAGGCTAGTATGGAAATGTAAGAGATGATTCAGCTTGACCCAAAGGAACCTGGGCAAGCACTGCTTGATTGAGCCCAGTCAATTTTCAAAAATGGGCAGGATAATAAATAATTGCTATCTGCTAAATCGAGTAAGTTTTGGATGATCAGACAGACAACTAAAACATTGTAAATTTATTATTTTGACTTTCTTATCTATAAAGCAATACAAATACAATTAACATAGCAGTTAAACACTTTTCACAGTATGTGTTTATATGTTACCCTTATTCCTAATATTTCTTAACTTTGTCCACATTTTCTCCCTCTTTCTCTCTCTCTTTCTTCCTTCCTTCTTTAGTTCCTTTCTTCCTTCCTTTTCTTCTTTTTTTTTTCTACTGGGGATCCAACCTATAGACTCTCATATGCTAAGCACATTCTCTACCACTTTAGCTAAACCCTCAACCCCTTGGCACATTTACTTGACTTATTTATTAACATCAAGGATTCTCAGAGCCAGGTGCAATGGAGCATGCCTATAAATCCCAGGGGCTCAGGAGTCTGAGACAGGAGGATGGCAAGTTTGAGGCCAGCCAGACTCAGCGATTTAACAATAAAACTTTCAGCAACATAGTAAAACTCTCTCTTAAAAAAAATATTAAAAATGGTAATGCATTTTACAATGGTAAAGCATACCTGGGGACAATCCCCATCTCCAGTACCAAAAAAGAATTATCACTAATTTATTTAGTATCTCTCCACTAGAACATAAGCTTAATAAGGGTAGGATTTTGTATGTTTTTCACACGGCTGCATTTCCAGCAGAATAGTAGCTATTGTGCCCTTGGCTTAAAAGTCATAGGAGAAAGTGAATATAATTCTAGTTGCTTAGGGAATTAAGCAAACAATTTAAGCATGATTATTATGAACAATAGAAACATACAAAGATTCCTCTGGCTTTTATTTGTGGTGGTGGTACTGTGGAATAAATGTAGATGATATTTTCATATTGTGTACATGCCCACACTCTTAAAATCATGTGTCAGCTACAATAGAGTAATCTATCTTTCTTTTCACCTTTTGGTCATATTGCAAGTTCCATTAATTTTTCTTTCCATTTTAAATGGGAGGTATCATTCAATAGTGTTGATGAACAATATAGCCTTTTCATTAAATATCGGTCCTAAATGCTACCTGTTCTCAAGCTCAGGAAGTCTTCATTGTCTTATTTCAATATTTTTTCTCCATCAATTCTAAGTTTTACAAGCCTTTTAAAAATTCTTTGCCTGACCTTGGTAGGGCTTTCAAAAGCTATTGAATTAATATCTTCCAGATTTAATGTGCTGTTTGCTCCTTTTTGATCATTAACGAAGATGTAAAACAAGAGCAGCTTCCTGGCCTTTCGTCATATTTCTTGGTTTGCCACCCTCAGCCAGCCATCGTAGCAGTTAATAGAGCTCTTATCAAGTCCAATTTGGAAACATGCCCTTTAAAAACAACTAATTTCATCCTTGTTATTCCCCATGCCCATATTCTGTGTGCACCCGTGTTAAACCAAAATCTCAGAGTGTTTTCCTCAGAAATAAGATATAAACTCAGAAAGATATAAAAATAAAATGAAGCATTGCTGCACCTGCCTCGTAATGGCATTATTTTCTATGAAATGAAGGAATTTGATCTGAAAGGAGTCAGGCAATTCTCTCCTTGACACACGACTTCTGAAAAAAGAAAAGAAAAAGATAAAGAAATAAACTAGTCAAGCCGAGTTGATACGGGTAAAATCAATTTATTGGGAAGATTGAGGTGTTATGGATAAAACTCTTTATATTCTTTCTTTGTTAGTGTTCTTGGTTTCAGATTAGTAGGAAAAGTGTTTTATGCAAACCCTTTACAAATGGAGTGTGGTTTATAATTCCTTTGTGAAATTTCTACTGGTCCACATTCAGCACAAATCACAGCTCTTGCCTTTCATTCCGATTGAATTTCTTGCTGCAAAACACCGCCACACATTGGAACAGGGAGATCTTCTAATGCATTGACTCTCACCCCCAAGATTATATAAAGACCACCATCATATTCTGAAAGCAAAATGGCATTTAAAGGGAGTTTGGGGACATTCTCTTCATCATATAATCATATGCAAAGTGTTGCTTTGCTGCCTTCAGTTCAATTGTGATCGACAACCATCTCTACCACCCCAGGCTCTTAGTGAACCTGCAATGTCCTTTGGCAACTTGTCATTAGTCCAAATTGGCAGGTTCCCCAGGCTCTCACTCCCACACACTAAAGAGTTAAAAATACTTTATTCTTCACTTCCTTTTACAATTTTAAGTCTTTAAAATGTTCAATGTTCAATAAGAATAGAACATTTTGTCAAAGAAAGAAAGGACAAAAAGCTCATAGTCAAGTAATTCACTAGCAGTTAGCAAAGCATTGGTGGTCTTATTGCCTTTTCCTCCCTTCTCCATATTTTGGGTCGATTACTATTCAAACTAGTCTCAAATCGAAAATCAGAAAGTGACCCAGAGAGAATAAAAACCACCACCGTCAATGGTCAAGTCAAGATTGCATCCTCTTGGTCAGCTCTGATCTGCTTTCCTTCCTCCAAGCCTCACTCCCCCACAGCATACTTGGGGTGGGTTGTAGTTTGATACATCTCTTTTTGTGTAAAATAAATATTCTCATTAATCCTAAGAGCATGGTGAAGGGATAGTGTTTTGTTTGTTTGTTTGTTTTCCCAAACCACTCACTCTAGGTGGCTCCTTACCTGAAAATTTTTGCCAAAGCAATTCCCCCAGATTTTCCTGAATATATTCCCTAGGCTAGCCCTTCTGCCTGTCCCACTTATGTCCACTTACATACACACAGGGATGCTCATGACTAATGTGCAGTCCTATCCCAAGTGGGTTTAACATCCACACCGAGACCTAACACTCAACCATCTAAGATCTTCTACTTTTCATGGCTGACATACAATCCCTTCCCTATAAACAGTACCACCCGGTTTCCCAAGATGGGACATTCAATTCACCCCATATGCTTATTTTCAACATTCCCTAGGTATCCCAACACCCTGCAGAAACAGAGAACTTCTTCTACCTCTCTGACTTCACCAAGGGTGTCTTGCCTGAATCCTTCACTAATGTTGTCCTTCTGCCTTGAAGCCTTGCTCTTACTCTTTTTCCATGCCAGGTCCAAATGTGCCCCTGATGTTCAGCAAATATGCACATTTATTGATAATATCAAATGAACACTGGTATGGATTGAATAATGCCCCCCAGTAGGCATATGCTAATTTTTTAACTTCCAGTATCTCAGAAAGTGACAATAATTGGAGACAGTATTTGAAGAGGTAAGTAAGTTAAAATGAGGTCAATAGAGTGGGCCCTGCTCCAAAAGAGAGTTTTTCTTATAAGAGGGGATTAGAACCTAGACATGAACAGAGGGAAGACTGTGAGAAGACAGAGGGAAAAGGTGGCCTTCAGCGAGCTCAGAAGAAAGGCCTCATAAGAAGCCAACTCTATCTACTACACCTTGATCTCAAACTTCTAACCTTCAGAACTGGGAGAAAATAAATTTCTGTTGTTTAAGACACCTGATCTGCAGTATGTTGTTATGGCATCCTTGCAAATTAATATAAACCCATATTCTATTCCAGGCACCTTGAAAATCACTGGGACACCTAGTGGAACAATATAAACAAGATCCTCTTCTGCATGGAACTGGAGATGTCCAGGAAGTGGAAATATGTTATAATTACTAGATGTTACCTATGACACCTTCCTGTGCTTTGCTATACTGCTGTTTATGTATTTCTAAATTATCTTACATTATGCAGAATGGCATGCCAAAAATAACAGGAGTTATGGAGGAAGCAGGGACAGAAACAAACTTCCCAAAACCAATGGTACTTGTAATGAGAGCATTAACAACAAATAACCAGCTGCACAGTTAGACCTGAATAGTATTTGCACCCAACATTAAAGTCAGTGTCACTTTGCAGCCTAAAACCTTTCTGTTCAAAAAGTGACCAGCTCTATCATATTTGAAAACTGAATCCAGGATATAGACTTAAGTATTTTTTAAATTGGTGGTAATCTCCTCAACTTTCCTCACCTACTTCTCTAGACTACTCCAACATGTTGGTACAACAGTGTTTCCTTGAGGCCACCATTTGCACTGAAGATATGTTTCCTCTGTCAAATTTAAATCTTTTTTATTTTTCTTAAAGAGCTTAACAATTGTGAAGCCTTTTTCTTTAACCTAATCACTTCAAAATATTAGTGTTCTGGGGAAGAGTCAGTATAAATCAACAGTTTTTCCAACCTCTAACCTCCATGTTATACTAACAGCATTCCCTTATTTTCAAATTATTAATGAGGTAATTAGCATCAAACATTCCTTAAAGCAAAGCACAGTGTCTAGCCAACCTAGATAAAGAGAAGTGGGAAACTTTGTGATCTGTAACAGGATTCAGATCTCACACTATGAGAGAATTTAAGTATACATTTAAATGTGAGTAGTCACAAGAGATATAGTAATGGGTTAAAAGATATATTTATTCAATTTAAGCCTCTATCCTCACACCAAATTTCACTATCTATATTGTCCTATGAATATTTTAAAATCCCACTTAATATTTGCAAGCAGCAAAATTATATTCCACTGTATGTTTATGTGTTCAGTGAAAAGCATTTAAATAAGCCACTGTTTGTTGTGATCCTGGTTTAGCATTTTGTAATAATTTGAGCCTCTGAAAGTTGGAGGACTTTAATGTCTCCAGCTCTGAGAAGTGCAGCCTGGACATGCTAGTAGTGCGTTCCACATGACATGCCATGTCATGCCGTAGCAGTCATTCAGTCATACGTTTCCCATCAATAGTCCATGAATTTTGGAGGGCTGGGATTATTCCTGATTCATGTTTATGTCCCCAGAAATTAGAGTTCCTAGGCAAAGTGGAAACCTCAATAGAGGTTTGAAATATAAATGAGTGATTGACTTGATGGACTAAATAGAGGACATATATAAGGAAAGAAGAATTAAAACATCACTTTGGCTATATTAGATGTAAGAGATTTGATGATGAACTAAATGAAAACTTCTCATTCAAGAATCTCTCCTTTCTTGAGCAGAAGAGGAGCAGGGAAGTTTATAGAACACTAACAGGACGACTTCAGGGGGTCGTATATAAGGGTCCACCGTAGACAATGCAGAGTCCTCTGAAGAGTACAGTGTCAGTCATGTAGAGCCATGTAGTGTCTAACTGAATGAATTATTTGAATATATGAAACCCCAGCCAAAACTCAGTTTCGAATCCCAGCTCACCATTTTTCATATGCATAGCAAATATCTCTGCAAATAATAATTAACAGTATTGATACTAATAATAATAAAAATGAAGATAATAGATTTCAGTAAAATTTGCACATGACTGAGGGTTCAGTGAAAGCATAGATTCTCTTGTAGTTCAGAAAAATAGGTCACATGGGAAGACTAAACCTTTAAGATGTTGTAAGATTCTAAAAGTCTTGAAATTTAAACACATGAAGAAAGATGATTTCAGAATACTGCTGATTAAAATACAATATGAACGAAAGTACAAAAACAGGAGCCATGAAATCTCAGCTTCATGAGTTTGTCCATGCAGGGACAATTATTCCAATCTGACTCACTCTCCCAGCCAGCCTGAAAATATATTCCCACTGTCAGCAAAACTAAAAATGAACCTAAAATGCTTCAGACATACAATGCTCAGAAAGACTTCAATCTTTGGGTGCATTTTTACTAGCAGACTGGACCTTTCAAATCCAAAAGCCAGAGCAAAAAGCATGGAAAGATCTGTGTGTCCCTGAGTGTATGGTTGTTTGTAAGATCTACAGGTATTGTATATTCTCCCACTGCTTCATGAAGCCGAGTAAGAGATCCTCTTCAGGTCACATAAACAGCCAGACACTTGAAAGGAAGCAATGGTATTTTAGTACAACTCATCCTATGGGAAAAAAAAAAAAAAGGTGTATACTTGCTAAATTCATTGCATCCAGTCCTGATATCTTAAATCAAAATTAGTTTTCCCTATTTCTCAACTTGGCTATCAGCATTTCCATGAGAGAAGGGCAAGACAGGTACAACCAAATGCTCTTGAACAATGTTTTGCTCTGATGTTAAATAGTATAGCTAGTAAGAACCAATACTTGCCGGTATTCTATAGTGCATTTTATAACAAAATCATCTCCTTTTCCTTCAAAGAGGAGTGATTTCAATTTAAGGTGTGGAGTAACAGTCTATAGCAGAATACAGACAGGTATTCATAAACTGAAGAAACCCCATTACCCTTTCATTCCAATTTTTCATTTTTATTTCTGTACGCCCCTTCTCCCTTCTGTGTACAAATCGTTCAACAATATATGCATGGCTTTGAACAGAGGGACCCTCTAGTGGCTAAGTTTTCCAACAAAACCTACAATTACCTTCACAAAATGAATAAGTTCTATTTACTGCAAAGTGAGAGGACGACAGGGCTGCCGTTCCATTTCCTGTGAGTTAGCAGAGAGAGCTGAAGTGCATTGTTCTGCTCCTTGAGCACTTAATGATGTCCTCCTCTTATCTTTGTAATGTAACTTTGGGATGTTTTTTAGTCTGCTGTCCTTAATGCTGGGCTGATGTGACAAAATGCAGCTTTGGGGAAACAGACACACACTCATCACCTACCTCATTCTACAAAGTGTTTCCTTTGTATTCCATGCTGCCCCCAGAGAACAGATAGTGCCAGAGTAATAAATGAAGTGGGAGATTTAGTCATCAGACCTGAGAAAAAACTCATGGTGTGAATCCTTACCCTTGAGAGAATTTGCTGAGTAGCATTCGCCAAGCTATTTTCTGACAACTTGTGGCTAAAGATCAAATGGAAACTAAATGTTTCAGAACCATCCAGACGCTGACTCGTGTACAAGGCACCTTTCTCATGTGAAATATAAGTTTTAGTGCAGTTACTCTTTATGGTTTGAAAACTTGTTTCTTCCGATACCACTGTGCAAGTGAAGGCTCTGCAGTGTGTTACAGTGGCCTCATCCGCCACGGATCCATTTGGAGCTAGCAGCCTAGAGAGTGTCAAAGCTTATAATGAGTTCATCAGTCCATGCTTTACTAAGACTACCCCTTTCAGAAAAAATACTTGCAAAATTATTTGAGCAGCAATTTTTCAGATGTCATAACTAGATTCACCTGCTGCAAAAAATATCAGTAGCTGTGTATGGGGAAAAAAGAAGAGTCTCAATTAAATATCTCTCTCTCTCTCTCTCTCTCTCTCTCTCTCTCTCTCTCTCTCTCTTTCTCATCTGAAAGCAAAACAAAACTTATCCCAAAATAGCTGGAGCTAAAAAGAAAAAGAAAAAAAAAAGTACCATACTGATACAAGATACAATTCACTTAAATGTGCAGGGGTTGGAGTAGTTTCAAACATGGCTGACTCAAGGGGCTCAGAACTAGGTTTCTTTCCATCTTGTTCTTTCTCAAAACAAAAAGATGGGTTCTGTAGCTACAAAACCTTCAACCATTAAATAAAGCAAGTGAGAGTATCTATTTTTCAAGGCTCAATGAATCCCATAATTTCTAATTGACTCTGGCGGCATTGTATATCTACTGGGGTTAAAGGAATATGAGATTTTGGCCAAATCTGAGTCACTTCCACCCCTGGAATTGGAGTAGAGTAGGTCCCACTGGCCTCACACAGATGAGTGGACGGGAAGAGGTGAGACCAATTAAAAGTTAAAGTTAACTTCACAAAGAAGGTAGAGGAGAGGCAGAGGAAGAAGGTAAAGCATAAATAAGCTGGCCTACAGCATAGTCTTCAGTCCCAACTAATTAAACCAAAGGTCCTTGGATTGATCCAGGCATCAATCCCAGGTGATTCCAATATGCAACTATGATTAAGAAAAATTGGGGCTGGGGTTGTGACTCAGCAGTAGAGTACTCACCTAGCACATGCGAGGCGCTGGGTTTCATCCTCAAGACCACATAACAATAAATAAGTAAAATAAAGGTATAAAAAAAGAAAAATTTCTCCAGAAGCATACAGATCCCTCTTCCTCAAAAGACCTCTGTCTGGGGCTGGGGATATAGTTTGGTTGGTAGAGTACTTGCCTAGCATTCACAAGGCCCTGAGTTCAATCCCCAGCACCACAGACAAAAAAAAAAAAAAAAAAAAAAAAAAAAAAAACCTCTGTCTACTCTAGGTACCAAATTCCTTGAATGTTTACCCCCACTCACTCATTTGGTCCATCTTTGGAGAAATTAGTTTATTTGCCTAAATATTGCTATGTATTTATGCAATTTACCTTATTTAATCCTCTCAACAGCATCATGAAATTTCTACTTTTTTTTTTTTCCTTATGCAGATCAGGTAACTGAGTCTTGAAAAGATTAAGTAGTTTGTGGAATGTTTCACAGCTCTTCAGTAGTAGATACAGATGCAGAAACCAAGTATAATTGACTAGGAAGCTATTTATTTAAGAACTGTATTTATTATTAAAGTTTATATGTCTCTGAGGGCCTGACCATGTGGGCTGCACCTGAAACCAGTGTCATTGCCTACCCTGAGCCTGTTCAGGAATGTCACTTCTCTTCCCACAGTCTAGCTCTTAATCCTGACCTGTGCTATGTCACATCCACAGATTGTACTCAAAATAGAACCCATTTGAGCCATTTACTTTCCCTTACTATGGCCCTTCTACGCTACCCTTTCATCTTCCACGTCCAGCCTCTCTGTCCTTCCACATTTTCACTTTGGAACTAGAAAAGGAACAATGCTCCTGCTAGAGGAAAAATAGGGTCAACATTTCAACATGCTGGTACAGGCATCGACGTCTTTAATAAGACTCCTAAAGCTCAAGAAATAAAACCAAAAATCAATAAGTGAGATGGCCTCAAATTAAAAACGAAGAACTTCTACACAGCAATGGAAACAATTAAGAACATGAAGAGAGAGCCTACAGAATAGGAAAAAAAATATTTGCCAGCTACTCTTCAAACAAGGAATTAATATCCAGAATATACAAAGAATTCAAAAACTCAACACCAAATAATAATAGTTCTGATGATAATGATAATAATAATAATAATAATAATAATCTAATCAATAAATGGGCAAATGATTTGAAGAGACATTTTTTAAAAGAAAAACTATAAATGGCTAATAAATATATGAAAAAAATTTCAATATCATTAGCAATTGGGAAAATGCAAATTAAAACTACATTGAAATTTCATCTCACTCAATTTAGAATGGCAATCATCAAGAATAGAAAAAAATAATGATTCCTGGTGCGGAATAGTTGGTGGGACTGTAAATTACTACAAAAAGAAGTTTGGAAAGCAGTATGGAGAGTCCTCAAAAGATTGAGAATGTTCACCATATGACCCAGCTATATCACTTCTTGGTATCTATCAAAATAGACTAAAATCAGCATATTATAGTGAGACATGCATACAAAGGTTTATATCAGCACAATTCACAATAGCCAAGTCATGGAACCAGTCTAGGGGCCCATAAGTAGACAAATGGATAAAGAAAATAGGATATATATATATATATATATATATATATATATATATATATATGTGTATGTGTATAGATATAGTATTCACACACACACACACACACAAACACATATACAATGGAGTCTTAATCAAAAATAAAGAATAAAATTGTGTCATTTTCTAATAAAAGATGAAACTGGAGCGCATCATACTAAGTAAAATAAGCCAAACTCAGAAAGCCAAGTCAAATATTTTTCTCTCATATATGAAAGCTAGAGAGAAAAGAAAAGGAATAAAAAGGGGATCTCATAAAAATAGAAGACAGTCCAATAGAATCATGGAAGGGATTTGAGAGAGAGGGAGGGAATGAGGAAGAGCTAGGAACAAAATCTACCAAATTATCCTATGTCCATATATAAATATACCACATTGAATCCCTCTTTTATATATAATTATAATGCACTAATAATAATAATAATAATAATAATAATAGAAGAGAGATCAGTAGAGCAGAGCAAGTGGATGTGGGGAGGGACAGGTGGGGAAGGACGGTACTCTGGAATGAGATTGATGTAATTGTGCTATGTCCACATATGAATATGATGTAATGAATTCCACTATACTACTGTGTAAAATTCCAAGCAACAAAAACAAAATTAAAAAAAAAAATCAGATTCTTGAATCTCTACATTGTTAAGTTTTCCTTAAATCACTAGTTTTAAAACCCTATGCTACTTTAGATGAAATTTCTCTTTGGTAGACAACTTTTGTGACATTAAAGAAATTGCTTACATTTTCAGGGCCCTAATTTTGTACATAGTTAAACATATACAAGTTGTGATCCTTACAGTTTATATATTTAGAAATATGTAAGTAAAGGGCCCAGCATAGTATCTTTACACAGTTGGGATTCAGAAATAGTAGCTATGATTATCAGTTTCCATCTCGAAAATTTCTTCAAATCTTACTTTTTTGGGGGATGGGGTACTGGGGATGGAACCCAGAAGCACACCATTGAGCCACATTCCCAGCTCTTTGTTGTTGTTGTTGTTGTTTTATTTTAAGACAGTTTCTTGCTGAGTTGCTGAGGGCCTCATTAAGTTGCTGACGCTGGCTTTGAACTCATGCTCCTCCTGTTTTAACCGTCTAAACCACCTGAATTATAGGTATGTGCCACCACACCTGGACAAATCTCACTTTTATCTACATGGTAATAGAATCTTTGTACAAAGGAAAGTGTACAAGAGTGAATACCAACAATGAATAGCATATTTTTTTATAATGTATTGAAAACATTCTCACTAAGGTTGGAAATCTTCATTAGTTTCATTTCCATTTAACATCCAGAGGACTTTGCTAATAAGGGGGGGGGGAGGTATCAAGAATACAAAAGAAGAAATAAAAATATTATTTGTTTTTAGTATAATGCATATGTAAAGAACCAAAAACATCAACAGAGAAAATAAATTTTTTTTAGTAAAATTTTAGATTTCCCAAAAACAGTGAGAAGATAGTACAAAGAGTTTCTGTATACTGCATTTAAATTTTCTCCTAAGATTAACCTCTTATATAAGTATGGTATATTTGCCACAACTCAAGAATGAAATTTGATATATTATTAACTACAGACCATAATTTATTCAGATTTCCTTGGTTCTTCCTTAATTTTTTTTTCCCTCTGCTTCAGGATTCCACCCAGGATGCCAAAACAAACTGTCATACTTCTTTTGGCTCCTTTGATTCTGACAGTTTCACAGGCTTTTCTTGTTTTTGATGATCTTAACAGTTTTGAGAGCTGTTCAAGTAATTTGTAGAATGTCCTTTACTCTGTCTCCTGTATTTCTCACAATTATATTGGATCAAATGATTGGGTGGGGGGAGGAAGACAGAGGCAAACTCCATTCTCATCATATTAGGTCAATAAGCACGTAGTATCCATGTGACATACTGTTGATGCCAGCTTTGATCACATGTCTTGAGGCAGTGGGTATCAGACTCCAATATTAGGGAGATATTCTTTCCCCCACTATACTTCACTGTTTGGAAGAAAGTCACTGATTTGGTTTAGATACAAGGTATCTCTCATTGTCTCATGTGGGAGACAATGTAAGAATTTTCAGAGGTGAAAAGATTGATTATGAGAGGTGGAATGTAATTGGTGGATTTATGTATTGATATGATTAACTGAGCCATAACTGTAGGTAAGTGAGGCATGGCTGGAGACAGTAGGCTACTAGGGTTGTGCCCTTAGGGTCTATATTTTGTTCCTGGTGAGATGAGTTTTGTTTTTAACCTCCAGTTGCCATGTCTTGTATTGCTTTCCTCTGCCACCCTCTTCCTCCATGTTCTGCCTTCCTTCAGGCCCAGACTTATGGAGTCGGCTGATCATAAACTGAACCTCTGAAACCATGAGCCAAAATAAACTGTCCCTTCTCCAAGTTGTTCTTGTCAGGTTTTTGTTTGTTTGTTTGTTTGTTTGTTTGTCATGGTGACCCCAAACTGACTAAAACAGTCACTATGCACAGGTCACACTTAAGTAATGAGGGGATATGTTTCACCTCTATAAAAGTGGGTAGCTAATTAAATTGTTTGGGATTTTCCTCCAAGGGAGGTTACTCTATTCTGATCCCTTTGTTTACAAATTTAACTATTTCAGTCTGGAACAGTAATTACGTATTTTATTATTTCTGCTAAAATCCAATTCTACCATATTGTCTTGCTTAAGTTGTTCCATTTTGGTCAATGAGAACATTTTTAATTGGTTCTATTCTCTGCATATTCAATTTGTGGAACATTTTCATGACTTTTGCTATTGTTGATGTTGATTAGTTCTTAGAGCATTTTTAAATTATATGACATTACTTATTTTCTGCTACATGTTATCTATGTGCATTTCCTTCCCCTGTCTTAAAATGTGCTGTTTCTACAAGGAGCTCGGGGTTCCTTTTACTGGACAATTATATAAGATACCAAAGTCTGAACACTAATAGGACTGACTGCTACCAGGTTGCCATTGCTTGTAGGGCCTAAACTAAAAATCCCTTAGTTTCCATTTGTTCAACTTCACCTATTCTATGGTGTTAGTCAAACATTCTCCTGACAATTATTCTAAACTACTAGCATCCACTGATCTTTTTACTTTGTTTATGGTTCTTTTTCAGGATATCATATAATTAAAGTCATTCAGCATGTAGCTTTTTTAAAGATTTGATTCTTTTAGTCAACAATATGTATTTAAAATACATTCACCAGCTGCAGGTTTGACTTAGTGGTTGAGTGTTTGCTTAGCATGTGCCAGGTGTGGTCTCTACCTTCAGGACCATAAACAAACAAACAACAAAAGATTCATCCAAGTTTTTTTTCATGGCTTGATAGTGTATTTCTTTATATCATTGAATGGTATGCCGTGATGCAATGGACCACTGTTTGTTTATTCATTCACTGTCAAAGAATACCTTGTTTGTTCTCAGGTTTTGGTGGCTATGAGTAAAGCTGCTATAAACATTCATATGAAAGTATTCATGTGAACATAAGTGTTCAAATCAGTTAGGCAAATACCTCTATCCACAATTGTTGGGTTGTATGGTAGGATTATATTTAGCTTTGTAAGAAACTTCCAACTGTCTCCCCCAAGCAGCTGTTCCATTTTGCATTGCCACCAGTAAGGAAGGAGCAATCCTGTTTCTCTATATCTTAGCCAGTAATTGTTTATTGTTATTTTTCTACTTTATCCCATTGTTGTTTTCATTTGTAATTCCTTAATAACACAGATGTTGAAATATTTTTATGTTATTTACCATATGTATATCTTCCCTCCTCAGCTGCTTGATCAGTTTTTTTCCATCTATTTTTAAATTGAGTTGTTTGTTTTCATTATGTGGAGTTTTAGAAGTTCTTTGTCAACTTTAGATATAAGTCATTTAATACATTAATTTTGCAGAAGTTTTCTCTCAGGCTGGGGCTTGACTTTTTTTTCTCTTAACCATGTCTATCCGTTCATCATATTATGGAATGTTTTCTGTATAATTATTTCTACACTGAGATCTTGGTAATCTTTAATAAAGCAACAAAACAAAACCCGAAGGGACAATATTTTAGACTAATTATATCAACCCTTAGGTTTTTCATGTTTCCCCCACAGATATTATGTGACTTTTTCCTATTCACTCCAGACCATTAATTTTCCAGCATCTTTGTATTGTATCACTGGCCTGCTCTGGTCTTAGAAGTGAGCTGTTCATTTGATTGAGTCAGCTTAGTTTCCAAAGATCCTTATTAAGTTCTTTTAGTCTATTGTAATTGCTGTAGCTAAATATCTATCACACACAATATATTAAAATCACACATCCAACCAAGAAACAGGTCCTTCCTGAGACTGAGTCCAAGAACAAGGGTGGAGAGACCACAGTTACACAAACACCAGGAGAAACAAATCAAAGAAGCACAGATTTGGAGAAAGTACTTCTCAGTAGTGGTGGGACTATTTTGTTTCATTAAACCAGGCGATTCAATTTCCAATCAACCATTGAACTAGCTGATATCAACACAGCTGCATTATGTATTTTATTATTGTTATGTTTCCATTTATGGGGTGCTTTAAGAGGAATATTTAAGTTATTCAAATAAATTGTATCTTATTTCATTCGAAGTTAGCAATCTAAAAGAAAATGTAGCAGACGTGAAGAATAAATAAAAGTGTAATTATGAGCCAGGCATGGTGGTGCACACCTATATCCCCGTAACTCAGGAAGCTGAGGCAGGAGGATCACATATTCAAAGTCAGCCTTACCAACTTAGCAAGGCCCTAAGGAACTTAGCAATACCTTAAAATAAAAAAATAAAAAGAGCTGGGATGTGGCTCAGTGTTAAAAGTGCCCCTGGTTTCAATCCCCATTACCAAAAATAAAAATTAAAAAGTAAAGTGTATTATGTGAAAAGTTAAGAGTTCCAGAAAGAAAGGGTATTTGAGGTCGTAGCAATATTTGAAGAGAAAATGTCTTTGATCTATAAAAATTGATGAAATCAAGAAAATATAGATTCAAGGTGCTCAATATTGTACAAACTTGGGGAAGGTAAAGGGGAGAAAAGAAAAGGTAAGGAAAAAAATAGTAAAGCAGATTCAAATTTGTGGCAAAGTAATTCATTTTTAACACAAATTCAATATAAAAATGAGAAATGTTTTTGCAACTTCCTAAGAAAAGATATTAGGCAAATAAAAGCTTATTTTACCTTTGACTTTGAATTTCTCCTCTTTTTCTCCTTAACTGGTTTTGCACTTTTATACCTACTGCTTCATTAGGCACTTATGAAAATTCTTTTTTAAAAAACAAATACAAATGTCTTATTATCTCATGGGAAAAAATGCTTTTTATTAATAACTCTATATTGTTTCCTTTAGGACAGACTCTTCTTCGTAAAGTTAGACACATAAAGTTCCACCTTCACATGGAGGCCTTTTTCCCCTATTAAAATGCATGCCTATCCTTCTCTCCCAAGACATCTCTGAGGGCAGGGAATGTAGCAGTTCTCAGTGGCAGCAGAGGAAGAGGCTCCTTCTTCTGTGGTGTAGACTTTGGTTGGTGTTCTGATCCGTCGTCCTCTGCATAGAGCCCAGAGGAACAGCTCGCAGAGGTCACCCATACTAGACCATAGGCTCTGTGTCAGTAGCCTCTGGTCATGAGGTGTACACACCTTTTCCTAAACCATGGCTTATGCAGGGCCATAGGGCTGCTTGACATTTTGTCAGCCTTCCTACCCTCACCCATGACCTTGTTTCTGGACCTCCTATGTTGGACATTCAGGATGTGGACTATCCACAATGTGATTTTAAATCTAATTAGACCCTAGTCCATAATGCTGTTCCCATGGCGACTATGATGGCTCTCACCATGCTAAATATTTGATTTTTGTAGGAGGCTTTCAGTCTCTGAATCATAAAACAAGAGAATGAGGTGCTAATCTTGAGCTTCCTACAACGTTCACAGCCTGTTTTGGTCTTCCTACAGGTCCCTCTCCTCCCTTGCCTTTCGGGTATTCAACACAAAGGCAGCAATAGGAAAACTCACACTCACCTGGGCTGTGTTTTCATCTCCTCTCCACCCTCCACCACTGGGAGGGACCCCTGTTTCTGATGGCAAATTCTCCTCTGCCATACTATCCTCTCCTCCACTGAAACTCTCCCTCTTTGGGGCCTTAGTGAGAAAACTACTGAGTGGTGAAACAAAATATCAAAAAAAGAAGATCCATGGTGGGATGTCTTAAAACCATTTTTCTTCATTATATTCAACCAACAATAATACCAGTCTTTGTCACTTTGTATCAGATCCACACTTTCCTGTATAATTTACTTTAAGTTCAATTGATTCCAAGGTGGAAGATGCTGAAGAACTTTCACCTAGAAGATGTTCAAGAACAGGTTAGATCATATGGACACATGGACTTCCCTATTCAATCCCCATCATTCCCTTCTTCAAAAACTAACAAAGAAGACATATAAACTGGCCAGCAAATTCCTGCAATACCAATTATCTTTCTTTTCTACAAATAACACTTTAATTTGCACTTTAATGATATTGCTCAAGCTTTTGGAAACCAGATGGAGCAGTGTGGCTGGGCCACTGGCAAGAGATGACAAATGGTGCTAATCAAGGAACTAGTCCCTGCAACATGACACAAGCACCACTCTCATGGAGGTTTACCACCACCTTGAACCAGTTCATCCAAACTGCTTTACATTGTAAATCCTGACAATCTTATATTTTTTATTTTTTATTTATTTATTTTTTTTAAATTAATTTTTATTGTAGGTTGTTCAAAACATTACATAGTTCTTGATATATCATATTTCACACTTTGATTCAAGTGGGATATGAACTCCCATTTTTACCCCGTATACAGATTGCAGAATCACATCAGTTGCACAACCATTTTTTAATCCCAGGTCACCTAATCACTTTGCTTCATTTCTTGACTCTAATGCTTGGATCACCTTCTTGCTAGAGCTTTGTTTTCCCCTTGACTGTGGTTTGGATTCTTTGAGAGAGCTCCTTCTGTTCACCTTCAGTAAATCTGTTTCTCATCAAGTCAGTTGAACCTTCTGCCCCACTCCTCCATCTTGGTCATGATTCCAACTGTTTTTCTCTATCCCACTAACAGATCCCAGGTACAAAGGGCTCTGTTACTTTTCTTTTTTACCCTCCTCTCTTGGTGTTTCCTTGATATTTCTCTTCCTCTCTCCTAGGTCATAAACCTCCATAGTCCTATCAAAACTGCATGATTATAATAATCCTACACTGCCATTTGTCTTGTACGCAATCTTTCATTCACTCTTTCACTTTTCATTAAGCTTCATCTTAGTGGGTAAATGTATCACAAGTCGTAGCTCATGGCATTAGTGAAAGGATGAATTACTTTCACACTGCATTTCTTTTACTTTATTAGACACCTTTCCAAAGTGAAGAAAATACATAAAATTAAAATTAATGCAGCAAGAGAAAAACCCTTTAAAATTGTCATATACCTTGAACTGTGACCCCACCTTTATATTGAGCAGGCTGCTGCTCCCGGGAACAGCTCAAAGGAAACAGTGACTCATTTCAGAACAAGCACTTTCACCAAAAACCATGGAAACCTTGATTGTCCAAAATGTTTCAGGTTGGTGACACATAAGGTGGTAGGCTCAGTATTCCACCACTTCTCAGTGTGCTTCTACCTCAAAGCCTACACTTTCCTTTCACTATTCTCATCTTACTAGGGCATTATTCTATGAAGTGGTACAAAGCCATTTTGGAATATCAGTTCATTATATTTAATATCAGAGTCAATAAAAACTTTGACAAACTGTTCTTTATACCAAGTTAGTATATGGTTAAAGCTGTCTTTAATTATGCTCCATCAGGGTTTGAAAGAATTAAAACTATCAGCAGAATAGACATTCCTGAACAAAACAATCACAAATTATAATGAATTATACATTTCAAAATTCATGCTGAATGAAAGTTACAATTATTGAGTCTAAGAAGATCATAAGTAATGTTTCAGGACATAATTTTTACCCAATATTTTAGCATATAAGTAAGATACTGTTTCTGGAAAGATATGAAAAATACCTATCCTCCCTTAGGATGCAAAAGTCTTCATAATTTAACATGACCTTTGACTTTTAAATGATGAGAGCTTTGTGAGAAACTATTCCATAAAATCTGAGATTTTATTATGTCTACAATGTATCCTTCTGTGCTTTGCTTAAATAGTTCATTTTTCCCCCTAGGGTCATATTGATATATTCTTTATTCTATGACTGAATTATCACATTTTTGTCAATTCCACCAATTCTATTCTATTATTAAGTCTAACAAAAGGATTCATTCCAGCATATGTATTTCTGCCAGTAATAAGGAATCACTGAAGTATTATTAGTACAACCATCTCTTCAAAATAATGAGGCTGAAGTCATTAACTGAGGGACTTGAAATATAGTCTCTCTCTCATAAATAAAGCCATTTTGAACATTTAGTGCTTTTAATTGTACCAACAACTACAATTCTCTTAAGCCTCATAATTAAAATCTGATTTTATTTGCTTTAAGGAAACTTATTTTTTTCTACAAAGAAAGGCAGTAAATATGATGTTCTAGGAGATTTCCCTCAGAAGCAGATGAATATATGTCCATGGGGTATAAGAAACTAATTATGGGTCCTTTCTATTATTATGTTTGAAGTAGAATTTGAGCTTCAACCTGACACTACATACTCACAGCCTCTGCCTTCACACAGAGAAAACACACACACACACACACACACACACACACACACACACACACACACATCTTAAAGTGTGCTCATTTGAAATTAGTTCCTGACCTTTGAAGTTATCTAATTCACTATAATTTATGTAAATACAACCATAGACAATTACTCAACTGGACAAGAATTAGTCTTTTCATTATGGAGTACGAAAGAGTCACTGGGTCCATAGGCATGTGAAAGAAAAAAATAAAAAACAGAAGGTAAACTTCATACTGCTCTGAATCGTTACTATGCTGAGCATAAATTTTCTTGGATTTTCCCTTGAATTTCAAACTACATTCATTTCAATTACCACTGGAAAGGAGTTCTATTTTTGTATCAGGAAGAGTTCCAGTAGATAGAAAGAGGCTTAACCATGAAGTAGTTTAATCTCTATAATTCAAGACACTATAGGCAGAGACTCAGTAAAATGTTGAAATGCCTTGGCAAGTGTCCAAGCAAGAGTCTGGCACTAATGTGAGTGATAAATACCAGGAGAGAGAGGGAGGGAGGGAGAAGGAGGAAGAGAGAGAGTGAGAGGGAGAGAGAGAGAGAGAGAGAGAGAGAGAGAAACACTAATATATAGAAAAACAGGTAGATGATGACCGAATTAGATAGTCCAAAGTACTTGATAATTTTCTCCTTCTATCCTTCTATATTTTTATAGTAATCTAGATAGCAAACTTTATTGCATCATTTCACTCAGGGAAAAAGAGAATGCTTCAGGGAAATAGTAAATGTATAGACTACTGCCATTTATAAGTGATGGAATCAGATAATTCTATCTGGATCTTCATATTTCAAAGAAAATATTCAGCCAATTGTAGTTATTCATTATTTACAGTATACTAAATGGCCCATTAATAATTCACATTTGTATTTTTTTAATATTTTGGGGTTTTTAGTTGTAGTTGGACACAATACCTTTATTTTATTTTTATGTGATGCTGAGGATTGAACCCAAGACCTCGCATGTCAGATCATAAATATCATAGGTGTAATGTATCTGGACTCTTTCTACACAAATGCTATGGTTCGAAAGTGTCCCCTCCAAAATAAAGGTACTGTCACTGTGATTGTATTAAAAGGAGGGCTGCTTCCTCATTAACTGGATTAAGACCCTTTTAAAAGCGGCTCTATGCAGCATCTAGCTAGCTCTCCCATTGGCCTCCTGCACTCCCCACTCCAGAGTACAGTCACCACCAGACAACAAAGACTGCCAGTATCTTGATTTTGGAGCTCCCAGCCTCTAAAACTCTGAAAATAAATTTCAATTCTTTTAAAGTATCAGTCTCTGTCATTCTGCTATAATAGCACAAATTGACAAAGACTACAGATATAAAAATAGCAATAAATTTTTGGTATTTCCTAAAGACTAGTTCCTAGCAGCACTAACTATTCAAATGCATATTTACTTTAAAAGATAAGAGATTTCATATGAGCCAAAGCTCAAAATAATTGCATTACACATTTTTCTATAAATATAGATATAAAAATAGGCAACCAGTAAAAAATATTTAAATGAGATAATCAATAATTAACAGGTAATAAGATAATAATATATACAGATAATAAGAAAAATATAACCTAACATATATAATAAATCAGCTGAAACAGACACAGAATCAATATAGATATTAAAAGTAGAAGAAAGAGAGACGGCAACTATTATAACTGTATGTCTCATATATTGAACAAATTAAGATATAGTCAAGAAACAAAAAATCTACATCTCAGTGTTTGAGATGAAAAATGATACTCAATGAAATTAATTGTAGATTCTACTGCAGAGACAAAATTCATAAACCTTATGACACATCTATAGAAACTATTCGAAATTAATTACAAAGGAATAAACAGGTTTTTTAAAACAAAAAAATCATTAGGGAGTTATAAGACAACTTCAGAAGTCTTAATAAATATGAAACAAGAATCCTCAAAGGAAGGGGCAGAAAAATCATTGATGACACAGTTTAAATCTTTCCAAATATAACGAAATCTATAAACTCATGACTCCAAGAAACTCACCAAATCCCGAAGATAAAAAAAAAAAAAAATGTGAAGAAATGGATACAAGGGCACATCATAATCAAATTGCTTGAAACCAGTAAAAACAGAGAAAAATTTAGAAGCTTCCAGGGGGTCAAGGGGGAAAAAAAAGCCTCTAGGGGAACAAAGGAAAGCATGACAGCATCTTTCCCACTGCAAGTAATATGACAATAGAACATCTTTTAAAAACAGAAAGAAAAGAAACCCTGTGAATCTACAGTTCTACCCCCAGCAACAATATCATTCAAAAACAAAGTTAAAATAAAGGTTTTTCTAACATACAAGAGCAAAAATAATTTATAACTACTGTTCTTTGTGTCTCGTAGACCTGTACTATAAGACATAAAATATCCAATAAGCAATGCTTTGAAAGCTGAAAAGAAAGAAAAGCCAACTCTTTAAACATAAAAAAAAGACATAAAGTAGAAGGAAAATACCAGATGAAAATACAGACCAACACATGAATAAAGAACACTCAGAACAGTAAATAACTGGGTGAATATATATGATTTTTCCTTATTATTTTGAGGTATTTAATATGAAATTTAAGAATTCATCAACTAGATAATACATCATGACCAAGTATGACCAGGAATGCCATCATATGAGCAATTGAAAACCTTAACATCATCTCAATAGATATAGATAAACACTTGAGAAAGTACTAAGTCCCTCTTGGTGATATTTCAGTAAACTAGGAATAGAGTTGAACTTTCTCAATCTAATAAATGAAATATATATTTTTAATAGAAAGCTCTAGACATAACATATCTCTTAGTGGTGAAAGACTGAACACCATCTCTAAATGATCAAGGCCTAGAGGTCCACTGTGAACTCCTATTTACCCTGGTACTGAGGGTTCGCAGGTATCATAAGACTAATCAAGGAACCTAAGTCACCCTGATTGAAAAGGAAGAAGTGAAATTGCCTTTATCCAAAGATGGCGTGATATATTTGGAGAAGAAAATTTATGAAAGTGGGAATCTTTAAAAAGAAAATAGTGCTAAAACTGTTATTTAGCAAATTTAGATGAAAAATCAATATAAGATAAATAACACAGAGAAATCAAAGATAAAAGTAGTTTAATAGTATAAAACCCTTGAGGATAAATCTGACAAAAATGTATGAGACTAGTGTGCTAAAACCTACAATATACTGTTATGATAGATTGAAGAGGACCCTAATAAATGGTGAGATATACCATGTGCATGAAATCAAAAATTCAACATACTTAAAGATTTCAATTTTCTCATAATTTATATCTTGGACACAATCCCAGTTGATATCCCACCTAGTATTATATTCATAGAAATGAAAGTACATTCTAAAATTTGTATGAAAATGAAAACCTCTAGAATAGCCAAAACAATTTCTATGAAGAACAAAGTTGAAGACTAATATTTTATTTAACTTCAAAACATACCATAATGCTATAGAAACAAAAAAAACTGATATTAGCATAAAGATAGACAAAGAGATCAATGTAATAGAATAGTAAACATACACAAATAATTTTTTAAGTTTAAAATATTAATATTTATAAATATAAAAAATTTATATGTGCTGAATGGTAGCTGTGCTACACAACTAATTTTTTTATACATGGGCAAAGGAAGGTCAATGTAGAATCTATAATCATTTCAACAAATGATGCTGAAACACCTAGATACATATATTGGAAAACATGACTTTAAATTATACCTCAGACCACTCCCAAAATTATTCTGTAGCATTACTGACATATTGAGACTTTTTTTTATTTCTTAATTTGTTGTTTTAGCAGAAAAGTAAAATAGAATTTTACGTTACAGGGTTTAGATTAGAAAGGAAACAAGACTAGAAGGAGCAAGAAAACAACTGTGGTAATTTTCTAGGGAGAACACACCAACACTGAAAGAATGGAGAGTCGGAAGCAGAAATGAGAGATGCTATGAATATAAAATTAATGGGACTTGGCAAAGAGGTGGTTATGCAGAGCAAGGTTTTATGTTCATCATTTTTGTGGAAGTCCTTCAAACATGAAGTAAGTTCATTTGTATCTGCTTAAATTGAGTATGTTGAACAAAACTTATACACTTTCTTTCCTTGGAAGTACAATATATTTCAATGGAAATCTCAGGGACTCTGATCTTTTATAATTGTTGAGGTTTTGTATTATT
Source organism: Callospermophilus lateralis (assembly GCF_048772815.1). NCBI lineage: Eukaryota > Metazoa > Chordata > Mammalia > Rodentia > Sciuridae > Callospermophilus > Callospermophilus lateralis. Next base: position 19,434,899 of record NC_135307.1, read on the forward strand.
AAAGATTTCTTTTTTATTGCACTCATTTCCAATTACATAATGCTGCTGCAGGATAATTAAGAACTACATGGAAAAAGAAGAAGAAAATAATTGATAATGAGGGGAAAAATGTGATTTCTAAGGGTAAATATCCTGAACATAATTAATACACAGACTTACCAATTATTCTGTAATTTTAATGACCTTTCACTTGGCCGTATATTTCTATTGAACTATTTAATAAAACAATCTTTGAATACTGTTTTCTTCATCAAGATTGAGAGGAGAAGGTTTTTCTTTAGCCGTATTCTTCAGAGGGAAAATAATGTGAATTTGACTGAGACTTACTGGAATTCAATCTCCATTCTCATTCTTTCTAAAGTATAAACTAAAAATAATAAATACATGAATCTTTGATATTTAAATTCAAATAGCCCATACCTAAGCCACTTGGTTTTACAAGTTTTTTACTTTTTTCCAGATTATTTTTGATTTTAAAATGCAGTTCATTTTAGAAATGGCTCTACTATTACATATTAATAATGGAGTTAGTACATTTTTAGATCATACACACTAGCATTCATTTCTTAAACACACACCCCTATACACACATATATACATATGTACATATATGCATATGATAGCTTTTAATGCTGATAAATTTGATTAAAATTTAAGCATACTACATGACACCTCTGACAGATACTGAAGAATTTCTAATTTCAAAGAAAGTAAAATAATCATTAACACATAGAAAGTTATCAATTAGTAATGAACAAAAACACTTTTGCCTCTTTTCAATAAGAAGGATTTGCACAGCTAACAGAGATCACATATCTGCAAGTTTTTGAAGATAAATAATATATACACAATAAAACAATTTTCAAAAGTTTATCAGTATTTAGCAATGGTTCTAAGACAATTAAACTAGGAAATAATTGTCTTTTCAACAAAATCATGCTGAGACAAATAGACAGCTAAATTTAAAGGAAAAATTTAGAACTCTTCTTCAAATCAGACATAAAATTATTTCAAAATTATCATAAACTTACATGTAAGACAAAAATTATAAAACTCTTAGAATAAAATGTGAGTTAATTTCCATCACCTTGATACAGATAACTTCTTAGATATGACACAAAATGCACAAATAAATAAAATTGGAATTCATCAAAATTTTAATATTTAAGACAACATCAAGAAACATTAAAAGATGACCTACAGAATGAGAAAAAATTCAAATTGGTATATCTAATAATGGGCTTGTGTATACTAAAGAACTTGCAGAATTCAATAATAAAAATAAATAAATAACTCCGTGTATAAAGGGCAAAAAAATCTGAATAAACATATTTTTAAAGAAGTTGTACATATGGTCAATGCACATGAAAAGATGCTCAACATCATTAGCCATGAGGGAAATGCAAGTCAAAATCACAAAGAGAAACCATTCATCCCCACTAGGGTGGTGGTAACCAAAATAGATTATAACAAATGCTAGTGAAGCTGGAGAGACTGGAACTCATACATTGCTTTGGTGAGATGGCAAAAGTGTATGGCCACTTTGACAGATTCTGATGACTTCTCAAAGATTGAATATAGAGTTAGTGTATGATTTAGCAATTCTACACATTCAGTGTATAGTCTAGAAAAATAAAAATATGCAAAAGTGTGTACATAAATGGTCATACCAGAGTTATTCAGTAATACCGCTATGATAGCAAGCAAGAAGAAACAAACCAAATACTCATCAACTGATGAATGGAAAAATAAAATAGTATCTATCTATGTGATGGAATATAGTTGACAATAAAAACGGATAAAACATTGATTTATGCTACAGCATGGGTGAGCCTTGCAAACACAATGCTAAGTGCATTAACATATTGTATGTTTCCATTTGTATGATATTCCTGGAATAGACAAACCTATAGATTCCAAGTAGATAGTGATTGCTTAAGGCCTGGAGGCAGAGGGTTTGGGGAGCAGAGTTGAATGAAAATGGGAACTATTTGATAATGAGTACAGGATTTCTTTTGAGGGTGATGAAAATAAACCAAAATTGAATATGATGATGATCATATGCATTAGTAAATACAAGTAGTCCTCAAATTATGGTTCAAACTATGATTATTTTACTTTACAAGGGCATTCATTAGAAACCATATTTAGAATTTTAATTTTTTCCCAGGATCAGCAGTATGGTATCAAACTCTCTTGTGATACTGAGCAGCAGTGCTCGTTGGCCACCCAGTCAGAGACACAATCATGATATTAGAAAGCAATGCTCTACAGTATTCTGTTTTGCTAAACTATGTTGTTAGCTAGGTCAGGTGTATTAAATGCACTTTGACTTAGATATTTTCAATTTGCAATAGGCTAATTATTATGTGAACATATCATAAGTCAAGGAGCATATGTATATTAACTATCATTTCATTTTATGATAAATGGGTAGATTTGATACCGATTGGGTGGTATCTCAATAAAGCTTTAAGAAAAAATAAAGTCAGCAGAAAGGTCACAGCAATTCTCTTAAGATTAGAACAATAAAATCAAAGGATCCCATAAATGGTTCCTTTATCGAAAATTTCATAAAAACATGGACATTTTTTACCTGAGGATAAAGCATATTTATTTAGCTGTTTTTAAGTCCCAATCTTAGAAATTAGTTAGATTGTATTAAATCCATCTCTCATAGTGGATACCCATATTGTGAGACAAATCCATCCCATGGGTTTTCTTACATCATCCATGAGACTTTCAATTATTTGACCTTTCATGTATCTTATAAAAGTCAAATAAGGAGACAGAAAAAGCCTTTACTTCACAGTCTTTAATGTCCTAAATCTTTTAGTTTTAATGAAAAAATTCTCCCTGCAGTCTTTCCTTTCTATCTGTGGAGAACTGGATTCACTTCTAAGAATGATTATCCAGGGAATGCCTCTACTAAGTAATCTAATTGGAAAAAATATATATATGCATTTCAGCTTTTACTTGATCTGAGGGACAAAACCTGACAAAGCATATAAGCTTATATGCTTTGTTATATGTTACTTTTTGATCCTTGAACTTTTGCATAGAATAATAGCAATTTATGTCATTAAATCATAATAGCATTCTTAATAAATAATCAAACATTATTTTAGTCAATAAATTCTTGATTGCTTAAATTTGTATCACAATTTTTTCCCCTGTGAATCAGAGAATTTCTGAGTATGAGGTAAAGTTTTTAAATAATTAATTTAATTCACAAGGTTAGTTTTACAAAACAACCTCACTAAATGCTAAGCACCGTAAAATCTCAATGTGAAGATATAAACCATCAATACAGTTTAATCTGAAAAGTTAACCAATTCCATGGGGATTCAATGGCATTTTAGAATGATTCATTGTCATTTCTGTTAACGTGGCCAAGATCAAGAAAAATGTTGCAAATAAGTTTTTCTCTCTCTCTCTCTTTCTTTTTTTTTTTTTGTTTTGTTTTCTCATTTCCACTGCTATATGTATAAGCACAATAATATAGTTATCACAGAATGATAAAGATAAAAAAATAAAAGCAGCAGAGATATTCAGACAAGGGGAGGGGAGGAAAAGAAAAAGGATGCACAACTTTTCCACCTCCCTGGGGCCTCTATCTTGCAGTTCATATTCACACAACAAAACAAAGGCACATTAGATGTTCATGGCAATCACGTTGGCAAAGGCTAAAAGTTGGGGCCATAGAGACTGTGGCTCCAGGCCCAGTTTCTATTCATAGATAACCTGGTAACAGTACTCCAAATCAGAGTACTGGAGGACAGGAAATGACAAAATCTGGTGTAGCCTGCCCCAAAGCAGTCTGAAGACAGCTATATACTAACATTGCAGACAGTACCCCATGAACAGACCCCAACTCTGGAAAGGCATTAAAAAGATTCCCAGTAGAGCTACCTTGGAGTCTTATGGGCCCCATCATCAAAATACCTTGTTTCTAAAACATACAGGAGTGCCTCACTGAGGAGGAAGAGGAAAAAATTTCACTCCAGAAGATCCAGGGTCTCCAAATTAAAGGCAGGTCATTGGTGATGAGCACAGTAATGAGTTTAAAAAGAAACAAATCAGCTTTCTCTTTCAGTTTTCATCCAGTGCAGCTGGGACCCAACAGACATGCTCCCCGCTTCACCTCCAGAGCTTTCCCTCCGTCCACTAAAAGAATTCCTGTCCTTCTGCACCCAGCAATAATTGTAACTTTCCCAGGAACCAATATTCTTCAACCCTTACTATCTAGTGGATATTTAAAAACTTCTTAGGGCAATGCTTTAACTATTATTCATTATAAATATATGAGTGCATATATTTATACATATTCTTTTACATATTTATGATAATTGATAAGCAAAATATAGAATTATTTTAAAAGATTAAAACTTGTATTTTCTTATGATAGGTGAGCATATTTCTGTATGAATATAGATACCTACATCATCTTTCTTGACAGGACCATACTATTCAAAATAGTCCATTGCATGAACTTATGAAAGCACCAAATGAATTTAACAACAATATTATTAGATATCACAGAAAAGAAACACTGAAATGGGATCCTTTTATCTGAGTGAAGACATTGTTTTACTATTTTCTCAAATGAAATTTTTAGATATAGATTATTGATTCAGTATCCTATAGTATTTCTGAAGCAACTGCCTCTCAAAAATGCAATTAATTTTTTCACCCACAAGCCAGATAGATACATACTTTTATTATCTCTGTAATAGGGCATAACATAATTATTTTAAAATCTTTATAAATCTGATAGTTAAAAGCAATATTTTGTTTAACAATTCACTTTGTATTTTATTATAATTATTGAACATTTTTTCATGAATTTTACATTTCCATAAACTTTCACATTGATTAAATCATATAAATGTATCTATTTTTGGATAGTTGACTAGGATTTTCTTCAGCATTAATAGTGATAAAATCTGGTTGTTATGTTTTTAATACCTCTTATGATTCTTGTCCTATTCAGTTTCAAAACTGCTTTTTATCTCCAATGTTGGTTAATATTTTTGTCACAAGTCATTTATTTTATTAAAAGTCTTTAACAACATAGAATTTTACATGTGGTTATTTTTTTCAAATTTATAATAGTCATTTATATTTCTCCTTTCTCAATGATTATCTTTGCAATTTAATTGCAAATTAATTTATAAATTATGTTAATATTCTATAAGTGCCTATTCTCTTTAGGGCTGTGTGTATGTTTGTAGTGTGTGCGAGCATACATACCTTTTTTGACTATAAGCTCATTTATTATATTTTTCTTTAGTGATAGAATCACTGAAAGTTATCATTTTTTCTCCATCAGCTTTTGATAAATACTATAAATTTTGTATTATTACTGTCATTATTCTATATTTGCAGTTTTATGTCCTCACTGTTAAATTTTTAGGTAGATTTATTTTAAATTTCTGGGCATTTGGTAATTTTAATTGATGTATTTGGGTAATGGTGACTTTTTTCTTTGTTATTGGAGGGCAGTTAACTGTTATTAATTTAAAGTTTTTTTTTGCATTCAGATACTATAGTCTCTAAAACATCTGGGTCAAGGATTCTAACCCAATGTTGAACTATTTTATATGCATTTGAAAGGGAGCTATAGCCTTTATTTGAAGAACGCATAATTTTACATGCCAATTCAGATGCTCCTTGACTCTAATGATATCACATCCTAAAAACCCATCATAAGTTAAACTAGGGTGAAGTTGAAAATGCATTTAATACAGTCAACCTACCAAACATCGTAGCTTAGCAACAAAGCACTGTAGAGCATGGACTGTTGATCCTTGCAGTATCCTGGCAGTCTGGGAGCCGCAGCTTGCTCCCACGTCCCAGCATCCACGACGTTCCTCCTATCTATGGCATGAGAGAAATCAAAATTCAAAAAACTATAGTTTCTACTGAATGACTATTGCTTTGTACCTCGTAATGCCAAAAAACAAATCTAAGTTGAACCATACTGTCCGGAACCATATCTACATCAAATCAATCCTTGTAATTGATTTTCACCTTCACTGTCAATGAAAAATCATGTAATCATATTAATTTTTTGTAGTTTAACAATACATGATCATCAGTATATATAATTGACATTAATATGTATTATCAAGTTCATCTTACTTTTCTGTGTGATTTGCCTTATGGATTTCATAAAGTAGTCTATGTCTGCCAAAAGTCCCTAGTTATTTTTTCATTGTGAATTGTATACTTACAAAAATACCCACTTCATTCTGTTACATGTTTTTGCCTTAAAACTCCGTCATGATATTTATAACAATAATGGCATTAACTCTGGAACCCAACACTGCCACTTCCTTTTGAGCAAGGTATTCAAGGACTAACTAGTCCCTACATCTGTGCCTCTGTTTCTTAGTCTGGGAGGTGTGAATGACAACAGGCCCTTTCCTACAGTGTGTCTTTGAAGATGTAGAACCCTCTTCTGTTTATATTTTTCTGAAAATTCATGTCTTCTTGATTTTACACTTTGTTTTCCTATTTCACTTTCAGACCATTTATTATAATCAATACTTGCTCATATTTTGTTTCCTGGACCCGGTGATACTTTGCATGGTGGGGGAGGTCAATTTTGTTTAATAAGTGTTCTCTTATTGCATGGCAAATAGTGGCTGTCCTACCCACTGGGATTTGGAATCAGAAGTCATGGACTCTAACCTCTCATATTCTAACACTTCACCACCTTTGGGAAAGTTACTTTTCCTCTTTAAGAGTCAGTGTTTTAAATGATCAGACAGGAATAATGCCCGCCATAAAAATCTTTGGTGAGCTCAAGTGAGAATTCAGAAAACCCTGTAGAAAATGAAATCTGACCTTTCTTGGCTGCTGTTGACACTGCATATTCACAAACCCTATTAGTATCTCTTGGGACAGGAAATCATCAAATTTTATAATATTTTGAATTTTAGAAAAATAATTCTGTACATAAGGCAAACATTCAATTCAGTGGAATCTGGAGCAAAAAATTCTAAACATACACATTAATGTATTTGTAACAAAATAGACAAAGACCCCCACTACGGGATAAATAAAGATCACCTCTAGCTTTATGACTGCTAATGACAGATTTTACTTACAGCTGAATTTTATATTCAGAAATTTCAATTTCTATGGCTTTTTGGATTTTAGAATTCTCAGAAATTGATAACCTGGATTCATTAAGTCCTATTTGTTTTTGCAAAATCCACAGAGATTCCATTTTGAAGAACTTATATTAAGTGCCTTCATGGGTATATTGTATAACTAGTAGGAGAGAATGAGCAACAACAAAAATTAATAATTGGCAATTAATCAAAAAATAAAAACTGTTCTGCATCAAAGAACACTGTAAAGAGAATTAAAGACAATCCCTCAAAATGGGAGGAAACACTTACCAATCACATATATGTTCAGTAAGTGTGTGTTTAGTAGGTGTGTGTATATCAGCGTACAGAGTTTACTGCAATGAAGGGCAATTTCCACATGATACCTATCTACCAAAAAACACATTTGGCTTTGCTCCTGCTCTCTGTCTACCAAGCTGTGTGTATGCTTTGAATCCTCATTTAGAGAAGATAGTGGCTATAACACCCTATCAATCTTATATCCAAGCAAGCTCTACTCTCCATAGGTCTCTTCCTCCTACTTGAACTACCCTAGATTATCTGTTACTCCTTGTTGTTAGACTTAATTTTTAAATCTAATATCTGTGTTACCTGCTGTCAAGGGCTTTTTTTCTTTGGATGATTTTACTTCTCAACAACACTATTCTTGGGGTCTGTAAAGTTTAGAATGTATGTAACCTCCCAGTTTTACTCTGCTTCTTGCCCGTTCTGTTAGATGGTTACAAAACTCAGTTTGTTTTAGTAGCAATTTTCTGAGTGTACAGATGGATTTGGTGTGAGTAAGCTCATAGACCAGTATCCAATGTCCAATGAGAAAAAGTGACCCCGGGTCTTATGATTGGTGTCCAGATCGTGAGTCAGTGCTCATGTGGATACAATGAGAAAAGTGTGAATTTTCAACCATTTCTCAGGTGGCACTGTCTCACCAACAGCCAGGTCAAAACCAGGTCAAAACCCAGGTCAATTTCTTTCTTTTATTTTTTTCCCACTAGATCCAGTTACCATAAAATTACTAAAAATGTTTCCATGATTCCAGCATTTATATAGTTTAGATGCATTTGAATGATGTCAAATTGCACAAATTAACTATTTGTGGAATTATTTTTTTGTCTTACATCAGAAATTATTTTTTTATAATTTATTTAATACAAATGTATTAAAAGTGTTAGCTATGAGGGTTATGACTTTTTTTATTAGTTGCTCATGGCAATACAATGATCTTGACATATCATACATTTGAATCAAATGGGGTATAATTTCTCATTTTGCCAAGTGTACAGATTGCAGAATCACATTATATATACGGCCACATATATACATACAGCAATACTAGTGTCTATTTTATTCTGTGGAATTATAATGATTAAGAGATTTTGTGAAATTATAATGATTAAGAGAATACAACCCACATTTTAATATATAGATTGCATTTCAACTTAAAGATTTAGGAGTATGTGACTTTGGGCAAATTACTAATTTTTGCAATTATTTCTGTCAACCTAAAAAACAATATCACTTCTTCTAATGATAGCTTGGGTGTTTGAAATTTTATAAGTGCTGAAAAAAATTAAAATGGAAATTTTCATAAATCATTTTTAAGAGCCTATTTTTCCTCATCAGAGAGATAAATTATCAGATGTTGGATGAGGAATATGGTATTTAATACGGTTCTTTCTGAAAGTCCCGGCAGCATCAATTTACTCTGAAGAAATCATCACTTCTGTAGATAGAATGCATCACATCACTATCAAATGACAATAGAAAACCTCTATTGATTTGGCTTCATTTTGCTACTGGTGATTCAGACACTTGAATCACCTTAATTACATTTCCACTGAAGACATAGGAAGAACACAGAGGAGGCAGGAGCTGGATATACGTCAAGAAGAATCTACTTTCTCAACACCAGCCGTTGTGGCACATACCATCACTGAAATCACACAATTCACATTGATGAATTCTATAGATTTGTCTCTTTAAAACACATCTGTGAATCCTAGTGCAGGAGTTTGATAGGTTTTTTTTCCACTAATGAAATCTGCATGAAATGACCCCCCCACCCAAAAAAAAAAAAAAAAAAAAAAAAACCCTGACTGAAGGTTTTGGGTTTACTGGTCAAATAGTCAAGGAGAGCCTAAGGACAATATGTCTATTTTATCTCATGTCCTATTCAAGTATCCCTTTAAGGAACTGAATTAAAGTATACCTTTAAGGAACTGAATATGTACTAGGAAGGAAACTTAAGTCTCCACACAAAATTTAAGTTTCCTTCCTAGCACATATTCAGTTCCATAAAGGGATACTTTAATTCTGCTCAGGAGTGAGCAAGCTATTTTCTAAATTATTTTAACAACCATCAGTATTATTTCTTAATATATTTTTATGCTATTGTCGAATTGATGTCCTTCATCCCCTTAAAATACCCCCAAAAAGCAAAAAATTGCCAAACAAGTGCATGAATGAAGCTTGAGGAATACCTTCCACTTTTTGGACACAGAACTGTCATCACACCCTTCCAAAACACATTTTCACCTGCAAACACACACTCATGCATTCATCAAACTCATTTCTTGAAATGCTCTTGATAGCATTCATTCCACTTTAGACCACCTGTCAAAACAACTGTTTAATTAGGTTAAGCTGTCTGGCTTTGTGAAAAGGTTTACTGTACTCAGTTGTCCCTACCATAAAATTAATAGTTTGACCAACTTCTAAGGAGACGGATTTTGCACTCGTGAAAGTCAAATTAAATCCACCTTTGCCAAATGGGGGAAACTAGTGTGTCTGAAACTTTGAAAGCAGCACTTCATTTATTATAATCTTTCTAGCGCCAAAGTACAAATTAGGTAGAACTGCAGCTGCAAGAAAGCCCAGGTTACAGCACACTGCTCTTGTGACCCTTTTAGTAGGCTATGCAGCTACAAGATGATGAACAGAGAGAATGTACCAAAGTCAGCACTGCCGAACCTCTGACCAAATTTGCAATAAGCAACCAATCATTCATTAAATCAATACTTCACAGACTCACATATTATACGGACTAGTCACTGCACATCATTTTCAGACCACAGCTCTGACAATATTTTCCAGGAATGAGGTTTGTTTCATTACTAAAACTCTGGAGAATAAAACTTGTTTTTAAAAAGGCTTATAGTTTTATTCAGGTCTTGCTAAAACTCCTTTTGGGTCAACATTCTTTAGTGGAATAGACAAAGAAATAATAATGAAAGCTGTTCACTCCTGAAGACAGAGTGACTTGGAGTTTGGGTTTGGAATTTTGTTTTTCCCTCAGCACATTGCATACGTGGGTCTTCTATTGACTTGGAGATAAAATTGATTCATGTTGCCAATTATTATTTAAGGTGTGTAAAGTTTTAAGAACTCTTAGACGGGACTCAAAAGTGTCAGTAGAATTAATTAAGACAAACACTCTGCTATTTTACTAGAGTCAAAGGGAGACATCAGACAAGTTACGAAAGCACTATGTTTTACCTTAAAACCTAGGAAGGTAAGAATTCAGTTGAGACAAAGATTTATTTATTGGTTACGCTCTCTTAACCTTTCATTTTTCTTCAGTATGCAAATATAGGTGTTACTCTTGTTACTAAAACTAAATATGGTAATTATCTGCAATAATAGTTTTACTGAGTGTACTAGAAATAAAGAAACCAGATTTCTTGTTTCTTCCGTTGGTTTTACTAGATGGAGAATCATAAGGCAATCATTCTTCCCTGAAGAGACTCCTGTGATTTCTCTTTATCTACAAGTGTGATATTAAAAGGCCAGGAGCTCAGGAAGGAGATGTTTCTGTGGCTGTCCATAGTAGCACACAATGTCTCTAAAGCTAATAAAAAAAACTTTTAATAACATTATTTTTAATGTTTCATTTACTATCCTCAATAAAACTCACATTCATACTTAAACAAAATTTATCTTAAAAGTCAATATGAAGACTGTTATACTGAAGAATTGCAATAAAAATGAATAACAATAAAGCAATTTCTGATATAACATGACATTTTAGTTTACAACAGTTCAAACTGACTCTAATAGAAGACATAATAAAATCATCAGATTATTTAACTATAATGAGCAAGTTTTGAATAAATAGGGGAAACTCATCAAAAGCAATTCTGACAAGTTTTATAGAAAAAGGAAAGCAAAGATATAAGTGGATATTGGACTAAAATTCAGTTAGAAGATAAATCAATGAAAAAAAAAATAGCCTTACAAATAAGTGACACAAGAAAGAGAAAAATTACATTAAATCAATATAGGTACAAACCATTAAGAACTGTGTGCACTGTCAAAAATATTCTGCAGTGAACTAGATTTATTAATGAATAAGTGGAGTTTGAAAATACCTTCTATATTCTTATTTATAAAACATGCATGCCGTGCTTTCTATCTGGTACACTTCTGTGCTTTTTAAATGGGTAAACACAACATATGAATTACCCTAGTAACTCTTCATATGACTTACCCTATGAAGCTGTAACCATTTTTTTTTTTTTTGGAGGGAGGGTACAGGAGATGGAACTCAGGGATGCTCAACCACTGAGCCATATCCCCAGCCCTATTTTGTGTTTTTTATGTAGTGATAGGGTCTCACTGAGTTGCTTAGCACCTTGCTTTTGCTAAGGCTGGCTTTGAACTCACTATCCTTCCTCCTCAGCCTCCCAAGCCACTGGGATGACAGACAAGTGCCACTGCACCCTGATACAAAGGAACCATGATGTCCAAGAGTCATAGCTGGTAAACAATAAAGCCAAGGTGTGAAACCACAATCTTGATTAAAGGGTCCTTATGCTTGATTGTCATGGCATGCTATAATGACCTTGGATAAGATAGCACCAAAGAATGACAACCTCTGTTGCATTTGGAGTTCCAGTTTTCCCAGCACCATTTGTTGAATAGGCTATCTCTTCTCCTATGCATGTTTTTGGCACATTTGTCTAATATAAGATAATTGTGGGTTAGTCTCTGTGTCCTCTATTCTATACTATTGGTCGACCAGTCTGTTTTGGTGCCAATATCATGCTGGTTTTGTTACTATGGCTCTGTAGTATAGTTTAAGTTCTGGTATAGTGGTGCCACCTGCTTCACTCTTCCTGCTAAGGATTGCTTTAGCTGTTCTGAGTCTCTTATTTTTCCAGGTGAATTTCATAACTGCTTTTTCTATTTCTATGAGGAATGTCATTGGGATTTTTATTGGAATTGCATTAAATCTGTATAGTGCTTTTGGTAGTATAGTCATTTTGATAATACTAATTAAACCCCTATCTCTCATCATGCACAAAACTCAACTCAAAATGGATCAAGAACCTAGGAATAAAACCAGAGACCCTGTATCTAATAGAAGAAAAAGCAGTGTGATCTCCATCATGTGTAATCTCCATCATGGGGATTAGACTCAAGTTCCTTAATAATACTCTTTTGGAGCAAGAATTAAAATCAAGAATCAATAAATGGGATGGACTCAAACTAAGAAGTTTCTTCTCAGCAAAAGAAGCAATCTGTGAAGTGAATAGAGAGCCTACATTTTGGGAGCAAATCTTTATCCCTCACACATCAGATAAAGCACTAATCTCTAGCATATATAAAGAACTCAAAAAGCTAAGCACAAAAAAAAAAAAACAACAAATGGGCCAAAGACCTGAATAGATACTTCTCAGAAGATTGTATACAATCAATCAACAAATATATGAAAAAGTGTTCATCATCGCTAGCAATTAGAGAAATGCAAATCAAAACAACTCTAAGATTTCATCTCACTCTGGTCAGAATGGCAGCTATTAAGAAGACAACCAACAATAAGTGTTGGCAAGGATGTAGGGAAAATGGTACACGTATACACTGCTGGTGGGACTGCAAATTGGTACAGCCAATATGGAAAGCAGTATGGAGATTTCTTGGAAAATTGGGAATGAAATCACCATTTGACCCAGCTATTCCTCTCCTCAGTCTACACCCAAAGGATTTAAAAACAGCATACTTCAGGGACACAGCCACATCAATATTTATAGCTGCACAATTCAAAATAGCTAAACTGTGGAACCAACCTAGATGCCCTTCAATAGATGAACAGATAAAAAATGTGGCATATATACACAATGGAATATTATTCAGCAATAAAAGAGAATAAAATCATGACGTTTCTAGGTAAATATTTGGATGGAGTTGGAGAATATAAGGCTAAGTGAAGTTATCCAATCCCAAAAAGCCAAATGCTGAATGTTTTCTCTGATATAAGGAGACTGATTCACAGTAAGGGTAGGGAGGGGGAGCATGGGAAGAAGAGATAAACTCTAGTTATGGCAGAGGAATGGGAGGAAAGGGAGGGGGCATGGGATTAGAAATGATGGTGAAATGTGATGGATGTTATTATCCAAAGTACATGTATGAAGACACTAATTGGTATGAATATGCTTTGTATACAACCAGAGATATGAAAAATTATACTCTATATGTATAATAAGAATTGTAATGCATTCCACTATCATATGTAAATTTAAAAGAATGGCAAACTCTTCTCCTAATTTAAAATCTAACTGTATGTTGAGGCATATAATATGTTTATGCTTTGTAAAAGACCTTTGAGACCATATTGATCAATGGAAGATGAGAGAAATAGGCTATATGAGGAAGATGAGAAGATAAGCATCAATAAAAAGCTACAGAGAAATGGTGATTCAAATCTCTGAAAATACCATTAAATATGTTTTAATACAGGCAACAAAAAATGTAAAATAATTTCAATATTTCTAACAATATAGGTTTTTCATCATGTTACAGAAGAACTCAAAAATAGAAAATCAAGGACATGAACTATTTTTAGACAATCTTCATTAATAAAATTAAATGAGGTGTCTACATATTATATGTTTCCACTAATTCTGATAATATTTTCATCTCTGACTATGAAAATGAGCCACAGGTATTACTTTAACAAACACGTATGAAAAAAATCTACAAATAGAGAATGATTCTGACTCAAATTCCATAAGAGGTTGGAGAAAAATAAAAGAAGGTTCAAAATGGTATGCAAATTTTAGTGTAGTTTCAAACAACAAGTTTCCTTTGATTCATACATATGCATTTTTTGAACATTCATTTTTAACTTTATTTTTGATTGACACTAAATGATTATACATATTTATGGGTTACAGTGTGATATCTCAATACATGTGTACAATGTGCATAATCATATCAGGACATTTCACATATGTATTGCTACAGACAGGATCATTTCTTTGTGGTCAGACATTCAAAATCATATTATCTAGCTAATTTTTATAGGCAACAAATTATTGTGAATTATGTTCACTATACTGTGCTATAAAATAACTAATTTCTCCTGTGAATTTTGTGAACGTTAACCACCTCTGCCTTCCCCGACCCTTTCCAACCTCTGAATACCACTATTCCACTCTCCATTTCCATGAGCTCAAGTGTGCTTAGATTCTGCATATTAGTGAGACCATGTGGTATTTTCCATTGTGTACCTGCCTTATTTCATGTATTATAATGTCCTCCAAGTGCATTCATGTTGCCACAAATGACAGAATTTCCTTATTTTATAACTGAGTAATATTCCATTGTGGATATATGCCACATTTTTTAAAATTTTTTTAACCCACTGATGAATACTTAGGTTGATTCCACCTCTTAGCTGTTCTCAATAGTGCAAAAAAACAGAAATTTTCTTAACATACCAATTAACTGTCCTTTCGCTAATACTCATGATGACTCATGTGGTAGTTTTATTTTTAATAATTTTGAGGAACATCCATAATGGCTGTACTAATTTACATGATTTGGTTTGCTTTACAATTGCCAAAAATATTCTTAATTTGTCTATAAAAATGGAATTTTAGTCTATAAAAATGGAATTTTAGTCTATAGGCTTAGGCATGCACATTCAATTTGGTTGAACAAAAGAAATTTAAGAGCTTTTAAGTTTAAAAAAGAAATTTAAATTTAGGACATACACAACCCTTGTTTTGTTTGTTTGTTTTTTCAGAATAATTCTTATTGTTGCATAATATCTAAGCTTCCTGGATGCATCCAGTGAAACTTTACTAGTTGCTACCTCTCAAATGTTGTAATAACTAAAAGTAGCTCCCATAAATTTTCCAAATGCAGCTACAAGATGGTTTCTCTTTGTGGTAGCTTTCTATTGTTGTGACACAACATCTGAGATAAACAACTGAAAAGGTGGAAATATTTATTTTGGCTCACAATTTTGGACATTTCAGTTCGTTGTCACTTGACCCCTTGTTGCTTTGGGCCTGTGTGGTACAGTATATCATGGTGGGAATACATAGTGGAGTCAATGCTCACCCCACAGTGGTCAGGAGGTAAAGCATAAGAAGTCATGAGATTTCTATCCCAAAGATCTGACTTCTTTCCACTAGGCTGCATCTTCTAAAAGTTCTACCACCTCCCAGAAGCACCAGCAACTGAACATCCAGCCTTCCACACATGAGCCTTTGGGGAACATGCCACATCCAAATTATAACCTTCCCTCAGTGAGTTTGATGATTTAAGGCCTTGCCCACAGAGGCATCAAAACGAAACTTCATTTAATCAAATGGAATTGATTAAATAAGAAAACTTTAAAAAAAAAATTTAAAAAAGAAAATAATCTCCTTTTTTGACAATATGTATAATTAGACTGATGATGTATTTTTGAAAATAATAAAGATAAGCTTTCACTAAATAAAAAAAATGAATTTTCATTTCTGCTTTTAGGCCATTGTCCATAATGAGAATATAGGAGAAATCGTGCAATATATGGACAATATGGAATTTTTCTTTCAATTTCACTGCAACAAATATAAATGCTAATGAAAATCTTACATGATGTCTAAACTAGGAATAAAATGAGAACAGACTGTGTGTATCAAACAAACAGACCATGTATTGGGGAAATACACTCTGAAACTTAAATTCTGCTTCTTATAATCAAGAACACAAGTGGTCAAACAGAAATTCATGTCTGAATCCTACCAAAATATAAGGAGTACCATGGAGCAAACTGAAAATTATTGCACTGAGTTGAAGTCACGTTGTTCTTTATAAAATCATATTTCTATTTCTCACTGGCTATCTATACCTAGTGTTTCTGGAAAGAAGAGCATGATTTTGTTTAGTAAAATTAACATTTCCCAAAAAACTACATGTTTAACTGGTTTGTTTCACAAAGGTTTTTTATTGGAAATATTCTGCTGTATGTAATATATTAAATGAAGTTTATTAAGATAGAATAGACAGTTGAATAAACAGCTAGGTAGATGTGCCTATGCATGTATGCCAATGCACATAATATATATGCAATGTAAATGCACAGTTCTGCACATGAGATAAGACAGAGTAAGAACAAAAGAGTCAATTCGAGGTTACTTCAAAGGCTAAAGCCAGACTTTACAAAATTATGATAATAGCTAGAATTTATCAAGAACTCTTCATATTTGATAGGCTCTATTCCAATAATATTCATACATTTATCAATGTATATACTCATAAGAATTTTTTAAAAGTGGGGGGAGAGAGAGAGAGAGAGAGAGAGAGAGAGAGAGAAAGAGAGAGAGAGAATGAATCTTTTTTTTTTTTTTTTTTTTTTGTAGATGGACACAACACAATGCCTTTTATTTTTATGTGGTGCTGAGAATCGAACCTGGGTTGAGCCCTTGCTAAGCGAGCGCTCTACCACGGAGCCACAATCCCAGCCCTACTCATAAGAATTTTAAGGTACAGATATTATTTTGTCAGCATGCCTATCTTAAGAAACTCCAAAATAAAGATTTAAGTACCAAGATTTTAATTCAAGCCTTTTGTTATGGTTTAGATCTGAAATATCCCCTCAAAGCTTGTGTCTTGAAAGCATGATCCCCAATCCAGCAGGGTTCAGAGCTGGGACTTTTAGGCAATGATTAGAGCTCTGACCTCAACAGTGGATTAATCTGTTTGCCAAATTTATCACTGATAGCTAAAGGAACTCTTGGATGGTAACTACAGGTCAGGTGGGGCATATCTGGAGGAAGTAGGACATTGTGTCATGACCTTGGACTCTATCTGTCCTTGGATCCTCATGTTCCCTCACTCCTCTCTCTCTGCCAGGCTGTCACAAGTTCAGAAGTTTCCTTTAACCATGTTATTCCACCATGCTTGTTCTTCCTTAGAGTCAGCAGATCATGGCCTGAACCCTCTGAAACTATAATCCAAAATTAAATCTTTTTCTCCTCTAAGTTGTTCTTGTCAGGTATTTTAATCACAAGGATAAAAAAGTTGACTAACACAGCTGCAAAGTACCGTCTTCTACACTAAAAGAGGAATAGCTTCCCTCTGCTATTTATCAAACATTAGTTCTCAGAACCATTCCACATATACATGATATACAACACCTATGGCATCTAGGTTCAAGTTAAAGCCAAATGAGAAGGACCCTGCTTCATTCTTAACCCTGATATGGTAATGTGCCTTACAACTTGACACCAGATTTGCCCCAGACTTTCAAGACCATTAAATCCTTTTGCCATAAACCATTTTGCAAAAACAGTGTTGCGTGAAACATGTTGTGAAAATGCTTCACAACCCTGCTTTTAAATAAAAATTTAAAATAAAGAGCATTAATAGGTTTTTTGCATTCTATATCTCACTCTTAAATTTTATCATCAATATTTGTGTTTTCAAGTATTTCATGCCGGTATTTTGAAAACTAAAGTTCATAAACTTATGAATCTGAAAATACTGATGGAATATATGTTTTATAAATTACAAAACTGTGTTATAAGTATTTATACTTTAAACTCATTTACTATATCTTTTAAATACAAAAATCACCACAAGGATTCCCAATGACTTCAAAATTTTAAGAGATCCATGCTCAAAGTGGCATTTATTCTTTAAAAAAATATTCAATGACACAATTATAATGGCTTTAGTGGAGATTAAATGAATGGATAAACTCAAGTCTGTGTTTCTTTAATTATCAGCTTTGACCTTGCAGTACTTATATATGAAGTCAATATGTTAAAAATCAAACTGATTTTGAAGTACTCCACAATCTATAAAAATATGATAAAATTTAATAATCTGGGATACATTTTGATGGATATGGTTATGAGAAGAGAGAGGAAGAAAAGGGTCAAACAATCTAGAAAAAAGGGTATCCCCATTTTCAATATACCTCTCACATAAATTCCAAATTCTTTTATGTATTAGACATAAACTTTAAAAAATGCTTAAACTTTCCTGCCCTTAATTTTGTGCTTTTAAAACTTAAGTTTTAGAAAGACAATTGACTTTTTTCATGAACAATTTTGAAATACTTATTTCTTAAGTCAAATTCAGCAATTTTAGATGATTTTCATTCTAATGAGCATACATTATCAATCAATCCATGAAAATTTATTAAGCACTTTCTATGTATTTAAAGCTATGCTGGAATTACAGCAGCGCAAAAGTTTCACATGAAGCCCTTACCCATGCAATTTTTACATTTTGCTGATTCCCATCTCTCATGGGCAGATAATTAAGAATGCTGATTTGAAATACATTCAGACATGCCTATGTGATGCTCCAGACAACTCAAATTTTCTCAAGTATAACATGGTGAACATATGGCCTTCTGATATTAGGAACTGACATTTTAAAATTTTTTTTCTAAAGCTAACTGGTGGTGTCGGCCTTACCAGAATTCACATTGTTTGCAGGTCTCTTCCCATCTGAGGACACAGAAAGATTAGATTTACACTTCCCTGCCCTTGTAAATTTAAGTGTGATCATGGGACTTTTTAGTGAATTAAATGCCAGAGGGAAAGAGTGACAGATGCCGTTATCAGCAGAAACATCTTAGAGCTGGTATGTGATCTGTTGATAAGTTTTCCACCACTCCAGCTTCATGAATCAAGCAAACTGAAATGCCATGGGATTATACCAAAGTTAAGTGGATAGTCACGCAGATCCTCTGAAGCCCTTCCATTAGTAGGAAAGTCACATTCTGTGTGAGCACTCACTGAACTATGGGTCTTTCCATAGCAAAACTTGGTCTCTCACGAGTGATGGAACTTGGAAAACTAACACCAAGCTCAGTCTAGACTCAAGAAAATGAAGTTAAGGAGGATAAACCACTCAAAAATATCTTGTCTAATTAATCTCCAGAGCATGACTAGAGTCAGTTCTGATTTTATTTCCTATTAAAATATCCTGGAGATGGGGATGT
Source organism: Callospermophilus lateralis (assembly GCF_048772815.1). Classification (NCBI taxonomy): domain Eukaryota; kingdom Metazoa; phylum Chordata; class Mammalia; order Rodentia; family Sciuridae; genus Callospermophilus; species Callospermophilus lateralis. Next base: position 19,454,267 of record NC_135307.1, read on the forward strand.
AGCTCAGTGGTAGAATGCTTACCTCACATGTGTGGGAAATGGGTTCCAACCTCAGCATATAATATACATATAAATAAATAAATATCCTATTTCTTACTTCTTACCATATTGGTTTTTGCTATGTAAGAGGGAAAATTATATGAAATAATAAAGGCTTTTTTTTTTTTACCATAGACTATCTGTTGGAGATGACCTGATATTGGTATATCCAAAAGTAAACTTTCTGAAATTACATTCTTTGAGGACATTTATGAATACTATCCATTATCTATTTTTTTTTTTATTTTATGTGGGGAAAAAGAAATTAAGTGTTTTGAGCTAAGTTTTATTTCATCCTGAGTTCGGATAGCACATAAAAATAATTATGAAACAGAGACAATGCTAATACTGCTCTCGTAAGACTAACTCCACCTTCTGTAGGTCCGATGAATGCAGTGCTAACAGGTTGAGTGTGATATGTGGGATTTGAGACTGACAATCAGCTAGAAAACCAGGTGGACCTGCTGAAAGGATTGAATGTGAAAATCATTTCTCTCCCTTTAAGCTAATTCTGGCTAAGAGGGAACCTAACATTAGCACCCAAAACGACAAGGCAAAAATTTCTATCACCTCCTTCACTCCTTGGCTGGAACCACAGTCTGTCTTCCTTTCACACATCTTTTACACATATGTATTGGAAAGTGTAACATTAATCCTCTCTGATCAGTGTGTTACGGCCTATCGCTCTCTTGACTTTTTCTGCATAAAAATGGCCTTACTTGCCTAACTTATACCTTTCTTCCTACCGAGGGTCTATTTCCTGCTTATTTCTTACTGAATACACAATAAATTTCTCAAATTTCAGTTTTTCATAAATTGCCATATCAATTTTTTCAGTATCTACTTAGCAATTATTTTTTTATTTACTGTACATTTTAGACCCACTTTTGATTTTTGCTTTTTTAACGAAGCATTATTCTAACTTGTCTCATGTTTCATGTGCTAGTTACATGTCTTCCTAATATACACACACACACAAAAAAAAAAGTTTATGTAACCATAGAAATAGAATGTGCTTTTACAGATGCTACCCACACTTTTGAGTACCTGAGAACACAATTATATAACACATAATGTGGTGTTATCTCCACAGCAGGCATTTAAGATTATATTCGTGCTAATTTAGACTCTAAAAATATCCAATTTTTTTTCAAATTTCTACCTCTATTGATTTCATTTGTTTTGAATTAAAATCTTTTTATAAGTTAAAATGTATTTCATGCAAGTCAATGATAGTTCTAAACTATATGAAGTAGAAAGTTAGATATTTACCACATAAAAACCATGCATTCATAGGCTTTACTTTTTAATTGAAAACATAATGCCTGGTACAGCCAGGCATTATTCAAAGCAACATTATCTTCTAGAGCCAAAAGAGGGGGCGGAAAACTAAAATGTCATCAAAGTACAAATGGATAAACAAAATGTGGCATCTACATACAATGGAGTACTGTATTAGCCTTATACAAGGATGAAATTCTAATACATGCTATAACATGGATGAAAATTGATGACATTATGTTAAGTGAAATGAGCCAAACACAAGGACAAATATGGCATGGTTCCATTTATACAAGGTATCCAGAATATTCAGATTCATAGAGATAGAAAATCAAATGGTGATTACCAAGCAGCAATAAAGAGTATTATTAATGACTCAGTTTCTGTTAAGAATGATGAAAATGTTCTGGAGATGGATATACTAATGGTTGTACAACGATATGAACCTACTTAACAATATGAACTACTTAATGTCACTGAACTATATCCTTAAAAATGGCTAACATGGTAAATGCTGTTGTGTCTAGTTTGCTAGAATAAAAAACAAAATTTTAAAAAATATAATGCTTAATATCATGCTATATTTGTTGAATGTCAGTGACCTACAAGTAACAGCTAGTAAATAATTTGTTCCTTACCTTTCATAGCAATGTCTTGCCATTTTTAAGCTTATATTGGTCATTTTTATTTATCCCAGTCTAATGGATACACTCTTTACAAATTTCTCTTGCATAGTATACTGAATTTACACCTATATGAGAACTAAAAAATCTATAAACCTCTGAACTTTTTCAAAGGTTCTGATTATAAGTTAATCAGTTTAAGGTATTGTTTTCTATAACTAAGTTCATTAACATCTTGTTACCAATGTCCTTGTGTTGAGTTTTACATTCATCCATCCAAACCCTTCAAAGAAGTAATTTTGTCATTGCTGTGAGAATTCAGCTTTAACAGTATCTGCAAAACACACTCCTAGAAATTTGTCCATTTTTATTCAAGGGAGAAATCATAAATTCCACATCAGGGGAACACATCCTTTCTTTAGAATAAGGAGTCATTATTTCACATTGTTTTCCCCTCTTGCTAGTGGTCCCACCAACATTCATTGACCTCAGGTTCTGGATGGAGTCTTTTTACCTTATCTGAATCCACACAAAATAGACAGGAAATGCTTACATTTCTTAGAATTTACTTCCCCTTCTGAGAATGGAATCCAGGATTTTCCTTCGGAAATCCAACCCCACCTTCTAGCTTCCACTTCAGTCCATTTGATTTTTGTATTAAAACTCCACCCCAGGATTCATGGGTAACATGTCACTCATAGCTAGCCATATTCTACCCTCCTGCCCACCACTGTGTTTCAATGGCCCAAATATAGTCAATAAACTTATTTTATTAACTCAGCAAATTAATTCAGTGAAATTACATCATAAAAAAATTGTTAAACCCATTGGAAATAGAGAAAAATCTTCCCTAAGAGTTGCTAAACTAGTGTACTCTAAGCCAGATTTGGTAGTACCATATAAATAACATTTCTAGTCAAAGTCTTCCTGGGAAAGAAGCTAAGTAGAAAAGCAGACCCAGAAGATAAAAGTTTCTAGTTGACTAGCTTTCAGAACCTAGACCCAGTTCTACTATAACCTTGAATATTCATTTGTGAACAGCTCAATTACTTGAAATAGTATTTTCCTCTGTTTTTACCTAAATAAAATTGTGAGGCAAGTGATGTGAAGTGTGTGGTGTGTGTGTGTGTGTGTGTGTGTGTGTGTGTGTGTGTGTTTTCTCTGAAAAGTGCAGATCTTTGTATCCCAGCCTTTGGTTTATTGAATTAGAATCTCTGGGAAATGAGGACTGAAAATATGCAATATTTTATCATTCAATTGTCTAATAGTCACTGATCTGAAATTTGTTTGTACCTGTCCATTTCCTTGTAGCATGTAGGATCCTAGAGTCTATTTTCATGCCTCATTCAAATTAATTACATGAATCCCTCACCTCTGCCTTCCTACTGTTTTGAAAATAAACCTAGCATTGATCTTGCCAATACGAAGAGTAACTACCATACCCTTGTATTTAATCAAAAGTTCAGGTCTTAGTCTGACTTGGCCCAGAAATTTCCCCCAGGAATCTTCCTCAAAGAAAACGACATTCAACAATATTGAAACTGTAAAAACAGAAACTTAAAAGGGCCCTTAGCAATAATCCGAGTCTACTATGGATTCTTCAGTGCCTCCGTGTTGGTGCTGTTAGGGATTCAGAGGATTCTTTGTGTCCTACGGGCGAAGACATTCCAGTATTGTGAAAGAATTCTACACTTGGAGAAGAAAGGGGGCAACAAGCAATAAGAAGACAAATGCAATTCAAATGGATCCTGGACTGTTTTAATTGGCAGAAAATGAGAAGGAAATTTAAAAAAAAAAAAAAGTGCTAGTGTTTGCAATCTGGAGGACAAGAGTGAACATAATTGAAGCAGAGCTGGTTAGACAGTCCAGACAGTCTGGGACTTGCTATGAACTGTAATTCAGTAGTCACATTGCTGGTGCCCAGTGGCTTTTCCCAGACTTCTGAGCTCCGGATGTTTCTTCCTGATTGTGCCCTGGTGGTCTGTTTCTTGGAGGTCTTTTTCCTCCCTTCAGTATGCTTTTTGACTTATTCTCCACTTCCCTGGTTGGTTCATTTACCCTAATTATGATTACCTGATAAAGAGTGGAGGTGACACTCCCAAACCACAAGTCCAAACAGTCCCATTAGGCAGGAAGCCCTGCCATTTGTCTAATTTAAATAAAAAGGTGCATTTTACAGGGAAGGAACCAACACAGTCAACCACAGACATTCCTTTCATCCCATCTATTTACTTCTCTTTGGTATTCAATATGATCTTCTAAGCAACAGGCAGTTGTAAGAGTTAAATGATCCCATGGTTTTTCAAATGGAAGTCAGATTTAGAAGGTGTTAGGTTTTCACAGAACAGCTAAATTCCTAGTTGTAAACTTTTCAATGATTAATCATGAAAGAGCTTTTTAAAAAGTAGTCTTTTTTTTTTTTTGGAAGTATTAAATAACTACAGAGAATGTTTTGTTATTTTAAAATGTCTTGGAAAACACAGCATGGAAAACAGCTCATGAATTTAATTCTATGGCATCATTTTTAAAAAGACAGGTTAATAATAGAATGATATTGTCAAGAAAGATGGAATATTAGAGTGTTTATGAATGTATGTTGCCGAATGAACATTCAGGGTTGATATTGAGATAAAATGCTGAGACTGGCAGAGCTTGAAAGAGAACAGTGAGCACAGCTGAGACCATTGATAGAGCACTTTGGACTCAACCACTCATGGTGCTATGTGCATGTTTAGGGATGCAAGGCCCTCAGCTGTTCCTTCACCCTGGACCAGAACTTGGGAATGAGTGGCTGGCTCTCTTCCAGTGTGCTGGTGGTGAGGTGGGAGTTTCCTGCTTGCTCATTTGAATCCTAGAACAGCTGAAAATGAAGTTCATCTCCTCTGATTTCATGGGGAGCCTCTTCCAAAGTGGAGAAATTAGAGATAGTCATGCTTTAAGGCTCCAAACACACATTTACTACCTTTCATCACATGTCCATGCTCATTGATTCTATTAGCAAGTTGATTTTTTTTCTTTGTGTTTTCTGAATTCATGAACATATGCATTACTTGAATTATAATATAACAGCATTCTTTGCTTTTGATGATGAAGTGGATACAATAACCATGTCTTGCTAAAATAATCTCATCAACTCTATTTAGGATCATGTAAGCCACCTGCTAGTCCCTCAACAGCACAGCTATTATATGACAATGCAAGTGGGAGATTCAATTTCTGCATGTGCATGCACCTTGAGCTCCTCACTATTTGTACGAAATTCTTGCTTCTTCCTATTTCCAGTTCAATTCCCTATTTTGATGAGGTTGAACCTTGCTTCACGATGTCTCCACGTAGAGACATATGAAGTTCAACTTCCTTTGTAATTTCTCCTGCAGCTCTTTTTTTTTGTTTTGTTTTTAATGTCTCCTGAATTTCCTAAGAACTGCATAGTTGCTTTTTCTTTTCTTCTAAGAAAAGTTGAAAGTATAATATCTTTCAACAATAAAAGGGAAGTTGCAATCAATAATTGGTCATGTCATTCTCTCATTAAAAAAACGGCATTTGGTGAGCTATTATACTAAGGGATTGAATATGTATTACAAGTGTATGTTAAAATCTCCTTCAGATTATTGGATCCATGCTTTCTCTCTCCCAGATAGCATAAATAGTAGAGACAAGAGTCCTGTGAGCTTAGCAGATTTTGTCTAAGTGTGGCAAGAGGAGAGAGAAAACTTTCTTTAACTTAGAAAACTCAGTAAAACTTCAGAACTGTGATTTGGTTTCCAGAAACAAAATCAGGAATTGCAAAAGGAGATAATAATCTTGTCTCTTTCAACTGTGATTCACAAACTCTTATCTCTCCCACAAATATACCTCAAATGAAAATTGGAATGCAAAGTTAGGAACTAAAATCAGTCGATCTGTACCATTGCAGAGTGATCACAAACTTGGTTTTATGTAGTCAGACTTCAAGGTGATCAAAGTTAATAAGACTGGTCATGAGACATGGCCCATCTGGTACTTCTTGACACTTCTGTGTCCCTCTTGCCAAAAAGCAAATATGAATTCAACTGTAACGAAACATCAGATAAACCAAAAATAAGGTAACAAATGTCTAGCCCTCTTCAAAAGGATGAAATTGTGAAAGACAAATATCCAAGTTTAAAGGAAACAGAACAACCAGAAGCAACAGAGATTCCGGATTGAATCCTGGAACAGAAAATACATGCTTGTGAAAGTCACTCTGTTCTTCTCTTTACTGAATTGTATTTCTTCTTTGTTAATTTCTTAGTTTGGGTCATTACAACTATAGTTATGTAAGGATTTCATTATCTTTAAAAGCTTGGGAGTAGATACATAGGAGTTTTTGCACCCCACTTGCAACTTGAATTTATTTCAAAATGAAAGTTATAAATTTTGCCAAGTTTAATAAAAGTTAATGATCACAACTGATCATATGAAACAAGATTCCCCAGCAGAGTTAGAAAATAATTCATGGGGTTTAATCAGCTATCCTATTAAGCAGAGGATTATAGCCTGAAATGATTCAACAAGCAAACCTCCAGAAGTTGCCCAGCACAATACACAGGAAGAGAATCATGTTGGGGAAGACAGTCTTTGCCTTTTAGGAGTATTATGCAAACAATACCAAAACCTAAACTCTTCCTTAAGAAAAAAAGAGAGAGAAATATATTTGAAAATTTACAATAAGAAAACCACAACTATGTAATTCAAATGTTTCCCAGTACAGCAAAAAATCATTTCAGATTTTTATCACTTATTAGATCTATTATTAGGAGGAGAAATTTTCAGTGCGTTCAGAGGAGCCATTTAAAATGAATATATATTTATTGCAATGTGGCATGTGTGAAATTCTCATATGATATTCTAAACAATTAATCACACCATTCTTATAGTGGAGATTTTGACCTCTGTGTCATTTATACACTCAAAGAACCACCATATGGGAAAGGGCTTTATATACCTTCAACTATGATAGCACTATGAAGCTATTTCCATTATTTTTATGTAACTGAGCTATATTCATGTTAGTGCATCCAAGGTAAAGTATCGTATCAGAATATTTAATTTGTATATAGCATTTGTATGCCATTTATTCTATAGGGAAAAGTTTCCACTGAATTGTTCATATGGAAAAATCTCCATGTTTCCAGAATCAACCTCAGTACCTTCTCCAAGAAGTATTCCTCATGCCCTAGAAGACAGTACACATTCTTCCAAGACCCTATTGTTGTCCCTATGTTCATTTGTCAACCACAGACAAGACCCTATTGTACCACTGTTTTCTATTCCATGTACTTTTTCAGTAGACATTGACAGCTAACTATAATGCCTAGTCCATTACATCACTTAATAAATATGTAAATAAATAATTCCACCTGTAAATCCAGGATTAAAATTGACTACCCAGAATGAATCACATAAAATGAGTAAAGTGATAAAAATTTGATTGTGACCTAAACCATGTTCATGGGGAATTGTTTATTTACATGCAGATGGGCTATAAAAAAGCAATTTTGGCATTGAAACCTTGAGGTCCAGATTTATTAACCACAGCAATAATAGAATATATGCTCCCCTGTCATTCTTATTTGCTGTGGGTTAAAGCAAGTTGAATTTGTTTAAAAAAACAAAACACCAAGACTCTCTGATGGCCCCCCAGCAATGAACATTTTGCATAAGGATTTACGAAACACTCAGCCTTCTCTCTGAATGAGATCTTTAAAGCACCATCAAGATCATACTGGTATTAGCAGAACCTCTTCACGTTCCAGGTAGGTTGATGTGGGGAGGTTTTGTTCCATGGGTTGCCCAAAACACACATCTTTTATTTGTGTCCCTGTTGTCTTTCTTGGAAACCAGTGCCTGTAAAATGAAAGATTAATGAGCTCGTCTCTGCCCTGCTTTGGGCAATCACATCTATCCCTCATCCTTCTGTTTCCCCAGCCCTGACATTTAGCCTCTCCTTAGACTGCTATCTGATATTAAGGCTTGCTCTGGGTAATTTCCTCCAGCCAAAACAGGAGATTTAGAGGCACCACAGAGTTCTGGAAATCTCTCCTGCATGTCACGAAAGCCTTCCTGTCCTGGCTTAACAGCCCAAGGGAGAGAAGAAATGAGTCACATTAGGGTGGTGGGGCTCTGCAAATAATAGGATCATAAGACTCACAGGAACAAGGAAGCTGGGTTTTCTTTGTGAGAATTACTATCATGACACCAGATAACTAATATTAGTTGGGATATTTCTTAAACCTTACTTGACTCACCCTACTTAATATGATATTAGGTTCAGCAGTCTAGTTTAACAGAATTATTTCTTGAAAAAAAAAATAGCTGGCAATTGATATTCCGAACTCTTAACCTTGGTGGTAAAGAAGGTATTTTTTTGGTTTGTTTGTTTTTTGTTTTATTTTGTTTTAGGACAAAGGTATGGATGGGTTTTAGCTGACTTGAGCTTTTGTAATATATGCACAGTATTTTCTTTATGTGCAGAACCTTCAGGATCCTCTGTTCTTATCAAATGCCAAAGAAAGTAGATCTATGTATAAAAATTTATTATGTAACTTGGAACTGCCTCTCAGCTTATTGACTCTCTCTCTCTCTCTCTCTCTCTCTCTCTCTCTTTTTCTCATATCACATAAACAGAGATTTGATTGAACTTTACATGAGAGTCTACTTGATGAGTAAATTTTCTCCTGTGTTCTAGCAAATAGAAGTTGGGATATGAAACCTGAAGACACAGGATCTAACCTCAGGTACAACACTTCATCACCTTTGGGAAAATCTTTCAGCATCTTTGAGTCTCAGTGTTGTTACTGGTAAAATAGGAATAACACCCACTCCAAAAATCTTTGGTGAAGTTCATATGGGATCCTACATTGGAAAGCCCTTTAGGAACTAAAATAGCATTGTACCTTTCTTAGTGGCTACTGTCATTTCAGATTCACAAGCCCTTCAAGAATCTCCACATTTTCAAATGTCAGGATATTTTGAATTTTACTTTGTTTATTTAATTTTTTTATGTGGTTGTAGGAATCAAACCCAGAGCATCACCTGTGCTAGGCAAGCGCTCTATCACTGAGCCACAACCCAGCCACCAAGATATTTTGGATTTTAAAAAATAATTCAAGAGTCTGGGGTAGAGCTCAGTGGTAGAGCAAGTGTCTAGCAGAGGTCCATCTCTGTGAGTTGCCACTGACAATTTACAGTGAAATCAATGAAAATAAAGTGATGCAAAATAAAGAATGTCTTCTGTAGCTCATATTGATGAAATGCTTCCTGCCCCTCTCCTTGGTTTACTTCATTTTAGGACAATTGTTCATTTACCAATGGTGGAGCAATTACTCCAGCAAAGAGGCCATCCGCCTTCTGCTTTCACTTTCCTCACTGAAGCATCGCTCCCTCTTCTGTTCAGACTTTTTGCCTCTATCGTCTATCATACATATAAAGCATTTCCAAATTGCCTTTCAAGGAAGCAGTTTGACATGCTAAATTAAACGGAACTCCAGAGACGTTTGTTTTCAGCAGGAAAACAAACTCAACTAGACCAAAAAAAAAAAAAAAAAAAATGCCAAGCCCATCAGATCTTAAACCATATTTCTTTTTGTCTGCATGTTAAACGGCAATAATGTAAATGAATGGGAACTGCTTGGCGAGCTGTGAGAAAATAAGCTGCAAATTACAAAGCTGGTGAGTGAATGTTGAAATTGGTGGAATGTGATGATAACGCAATGGGTGGGGACCTGAGCCTTCATTAGAGATTCTCATTTCTCACTCATTTCATTCCCAGTTATAAAGTCCAGTCAAATGGATCTTAGTAATTGCAAAGTTGATTGCTACATCAGTTTAGGGGAAATGAATATGGCTACTACTACATCTCTCCCCTCCCCCCCCTTCTCCCTTTCCCACTTTTCTGTTACATCCATAGTATTTTCAGAGAACTTTTCCAAACTATCAAAAGAATCAAACTCTTTAGTAATTTTGACATTTCTATGGTCTATGGGAGCTAGTGTAATTTTCTCTTTTAAAAAATGAGACATAATCCCATCAACAGATGACAAATTAAAGCTGAAGCCTTGGTACTTAGGATATACAACTCTTCCCTGCTGCCAAGAAATTTAAAGAAAGAAAGAAAAAAAGAAAATCTCTAGTTTTCTAAGTATCAACTCTATAAGGAAACCAGAGGAGGGCAGGGAGTTTATTGGATATTGCTGGTGTCAGGAAATAGACTACAAAACCTATCATATCACAGGTACTCATTAAACTGCATTCAAAGCTCTTTTTAAATTAAATTTATTACAATTTGATAACCACTTTAAGTATATTTTATAGGATTGATCCAGTAGTCAGTTTTTCAAATTAAACCAAAGGAAACATCATGTTAGATGTTGACATCTGTTTCCTGTCATGCTCAGAAAGCACGTTAAGAATTGGCTGGCTCATGGAAATCAAGGTACCGCTTAGGTTTTTCTCAAGAATGGCAAGATTTCAAAAAGACTGGCACAGGCCTCTTAAGGTCTATGGGGGAGGGGGGGTCGGGGAACAGGGAATAAACAAGGGCTAGAGTTAGCATTAGGGTTAGAAAGATGTTGATAGATTTCCAGGTGAGTGTTGGGGAAACCTAGCAGAATTCAGCTAATGGTATCACATTCCCCAGGCCTGATTTCCACTCTGTATTTACAGGCTGGATCCCACTCTATATTCATATTCAATAAAAGCAAAGAAACATTTCCAAAGGAATGGCTATTGTAATAATAGTGGTAGGTTGGACAAGGTCAGCTGACCTCTGAAAGGCAGTGACCAGGTTTTAGGACACAGTGAAGTTCCACAGGCTGTGTCTGACTTCATAGTCAAGCACAAGTGTTTCTTTTTTTTTTTTTTTTAAAGAGAGAGTGAGAGAGGGGAGAGAGAGAGAATTTTTTGATATTTATTTTTTAGTTATCGGCGGACACAACATCTTTCTTTGTACATGGTGCTGAGAATTGAACCCGGGCCACACGCATGCCAGGTGAGCGCGCTACCACTTGAGCCACATCCCCAGCCCCCGCACAAGTGTTTCTTACCCCTTTGGTTTTCCCTGAATAGTGTAACTTTGACCTCTGCCACTTTGTTCTGTCTTGCCTGGGAGCAGCCTTCTTTTTATGAAAAATATGTCACCAAGAACATGTGATTCAGATTCATGTCCCAAATGTTGAGCATCTGTAATCCTACAGAGTCATGGTTTATTTTAATTATCAACTTGACAGGACAACCAGATGCTCATATAGTTGACTAAGAATTTCTCTGTGTCTGCAAAGGTGTTTCTGGATCAAATTAACATTTCAATTGGTGGAATGGGTCGGGGGGGATAATCACCCTCCCTAATGTGCACAGACCACATCCAATCAGTTGAAGGCCTACATAAAACCAAAGGCTGAATAGAATAGAATTGCTCCTGCTTGAATGCTTGGGCTAAATCTCTGGTCTTTTCTGGGTTTTGGACTCAAACTGAAACATCAGTCCTTCTGTGTCTCAAGCCTACCAACTTTTCTACTGAAACTTATGCCACTGATGTTTAATACTCAGGCATTCAGATTTAGACTGGAATGACACTATTGGCTCTGCTGAGTTTGGACATCTCAGCCTCCATAACCATGAGAGCCAATTATTCCTTATGATTAGTGTCTACTTGTATTTGCAAAAATCTGTATGTAAGTCTATGTGTATACATATTCTAAAGAGACACCTAATATAAATTAGATAAATAGCATAAATTATAAATGCATATATATATTGCATATAAGTGTATATATATATATATACACTTATATGTAGATATATATATATATCCCATTGATTCTGTTTCTCTGAAGAACCCCAACATGTGATTAAAAATTTGGAATTTAAATATAAGCTTCTTCTTTTTATTTATTTATTTATTTATTTTTGTTTTTTGGGGGTGCTGGGAATTGAACTCAGGGCCTTGTGCATGCAAGGCAAGCATTCTAGCAACTGATTTTTATTCCCAGCCTGTAAATGTGAGCTCTTAAAAGAGCATTGATGGTATGTATTGAAAGACCACGTTTTTTTACAGCTTTTAAATTAAATACTCACTATGATTTGATATAATTATTTTGTGTATATATATATGTTGGTAAACTCACGAAGAGATGCAAGAAATGAAAGGCAAACAGGTTGTAGGACTCTCTTCTTTGGACCATTATGGTACTATAACTCAACTGAAATTTAAAATGACTGGAAACTCTACATGTGTACTTAAACAAGGTTGAACCCACCTAGTACTCATAAGCTGTTATAATTTCCTCAACCCATAGTTTTACATTGGAGGAAAAAAAATAAGAAAAAGTGAAAAGAAATTAATCAAGTAGTTTCCCAATATTAAAGTCCATTTTTTTATCTTTGTAGGTAAATTGTCTAATTTGGAAAATGGTGTTGTTTCTATTGTTTTCCAAAATTAATGCTATTTATCTATATAGTTTTATTTCCAAAAAGAAATCCTATGAGCTTCTAATCCATCATTGTCTCTAATTCCTCCCTCCATTATCCCTTGTTATATGACTTGTTTCTTATCTTTGACAGTTGAGATTTATAAAATTCTTCAAATGGTCAAACTCAAAGGAGTTTCCTCAGTTTCAATTCTTCTTGAGCTCCATGCAGAATTTAGCACCAAATGTTACCTGAGATCATATGTAGAGATGTACCTTTATGTATCAGCGTTAAGTTTTCATTGAAGATTCCACAGCTTTCAGTTAGGATCTCAAAAACTAAAATTTTATGGCACAGGAAAAGATTCTTAAATTGATGTAATGATAGTGAAAATAAATAATTTGGTTAACTTTTTATCACTATAACCAAAATACCTGACATGGTATTGGCTCATGGTTTCAGGGATCTCAGGGCATGGTCAGCCAACTCTGTTTCTCTGGGTCTGTGAGGCAGCTAGATCATCACAGGGGAAGAGTGTTGCTGAGGAAAGCTACTCTGCTCATAGCAGCCAAGAAGCAGAGAGAGACAGAGGAGGGAGTCAGGCACAGGAAATACCCTTCCAGGGTATTCTCCCAGTGACCTACTTCTTCCAACTGAGTCCTACCTCTTGAGTTTCCATCGTCTCCAGATAGTCTGTGTAAACTATCAGTCCATCGCTTGGATTAATCCACTGATGAAGTCAGAGCCCTCATAATGTAATATTTCATAAAAGTCGCACCTCAGAATACTACTTTATTTGGAACTACATTTTCATCCCATGAGCTATTGGGGGACACATCAGATCCAAACCATAACATAAATACATAAAATAGAAAGTAATTTGAGACCATTGTCAAAGTCGTTCTGTGAAGTGTATGTGATAAAAAGCACCTATTGTAAAAGTGAGCTGTAAAAATGAAAGAAAACTAATGAAGTGAGAACATCAGATGCAGTTCCCCTTTTTCAAAAGAAGAATCTCTTTTATTAATCATCTTAATCTCATTTATAGCAATAATTTGGTAGTTACCTTCAGAAGAATTATCAAATAGGACATGTAATAATCATCCATTGATGTCCTTTATTTAATAGTGTTTTATAACTGGTTTATCCAAGTTGACAGAATGACCTATGGCAGACCAAAGTCAACCATTGTCTTGACTTTTCTGATCCTCACCTAAACCCTCTCCATCATTTTATATTTTGATTCTTGATGCTTTACATATGTGCTTATTTGTCTTCCTCCCAAATCCTAGACAATCAGAAGCATAATCTCATATATCCCAACATAATCTGGTTAATAATAAGATGGCTTGGACTCAGAGGCCCTGAGTCTGAATCTCATCTCCTTAGATCAGCAAACTTCAGTTTCTTCATCTGTCAAATAGTGTTGCTATCAAATTCTTCCTACTGTGGATTTTATATGAGAATACATGTAATGTACATTACCATGCTTTAGAATGGCCTGGCCACAGAAACAGATCTATAAATATTGATGTAATTATTATTATAACTCCTGAATCATTCTGCACAATGCAATAGAGCAATATGGTCAAAGATTGATGGGTTTGAGGTTGCAAAGGGCTGGGTTAAAATCAGTCATAAGACTTTTCTAGCTGTGGAAATGCAGGCAAGACTTATCATGACAGGAGCAAGACATCCAGAACAAATGAGCAAATGAAGTTTGATGTTTGCAATATTCACCATGCTCACTATTGGAAAATCCTCATCCATGCCTGCAATGACTGTGTCATTCTGCATTTAAAGTCTGTTTTCCCTTTTTATCTCAGTAGTCACAAGCAAGAGTTGATTTGCCTGTCACACCTCCTCCTTCCAAATCTCTGCAAGTAATGGTTGCTTTGGCAAAGACACAGCCTCCCAGGTGCAAGCAGAAAATTGCCTTATCCTTTGTGAATGAGCTTCCTTTTGTAAACAAAAGTAACAAGTGCTGAGGATGTCTCTCAGTGACAGACTCTACCTAAGCTACTCGGAGGGAGGGAGGGAGAGAAAGAAGGATGAGTTTTGCTACTGAGGACTTGGAAAGATTCTGGGAGGCCCATCCTTCTCTATTATTCTCTTCCTGACTAAAACATTTTTTTTTTTATCATAAAAATGGTGCTGAAAATTCCACCATTATGGCTGGGAGATCATATGATATGGCCCTTAATTCATGTTACCGTTCCAGTTCTCACAACATACTTTGTCCTTATTGAAAAGAATTTGTCAAAGAGCTATGGTAGCACCTCACAGACCCTAGGAAAGGGCAAGTGTGTGAAGAATCAAATAATTTTTTTTTCTTCATCTGATCTAATAGCAATAAGTATTATCCTTTCAAAGTCTCCATACTGAACATTTGGTGTTATCTAGCCAGATTAGATCTTTGATTAACACTTCTATGAGAGAAGTATTATCATTAGTCCCTTGCGCAGAAGAGAAAACTGAGTCAAGGGGAGGTCTGGTAATTTGCCCATACCAGTGATAAAAACCAGGCTTTGTTCCCTAATGCAGATCTTAGCCCCTGAGTCTAGATTCTGCTACCTCTTACTCTGCTCTGTGTCACACTGCACTGTAAAGTTTACAAAATCATTTGCAACTAATATCTGATCACTCACTGATTTCCCATGCATTTTCCAAGTAGAATGCTGTTTCACTTTGAAGGTCAAAGTCCATCAGGAAATGCCTGTTTTGATGGTTTTGATGCAGACACCAGCACCATATGAAATTATTGGTGATATGAAAGAGACAGCCCAGGTATTGAAAAGTATCCTAGACTTCCTTTTTTTGCCTCCTTAATTCTTTAACCTTCAAGAAAATGTATACACATTTTCTGAGCTCTCAGGATTGTTCAAAGAGCAAAAGAAATCAAAGAGCAACTCTGAGGATACCATGTTTCAGGGGGCATTTTGACTTTAAGACGCCACAAGGTGGGAGGCTTTACACTCATTTTCTGAGCTTGAGAACTTAAAATTCTTTCTCCATCAGAACTTCATCTAATAAAACTACAGCATCACACCCAAAGGAGTTCATTCTCTCTCCTTCTCCGACATGCCAGGAAGGAGATTGCCTCCCCAATGCCAGCTGTTTCAGAGGCCTGGGGGCCTGCTTCACCTCTGGGGACATTAGCTTTAACCTTTCAATCTCTTTGATTTAATCATATAACCATGTAATTAAAATCTAATAGTCAAGTTTCAGGGGCAGGGAAGAGGCAAGGGCTGGGCCAGTTCCATTTAGCCCAAGCAGATGGCAGACACTGCTCCTGAAATAACATGCTCAGATTGCCTGTTGCTAACATTTGTGTAGAGTCCCTGTTAAGCACACACAACAAAAAGGTACAGTCTGCATAAAGAAGGAGAGCTTCTTCACCTGCTTCCGTGAGATAAGGTGCAATGTATTTTTAATGCACGCTTTTATCTCTCCTTGGCAGTCAAGATGGTTTCCACGTGATAGCCAAACCATAAGGCAAGCAAAGCTAATGGGTTTGATTTGTAGAGAGCAGATGGACCCCCAGGTTCAAATTAATGCATTCTTTCTCTTCTGTTTCCTAAAGCTTTTCAAATGTTGAGGAAGAGCTTTCAGGATTAAGTTTAAAGACACTTCTTCAATTTGTTTAGCTGTTGTTAATAGCCAGGTGTTCTTTCAACATCTGGTTGAAGTCTGTTTTATGATTGTGCCAGGAAGGCATCAGTACCATCTTCTACCTTGTTAAATTAACAATGTGTTTTCGAGGATATACTAACATAGAAGCTTCCATGCACTCTAAAACAGTATAAATTTTGTTGACAGAATGTGATAATCTGAACTAAAATCTTGAAAATACCCAATTGGCCAATTTTACCACTTATTTGAAATATATAATCCAAAATAGATATATATTATCTCATATGCAATACTAAAAACAATCATCTACATAATCTTACTTGACCCTGATTAAATACATGTTGGTAAATCCATAAGAGATTATTATATTTAAAGAGTATATTTCATAAAGAAAATGCTCAAGTAAGATTTAAGTGTATTATGTCAATTTTAAATTTTTTTAAAAAAAATATGCATATATACATATATTTATAACTGATATAATTACTTGGCTCTGGTTAGTGAGAATATGGCTAATTTTTTGTATCTATTTTTTGTGTTTTTTTCAATAATAAGGAGACATTAAAATTATCTATATAGAGAAACTTATTTACAAATCAACACCATGGCATTTTCATAACTGTCATAAAT
This sequence comes from Callospermophilus lateralis, assembly GCF_048772815.1. Taxonomy (NCBI): domain Eukaryota; kingdom Metazoa; phylum Chordata; class Mammalia; order Rodentia; family Sciuridae; genus Callospermophilus; species Callospermophilus lateralis. The sequence goes on from NC_135307.1 coordinate 19,470,901, forward strand.
CTGTTATTATTCATAAATCACAAACAAAAAAGCCAGTCTCTTCACTGCAGTCATTTTACCAGGAACTCAACAGGACACTTTTGACACAAATACAGATGGCAAGAAGTTATTTTTGCCAGTCTTTATTTTAATGCCCCATATATTCATAAAACAATTCTGATTTTTATCAGATGACCTTGAATCACAAGACAACAGATATCACTAACTCAATTACTACCAAGTAACATTGACTTGAGATGCCTTTGGAGATTGCATTTTTTAATCATATACTCTTAGCAACAAGAATGACAATGAAGATAGTCTCTTTTTAATTGAATTTGAAGGAAAACAGGCAGTTTTCTACATTTCCCTCATTTATTTCTTAGAAAGTTGGCTACTTACCTGGGTCTCCATGTCTCTAAAATAGCAACATACACAGAAAGATTCCTACACATAGACTTAGCCTCAAAAAACATTCTGCAACACAGGCCAGGAACAGAGCTTCAGAGAGCAGAAAGGTTAAATGACTCAATCAAAGCCACTCTGTGGCTGAGCTCTTAATGAAGTCCATGTCTCTGCATCTCAGGGCAGGCTCTCTCCAAGGTGGCTTTGGTGAAGGGCACACAGTATCTGAATTTCTTTCAGGTTCTTCTAGGAAAATGAAGTCAGGTTGAGAAGCACTGTGCAGAAAGCTAATAGGTACTCTAGCAGAAGTATTTTTAGCTTTGCTAGAAGTTTTCATTAAACCAAAATTGAAATTCTAGAGATCACTTGCCAGAGTGATTGCTTTAAATACCTTTACAGAGCATCCTCAGTGACCTGCATAGAACCTCTGGTATTCTTCAACCATGCATTACTAGCCAAATGACACTCTTTTGATGTTCCTGGAAGATTAGTCATCTAGGATGACCAAACTTTTGGTCATCTGCTACTTTTTCAAGTCATGTTATTCTCTTTGGGTGTAGGGTTTGCAACTTTGCTCAAAACATTCCATTTGTATATGTGGAAGTATCTTCAGCCACACTATCTAGGCCATACTCCCAAGCGGAAAAAACTTAGATTGTTTAAAAAAATGTGTTCTGAGTTTAGATACAAAACCATAAATAGCTGGAACTTATGTGATGTCTTGTAGGTAATGGCCACTACCCCAGCCATTGCATATCAGCTGACTTTGGTCACAAACCTGACTTTTCCTTAATTATTTTTCTGTGCTTAAAGGCAACTTATATTCACAGCACAAATTATGATATTACCAGCATAGAACAAATAAAAAGGCTAGAAATTCCACAGCTTCACAGTTAAATGATTTTTCAGTATTATTACATTGAGTAATGGCCAAACATATAATTTTAACTTCTCTTTCTATTGTTAAAAAGGGATTTTCAAAGGAGAAATTTTTTTAAAATAATAAAGGGAAGTCATTGGTTATTTTCCAGATTTTTATAAATCGCTGAAAATATTCTTATTCTTTTTAACTATTATATATTTATTCTGAACAGCTTAACTAATATAGCTAAATAAGAATAAATGCAATGTGTTTAAATATCCCAGTTGACCTTCTAATCAGGGAGATTATGTTTAAGCTGCAGACTAAAAACAGTCATAACTTCAATATTGTAAAAGTTTTATAATATTTTGTTAGGTTTTATTTTAAAAAAAAGATGGATTTTTTGTTTAATCAGATTAAGAAAATTATAAGAAAAATTTCAAGAAAAAAATCTGTATCTCCAAAATATGTAAATACCACTTCAAGGTGAAAAAGACAAATTGCTTCTCAAGAAAAACTCACCTTGGAAATTCCTTAATTTAAAGAATGCATGTCAGGAAGTAAAACTCTTTCTTCAACTTATTCAAAAAATTGCTCTACCATGTTGATGTTCCTGAGCAGCAGTAACATATTGCAATATATCTAAAGCATCTCACAGTATTATTTAAAGATTCTCCAAATAATTTATCAATTCAAATCATTAAAGCAGCCTCTGAGATGATAAGGTTATCAAAAGTAGAATTTTAATTGACTTTAAATAATATGCTTAGGAAAGAATCTTCAACAACATCAAATATACTTTTAAAAACACTTTGTTTTGCTTCATGTCAAAGGAATATTTGTTGTTCTCTGATCATTAATTTCTTTGCAAGTTGACTTAATGAGAACTATCTGATCTACAGCATTCTCTTAGTGCTACTGTTTTTGTAGATGTGGTAGCTCCCAGCGCCAGTAGGAAAGCATATGTAAAGGAGCAGGTGATGATCATCAATAATGTGTCTAAAGTTCCTTTTATTGTTCAGGAAAATGAGAAAGTGTTGATTAATTTTAGACCTTAAGTCAAATATGCATGCTGAGATTTTCAGGATTAGAAATATAACATATATCTTCCAAATCAGTTGAAGGAAGAAACAAAACCAATACATAAGAGACATAATTTAAGCATAGAGACAAAGAATGGCTAAATAATAGCAGGAAGAGAATAATATGAAAATATTGACCAAAATTAAGTAAATCAATAACAATAAAAATATAACTAAATCGATAACAAATAGTGTTTAGAATAACAACAAAATTCATCTTTCTGAAGAATGAAGCAAGTCACACTTAATTATAGAGGGGATATCTCACCAAAACATATGCTTATAATAAAATCTACCCATTTTATTACATAGAGTCAAAATATAAGACACAAATGAGAGAAATATATATATACACTCACTAACACATCATACCAATAAGCAGGTCAAAAATTAAAAAATGGAAGAGATAAAGTCAGGTAATATTAACTTAATATAATGGAGTTATATAAAATTCTGTAAACAACCACTTGTAAGAAGCACTAATTTCAAGCAAACGACCAAATAAATCAGAGCAAATAACAACAACAAAAAATGTTATTTTCCACCAAAAAATAATGCTAATTAAGTCCTTTGACTTAAGTGAAAATAAATTGGAAATAATTAATAAAATATACCTATAATACAAAAAAAGAAAAAAAGAGAGAGAAACTTGTAGACCTTCTCCTAAATAAGTCTTGACTAATTAATCACAGATCATCAATTGAATTAGACAAGTTTTAAAGGTGAATATTCATTTAAAATTAGATAAATGGGGGCTGGGGATGTGGCTCAAGCTGTAATGCGCTCACCTGGCATGCACGGGGCACTGGGTTTGATCCTCAGCACCACATAAAAAAAAAATAAAATAAAGATGTTGTGTCCACCAAAAACTAAAAAATAAATATTAAAAAATTATCTCTCTCTCTTTAAAAAAAATAAAAAATAAATAAAATTAGATAATTATTTTGAGAGGCAGCTACATTAGTACACAAAGAGAAATTCATAGTTTTATATTAAAAAAACAAAATTAGTGCTGGGGTTGTGGCTCAGTGTTAGAGTGGAACACTGGGTTCGATCCTCAGCACCACACAAATAAATAAAATAAAGGTATTGTGTTTATCTACAACTATAAAAAAAAGAAAAACAAAATTTTAAAAATTTAAGACTATAACAAGCTGAAATTTACTATTTAATATATGCATAAAACCTGAGTCAGTAGGTTAAGAATGAACAGATAATAAGTAAGTAAAAAGAAGCTTAACTACAACAAGTAAAAAGAAGCTTAAATGAACTCAAATCAAAACAAAATTAGATGCCATTTTCACCCCAAAAATAGATATACATTTAAATATTTACAATAGAAAACAGCAAGGATATGAACATGAGAATTTTCATATATTTCTGATAGCAAAGAAAATTGGTACATTCTGGAAAATTATTTGACAATATCTAGTTAAGCTAAAATGAAAAATTAATTTTCAATCTAGCAATCCAAATCCTAAATATATGGTAAGGGAATTTTCATATATAATATAAGCAAACATTGAAATATTGTTCATGCAAAGAGAGTTTAGAATCCTGAAAAAACTAAAACAGCTGAATGTTCATCCATACGATAAAGTAAAATTAAAAACCCTATTTATTTATACGATAAAATACCAAACTGTACTGAAAATGAATAAATTAAAGAAATGTGAGTACATTTTAAAAATTAAGCATAAAAGGGCAAAATAAAGATTTATAAATGTTTAAAACCATTTATGTATAAATTTAAATGATATAAAACAATGACATACTGAATATAATAAATACTTAAGAAGCAAAAAAGAATAGTATGATGTAATTTTTGATATGAATAAAATTCTGAAACAAAGTGATAATAGCTGATTGATGGGTACATGAATATTTCTTTTATTACTGTTTTTAGTTTTTGGTGTGATTAAAATACTTCTTAATAAAAATGAAAATAAATACAACAGGAATTGGGAAAACTCAAATAAATAAATGATAAGGCAGTAAACTCTATAATCACCTAGGACAGAATTACTAGTACTTATTCAGAATGAAACAAAGAATTCTACACATGTGTGAGACATACAATAAGAAAATAACAGTGAAATTGTATTTGTTCAAAAATTATCTTCTTTGAAGCTATTGACACAACTCAAGTAAAGATAAAATGAAAAAACTCAACATTAACGCAAAAATATTAATGATATAGAGGTCATAAAATTTTGTAATGAGAAAAGTGATAAACAATGTAACAAATTTCAGTATAAAAGAATTTGCCTTAAAATCCTTTGCCTAAAATTAGTATGATAAAAACAGCATTCTGGTTTTGACTCTGAGTTTTTGTTTGTTAGAATCAGTTTGTCATTATCCTTGTACATTATTCAAAATTTAATCCAATATATTCTGTGTCACTGGTAACAAATGTGGTTAAGGAGTTCATCTGACAAAACATTTTGTACAATTCTGAATTACGTTCTGCCTCAAGACACACATATCCATCTTGGATCCTGATTATCCTCTTGATTTTCAAATTATTAAGGCTCATAAACCAAAAGACCATTGGCTTCAGGCAAGTTCTTCCAAAGAGCTATTAAATCATGAAAATTTGGGTCAAATGATTTCTATTCAAGTACATTGTTATCTAGAATAAATATATTGGGGCTTTCTAGAGGAAACTGTAGAATAAAAATTTAGTATTTAGTCTATTTCCAGATTCTTAGATCATTTCTAAAAGTATACATGTATATTTATGATTTTGCAGTCAGATTGTAGGGCATTATGTTGCATAGTAGGGTATTATGTTGCATTGAGGTAACAGACATGTTGTCAGGAACAATATCAAAATTTCCCCAGAGCTTGGGAATTTTTATTTATATCTGTTATGGAGCATTTCCTGCAAAGGACAGTGGTATGAGTTCCAAGGAAGTGGTAAATTATGAAATAGAAAGTCAAATTCTTGGGCTGGGGATGTGGCTCAAGCGGTAGCTCGCTGGCCTGGAGTGCGTGCGGCCCGGGTTCCATCCTCAGCACCACATACAGAGATGTAGTGTCCGCCGAAAACTAAAAAATAAACATTTAAAAAAAAATTCTCTCTCTCTCTTAAAAAAAAAAAAAAATCTTTGCCTGCTTGCACATGGTTAGAATCCATTCATTCAAAAAACATTTTGCTTAGGTCCTCTTATATGTTGAACAGTAAACAAACACTTACATTCATGGACCTGACAGGGAGATAGACTTGGAACACACAGAGAAAAATGACCACTTAGAGTTGGTATCCTTGGTGCTTTTGTGCAGGTAGTTAAGGAGGCAGAACATCTTATTGTATCTAGTTCAGAAAATAAAATCTACCTTAGGCATTTAGGGAAATTATACACTTGGAAAATTAGAGGAAGAATTAAAGGAGCAAAGAAAGGTGACTGCCAATGGAAGTTTTAGGTTCAAGAGCCTATTTCAAAGATCTCTGTCCTTCTTAAGTCAGGAAAACACAGCTTCATTGGGCAGCCAAGATCCCCACATCAACCACTATTGATACTCATGTATCAGACAACCTACTAACTGCAGCAATGCTGGAAGGATGGATCTGTCCCTTTTTGTCTTCGAAAATATGTAAGTGTAATTAAAGGTGACACCTCATTCCCACCCAGACCTTCAGTCAAGGCGGTGTGGGAAATAATGTGGAGGCTCACAGCTTGCTTAGTTTGGAATTGCATCCAGAAGGATAGGGAGTGGGCGCAAGGTACCAAGTGACTATATCCAGAACAGTGCACTCTTAGACAACTCAAGACTTGTAACCTCAACAAAAAAGAAACACCACCCTAGTTGACTAATATATAACAACTCTCCCTTATGCAAAGAGATGTGTTTAGGACACTGTCATGGTTTCGATCTGGGATGTTCCTCAAAGTCCCAAGTGTTGAAGATTTGGTTCCCAATGCAGCAATGTGCAGAGGTGAGGCTTTGGGGACATGATTGGATCATGACGGCTCTGACATCTTCAGTGATTATTCTATTGATAGCTGAATGAACTACTGGGAAGGGCGTGAAAACTGTAGGTGACAGGGTATGGTTAGAAGAAGTAAGGCACTAGGAGTGTGCCCTAGAAGGTCACTTCTTGTCTCGCCCACTTCCTGTGTCCCTTTCTCTCTTTCTGCTGCCCAGCTGCTGTGAGCTGAGCGGCTTTCCACCACCCCGCCCTTCTAAACAGCAAATGGATGCTGAACCACGGGCAGAAAGCTCTAAAACCATGAGACAAAATAAATCTTTCTTCCTTTAAGTTGTTCTCATCAGGTAGTTAGATCCCATTAAGGAAAAGCTGATTAACATAGACTCCTTTTATCCTCTTTTCATTCCATTTCGCTTTTGACAGCAGCCTGCACTGTGACTGGTTATGGGTTTTGTCCAGTAGAAGGACACAAATTTTCATGCCAATGAGACTTTACTGCTAATGATCCTGCCTCTGTTAGGTTATTACAGTCTTCTGTGTAACTGGACATTTCTAAAAAGTGGAAGAAATTAGAGGTACTCCTATAGAACCCCCTTTGTTCCACATATACAAATCCTCATCTGTGTAGAAACAACTCTATTCTCCTTAAAAATAGGATGGATTCTGCCAGCTACTGTAGGTAGCTTCTTTGTCTCTGGGTTTGGGGTCATGGAAAGACTAAATTATTCAGTGGTAATTTTAGTGTTCAAAGGAGGGGCATTGTTCCTCTGAGTACTAAGACCAAATCTAACACTTCTCCAGTTCAGATAGATGGAGAACTAAATATTATAAGTGTTGCCTAGATAAGAAATGAGTGTTGCCTCTTCCAGTCCCACATCTTGGCTTTCAAAAGTGTATAAATAGTCATATGTTATATTGTCATATGTTACAACATTGAGTTCTGTAGCAGAGAACAAGAAAACAAAGTTTATAAGATGTGCTCAGTAAATTATATATGTGAAATATAGTAAGAATAGATAAACCAAGTATGTGCTTTGCATACTGAATATAGAAAAAAAGCCAAGAGATGCCTAACATTCATAATATACTAAATATGCATGAGGTACCTGAGACACCCAACATTCTTCATACATTAAATCCAAATGAACAATACAAGGTACTCAAAATATATGAAGGTACATAGCTTAACCACACGTTAGTGAAAACCATCCCAAACACATATTCCCTCTGTAAAAAGCAGATGTCTGTAAAAAGCAAATAAATTCCATACTCGTTCATCTAGTGATTAAAACGATATACCTTGGCCAGGTGTGCATGTATGTCTCCCAATCAAGTGTATCAGTTCTAGGCCACTTTCATCTCTTAGGGCATGGTCTTAAACCTCATCTAATGTCCTCATAGCTGTGCTATCAGAAGGGAAGGCTGATACAGTTAAGAGTCAAAACCTATAAATAGTCTTAACTGAAGATTCAAGTACTATAGTCCATCCAGTCCACATTCATCCTTTTCTAAAAAGAGTGTAAACCTACCTCTTTTTTCCCTTAAGTCTCATGATTTGTTTTTTTAAGAGAGAGAGAGAAGAAAGAGAGAGAGAAAATTTTTTTAATATTTATTTTTCAGTTTTCAGTGGACACAATATCTTTATTTTTATGTGGTGCTGAGGATTGAACCCAGCGCCCTGCGCATGCCAGGTGAGCACGTTACTGCTTGAGTCACATCCCCAGCCCATCATGACTTGTTTTAAATTGATCCAATATGTCACATGGTTTGAATATCTTAATCTGGTCTATGAACATCTCTGTTCAATAGCTTCTGGAATTGATTAAGGTAATTTCCATATGCCATTTAATGATGGGGGGCAGATTACCATGTATTGGTCAATAATTGAGATCATTTTATTCTTAATAAGAGTCCACTTCAGTAATTCATTTTACTGTTTTAAAAGTCAAGTTGCTTCAGGCAGTTTGCGGCACATGATAAGACCAATAAATCCTACTGGCTGGAGTCCATCTTCTCAATCATTTTGATGTAAATAAATCCACTGTTCTATGTTGTAAAGCAATGTTGTATGGATCACTCTGTCAGTTAGTTTTCCATTACGGTAACAAAATATCTGAGACAATCAACTTTTAAAGAAAACAGGGTTATTTGGGAGTCATAGTTTTGGATATTCAATCCATTATACATTTGGCCTCATTGTTTTCAGACCTGAGGCAAGGAAGCACATCATGACTGTAAATACATGATTGAACAAAACCATTCACTTCATGACCAGGAGGCCAAAGAAATAAAAAGGAAAATACTGGAGCCCTTGGAATCCCCTTCAAGATTCACCAACAATCTTTCCACTAAGCCTCACTTAAAATTTCTACCATCTTCCAATAGTGCCAAGTTATGGACCAAGCCTTTAATACACAGACCTAACACTAACCCTAACCCTAACCCTAACCCTAACCCTAATTCGTATTTGATGAGGTCATGAGAATTGGGCCTCAATGATAACATTATTGGCTTTATAAGAAGAGGAAGAGATACCTGAGCTAGCAAGTGTGCTCTGTATTACCATGTGATGCCCTTGCCATGTAATGATGCAGTAAAATGGTTCCTCACCAGATGCTGAACAGATGCCACCATGATGTTCTTGGTCTTTCTAGACTCCAGAATTGTAAACTAAACATCTATTGTTTATAAATGACCTTATCTTAGGTATTTTGTTATAGCAAGAGAAAACAAACTAACCCCCAAATTTGTTGAAGGTGAAACCATTCTGTTAGTATTCTTAGCTTATTGAGGTTAAAATATTTTTCTAGATTGATTACTCCATATGAGATATCATAATTCAGTTGATTTTGTTCCAGTAAAAATCATAACTTCAACAAAGTAGCAACTGGAGTCAACATCTGAGCAGTTTTATCTTGATCGGCTATTCTCCAGAATAGCCAACTTCTTCGTGAATCAAAGATGCAAGACAAATAGGGATATCATAGAAGCATCCCCTCCCAAACCTAAAGTCTGGAAATTTGGTGAGTGATGGGGATACTCTCTTATGATAACTAGTCACTCTTCAATGTGCCAAACCTGGGTCTTTTCTCAGTTACACATTTCAGTCACAATTTAAATGAACTGAACATCTACTTTATTCATTTGGTTGTGATAAGCAATTATGCAGTCTTTGAAAATATGTTCAACTATTTTCCTATTACTGTACTCTTGACACTTGTGATAAAAGCCATCTCCACCCTGTAAGTGGTGTTAGTATGGCCATTTGTCCTTTGTCACTCCAGACGTCCATCACTCCCACTTAAATAGAACACCCATTTTGAGGGTCATAGCCATACCTTCATTTCTGTCAAAGAAAATAGGATCCTTATGAATTTATTGATGAACACATTGGTGAAAGAATTACCCTTCAGAATCTTTTAGGAACTTTATTAAATAATAAAATAAGTCACATGATAAGTTATTCCAATATTCCTAGTGCACTATTATGGACTGCATATTTGTATCCCCTCCAAGTTCATATGTTGAAATTCTAACCTGTAATAGCATAGCATTTGGAGAGGGGCTTTTGGGAGGTAATTAGGCCACGAGGGTTGATTTATTATTATCACATTAGTGCCTTATAGGAAGGGACAAGAACAAGATCCCTTTTATGACCTCTCTCTCTCTTCCCCTTTCTCTCTGTCTCTGGATTATAGCATGAAGGCAGTTGTCTACAATCTAGGAAGTGGCCCTCATTAGACACCAAATCTCTGGGCACCTGGTCTTCTTCTTCCCAGCTCCCAGAATTATGAGAAATAAATGTTTTTGTGTAAGCCACCCCGTACCCAGTGTATTGCATTATTGATATAGTAACTTGAACTAATTTTCCCCATATGTCTCAGATTCTATGATATGCCAAGAAATTTCTTGCATCTCAACTTCATTTAGTGTGGGCCACCATTGAGTCCAGATTTCACTCACTCAATTTCCAAAGCAGAACAATGATACACATTCTGAATTTGGGGGTGAGCACACTGACTGAAGACTCTCATACACATGGATGAATTGGTTAACTTGGTACCATCTTTGATTTTTTCCTACATGGTGCAACTCTCTTCAAAGGCATTGCCATGGATATATTCTGGGTTTCTAATAATAAAATAACAAACTTGCCATTTTCTGTTGTTTTAGCCTTTTCTTCCTGGTTTACATTCTGCATTGGATCCTCTACTAACACAGAAAGAACCAATTCTAAACCTAGAGCTGGATGGACGATGAGGAGAGCTGGTACTTCTCATCCACTAGCTACCTTAGGTGAGTTAGTCTCTAAGAACGCAACCTATGCATCAAGGATGAAGGGCATCCACTGGTGTAAAAGTTCAGCGAATTTGTCAGTTCAGTCTAAATCCATGTAGCATTCCTACTCTAATTATCTGGACTTCTCTTCTTTGTTAATCGATACCCTAACTTTCACGGAGTCCTAGTAAGGCTCTGAATCAGCCACATTACAATTCAGCAACCAACAATATCAGACACTCTGTGCAAGTTTTTGTTTGTTAGTTCTTTTCTGACAGAAGCTCTGCAACTATAAGATAGAGAAGATTTTAAGAGTTAGTCATAGATGTTCCTTGGCTATCAAAATCTTGGCTCGAATAGCTCATTCATTGCAGGTAACCTCAGATAATAATTTCAGCAATACTTTTTTGTTCACTGCAAGCCATAAATTACCAATGATCCATGATGCACTGGCAGAATTATTCAACCAGGTTAGACAACGAATACCAAATGTATATCCTTTAGTAAATAAACCTGCAACCAGTTTTAGTGCCAAATACTTCATACAATAAGATTTTTAAAAAGAAAGCAGAAATAATCTAATAATCTTGATTATTTCAAGAAAGAAAGGTTTTAATACAAATATTATATGTGCATGTGACTGGTGAAAGGACTGGGGGAAGAAATATCAAGGGCTATTCTTAAGCTGTCACACCCAAGGACATACTGCTATGACCCTTGTCCAGAGATCATGTGTCTCCTGACCTCAGACCCTGAACACTGATCATTGCTAGGCCTGACTGCTTCTTGAGCCCAAGTCCAAATATTGACAGGAAGATAGTCCCAGTTCATCTCTGCCCTGAAAATTCGTACACGTGCATATAATTGGCAAAGCATAATTAATACGTAGAACACAAATGTAAAGCAGTCTGGAGAATGCAGTTCTTTCCAGAAAGGAAGGTATACAGAAATAATTAGAAATAATTCATACAAATAAGCTATATCTGGGGCTTTGCCTAAAATCTTGACTTTTGCAGCATGCCACCCCATCATTAAATAGCATGATTTCTCCTTAATCCCTGGAGGCTGTTATGTTTTTAAAAGCCCTTCTCTTTTGTTAGATTTCATCTTAGTGGGTTTTAGCAGAAATAAGTCACAAACTAAATACTTTGTGGGAGTTATTAGAACAATTGCCACCCACATTATGGAGAACTGCACTAGATGTAGTACACACTTTATATGCATTTAAACTCATTTTGTACTTATACCAAATCTGCAAGGAAAATGTGTGCCTACAATTTCTGCAACTTGGCCAAGGTCGTCTAGCTAGTGGAAAGACAGGACAGAATTTCCATACAGACAACTCAGCCATACTGCAGAAGAGCCCATGGGAGGATCTGCACGATAGATATGTTTGTTTGCACTAAGCTCCAGCTATTCAGGAGGGAGAAGAGGAGGTAGCTTCCAATGACATGTTTGCTAGAATGGTTTGAGCAGTTTCCTAAGATCTAGTCAAGGCACTTAAATCTCTTTGCAGCAATGCTAAATTCTAGTACAGAGCATACAGCCTAACCAGTACAAATCTAGTACACATATACAAAGCCATGGTAATATCACATGGGGACATTTATTGTAGCTCAGTGATTGAGCTGTTGCCTTGCATGCATGAGGCCCTGGGTTCGATTCTCAGCACCATGTAAAAATAAATAAATAAAATAAAGATATTGTGTTCATCCACAGCTAAAAAAAAATACTTTTTAAAAAATCAAGCAAGTTGTGGCAGCAAATAGCTCTATAATGGCAGAGACTTTAGAGAACTTAGTCATTCTAGTTACTATTACTATTATTAAATTACTCTGTCCCTCCTTATTTGCTTCTGAAGAAAAGAATTTCAGACACTTTCCCAAGAATTGATCAATTAAAAAAAACAAAGACCTTCAAGGGTATCTAATACTATACAGATTTTGGTAACTAAATTTTACTTCACAAGGGAATCTTGGCCACAGTCACTCATAAAGTAGTAATTGCATGATTCGAAATGTAGTGAGCAAGTTGGAAAGTTCATTACTCCATTGAAGGTCTCATTGTCCTGAACAAAGTGTTCAGGGTGTTCATTTCAAGATTTCCCTTGTTTTATCTGCAAGTTCATGGAAAAGTCCACATGAGTTAAGTCGTCGGGCAACTATAAGAAATCTAACAGTGAAGTAGTGTGGTACAGTTAGGGACGCAAATGGATTTGAAATCCTCAGCCCTGTGCTTCAACTCTCACTCCATTTCTTACCGTGAGATCTTACTGTTTCCAGGGGCTTCGAATTCCCTATCTTTAAAATGGGTGATGCTCTTGACGGCAGTTAAAGAGTCTATACATCAAAATTCTATTAACCCATACTCCAGTTTTGGCCCAAACCAAATTCATGTGCATCATTTAAATTCATAGAACTAAAAGAACAATGAAGGATTATAACATGAAGTTATTGTTACTTAACTTGGCTCAGTATGCAAAGAAACCCTTTGGGCTCCATCTCACACTTTCGCATAATTATCGTTCTATCTCTGGTGAAATTTAAGACAGCTTGAGCAGAAGTGTGAAGGAGGCTGTGGCAGGTTGGGTCCCAGGGAAGCAGACTCAGAAACAGAGATTAGCACCCAGGAGGGAAGGCTTGACTAACACCCCTGTGAAAGGCAGGGAAAGGAAACAGGACCAGATGGAGGGAGAAGTCAGTCATGGTAAGATCTCAAGGGAGCCTCAACTGAGCCATCAGGAAGATGACATGGCCCCTTGGGGGAGTAAACTTCCCAGGCCTACCTACCCCCACATCCATCAGTCATCCAGAAAGGGTGTTCTGGGAAGAGTACACAACCTGATGAAATGCTCTGTTCAGCCTGAGCAATGTCCAAGGGAGCAACAGAAGGAGGTTTTCGAGCAGTGGCACTTCAGCATATCTGGGCAGGCCAAACATACAGGCAAAGTCTGCTGTCCTTGATGCTACCCTAATTTGGGATTTCCCTTGGGATCTCTTCATCCAAATTTCTCATGCTCAAAATTCTTCCATTTCTCCTTTGTTCATATTTTGTTTTCTTTTGCCCTTTATTGGTGACTGTTGTAACTGAATAAACCACACCGTGCCGACTCCCATCACTCCCATCAAGAAGGGAAACTGTTCCCTTCCTGAAAATCTAGGTAACAAGTGTGTATATTTTGGTGATGGCATCAAAGAAATATGGGTCAGAGTGGGCATTGTAAGCAGAATGGAGGACAACAGAGCTAAGATTCAGAATGACAGAGAATTCATGATCCCTTTAAATGGTACTACTTTATGAGTACACAGAGTTAACTATTGGGATCACTGGTCCTTTTTAGAGGTAACGTAACTTTACAACATGAAAAATTTGAAGAAGCATGTGCCCTACCAGCTCTTCCAGACACATTCATAGACACTTCAAAGGAATCTATTATGTTTTAAATCTGACTTGAGGTCACATGATAGATGAGTATACAAGATATGTCAGTAATGCCCAAAGCCACATCACTCCTGGTCACACAAGAAGAGAACTCTCTCTTTGGAAGCTCTCGGGGAAGAGCAGACTGAGATGCCTACTCTACAGAAGCACAGAAAAGAGTTTAGTTCTATCATAAGTGATGGCAGTGGAAAAGAAAGTTGCATGGAGCGAACTAAGGTGACGACTCTATATTAATAGACACTGTGCTGGTAGCCAAAAATGAATGCTCACACCAACACTATAGGAGGTGTTTTTATTATATATTTTTAAATATATAAAACCAAACACTAAAGAGGCAAAGTTATACATCTGGGAAACACGGTTGGTAAGTGAACAATTAAGTCCACATGAGAACTCCAAGGCCATTGCTCTTTCCACTATGTTATATGCCATGATGAATCTTGAATAACTTTTCATGACAATGGTGAAAATTTCTAGAACTTGGAGGGCTAATGTTATAAACTACTTGTTAATTCTCTTGATTATTCATTGTTCTACAGATAATCTTTTCATAGCTTCTGCATTATTCCTGATTATTTAAATTTGTGTTCATGCCACAAATGGTTTTTATGTATAAAGTGTTTATTCATGCGTCCACAAAACATATTGTTTATTTTTGGTTAAAAAGTTATGTCATTTCACAATTTACTTGCCCACACTTCCGTCACCATCCTGTATAAAATATTTATATGTTTTTGTTTTTTATTGTTTTTGTCTTACTTGTTAAAAGGTTAACAGTTTTGTATAAACTTTTTATTTAGGTCTTACATTAAATGTTGCTTACATTTCTGGTTATAATGGCTTTTCAAAATAGACTTGATTCATACTAATTCTTTCATTAGTGACTAGTTATTTCAAAAACATGTCCTTTGAAATATTGATTTTCTCACTCTACAAAAAAAATAGTTGAGATTAATAAATATGTGTTTTTTTCCTCCCAGGTGACTTGATTTCCCTGAAGTTAAGCAGTACTGGTGACGTATTGAATTTCTTGGTAGAGCCTGATTGTTTGTAACAAAAATATAATTAAATACTTTTATCTGATTTATTTTGATAAACTCCTTTTAAAATACTATTTTGGTCCTTTTTTAGAGGTAGCATAATATTTATATATATTTTTAAGAAAATAGTCATTTTGCTAATTTTGTTGCACTTTATTAAATTTCTTTTACCGAATTAATGAATTTTTTTAAATTTTATAACAAGGAGCTAATTAAGAAAAATAATAGCTTGTAAAAGAATAGATAACAATACTTCAATTTGAGTCCCAAGGATTACTTTCCAATTATATAATTAAAAGCCATCAGTTGAAAATATCAATCATTAGGCTATTATAAATTATTGGAAAGGCTGCATTATATAAATATCCTTAATAAAACAATGTCTCATTATTATATTCAGGTTTATGATATGATAAAAAAAGATAGTGTATATTGGAATCTATTCTTAGGCAACTATTTAAAAGTCTAAACATTTTGAAATTAACAACCCATTGTTATCTGTTTAGCAGTGTTTTATAAATGTATTAAAGAAGTTGGAAATAAAAAAAATTATCTGATTGTCCTAAAAACTCATTCTCTAATTTTTTAAGATCATATTTGTACATTTTTTTAATTCAGAGAAAGAAGTGTCTGAGTCAGTGTGAAGTTGTGTTCTACTTCATCCAAAATATACCACACTTATAACTTAATATTTTCCTGGGTGTTCTCATAATTCCTATGCTTTTGAATATTTAATGTTTAATAGCTAGTACATTAAAGGCTTGCAAAGGTTGAAGATATATTCAATATTCTAAGAAACAATTTTGCCTTATATAATTTTATTGTAAGGGATTATGTGATCATTTTTATTGACATAAGGTATTTTATGAATATGCCTACTTGCTAATATAGTTTTCATTTCCCTGTTATGGGGAAAGGTATTTGAATGAAATTAAAAAGGAGTTTTGTTTCCACTTGCTACTTTTCCTGTTCATCTGTCATTTTTCAGCCATAATGGGTTTCAATAAATGCATCATTGAAGACTTGACATATATAACTTCACTAATCCTTAGATATATTAATACCTTATTTCACCTAGGAGAAAACTGAGGCTTAGCGACATAAAATAAGATCACATAGGTACAAAACCACAGTTCTTCTTGACTCCATAGCTCCTCCTTTCCATGATCATGCATGTGACTTCCCAAACATGTCTAGTTTCAGGTTGCAATAACTAGTGTGAAGCATTTTGACTTTATAATAAAGTCAATGAAGCTGAGTGCTTGAATATTCCTACTATCTATCCAATACAAATATTTTTGAATTTTACAAGAAAACAGGACACAAATCAGCCCAATAAACAAAAACTCAACTTCCTAGAAAACTAAGAAGTATGAAACAGAATTTAAAGCCCCAACAGACTAATAAACTAACTAAACTTAGGATCAACTAAACTCCCACATTTTTGACAAAAGGAAGAAGCCAGAGAGCTAAGTTATATTACCCAACATCAAAGGGATAGCTGAGCTATGCAACCGAACTTTTTATACACCAATTCTGCACATTTTCAAATAGTCACTGACATGTATTGAATGCTTGGGGGTGTGCCAGGTATTGTGTTGTGCTGTTATTACGGAGGTATTATTGTTATTCCCTATTTAAAGACAATAAAACTAAAGCATAAACGTTCTCAACACCCAAGGATAGTGTGAGCTGGAGCAGTGATTTAAATCAAGTTCTAGGCATGTTTGATCCCAAAATTAAAGAGACCTGTCACGTTTGAATGATATACCTTCCCACCTAATAGGTGATGGTCCTATAGACACTGCCATCCTCTGTCCAATATGGTTGCCTTCAATTGCAAAGCAATTCACTTCCTTGTTCCCCTTATCTCAGAAATAATAGTGAAGCATGCCATGTTCCAACTAATGAGGGCTGATATTGAAAATATTTTTCAATAGAAACAGCTGGGGGCCAACCAATCAAAACCGACACTCCTCCAAATAGAACAGAGATTGGCTATAGACCACAGAATGCTGCTCTCCATTTATACTTGACAAATAACTACTCTGAAACCAATTAAACTATGCAGTTAAGGACTAGAAGAGAAAATACTATTGCCCTCAGAATCCAGATATCTGAATTTCCACATTTATTGATCAAGAGAAGGACAGAAAAATAAGGGGAATGGATGCTAATACAGACCACAATGAGTGAGCTGCTTTGAGACTATTTTAACTCCCACAAACAGAAAGGGTGCAGGTAATAAAAGACAACATGATCTAGCTGAAGAGGATGTATGCTTCTCAATTATTACCAAATTATAAAATTAAGAATGGAACCTATTGAAAAAAGCTACTGCAAAACAAGTGGTAGACCATAACATCTGCTTTGCATAGCCACAAAAAATATTCTTTCTTTTGGTTGCTTCCATGCCCACTGTGCAAGGTGCACTTACATGCTATGGTTGGCAGTATCATAGAATGAACCAACATCTTGTCATTTAAAATTATAGATTTGGGGGGTGGAGGTCCTGGGTTTGATCACCAGCACTGAAAAAAAAAAATAAGTGAATAAATAAGATAATAGATTTTGCGGGGGAGGGGGTACTGGGAATTGAACTCGGGCACTCAACTACTAAGCCTTATTTTGGATTTTATTTAGAGACAGGCTCTCACTGAGTTGCTTAGCACCTCGCTGTTGCTAAGGCTTGCTTTGAACTTGTGATCATCTGCCTCAGCCTCCTGAGCCACTGGGATTACAAGATTACAGATTTTTGGAACAGAAATTTATTTCCCTGATTTTAAAAAATGTTTTGGTTTTCTACCCTCTGCTCAACCACCATTCTCAGGGTCCTTTGGTACTCCCAATTCTTGAGCTCATTTTCTAAAATAACCAAACCTATATGTGCTCTGCAGATTAGAGAGGAATTATACTGTATTACAAAGGAGTTTGTTTTCTTTCTGTTCAACGAAGCTGTTCAACGGTCCCATTCATGAGACAAGAACGTGCTGCTGTTCTGTTATCATGTGGCACCTCACTTTCCTTAGCTCTTCCTTAGCAAAAATTAAAAAAAATAAATAAATAAAAATAATAGGGAAAATGAAAAACTGTCAGACTTGTATTGGTAATTATTGTGCACAGTTACGTGGAGTTTTGGAAGCTAACTACCTTTAAATAAAAAAAAACCCTATATGTAACTCTGATCTTAATACTCAAGAAGTTGACTTCCATATTAAAAAGGTGACACTATGACACCATGTGTTTCTGGATTCATCCTATACAGAAAATACATCACGTTCATGTTATTTATGTGATGCTTCTCAGCATCAGATACTATGCCAACCTCGCTCCATGCCTTTTATTCTTCCAGTCACCATGTGTTCAACATCATAGATCCCATTTATGGAAAAGGGAACTGATAATATTGAAGTGTAAGTCAATGCCAAAGTGAATTGTCTGGTCAGTTGCAGAGGCAAGTTTCCAAAGTAAATGTGAGTGAACTCAAGCATGATCTCTTCCTAACCACCTCTCTCCACTGCCTCCTGTAGGGGCTATTATTTCTAGGACAGACTATTCATTCCCAAATAGGATCACACAATGGGGACCTCTAAATGACACATGCTGCATTTTTATGTAGGCTATGACAGTGAATAATAACTGTCTCTTTTGATTTTGCTGATGGAAATGAAAGAAACATCTCTCTCTGCTTTTTACGTGTGAAGAATTCGTTTTGACTAACTAACTGTCAACATTTCTGACTTTATGTCTACCCATGCTTTGTAGACTTTTCATGATGGTGACACTTTTTTTTTACAAGGTGAATTTGTAAAGACACCTCTTTACGTGCCTTTCTGCAAACTGGCTCAGAGTTTTCAGGTTGTTCATAACACATAAAAAGTAAGTTCTTTGCATTACTTCGGTAGCTCACTCTGCTCATCCTGTGGGTGTAGACACATCCTGATTCCTTCTAAAGCTTTCAAATCAGACAAATGTGTGACCATCACATAAGCATAAACCCAAAACTTCTTTAAGATACATAAAATGTAAAACTTCTTTAAGATACATAATATGAGTCATTTTTAGAAAATATGTTTTTTTCCTTCTTGTAAAGTACACATTGGGGTGCTTAAATGATCCCACATAATTCAGAATTCCACAGATCTCAGAGATTTTTTTTTTAAAGAGGGAGAGAGAGGGAGAGAGAGAGAATTTTAATATTTATTTTTTAGTATTTGGAGGACACAACATCTTTGTCTGTATGTGGTGCTGAGGATCGAACTCGGGCCGTACGCATGCCAGGCGAGCGCGCTACCGCTTGAGCCACATCCCCAGCCCCTCTCAGAGATTTTTTTTAAAGTCACTTCACCCAAAGTGACTTGTGGGGGTGGCTGGTCTTCTAAAAGGGATTGGGCACTTTGCTCAGCATAGCATGAGGTGAAACAATAGATAGATACATTCCTCACCTCCAGGCCACCCAGAGTGTGGGTATGAAGTAAGCCCATAGAAAATTAAAATATGTAGGTGCTAAAAAAAATTCTGAAGTGATATTAACTGCATGGGGGGACGGCTTGAGAAAATTGGCAGGTGAGGTTGAAACAGTTTTTCAAGGGGCATGTTTGACCTATATCTAAAATGAGCATGTCCCCAGGCAAAGGAGAATGTCAGATGATATTCCTTGAGTGAATGTACAGCAAAGATGGCTGCGAGACAAACTAAAAGCTTTCTGTGTATGTTCATTGTAAATATAAGTCTTATCTTAGAGAATGTAATGAAGGTAGAGGCAGGACAGATAAGGCATGCCAGAGAGCAGTTTGCATTCAGATGTGTCGTACAAGGTGTAAATTCTATCTTGCAAGTGATGGTAATGGGATATTCTGAAAGAAAGACATCACATTCCTCCAGTTTTAATAGATTTTCTTCTGTCCCAGGATGCAGGAAGGGCTAAAGTGGGAAAAGACTAAGGTAAAGTCAGGAAACGGAGAAATCATACTTGAGAGGCCTAGGCAAGTGCTGAATCCTTGGTGGATTATTTAAACCGACATGTAAGTGTTTGGTTGAAGCATAGCTCAGGGGCTGCCTGGGCCACATGTGGAATATGTGGCTTCTAGGACGGATTTTGTTGATGCAGTTTAACTCCCCTGAAAAACTCTCTTATTCAGCCCCCAGACTTACCTAGCCCCAGTAAATATTTGCTGAATGAAAATAAAAGCAAACGAATAAAGGTCCGTGTATTCAACGTAGGCATTTTAACCACCTCTGAGCCAGCAGTGTTATATTTGATTTGAAGAAGACGGACACAATATGGAGGTTTTTCATATCCCTGAAATCATAAGAGTCCTCCAAAGATATACTGAAATTTTCACTTTGTTTAGACTTTGTACCAAAAGAGTAAACAAGTGGTATTATCATTGGGTGTGCATGTTAAAAAGACATCTGGTTTGAGATATATCATTAAAAATTCTGTGTCCTTAACTTTCAACACAACTCAAGAAAATAAAGCCCCAATAATATCTCCCAAAGCACTCATTCTTTATTTGTACCACAGTGACTATAAATCCAGAAGCCAGGGTTCTACGGCTCTAATAGATTCTGACGTAAGTGCATCTTCAGCAGGATGTACAGTATACTTGGGGCAACCTCTCAGGTATGAAACAAATGATTACTAAAAATAGCCCAAGTCAAGTTGTCTCATAGTTCCATCTCTCTGTGGGTGGAGACATATTTTGCTTCCATCTGAAACCTTCAAATCGAGCAGGAGGGCATTAAAGATTCAGAAAAAAAAATAGAATTTCTATAAAAAACTGGAACAAATGAAAAAGGGCTTTAAAAGCCAAGTATTTTTTGAGGTTTTCCCAGTGTTTCCTTGACTAGTCATAAAGAATAATTAATATTGCACCCACAGAGAGAAATTATAGTTCCATCTTCATATATCTTTAAACACTGACTAAGAATTTATCCCAAAGGCCAGTCTTAAGGCCAATCAATTTATTAAGAGGCAGGAAAACTGCTAAATGTCCATGGAGACCTGCCTGGGGTTAGTTCCTGACTGTGCCATTTGCAATATTTGTGGCTATGGACCAATCATTTAATGTCCCTGGGGCTGAGTTTTAAAATCTGAAAAATTAAGAGACCATACTTTACATGGTTATTTTAATGACTAAATGCAAATGTGTATCAAAGCATTTTGGATACATACTTTTGGATACATAGGTGCTTGATAATTGTCAGGTGCCATTGTTATTCAAGATTAATTTTCCATTCTGGTGCATAATAGAGATTCAAGAGTTTGCATGTGTAATTACAAAATACAGTTCCTAACGTTTCAATTACTTTTATTTGGTATACATTTGAAAACTTTATTTGAAATTAGTTTTGATTTTGTCAATTTGATGTCACTTTGCAACACATATTAAAAGCAAAGATCACCTTATAAGGTAGATGCACCATCCACCTTCCCAACAGGTAGGAATCCATCTCTCTCTCATTATCCTGGACATGCTGCTAGTTAAATAAAAAGAATGGCAGGTGATTGTATGTGTTCTGTGACATGAGGGCATCAGGCAAAAAAATAAATTACAAAATCCATGTGTTCTCTACTTGGCAGAGTCTCATTTTTCTCTGAAATCTCAATAGAACCTAAGGGGTAGGTAAATGCACTGGATGAACAGAAATATCTATGGACATGGTGGAGTAGAACTCGGGCTTGATTTGGCTAGCAATGCATTTGTTCTATGAAGCCTCTGAACTCAGCCTGAGGCCTGGAACAGAGGAGCAGGAACTTCATAAATTCTTTTAAATAAAAGGTACTCCTTGGTAAGGGATCTAGTCTCCATACAGTAACGTCTGAAACTCTTGGCAAAGCCAACCAAGAATAAAAACGACATTACTTTACATAAAATATTCCCAATGTAATAGGAGTCATTGATTACCACTCTCTTTCATAGTTCATTTTCCAGCAGAGGTTCTACAAATAAGTGATACTAGTTAACTGAAATGTCAAAATTTTATTTCCTGATTCAATCTCTGTCAAATACATCAGTGGTGAAAATGGCCAAGAAGGTTAGGGAAAGGGGTTCTGGAACATTCCATGAGACTAATCCAGAATATCCAGAATTGAACTTGAACAGACACATTTTCATGAGTGTCCCATAGAAAGTATAGGTGATGAGGTCTGAGCAATTCTGAAGGAGAAAAGTACCATGAGCATTCTTAAAGAAAACTGACATTCAAACTCAATAGTGCATGTTAAGAGCAGATTATGAGGGAGAAGACTATTCTGACCGGATAACTACATTGTCATTATCTACATCCTAAACAACATCATTTTCACAAACATAAAACAATACGCTCTGTATATGTGAGTATATGTTAAGGATACTTGTGAGAACACAAAATTTAGTTGGGAAATAGGGAAGAACATGAGGCTTTCACTAAACCCCTCACACACAAAAAAGAATCAAATGGCCCTTACACAACACGAGTTGTTTGCATGGTCAGTCGGAGAATATGAAAATCCTATTACCTCTTCCATTCCTCCTTCCTCTTTTACATTAACAATACAAGTACTGGCTGTATCCCAATGAACTGAGTAGATAAACACAATGTGGTTTTCTTTTAAAATAAGCCTTTACTGAACATATCAACAAGGTACTGTATAGCGTGGAGTGAAGTTTGTAGTTAACAGAGTGTGTGACACGGTAGGTCTCAAGAGGATGTGGGATGCAGAATCTTCCAGCTCCTTGAAGTTCCTGGTCAGAGAGAACACGCTTCACACAAACCAGAAGCAAATCGACAAATGATTCAAACAATAACAAGTCATCAGATTAATTTCAGTGGATAGATCAGTCCTATAGGGGACAAGCAGTACTGGTGACTCACTGTGCCTCAACTGATTACAAGTCTTACATCCTATGGACACCTTCGCAAATGCCCTCAGGTCTATGTGTATGCACACACATGCGTACTTCATACTGATTAAAAAATGCCTGTCACAATGGCCTTGCTTTGTGCTCTTTGGGTGGGTGTGCAGTGAGAAAAAAAGAAATATAGCAAAAGAAGATGTGTTATTACAGCATCATCATCTGTGTAAAACACATTTTCCCCACAGCCAGTGAAAAGCATCCCCCATTGCCAGCAATTGTCTTTCAACCTTGCAGAAGGAACCAAAGAAGGATGTGAGCAACAGCTTCCTAACTTCAGTGTTTTGACATAAATAAAAGAGCATCAGGCAATATTTGACAAGATCAAGAACTGGAAGCTGTTCTGTGTATGTATCTTTTCCCTGTTTGGTACTCTTTTCTGCTTTGCTGTCCTGTGAATCTGAAAAGGAAAGTTATGAGCATGGGTGCGATTGTCATGCTCTAAAGTAAAGTGTAGTCTTCTTATTAGAGTTAGAGAAAAATGCCATAAACAAAGACACTGAGTGAAATGAGCCACTTCACAGTCAAATGTTGCAATGGACACGCAGCTGGGTTTGCTGATCAAGTGAGGCACCTGCTCTGTGTGGACCACAAAGCTGCCCTGTGTTCTAAGTGGGAACCTTGCTCACAACATGAAGAGAAGGAAGTTCTGACATGGTGAAATGACTAAGACCATTATGATCAGCACTAGTAGGAAATGGAGCTGTGCTATGAGCTACTTCAATAAGACTTTTTACCAGATCGGTCACGTCATAATTTTTGTTTGTAACTTGGGGGGGAAATATCTAATATAGTTTCAATGAACATCTGGATAATTAGAAATTGCATCTTTTTTCCCTAACACAAGAGATCGTTTTCCACCTTGTGCAAGGAAAATAGGAACATCCTTGTGGTCTCTGCCTGTGAATGTCCCATGTGATGTGTGGGCAGTGCATCTGAGAGTGTTTGAGTGAAGCCCAAGGTCTCTCCATGATCAAAACATCTCCTCAAACAAGCAGGTATGAACAACTACCCAGGGTATGAATACCTGTTGATAATACTGTGTGACCATGGCTATGCCTTCTCCTTCTGCAATGTCCTCTGTACTGTGATATATTTCTGGACTCTGACAGGGCTGGATACTATCTGAGATCATCGCAGCTGGTCGGTATCAAGATCTCTATAAGCCAGTGGACCAGGTCCTTGGCCTGCACCCTTAACCTTGACTAATCACCTCAAAATACAAAATGACGAAACCAAAAGAGGAGAAAATACAGAGCAGATGTATCTACAGATCATACTCTGATGAGGAAACATGCTAGTGAAAGCATGATCCATCAGTGACGATCATTCAACAATTTTTGTAAGAGGCCTGAGATTTTACAGATTTTATGATGTGCTTTCCATCCTGGTGTAGGCGAGAGCCCCAGGTATGTTATTGTAAATGGCAGGCTGATTTTAGTCGTAGCACTCTTGGTCATGATGTGCACAAGATCAAAGTAAATCCTGTAACTATATTTTCTCTCTTCAGTAAAGAAATTCTGTCAGATCACCCTAACCATTTCACATGACTAGATCTCTACTGTGCCACTTAAACCTGAAATAATTCCGTAAAATCCCCAAAGATATTACAAGAACCTCTCCATTCTTGTTCTTCCTGATCCAAAGCAAAGAGGTCTCAACAGCCAAAATTCCCACTGGGAGTTAAACATACAATACCAATAAATGAGAATGGTTTTGTGGATAACAGAAATAAAAGCCCTCAAAAGCCAGAGTACCATCATTTGAACAAACAGTTTTATCTACATAGCCAAGGGGAAGAGGCCAGTGGAAGGACATTATCCAGTTAAGTACAAAAAAAAAAAAACCCACGGCAATGTCCTGATTTTAGTTGGCTTACTATTACACTGGTCACCTTCGCAGGTTGTCTTATCCCTTCATGGTATGGACCTATCTTTAAAAACACAACAGCGAAGACCCTCTAGCTAACAGACTAAAAATGGAAACCAGAGTCACTTTAGAATTAATTTAAATTAATTCATAGCTAAATTCAGCTCTATTGACTGCACAGTTTCAAGTCTTGTGTCTACAACATTCTAGCTTCAGTTATATGTTTTGCTTATTCTGAGGGATGAGGGAGATTAAAACATATAAGTCAGGGTATATCGTTAAGGAAAATAAAGCTCTTACTATAAAGAAAAACTTGCATAGCGTTTTATACCTAAACTTTTACAAAGACGCATCACAGTTTTATTTTGCTTAAAAAGACAGAGAAAGCAAGATGAGTGTGACATTTACTTCATGAGTCCCTAAAATAATGGCCAGTGGTAACAGAAATATACCACGCAGTGAAATGCCTAGACACGATCTTCCAAAATAATTTTCCAAGGATGCACTTTCTTTCAGATAATGCATGTGATCTATAGCCCTTCTACATCTAAGGAGTGGTGAAGATTAGAGTAAATGGTACGTGCTTGCTGAAGATGGACGTTGCTTCAAAAACATTTAGGATTAAGTGCAGATATCCCTCTCTATTCTATGCCCTCTGCTTGCTGCCCTGCTCTGCCAACATTCGGGGAAGCTCTTCTTCTCTGACTTGTTCATTTTTCATCTGTGGTCTTACAGAAGATTTACCATCCCTCTACAATTCCCAATTGGAGGAACTTCCACAATCGAAAAAGAACACATGAAATTTCAAGTGTTGAATGGGATCAAAGTCGGTCCAAGATGGAAACCTGGTATTGCTTTTAAAAATATGCATTCTTTTGGCCAGCTTTGATGTGTCCTTATAGAATTATTAGCAGTGAGAATTAATATGCATTTTAAAACATGTAAGTACATAAAGATATTCTGTGCAACCAGGACTGGCATTCATAATTCTCTTTGAAATACTGAGCAGAGGGGGACAAACAAAGGTGGCATAAACAACTTAATTACAAAAATAGATGCAAAATGATTGGAAGACAAGAATTTGAGAGGGGATAAAGGTA